>NC_062289.1:51879493-53138660 GCF_902655055.1 Lutra lutra | reverse complement strand
TAAATTAAATTGCATTATAGGTATGCATATAGAGAGGAAAAACAGTATATATAGGATTTGGTACCATCTGCAGTTTCAAGAAAACCACTGGGAGTGGTCTTGTAACATATCCCCTGTATACAAGGTGGACTACTGTACTCAAGAGCTATGAAAGAATATATTTGATAAAATTTAAAATATCTTCTTGGTTAAAATACACAAAGTTAAAAGAGATGCTCCATCGGAGGAAATATGTACAACATATGCAACAAGGGATTAAAATCCAGAATACATAAAAGCCTTCTATAAACCAGCTATTCTTAAAGCGTGGCCTCTAGTCAAACAGTTTCAGCCATCCCCTGAGAAATTGTTAAAAATGTGTATTCTAGGGCTCACTCAAACCCAGAAACTCTGGGAGTGATCCCCACAGATCAGTGTCTTAAAAAGCTCTCCAGGTGATTAAGATAGAAAGTCAAATTTGAGAGCCACAGCTTTAAACTATTAAAATGGGCACAGGAAATGAATAGGTTTTCACAGATGACATAGAGAGCCCAAGAAAGGTGGGAAGAGGTGCAAAATCTAATAACTGAATAATCTGACCACCACCCAAGATAAATACAGACGCTGGCCAGGAATGGGCACAAGGAAACCACAACTCTCATGGTCTGTTGGTGAGGATTCCCTGGTACGACCTTTTGGAAGAGCAAATATATTTAAAATGTTAAGGCACACACTTGTCACCTTGGCAATTCACTTTTTATCCATCCTAGAGAATTTCTAGCACATGTACACAAAGCAGCATAAAATTTTTCCATATAGAAACATGGTTTGTAATAGCCAAAAAACTGGAAATGATCGAAATGTACGTTAACAGAAATTGCTTCAGCTATAGCATGTCCATACTATGGTATGTGTTCTTCAGCTATTAAAAGAATGTGGTGGGGCACTTGGTTGGATCAGTCGGTTAAGTGTCCAACTCATGATCTGCTCAGGTCTTGATCTCAGGGTCATGAGATCCAGCCCCATGTCAGGCTCCACGTTCAGTGCAATCTGCTTAAAATTCTGTTTCTTCCTCTGCTCCTCCCCCATTTGTGCTCTCTCTCGCACTTTCTCTCTAAAATAAATCTTCAAAAGAGAAAAGAGTTCCCTAGATCTCCACCCCTCGATACACAAAACCAGTCAACTGCCTTCCTCAGCCCCAGCAACAGAAGCGTATTCTCTGAGGAAGGTGAGAGTAGGGCTAAGAATTGAGGGACAAAGCACTACTAAAAGTGTCACAGTTTGCTGAAAATACCAACTGAAAGATTATACAGTAGGTTGAGACCCTTGAGAGCCTTCCCCAGCTTGCTCCCAAAATGCTGGCAGCCAGGTGTTTACCCTCCTAGCAGAAGACAAGAAGGCTCTACTTTGGGGAATCTAGACAGCCTAAGAGAGAAAGTCTAAAAATTCCCATCATCATCCTAAATGAAATAAAAGCTTTCAAATGTCCTATGATAAATATAAGCAATTCACCAGTCACGTAAGAAAGCATCTGCTATATGAAAGGGCAAACATAAAAAAAAACAACATGGAGGAAACAGACTATAAATAAAGTTTAAATGCTTCAAAAAAGACCACCACTATTACTAATAGCCTCAGAGAATTATTAAAGATACTGAATTCATAAAGTAGGCAGAGAATGCTTTGAAAAGTGAATAGAGAATATAAAATGACAGTAGAAAGGAAAAATTCAATACAAAGTGTAGTAGCATGTCATGTTAAAGGAATCTCCCATAACATAGGAAAGTAAGAGATGGAAAGTAGAAAAAAGAATATTACTATACCAGTCAAGATGTCCACTGTCTTTTTTTTTTTCTTTTTTTTTTTTTTTTTTTTGACAGAGAGAGAGATCACAAGCAGAGAGAGAGAGAGAGGAGGAAGCAGGCTCCCTGCCTAGCAGAGAGCCCAATGTGGGACTCAATCCCAGAACCCTGAGATCAGGACCTGAGCTGAAGGCAGAGGCTTAACCCACTGAGCCACCCAGGCAGCCCCTCCACTGTCTTAATACAAAATGATGTAGAAAACAGTAGGAAATCAAAGTAATTCAAGAAAATTTCCTAGAACTTAAAATTTCAGAAAGTAGAACAACAACAACAAAAAGATTCTCCAAACAGCTGGGCATCAGGGAAGAGGGAAGAATGGGGTGAAGGTGGTGGGCAGAACAGCTCACACATGCAAAGGTCAGGAAACAGAATAGCTTTAGGTGTTACCAGCAGCAAGAGAAGAAAATGATGATGCCTTCAAAAATTTTAAAGAAATAGGATTATGAATTTGCAATGACATGGACAAAGTTACCGATTATTATGATAAGCAAGATAAGTCAGAGAAAGACAAATACTGTATGATTTCACTCATGAGGAATCAAAGAAACAAAATAAACAGAGCAAAGGGGAAAAAAGAGACAAAGGCAAACCAAGACAGACACACAACTATAGAGAACAAACTGATGGTTACCAGAGGGGTGGGGGCAAGAGGACGGGTTAACTGGTAAGTAAGGAGTGCACTTGTGGTGAGCACCAGGTGATGTACAGAAGTGCTGAATCACTGTACTATACACCTGAAACTAATATTACACTACATATTAAAACTGTAATTTAAATAAAAACTTAAAGAAGAAATGTGATTATGAAGCAGAATCATAAAGCCATTGTAAGCTCATGATGATCACAACTGGCTAAACATATTTTATTGAATTACCTATCTATTCTCCCCTTATTTAAAATGCCACCTTCAGTATAATATGTAGGCATATAGTATTTCACTTACCTTTAACAGAAAATTTAATTGCTTTTGATGGTAGTGGTCTTCCTGCATAAGTGTCTGCATTACTTTCATTCAATACAACTTGTAATTTCAATGTATAATTCCCCAACTTCTGAATATTTTCTGGACAAATTAAGAAGAAATTAAAAATCAAGTCAACATAATACTGATATAATTTTTAACTTTCAAAATAGTAACTCACCCATTTTTTTAAACCAGTAAGGCCATTTTCCTCCATGTTGACTAATATGTGAAATGATTTCTTTATTTCCATTTGAAGCTTAATAAAAGAAAAAAGAAATATTTATACCTTGAGAAACTGAATATACAACATGAATATGAAATGTCACACTGGCATCAAATATCTTTATTTGTTGTACATTTTTAGAAATTGTTTTGAAACTTCATCAAAGGATTTAAAGCTATCCTATGCAAAAGTGAATTGCATAATGAAAATTATTCACTTTGTTCATTAAAATTCCTTTATTTCAATTCTTAAAAATGTTTCCATAAATAAGATTCACTGGTACAAAATATTAGAGATAATTTTCTTTTGATATTTAAAATAATTTTCCTTAAGAGTTTCTAAGACTAAAATATCAGCTTATTTATATAGAATTGCTAAGATCTAATGACCTATTGTTATGTGAAAGAAGGAATAAAAACACACATACATATAAAATATGCTACCTTTTTTATAAGGAAGAGTAAGAAATAATATAAATATGTTTGTTCCTGCTCAGCATTATAGCAAGAAACACAGGAAAGATAAGCCAAAAATGAATAAAATTACTACCCAAACAGGGAGAAAGT
Organism: Lutra lutra; assembly: GCF_902655055.1. NCBI lineage: Eukaryota > Metazoa > Chordata > Mammalia > Carnivora > Mustelidae > Lutra > Lutra lutra. The sequence goes on along the minus strand of NC_062289.1, from coordinate 53,135,066 downwards.
AAACAGAGTAGAGGAATGACATAACTTCTCTGAAGGTTTATTACTGACTTTGAAATTATATAAATGACTTAAAAATTGAAAAAGCAGAATTAAAATACAGCAATTCATAAACAAAACCAAAACATACATCAAGTCGCTAACAGAACCACATTAAAAAAGGATTATTTCAAGTGACTTTTTTTTTTTATAACTATTTCTTTTAAAGAGAGGAAGAGGGAATTCAAACAGACTCCGCAATGAGTGGGGAGCTGAACATGGGGCACAATCCCATGACCCCGAGATCACAACCTGAGCTGAAACCAAGAGTCAGATATTTAACCAACTGTGTCACCCAGGCATCCCTCAAGTGACTTTATTTTTTTATTATCAGTCAATAAATTCAGCACATCTGGATGATACAAGTCATGTTGATGGGTTTTTTTTTTAAAGATTTTATTTATTTATTTGACAGAGAGAGAGATCACAAGCAGGCAGAGAGGCCGGCAGAGAGAAAGGAGGAAGCAGGCTCCCTGCTGAGCAGAGAGTCTGATACGGGCTTGATCCCAGGACCTGAGATCATGACCTGAGCCGAAGGCAGAGGCCCCAACCCACTGAGCCACCGAGGCGCCCCATGTTTATGGATTATTAAGATGACAATAAATCCAGCTGATCTATAGATGCAATATAATCCCTATCAAAACCCAATACCACTTTTTGCAGAAATAGGAAACTCAGTACTAAATGTACTTGGAATCTTAAGGGACACAAACAGTCAAAACAATTCTAAATAAGAAAAACAAAGTTAGAGAACTCACATTTCCTTTCAAAGTTTACTAGAGTTATAGTAATCCAAACAGTGCGTTACTGGCATATACAGAGAGCCTAGAAATAAACCCCTGAATGTATGGTCAAATGTTTTTTGACAAGAATGCCTAGACTATTCAATGGAGAAAGAACATGTTTCTGATTATTTGTGCTATGAAAACTGGATATCCACATGCAAAAGAAATTAATCTATATAAATTAAAATCAAAATGGATCAAAGAACTTAATGTAAGAGCTAAAATGATAAAACTAATCTTAGATTAAAAAAAAAAGAAAGAAAGAAAAAGCTTCCTAACACTGGATTTGGCAATGACTTCTTGGATAGAATACCAAAGGCAAAGGCAACAAATGCAAAAACAGAAAAATCAGGGGCACCTGGGTGGCTCAGTTGGTTGAGTGTCTGACTCTTGGTTTCAGCTCAGGTGGTGATCTCAGGGTCATGAGATCCATCCCTACATCAGACTATGCAGAGCCTGCTTAGGATTCTTTCCCTCTTCCTTTCCTCTCCCTCCCCTTCTGCCCCCCCCATATGTTCTCTCAAATTAAATCTTAAAAAAAATACACACACAGAAAAATTGGACTACATCAGAATTACATTTTCTGCATCAAAAAACACCAATAGGTGAGAAGGCAGTCCACAGAATGAAAAGAAAGTATGTCCAAATTATATAGTATCTGATAAGGATTACCCAAGTATAAAGAACACCTACAACTCAACAATAAAAAACAATCCAATTAAAAAGTGAGCAAAGGATCTTAATAGGCATTTTTCTAAAAAAGATATAGAGATGATCAATAAGCACATAAAAAGATGCTCAATTTCACTCATTATTAATGGAATGCAAATCAAAACCACAAAATATCACTTCACACCAATTAGGATGCCTTTTACCAAAAAAAACCCAGAATACATGTTGGCAAGGATGTGAAGATACTGAAACACCTGTGAATTGCTGCCAGGGATGTAAAACTGTGCAGCCACTGTGAAAACCAGTTATGGCAGTTCCTCAAAAGGTTACACATTAGAATTACCATATGATCTAGCAACTCCACATCTGGGTATGTATCCAAAGGAAATGACATCAGAGACTCAAACAGATATTTGCATACCAATGTTCACAGTGGCATTATTCACAATACCTACTAAAATAAAAGCAACCCAAGTATCCATCAATGAATAAATGGAAACAAAATATGGTACATACATACACTAGAATGTGATTTCATGTATTTTACTATGATACCTAAAATAGTCATATTCATAGAGACAGAAAGTAGAACAATGATTACCAGGAGATTGTGGGGAAGGAGTGATGGGGAGTTATTACTACTGAGTTTTAGTCTGGGATGATAAAAAAAGTTCTGGAGATGGGCAGTAGTTAACGGTTGCACAACAGTATAAATGTATTTAATGCCAATGAACGTATATCTTACAATGGTTAAAATGATAAATTTATGTTATATGTATTTTAACATAATAAAAAGTATTTTTGATTGGAAAAAAAACTATGAGGTGGGGGAGGCAGGAGAGTCAGAGTCACAGAGAGACTGGAGAATGCTACACTACTGACTTTGAAGATGGAGAAATGGGCCACAAGCCAAGAATATAGATTCTAGAATGTGGAAGAGGAAAGGCTGCCCTAAAGCCTCCAGAAGGAATACAATCCGGCTGACACTTTTTTTTTTAAAATTTTATTTTATTTATTTATTTGACAGAAAGAGAGAGAGAGAGAGCCCAAGCAGGGGGAGCACGAGAGGGGGGGAGCCCAATTGCAGGGCTCAATCCCAGCACCCTAGGATCATGACCTGAGTTGAAAGCAGATACCCAACCGAATGACCAAGGCGCCCCCATCAATACTACTGCCACTCTGATTTTAGTCAATGAAACCCATCCTGGATGTATGATCTACAGAGCTCTAATAAATATATGTTGTTCTAAGCTCCCCCCCCACCATACACAAAGTTGGAGAAGTACGATGTAGAGGGTGACAGAGGCCAAAAATACAAGTATATCAATAAATTAAGTTAGCCAAACAGCCAAGGCTGAGACACCTAACAAATTTATACAAGGTAAAAATGATCACTGACTAGTTTTTAAATGTTCGAAATAAACATACACTGAATAAAATATTGTGTCTTTAAAATTCATGGATGAGACACAAAAGTATATAATGAGGACGGCGGACCCCGCCCCCAAAGGGGGACCAGGGCTTGTGCCGCATTCACCAAAGTCAAAGGAGCGGGTGAGGGTCCAAAAAGGCGGTCCGGGGGAAGTGTCGCCGTCACTACCAGATCATGGTATGTCCAACTCACCCCAAAGAAGTCAAGGTGATGTTTATATACTAAACCAGGGGTTCTATTTCATCCTCTGCAGTCGAATAATCCTGGCTCTGAGACTCACAATTGTACATGTAGAAAGGAACCTTTGTATAAACTATAGTAATTCACTGCGTTCACAGTTTTTCTCTACAGTATTTTTATAGTGGTTAGAGGATGTATTTATTTCCATTCTTTGCTGTAACTGCTCTACACACATTTTAAAAGTACGTATATGGTTATACTATGAATAAAAATGTATCACTAGGGAAGTGCAGTACCATATAAATATTCACTTTGGGGGATTAGCGAGGCGGTGGGAGAAAACATACCCTCACCCACCGTTTTTCAAATAGCTGTTTCTTTCTCATTTCTTTTTGTCCCATCCTACCGGAAACTGTGCCTACCTAGCGCCAACCCTTATCTTAGTTCTTTGCACATTTCTTTCATTATACAACTTGTAAATTTTTTTATTTGTTGAGATTTAAAAGAAAATATGTCTCCCCCACTAGAATGTCATCTTTTTAAGAGCAGAGATTATGTCTGTCCTGCTAACAATTGTTTTCTCAGAACTAGCACAGTGTTTGGCACATCAATCCTCAATAAACTTTTACTAAATGGATGAATGTAGAGCTAATCACATATTCACCTAGCTTTGTGTGTTAAACTGTTTTTAAGGGACAAAAAGTATAGGATAACAAAGATATATTCTAATTCCATAAAGATTTTGGTCAAGTCTTGACTCATAAGTAATGTTACAAACATCATTAACAGGTCAACTCTCTGGCTTATGTTCATGTGAAGAATGTGAATACTTTCATAGATAATATAACTTTTATAAATATAAAGAGGAAGAGTGGTTAAAATTGCATATCAAATATAATTTTGTGTAAAATGCCTTTATGTTACTGCTCTGTTTCATAAACAAATTATTTCATGTTAATGCCTGATAATTTATAAACTAGGTTCACAAAGAATGCAACAATTTATTCTGTAATCACTAAATGCAATTAGCAAAAGAAACTTTTTAAAAGGCAGTGTAGCTAAAAGATACATTACGAAGTATTTTGTTTTCTTTTGATGGCATGTTTCATCTGTGTTAGATTTAAAAGCCCTAGTACCCTTTAAAGAAATTTTAATAAAAGTGAATTTGACAAAAAAAAAAAAAAAAAAAAAGTATATAATGATAGAACAGATTATCAAACATAAGAAGTAAAAATACTTTTAGGCAGTCAAGACAAAAACAACGAAGAGGAAACAAACAAGACGATTCAAATTAGGGAAATACAAGATGAGCAATACCCAGTTCTCTTCCACCAGGCCTCTAATTTTTTTTTATTAATTTTATTTTTTATAAACATATATTTTTATCCCCAGGGGTACAGGTCTGTGAATCACCAGGTTTACACACTTCACAGCACTCACCATAGCACATACCCTCCCCAGTGTCCATAATCCTACTCCCCTCCCAACCCCCCTCCCCCAGGCCTCTAATTTAAACCAAGTATTTCTAGCCTACAGGTTCAGAGCCATAGTTTTTTTTATTTATAGTATATTTTGGGGATTATCTAATCTGAATTCCTATCTAGTACAAATTCCTATAAAAATATACACCATATCTTATTTTAGTCCACAGTTACCTACTTGGGAAAATTCAGACTAGAATTTAAAAACAAAAAACAAAAAACAGAAAAATCATTAAAAAATTAGTCATAACACATTTGAAATTCTGAACTTAAATCTACTGTGTCTATCAGATTGCTAAATCAATGATTATATGAAGATGTTAAAACCTGTATTACACATTTAAGAACAATATTAAAGATCCAAATTAGTTTGCATACTTACAATGTAATATAACTTTGAGCTCAACCAGGAGTTTCTTTGACCCTCCATGACTTGTTCCTGGAAGCTTTTGCATTGCTTCCCCTTTTTTATTCAGTATTTCAATTCTTAATGCACCTATCAGTCCAAAATTTAAAATAAGAATGTCTTAGTTATACCCAAAAAAAGGGGGATGAGCCTGCTAGGTCTGAATACTGCATTTTAATTTGTCACGGTCTTTTACAAATTAAATACATAAAGTACATCAAAAGCATTTTTTCCATATTAAGGGGGGAAAAAAAAACATACCAATGGGGGTTCCAGCAGGTCTAATCTCATTTGGCAATAATTCGTCTCCTTCAGGCCAAGTTACTGACAATCTATCAGGGAGCCTATTATGAAACAAGCACATTAATGTTTCATGAACTATATTAATTATGGTCTTAATGAGATAAAGAGAAGTCACTAGAAATTTGAATATTTATTTCTGATATATTTTGAAAGGTTAAAGCTAAACTTCTATATGTTAATAATCTATAAATTTTTTCCTCCCTAACTATTACTGTGGCTCCTGAAACAGTAATACAAAATCTCTTGGTGTTAAGAGTCAGGAATTGTCAGGATTTGTCCATTTTTTGGTGGTTTTCTGCTCTTTTATAATACAAGTTACCTTTGGAAGAGAAGATAAACTTTTAATAGAAGAATTATTAGTGAGATTCACTAAGAATCAAAATGACTGCATCATTAGCTATACACGAGGTACAAACAGGGGTGCCTGAGCGAGCACCTGCCTTCAGCTTGGGTCGTGATCCCGGGGTCCAGGAATCGGGCCCCGCATCAGGCTCCCTGCTCAGCGGGAAGCCTACCTCACCTTCTCCCACTTCCCCTGCTTGTGTTCCCTTTCTCGCTATGTCTTTGTCAAATAAATAAATAAAACCTCAAAAAATTAAAAAAAAAAAAGAGCTACAAAGAGTTTTGTTTTTCTACTTACCTTTACTTTTCTTGTACTAATCCCCTCATCAATCTTTACCAATCTTACCTAACTAATCTTTACCTCTCAACAGTTACTATAATTTTCTTCTAGTTGTAGGTCAAACCAAGTTGTTTTCTAACATACCAGATTCATGGTGCCTCTAACAGTAACACTTTAGTTATAGAAAAAGGAGTAAATTTTATACAAAACAAATATAGGAATCTGTTTCACAACCAGAGCTCTCATTTTTTTTTAACAGCAAGAAGTTCATCACAATGTATAAATCTAAGACTACAAATGTCTAATTATGTGTCCATAACAACATATTCAAGAACAGTTAAAAGCACTACAATTCATTTTCTAGTTTCTTGTTATTCTTATCTTGCATTTTGAAATGTGAATTACCTTGCCATTTCATCTTCTACATATTTTTTCACAGCTTTCTCAGCAACTGTCCTATCGAGCTTTGCAATTGGCACAGTTTTTATTTCATCATACAGTGCCTGAGGTTCCTGAAAAAAAAAAATTTACATCAACATTTCAAAAAAAAGATTCAAATTTGGCTGCATAAAAACTTGTTTCTTTGGAAGAAACATATTATACCCTAATTCAGCATATATATCATAATAGCTATTATTACATTATATCACAGAGTATATTTCTATTTTTCATGTAACCTCCTTAGGCATAATTAAATATCATTCAAATATTAACAAGAACATGGGAGAAGGATAAATCCCACTTTAGTTTTGGAGTTATTCACTCCTGAGAAAGAATTCTGGCTCCAATTTTTACTCCAACGTGGATGAAATGTTTTTACAAATTTACAAATGCTTTACAAAATCACTTGGACAACTAGAAATAACATACACATGTTTGTTAAATGTTGGGCATCCAGATATTAAGCTTTATAGATTATTTAAAACACCAAATAAGAAACATAAAAATTCATGCTAACAATACTTTATCCAACAGTAAAAACCAAATGCTAGCAAAATATAAACTACAGTATCTTTATTTCAGCATTAAACAAAAGTAAGCAGTACCAAGAAACTTTCAACAAAAAATTTTCATTACTTGGTATCTTACCATTGCAATCTGAACCTCTCCTCCTGTGGCATATACTTCTCCATCATGATCACCATAGAGAAAAAATTTTACTATGCTTCCATAAAAGAGAGGAAGTGTCTTGATTGTCTTGACCTAATATTTAGTTATTAGAAAAAAGGCTTTTAGTATTTACTAAAACAGGCTTAATATTAATAACTATCTCATAGAATTGTTTCATCCAAGGGAAAAACTCGGTATCTATCAGAAAAATTACTGAAAAAAGCATCCTAATATTCTAATAAAGTTATATTTATTTATATTTACTTATACAAGTTTTCCACTTACTCTTAACAAATCTCTGTAAAGACACAGTGGCTTCTTCATACAAAAATGTCATAGCTTTGCATGTTTTCTAAAAGGTCCATAAATCCTTCAAAGTTAATTATGAAAGCCAGTATCCTTCAAACCCTTTTTCCCCACAAAATCTTGCTTTCAGACTACTGAATAGTAATTACAAACTCTGACAAATTCTTTCTTTTAAATTAACTGGCTTAAAGCTTGCCAATGGTATTTCCTTACTTGGCCTTAAGAATCTAAGAATAACTTTCATAGAAACTCCTGAGAAGGACTACCATAGTTCATACAAAAATCTACTTTCTCAGCTCATTTCTTAACTATTTCCTTCCACATACAACAGACTGCGGGACAATCCAACTTTACTACTGGCTGTTTTGCTGCACTTAACCTCTATCATTGTCTGTGCTCAGATTATGGTCTTTGAGAAAGCACCTTAACAACCATACAGAATTTGACAGAAGTGATCACTTCCTCTTCCTTGTAACTCTTCACTTGACTTCAGGGATACCATATTCTCCTAGTTTCCTTGTATCTCATCAGTTTATCCATTCTATTTTCCTTTGCTGGCTCATCCTTTTCATTCTAATCACCCCCATATATTGGAAAAACCAGGCTCCAGTTACATACACTACCTCTCTGGTGATCACATCAAATTCCAAAGCTTTAAATATATGATGATGACTTGAATTTACAGAGTAAATGGATGCCCTTTGACCTTTGTAATATTTGTACAAGCATCCAAGTCTCTACCTTTTTCAAGGTCCTTACAAATGCACTTCTTGCCCAAAGAATTTTTTTTTTTAAGATTTTATTTATTTATTTGACAGAAATCACAAGTAGGCAGAGAGGCAGGCAGAGAGGGGTGGGGGGGAAGCAGGCTCCCCGCTGAGCAGAGAGCCCGATGCGGGGCTTGATCCCAGGACCCTGGGATCGTGACCTGAGCTGAAGGCAGAGGCTTTAACCCACTGAGCCACCCAGGCGCCCCTTGCCCAAAGAATTTAATGATTTGCTCTTCTCCCAGGCCCATCCAAAGTCAGAAAATCCTCTCTTCTCCCTCCAAACTGCCAAAGCAGTATTCATCTCTCTTTCCATAGCACTTATTCCCTTCTCATTTACTATTACTTATATTCAGGTTATGTCTGATTTTAGACTATCATATCCCCAAGGATGAAGGACCTCTCCTAGATCTCTTCATTCTCCGTAATACGGTCAACAAGCAGACTTACAAGTGGCATATTCAATAAAAATTTAGTAAAAAAAATTCATTACTTCATATCACATAAAAAAATTAAGACTTGGCATTTGAGTAAAGTTTAGTGCAAGAAAAAAATAAAAACCTTGCTAATTGAGACTTTGGGGGAACAAACAGTTTTCTAAAAACTGCCATGCTAAATTATATAATTAAAATCAGTTTGTGGGGCACCTGGGTGGCTCAGTGGGTTAAAGCCTCTGCTTTCGGCTCAGGTCATGATCCCAGGGTCCTGGGATCGAGCCCGGCATGGGCTCTCTGCTCAGCAGGAAGCCTGCTTTCCTTCCTCTCTCTCTGCCTGCCTCTCTGCCTACTTGTGATCTCTGTCAAATAAATTTAAAAAAAAAAAAAAAATCAGTTTGACCTTTTCATTCTTTTCTGGCTCCTGAGGAACCAAATACATGCATTTATTTTGTTGTTAAATTCTAATACTAAATAATAATTTAGTTTTAAATTCTATTAAAAATTGAATCTAGAAATAAGTTAAACCTACCAGCTGTCCTGCTTTGTATATTTTTCCATCCCATTCTATTGCTGAGTATGTCGCCCAGGGGCCCTGCTTTTTAGAAGGAAGATCAGGACGTGTAATTACTCCTTTAAAAGATGTAAATTTTATTTGTTTGTCATACTTTTCATGACAGTCCTTCAGCCATAAAGCAAATTCTCTGTCAATTTTCATTCGCTGTTCCTGTAAAAAATTTATTTAACGTTCTATGAAATATAGCTACTAGTAAACAAATATAACCGCAAACACTGTCATTCATTCCTTTTTTCCTCCCACATACCCCACCCTCAGAAAACCTAAAAAAAATTAAAACATGTTCCTGGAGCTTTTTCCCATATAATTTTAGATTTCTAACAGAAGCATTGCTAAGAAAGAAAATTTTTGCTATCATCTTTGGAACCAAGGTCTCAATGGTTACTACCAATAACAAAGATTTCCTTCCCTTGTATAAATGCTAGAATAAACCAAAAATGATGAACACTGGCTGCCTAGGAGAAAGAGAACTAGCTGGCTGGCTACGGGAAAGTGATAAGCGGAAGGCTCCTTGCTGTGAACCATACACATTCTCAACAAAGTGATAAAAATCTCTTTCCATTTATCAAGCACGAATATACATATATATAGTAAGCATATACAGTATATCTATAGTATGAAAATATCATTGGGGGAATGACTAGGGAGAAAAAAGCCTAAAAAGCTCCTTATGAGGATGGTAATGAAAAGAGAGTTGAGAAACACTACTGTACAAAACACATTTTTCCTTTTAGTTACATATTACATATACATATTGCCTATTCAAGAAAATTAAAACATGAAATGAAAATGAAGTATTTTCTAATAATACATAAGAAAATGTGTTATTTCTTACTGTTCTTTGCCCTGTTGGGAGATAAGAGATTTATACTTAAGCATTAGCTGTTTAATGCCTGTCTTTCAAAGAATTAGTAAGGAAGAAAATCTTCACACTACATGCTTTCATGGAAGATAATACATAAAGTTAAATTTATTTCTTCTTATATACCTTACTCTATTAATATACCATTTCCAAATAAAAATGGGACAAAATTAAAAATGATTTCACCTTAAATTTTTGTGACTTACAGTTGGAAAAACAGTATCTTAATCATTAAAAAAATTAAGCATACCAAATTTTTATACTGCACTTCAATATATAGCTCTTGTAGTATATAATATTGTTCTCATATGCTCTCATCAAATTCACATGCTTCTGTAGCTTCTACTCACTGTCAAGGTCTTGATATTAAGATCTAAATAAAGATCTGTACATTTTATCCAAACAGTCTAATCAGTTTGAAATTTTTGAGTAATGTCAACACATAAATGCTCATGAAAAAAATTTATATATCTTTCAATTTAATAAAAAAGCATGTAAATTATCAGTACAAATCTATTAATATGTGACTTTCAATGTACCTAAAATAGAACAGACACAAATATTCAAGATTGATATTTAAAATCATACCTGTCCATTTAAAATCCTTGTAAAAAGCGTGTTCTTATCTTTCAATTTTAGCTCAAGATCCATAAAAGTCAGTTTATTTGTGCTGACCTGGAATTTGTCATTAGTGAATAATGCACCAGATATTCTATTATAACATTCAATTGGTGAAAGCCCTCTCTTCTTTGGAGGAGTACACCAGTCAAAGCTTGAACAGAACAAAATATTAATATTATAATTGGTAAAAATTAGATTTATAAAACAATGTAATTTCAGCAAAAATCAAAACTTACTCTTCAACAGATGTATATGGTATTAACCGTCCATTCCAAAAACATTCAAAAATAGGCCTTTTCCCTCTTGCTGCTTTCTCAAGTATGAAACAATCATCATCATCATCTTCATCTTTTAATTCTAAAGCAAAGGCATGAGTGGAGCAAACAGTTTATTGCTATAAAATTTATGCAATTTTTTACCACTGAGTAACTAACTTCTTTAAGTGAAATATTAAAGTTGCTTCAGAAAAACTGTATTGAAAGCTCATAAGATCTCTCACATTGCTTGCTGTCTATAAAACTTAATGACAAACCATCCTTTTCTTGGGGTTGCGCTACTGTCCAATGAACGTCTAGTGAGGACAGTACTGCTAACGCCTAAACAACACACTCACATCAACTAAAGCTTTGCTTTATCTTGGTGCAATTTTTGGAAAAAACAAAACCTTTTTTCCCCCCCAGATTTGAAAGTATAAAAAACAGGTTAATATTTAAATAAAGCAAAAAAAAAAAAAAAAAAACTTAATGACAGCTTTACTCTTAGTTTGCCCTCACACAGGCAGATTTCCAAAGTGGTTCCACATTACCCGTGGGTGTCTCTGATTTATGTCAATATATAGTTTCTTATATACTTATCAATCTGTGTTAGGGATACTACACTAGCTGCTGAGCCTGCAAGCTTCAAAATCTATTTATAGAGTAAAAGGATCACACATGCAGAGATTATACCCTATAGCAGAAGCCCTCTTCCCTACAAATATAGAAGCTTGAATCCTGTACTTCAAATAACAAGTTTCATAATTCTGTCAGAACTAGTATGTTCACATAAAAATCATTGGGAAATCTACAGTGTCTAGTAGCAACAACTTTACCTAGTATGACCAAATCAATCAATACTAAATTTAATTTTATTTTAAATACTAACTTCTCAAACATCAGATTCAGGTGATACACAGCTAGAATTATTATGCTAAAAAGCATCAAACACATAATTAGCACAACTGCCTATAACATTTTTATGTTTCTTACCAAAACATTTTCATATACTCAAATAAGGATCAAACACTATGATCTTGAAACAGTATCACCTTAGCTATTTTGGCAAAAAGGCACCCACCCAAAATAAGCCCTTTTTTCCCCCCTAAAAACATAAAGAAGTTCCTTTCTATCAAACCAAATCACTTTGCTTTTAGAGAACCCCTCTGGATCAATCAACCTATCCGTTCTTATTTTAAGATCTCATTTGATGAACTTTATCTTTTTGTCTACAGCATACAAAAATTACAAATGTCAAATTAAAAAAAGGGCTCAGCAAAATCATGGGAGGTAGAGCCACTGAGTAATAACTTACTCAATAATGCTGGGCACTATTCTAAGGATTTGCATTGGTGGTTTCTTACCTAACATTCACAACACCTCAACAAGGAAATAAACTACCTCCCATTTCACAGATCGAAATATGGTGATAAGGAGTAGTTTGTCAAAGTTTACACAACAGAAAGTGGCAAAGATGGGATTCAAATTAGGAAATCTGGTTCCAGAACACACAAGACTAAAAATACACTAAGCAAGTATTCTGAATGAGAAAATTTTATATTATTAATCTATGAATTCAATGCAATTTCAGTAATTCCACTAGGATTTTTCCAAGGGAATATAATTAGTAATTCCAAAATTTATCCAGAAGAGCAAAAGATTTAAGAATTTTTTCAAAATGGGGCGCCTGGGTGGCTCAGTGGGTTAAAGCCGCTGTCTTCGGCTCAGGTCATGATCCCAGGGTCCTGGGATCGAGCCCCACATCGGGCTCTCTGCTCAGCAGGGAGCCTGCTTCCCTTCCTCTCTCTGCCTGCCTCTCTGCCTACTTGTGATCTCTGTCTGTCAAATAAATAAATATAATCTTTAAAAAAAAAAAAAAAAGAATTTTTTCAAAAAAGAATAGTGAGTTTCCTACCCTACAGCTATCAATACATGGTATAAAACTACAAGAGTATCATTACTCACGTATATAAACATAAAATACATTAATACCTTAAAGAATCCAGATCTATGTACTTACAGGAACTTATTATTATTATAAAAATAATATTTCAAACCATTTAAAAAACAGTAACATTCAGTAACTGGTGCTAGGAAACCAAGTACTCACATGTAAAATACTAAGTCAAAGCCCTACCTCTGCGTATATGCAAAAAAGGAGATTATAAATGCATTAAAAATTTAAGCATAAAATGGTTAAAAAATAAAACTACATGATCGTTTTATAACCTGAAGTGTAAGAAAGCTTTCCACAGCAAGACAAAATTAGAAAGCATAAAGAAAAAACTGGCATGATTATATAAAGTTCAAAGCTTCTTTATAAATATCCACAAAGATAATGGGAAGACAATGTGGGGAACATTTAAGGATTAATATGCAGTACATAGCTAAAAGTTCATTAAGAAATCCATGAGAAAAGAACATATGTTCTTTAAAGCCAATGCTTTTTTTATTCATCTGGAAGTGAATACAAAATACAAAAATCAAGAATCATAAAAATTATAAACACCTAAGATACAAATAAGGAACAAAGTTTAATTTAATCTAGCCTTAACAGCCCAACTAATAATTGTTAAAAAATCCTAAATCACAACTTCACATTTTGTAGCTAAGATAACAAATTAACATACTTGACGGAAAGCATGGATCATCAGGGTAAGTTTCTCTATCATATAAGAAAGGGTGATATCGAATAATCCCTTCCACTACACCATCTCCTTCAACATGAGCCTTGAACTCAAAACTATCAGATGCTGTGTTTATATACAACGTCTGCATGTCATCTTCTATTTCCCTTAGGTTGACAATCTTAGGTGCCTTCCCCTTTTCAAACATAGAAATCTAAAATAAAAATAAAACAAAAATAATTAAATTCTATGGTGAATTCACTTTTGTTGATCCAACAAACAGAATCCAACAACAGAATAGGCAAAAACTTGTATTTATACAAGTAATCATGTAGCTTAATTATATATATATATTTATATATGGGTTAAATAACCAGTAAGTAGCATCTCAATAAGGAATATAATATATTACTAAAAAAACAGAATGTAAGCAAAGAGCGAGCAAAGCAGAGCTGATGAACAGATACTCAGGAGTACATTTTAAGTTTCATGCTTAGAGGTAGGAAGTGGGACAAGGATAATGTGAAATTCCTTCCAGTGTGTGGGAAAGGATATTGAGAACCCAATATTCAAATGTTCTGTGCTTCAAAATCTTATTTCATTGTCGTAAGACTTCTATGAACAAAGAGAAACATTTATACCCTTTTTCTCCCTGCTTTGAGACATGCTGTTTAGCAACTACTCCTATCTCTACAGAAGACAGAGGAAAAAGAGAAATCAAACACTATAGTAAATAAAGGTTCAAAACCCAAATATATCTAGCAATGATCTCTTTACTTAAATAGCAAATTGCCAAAGTACTTCCGAGAAACACAGGGAGAGAGAGGTGGTCTAATTGATTTTCTTAATCCAGAGTCACTTGGAACTGGAACAGATACTCATAATCTATAATATTCTAAGAAAGATTTTTATCTTACTTCAATATCAATGTTGTTGAAAGGTCCAACTTCTTTTGATGTACGTTTTTCGTTTCCTTTTGGGCCATGAATATAGTAATGATAAATATGCCTAAAATACAGAAAAATAACTTTATACTTTTAATTCAATTAATTCATAAAATTACAGTTCTTATAATAATCCACAAAAAAATATTTTATAACTACTATTTGGTAGATGCTAAGCACTATACTAAGCATTTATTTTTAGGGTGGGGCATGCAGGGGGAAAAGTGGAGAAGGAGAGAGAATATTTCAAACAGACGGAGATCCAGACATGGGGCTTGATCTCATAACCCTGAGATCATGACCTGAGTGGAAATCAAGAGACAGATGCTTAACTGAGTGAGCCATCCAGGCGCCCCCTATACTAAGCATTCTTTTTTTTTTTATATACTAAGCATTCTTAAATAGAGTATCCTATTTAATGGTAAAAACAATCCTAAGATGGAGGTATTATTACACCTCATTTTATGGTTACAGAAATTGGGATGCAAGAGGTTTATATACTTTACCTAAGGTTACAGAACTAGAATTTAAAAGGTGGACTACAATCCAGGCCTTTCCAACGTAAAAGCCCACAAAATGTATACCTTCCAAAAGTATAGTTTACCAAAAGAATGAAAACCAGAAGGCAAGAGACTGTAATATAATTTACTTATCAGGAATTCTAGAAAGGATTTAAATATCAGGGAGTATGCAGGATTAGGTATTTTTAATTATCTTCTCAATATGAGTATCATTCTGTAACTCTCTTCCCTCCTTTCCTATAGCATCAAGACAATCTCACTCCAACATTCCCACCAAAATTGGTGATTTCTGAAGGGATAATGTTGAGTTTATTAGCTTTAATAAACTCAACATTATCCCTTCAAAAATCACTAATTCAGAATGTTTTAAAAGATATTTTGGTGAGATTATTCATAGCTAAAACATATTACATCTATCATTACTCTTCAAACAGGAATTTGCAATATTCCTTTGTACGAATTTTAATTTTAAAAAATTATCCTAGCTACTCTTTAGAACACTGAGATAAAAGGAAATCAGTGGAAACCTTTAGGTCTTTCTTCATGCACCTCAAAAGTGTTAACATCAGGGGCACCTGGGTGGCTCAGTGGGTTAAAGCATCTGCCTTTGGCTCAGGTCATGATCCCAGGGTCCTGGAATCGAGTCCCGCATCAGGCTCTCTGCTTGGCGGGGAGCCTGCTTCTCTCTCTCTCTCTCTCTGCCTGCCTCTCTGCCTACTGGTGATCTGTCAAATAAATAAATAAAATCTTTAAAAAAAAAAAAAGTGTTAACATCATTATCAACAGTGAGGTTAAAATAACACATTCAGAAAGAGTGCTGTAAATAGCTTAACAGATAGGTTTCAAAGAATGGTTAAAATAATAGGTTATTATTTGTTGAGCAAGATTATATTCTAATTATATGTTATGTACACTGAGTTCCTTTAGTTAAAAGAAATAATTACAAAATAGCTAATGAAATATGGATTTAGAGTAAAAAAAAGAAAAGAAATATGGATTTAGAGAATAAAAATTCCCAAGTCCTATTTAAAATTCTTGGGTTACAGTCAATAAACATCAATATTCCACAAGAGAAAAGGTACTTCTAAAATAAAATTATTTTCCAGATGCCTGGGTGGTTCAGTCAGTTAAATGTCTGCCTTCAGCTCAGGTCATGATTCTAGTGTCCTGAGATCAAGCCCCACACTGGACTTCCTGCTCAGTGGGGAGGAGTCTGCTTCTCCCTATATCCTTCCCTTGCTTGTGCTCTCTCTCTCTCTCTCTCTCTCTCTCACACTCTCTCTCAAATAAATAAATAAAATCTTAAAAATAAAAAAAAATTAAAATAAAATAATTTTCCCATTAAAGAAAAAATTTAAACTATTAGTAGGCATTTATGTATAAAATAATCTTAAAAGATAAAATAAAATAATCTTAAGTGTAATAGCCTTTTGAATAAATGTGAAAAACACTTTTAAAAAATGGGGTGGGGGGCACCTGGCTGGCCCAGTTGGTGGAGCATGCAACTCCCGATCCCAGGGTTTTGAGTTGGAGCCCCATGTTGGGTGTAGAGAGTACTTAAAAATAAAATCTTAAAAAAAAAAAAAACAAAAAAAAAACGAATTTCGTGCAGATGTACCCATTTCTGCAAGACTCAGTAATGTGGACTAATGCAAATTACTGAAGCAATCTGCTAAATTATACTTACTATATAACTATGGGAAAAAACTAAGAACCATTAAATATTCTGATGATTTGTTCTAATGGAATATGTTATACTCTCTAAAAGTTTTCCTGGAATAGATATCCAAAGATTTATTTTCAGTACTATTAATACATTTGCATACATTATTTTAACAGACTTCATACATTCATTTGATTAACATTTACTGAGCATATACTATTTAACAGGAAACACTAGGGATATAGCAGTGCATAAAAAAAAGACATTCCAGGGGCACCTGGGTGGCTCAGTGGGTTAAGCCTCTGCTTTCGGCTCAGGTCATGATCTCAGGGTCCTGGGATCCAGCCCCGCATCGGGCTCTCTGCTCAGTGGCGAGCCTGCTTCCCTCTCTCTCTCTCTCTGCCTCTCTGCCTACTTGTGATCTTTGTCAAGTAAATAAATAAAATCTTTAAAAAAAAAAAAAAAAGACATTCCAATGGGGGAAGGCAGAAAAAAAATGAAAATACATAGTATGGAAGATTATGATAGGTGCTATAAAGACGACACAAAAAAGGGGAATATGAACATGATGGTGCTGATTTTGATACATTCTGAAGTTTATTTATTTTTTAAAAGATTTTATTTATTTATCTGACAAAGAGAGAGAGATCACTGAAGTTTATCTTAAATTTTATCATAGGTCTTATAAGCCTGCCCCTCAAATGATTATCAATATGTTACAGGTAATCAATAAATACTTACAGAACAGAGAACTGTTTTAAAAAAATTTTTTTAATTTAATTTATTTATCTGACAGAGAGATATAGATCACAAGTAGGCAGAGAGGCAGGCAGAGAGAGAGGAGGAAGCAGGATCTCCGCTAAGCAGAGAGCCCAATGTGGGCCTCAATCCCAGGACCCTGAGACCATGACCTGAGCTGAAAGGCAGAGGCCTAACCCACTGAGCCACGCAGGCACCATGACCTGAGCTGAAGGCAGAGGCCTAACCCACTGAGCCATGCAGGCGCCCCAGAGAACTGTTTTAATGCCATTATTAGAGTACTGGTTACTGCAAGGAAGGGAAGGAAATGAGACAGAAGCAGAGCACACAGCCAAGAAGTTTCAATGTATCTCTAATATTTTCTGTCTTAAAAAGAATACATAGCAACATGTCCTGAATCAAGTACTTACGCTAACTGTCTTGTCCAAAGAAGGAAATAATTTTTCAAGTACTGTATGTGTTCTGGTTGTACTCCTGTGATAACCACAGCAGTAAAGCTATCTTTTTCCTTCTCCTCTAAGATAAGATGATGTAGAAATCTCTCATCATCATTTGTAATGTGAACAGAATCAGATGGCTAGGAGAGTGAATATAAATACAACAGATTAAATACACTTAATGTAATATACAAATAACATTTACATTAATTTTTAATATGATTCACTTAGTTTCATAAATGGGCTTCAAAAAACTTTTGAAGGAAAATAGCTCAAGACAAATCAGCTGAGTATGTAACAATGCTGTGAGAACAGGATATTTTAACACAGACTGCTAAACTGGCATACATACAGGAGCACCCTATACCACAATGCTGATTAAATCAATTTTAGACGCATAAAAGGTAAAAATGTATTTGTGTGTGTGTGTATACTGAGTTTAAAAATGCTGAAAAAATGGAAGATACTTACTTACCCTAGGATGGAATGAGTCCTTACTTGGGATACCTAACACTTAACTTGGTAGAGACAAATAAATGCCCAGCCCTCCATGCTCAAGAAAACTGGGATGTAGGCTGAAACCAGCTGGCTTAGCCCAAAGGCACTGTGTTTAAAAGGGAATAAAATAATCCTTTACCCTAGTCCACTTTCAGAGACTATAGCTTGCTTAGAAGGGAAGTGGGGAGGGGAAAGAGTAAGGAGTGTTTGTGAATAAGAATTATGAATGTCTTGATTTTTACTCTAAGACTTTACGTGTTAAAATTACATGCATATATACATATTATGTATGTTGCTATATACATAAAGCTTTTAAGGATACACACTGAACTATTATATCTAGGAAGCTGGCTGATTTTTTTAAAATAAGCATATATTACCAATTCCTAAAAATAAAAACAAACCCTCCAAAAACCATTCCAATGCATCCCTACACACTAATATTACAGCTACAACATATAGTATACAAGTACTATTTTATACACTTTGAGAGCTAGTGGATTAGTTTGAGTTTACTAGTGATGCAGGTTCATCAAATATTTATTGAACACTTCCAAGTTCTATGACTCAACATGGACACAAGGAAGATATGAATTAAATAAGACTAGTGCCCTCCCTCCCTACAAATTCTGATAGATGAAAAACAAATGATCACAAAATAATGCGCCGTTATAAAGATATGAACCAAGAGCTACAGAGTTAAAAAGAGGGTAACGTTTACCCAGAACATGAATAGAACATTCTAGACCAGTGAGAACATGAAGGATTTGAGAGTATAAGGCAAACAAGGTAGTTTAAAGTATACGATAAATACATGATGAAAGAGGAGACTGGAAAGGCTGATTCAAGCAGTGACAATGGATGGAAGAGAGGGAAGATGAAAAACTATGTTAAAAGACAGAACAGAATGGTGAATGACTAACAGGATCATAATTACTAACTACTTGGTCAGGGGATGCTGTTAATTGCAAAGAGTAGTTGGGGGAAAAGCGAGGAAGAAAGAGGAACAGAAGACTGGTAGATAATATTTTATTTCAGATGTACCAAAAGTGAGATATTCATGGAACATCTAGAGAAAAGCATCTAACTGAAATGGGAAATGAGTACCCCAGACATGATCAGTTGGTATTCAGCACCCATTCATCCCACCTTTTATAGTCCCTTCCTGGAATACAAAGACTGGAAAGCCAAAAGTCTACTTTTCAGACTCCCTTACATTTTAAGTTGTGGATGCACATTAGGTTTTACCAATTAGATATAGCAGCCAAAAATTTAGAAGAGGAAAATGAGACAAAGGCCATTTCCTGATATTTCTTTAATGTTTTCTGTTATCACACAAGGTACTGAACAACTGATATCCAGGTTCCAGCTTCGAGTGTTAGCACTGATAAAGCACCGCTTATAGCCAAAAGGTCTGTGTTTTGGTGTTAGAAGAACTGTACCAGCAAGACCTTTCCAACTCCTGGATCACAGATAAGGCAGGATGTTTCTAAATTCCTGATCCAGTGGTGGTCCTCCAGCTACACGACTATAGCAGATGTTGCAGCATCCCTTGAAGGTCAATTCAGAGTGTCCCAGTATCCTTCTACCAGGCTGAGCCTTCCTAGCCCTTCAAATAATTATGCAAGCATCTAATTCCCTTTATTAAATCCTTTTCTGTTTGAAGTGTCTAGAATGATTTTTCCTCGATGGGAGTCCAGCCTGATTCAGTGACTCAATCTTAAAAGCCTTGACAAGAAATACAGATCAGAGAACTGCTGGCGTTAAGTAGCATGTATATTGCCCCTAGAAAAAGCAAGACTCCTGGTTGTAAATCAAGAGCCACCAACTCTATACACAAGACTGTTTATGAGAGCTGGAGAAGCCAAAAAGTAGGCTGGAAAAGACTGGTCAGGGAAAAAAAAAAAAAGGACCAAGGGCTTATTAGTACCCATGAGATGTTTGCTGGCACAAATTAAGCACAAATTACAGGAAAAAAAATGGCAGAAATGATGATCCAAGAGATATTAGTTCTACCCAAGGCGTATCACACCTGTACAGTTTTGAAAATCACTTAAATTATTTCCTATTTTTCACCTGTTTTGACATGGCAAATATTTCCACAAATATACCTTACAGGTCTTCATGGCAGTAACATAAGATGACAAAGATGGAATACTATTATGTAAATATAATAAGATGTGTAAATTGTAATAAATGCAACAAATTTAAAAAGGAAAAAAGTGGGATGAGCAAAATGAAGAACTTTCCTGGACAGAGGAGAATGTTAAGTTATATAGAAAAAAGTGGCTTATAAATATAAGAAAAGAATTCAGTCCATTTAATAAAGAAAAAGTATTATTTTCACCTGTCAAATTGCCAGCATTTTGCTACTCCCCTCCACTCCTTTTTTAAAAACAAGGAAATTATCAGATACGCACTTCCACATACTATTTTAAGGAGTGTATCTGATTTGGGTTTAACCTTTTAGAAAAGCAATTTATAATCTACACCATGAACATTTAAGAAGTTCAAATTCATTGTCACACTATTAAAATTATAATCTGTATGAAGAAAAAACTTATTTGGACAAAATGTTATGCAAAGACATTCATGGCAGTGTCCTTATTTATAATTATAATAGAATCCTTTAAGTTAAATGCTTAACAGAATAAATTACAATACAGACAAAATACTATGAACCTAGGAAAAGTGTGTGTGTATAAAAATATTTCATAAAATGGAGAAATACCCAAAATGTTAAAGAAATGTGGACTCAAAAAGGTAAATATATTTTTTAAAAGTAAGTATATGAAAGAGATTAAGAGTACACTTTTCTTCCCCAGCCCCAACTCAAGATGCCAATAAGGAGGTTTTATTTTAATTTCAGTGTTACAGTGTTACATTAGTTTCAGGTAAATACGCTTATCTCGATGAGCACTCAGTAATATATAGAATTGTTTAGTCACTATATTATACACCTGAAACATATATAACATTGTATGTTAACAACACTGGATTTAAAATTTAAAAAAACAAAACAACAAAACAAAAAACAAACCCTGTGAGCATGTAAGTTAGACTAGAAATTCAACTAGAAATTTCTTCCCAGAATTTGAGACAATTTTTAAGTTTCCTATACATTTTTTACAACTTGTTTTACAATCAGAAAAGAATTTAAGAAATTCAAAATTACTTTAAAATAAAGATTTTAGGGGCACCAAGCTGTCTCTGTGGGCACAGCACATGACTCAGTCTCCATGTCATGAGTTCAAGCCCCACGTTGGGCATGAAGCCCACTTAAGAATAATAATTAAAAAATAATAATAATAATTTTTTAAAAACATTTAAAAAATTCTAAACTGTTTCAAGTGGAGAAAAGTTGAATCATACAATAAATACTATATACTCACTACCACGATACAAATTTGTTAATTGTTAACATTATGCTCACTAAAACTGGAATCTAAATACAAATATCTAACAGAAATAAATAACTCATTTATTTCTCTGCAGCTTTGATTTCCTAAAAGCCTATCATCCTGTAACTGTTTTCTACTGTAACGTGAAACTGTTAGACCAAAAAAGATTTAAAAATTCAATCTCAATATAAGGAAAAAAGTTTACAATCTTATGAGCAATTTCTGGGAACCTAGCTTTAAGAGACAAGTTGTTGCCTGAAGACTTCCAGCCTGAAAAAGCATGTAAATAGTCTCTTTTTGCTATTCACATGATTAAAGGAAAAAAATGAAAAAAATAACACAATTTGAAAATGTCATACCTTCAAGTTTTTAAAGCAAGAGTTTAAGTATCTTGGATAGAAATTGAAAGAAAAATTGTCTCTATCATGTGTCCATCAGTAACAACTTTATAATGAGTTACAATGTATCATACCTTTCTGTTTCTAATATATCCACTATATATTGCCTCTTTATTTTTCTCCTTCTTCTCAAAATCTTCTTTAGAAAGCACAAGTTCATGAACATCTTGGGAATCTGCAGGTTTGCTTATCATCTGTTAAATATTAATAAGAGTACTTTAAAAATTCCTAAAAGTTAAACTGGTTAACACACTTAGAATCAACCTCAAAATATTTTTAATCAACTTTCATTTATAAGAAACCTTTTTACTTACTCTGGCTGATTGTCCAACAAAGAAAACAGCCTGCTTGCCCCCAACACCAAAATAGGAAATATCACTATTTAAACTGCGTGGCACTGGTACTGGACGAACATATCCTGAATGATCACTAAAAATAAAACATTAATGCAGTGATTTTAAACAGGTTACTTAGGTACCAAAGGAAATTGTTATAGAACTTTTATTAAGTGTTAATAAAATTATCCCCAAGCTACACAATACCCTTATTCAAGGTAAAGGAATCAGAACCCAAAGTCAAGAGACCACCTAATCCAGCAGTTCTCAAAATATATTCCCCAGACCACCTGTTATCAGCATCACAAAAAACTCAAAAAATGCACATTCTTGGACCCACCCTACTAAATCATAAACTCTCTCAGCAAACAAGACTAAATAAATGCCTATATCCTTATCTATCCTACTATCCCTACAACTGTCCCTTCAAAATTGTTTACTGCTTCAAAACTTATAAAATAAAAATATTCTCTGAAGAATATAGGAATTATAGCAAAGACATTCTTACTTCCATGTATCATGACAAAAGAACCTCTTAGGGAACCATTAACATCACTCTGGAGAGTAGGCATCCGTGGTCTCTCAAAATACAGGCTAGGTGTCCATTCCCAATACCAGATATAAACAGAATTGGGGGTGAGGCCAGAATCCCTATTACACTCAATGGAAAAGCTAAACACTACATGTGGCATAGCTGGAAGAATTAGAAAATACAAAGATACATTGAAAGCATGTTCCCATAAGAAATTTAAGAAGAGGAGGAGGAGTCAAGATGGCGGAGAAGTAGCAGGCTGAGACTACTTCAGGTAGCGGGAGATCAGCTAAATAGCTTATCTAAAGATTGCAAACACCTACAAATCCAACGGGAGATTGAAGAGAAGAAGAACAGCAATTCCAGAAACAGAAAATCAACCACTTTCTGCAAGGTAGGACTGGCGGAGAAGTGAATCCAAAGCGACGGGAAGATAGACCGCGGGGGGAGGGGCCGGCTCCCGGCAAGCGGCGGAGCAACAGAGCACAAAATCAGGACTTTTAAAAGTCTGTTTCACTGAGGGACATCGCCCCAGAGGCTTAACTGGGGTGAAGCCCAGGAGGGGTCAGCGCGGCCTCAGGTCCCGCAGGGTCGCAGAAGGATCGGGGGTGTCTGAGTGTCACAGAGCTTACCAGTATTAGAACAGGGAAGCCGGCTACAGAGACAGAGCCCAGGAGTGAGCTCTAAACTTGGGGTTACCCTGAACCGGTCGCAGGCTCGGTCAGCTCGGAGCGTGGCCGGAGGCCAGGGTGACGGGAGTCATTGGGCGCTATTCTCTGAGGGAGCACTGAGGAGTGGGGCCCTGGGCTCTCGGCTCCTCCGGGCCGGAGACTGGGAGGCCGCCATCTTCACTCCCGTCCTCCGGAACTCTACGGAAAGTGCTCAGGGAACAAAAGTTCCCAAAAGCAAACCCAGCAAACCCGAGCTGATTACTCAGCCCAGCCCCAGGTAAGGGCGGTGCAACTCGCCTGGGGCAAAGACACTAGAGAATCACTACAACAGGCCCCTCCCCCAGAAGATCAACAAGAAACCCAGCCAGGACCAAGTTCA
The DNA here is from genome assembly GCF_902655055.1 of Lutra lutra. Taxonomy (NCBI): domain Eukaryota; kingdom Metazoa; phylum Chordata; class Mammalia; order Carnivora; family Mustelidae; genus Lutra; species Lutra lutra. The sequence continues at coordinate 53,111,053 of NC_062289.1, read as the reverse complement.
CCTACCAAGGAGTGCAGTTTCAATACCAAGGAGAGCGGCGGAATTCCAGAGAAGGAGAAAGCAAAGCATGGAACTCATGGCTTTCTCCCCATGATTCTTTAGCCTTGCAGTTAATTTAATTTTTTTTTCTCTTTTTCAATTTTTTTTTTCTCTTCTTCTAAATTTTTTTAACTTTTACCGTTTTCTTTTTTTAACGTTTTTTAAATAGTTTATCTAATATATATATATATATTTTTCCTTTTTATATTTTTTATCAGCTTTCTTTTTTTAATAGTTTCTTTTTTTTTCTTTTTTTTTTTTCTTTTTTTTCTTCTGAACCCCTTTTTATCCCCTTTCTCCCCCCTCACGATTTGGGATCTCTTCTGATTTGGCTAAAGCATATTTTCCTGGGGTTGTTGCCACCCTTTTAGTATTTTACTTGCTCCTTCATATACTCTTATCTGGACAAAATGACAAGGCGGAAAAATTCACCACAAAAAAAAAGAACAAGAGGCAGTACCAAAGGCTAGGGACCTAATCAATACAGACATTGGTAATATGTCAGATATAGAGTTCAGAATGACGATTCTCAAGGTTCTAGCCGGGCTCTAAAAAGGCATGGAAGATACTAGAGAAACCCTCTCAGGAGATATAAAAGCCCTTTCTGGAGAAATAAAAGAACTAAAATCTAACCAAGTTGAAATCAAAAAAGCTATTAATGAGGTGCAATGAAAAATGGAGGCTCTCACTGCTAGGATAAATGAAGCAGAAGAAAGAATTAGCGATATAGAAGATCAAATGACAGAGAATAAAGAAGCTGAGCAAAAGAGGGACAAACAGCTACTGGACCATGAGGGGAGAATTCGAGAGATAAGTGACACCATAAAACGAAACAACATTAGAATAATTGGGATTCCAGAAGAAGAGGAAATGGAGAGGGGAGCAGAAGGTATATTGGAGAGAATTATTGGAGAGAATTTCCCCAATATGGCAAAGGTAACAAGCATCAAAATCCAGGAGGTTCAGAGAACCTCCCTCAAAATCAATAAGAATAGGTCCACACCCCGTCACCTAATAGTAAAATTGACAAGTCTTAGTGACAAAGAAAAGATCCAGAAAGCAGCCCGGGAAAAAAAGTCTGTAACGTACAATGGTAAAAATATTAGATTGGCAGGTGACTTATCCACAGAGACCTGGCAGGCCAGAAAGAGCTGGCATGATATATTCAGAGTACTAAATAAGAAAAACATGCAGCCAAGAATACTATATCCAGCTAGGCTATCATTGAAAATAGAAGGAGAGATTAAAAGCTTCCAGGACAAACAAAAACTGAAAGAATTTGCAAACACCAAACCAGGTCTACAGGAAATATTGAAAGGGGTCCTCTAAGCAAAGAGAGACCCTAAAAGTAGTAGATCAGAAAGAAACAGAGACAATATACAATAACAGTCACCTTACAGGCAATACAATGGCACTAAATTCATATTTCTCAATACTTACCCTGAATGTTAATGGGCTAAATGCCCCAATCAAAAGACACAGGGTATCAGAATGGATAAAAAAACAAAACCCATCTATATGTTGCCTATAAGAAACTCATCTTAAACCCGAAGACACCTCCAGGTTTAAAGTGAGGGGGTGGAAAAGAATTTACCATGCTAATGGACATCAGAAGAAAGCAGGAGTGGCAATCCTTATATCAGATCAATTAGTTTTTAAGCCAAAGACTATAATAAGAGATGAGGAAGGACACTATATCATACTCAAAGGAACTGTCCAACAAGAAGATCTAACAATGTTAAATATCTATGCCCCTAACGTGGGAGCAGCCAACTATATAAACCAATTAATAACAAAATCAAAGAAACACATCGACAATAATACAATAATAGTAGGGGACTTTAACACTCCCCTCACTGAAATGGACAGATCATCCAAGCAAAAGATCAACAAGGAAATAAAGGCCTTAAATGACACACTGGACCAGATGGACATCACAGATATATTCAGAACATTTCATCCCAAAGCAACAGAATACACATTCTTCTCTAGTGCACATGGAACATTCTCCAGAATAGATCACATTCTTGGTCCTAAATCAAGTCTCAACCGGTATCAAAAGATTGGGATCATTCCCTGCATATTTTCAGACCACAATGCTCTAAAGCTAGAACTCAATCACAAGAGGAAATTTGGAAAGAACCCAAATACATGGAGACTAAACAGCATCCTTCTAAAGAATGAATGGGTCAATCAGGAAATTAAAGAAGAATTGAAAAAATTTATGGAAACAAATGATAATGAAAACACAACGGTTCAGAATATGTGGGACACAACAAAGGCAGTTCTGAGAGGAAAATATATAGCGGTACAAGCCCTTCTCAAGAAACAAGAAAGGTCTCAGGTACACAACCTAACCCTACACCTAAAGGAGCTGGAGAAAGAACAAGAAAGAAACCCTAAACCCAGCAGGAGAAGAGAAATCAAAGATCAGAGCAGAAATCAATGAAATAGAAACCAAAAAAACAATAGAACAAATCAACGAAACTAGGAGCTGGTTCTTTGAAAGATTTAATAAGATTGATAAACCTCTGGCCAGACTTATCAAAAAGAAAAGAGAAAGGACCCAAATAAATAAAATCATGAATGAAAGAGGAGAGATCACAACTAACACCAATGAAATACAGACAATTATAAGAACATACTATGAGCAACTCTACGCCAACAAATTTGACAATCTGGAAGAAATGAATGCATTCCTAGAGACATATAAACCACCACAACTGAACCAGGAAGAAATAGAAAGCCTGAACAGACCCATAACCAGTAAGGAGATTGAAACAGTCATCAAAAATCTCCAAACAAACAAAAGCCCGGGGCCAGACGGCTTCCCGGGGGAATTCTACCAAACATTTAAACAAGAACTAATTCCTATTCTCCTGAAACTGTTCCAAAAAACAGAAATAGAAGGAAAACTTCCAAACTCATTTTATGAGGCCAGCATCACCTTGATCCCAAAACCAGACAAAGATCCCATCAAAAAAGAGAACTACAGACCAATATCCTTGATGAACACAGATGCAAAAATTCTCGCCAAAATACTAGCCAATAGGATTCAACAGTACATGAAAAGGATTATTCACCACGGACAAGTGGGATTTATTCCAGGGCTGCAAGGTTGGTTCAACACCCGCAAATCAATCAATGTGATACAACACATTAATAAAAGAAAGAACAAGAATCATATGATACTCTCCATAGATGCTGAAAAAGCATTTGACAAAGTACAGCATCCCTTTCTGATCAAAACTCTTCAAAGTGTAGGGATAGACGGCACATACCTCAATATTATCAAAGCCATCTATGAAAAACCCACCGCAAATATCATTCTCAATGGAGAAAATCTGAACGCTTTTCCGCTAAGGTCAGGAACACGGCAGGGATGTCCATTATCACCACTGCTACTCAACATAGTACTAGAAGTCCTAGCCTCAGCAATCAGACAACAAAAGGAAATTAAAGGCATCCAAATCGGCAAAGAAGAAGTCAAACTATCCCTCTTTGCAGATGATATGATACTATATGTGGAAAACCCAAAAGACTCCACTCCAAAACTGCTAGAACTTGTACAGGAATTCAGTAAAGTGTCAGGATATAAAATCAATGCACAGAAATCAGTTGCATTTCTCTACACCAACAACAAGACAGAAGAAAGAGAAATTAAGGAGTCCATCCCATTTACAACTGCACCCAAAACTATAAGATACCTAGGAATAAACCTAACCAAAGAGACTAAGAATCTATACTCAGAAAACTATAAAGTACTCATGAAAGAAATTGAGGAAGACACAAAGAAATGGAAAAATGTTCCATGCTCCTGGATTGGAAGAATAAATATTGTGAAAATGTCTATGCTACCTAAAGCAATCTACACATTTAATGCAATTCCTATCAAAGTACCATCCATTTTTTTCAAAGAAATGGAACAAATAATCCTAAAATTTATATGGAACCAGAAAAGACCTCGAATAGCCAAAGGAATATTGAAAAAGAAAGCCAAAGTTGGTGGCATCACAATTCCGGACTTCAAGCTCTATTACAAAGCTGTCATCATCAAGACAGCATGGTACTGGCACAAAAACAGACACATAGATCAATGGAACAGAATAGAGAGCCCAGAAATAGACCCTCAACTCTATGGTCAACTCATCTTCGACAAAGCAGGAAAGAATGTCCAATGGAAAAAAGACAGCCTCTTCAATAAATGGTGTTGGGAAAATTGGACAGCCACATGCAGAAAAATGAAATTGGATCATTTCCTTACACCACACACGAAAATAGACTCAAAATGGATGAAGGATCTCAATGTGAGAAAGGAATCCATCAAAATCCTTGAGGAGAACACAGGCAGCAACCTCTTCGACGTCAGCCGCAGCAACATCTTCCTAGGAACATCGCCAAAGGCAAGGGAAGCAAGGGCAAAAATGAACTATTGGGATTTTATCAAGATCAAAAGCTTTTGCACAGCAAAGGAAACAGTGAACAAAACCAAAAGACAACTGACAGAATGGGAGAAGATATTTGCAAATGACATATCAGATAAAGGGCTAGTGTCCAAAATCTATAAAGAACTTAGCAAACTCAACACCCAAAGAACAAATAATCCAATCAAGAAATGGGCAGAGGACATGAACAGACATTACTGCAAAGAAGACATCCAGATGGCCAACAGACACATGAAAAAGTGCTCCATATCACTCGGCATCAGGGAAATACAAATCAAAACCACCATGAGATATCACCTCACACCAGTCAGAATGGCTAAAATGAACAAGTCAGGAAATGACAGATGCTGGCGAGGATGCGGAGAAAGGGGAACCCTCCTACACTGTTGGTGGGAATGCAAGCTGGTGCAACCACTCTGGAAAACAGCATGGAGGTTCCTCAAAATGTTGAAAATAGAACTACCCTACGACCCGGCAATTGCACTGCTGGGTATTTACCCTAAAGATACAAACGTAGTGATCCGAAGGGGCACGTGCACCTGGATGTTTATAGCAGCAATGTCTACAATAGCCAAACTATGGAAAGAACCTAGATGTCCATCAACAGACGAATGGATAAAGAAGATGTGGTATATATACACAATGGAATACTATGCAGCCATCAAAAGAAATGAAATCTTGCCATTTGCGACGACGTGGATGGAACTAGAGGGTATCATGCTTAGCGAAATAAGTCAATCGGAGAAAGACAACTATCATATGATCTCCCTGATATGAGGGAGAGGAGATGCAACATGGGGGGTTAAGGGGGTAGGAGAAGAATAAATGTAACAAGATGGGATTGGGAGGGAGACAAACCAGAAGTGACTCTTAATCTCACAAAACAAACTGACGGTTGATGGGGGGAGGGGGGTTTGGAGAGGGGGGGTGGGGTTATGGATATTGGGGAGGGTATGTGCTATGGTGAGTGCTGTGAAGTGTGTAAACCTGGCAATTCACAGACCTGTACCCCTGGGGATAAAAATATATGTTTATAAAAAATAAAATTAAAAAAAAAATTTAAGAAGAAAAGGAACAGAAAATGTCAAAGTGGGTATAAAAGACATGAAGTACTAAAGGGAAATATCTCACATAAGTGTAGTACTGGAAAGAAGAGAAAATGGAAAAACTACAAATATTGGTTGACAGAGCTGGGGAATGCAGGAAATAGGTAGAGGTTGTAAAAGAATGCAAACTCTCAGTCATAAAATGAGTAAGGTCTGAAGATCTAGTCACTAACACTCTATTGTATAACTGAAATCTGCTAAGAGAATAAAACTTTAAAATGCTCTCACCAAAAAAAAAAAAAAAAGAAAAAGGTAAATATGTGAGGTAATGAATGTGTCAATTAACTAGAGGGAAGGAATCCTGTTTAAAAGAAAACCAGCAGCGCCTGAGTGGCTCAGTGGGTTAAGCCTCTGCCTTCGGCTCAGGTCATGATCTCAGGGTGCTGGGATAGAGTCTTGCATTGGGCTCTCTGCTAGGCAGGGAGCCTGCTTCTCACCCCTCCCTGCCTGCCTCTCTGCCTTCTTGTGATTTCTCTCTCTGTCAAATAAAATCTTAAAAAAAAAAAAAAAGAAAACCAGAATACAGTTCAATATTTAATATATATCAATGTAAAAGGTATAAGAACAAAAGATTGAGACAGTGAATGACATGGATATTACTGCTGTGATGTACTAATACTGTATGTGAAGTGGATGTGAAATGGCGTATTACTTGAGATAGACTATGACAAATTAAAGATATATATTTTTAATCCTAAAATTATAGTAAAACAAGAGTAACAACCAGTAATCCAACAAAGGAAAGAAATAAAATAGAATTACACACACGAAACACTCAATTTTAAATAAGTCAGAAAAAAAAAAAACAAACAAGAACAAACATAACAATTGCAGTGAATGTAATTGGTCTAAATTCCCAATTAAGCAGAGATTCTGAAACTTTAAGACACAAACTATATGTTGCCTACTATAAAGTTACAATGGGTTAAAAAGTTGGAAAAAGACTTTGCATCTTAACACTAATGTAAAGAAAGCTAGAGTTGCTATATTAACATCAAACAAAGTAGATAAAAGATTATCACCAGGATATGAAGAACATGAAAACAAATACATGGGTAAATTAAATAGATCACCCTTCTCCTCTTGAGCTTTTAAAATTATAGTAGATTGCTGAAATCAAAATAACACTATTTGATACGGTTCTCAATGTACATAGAGATAATACTTTAAAAAATTACAGGGCACCTGGATGGCTCAGTCAGTTAAGCATCTGCCTTTGGCTCAGGTCATGATCCCAGTGCCCTGGGATCAAGCCCCACATCAGGCTTCTTGCTCAGCCAGGAGTCTGCTTCTCCCTCTCCCTCTGCCCTATCTATCAACACCCACCACCACGCCCCCACTCATTCTCTCTCTCTAATAAATAAATAAAATCTTTAAAAAAAAAGAAAGAAAGAAAGAAAGAAAACTAAATTATAAATGGGAGAGAGTTAAGGAACCTAAATAATTTGGGAATATTTCACTTTCAAGTCACTTTAGGTGGTAAAATACCTTACTAGTACAATGTAATGTTTTGTATATATACAGTATTACCTACAGTGATTGCTAAAAAACAAAAACAAAAACAACAAAAAAATACTCAAAATCACTTTATAAAGAAAATAGTAAAATATGGAATAGTAAAATATGTTCAAGTAATCCATAAAAAGGTCAGAAAAGAAAAATAAAAAATAAAGGAAACAAGTTATAACATTACACACTTAAGTCCTAACACATATACTAGTAGTTAAGTAAATGTAATGATGCAAATACACTAAATAAGATTGGCAGAGTGACCCATTAAAAAAAGTTACAAGAAACTCATTTCAAATATAATGATAGAAGTAGGTTTAAAGAAAATGGATGAGAAAAGACATAACCAGGTAAACAGGAGTGAAAAGAATAGCTGACGAACAGCACATAAAATACTCTTCAGAGCAAGAAAATTACCAGGGACAGAAGAGTATTACATAATGATAAAAGGATGCACTTACCAAGAATGCATAACAATTCTGTGTATACACAAAATAACACAAGTTCAAAATACAAAAAGCAAAAATTCAGAGAACTGAAAAAAGAAATAAATACACTTGCAAATAAGGGGTTGGGGGTACTTCAATAAACCTATCTTAGTCACGACCACACAGAAAACCAACAAGGACATAAAAGAACTAAATAATATCATCATCCAACGGGATCAAACTGACATTTACAGAACACTCCTCCCAACAACAGCAGAATACATATTCTTTTCAAGAACACAGAAAATTCCCCAAAACAGATTATACCCTGGAGCACAAAACAAATCTTGACAAATTTAAAAGAGTATATATAGAGTATGTTCTCTGACCATAATAAAAATCAAACTAGACATCAACATAAAGACAAGAGGAAATATGTTAAGAACACTTGGAAACTGAATAACACCTTCCTAAAACAATCTATGGATCAAAGAACAAGTTGCAAAGGAAATAAAAAATACACCAAACTGTAGGCATATGAATATATAGCATTATCAAAACTTAGGCTATTGTGAAAGTAGTTCTTAAAAGAAAATTTATAGGGGTGCCAGGGTGGCTCAGTGGGTTAAGTGTCTGACTCTTGATTTGGGCTCCAGTCATATCTCAGGGTTGTGAGATCAAGCCCTGTGCCAGGTTCCACAAGTGGTCATGGAGCTTGCTTAAAAGTCACTCTCTTTTTACCTCTGCTTCTCCCCTACCTCCCTCTCTAAAAAAATAAGAAAAAGGAAAAGGAAAAAGAAAAAGAAAATTTATAGCGCAAAATATTAATCTTAGATTATTGATTTGAGACTTGTCTAAGATTCCACAAGAATCTTGGGGCACCTGGGTGGCTCAGTGGGTTAAAGCCTCTGCCTTCAGCTTAGGTCACAATCCCAGGGTCCTGGGATCGAGCCCCACATCGAGCTCTCTGCTTTGCGGGGAGCCTGCTTCCCCCCTCTCTCTGTCTGCCTCTCTGTCTACTTGTGATATCTGTCAAATAAATAAAAATCTTTAAAAAAAAATTCCACAAGAATCTTTTCTACAAAAAAATCAAAATAAAACTAAAGCAAGGACGTAAATAAAGAGTAGAAATCAAAGAATTTGAAAAGAAAAAAAGAATTTGCAATCAGAAAAAAAATTTATCAAACATTGCTTCTTTGAAATGTTACCAATTACTATACACTAATAAACTTGAAAATTTAATTAAATGGACTAACTCCAAGTAAAATATAACTTACAAAACTAAGTCAATAAGTAATATTATAACTCTACTAACAAAATCAAAGTAATAGTTAAAAAGTCCTTCTGCAAGAAGCTTAACATACCCAAATGGCTTCCAAAGTGAGTTTTAAAACTCAAACTTAAAAACAAAAACAAAACAAAACTCAAACTTTCATAAGTGAAGTATGAATAAATAAATATAATCTCTTTAGAAAACAATTTGCTGGGGCACCTGGTAGCTCAGTCAGTAAAGCATCTGACTTAGGCTCAGGTCATGATCGGTACAGTCCCACATTGGGCTCCCTGCTCAGCGAGGAGTTTGCTTCTCCCTCTCCCTCTCCCTCTGTTCCTACCCTATCCCAGCTCATGCACGCTCTCGCTTGCTCACTCTCTCTCTCAAATAAATGAATACTATCTTTAAAAACAACAACAATTTGCCATTACCTTGTATATTGGAACTTTCATCTTTATAACCCACGAAGTTCCCTTCTAGGTACCTAAGAACTTCTGTAGATTTGGACTAGCAAACATACATAACACTGTATAACAGCATACACACATATGCACACACAATTATACAACTTATAAGACAGTATTACTCATAATGCGAAATGTAGTAGGGGAAGCCAAATGCCACTGACTGGAGACTAGACTAAATACAGTATGATTTCTTTTAAATATACACAAAAGAATATTTTATGGTTATGAAAAAAAATAAACTACAGACCCACATAAAGTTGAAATCTTAGTAACCTAGTATTAAGTGAAAATACAAGTTCTTCGTAGAACTACAAATAGTATAATTATCCTTTTTTTGCAGCATCAAAAAAATAAGCAAAATTAGATTTTTTAAAAATAAGGAAATAGGGATTTTGTCTGCCTTTGGCTCAGGTCATAATCCCAGGGTACTGGGATCAAATCCTGCATCAGGCTTCTTGCTCAGTGAGGAGCCTGCTTCTCTCTCTGTCTGCCGCTCCTCCTGCTTGTGTGTTCTCTGACAAATAAATAAAATACAATCTTAAAAAAAAAATAAGGAAATAAAAATTCAAGACAGTGATTCACTTTGGTGGGAAGAAAAAAAAAACAGAACAAGGGTACAAGATGTACATTACAGAAAATGTGCTACTTACTGGTTTGGGTGGTAAATTCTGGTTATTCAGCTTATTAAATTTTTCAATAAATAAACCTTAAAAATTCAATGCCTGAATTGATGAACTGTTATAAATTGTAATTTGTAATTAATTGTAATTAATCAAATTCTCTGAACCTGATGTCTATTAAGAAAAATAAGGAGGCGCTTGGGTGGTTCAGTAGGTTAAAGCCTCTGCCTTCAGCTCGGGTCATGATCTCGGGGTCCTGGGATCGAGCCCCGTATTGGGCTCTCTGCTCAGCGGAAGCCTGCTTCCTCCTCTCTCTCTGCCTCCCTCTCTGCCTATTTGTGATCTATCTCTCTCTGTCAAATAAATAAATAAAAGCTTTTAAAAAAAAAAAAGAAAGAAAAAGAAGTAAATGGGTTTCAAAACTAAGAAATTCTTTTAACTGGTAAGGAATGGACATAGTCACCAGGAAGTAAGTCTCCCTTTCAATGCAAACCATCCATGCAACTCTAACCCAGGGAAAAACCTTATCATGGAAAATAAGGTTGAGAATACAAATTTCGTTTCAGACTTCTGTAATTAAGTCCAGAAAATTTCCTGTACTCACACTCAAAGATTATATAAATACCCCTTCAAGAAAGTAAGGAAAAGAGGAAGATAATCTGACCTCAAGATAAATCTTGCATTGTAGAAGCAATCCTTTGGAGAATTTAGAAAGTCACCTGCCTCAGGAATAAATTCTTATCACAGTCCAAAAGAATTTCAAAACACATCTCAATCAAATACTTGATATAATGTAAAATGACACTGTATCTTTTCAAAATAAGAGTGTTCCATTAGAAGAGAGAAACAAAATCTGAAAGGAAACAAATCACAAAAGGTGTTGAAAGTAAGAAAAAGGAACAGGAGGTGTAATCCAATTAGTAAAAAGAAACTAAAAAACAATATATAAGTGGTGGCCAGGAAATAGGGTAGAGTGACTACATATGTATATTTACATCTCACTGTCTCACATCTACCAAAGGGAATAACCCCACAATAAAACCTTCACCTCCAACAAACTGATAAATGGCCACAGATCCCTATTAGAGCTTCTGGAATAAGTCTGTGTGACACAACAAAAATAACCAAATTAAAGTAGGAGGTCTAAATGTTACATACTCATTCTCTGAATTCAAATAATACAAATATCAAGATAAATGAAAACTCATCTTTGCAGAAATACACTGAAGACACAGGAGCTTTTTCTTTAGGAAAACTAGGGAAAATTCTGTTGAGAGTCCATTTCCACAACCTAAAAAATGGCATGGGAAGTGGGCCATGTGGCATGGTATTTTTATTTAAAAAAAAAAAATGGCTAAGTTGAGAAACTTTTAATTGCTAATTAAGTTGAAAGTGCAGAAAGTAGCACTAATCCAACATATGTCTGAATTAGGACCACTGCTACAATACTTCTTTCCACAAAATAATTAAATGAACACACAGTATTACAATTATGTTCTAGGTATCTAATTTAACTTCTAAGGCAATGATTATAACAGAGACTACGTGATGATGAGCACATTTTTTAGGTTCATGTAATGTTGGACATGTTAAGAGAGGTTTGGATTACACAGGTGAATACATATGTCAAAAATCAGTTAAGAGAGTGAACACTTCTATAAAGATAAAGTAAGGACGTATGAAAACCCGCTCACTGATAAAACCAATGAAAACATCTGAAAACACTGTCAAAAATCAACATTTTCAGAACTCTATTAACCAAAGCCTTGGAACAATCCAAGGAGTGTTTCTTCAAGATACACAGCTGAATCTCAGTAAGAACGGTGAGCTCTGTGATGTTTTAACATGCCCTATTCCATTTTCTTCTCACCAGTTCTACAAAAGCCTTGAAAACTGACAACCCTGAATCATGGTGAAAACCAGCCAGCCAGGCAGGAGTCACTGGAGTAAATTTGGAGTTCCCTCAAAGCCCCTTCCCCATATAACTGGCATTATTAGAGTTCTCTGACCTATGCCTAGGAACCTCCACTTGCAAGCTTTGTCTTTACTCGACCTAACTCAGAACTTGATCACTGTGAACCACTTTTTGCGGTTGGTCATTTGTCAAAAACAGTCAGTGGCAACTGTTCATGATCACAGCTGACTAAGGCAATCAAGAGAATATAAAGAATCTGGCCAAAAACTTACAAGGAAAATGTGGAGCATGAGAGCTCCTTAGTGATTTTTAAAAGCTCCAGCATAGGCTTAAGGGGAGACAAGATGGCAGATGAGTAGGAGACCTCATTTCATCTGGTCCCTCAACTTTAGCTAGTTAACTATCAAATCATTCTGAATACCTATGAATTCAACCACAGATATAAGGAAAGAATTGCTGAAACTCTACAAACAGAAAAGCAACCACTTTTTGCAAGGTAGGAGGTACAGAGAAGTGAATCTGAGGGGATGGGATATAGCTAAAGATAAATGGTGGGGGAGGGAGCTTCTGAAGCCAGCTACCAGAAAGTGATTTGTCCCAGAGCACAAAATCAGAATTTTTAGAAATCTGCTCCAGTGAGAGATGTCCCTGCCTGAAAGGTGCTCAGCTGGTGAAGTGGGGCAGAATCCTAGGTGGGACAGTGTGGTCTCAGGATCCCTGGGCTCACAGAAAGAATGGGAGTGTCTGTGGAGCAGGGAAACTGGTTTTATTCAGCAAGGCTGCAAGGGGGCTCTCAACGGAGTTTGCCATAAACCACACACTGCAGCATGATCCAGCAACAGTTCTCTGTGCGGAGGCCCTGCAAAGAGCAGAAACATGGTGACCCTCCTCCTCCCCCTAGGGAGGATCAGTGAGGACAAGCATTGCAGTAGTCTGCAGACTTTGACTCACACAAAAGGGAAGACGGCTTATTCCTGAGGTTTTACTGAAGAAAGGGGACCAGAATCCTTCAGCTCTGTCTGGAGATAGAGCCCCTCTATCCTCTCAAGAGGCATGGAAAGCCTTCAGTTAACAAAAACCACATAGAGCAACCAGAAACAGCTTACACTGAGCCTGGCTCCCTGGCAAGGGGTGGTACAACTCCACCAAAGCAAAGACACCTGAGAATCAGCCCAACAGACCCCTCCCCCAGAAGACCAGCTGGAACAAAAGGCGAACACCAAGTTTATGGAGGACACAGGCCTGCAAAACTCCAGCACTAGGGGAAAATAGTATATAGAATTCAAGGGTTTTCATTTACCTTTCAGTGTAAAATTTTTCTTTTCTTCCTATTCAACTAGTTTCTTATTTTATCAACTGTTTTTAAGTCCTTTTTTAACTTTCATTTTTTACATTTACATTTTTAAAGACATATTCTTCATTTTTTGACTTCCTTTCACTGTATTCAATTTTTTTTTTTTTTGGTATATATATATATATATATATATTTTTTTTTTTTTTCCCATTTCCTTACATTTTGGGTCTTCTAACAAACAGACCAAATACACCCAAGACCAACTGGATCACCCTGTTTTGTCCACCTGAGAGATTATATTTTCTCTTCCCCACCCCCCTTTTGTTTCTTGGTTTCTGACCTCTGGATTTGTCTAGTATGTATTTCACTTGGGTTGTGGTTGACATTTTTTTATTTTCTTCTCTTGTTCATCTATTCTTCTTTGGGCAAAATGACTAAAAGAAGGAATTCACAACATAAAGAAAGAACTAGAGGTAATACTCTGTCACAGATCTAATGAATATGAATATAAGTAAAATGTCACTGCTGGAATTCAGGAAAATGATTATAAAGTTACCAGCTGCACTTGAAAAAAGCATAAAGACACTAGAGAATCTCTTAGTGCAGAAATAAAATCTAATCAGGCTAAAATTAAAAATGCTCTGAGATGCAGTCTAAATTGGACACTCTAATAGCTAGGGTAAATCAGGCAGAAGAGACAGTAAGTGACAGGGAAGGTAAGTTGATGGAAAGGAAGGAAGCTGAGGAAAAGAGAAAAACAACAAATGTACCATGAGGGGAGGCTTCAAGAAATCAACAATACCATAAAGCAAAACAATATTACAAGTATTGGGTGTCCCTGAGGAAGAAGAGGGGGGTGAGCAGAAGGTATATTAGAGCATATCATAGCTAGGAACTTCCCTGATCTGGGGAAGGAAACAGGCATTCAAATCCAAAGGCAGAGAGGACCCTTCTCAAAATCAATAAAGAAAGATCAACACCCCAACATATAATGGTGAAGCTTGAACATTTCAAAGATAAAAAGAAAATCCTGAAAGCAGCTTGGGACAAGAGGTACTTAACCAACAAGGGTAGAAATGTAAGGCTGGCACCATACCTGTCCACAGAGGCATGACAGGCCAGAGAGGGCAGGCATGATATATCCAGGGTACTAAATGAGAAAAACATGCAGCCAAGAATACTTTATCCACCAAGGCTCTCACTCAAAATGGAAGGAGAAATAAAGAACTTCCAGGACAAATAGAAATTAGAGATTTCGTGAACACTAAACCAGCCCGGCAAGAAATATTAAAGGAGATCCTGTAAGCAAAGAGACAGCCCAAAAATAACATACACCAGAAACAATCTACAAAAACAGGGACTTTACAGGTAATACAATGGCACTAAATTCTTATTTTCAATAATTACTCTGAATGTAAATGGGATGAATGCTTCAATCAAAAGACACAGGGTATCAGATTGGATAAAAAAGCAAGACCCACCCATATGGTATCTATAAGAGACTCATTTTAGACTTAGACACCTCCAGACTAAAAGTGAGGGAATGGGCAACAATTTATCTTTTGACTAATGGACACCAAAAGAAAGCTGGGTAGCAATCTTCATATCAGACAAATTAGATTTTAAATCAAAGACCATACAAAACGGGGCGCCTGGGTGGCTCAGCGGGTTAAGCCGCTGCCTTCGGCTCAGGTCATGATCTCAGGGTCCTGGGATCGAGCCCCGCATCGGGCTCTCTGCTCAGCGGAGAGCCTGCTTCCTCCTCTCTCTCTGCCTGCCTCTCTGCCTGCTTGTGATCTCTCTCTGTCAAATAAATAAATAAATAAATCTTTAAAAAAAAAAAAAAAAGACCATACAAAGGGATAAAGAGGGACACTATATCATACTTACAGGGTCTATCCAACAAAAATATCTGACAAATATAAATATTCATGCTCCTAACTTGGGAGTAGCCAACTATATAAGCCAATTAATAACCAAATTAAAGAAACACATTGATAATAACACAATAATAGCCTGGGACTTCAACGCCCTACTCACAGCAATGGACAGATCATCTAAGCAGAAGATCAATAAAGAAACAAGGGCTCTGAATGATACACTGGAGCGGGTGGACTTCATTGATATATACAAAGCATTCCATCCTAAAGTAACAGAATACAAATTCTTTGTAAGTGCACATGGAATATTCTCCAGAATGGATAACAAACTGGTTCACAAATCAGGTCTCAACCAATACCAAAAGACTGGGATTATTCCCAATATTAGATATGAAAATATCTTATTCAGACCACAATGCTTTGAAACTTGAACTCAATCACAAGAAACATATAAACTACCAAACTGAAACAGGAAGAAATAGAAAACCTGAATAGACCCATAACCAGAAAGGAAACTGAAGAAGTAATCAGAAATCTCCTAAAAAACAAGAAAGTCCAGGGCCAGATGGCTTCCCAGGGAAATTCTACCAAACATTTAAAAGAACCTATTCTACTGAAGCTGTTTCAAAAAATGGAAATGGAAGGAAAACTTCCAAACTCATTTCACAAGGCCATCATTACCTCAATCCCAAAACCAGACCCCATGAAAAAGGAGAATTACAGACCAATATCCCTGATGAACACAGATGCCAAAATTCTCAACAAGATACTAGCCAACTGGGGCGCCTGGGTGGCTCAGTCGGTTAAGCATCTGCCTTTGGCTCAGGTCATGGTCCGAGGGTCCTGGGATCGAGCCCTGCATCAAGCTCCCTGCTCAGTGGGGAGCTTGCTTCTCCCTCTGCTTCTTCCCCCTGCTTGTGCTCTCTCTCTCTCTGTCAAATAAATAAAGTCTTTAAAAAAAAAAAAAAAAAAGATACTAGCCCATAGAATCCAACAGTATATAAAAAGCATTATTTACCATGATCAAGTGGAATTTATTCCTGGGATACAAGGGTGGTTCAACATCCACAAATCAATCAACATGAGAGATCACATTAATAAAAGAGAGGATAAGAACCATATGATCCTCAATTTATGCACAAAAACCATTTGACAAAATATGATCCTCGATTTATGCAGAAAAACCGTTTGACAGCATCCTTTCTTGTTTAAAACTCTCCACAGTGTAGGGTAGAGGGAACATACCTCATTATCATAAAAGCCATCTATGAAAAGCCCACAAAGAATATCATTCTCAATGGGGAAAAACTGGGCTTTCCCCCTAAGGTCAGGAACATGACAGGGATGCCCACTCTCACCACTGTTGTTCAACATAGTACTAGAAGTCCTAGCTTCAGCAATCAAACAACAACAACAACAACAAAAATAAATGGCGTTCAAATTGGCAAGGAAGTTGTCAAACTCACACTCTTTGCAGATGGCATACCTTATGCGGAAAACCCAAAAGACTCCGCTCCAAAAGTGCTAGAACTCATACAGGAATTCAGCAATGTGGCAGTATATAAAATCAATGCATAAAGATCAGTTATATTTCTATATATAACAGAGAGACAGAAGAAAGAGAAATTAAGGAACTGATCCCATTTACAATTGAACCAAAACCCATAAAATACCTATGAATAAACCTAACCAAAGGATCTGTACTCTAAAAACTAGAGAATACACAGGGGCTCCTGGGTGGCTCAGTCAGTTAAGTGTCTGCCTTCTGCTCAGGTCATGATCACCTGGTCCTGGGATCTAGCCACCCATGGTACTCCCTCCTCCATGGGAAGCCTGTTTCTCCCACTCCCTCTGCACTGCTTGTGCTCTCTTTCTCAGTCTATCTCAAATAAATAAAATCTTTAAAAATAAAAATCAAAAAAATTTTTAAAAAACTACAGAACACTTATGAAAGAAATTGAGGAAGACACAAAGATGGAAAAACATTCCATGCTCATGGATTGGAAGAACAAATATTGTTAAAATGTCTATGTTACCCAATGCAATCTACACATTCAATGCAATCCCTATTAAAATACCATTAGCATTTTTTACAGAGCTGGAACAAATAATCCTAAAATCTTCCTGGAATCAGAAAAGACCCTAAATAGCCAAAGAATGTTGAAAAAGAAAACCAAAGTTGGTGGCATCACAATTCAAGACTTCAAGCTAGATTACAAAGCTGTAATAATCAAGACAGTCTGGTACTGGCAGAAAAACAGACACATAGATCAATGGAACATAACAGAGAATCCAAAAATGGACCCACAACTCTATGGTGAACTTATCTTTGACAAAGCAGGGAAGAATATCCAATGGAAAAAGGACAGTCTCTCTTCAATAAATGGTGCTGGGAAAATTGTATAGCAACATGCAGAAAAACAAAACTGGACTACTTTCTTATATTTTCTTATATATTCCATACACAAATATAAACTCAAAATGGATGAAAAGACCCAAATGTGAGATAGGAATTAATCAAAATCCTAGAGAAGAACACAGGCAGCAATCTCTTTGATCTCAACCACAGCAACTTCTTGCTAGACATGTCTCCAAAGGCAAGGGAAACAAAAGCAAAAATCACCTTTTGGAACTTCATCAAGATAAAAAGCTTCTGGGCGCCTGGGTGGCTCAGTGGGTTAAGCCGCTGCCTTCGGCTCACGTCATGATCTCAGGGTCCTGGGATCGAGTCCCGCATCGGGCTCTCTGCTCAGCAGGGAGCCTGCTTCCCTCTCTCTCTCTCTCTCTGCCTGCCTCTCTGTCTACTTGTGATCTCTCTCTGTCAAATAAATAAATAAAATCTTTAAAAAAAAAAAAGATAAAAAGCTTCTGCACAGTTAAGGAAACAGTCAATAAAACTAAAATGCAACTTATGGAATGGGAAAAGATATTTGCAAATGACATATCAGATAAAGGGCTAGTATCCCAAATCTATAAATAACCTATTGAATTCAACACCCCAAAAAAAAATAATCCAGTCAAGAAATGGGCAGAAGACATGAACAGACATTTGTCCAATGAAGACATAGATATGGCCAACAGACACATGAAAAAACATTCCACATCACTTGGCATCAAGGAAATACAAATCAAAACAACAATGAGAGGGAACCCCAGGTGAATCAGTTGATGAAGCATCTGCCTTCAGCTCAGGTCATGATCCCAGGTTCCTGGGTTCAGCTTCCTGCATCAGGCTCCTTGCTCAGCAGGGAGACTGCTTCTCCCTCTGCCTGCCACTCTCCCTGCTTGGGCTTGCTCACTTTCTCTTGCTTTTTCTCTGACAAATAATATCTTTAAAAAAAAAAAAAAGAAAAAAGAAAAGAAAAAGAAAACCCACAATGAGATACCACCTCACACCAGTCAGAACGGCTAAAATTAACAACTCAGGAAATAACACATGTTGGCAAGGATATGGAGAAAGGGGAACCCTCTTACACTATTGGTAGGAATGCAAACTGATGCAGCCATTCTGGAAAACAGTATGGAGATTCCTCAAAAAGTTAAAAATAGAGCTACCCTATGACCCAGCAAATGTATTACTAGGTATTTACCCCAAAGATACAAATGTAGTGATCTGAAGGAGCACCTATACCCCAATGTTCATAGCAGCAATGTCCACAATAGCCAAATTGTGGAAAGAGCCAAGATGTCCATTGACAGATAAATGAATAAAGACAACATGGTATAGGGGCACCTGGGTGGCTCAGTGGATTAAGCCTCTGCCTTCAGCTCAGGTCATGGTCTCAGGATCCTGGGATCGAGCCCCGTGTTGGGCTCTCTGCACAGTGGGGAGCCTGCTTCCCTCTCTCTCTGCCTGCCTCTCTGCCTACTTATGCTCTGTCAAATAAATAAATAAAATCTTAAAAAAAAAAAAAAAGGAAGACATGGTATACACACACACACACACACATATATATATATGATGGAATATTACTCAGCCATTAGAAAGGATAATTACTTACCATTTACATCAATGAGGAGGATATTACACTGAGCAAAACAAGCCAATCATAAAAAGACAATTCTCTTATAGTTTCATTCATATGTGGAATGTAAGAACAGTGCAGAGGATTATAGGGGAAGGGAGGGAAAACTTAAAGAGAAGTCATCAGGGAGGGAGAAAAACCATGAGACTCTTAACAGTAGGAAACTAGGGGAGGTGGTAAGGGGATGAGGTAATTGCATGATGGGCATTAAAGAAGGCACGTGATGCAATGAGCACTGGGTAGTATACACAACTGATGAATTAACTATATCTGAAATTAATGATTCACTATACATTGGCTAATTGAATTTTTAAAAATAATACAAATAAAACAAAAGCTCCAGCATATTCATAAGACTAGAAAACATTACAGTTATATGCAGGACTATATACATGCTCAAGAAAGCATGCAGAAGGCGCTAATCTCTCATTTCTGGCTGACATTGAGATTCTGTGCAAGCAAGAAGTGAAGACTAAGGCAGAGTTGTAAACTTCCTGCCAGAACATTAAAAACATACTCCAATATGCAAACAGATATGCATCCCTTGACAAAAGCTCGGAAGATTTAATGGTTCCAGACATTTAGGGAAAATGTCCAATCATTACCTGACCACTAAGCTACACAGAGATTTCAGTGGCAACACAAGATAAAGAATACAGATGCTACAGGAGCGCCTGGATAGCTCAGTTGGTTAAGTGTCTGCCTTCAGCTCACGTCATGATCCCAGAGTCCTAAGAAAGAGCCCCACATCAAGCTCCCTGCTCAACAGGGAGGCTGCTTCTCTCTCTTATTCTGCCCCTCCTCCCTCATGCATGGTTTCTCTCTAATAAATAACAAATCTTAAAAAAAAAAAAATAGTGATGTTACAGAATTAGTTTAGAGGGGTAAGTACACAACAACAAACAGAAGAAACAAACAAGCAGCCCTGGGGAGAGGGATGAATCTGATTGCCAGAGCTGCCACACTATATTATTTAAACTGTCTTATTCCCAACAAAAAAAACTGAACCATGACAAAAATATTAAAGTACAGCTCATACACAGGGGAAAAAAGCAGTAAGTATAAATTGTCTCAGAGAAAGCCTAGACACTGAACTTACTAGACAAAAATTTAAATCAGGTATTTCATAAGGCATTCAAGTAACAGAAATCATGAAGTAAATAATGAAGTATGAGAACAGAGTTTCACCAAACAGAGCACAAGAGATAGAATTTAAAAAAAAAAGAAACAAATGAAAGTTCTACAATTTAAAGAAACAAAAACTGAAAGGAAAAATTTAGTTAAGTGGCTCATGAGTACATCTGATTTGGCAGAAGAATCAGTGAACTTAAAAAGCAGGTCAAAGTATTCAGTCTGAGGAACAAAAAGAAAAAAGAATGAAGAAAAATGAACAGAACCTCAGAGACCTATAGGACACCATCAACCATATCAATACATGGATAATAGGAGCCAGAGAAGAAGAAAAGATAAAGATTATTTGAAGAAATAATAGCCAAAAACTTTCCCAAATGTGATGAAAAACAATAATCTACAAATCCAAAAACCTCATCCACCACCAAACAGAATGAACTCAAAAAGACCCAAACCTAGTCACATCAATATCAAACTACTAAAAGCCAGACAACAAGAATCTTGAAAGCAGACAGAAGAGATTAGTCACACAAGGGATACTAAGTAAGATTAACAGCTGATTCTTCATCAGAAACCATGGAACCTTTGTAGGTTAACCTATTCAAAGTGTTAAAAAAGGGGGAAAAAACTATCAACCTTCAAAAATGAAGGAGATAGGGGCGCCTGGGTGGCTCAGTGGGTTAAGCCGCTGCCTTCGGCTCAGGTCATGATCTCAGGGTCCTGGGATCGAGTCCCACATCGGGCTCTCTGCTCAGCAGAAGCCTGCTTCCCTCTCTCTCTCTCTCTCTGCCTTCCTCTCCGTCTACTTGTGATCTCTCTCTGTCAAATAAATAAATAAAATCTTTATAAAAAAAACAAAAAAAAATGAAGGAGATAAGGTTAAGACATTCCCAGATAAACAAAAACTAAAGAAATCTGTTGCTAGTAGATCTGCCCAAAATAGTTACTAAAGACTGTCCTTTTTACAATTCTTTTGATTTAAAAATGCATAAAGCAATAACTAGAAAACTGTTGATGTAGTTATAATGTATAAAGATGTCATTTATATAAAAATAATAAAATGAAGGAGTGGGAGGGAATGAAACCACACAGGAACAAAGTTTTTTTTTATATTACTCACAGTAAATTGGTATTAATCCAAACCAGATTGTAAGAGTTTAACTGTAATCCCTAGAAAAACTACTAAAAATTAGACTAACAACTATTTAAAGTATATTAATGATTAGTGAGTGAAGGAGAGGATGAGGGGACACAGAAGTGACTACAATGGGTAAAGGTTTCTATTGGAGTGATGAAAATGTTCTGGAATCAGTTGTGATGGCTGCACCACTTTGTGACTATATTCAAAGCTACTGAACTGTACATTTTAATATGATGAATTTTATGGTATATGAATTATATGTCCATAAAAAATATATTTAAAAAAGGTAAGCTTATGACATGTGAGCATTTCACTGTAGGTAAATTTTACCTCAAAAACAACAATAACAAAAGAGATAGATAGTGGTATCAATGCTTTAAGCATTAGGAGAATGCTTTAGTGCTAAGCATTAGGAGAAGCATTAGGGTGGCTCAGTCATTAAGCATCCGCCTTCAGCCCAGGTCATGATCCCAGGGTCCTGGGACCGAACCCCACATCGGGCTCCCTGCTCAGCAGGGAGTCTGCTTTTCCTTCTCCCCAACTTGTGTTCGCTCTTTCATTGTCTCTGTCAAGTAAATTAAATCTTTAAAAAAAAAAAAAAAAGCACTGGGAGAAAATTTATAGGTATCTATACTTTATTTTGAATTAAAAAATTAAAATACCTGAACTAAAGATTAGTAGGATAGACAGATACATGGGAAAGCAATGGTCAGTGGTAGAAAGTAGGCATGAGTATCTGGGTTTTCACCATAGAATTTCAACTGTTCTATAAGTTCAAAAATGTTCATAAAATGCTGAGGGAAAGAATAGTACTGAGGAAACACTCAGATCCAGGTTGTGGACCTTTCTGCAAATAGCCTGAACTCCATAAAAAAACAGTATCATTAAAGACACAAATGTCAAATTACTGTAGAATAAAAGAATCCAGAGAGACATGACAAAGGGGGAAAAAACCTGAATGTGGACATTATCTATTTTGAATCAATGATAAATTTCTTGTTGTGACAGTAGTCTTCTGGTTATGAGAATGTCCTCATGTGAAGGAGATAGATGCTACAGTATTTAGTAGTGAAATGTCATAAAGAATGTAATTTACTTTCAAATGATTTAGGAAGAGAATGTATACATACATATAGATAGAAGACAACAAATGTGACAAAACGTTAACAACTAATAAATCTAGATGAAGGATACATACTTGCTAATATCGCTCTTTCAACTTATTTGCTTTAACATTTTCAAAATATAAAGGGTAGGAGATAAGTAGTACCAAGGTGAGAGTTATAAAGAATATTGGCAAATTAGAACTCTCACCTCATCTCCCTCTATTCTCCCCCTCATATACCACACTTGTGTCCTTCCACTGTCCCAAATAAAACAAGCTGATCATAATTTCACTGTCTGTCTTTGCTGGTGTGCCTTCTACTGGGAGTACTCTTCCCCCAGATCTTTGGCCATTTTCCTTTAATCATTCAAGCTTCAACTTAAATGCAATCTCAAAAAGGCCCTCATCTACCACCCTAAGAGATGCCCGCCCATCAGGCTCTAACATATTACCTGATATTTTCTTAACAACAATAATCTATAACTGGAATGTTTATAAATTTTTTGTGTTTACTTGTTTTTCTCTCTACAACATAAATGACAGGCCAAGAGAGTCAGCTGTTTTATGCTTTTAGGCTGTCCTACTTTTCTTCCATAGCCTGTATCCTATGACACCCACCCTTGTATCTAGTAAAAAGTTAACTGGAAATAGTAAAGCAACTGATAATTTTTTCTACAGGAGTAGAAGCTAGGGGAGTGAGTAATCTGAAGTTAACAGAAATCAGAGTGAGTGGGTCAAGGGACTGATACTAAACTCAAAGATGGTATGAGTATATAATAGCTATAACAGTTGATGGTTTTACTAATACAATACCTAAAAACCTAGGACAAGAGCCAGCAACAGCAACCTTTTTAACAAAAATTAAACAAAATTTCCCCAGCATTTAAAAGTTTATGTTGTTCTAAGACCTAGAGAAAAATCAGAGTCCATGTTCCTTGAATTCAGTTAAGATTTACTCTAACAGTATAGATTCTACTTCCTTCTCTTCCACCTGATTTAAATAACATTTTCCTAATCTTTTTGCCAATCTACCACCTGATATTTCTATTGCATGCTAAATACTATCCTTATGCTTTAAAAGACAGTGGTCTTTGCCATCTCTGTGAATATTTTACAAATCCTTGAAGTGGCATGTACTTGTGAATATAATGAAAAAGAATGGTTGTAGAAAGTCTGAGGCTGAAAATAAGAAAGTAGAAACTAAAATGATAGCTTATATAGTTTATATTTACTGATTGTTTACTATAGGACAAGCTCTATCCTAAAGATTTTACACAACACACTAACTCATTTGGTTCTCACAAAACCTTGTGAGGTATTTTCCACATTTTACGGATACATAAACTGAAACTTAAAGAACTAAAATACCTCGACCCATTGGTCAAGCCTTGACCCATACCTACAACTATTAAGGTTGGATTCAAACCAGGCCAAATGATTTCAGAGCCCTTCTTCATGCCTGTCACCATGACACTATAAGTCTTTACAAACTTGATAAAAATTCTGTGGTGCTAAAATTTCAGGAGGAAGGGAAATGTGCTAACTATATATTAATTTTCAACATTGTTAAGATTGATACTTAAATTTCGGTGATTCTCCTTGACATAACAAACAGCAAAACAGGACCTGAAAAAATATTACTTAATCAGAATACCAACAGATACTTCCCAAGTATTGTACGTGAAGTACAATACATAACTAAAAATAGCAAAAGCCCTGTGGGTCATAGCTCTTACTAGAATTCAGTTAATATCCCAAAGACCTAAACCTTTATATCCCGAACAACTTCTAGTATATTTTGTTTCCCATATGGCATTCTCATTCAGGGTATTTTCTATGAACATATTCTGATATAAAACTCCTGACTAGGCAGCGCCTGGGTGGCTCAATGGGTTAAAGCCTCTGCCTTCAGCTCAGGTCATGATCCCAGGGTCCTGGGATCGAGACCCGCATCGGGCTCACTGCTAAGCAGGTAGCCTGTTTCCCTTCCTCTCTCTCTGCCTGCCTCTCTGCCTACTCATGATCTCTGTCAAATAAATAAATAAATAAACAAACAAATTCCTGACTAGACTCTATTCTCTAACAGCTATGAATAGTTTATAAAGCAGAGCCCTGAAGGGCATGTGGGCGTCTCTGTCAGTTGAGTGCCTGACTCTTGATTTCAGCTTAGGTCAGAGTCTCAGGGCTATGGGCTCCAGCCCTGTGTCAAGCTTTGCACTCAGTGTGGAGTCAGCTTATCCCTCTCCCTCTGCTCCTCTCCTTCACTCTCTCAAATGAATAAAATCTTTTTTTTTTTTAATTTTTATTTATTTCTTTGAGAGAGAGCAAGAGCACAAGCAAGGGGAGGAGCTGAGGGAGAAAGAGACTCCCTGCTGAAGAAACCCAACACTAGCCTTGATCCCAGTACCCTAAGATCATGACCCGAGCTGAAGGCAGATGTTTGACTGAGCCACCCAGGTACCTCTCAAATAAATAAAATCTTAAAAAACAAAACAAAACAAAAGGAAAGAAAAGAAAAGAAAAAGCAGAGCCTTGAAAGCAGAGCAACAATGAGCTCAAGAGAACAATCATTAAGCATCTGCCTTCGGCTCGGGTCATGATCCCAGGGTCCTGGGACAAAGCCCCACATCGGGCTCCCTGCTCGGCGGAAAGCCTGCCTCTCCGTCTCCCACTCCCCCTACTTGTGTTTCCTCTCCCGCTGTGCCTCTCTGTCAAATAAATATATGAAAATCTTAAAAAAAAAAAAAAAAAGAGAGAGAGAGAGAGAGAGAGAAAACCTGTGGTTCATGAGATGCTTTGCAAGTGGCATCAGGTGACTGCTGAAGTTTAGTTTAAAACCATCCTACTGGGATGCCTAGGTGGCTCAGTTGGTTAAGCATCTGCCTTTGTCACAATCCCAGGGTCCTGGGATTGAGCCCTGCATCAAACTCCCTGCTCAGAGGAAAGCCTGCATCTCCCTCTGCCCCTCACCCCCGCTGTGTACGCACGTGCGCGCTCTCTCTCTCTCAAATAAATAAAATCTTTTAAAAATAAGTAAATAAAACCATCCTACTGCTTTAGAGGCCACACAGCTCTCATCAAACTTTAGTAAGGAAATGGGAAAGTTCCAAAATACTTAAGATGTCATCATACCTCCTAAATATTAGAAAATGCAAAAAAGAATTCTTTAGTGGAAGGCATAATATTATGTAGTTTTGACTATTTCTAAGTCTCAAAAATAAAAACTTTATTATATAAATACTCTAAATATATATACTCATAACATATACATTAATAATGTCAAAAGCTCCAATGTACCATGTATAACTAAAGAAACATTAGAGTTCTTATCCTTATTAAAATTCCCAGCTACCCATCAAAAACATGAATAAGGTTTTCTAACCTTTCAAAGTCACCTTGCCTTGTAAATTTTGATAACCTATACACGGCCCAGTTGTTAAGCTGTTTAGAGGTCATTCCTCTTCCATTATCTATCACTGCAACGGCAGGTTTTCCTTGTGTTTCATCAAAAAGCTATGAAATAAGTTCAAAAGAAAGGAAAAGTCAAATCAATGTCAAAAATATAAAAAGTTATTTATTAAAGAATTAAATGGGCTCATTCATACACTGATGGTGGAAGTGTAAATGTATTATAAGTTACTAAAAGGTATGTCAGCTGTATAAATCAAAGGCCTTAAAATTCTTCATGTCCTTTAATCCAGAAATTCCATTTCTCAGAATTTAGCTTAAGGAACTAATCAGAAACATCTAAAGACCATAAAGATCTTCATGCCAGCACTGTTTACAACAGCAAAAATGTAGAAAAAAATCTAAATCTTTAATAACAATAGACTACATAATTTATAATATAGCCCATAAATGAAACCGTAGCAATGGAAGATTATACTACAGAATAGTCATGATATGGCAAATGTCTACAATGTACTGTGTCAAGAGAAAGTAGATCACCAAAAAAAAGTACACTGTGATCACACATACATGTATACCTATATGCACAGAAAAAGGGCACATAAAAATTTTAACAAGAGAAATCAGATAATTTCTACTTTTAGTTTATTTTCTAATACTTCTAACAATGAACTTGTAATACTTTTATAAAAGGAAGTTAAATTTCTTTATAGTATTATTTTCTTACCAATTTGATCTGTATTCTTCTAATACCAGTGTTTCTAGAAGTAGCAGACAATGAATTGTCAATTAATTCTGCAAGAGCAAAAGCTGGAAAAGAATGAGAAGACATTACTGCTTAACTTTTTCCTCCCAAATACTTCATTTAAAAGTTCAAAGTAGAAGAAACTCTGAAGTACCTTAAGCCATCACTTTTATTTTCCAAAGAGCTAGAATTAAAGTATTATCCTGATCCTAATGATATAATACACAATAAAGGCATCATCATCAATCACCACCAGCATTAAAAAGCAGTCATCAACCAGTACTTGTAAGGCACTATACGGCATGAGTCAGCCAGCCATGATTCCTGGCTTCAAGGAGTTTATAATCTAAAGACAGACATACAGACATAGGAGACAAACAAAAGACCATAACCATAAAATCAAATACTAGTTCATGGTATGTAATACATCATGCACAAGTCAAAAGTAAACACATTCAGAAACAAGGCAGGGCAGGGGTTGCAAATATAAAGCAATTATAAAAATGTCTATTAAGAACTAATGTAGATATAGAAATCCTATGATTAACAGCAACTTATCAAATGGCAGACTGTGTCTAACTGACACAGAACTGCTAATTATTTCCTACTACACAACCAGCTTGATATTCAACTTATCACTGGCTCAGTATTATTAACTAACATTCTTTTTTCTTCAAGGTCACTACTCAAACTATTTCCTACTTTTATTTCCCTAATTAAAAAGGGGAACACACCAAATTTATGTCTCTTACTACCAATGAAGTAATGCAATCCAACTAACACTGTAATTAATCCACAGAGTAGCACCCCAGCAAGCATTCTGCACTCTGAACACTTATGGGATGGCTATGTTTATAAACTAGAAAGAAGTTACCACAAATCAGATATAAGGATCTGGCCAATGGTATTAAGTCTAGAAAACAGAAAAGGAACACTGTAGAAATGGGAGGAAAAAAGAGGTAAGAGAAATTTGGGGGGAAGAAATTTTTGGAATTTGATATCTGCTTACATATGAAAGTACCAAAAAAAAGGAAAAAGAAACAAAGATGGTTTTGAGTCTTTGACCGAACTGGATAAATGGTCATATTTCTCATAAAAGGAAAATTTAGAGAGGAGGAAAGAAAACTCTCCATTTTAGATGCGATGCCCTACCACTCATCAAAGCTCAATGAGTAGAGGTGTTCCATAGGGAGCAAGAATAGATACCAGGTTTTAGACAATAAAAACAGTCATAGGTAAGGATTTCTGCTTTGCCAATAGAATAATTAAGACTTAAATCACCTCATTAGGAGTAAAGTATAAAAAAAAGAGCAGCATGACTTGAAGAGATATCCACCATAGGTCAAGAATAACCAAAAGCAGCACTAAAGGCAAATGAAACAAAAGCAGGGAAAGACCTAGGAATGTACCGTAAAATCACAGCAATCAAAGCAAGAGCTTAAAAAGGGAGATTTTCTGCTTGTTCATGTAATGACAGCAGGAATGAAAACTAGTACAATTAATCTAAAAGATAATGTGTATCAAAAGTCTTAAAAAAATGAATGTACCTATTGACTTCATGATTATAAATTTAGAAATCTATCCCCAGAGAAAGAATTAAAGATTCACTCAATATGCAAATATTTGAACACTATTTTCAGGCATTAATCTAGGAAGAGAACAAAACAGACAAGAGTTGGGGTGCCTGGGTGGCTCAGTGGGTTAAAGCCTCTGCCTTCGGCTCAGGTCATGATCTCAGGGTCCTGGGATCGAGCCCCACATTGGGCTCTCTGCTGAGCGGGGAGCCTGTTTCCTCCTCTCTCTCTCTCTCTCTCTGCCTGCCTCTCTGCCTGCTTGTGATTTCTCTGTGTGTCAAATAAACAAAATCCTTAAAAAAAAAAAAACAGACAAGAGTCCCATTCTTGTGGAGTTAACATTCTAGATAGAAAGATGGAAAAATGATGAGAAAGATGGAAAATGAAATAGAATAATTAATTCCTTAGTACGTTATGCAGTTGTCTATGTGACAGAGAAAAGAATAAGCAGAAAAAAAGAGATCAAATAATAGTAAAGTCACAGAGGGAACACATTGTAATCTTAAACTGGGTGATCAAGGTTAATTTTTGTTGAGAAGGTAATAGGTAAATAAAATTTGAAAGAGATGAGGGAATGAGACAGGGGCTATCTGGGCAAAGAGGCAGAGGGCCCTAAGCTGAGTACACAGCTGGTACTGGAGTGAAAAAACAAAAAGGAAGAGTTACAGAAACAAAAGCTGATAGCAAAGCAGAGCTACAAAGGTCATACAGATAATTATAAAGACTTTGGCTTTTATTCTCAGTGAAATGGGAGTTTTAGCAGAAGAGTAAATATCTGTTCTCTCTTATATTTTCAGCAGAAGTGTTTTCAACAGAAGAGTAAACATCTGACTTCTCAAACCTTATGTGGACAGGCATGAAAGGAGAGATGAATTAAGAGTCTACTATAGAATTTAGGTGGTAATTCCTCAAGGTCAGATTTTAGAAACAGAAATGGTAATAAATGGTCAATTCTATATAAATATTGAAGATAATGCCATAGTGGCAATCCAATTTTCTTACAGACTGGATGAAAGGAATGAGACAAAGAAGAATCAATTGATTTTTGGCCTAAGCAACAAAAAAACAGAGTGATAATCAATTTGAATGGGAAAATTATGTGTAGTTAGGATTCAGTGAACAGATCAGTGTTCCCATCTTAATATATGCTAGTGGAGATATCACATGGGCAGCTGGACAGACAGAACTGGAATTCAAGAGGTAAGTCTGGCATTATTTTCAGTATTTGACTAAAAATTACCATTTCTGGGGCACTTGGATGACTCAGTTAAGCATCTGATTCTTGACTTTGGCTGATTGCTCATGAGCTAAGCCTCATGTCTGGCTCCACATTCAGTGTGGAGCTTGCTTGAGATTCTCTCTCTCCCTTTCCCTCTGCCCCTTACCCCACTCACACACACTCTCTCTCTAAACGGATAAATAAAATCTTTAAAAAAAAAAAAATTACCATTTCTACCACCTCCATTGAGGAGTCACTGCCATAACACTGGTATTTAGAACCATGTAATTGGACAAGATCACTAAGGAAGTAAGAGAAGAGAAGAGACCGAGGACTAAACTGTGAGGCACTTCAATATAAAGAAGGTTGAGAAGAGAGGTCAATTTTATCTCAATTAAAAAAAAAAGAAAAGAAAAAGATGGGAAGGGAAGAGAAGAAAGAAGGCAGCCAGTAAGGTAGAAACAGAAGTATGGTTTCTCAAAAGCCAAGTGAAGATTATTTTATCAAGGAAGAAAAGTGATAAACTGTAATTACCTTGAGTAAAATGGGAACTGAAAGCTGATCACTGGATTTAGCCACGGGTGACCCTCAAAGAGTACAAGAGAATGAATAAGAAAGAATGGGAAGAGAAGCACCACTGCTGATAGTAAATACAGTCAACTCTTTTGAGGAGTTCTATAAACAGGAGCAAAAACTGGGCAGTTAGCTGGTGAAAGAATATGATGTTTTTAAGATGGGAGAAATAAGATGGGAGCTTCCTTATATATAAGGAACAATATCAGAGGTAATAAGTAGACTGGTTAGGAGTTCAAGTTCTGTAATTCCTCTGCTAGGGTCCAAATTCTGGCTCCAACACTTACTACCAGGATGGCCTTTGTTAAGCTACCTAAAATCTCTTAGCCTCAAGTTTCTTCAGTGAAGTAGGGTCATTATGTAACATTAGTTACCACACAGGATTAAGGATTAAATGAGATAATGTTCATAAAGAACTTGGCATGCTGCCTGGCACAGTAGCTGATAGTAATTACTACTAGTACTCAGGGTGAGGATGTGTACAATGACTTAGACAAAAGAATATTCAGTCACGTGTAACAATTAAAAAAGACTGAAAACAACCTAAACGTCTAAAAGAACACTTTTGAAAGAAATTTGTTATATAAATACTACATAAACACTAAAAACAAATACACATTGACATATATATAAAAGATGTTCATTATATTTTAAACAAAAAAGTAGGTTAAAGGAGTATGTTCCATATAAAACCACTAAAAAAGAAATATAGAAAAAAATTTGAAATGATAAACACCAAAGTAAAAGTGGTGGTTCTATCTGGATGGTAGAGATAAGATGTTCTTTATGTTTTTTCTGCTCATCTATGTCTTCTATTTCCTACAAACTATAATACATACACACAAAAAATATTTTTAATATGAAAGTTTATAATGAACATCTAAGTAGTAGTAAACACTTTGGCAGGGTCCAGACAGAAAAGACTCTCTAAAGCAACTGATTTGTAAAGATCACTAGCAAACAGTCCAAAGGTAGGATAAAAACTTGTGAGAAGTAAGGTGTAAAGAAATAATAAAGAAATGGAGACCAGAACACAAGCCACTTACTTGTGTAATTCAACCACACAAATTTGCAAGGTAAAAAAAAAATTCTCAATTGGGAGACATCCACAGGAAGCCAGGAAGAATAAATCAAGAGTACACAGGAGATGGAAAGATAGGATGGTACATTTCTTTGAGTTAAAATGGAATGAATCAGTATAGAAGATTAGTTTTAAAGGGAGGTATCTTTACTCTAAAAATGACTTTGATAGAAAAGAAATACTGATTGATGAAGAGGCTAAAGTAAGGAAGTTCACAATGACTGGTCATAATCTTCTAATTAAAGTAGAAAGAATTTTTTTAAACAGTGAAGGAATGTGACATGTGGTCAAGGGATAAAAGAGTAACAGTTTGTCAAAAATTAGTTTAAATGTAATACTTACGCAAAGGATTTTGTCCTTCACTTGCATAATATTCATACATGCCACTTTTAACCAGTGTGTCATAGTGAGGTAGGAAGTCAATTCGTTCTTTTGTAGCTGTTAGTAGTAACTGATTAACTGACTGTAGCAGGTATAGAGTGACTCCATCTTTAACAGTGTCATCTGTAATTAAGAAGTAATATCTTAAGCGCTACATAGCACCAGAAATACAACTGATTTGTAATTCTGAATATGCAAATCGTATCTATAAGATATCTTTAAAGATAGTACAGGCAAACCCTCAAACAATGGATCTATCTATAAATTCAGCTGTATTTTATTAAGGATAGTACGTTAGAATAGGCCCAAATACTTCCACTCATCTGAAACACTCAATTCTTAATACATTAAACTATCACAGGAAATCAGATGACGAACTGCATTAGAGAGGCATTAACATGAATGGAGAAATAGGATTAAACTTAAAAGGAATCATATATGAAAACGTGGCAGGTCCCAAAATCTAATTAGATAAAAAAAATACATTGGAAGAATCCAAGTTCATGAGAATTAATTTCTTGAGGGCCCATGTAAAAAAATGTGACCAGGTATTGCACAACATCTCACCATCTGCAGCATAACTGATAACTCTATTTCTATAATCTTGTTTTAAAAATATGACCTCAGGGCGCCTGGGTTGCTGAGTCGGTTAAGCATCTGACTCTTGATTTCAGCTCAAATCATGATCTCAGGGTGGTGAGGTAGACCTCAGGCTCCATGCTCTATGGGAAGTCTTCTCAAGCTGCTCTCCCCACCTCCTGCCCTCCCCCCACTTGAACACATGTGTTCTCTAAAATAAATAAATAAATCTTTAAAAAAGAAGAAAAAAAATGACCTCTGCATAAACTGCGCATATATAGTCCGTTTCCTCCTCCATTCGAAGAAAGTAACCAAAATTTCAATAGTTTTAGTTACTTATCTGTGTAATGAAATACTTATTGCCCTATGATGTATTAGAACATATTAAATATAAAGCCATCAATTAAGCACTGCTTACCAAAATTATCACAGGTAATTTCTTTCCTACTTGTTGTTGTAATAACAAATTTCTCTTCGGCTGAAATGCCAAGTGTCTATCCAAAATAAGAGGGATAAAATCAATTATTACACAAAGGAAATAAATATGCCATTCAAGTTTATAAGATGAAAATATTGAAAGTGTATCAGAATCTTGTAACAATTACTGTTTACATAAAAAAACTAAGTTTCAACACTTCAAAACTGAAATTTTACAACTAATCAAAAAATGAGAATTAGAAAAATGAGTTAACATTTTCATTAAAATTTTATATATCTTTAAAATTAGAAGATATATACTCTTTCTAAAATTAAACAACAATATACAGTTAAGTGAAAAGACCAACTTCTGCTTCAGGTAATGATAGACTAATCTTAGAACAGTCTTACCACCAAAGACAACTAAAAGAAATCTAAACTAATAATACTTGAATCTTCAATAGCTATATTAAACCCTATTGGTTCCTACTGAAACTAATTAAGGCACCAACTCCTAACTCTAAAAACTAATTGAAGGGAAAGAATAAAGCATTTACCTTGCTTTTTTGTACCAACTATAGTTACAGGTAACCAAATGGCTCTACTTGATGAGGTAAAGCTGTTCTTTAGAGAACTGCAGCTAATAAATATAAGAGGAATGGCAATCAGAATATCACCATCACTAGATGAACCACCAGCTCAAATTTTATTATGAAGGAATTCAGCTGAACTATCTGATACCCACTAATATTATCTTAGCATTGTTAAGGGGGAGAAATATCCATTTATTACATTCTTCTCAATATAATAGAACATAAAGCACCAGCACCACCTATAAGTATTCTTTGCCTCCATACCTCAAAGAAGTTGAACCTAAACTTTGCTTATAAACCTTTAAAAATAACTTGTTTACAGGATATATGGAGATAAAACAAGTTACACCATAAAGGAGCAGAGACAAATCCAGAATGTGCACTATTAAAGAAAAACCTACTTGATTTCTTCAACAAGCCAATGTCAGGAAAAATAAGGAGACTGGGGAAAGAGGGTTTTGCTCAAATGCTCTAAATTTTAAAAGAATTAAGATGCATAAAAAACCAGATTCAACATCTGAGGACCCAGGTGGAATCCGGATTTAAATAAACTATTAAAAAAGACATTTTGAAATAGGTATCTGAATATGGATTAAGCTATTAAATGATATTTTAAGATGTTAATTTTGATGGTATGATCACAGAAATGCATGTGAAATAGATAGGAGCAAAGTGAACCAGGAACTGGAATATGCTACAAAAGACAAAGATGATGCTTGTGTGGTGAATACTTGGTAACTGTTGAATCTGGATGATGAGTTAATGTGGGCTCATTATACTACTATCTCTAAGGATGTTTGAAGCTTTCTATAAGAAAAAATTTGTAATGTAAAATATACTATAATAAATTAGTGGAAAAGAACAGTGGACCCTGAAACAGATGTGTGTGTATGTGTGTGTGTGTGGGTGTGTGTATGTATGTATGTATGTATACACACACACACACACACACACATATATGCAGATGATCTTGATAGGAGGAGACATTATAAATTGGTGGGAAAAGAATAATTTCAATGAATGATAATAAAACAGCTAGTTAACTGCATAAAAATGGTAAAATAAAATCCCCATCTCAACATACACAAAAAAAGTCCAAGAGAATTAAAGACACTGCATATTAACCCAAATTTTAGAGGAAAACATGGAATAATTTTGAGTAGAGAGAAGGATCTCTGAAAATATGTAAAAGGTGCAAGACAAAGGAAAAAACTAGAAAATATGAAAAGATGCTCATCTTCACTAGTTATTAGAGAAATTAAAATAACTTATCATTCTCATGAGACTGGCAAAAATTTTAGGTCCTGATAATATAAAGTACAAGTCTCCATATAGGGAAATTGTACCTTATCCACTGCTGAGAAGACTGAAAATCAGTACAACTATATTGAAGAGCAATCTGGTATCCTTTACTAATACTGAAGATAATCATCTCGCATGCAATTCCATCCCACAGAAATGAAGCTATGCATATAAACGGATGGGGAATTAAATTGTACTTGTTTAACAAATAAAAACTGTTTTTACAGAACTTCATTAGGGTTTTGTGCACTGAGTCTTTATTTCTTAGCTAGAAGTACTTTATTTCTACCGTGTCCCACTTGTTAGATCAGGTGCTTATGCATCCTGTAGAACAAAATTTGTTCTTACAGTCACTGAAAAAACTATGTGCCCAGTTGAATTTTTAAGATCTATGTAAATCTGAAAATTAAATATTTATATCTAATTATTCCATATTCTCTTCTCCATTAATCTATTATTCAATTGAGATACTAAGTTATCGGGCACCTGGGTGGCTCAGTGGGTTAAGCCTCTGCCTTCGGCTCAGGTCATGGTCTCACGGTCCTAGGACTGAGCCCCGCATCGGGCTCTCTGCTCAGCAGGGAGCCTGCTTCCTCCTCTCTCTCTCTGCCTGCCTCTCTGGCTACTTGTGATCTCTGTCAAATAAATAAATAAAATCTTAAAAAAAAAAAAGATACTAAATTATCTTTTTTCTTTACTCGTAATTCTATATAAAAATTATTTCTTCAATAATTTTTCCAAATATTTGGAAGCATTGATATTTGACAAATATAAATTAAATATTTTTAATTATTATGTTTTTGTTCAAGATGGCATATCCTTTTCTCTCTGTATTTTTAGCCTAATTCTATCTTATCAGGCATAAACTAAAGACTTTCATGTGTTCATGTTAACCTGGTCTTGAATACAGATATACCTCCTCTGCCTTTCCCTACACAAAAGCAGGATAACGTTCTATCTGGGCAAGTGTCTTGACTAGGTTTTTTCCATTTTTATATGAACACTTTGGTCCCATCTTTTTCTGGGTTAATTGGTAATGAAGATGGAAGTGCCTTTAATGGGTAATAAAAATTACCTACCTTCCATCTCTATAGGTCAGCCTCAAACTACTTGCTGCCCAACTTCTCTCAAAAGCCAATTTTAAGCAAGATCTATAAAGGGCTAACTAAATTATAGTCCATAAAATCTTCAGATACTTTAAAGTTCATCCATGAGTTAAGTCAGAAACTATATACTTCAATGCACTGCTCTGAAACTCTGCAAATTAGCCTTCAATGATTTGTCCTTTGACATTATATCCAATGGTTTTGTCCCTGAATCACTCACAGACAAGGAACACCCATACTGCACTTGAGTGAGAAATCTCTAAAAAAAATTTGAGTGGTTACTGGCTAACACAGCTTGCGCTACCCAAAGTAACACAAATATCCTACCTTGCATTAAAGGAAATAAGCAGCAGACTTTCCTATCTTTAGGGATGTTGTCCGTTTTACCAGGATTTATAAGGAATCTAGGGAAAAGTTTTTCTCAAGTCAAAGCTTTGCTTCACTAGCACTTGGAATGTTTTTATTCTATAGACACTGTAGTTTTTCTATAAATTATCTGTCCTTTGTTTTGACCCCTAAGAAACTCAAAGCTGACTTTATGGCTCAGCAATGGTGTAAGATATTTGTAAGGCATTATCAAAGTTTGTTAACTCTCTTCAGGTTACTATTTTATTCCTTCCTATATCTACTTTTATATTTCTTCCTTTTCTGGATTTTTTTCAAGATTTTATTTTTAAGTAATTTCCACATCCAACATGGGGCTCAAACCCACAACCCCAAGATCAAGAGTCACATGCTCTACAGATTGAACCAGCCAGGTGCCCCTCATCTTCTGGAATTTTTAATATATGTACCCTATGTACAAGTTCTTTTTAAAGGAAGAGAGTGATTCATGTAACTAAACAGCTATAAACCAACCATTAGGTAAGGCTCCTGCCCTCAAGGACCATACAGAAATTTTTTTTTTTTTAGTACAATGATATAAGTGCCATGATAGGGTCACAAGCTATAGTGAAACCATACAAAGGAAAAAGTAGGCATTTCCTTAAATATGGAGATAGAGGGAAACGTTTACATACTTCCCTTAATGTCTCAATATATCTTAAGAACTAGGCAAATGAATCATCCTCTAATCTTTGAGTCTGCAAGGCCACAAGGGTTCAAGTGAGTCAAAAGCTGCTTATCACAGGTCTAAGGGATTCTTCCAGATCTATTCCTTCCTCCCTTTTTTCCCCCTTTTTTACTCTTTCTTCTTTTGTCCTCTTGATTGCCACCTTCTTCCACAAGGTGAGCGTTCCCCAAATAAGTTTAGGATCCATAATACTTTCTAGCATTACAAACACTTACTGGTTTAAGTTCTAATGAAAAACTTTAATTTAGTGCACTATTTTATCTCCCCCCTCACACACACACAAGGAAAATGAAGGCTTTAGTAAACAGTGTGGGCACTGTGGAGGTTTTTTTAATAAAAATAACAAGCATCAGAATCAAACAGAACTCCATTCTTAATCCCAGTTTCACTCCTTAGTATCTGTATAACCTTGGACTTAATTGAATAATTTAATTCAACTGTTCATGTAGGTAATGGAAACAATGTTAGTATGGGATTAGGTTATATAATGTAATGATGCTTTAAAAAGTAAATTCTCTGAAAAAAGTTTGCCTTCCATTTTTTTTTTCTTACTAGTTCTTCCCTCTCACTTCTAGTCAAATTTAACCTTTGTCTCTTCCAGCAGGAAGAAGTGAATTAGTCAAAAGAAATAGTCTCCTTGGTTTTCAGATTAAAATACTGAAGGTGGAGCCTGGGTGGCTCAGTGGGTTAAGCCTCAGCCTTCCGCTCAGGTCATGATCTCAGGGTCTTGGGATCAAGCCCTGCATCGGGGTTCTCTGCTTGGTGACGAGCTTGCTTCCCCCCTCTCTCTCTGCCTGCCTCTCTGCCTACTTGTGATCTCTGTCTGTCAAATAATTAAATAAAATCTTAAAAAAAAAATACCGAAGGACTGGGGCACCTGGGTAGCTCAGTCAGTTAAGCATCCGATTTCAGCTCAGGTTGTAATCTGGGGGCCCTGGGATTGAGACCACCTACAGCTCCCTATTCAGCGAGGAGTCTGCTTCTCCCTTCCCCACTCCCCTAGGCTCATTCACGCACTCTTGCTCTCTCTCAATAAATAAATAAAATATTTAAAAATATATGTTTAAAGAGTGGAATAAATATATATGTTCCCTATTACAACTTAATTTGAGGCAAAGAGGTATAACAAAGAACATGGGTTCTGGGTTTGAATCCTAATTTGAGACTGTACTATCTGTTTGACTTAAGTGAGCCACCCACCTTTAAAAGTGACTTTCCACTTCTGTAGTAATACTTCCCCCATCTAACAGTGAGACTTCTCATAGTACAGAGTTTATTTCTAGATGGAAAGTAAATCAGCACAACCTTTTTGAAAACCAATCTGAAAATACCTATCAAGAGCTTTAAAAATATTCCTGACCTTGGAGGAAACTTCCAAGAGCCTAAACTAAAGAAAAATAAAAGACATAAAAGACTATTATTCAAAGATGTTTATCATGGCATTACTTAAAATTGGAAGTAATGTAAATGTCGACAAAAAGAAGGGATTTGGTTACGTAAACAGTAGTACTAAACAAACCATTTCAAACTTTGATTAGGAAGACTTGCCTTAAAATAGAAAAATACTAAAAATATTAAATGAAAAAATAGCTATAAAAAATTGGGGTAGGGATACAAAGAAATAATCCCAAGTGCTACCAGTAGTTGTAAACTTTACAGTGACGAAAAGGTTTACTTTCCCCCCCTCTGGTTCCATAGTTCCTTTAATTTGCAGATCTTTTTAACAACAAAATTAATAAACATAAAGAGTTTCTTTTTGGTATGGTCTTGAATAAATAACATTCATCAAAAAAGATGAGCACTCATTCATTTGGTTTTCATATATACATGGGAATCTGCTATCTCCAGGCACAGAATTAATTCAGTCTTTATACATTTTTCTCTTCACTCATTCATTCTAATTTCGACATTTACCGTGTATCAGGCATGGTTCTAGACACTGGGAATACAGTTGTGAACAAACCAAGGTCCTAGCTTTCAAGTCCCTTTTATTCTGTGGGTCTTGATTTCAATTATTTCAGCAACTATAGAGTTATGTGTCTAGAACAGTACTAAATCATCAGTCTAATCAATTTAAAACAATGCTTCAGGGGCGCCTGGGTGGCTCAGTGGGTTAAAGCCTCTGCCTTCAGCTCAGGTCATAATCTCAGGGTCCTGGGATCGAGCCCCGCATAGGGCTCTCTGCTCAGCAGGGAGCCTGCTTCCTCCTCCCTCTCTCTGCCTGCCTCTCTACTTGTGATCTCTGCCTGTCAAATAAATAAATAAAATCTTAAAAACAAACAAACAAACAAACAAACAAAAAAACAATGCTTCACACAAAGTTCTCTTCCCTGGGAAACTAAGTGTTCTCTGTAGCTTAAAAAGAACTTCATGTGGTTAAGGCTGCAGAGAACTATATTCCTCCTTTAAAGCTCAGGTACCTCCTCCACCTCCTACCTATAAAATTCTTCACAGTTTAAAGTAGCTTTTCCTACGTAGTCATTAATTTTTAAAGCAAACTAATACAGTGTAGATACATATATCACGAATATATATATTCATTCACACACACACATATATATCTCACCCATACATATACACACACACACTCGGGCATACACACCCTTCTTTGGTGTTCCACAACTGCCCACAGGCACCTTTCGAATTAGTTCTAAAACTCTCAAGGGCTAGGGTTCAGAAAACCAGAAGGGCAGCTTCCACCTGCGAAGCTAACTGGGAGAAGTGTTTTCACTACGGAAGGACCCTGACAGGGCGGGCCCATAAACCTCCTTGACAGGACGACTGGGGAAATTATGGTATCACCGAATGCACCTGAGGTCAATCGACTCAGGAATTTCAGAACTCTGAACCATCGCCACACTCCTAGCAAAGGCATCAGGTTCTAACTCGGCGCTCGTATTTTTTTTTAAAAAGTTCCAAACGAAGAGACCCAAGTACCTATCCCTACTGGGAGATAAGTTTAGAGTACTAAGGCCTTAGAGTACTAAGGTCGCCACAGGCCAATTAAACCCGACGTAAGAAATCCCGGGCAGCGAGAACCACCCCCACCCCGACCCCGTAAAAGGGCAAGGGGAGGCCCACGGAGATGCTGGCTCTGCACTCCCAGGCCGGGGCTGGGACCGGCCCAAGGCTTCCAGTCGCCGGGCCACAGGCATGGCGGGCACCCGGGAGAGAGAAGCCAAGGCCGCAGAACTAGGGCCAGGTGACAGGTTTATTGCCCTTGGTGAGCAACTTGAGTGTCTCGTCACCCTCCCAACCCAAACTCTTACCCGCGCATCCCTCCTTGGCCCCTTCGCGTACCTGACACACAGAGGCGCGGAACCTTGCGTAGTCTGAGCGCTCCTCGACCTGCAACACCCGGTCCCCGAGCTCGGACTCTTTATCGCGCCGGTCAAACAAGTACACCGTCCTGCAGCCGTCGCCTCCGCCGTCCTCTCCGGTCCCCACCGAGGGCCCGCCGCCGCCCGCCGCTGCCATATTGGGGGAGAGGAGAAAAAACAGCAGCGCCGGCGTCCGCCGCGGCCGCGCTCAGGGCCGAGGTGCAGACTCCGCGCGGCGCTCTAAGCTCCAGCCCCCGAGGCGGTGCGAGGCCTCTAGCCCGGCGCGCTGCAGCTCCTCCCTCAGCGGCGGAGGCGGCGGCCGAGCAGCTGCAGGCGCGAGGATCACCCGGGAACCGATTCAAACGAGCTCCTGCTCGTTCACACGTCACTTCCGCGGCCCGTCGCTCCGGAGCAGAAGGGGGCGCGCAGCGCGCTCTCCGTAGGGCCGGGACCTGCGCCCGCCGCCTTCCACGCGAAGCTCGCAGCTCGAACCCGGACCAGGGCCGCCACTGGGAACTGTGGCGCAGAAGGAAGAAGAGCCGTCCGCGGCGCTGAGAAGGCGGGGCGAATCCGGCAGGCCGCGCGGGAGGGGCGGGGCTTCAGCGCCCGCCGCCGAGGGCCCGCCCCTTTCGTCCTCGAGAAGTTGCGAGGGAAGCGCGGTTGCTTTTGGGCGCCTGCGCTCTTGTGGGGGAGACCCAAAGCCTAGGAAGGAGGGCTAGTACCAAGACCCGCAGTGGGGATCTTCAGAGTGGTTTTGTGCCGGCCGAGAGAGGGTCCCGGTACCTTCCAGCCTCAACGTCACCCCCGACCGAATCTGCCTGGTCTCGAGCTCCCGGCGCCACAGCGGTGCTGTCCAGGCCAGGGATGCTGCCCTTGCCCCGGGGTCGCGGGAACGCCGCGGCGGGAAGCGTCAGGCCGGCGGGCCTTTGGGTGGAATTTCCTCCGTAGCGAGCACATGTGTTCCCACGAGCAGAAAACAGACGCCCAGACACCCTGCGCCGCTTCTTCCACCTCATTTGCTAGTGATTTTATGTGGGCTCCAATGTGGGCCACTAGACAAAGCTTGTCCCAGAGAACCACCGAACCGAGATTCTGTGACGTCACTGCGGCCTCCCTCAAGGCGCCTCCGAGGGTCCTGAAGTGTCTCCGTGTCTAACACTTACCACTGCACTGACCTTACCTCCACCGCTGTTGTCATGCTGCTAAAAATTGGGAATTAGGAGATTAAGTTGGGATTATAAAATTAAATTAGATGATTTTAACAAAATGCTTGAAATACAGTGCTCTTTCGGTAAAAGCCTTTATTGCGTTTCATTAAATATCTTGACCATGGGCGTATAGTGTGCCCTAACTCAACAAATAAAATTGTCATTGTTGGGAGGACTCGTTTAGTCATTTACTTAACATTTCTTAAAAATATCTAGTGAATATTTTGTACTGGAGAGTGACATGTAAATTCGCTAAGCCCAAGGTAGCGAACTGAGGGGCTTTTTTATTCTCCAAAATTTTGGGTGATTTTTTAGGACATTTTGTGTTTTACTAGGTTTGAAAAGACCTTCATGGTTAATTGTATAGACAGATTCTTATTATTGGTGTATGTTAGAAACTTAGATTTGCTTGTCCATATAAAGATGGTCCAGAACCTTGGGGGAGAGGAGTGGCTAGACATGTATGATGTTCAAGGTAGAATACAGTAGGAACAAGAGTGTGAAGGCATGTATGTCTGAGGAACATAATTGGGGCTGGAAGTGGGGAAAATGGAGCAGTAGATGGTAAAGGATAAAATTGACAAGAGTCAAGTTGTGGCCAAATGCCATTCATGTTCCTGAAGGGAGAAGAAGCCAAAGGCAAAGCAAAGTAACCTCCAGCTCTTAATGGGATTGATTTGATGTCTCGTGTTTTACTGCTCAAATTCGTGTGACCTTTTCCTTCTATCCCATTATGTAATAGTCTTTGATTTAAATGGCTCAAGTAAAGTACAAATTGGGTAAAATTCTTAGTTAATGGCTAATATAAATTGCCTTACTATTTCATCAAATTGAGAGTAGGTCCAGTTCATCATCAGGGCAATTTCTCATTTCTCTGTACAGTAATTCCAAATTGTGGATAGGTGGATACGAACAGAAACTCTTTTCATAGCTTTAGAA
This sequence comes from Lutra lutra, assembly GCF_902655055.1. NCBI lineage: Eukaryota > Metazoa > Chordata > Mammalia > Carnivora > Mustelidae > Lutra > Lutra lutra. Next base: position 53,069,158 of record NC_062289.1, on the reverse strand, counting down.
GAGATTTCAAGACAATTACCAGGAGGAAAGACAGAAAAGTGCCAGAAAACTGTACTACAATATCATGGGCAACTATTAGTGGAGCATTAATAGTATCTTCTTAGAGGTCAGGCCTGAATCAGTCTTTTGTGCCAGTATGGCAACCTGAACAGCCTCAGAACCATTTGCCAGTCACTTGTTCTCAGAAAGAAACTCTTCAAATAGCTTTTTCAAGAAAGAAAGATGAATTCGTTCTTTATCCAACTTAAAAAAGTTTGAAATTACCCAGTACCACAACTAGTTCTCTTCAGCTGACTCGATTTTTGTTTTCATTAGCCACCTTAAAGTATTGAGTATAAGTGTCCCTGTATCAGTTATCTATTGTTGCATAACAACCTATCCCAAAAACTAAGTGCCCACTTGCGCAGCTCTCCATGGCCGTCTTCCTGGAATGTGCCCCCCCCCCCCAAATCTGAAATGTCTCAAACCCAGACTAAGCTGCTGGGAGGGAGGGAGTAGCATAATTCTTCAACTCCACAATTTAAAATGGCCTCCAATAAAGCTACATTCCAAAAAATTGGGAAATAAACAGATATAAGAGTTGAAGAGCCTGAAGATTTGGTGGTAGAAAAAGCCTGTACCGATATGTAGAGAATGGGAAGGGTAAGTACTTCCTTAAATGGAAGAGATTTACGAATTCTGATACTTGAAAACCTGAAGAAATTTAGATCATCCAGAGTTAAACAAACTATTTCTTAATCCTGAAAAAGCCATTAATGAAAAAGATAGGACAAAAAGAAAATCTTTATCTGACAGTGAATCTGATGACAGCAGATCAAAGAAGAAAAGAGATGTTGCTGACAAACCAAGACATTTGCCTGTGGTCTTTGTCCTGAACAAATAGTGTCATAGACAGCAGCAGAGAATTAATCTTTTCATGAAACAGAGAGATGCAAATGGAACAGACTTAGTGCTGGCAAAAAGAGGCAAACATGAAGTGTCCTCAAATTGTAACTGCTTTTTATAAAGAGAGAGACAAACTTTGCATTCTTGTCAGAAGATGCTCAATAATCATTCGTATTCTCATACACACACACACACACACACACACACATATGGCTTGGTTCTATGACATTCATGTGAATAACTATATTCTAATGAAAATCAAATTTAATTTGTTCATTTTGAGTAGTGTCAAAGGAATTGTTGAGTTTTTTAAAGATTTTATTTATTTGACAGATTGAGACACTTCAAGGGAACACAGGTAGGGGGAGTGGGAGGAGGAGAAGCAGGCTTCCCCAGTGGGGGGCTCAATGCGGGGCTGGAGGATGCTGGGCTCAATCCCAGGACCTCATGACCTGAGCTGAAGGCAGACACTTAATAACTGAGCCACCCAGACGCCCGTGTTGGATTGTTTTTGTTTTTTGCATCAATAGCACTGGTTACTGTGGACAAATAAAAACTTACTGTAGTTGCTTCATTTAACAGAAAAAAACATATGATACCATGGTAGATTATTCTCTGTCTCTTATTAAGGAGGAGTTTTTCAAAGTATTAGAAAAAATTTCCACAGTCATAACTCAATCAGAACTTACATTTAACCCTTAATAGCTAAAGACCATGCTAGGCTTTTTGTTTTTTATTTATACAAGTATAAATGATTGTTGTTGGCTTTTTGTTTTTGTTTTACATTCACAAAAACAAAAATGGCATTTCACAATCATGGGTAAGTCCCTGTTGTTACTGGGATGCCCTCTTTCTGAACAAAGCAAGAAATAGATCACCTCAAGGGAAATTGAAAATTTTCCTGGAGCCGTAAACCTTCAAGCAAGTAATGATTCTATAATTAATTGGTTAATTTAAATAAAAACTAAATTGGGCAATTTAAAGTAGGCTTATCACAATTCCTATCTATATCTATAATTATATTAGTGCAACAGTTTATTTGCAAAACTCTCTGGAAGGAAAAATTCTACCACTCCAATAACCTCTCCACTCAGAGAAGACTACAAATAATGCTGTGTTTTAATAAGCCAAGCAAGGCTTAGTTAAATGAGCATTCAAAGTTTTTCCTAGAGTATTATACAAGCAAATAAGTCAATCAGAGATAGACAATTATCATATGATCTCACCGATATGAGGAATTTGAGAAACAAGACAGAGGATCATAGGGGAAGGGAAGGAAAAATGAAAAAAGATGAAACCAAAGAGGGAGACAAACTACAAGAGACTCTTAATCTCAGGAAACTGAGGGTTGCTGGAGGGGTGGGAGATGGGAGGATGAAGTGGCTGGGTGATGGACATGGGGGAGGGTATGTGCTATGGTGAGTGCTGTGAATTGTGTAAGACTGATGAATCACAGACCTGTACCCCTGAAACAAATAATACATTGTATGTTAATTTAAAAAAAGATTTTAAAAAGTTCCTCCTAGAGAACCATTCCTTTACAAAAGGTTGAAATCCTTGTGTATACTGACTAAAAGATCATGATCTGTGGAAACAGATGATTAGAAATGTTGCTGTTTCAGACCTACTAGCACAAATGAGCAAACAGACTTTTGTAATTTAAACTATTGATTTGTGTATTTTTTCTTTACCCAATCCCTTCCTTACATGCAGGCTCAGTCTTTTCAATATTTGTGTTAATGATTCAATGGAAGTTTGAAAAAACAGTAACTTTATAGTAGTCAGAATGTTATCCAACTGTGTATTACTTACTTTATTGTGAATATTGGTGAACAATGGTCAGTGAGTAGTTTTCCATTTCAAAAAACTTAGTGGCTTCGAACAGAAGCCATGCGTTTGCTCATGATTCTGAAATTTGGGCTGAGCTTCATTGGGCAGTTCAGCTCGTCTCACTTGAGATCATGTATACAGCAGCGGTCACCGGGCAGCATGAGTGGGGCTGACTAGTCCATGATAGTCTCATTCACATGGCTGGCAGCTGAGGCTGTTGAGAACTGAAGGTCTGTCCTCCCCATTAGCTATCTCTAATAGGATATCTTGGTTTTCTTAGTTGGTTGTCACAGAATTTCAAAAGAAAAAGTTCTAAAGTGCAAGTGACTGCACTTGCATTACCTTTGCTGATGTCATCGGTCAAAGCTAGTCACACAGCCGAACTCCTGAGTGGCCCCCACAATAGAGGGAAGCTGATGGAAATCCCTGCTGATTGGGGGGAGGTGTTAGTGCTATTCTCTGGGTACTGTGATGGTTTGATAAAATATTACAGATCAAGGATAGTTGTCAGAAAGAAGTTGTGTGGGTGTGGAATACAGGCTTGTTAGGATTTGTTGATGAAGTCAAATTCTCCTCAAATAACAATACCTAGAAAACAAAGAGGAAGGGGCACCTGGGTGGCTCAGCTGATTAAGCATCTGCTTTCAGCTTGGTCATGATCCTGGGGTCCTGGGATCGAGCCCCACATCTGGCTCCCTGTTCAGTGGGGAGTCTGCTTCTCCCTCTCCTTCTGCTTGTTCTCTCTCTCTCTCTCAAATAAATATATGAAGTCTTTAAAAAAAAAAAAAGAAAAGAAAGAGGAAGGGGGATGTGGGGATGAAGGGGTAACTGGGGGTGGACATTAAGGATGGCACATGATGTAATGAGCATTGGGTATTATATAAGACTAATGAATCCCTGAACTCTACCTCTGAAACTCAAGATACACTATATGTTAATTGAATTTAAATTTAAAGAAAAGAAAAAGCAAGGAAAGTGAGTTTTTAATATTCCTATCTTCTAAAAATATAATTTCTTTTTAAGAGAGAGAGCACACGTGAGTGTGGGGGTGAGGCAGGGGGCAGCTGTGGGAAGGGCAGAGGGAAAGGGAAAGAATCTTAAACAAGTTCCACACCCAGCTCAGAGCCGATGTGGGGCTTGATCTCATGACCCTGAGATCATGACCTGAGCCGAAATCAAGAGTTGGACACTTCACCAACTAAGCCACCTAGGCACCACTCAAAAAAAAAAAAAAATTTTTTTTAAAGATTTTATTTATTTATTTGACAGAATCACAAGTAGGCAGAAGGGGGTGTGGCGGGGAGGGAAGGGGAGCAGGCTCCCTGCTGAGCAGAGAGCCCAAATGTGAATGCGGGGCTCGATCCCAGGGTCCTGGGATCATGACCTAAGCCAAAGGCAGAGGCTTTAACCCACCGAGCCACCCAGGCGCCAGGAAAGGTGAGGACAATGTTAGTGATCTGAGTTCAGACTTTGCTAGCTAAAAACACTTACTGTAATACAGTTTATGACTCTAAGCCCCAATCTACCAGATGGGTAGAAAACACCTTGTGTTTCCTTCTTTTGCCAGTTTTAAGAAGTACTATGTTCTGAATAGTGGGGAGAGAATCTCATCCTTGTCAACATGGCCTCTTTAGGTCTGGTGGCTTCCTGTTGCTTTTGTGCAACCTGGGACATGGGAATCACTGACACGGCTTCTCTTGATCCTGTCTGCTCGGATGTACCGTGTAGCTACTTAGGAGAGTTGGGAGTACCATTTCATCTTACCAGCCCAGAGGGAATCTCTTTTTTAATTTTAATCCATCTCTCTTCATCTTTCTTCAAGATACTCTATCAATCAATGCCTATAAATCTTTCACTCGTTTTTACCCCCTCTCCAAAACCACCTGCATTCTTCTAAGAGAAGAAGCTTTTAGGAAAAAAAGTTCCCAGGAGGAAAGTATTTTTCTACTCTGTACTTTGTGTCAGTCATCTATTGCCACATCATCAATTGCCTTAAAACCTAGTAGCTTAAAACAATAATCTTTTTCTTTATTTGTTCGTGATTCTGCAATTTTGGCAAGGCTTGGTGGAACCAGATTTCTCTGCTCCTCGTGCTATCAGCTTGGGCAGTGCTTAGAGGAGTCACTTCCAGGATGCCTTACTCATGATGCTGATAAGTTGGTGCTGGTTGTTGGCTGAGAGTTCTGCTGGGGTTGTTGGCCAGGGCCCTCAGGTCTCTTTTTTTTTTTTTTTTTTTTTTGACAGAGAGAAACCACAAGTAGGCAGAGAGGCAAGCAGAGAGAGAGAGAGGAGGAAGCAGGCTCCCTGCAGAGCAGAGAGCCCGACGCTGGGGCTCGATCTCAGGACCCTGAGATCATGACCTGAGCTGAAGGCAGAGGCTTAACCCACTGAGCCACCCAGGTGCCCCCCTCAGGTCTCTTTTCAACCCTTCCTCTTGACTTGTTTGAGATTCTCACAGAGGTGGTCTCAGGGTAGTCAGACTAGTGACTGACTCCCCCTAGAGCACAAACATGGGAGCTTGCAGAATTTCTTAAGGTTTAGGACTAGAACGGCGTTCGATTGGTTAAAGTTGGTCAGAGGGCCATCCTAGATTAGAGGCAAGGGACTATACCACAGGCAAGAATATGGGAGAAATGTATCATTGGGGGCCACCAAAGTAATAGTCTGTGACAAAGTTCTCTTGGGGCAAGAAAGCACAGAGCCTGCTATTTTTCTAAAGGGGGTAGGGAGTTGGTAGAGTTGGTTAAGGGAAAATCAAAGAAGGAAAAATCATGTTAAAAATATGTTAATAATATCTCAGAATATATCTCTAGCCATATAGGCCTTTGCCAACTTTCTCCTGATATATTAGCTTTAATTTCCATGTTGTTTAAGGAACTAACTATGAATGAAACACCTTTCAATTTTTAAATTAACTGTTTGAGGGGCGCCTGGGTGGCTCAGTGGGTTAAAGCCTCTGCCTTCAGCTCAGATCATGGTCTCAGGGTCCTGGGATCGAGCCCCACATTAGGCTCTCTGCTCAGCAGGGAGCCTGCTTCCTCCTCTCTCTCTGCCTGCTTGTGATCTGTCTGTCAAATACATAAATAAAATCTTAAAAAAAATAAAATAAATTAACTGTTTGATTGTGTTTTTACCTTTTGGTAACAACACACTGAGTATTTTTTCCTTCATTAAATCCATGTATTTGGCCAGGACCACGGGGCCAGCACCACCCCAGCCAGGGCCTCGAAGCCTCACAGCCCTGCTCATGGCCCACCCGCCCCAGAATCTGGTTGGCTCTGCTGGTGTGAGGAGGACACCGTGGCTGGAGAGGCTTTAAGACTGGATGAATTTGTCCAGCAGAAAAAGGTCCCTGAAGAACCAAAGAAAGGCCCCAGGCCGCTGACTACCAGCACTGCAGCATTTTAGAAACCCAGGAATCATGTTTGAAGCTGAATGAACCTTCTCACATCCTGCCTAGAAGAGAAGAGTATCAGGAAAGGCTAGCAGCTGAAGAAAGAACTAGTAGTGAAGAAGAAAGGTGTAAGAACACAAGCAAACATGGGAGGGCTCCAGTGAATGAGGACTCAGATTTGGAAGGACTCATTCATTCATTCATTCATTCATTCTGTCCTCAAGTATTTATCACGGCTCCTTCCATCATGCTTAGGGAGGAAACAGACATGTTTTGCATGTCCTCAATACAGCTATGGGCTTTATATAAACTATCTTATTTAATTGTTGCACCAACCTTGTACCTTAATCATTTTATAGATTAAGAAGCTGGAACTCAAAATATGTTAGTAAATATGCCCAAAACTCAGACCCAGACTTGTTCTTCCAATTATTCTTTACCAAGGGGAGATAGGGAAGCTTTGTCACCAATAAGAAATTCCCCATCTCTATCAGCAATACCAGTCAGCTTTTTTTTTTTTTTAAGATTTTATTTATTTGACAGACAGAGGTTACAAGTAGGCAAGAGAGGCAGGCAGGGAGAGAGAGGAGGAAGCAGGCTCTCTCTGGAGCAGAGAGCCTGCTGTGGGGCTTGATCCCAGGACCCTGGGATCATGACCTGAGCCAAAAGCAGAGGCTTTAACCCACTGAGCCACCCAGGCGCCCCACCAGTCAGCTTTCGTTGCTGTAACAAACATTCCAAAACTATCAATGATTTTTCTTGATAACATTTTTTGATATGTAATTAACATACAGTATTATATTAGTTTCAGGAGTACAATACAATAATTCAACAGTTCTGTACCTTTCTCAGTGCTTCTCAAGATAAGTGTACTCTTAATCCCCTTCACCTATTTCTTCCATCCCCACACCCACGTGTTGCAACAGCTTGTTCTCTGTATTTGAGTCTGGTTTTTGTTTGTCTCTTTTTCCTTTGTTCACTTATTTTGTTTTTTAATATTCCACATATGAGTGAAATCATATGGTACTTTATCTTTCTCGGTCTGACTTTTTCACTTAGCATTAAATTCTCTGGGTCCCTCCATGTTGTCCCAAATGGCAAGATTTCATTTTTTATGGCTGAATAATATGTCATCGTGTGTGTGTGTGTGTGTGTGTGTGTGTATACACACACACATATCATATCTTCTTTATCTATTCATCTATCAGTGGACACTTAGGTTGCTTTCATATCTTGGCTGTTGTAAATAATGCTGCAATAAACATATGGTGGGTACAAAAAAATCCATGTAGTTGAATATTTTCTTCATATATGAAATATGTTACTTAGCATCTTAAACTAATGGTACCTCTACAAAGACTTACATGTTCCCAATCTATGTCTACATTTTTACATTTACATCATGAGAAATTTCATACATCCAAAGAATATATATAATCTAACTGTTAAAAGACAAAGATAGGGGCACCTGGGTGGCTCAGTGGGTTAAAGCCTCGGCCTTTGGCTCGGGTCATGATCCCAGGGTCCTGGGATTGAGCCCCACATGGGGTTCTCTGCTCCATGGGGAGCCTGCTTCCTCCTCTCTCTCTGTCTTCCTCTCTGCCTACTTGTGATCTCTGTCTGTCAAATAAGTAAATAAATTTTTTAAAAAATAAATAAATAAATAAATAAATAAATAAATAAAGACAAAGATATATGTAGCTGTTAGAGGATTTATTTTCCTTTGGTGCCCAGGGTTCTTGCTTATGCTGCTTTGAAGAATAAAGAGGTAGACCAGACAGAATGATGGGCAGCAAAGCAAGTTTTATTGAGCTACGGTGAAGTTATTGATTGATAGTACAAAGCACTGGAAGAGGGAGGGAACCAAGAGAGTTGCCACCACGGTTTCTAAGTCTAGAGATGTTTATGGGCTTGCTAGAGAGCTGTTTTAATTTGATTAATGCACCGTGAGTTGGTCACCCAATCAGGTTTTTGTCATCTACCTGTCATGTGGGAAAGGGTGGAGGGTTCTTTCCAGGCTGGTATAAAATCCTGCTAAGGGCGGTTTCCTCTTAGGGCAGGGGGTTGCTTGTCCCTGCCTGCCTGCCTTCCACCTGTTCTTCATCATAGCCACCACCCAACTTAAGAAAAAGAGCATTCCTAATATTCTGAAGGCCCAGTATGCCCCTCCCAAAATAGCATCTCTTTACAACTGAAGTATTCTCCATCCTGAAATGTGTAGGCATCCTTTTTCCTTTTGTTTACAATAGATTATTTGGTTTTTGAAAGATTTTGAATTTTATATAGCATTAGGGACAAACAACACATTCCTGCTGGGTGTCTTCTCCATTCTCAATATTCTACTACAACACTACTTCATTTCTGACACGAGATGCATGAGTTTTCCACACATCAAGCAATTTTGCGACACCAGCTGGGCACCCTACAGTTTATTAGATCCCACAGGCTAAGGGTTGAGTCACTGTCCCCTTGCCGCATTTCAGATGCTTAATCACAAGCCCAGGCTGTTACCTGTGCTTCTTTCTGACCCAATGGCTATTAATCGGAGGTTCCCACCACCCCCTCCCTGGGTTCAATTAATTTGTTAGAGCAACTCACAGAACTCAGGAAAACATTTACTTAGTAGATTACAGGTTTATCATAAAAGAATATAATTCAGGAAGAGGTGGGTGGAAGAGATGCCTAGTGTGAGGCATGGGGGAATGGACATGGAGCTTCCTTCCATCCTCTCTCTGGGCTCTCCACTATTCCAGAACCCCTGTGTGTTCAACAACCCAGAAGCTCTCCAAACCCTATCCCTTTGGGTTTTTGTGGAGGCTTCATTACATAGGCATGATTGATTAAATCATTGGCCATTGGTGACCGATTCAACCTCTAGCTCATCTCCCTTTCTAGGAGGTGGGCTGGTGAGATGGGTGGGACTGAAAATTCCCCTACTTTTGGTTGTTTCCACTGGCAATGGGCTCCCATCCTTAAGGACTTTCTAAAAATCTAAAAATCCTATCACCCAAAAAAATAAAAATAAAAAATTTTTAAAAATCCCCTCATTAACTCAGATGTATTTGAAAGGGGGCTGTTAAGAATAACAAAAGACACTTTTATCAGTCTTCTCACTTAAGAAATTCCAAGGATTTTAAGGCTATGTGTCAGGAACAGCAAGACCAAATATACATTTCATATTATAAGTCACAGATATCATATATACATTTATATATTCTTCTGCAACTATTTTTTTTGCTCAAATATTTCTGAGATTCATTCATGATGAATGTAGCTGTGGTTCTTTTTTTTTTTTTACTGCTATATGGTATTTCTTGATGTAAATATACCATAATTTTTTCATTCTACTTTCAATGGACATTTTAATCAATTCTTTATTAATTATTATTATTATTAATTTTTGGTGTTGGAGACCCATTCAATGTGGACACTCAAGGCCTGGGCAGAGTGGGGAGTGCCAAGGAATTGAGCAGGCAGGCATGGTAGGAGGGGTTGCGTGCTCAGACCTGACCCGATGAAGGGATGCCAGGTGGTGGGAGCTGACCCAGGCACAAGGGAGGGCCCAGGCAGGCAAACTAACCAGGAGACCTGTAGGTCAGCCCTTGAGAGGTATCTAAGCCAGGTGATGAGTGCCCAGGCCAGAACCTAGCCCTGAGAGGCAGATTTGGGGTGGGTTGGGGGCTCCCACAGCCTATTCGATGGCATTGCTAGGAACATCCCCAAGCTGCTACTAGCAGCTCAAGACCAGTTGGATTCAAGCAGCTCCCAGAGCCAGGTGTGGAGGCGGTCATTCTTCTCTGGGTAGTCCAGACAGGAGCAGATTTGGTCCAACATGGAGCTGATGGTAGTATACACTACTTCCCTGGAGCTGTCGCCCCACCTTCTGTTCCTACATCCACAGGCATGTCCAGGGCCCCATTGGGGCCGAAATTGTGACCTCCAGAGCCACTGGAGCCACACGAGATGGAATGCAGTAACCATGGAACCACTAGCCAGTGCCAGGCAGAAGGTGGACTCAGTGGACTTTTTTTTTTTTTAAGATTTGTTTATTTATTGAGAGAGAAAGAGAGCACAAGTAGGGGGAGCAGGAGAAGCAGGCTCCCCATTGAGCAGGGAGGTGGTGGAGGCATTCAATCTCAGGACCCTGGGATCCTGACCCTAGCGAAGGCAGAGGCTTAACTGACTGAGCCACCCAGGCACCCCTTAATGGACATTTTAATTATTTCCAGGATTTGGGTTTCTTGTTTGTTTTTGCTTTTTAAAAAGGCAGACTTCTAAGAATATTTGTGTGTTATATTCTGGTGTTCTTATGCAATAGAAATATTACATAGGATATATATCAAGTGTCAGGGATTACATGTACTTATAAATTTACCAGATAATGCCAGTTTTTTCTCCCCAGCACTATAGAAGAGTTCCTGCTGTTCCATTTCCTTGTCAACACTTAGGAGTGTTTTTTACTTTAAAAAATATTTATCAGGGGGTGCCTGGGTGGCTCAGTGGGTTAAGCCTCTGCCTCGGGTCATGATCTCAGGGTCCTGGGGTCAAGTCCCGCATCGGGTCGGGCTCTCTGCTTGGCAGGGAGCCTGCTTCCTCCTCTCTCTCTGTCTACTTGTGATCTCTCTCTGTCAAATAAATAAATAAAATCTTTAAAAAAGAAAGTTTATCAGTCTGGTGAATGTGAATAGTATATCATTGTGGTTGTAATTTGCATTTCCCTCCCTATAAATGAGACTGAGCATCTTTCCATATGTGTATTCCTTGATTGTGTTTTCTCTTCTGTGAAATGCCTCTTCATGCTGTGCACTGATTTTTCTATGGGTTTGAATTTCCTGTTGATTTTTAGGGGTTCTCTCTACATAGTGACTACTAAACCTTGGCTGGTTTAGTATGTCTTATTGACTTATTAATAACTTATTAACTTATTAATAAATTATTAATGTATTATTAATAATTAATAACATTAACTTATTAAAAGTCTTATTGACATCTTTCTTCTGTTTGTGGCTTGTATTTTCCCTTCTTTGGGAGATCTTTTAATGAACAGTAGTACTTAATATGATTGAATTTATTATTTCCTTTATGGTTGTGCTTTCTGGTCTCCTTTTAAAAATTCCTCTACTTCCGGGCACCTGGGTGGCTCAGTGGGTTAAAGCCTCTGTCTTTGGCTCAGGTCATGATCCCAGGGTCCTGGGATTGAGCCCCACATCAGGCTCTCTGCTCAGCAGGGAGCCTGCTTCCCTCTCTCTCTCTCTCTCTCTGCCTGCCTCTCTGCCTACTTGTGATCTCTGTCAAATAAATACATAAAATATTTTTTAAAAATTCCTCTACTTCCAATGCTTTCTCAAATTTTATTCTTAAAGTTTAAATATTTTCCATTAAAAGTTTTTCCTCTGATTTGTATGGAGTTGCTCTGTATCATACTGACAAAGGAACCTACGTCATTCTTTTTTAATGAATAATCGAGCATCATTTATTGAGCAGTGAGCCTATCTTTTCCCTGCTACGTCCCACATAACTGAATGCATGCTTCCATTCCCAGGTTTTCTAGCATGTTGTATGGGTTATTTTTTTCCTCTCAAGTAATATTGCACTGCCTTAATAATCTAGCTTCATAGTGCTTTGATATCCTATAGAGCAAACCACCTAACCTTTAGGTGTCATGGAGTTGGTTCTTAAGTATCACTGAAAGAGTGATGATTTCTTTCTCTTTTTGCTTAGTATTTTCTCACATAAGAGACACTTGAAGGATGCCTGGGTGGCTCACTCAGTTAAGTGTCTGCCTTCAGCTCTGGTCATAATCTCAGGGTCTTGGGATGGAGTCCCACATCAGGCTCCTTGCTCAGCAGGGAGCCTGCATCTCCCTCTGCCTGTCACTCCCCCTGTTTGTGCTCTGTCAAATAAATAAATAAAATCTTAAAAGAGAGAGAAAGAGAGAGAGACACTTGACATTGTATTCAATTGCCATTTCTACAGTAGCGAAACCCATAGTTTAATAAGTACTGTATAAGCTTTTAAAATTGACTGGTATTGCTTACAACTAAAGACTTAGCTATGCTCGGAAAACTGTTATCTGCCTCCACATCAAGCTCATTATGAGATTCCCCCAAATCCTTTTTCATATTGTTCTTAACTACCCTGTGCTTTCTGATTCAATTACAACACAGACAAGTTTACCTAACAACACAGAAGGAACAAATTTTCTAATCACTCACTGCTTATACAGATTTTTTTCCCTTCCTGGATTTTCATGATTTCTACCCAACTGAACTAAATTTGTATATTATTTTGTATACAAATATAAATTTCTATATTAACATGCATGTGGCAAACTTTTTTTTTTTAAAGATTTTATTTATCACAAGTAAGCAGAGAGGCAGGCAGAGAGAGAGAGAGGAGGAAACAGGCTCCCCGCCCAGCAGAGAGCCCAACGTGGAGCTCCATTCCAGGACCCTGGGATCAAGACCTGAGCCCAAGGCAGTGGCCTTAACCCACTGAGCCACCCAGGCACCCCTTGTGGCAAACTTTTTAAGAGGAATAAAATTAGAAACTTTCTCCCTCAAATGCTAAAAGTAAAATTTGACACTCTAGACTAGAACGATGTATTACTTTGTTCTGTGATTTTTCCAACTTCTCATACCCCAAATTGAGAAACACACCTATCAGCAGTAAGAAGCAAGAGAAAATGTATGTATGTATGTACGTGTGAGTGGCATAACAAGATCTATCTTAAAAACATGTCTCCGGGGGCGCCTGGGTGGCTCAGTGGGTTAAGCCGCTGCCTTCGGCTCAGGTCATGATCTCAGGGTCCTGGGATCGAGTCCCACATCGGGCTCTCTGCTCAGCAAGAAGTCTGCTTCCCTCTCTCTCTCTCTCTGCCTGCCTCTCCGTCTACTTGTGATCTCTCTAAAAAAAAAAAAAAACAAAAAAACAAAAAAACATGTCTCCGGCAACAGTATAAAAGAAGGATGACATTTTGTGCAGACACTATTTTATACATTTTGTACAGTAAGTAGTGTACCTTATGTATCTTATTTAGAAGATAAAGTGATAATTAAAGATCTATTATCATTCATACATTCATCAAATATTTTTTGTGTGCCAACTAGATGTTGAGGACATAAATCAATTTCCTGTTTTCATGGTGCTTATATTCAATAGGGGGAGGCAGAAACAATTTAACAATGAAATATACAGAATGTCAGATGGTGATTAGAGTGCTATGAAGAAACATTTAAAAGGATGGGAGTCCTGGGGGCCACAGGGTCACAATTTTATATAACAGAGAACATTTTCTGATAGATGATATTTGAGAAGAAAGCTGAAGGAAATAAAGGAATAAGTTGTAAAGATCAATGAGACAAATGTTCTTGGTAGAGGGAAAAACAAGTGCAAAGATCCTGAGTTTTGAACACCATGGGCATTGTGATAGAGTAATAGAGAGTGAGAATAATAATAATAGAGAGATGAATGGGGCAGAGAAGGACGAATAGAAAGGGCCTTGTAGGTTACTATATAATTTTGGCATTCACCCTGAACAAAAGGGAAAGTATTGGAGGACTTTGAGCAAGGGAATGATATGGTCAGACATATATATATTTTTTAAAGATTTTATTTATTTATCTGACAGACAGAGATCACAAGTAGACAGAGAGGCAGGCAGAGAGAGAGGGAGAGGCAGGCTCCCTGCTGAGCAGAGAGCCCGATGCGGGGCTCCATCCCAGGACCCTGGGATCGTGACCTGAGCTGAAGGCAGAGGCTTAACCCACTGAGCCACCCAGGCGCCCGACATATTTTTTTTTAAGTCAGAGGTTTTTGAAGATTTTTACTTGTTCATTTCGAGAAAGAGAGAGAGAGAGCACGAGTGGAGGTGGAGAGGCAGAGGGAGAAGCAAACTCCCCATTGAGCAGGGAGCCCGGCCTGGGGCTCGATCCCAGGACCCAGAGATCATGACCTGAGATGAAGGCAGATGCTCAATTATCTGAACCACCCAGGTGCCCCCTGACATATTCTTTAAGAGAACTACTCTGACTGCTATTTTGAAGATAGACTATAAGAGGCTTAATGACCGGAAGCTAATTTAATAATCCAGGGCGGAGATAATAAGGGCTTGCTCTAGGCTGGTAATGGTGGAGCTGAGGCACAGTGGTCATGTTCTGATGTATTTTGAAGGTGAAGCTGACAGACTTGTCAGGGGTTTGGAGTATGGGGAAAAGAGAGGAGTCAAGGTAATCTCTAAAATTTGTGGCTCTCTAGGAAGGATAATGCATACTTGTGTATTTTTGGCTACTCAGCCTCTCAGGCTCCTATGTTTGGAGGATTCCTCATCATATAAATGTAGGTGCCAGACAGAGCCCATCTCTGACTGAAGGTGTGGCTGTGGATGCCAGAAACTCCTTGTTCTAGCCTCCCAGGCCTCTTGATACACTCATGTAACCAATCAGACATTAATGGGGCAGCAACCACAGCATTCCAGCTAGTGGAGGCAACAGAGGCACTCTTAGCCCACAGTAGAGCAAGGTAGTGTCCACTGTGCAAGGGGCAGCTGGCAGTGGGGTTCTCATGGAAGCAGTTCTTGATTCTCGTTATGCTTTTGGCTATGTAGCTCTCAAGTCAGGTGTGCCAAATTCCCAGGAAATCCACAAGCTACATACATTCCCAGTCAAAAATACTGTGTCTGATTTTACAAGAGCTAGAGATCATTTTTTCCCCTGCAACTAAAAACCATGACTGATACATTGCAAATTAATATTCTTAGTGTGAACGTTGTCTTGATGATAACTGCCATTAATGTGTAACTGAGGCACTTATTTCAATTAATTCTGTTGGATAAATACTATTTCTGTACTGGGACATAAAGGCAGATCACTTGGCCGAGGTCGTATGTTTAGTAATTGACAGAGCTGGGACTAAAATCTGAATTTATTCGACTCTGAAGCGTAAGCATTTATACACGATGGATAAGTTCATTTGGGATTCATATGCTATTGTGAACTGAACAATTTTTTTTAAAGATTTTATTTATTTATTTGACAGAGAGAGAGAGAGAGAGAACAAGCAGGGGGAGCAGCAGAGGGAGAGGGAGATGCAGGCTCCCTGCTGAGCAGGAAGCCCAATATGGGGCTCGATTCCAGGACCTCAGGATCATGACCTGAGCTGAAGGCAGATGCTTAACCGACTGAGCCACCCAGGCGCCCCATGAACCATTTTTTCCATTAATTCAGTTCCCTGTATTGCCTCTACATATATTCACACCAAGTATCAAATTTTCTTGAAATCCTCTAAAACTGTAGAAAGGTATTAAGCTGTGTCATTGTTTTGAAAACTTATACTCTGGTAAAGAATCATAAATCTAATTCAAAATAAATTCTAGTATTTGTCAGTGTTGTTTAAACTTTAGGCAAAACTGGTTGTTTTTTCTGAAAGTTTCAGTTTTAATGAAATCTGTTTTGATTAACTAGAAGTCAGAGGCAAAGTGCTGTTTTGGCAAACACATCAAGATTTTCTTCAGATGGCTTCTATTACCATTAAGACATTAGGCACCATGGCAGATTCAAAAGTACACACTTCTGTGCTCTTTTAAATACACTAGATAAAACGTCTGTATTCACCTAAAATACAAAGGTTTGAATATTTAAAATGCACAGCTTCAGGAAAATGTTGCTCACCCATAAAAGGTGTGGCTAACCGAGGAGAAACGAAACTAATTATCAGAAAAGAAGCTGTGGTTTGTGAACCTCTGAGAAGTCTCAGAGGAGGAGTGTATGTTTACTTGTACAGCATTTAAGACTCACCATGGTGGTTAAGGACAAGAGAAGTGAGCTATGAGTGAGCTAGCCTCTATCTAGCTATGCTCCTGAGGGCAATTCAACAAGTACTGCATGTAAGATTAATGAATCAGAGATGAATAAAACAGGCACAGAAACATAAATAACTGGGATGCCTTATTCGATGTATTCACTTGTTTGTTAATCCATTTGGCACTTGCTGCTAATCCTATGTATACTGTGTGCCAAGCCCTAGAGGTTCGAAGATGAACAAAAAAGCATCCTCCACCCCACACCCAGGGTATAAGGATCAGACTCACTGTGGAGCTGGCATTGCACTCCTCCCCTCCAATAGACTCCTTTTCCCTTTCTGTGGCTCTTCTAGCTCTATCCTCTACCAACCACCTCCCCACCCCTTTGTTTAACTAACAAGGCTCACTTTAGACTTTATTTCCCCAACTAAGACTTTTTGTGCCCTGGACTGCATATACCCTTGACATGTCCCAGGCAGGAAAGATCTTTAGAATCCTCAAATCTGAAAATGTGATTGTGTCTCCCACTCCGTAAGTGTAATAAAAGTACAAACAATACAAAACTATAAAATGAGTAAAACTATATATAGTTAATCTTCTCTTCTAGATAATCTAAACCTTGGAAAATCTAATGTAATTTATCATCTTTTCTCCAGGAGAGAGGGAGAACATATCTGAGCACGTATCAACATTGGCATACACATTCCTGGGGTTTGTCAATTTTCTGAAAAGACACATGGTCCCCAGATGATTCTAAAATACTATTTAACTAAACATGGTCCCCAGATGATTCTAAAATACTATTTAAATACTATTCTAGAATTTAGAAAAAGGGTTAGTTCCTAATGGCCCTAGATTCAACCTCAAGTTTTTGTACTGTGCCGGGACAACAATGAGAGTACGGAACTATGGAAGGTTTTTAATCTGGGATAAGGCACACTTAGATTTGCCCCCTTAGAAAGTTCTCTCTGGGGGCACCTGGGTGGCTCAGTGGGTTAAATCCTTTGCCTTCGGCTCCGGTTGTGATCCCAGGGTCCTGGGATTGAGACCCACATCAGGCCCTCTGCTCAGTGGGGAGCCTGCTTCCTCCTCTCTCTCTGCCTACCTCTCCACCTACTTGTGATTTCTGTCTGTCAAATAAATAAATAAAATCTTGAAAAAAAAAAAAAGAGGAAAGTTCTGACTGTAGCATAGTGAATGGACCACAACTTGTTGGAGACTGTTATGGGAACCCAAGTGAGAGATTATAGTTAACAGCTAAAGGGTGACGATTTCTTTCTTGGGTGATAAAAATATCTAAGGTTAGACTGTGGTTGTACAACCCTGCGAATATACATACAATCATTGAACTGTACACATTAAATGGGTGAATTTTATGGTATGTGAATTATATCTCAATAAAGATGATTTCAAATTGCAATAGATTAAAACTAAAAACTCTCATACATACATAAATAAATGGATTAATAAATAAAGAGATCATGGTTCTGTTATGGACTACTATGAAAGGCTTTTAGGATATAACGGAAGGGAATGGGGAGAGGTAGTAGTCAAAAATGACTACTAGGTTTTGGGTTCAGGCCACTGGCTGAATAATGTTGCTTTTATTGAGATGGGAAAAAAATTGAAGTAACCTTAGTGCAGTGGAAGGGTTTCTGGAAGGCACAATAGAAAGGGCTGGAAGGGAACACCAAAGGAAAACTAAGGAGACTGTCACATTTAGGAAAGGAAGGACAAACTTCACTCATCGTCAGTGCAAGGGTGTCAGACTTTCTGAGGAAGCCAGAAAGATTGGCTCACCAAATTCAAAACACACTTAAAGGGAAAGAAAGGTAAAATTATCAAGGGTACCAACTTCACTTTAGCCTGTTCATAGTTGGGGTGGGGGGTGGGGGACAACTTTTTTTAGAGAATCCAGGTTTGCAAGAAACTTCCCAGGGTTTATTATTCTGGAGACCAGAACAAGTCAGGATGACCCTACTATTTTCAATTTATCCAGCAGTGTAAAATGGTTTAATTTTGCTTCTAACTATAGTATGTGATATGCTTAATCATACCGGAAGCAGTACGAAGTGTGAGTTTTGCTTTTATAGATTAGTGATAAGATACCTCATGCAGAGGGAAGGAAAGGAGGCAGTGTGTAAGCATATGGTAGGCTGGACATGGCAGGTAAGTGACGCAGCGAGAAAATATTAAAGAAGGAAGTATTTGCTCTTTCTGAGGCTCCCTTCAGTCCTGTGTGAGTGGTCAGGCAGGCTAGGTCATTAGCTTCCAACCTTTGACACTGGCTCCAAATAAAATGTTCGTGAGGAGTCATTGTAGTACTTGGAGAAGACAGAACCAAAATACCCAAGACAGATCCTACTCAAATGGTAGCAGAACAATATTGTCTGGCTTAAAGCAAAACACCTTCATAAGGATTTAACACCAGCCCAACTTGAAAGTTTCAGGCTTCGTCTGATGACAAACCAAAGATAAGGTATGTGTAAGCTTCTCTAGAAAGAAAGAGTCAAAGTCTACAGGAAATTATCATCACCTGCAATAACAAAATAAGTCTCCTCAGTTGTCGATAGGAGGTGAATTTACACACAGGCTCTATAAAAAAGCTAGATAGTAAAGCTCCAATCTTCCACTTGGGAATCTCTTTATGTTGTGTTCACCGCAAGTTCCCTCTTTAAAATTCTGTCACTGTTATGAGTACAGATCTTCTCCTTAATCGCTGGCAACACAGCTGAGATCCTGCTGGGGTGATCAGACTTAATATGCAGAAGAAAAAAAGCCCTGTGAGGGGTATTTGAGACACAGATTCCTAGGTTCCATATCCAGCGATTTTAAATTAGTCAAGTATAGGTGTACCTCATCTCATCATGCTTCACATTACTGCATTTCACAGATACTGTGGTTTATTTGTTTACAGATTGAAGGTTTGTGGCATCCCTACATAGAACAAGTCTGTTGATGCCATATTTCCAACAGCATTTGCTTATTTTTTGTCTCTGTGTCATATTTAGGTAATTCTTGCAGTATTTCAAAGTATTTCATTATCATATTTGTTATGGTGATCTGTGATGAATGATCTTTGATGTTACTATTATAATTACTTTGGGACACCATGAACTGTGCACATTTCAAATGGCAAACTTATATGACAAATGTGTGTGTTCTGACTGCTACAATCACCAGTGTTCCTGTCTCCTTCCCTTTCCTTGGGACTTATTCCCCAAGACACAACAATATTAAAATTAAGGCTACTTATTACCCTACGATGGCTTCTGAGTGTTCAAGGGAAAGGAAGAGTCTCACATCTCTCACTTGAATCAAAAGCTAGAAACAATTAAGCTTAGTGAGGAAGGCATGTTGAAAGATGAGACAGGCCAAAGGCTAGGTATTTTGCTCCATTTAGCCATGTTATACATGCAAAGCAAAAGTTCTTGAAGGAAATTAAAAGCACTAGCCCAGTGGACACATGAGTGATAAGAAAGCTGAATAGTCTTATTGCTGATACGGAGAGTTTGAGTGATCTGGACAGAGGATCAAACCACCCACAATATTCCCTTAAGCCAAAGTCTAATCCAGAACAAGTCCCTACCTCTTTAATTCTGTGAAGGGTGAGAGAGGTGAGGAAGCTGCAGTAGAAAAGTTTGTAGCTGACAGAGGTTGCAGTATGGAGTTTAAGGAAAGAGGCCATGTTTATAATATCAAGTGCACGGTGAAGCAGCAAATGTTGATGGAGAAGCTACAGCAAATGATCCAGACGATGTAGCTAAGATAATCAGTGAGGGTGGCTACTCTAAAAAACAGATTTTCAGTGTAGACCAAACAGCATTCTACTGAAAGAAGATGCCATTTAAGACTTGCATAGCTAGAAAGGAGAAGGCAATGCCTGGCTTCAAAGCTCCAAAGGATAGGCTGACTCTCTTGCTAGGAACTCCTGCAGCTGGTGACTTTAAAATGAAGTCAATTGCTCATTTACCATTCTGAAAATTCTTGGTCTCTTTAGAACAATGCTAAGTTAGGGCACCTGGTGGGTCAGTTGGTTAAACGTCCAACTCTTGCTTTCAGCTTGATCTCCAGGTCCTGGGATCAAGCCCTGTATTAGATTCCATGATCAGCAGGGAGACTGCTTGAGGACTTTCTCCCTTTCCTTCTGCCTCTTCTCCTGCTCATGCTCTCTCTCTTTATCGAAAATAAGTAAATAAATCTTTAAAAAAAAAAGAATTATTCTAGGTTTACTATGTGTTTACTCTCTAAGTGGAGCAACAAAGCCTGGATGACAGCATATCTGTTTACAGCGTGGCTTACTGAATCTTTTAAACCCACTGTTGAGACCCACTGCTCAGAAGAAAAGATTCCTTTCAAAATAGTACGTATTAATAATGCACCTGGTGAGCCAAGAGCTCTGATGGAGATATGTACTTGAATGTATGTTGTTTTCATGCCTGCTAACATAAAATCCATCTGGCAGCTCATGGATCAAGAAGTAATTTCGACTCAAGTCTTATTATTGAAGAAATACATTTCATAGGGCTATAGCTTCCACAGACAGTGATTCTTCTGATGCATCTAGCCACAAAGTCGATGAAAAGTTTTCTGGAAAAGATTCACTATTGTAGATGCCATTAGGAACATTTGTGATTCGGGGCACCTGGGTGGCTCAGTGGGTTAAAGCCTCTGCCTTCGGCTCAGGTCATGATCCCAGGGTTCTGGGATCGAGCCCCGCATCGGGCTCTCTGCTTAGCAGGGAGCCTGCTTCCTCCTCTCTCTGCGGGCCTCTCTGCCTACTTGTGATCTCTGCCTGTCAAATAAATAAATAAATAAATAAAATCTTAAAAAAAAAAAAAAGAACATTTGTGATTCATGGGAAGAGGTCAAAATATCAAAATTACCAGGAATGTAGAAGAAGTTAATTCCAACTCTAAGGGATAACTTTAAGGGGTTCCAGATTTCCGTGGAGGAAGTCATTGCAGATGTGGTGGGAATAGCAAGAGAACTAGAATTACAAGTGGAGCTTGAAGATGGGACCACATTGCTGCAAGCTCATGACAGAGCTTTAGTGGATGAGGGGTTGGTTCTGATGGATGAACAAAGAAAACGGTTCCTTCAGGTGGAATCTACTCCTGGTGACGATGCACTGAACGTTGTTGAAATGACAAAAGAGGACTTAGAATATTCCATAAACTTAGCTGGCGAAGCAGCAACAGGGTTTGAGAGGATTGACTCCCAATTTGGAAAGAAGTTCTACCGTGGGTAAAATGCTATCAAACAGCATGCATGCTACAGAGAAATCATTCATGAAAGGAAGAGTCAATTAATGTGGCAAACTTCATTGCTGCCTTATTTGCCTTAGCTACCTCAACCTTCAGTAACCACCACCCTAATGAGTCAATGGCCATGAACACAGAGGCAAGACCCTTCACCCACAAAATGACTATGACTCACTGAAAGCTCAGGTGATGGTTAGCCTGATTTTTTTTTTTTTTTTTAGCAATAAGGTATTTTTAGGGGCACCTGGGTGGCTCAGTGGGTTAAAGCTTCTGCCTTCAGCCTAGGTCATGATCCCAGGGTACTGGGATCGAGCCCCACATCGGGCTCTCTGCTCAGCAGGGAGCCTGCCTCCCCCTTCTCTCTGCCTGTCTCTCTGCCTACTTGTGATCTCTATCAAATAAATAAATAAAATCTTTAAAAAAAGTATTTTTAAATTCAGATATGTACCTTGTTTCTAGACATAATGCTATTGTACACTTAATAGACTACAGTATAGTGTAAACATAACTTTTAGAGGCACTGGGAAACTGAAACATTTATTTGACCTCCTTTAATGCAATAGTCACTTTATTGTGGTGACTGGAACAGAATCCACAATATCTCCAAGTTGTGCCCATACTGTATGGGACTAGGAATTTTTACTTTTAACAACTTCCAGGTGATTCTAGTGGAGGTAGTCCGAATACCAAATTTTGAGAAAGACTGGACCAGAGGGAACAAAAGGGTGATGAATATAAAAAAGAATATATAGTCTGATTTACAAAATACCAGTGACTCATTTGCAGCTTACAGCCCCTGCCTTCAGATATGCAGAGGTAGTGTTCCCCTAGCAATCAACAGTCTCTCAAACATTTCTACCTTACTTCCAATACAGTTCCCAAAGAAAACTCAAAGAGAAAGACAAATTCCCCCCTTAGACTAAGTTTCCATTTCCTATCTAGGTTTCACTTTCTTGAAAGAGAAGCTTTTTCCTGAAAACTGGATACTACTCATCCTCCCTGTCGTAAAGGTGGGAGTCAGCAACCCCTCCAGAGATACACAAGTAGCTCATTTACTTTTACATAAATTTACATAAATTATGAAAAGCAAGGGCTACTTGTATTTTTTCACACTCCTCAACATCTTTATTTTTTAGTTCTAAAAGGTCTCATCAGTAATTTAGTTCATGCTGACCTCAGCCAAGCTCAGACCTGTTCCTCTTCACAGACCCTCCTGCAGCATGAGTAAACATCACTCCTGTAATTAATTGCCTCCCTGCTGCCTAATGGGATTTAGCTCCTAATGATTCCGGAATGTGATCTAGAAAAGAAATACTCTCCAAAGGAAACAATAAATTTACAAAGATAAAACTGCTTACATCATGCTGGATACATTGCACAAAGAGAACCAAGCATCTCCCTTCTCCATCATACACTGATGAAATATGGACTTTAAAAAAAAATTTTTTTTTGAAATATGGACTTTATAAAGAGAGTTAGTTGGAACAAAATATGTACAAACACTCTCAATTTTCATGTTTTTGTTCTTCAGTTTTAGAGTAGATGCTTCCTGCTTCTACAGCTGTTGGGTGTGTCCCTCCTCCTGTTCCTGTGATCTAAACCTAAAAAAAGGCTTCTCAAAGAGGAAGAAAGAAGTTGAGTAGAGTCACAACTTCACACAACACACACACACACACACACACACACACACACACACACGGTATTTTATAGGGTCTCATGAACATTTTAGATTTTTAGATTCACGGTATCTCAACCCTTCCCATTTTAGAAAACATTTTTGCCTGACATTACAAAATTAAATCTGTCCAACCTGTTGCTTTTTCAGAACAAAGGAAGTTTAGGGGCGCCTGGGTGGCTCAGATGGTTAAGCATCTGCCTTTGGCTTGGGTCATGGTCTCAGGGTCCTGGAATCGAGTCCTGCATCGGGCTCCATGCTTGCTGGGGAGTCTGCTTCTCCCTCTCCCTCTGCCTCTCTTCCAGCTTGTGCTCTCTCTCTCTTTCTGGCTTGCTCTCTCTCTAGCTTATTCTCTCTCCAATAAATAAATAACATCTTTTAAAAAAAAGGAAGTTTATAGTAAATAGTGTATTGTCTCCAACTTTGCTTGCCTGAGAAAGAAACTGCTAATAACTCAAAACAAATTCCTCAAGGTGTGTTCTAGCACAAAGCCAACCACAACAGGAAGGGGAAGTACATGGTATCTTACATTTAGTATGATTTTGTTATTCTCTCCCTATGTGGCAAAATCTCCTCATAGAGTAAAGTATCCATGGAAGTGCAAGAAACAGCGTCTGGGTGTCTGAGGTGAGTCTCACCTTAGATCTTTCAACTATGTTGAGCAGCCTCCTGCCTCTACACAAGCCATAATTCCCATTGGTCTGCTTTCATGGAATTCTTCCTTGAGTGCTCCTCTAGAGCTACAACCTACTGAGGCTTTTCTATGGCCTTCCACTCAGCCAAATTACTTTTCTCAACCAGGACCTTTACTCTCATCCCAGCCTGAGAGAGGACAGCACAATTCTGCTAGCAGTCAGACTGTGATAAACAATGTTTTCAACAGGACTTGGGTCAACAGAACGATGTTTCTAACAAAACACATTGAAGACCCTACTGCAGTTACAAGCATAGTGAACAACCCATCCCTTCTTAGAACTGACCAGCACAAACACAACCCTGTCCTCTCTTACTGAGACATCCCATGATCAGTTCTTCCTAACAATAAACATCAGGTATGACCTGATGACCTTTTCTTTGGTTGGTGGGCTCTAACTGGCTTTTGTTAGTTCTGGGTGACTTCTTCATCTCTCAGAGTCACTGTCCCATAGAACTGGAGTCCCTTTATTTTCCCTTTCCCTAGAAGCCACAGTATGCCCCTCACTTGGTGAAGCTCCCCAAATTCCCTTTCTTTGCCCCAGAATAGAACTTTCTGTAAGGAAAGACACCAGGATATGCTGTTCTCAGTTGCTAGTTACCAAATTACTCTCCTTGTCTTCACCTACAGATGAAGAGTATCACCACAGGCTGATAGGGGATTTGCTGCCTTTGGCACCAACTGCTTACCCATTGCCTTCATCCAGAGGCTGGATGTGTGAGAGCCACTTCAACCTTACCCCTCCTCCACAGCCAACTTCATTTCTGGCCTGATTTAATTCCACATCTTCTCTTGCTTGCTTGAGAATGGACAATTTTAAGTAACCAGCTGTTCCGCCTCTCCATATTTTTCTTCCAGGGTATGAGGCATTAAAGTGAAAGTATGAGAGCAGATCTGGAATTCCTTTTCCATAGTCCAAATAACTTCGAGCCTAAGAAGCCAAGCCTCTCAAACAGACCTTATCTCATCTTCCCCAATCCCAAACTGTCAGATACCTAGGAAATCAGTTTTACAACCGTTCCATTTATTCCCTAGCATATTGGTGGAGTTTTGCATTATCCATCCTTGTGAGTAAAGAAGAAAGGCCTTTTCTTATGGTGTTGGGCAACTAATTTGTAGAGAACAAATATTCTCTTTTTTTTTTTTTTTTTTTTTGAGATTTTATTTATTGGGGCTCCTGGGTGGCTCAGTTGGTTAAGCATCTGCCTGCAGCTCAGGTCATGATCCTAAGGGTTTGGGGATCAAGCCCTACGTGGGACTCCTTTCTCAGCAGGGATCCTGTTTCTCTCTCTCCCTCTGCCTTCCTCTCTGTGCTTGTGCTATTTCTCTCTCTCTCTGTCAAATAAATAAAATCTTTTTAAAAATTTATTTATTTGAGAGAAATAGCACAAGCTGGAGAAGCCGCAGGCAGAGGGAGAGAGAGAAGCAGGCTCCCCACTGAGCAGATGACGCCCCCTCACCCCACCCCCACTGTGGGGCTCCATCCCAGGACCCTGGGATCATGACCTGAGCAAAAGGCAGACGCTTAATGAACTGAGCCACCCAGGCACCCAAGTACAAATATTCTTCCTACTTCTGAGGCCTAAAGATAAGCAGAGAGTAATTTTTCCTTGTAACTATAGTGCTCTGGTTTGTGTCCCCTTTTAGACATTTTACCAAAGTACATCCCTCAGGTGAGCTCATTTCTACTAGTAAACAAACTAGCTTCTTCAGCACAGACACTTTTCTCCTTTCTTAGTTGCTTAAAGTCTTGCCAGTAGAGCGCTACTGATTACTCCATCCTCCACCACAAGGGAGCTGTTGCCTCCCTTTCACAGGCAAACAACTCAGGGGCCTTCCCCATTTGTATCCTACCCCTGCAGTTATCTGGTGGGTGGAGTCTCCTGCTTCAGAGCTCGTATCTTGCTCCCCAGTCAGAGGTTGGGAGGTCTGTAAGCCATGACTATCTCACTATCATAACCCTCTTACAAATTGTTGGTGGAGCTTGTCCCTAATCACTCTGTTACTGGACATTAGCCATTTACAATCCCCAACTTAACTGTACCCCCCCTGCCCAATCACACTGCAACCTTGCTAAGTAGGCCACACCCTCAGGAACTTCACTGACCAATATTCCATTAATTTACAGTTCCTTTCTCTCTAGGTGTGCTATATTTTGCACAATTCTTCAGCTTCTCAGAGAATTACCTGACTTCCTGTATACCTTGCTAAATTGCTTCACAAACTCCCATGTTCTCACAATCCTTTTTTTGATTTTCCCCTGGGAGATCTCTGTTCCTCCTAGTGAATGGCTTGACACCCCAGTGATGCCACACAGAGAAAAGCATGATATAATTGCTAAAAGTTGAGGTTCTGAAGTCAAACTGCCTGAATTCAGTTTTGCCCTTCCCTAAAGAACATTACCATTTACTAATGAAAACTTGATAAAATTACATTGTCTTTCTGTGTCTCAGTATATGTGAGATCAAGTAAATAAAAAATAATTATGGAAACCTTAGTTATATAGTTGATAAGGTAGATCTGATTGATAATATATCCAATTAAATATCCTTAAAAGGGAATACACTTCTCTTTCAATTGCCCACGAATACTCACAAAAACCATTAGGCCACAAAGAAAAGCCTCAGCAAATCTGAACAGTAAACAGTTAAGACAGTATTCTCTAATAACAACACAATATAACTAAGAATCACTAAAAATTGGGGGGACAAAACTTCTTCCATGTGGAAATTTAAAATTATTTAAAACAATGCCTAGAACAAAGAGAAGTCAGGAGCTGAAACTGCAGACAATGATAACACAACAAAGACTTGTGATGTCACTTCCTGCAGGCAGCCTGCACTCCCTCTGCTCTTGTGTCTCTGTCTCCTGGCACCTCTGCTTCCAGGCCCCACAGATTGCAATGCAAAAAGAAATCATACTAGTCATTGACCAATGGCTTTGTCAAATGTAAAGTTGGCTTTGCTGGGGATGATGACCGCTAGCAATATTCCCATTTATTATCAGGCACCCAACACCAGGGCATCATGGTGGGCATGAGGTAGAATGACAGCTACATGGGTGACAGGGTCCAGAGTAATTGCTGCATCCTGACCATGACATAGCATCATCACCAACTGGGATGAATTGGGGAAAACCTGGCTCCACACATTCTATAATGAGCTACATGTTGTTCTGGAGGAGTGCCTGGGACTGCCCACTGAGGCACTCCTGAACATCAAGTGCAGTGCAACAGACAGAAGATGACTATGATCATGTTTGAGACCTTCAACACCTGGGTCGGGTACGTGGCCATATAGGCTGTGCTGTCCCTTTATGCCTCTGGCCACATCTTTGGTATTGTAATGGGCCCTAGGGATGGGGTCACCCACAGGGTGTCCATCTACTAGGGCTACACCCAGTTTCAGTCATACTGGGTCTGGACCTTGCTAGCTGGGACCTGGCTGACTTCCTCATAAAGATCCTCATGGAGCATGGGTATAGATTCTTCTCTACCACTGAGCAAAAAAAATCATACATGGCATCAACAAGAACCCTGCTATATCACCCTGGGCTTGCAGCAGGAGATGGCCACAACTTTGTCCTCCTTTGTCCAGTAGAATTATGAGCATCCAGACAGCCAGGTGATCACATGAGCAATGAGTGGCTCTGGTGTCCAGAGGAGCTCTTTCCTTTCTCCTTCCTGGGTGTTGAATCCTGTGAGACCATGTCCATGAGACCACCTTCTACTCCATCATAAAGTGTGATGTTGACATTTAGAAGGACCTGTCTGTCAACATGGTGTGTCTGGTGGGACATTGCCAATAAGATGCAGAAATAGATCATTGCCTTGGCTTGCAGTACAATGAAGGTCAAGATCATCACTCCTCCTGAAAGTAAGTGCTTAGTGTGGATTGGGGACTCCATCCTGGCCTCACTGTCCACCCTCCAGCAAATGTGGATCAGCAAGCAGAAGAAGGACAAGTCGGCCCCTCCATTCACTGACCTTTTCTAAATGGGCTTGCAAGAAGATTCACAGCATTTGTTTCATGAGATGACTCAGAAGTATACATTTGCCTCACCTCCTGCTGGCCTCATGAAACTGGAATAAGCCTTTGAAAAGAAATTTATCATTTATCTGTTTTAGCACTGGATTGTAAAATTTGCTGCTGACTTTGATGTTATATTCAAGTTAAGTGTTCTCTTTATATATTTAAAACCCTGCATATATCTTTGATTTAAATCCTTAGTACATGTGGTTTAGTCACGTTCTAACTGAGGTGAGACATGTTTATGGAAGAGAAATCCATTGGCTTGGTGAGAACTTGCAAGATCATCAATTTCTTGATATGTGCAGTGTTAATGTGTAAGAACTGACTATTCTAGGATTTCTCTAGAGGCTGGCAAGAGTTCTTGGACCATTTGTTATTTCTTTTTTTTTTTAAGTTTTTATTTATTTATTTGACAGAGATCATAAGTAGGCAGAGAAGCAGGCAGAGGGAGGAGAAAGCAGTATCCCTGCCGAGCAGAGAGCTTGATGCGGGGCTTGATTGCAGGACCCTGGGATCATGACCCAAACGGAAGGCAGAGGTTTTAACCCCTGAGCCACCCAGGTACCCCGTCCACTTGTTACTTCTGTCTTGCTAATCATATAGGGTTGGCAAAGTGCAAGGCTTCTTGCACAGTTTCTCCTCTTACCAGGTATTTCTCTGTCAGAACATGGGGGGTCATTACTTGCCTTGAATTGGAAATGTTTTACGTTTACACCTGTAAACTTATTCATCGTTTTAATCTATATCATTCTTCAGGGGCCATCCTGTTTCTGAGAGAGCCAGACTGGTGAATCAAATGGAGATATGATAGTGAATCCTTTGTCACCTCTGACTTCTTCAGGTCTTTCTATAATGGTTGTATTAATGTTTGCTATCCTTCCTGGTATCTGATGTTATTTTTACTTACTATCTTGATGAAACTGGTAGTTTCAGCAGTTTCCATATGGCTTTCCTCACTATTACAGATTTTATGCTTGCATATCAGGGACCGATTATGGGGTTGTGGGGTATTCTTCAAATCCCGAATATACCAACTTCAGTTATATACTTGGAGGTTGAGGAAATGAACTTTGGGTAGGTCCATAGACCCAATGGGTATATGATGAACCAGATTTTAGCCAGGACTCCATTAATTAGTCCTTGTAGGCCCTACTCTCATAGAAGGGCCATCTGTGTTGGTGCTTTTGGTTAAATGTCAATTCAGATCCTTTGTCAAAGAATCCTAAAACAGTTTGGTTAGTCTTCTTTGCACACTGTACAATAATTCAAATAAGTGGCTGTGGTTCTCTTTCAGGGAAGGACTGGGGGAGTTATCACCATATACATTTGCCATAATGTTGCTAGGTCCTTCCTCCTAGAGACTCAGCTACCTCCTCTTTAGTAATGGGATTCAAATCTGAAAATGGCCCATATCTGGGAACTGAGCAAGGGATTATGACTTTTTGTAGGGATGACTACCCTAAGTGCCACCCCCCTCCAGTATTCTTGCTTTTTGTTGATTGTAGAGTTAAAAATCACACTTGTTCAATTTCATTGTTAACCTAAAACTCCTCTAAAATATAGTCTATCAAGCGCCTGGGTGGCTCAATCGTTAAGCATCTGCTTTGGCTCAGGTCATGATCTCAGGGTCCTGGGATTGAGCCCCACATCAGGCTCCCTGCTCCTCGGGAAGCCTGCTTCTCCCTCTCCCACTCCCCCTGCTTGTGTTCCCTCTCTCGCTGTGTCTTTCTCTGTCAAATAAATAAAATCTTAAAAAAAAAAGTCTATCAATTAAAAAAAAAGATTACCCCCTCCTTGGTGTATTTCTTTGGACCTCATTATCACAAAGAGTAGGAGAGTATAGTTCTGTCCTTCCTTTTGGCCTCTAGGGATACTATCTCTATTAACTATGTCCCAGACTTCTTCAGATTAAGCCCCTTCGATCACTTTTCTGACCTTGTCCATCACTGTGGGCAGCTTCTTGGCCTTTGTTACTTCAGAGCTCCATTATCCCAATGGATGTTCATGAGCTCAGTGCTATGCCTGCCTCTGCCTCTGACAACACAGTCTGTGAAAGAGCTACCACTGAACGTCCTAGTGATACTGCTGCCCTTCTCACCAGGACATTCCCTGTGGCCTTCATGCATGGGTTGTCCTCATGGTCCTCCTATGAAACCCTGGGGACTCTTCTCGCTTCACATTGTGTGTTGCAGCATTCTCGCTTCCCTCAGCCTTTCTGTTTCTTCCTCTACTCTCTGCAAGGGCAACACAGGCATATCCACTTGACTGAGTAATAGCCATCATCTATCTATCCAACATCCTCATCAGTGAGTTTACCGAATCTGCTGGGGTCCTCTCCAGGGTGTTAAATTCTGTTCTGAAAAAAGTATCCCTAAGCTAGTGAATTCTTGCTTATTGAACTTATGTATTAAGCACCTTTGTGGTACTGGAGTGGCACTGGAGATATTGATATGAACTCATGGTTTGTAATATATTGATTCAGATAGAAATATTTAGATATATGTATATATATATAAATACTTATATTTTCTAGCTCTGTCCTTGGGGAAGACCTGGGAGCATTGGTACATTAGGAGCAACAAACACATACAGTGCTCAAGCTTTGGTTTCCAAATATTATTGGCCATTAAAAAGGACCAGTCATCCTTGGAGAACTGGCTGATTCCAGGGATTGAGCAGGGAAAATAAAGACTAGACCTGAAACATTGGATTGTGCCAGAAAGTAAGTAAATACTCAAAGAATGACAGAGAAATGTCAAAAAAGTATAGAGGAGTCAGCCGGAAGGGGGCTCCAACTGGTCAAACCTGGGACAATTTAAACATCAAAATAAAAATGATAGTTATAGATTATTACCCATTGATTAAAGTAAGAATCCATGGGCCCATAGTCATATAAACAGTAGAGAAGGGAAAGTTCTTTGAGTAGAATGCCAAGTGATTAGTGTAGAAGTAATGAATAATAGAATTAGAAGTTAAAAATCACTTTGCACGTAAAAATTTCTAGAATTAGAAATTTAAAAAAAACACTTAATGTATAGCAGCGTGGTTACAGTTAACAATACTGCATTGTGTATTTGAAAGTTGCTTAGACAGTTGATCTTAAGTTCTCAGCACAAGAAAAATGTTAACTGTGTGATGATGTTAATTAGAATGTTAATTAGACTTAATTAATGTTAATTAGAATTTGCAGTTACATGAATACTGAATCATTATATTGTACACCTGAAACTAATATGTCAACTATTTCTCAATAAAAAAAGCATTTTTTGGCAACTATCATAGTAATAATTCATTCAAGAGATATAGATATTAAAACTAGTAGGTGAAAACTTAGTGATAAATATATAGTCCCAAAATAGCCTCCCATTTCTTTTTTTTTTTAAAGATTTTATTATTTTTTTAATTTGACAGACAGAGATCACAAGTAGGCAGAGAGGTAGGCAGAGAGAGAGGAGGAAGCAGGCTCCCCACTGAGCAGGGAGCCCGATGCGGGGCTCGATCCCAGAACCCTGGGATCATGACCTGAGCCGAAGGCAGAGACTTTAACCCACTGAGCCACCCAGGCGTCTCCCCCACTCTTTTTTTTTAATCAGAGGTAGGGAGAGAGAGGTGGGGGAGGGCCAGAGGGGTAGGGAGAGAGACAATCTCTGCTCAGTGCAGATCCCGATGTGGTGCTCTCTCTCACAACCCTGAGATCATACCTGAGCCAAAATCAAAAGTGGGATGCTTAACCAACTGAGCCACCTAGGCACCACTTCTCCTTACTTCTTAATTACAAAGGGGAAAATTGTAACTTTGCACATACTAACAAAATCAAGTGATTAAATTACATTAATGGTACCAAATAACATCATGTACGTTTTGATGCAACTTACTGAAAAGAATGTAACATCATCTTATTTAACCATGAGAATAAATTAAGCAAAAATTAACAGTCTATAACTCGACTGGACTTTTCGAAAATGCCAAGATCATGCAAGTCAAAGATGTGATGACCAGCTCTTCAGCATAAAGGACAGTAAATAGATTTGACAACTATTGGAAGTGTGATCCTGGAATGGATCTTGGACTAGGAAAAAAGTCCTAATAAAGGACACTTGGCAAAATTCGAGTGCACTCTGTAGATTAGGTACTCATGTACCAATATTAATTTTGTTTTTGATAGTTGTCTTAAAAGACCTGAGAGAGCATGAGCCAGAGGGGTAGGGGGGAGAAGAGCAGAGGGAGAGGGTAGAAGCAGACTCCCCACTGAGCAGGGAGCCCTATGTCAGGTTCAGTCAGGCTTCGGGATCATGACCTGAGCCTAAGGCAGACACTTAACTACTGAGCTACCCAGGTGCCCCTGTTTTTGATAACTGTCTTATGGTTATCTAAGAGATTGTCATTGTTTTTGTGAAATATACACCGAGATATTTAGACGTAAAGGGGTATCACATCTGCAACTTACAAGTGAGTTAAGATAGATCTTAAAAAAAGATTATTAGGAAAGGCAGGGGAAAAGAATGATAATAACTCTAGTAAAATATTAGCTAGGGAATTTGTGTGAAGGGGGTTATTTGTATTAGTAACATTGAAAGTGAGGTAGAATAACAAAGATTAAATAATTGGGAAAAGATTGATTTAATCAAACACTGGGTCAAACATAAGATATCCCTAAATGGGATTGGAAACTGTGATAACTCAACAATCTATGACAAAAAGGTAGAACTAGAGGAAGTTATATGAAGGCAGGTTTTGGCCAATATAAGAGAACGTTCTGGCAAGTAGCATTGCTCAACCATCAGATGCTTTGAAATAATTAGCATTTTGGAAGCAGACCTATCCCTGAAAGTATTCAGGACTAGGTGTGTCATCTACAAAAAAATGCCAAGGTTGGTACTCCTTAATGATAGAGAGGTTGAACTGTATGATATATGAAGCTTTTTCTGACTCTAGGATTCTTGGGATTTTTAGCTGGAATAGTATGGTGTTAGTTCTGAAGATAAGCATGTCCTTGGGAATTCAGAAGAAAACTGTAGAGTGAGGTAAAAAATGTTGAGTGAAAAGTGCCCTGGCAAATTTACTGATTACTTGAACATGTTCTAGGTTGTGTGGTTAGACAGTCATTTTGTTTGAACTTAGTATGTCTTTTCTGTCATTTCTAAAGTCACTATTAGGGATACCTGGGTGGTTAGGTTGGCTAAGCATCTGCCTTTGGCTTAGGTCATGATCCCAGGGTCCTGGGATGGAGGCCTGCATCAGGCTCCTTGCTCAGCGGAGAGCCTGCTTCTTCCTCTGCCTGATGCTCCCTCTGCTTGCGCTCTCATTCTCTCTCTGGCAAATAAATAAATAAAATCTTAATAAAAATAAAGTCACTATTAAATTGTATTACACTATGAATAATACTTAACTAGTGGTGATTTTTAAAGTAGTGCATCTCAAATTTTAACGTACATGCGAACAACTTGGGGACCTTTTAAAGATTCAAGTTTGGATTCTGATTTTGATTCAGTAGTCAAGCCCATTAAATATCTAGAATGAAATATAGATGAAAATCAGTGATGTTGGCAAAGATTTCCTGTGCTTGGCAAAGATTCCTTGAAAACTTCACAAAGTATGGAAAAGTATAAAAGAAGCAGTAAGTTGGGCTTCATAAAAATTAAAACCTTTTCCTTTTCAAAAGATGCTATTAACAAAGTGAAAAGGCAAGCCATAGACTGGGAGAAAATGTTCCCAAACTAAAGGACTTGTATCAGAACATATAAACAATCTTGCAAATCAGTAATAGGAAACAATCCAGTAAAAACATGGGCCGATATTTGAAAAGACACTTCACAATGAAGATAGATGTCTGAAAAATAGGCACATGAAAAAGATTGTTAGGGAAGTGCAAATTAACATCACAATGAGATAAAACCATACCCTTATGATAGCTAAAATTAAAATGACTGACCATACCCACATGTGGGTAAGGATGTGGAGGAACTGGAAGTCTCATACATTGCAAGTAGGAACATATGGTACCGTTACTTTAGAAAACATCTAAATTTTATAAAAGTCAAATATGCACCTACCCTGTATGAACTAGCCAGTCCTATCCTAGGTATTTACCCAAGAGAAATGAAATCATATGTCCATACAAACACTTGTAGTTTAATGTTCATGACTTTATTTGTAAGGAAAAAACTAAAGAATCTAAATGTCCATCAATAGGTGAATGGATAAACAAACTCAGTATATTCATATAATGAACTCTAGTCAGCAAAAAGGAATGAACTGATATCCAGTGCAATGTGGACCTTAAAATAATCTTAGATCTCAAAATATTCTGAAACCATACAAGGGTACATACTATTCCATTAATCCATAATAACCGAAAGATGATCAGTACAGGCCTGGAAATAGATGAGGGCAGGTGTTGGGGGAGACAAGATTGCAAAGGGCCACAAGGAAATTTTAGTGGTGATATATATATTCACTAGTTTTGATGGTTTTATAGGTGTATATGGATGTCAAAACTTACAAAAAATTTAAATATGTATAGTTTATGTCAATACACTATGAAAGGTTCAGATTCTGATTCAGTAGGTTTGGGTGGGGCCAAGAATCTGTATTTTTAACTAAAACATGAATATCCAGGTGATGCTAATGCTGCTGTTTCCATGTATTTTGAGGGACACAGCTGTTTTTGTCATAAATAGATGTGTCATTTGGGTGCACAAGAGATACATATGGCTGGTGCAATACTGAATAGTGCAGATAAAATATTTCCATCATTGAAGAAAGTTCTGTTGGATGTTAATGGCCAAGATTCTTGAATACATTGGTAACTATTAATCTTGTCCTATTATCTCCTAACTATAACCTGTTTTTGTTCATCCCACCCTCTCAGGCTGCATGCCATCCTTTCATAAAGCTTTGGTGGAATTCATTTTCAGTTCCTATATTGCTTACATTTCATTTTATCATGTTCATTTTGCATGAGTTGTAATAAAGTTTGAATAAAAAGTTCAACTAGAGGCCGTTACCAGTTGAAGAGCTTCCTAACAATTTAAAGTAAATAGTATTATGTTCCTACATGACTTCTTCACCATCCAGAACATTGATCTCATAGCTCCTGTGGCTGGCTGTGCAGAGTGAGAATTGTGTACGTTACAAATAAGTTCCTCTGTGACATCTATCCCTACAAAGAGGTGTAACCAGAGGTAAATCAGAACATTTCTAGAAAAGAATTATCTCTAAAATGAGGGGACTGAACTATTTATTTCTTCTGATTATCACATTCCATATTCTTCTGCTCATTTCAGAGTAATGGTGGCACGAAGTCAGAAAGAAATTTAGCTTCCTGGCTCTGAATAAGGACTGAGTTGGACAATTTTTTTTTTTTTTTTAAGATTTTATTCATTCATTTGACAGACAGAAATCACAAGTAGGCAGAGAGAGGGGGAGAAGCAGGCTCTCCGCTGAGCAGAGAGCCTTAAGCGGGGCTTGATCCCAGGACCCCAGGATCATGACCTGAGCCGAAGGCAGAGGCTTTAACCCACTGAGCCACCCAGGCGCCCCATGGACTATGTTTTTTTTAAAGAGCCCCAGCCTTTGTAGAGTGTATTCCAGGGACTGGAGAAGTTTATGTAAAGGGCCAGATAATTAATTTTTGGGCCTGCAGTCTAACGAATGTAATAAACATTGCCACCGTACCGTGAAAGTAGTCATAGATGATGTGTCAATGAATGGATGTGATTGCATTTGGCCCACAGTTTGCTGATTCCTGGCTTAGATCAAAATAACTGTCTTCTAACCATCTGAAGTTAGATTGAGAAATAAGGGAAAAACACACTTTGTTGATATAATTTTATTAACTCTGGATACATAATATAACTAGTCTTTCACATCTAAAGATAACAATCTAACAAGTTACCATAATTTCGGGTTATACATGCTTTAAATTAACAAACTAGGTTTATAAAAAATATAAAAATATTTCACAGGCTTGGGAAGATACGGTCATAAGACTTCATTGTAAGGAGGGGTATAAGATATGTTAGAGATTTTTCGAACCTACAAAGGACATTTAAAAATTTACACTGTTAATAAAGTTCTTGTTTAGATAATCAGTATTTTATCTTCATTCATCAGAAGGCTTAATTAGAGCAGCTTTCTTCTTATACTTGTCTCCAATCTCTCTAATATTTTCCAAGAGATCTTCAGACATGTATTCTTCATACTCTCTCTCAACTTTAGCAACCTGCTCCTCAAGATGTTTCTAGTAAAAACAATGAGCAATTATTAGCGAAGAAACATTAATTTATTTTAAAGAGTTTAATTGTGAAATATATAAATAAGTGGTAACATTTGTAAGAACAGGGAATATAAGGGATACTCTTTTGTGTACTTTCCTAGTCATATCCCCATTTTTCTTCCCAGGGCAATGTTTTGTTTCTCTTTATACTTTTATCCCCCGCCCCACACAGATATGTATGTATCTCTGAACAATATGCTAGTTTAGTGGTACCTGGTTTTAACATTCATATTTACTGAATGATATTAAATACAATATTCTATGACTTTTTTCCACCCAGTATTTTGATTCATTGATGTTAATACAGATAGCTTGTTTATTCATGTACTGCCAAATAGTTTTCTATTGCATGAACATACCAATATTTATTATCCATTTTACTATTAATGAATTTTAGTTTATTTTCAGGTATGGTAGGCTGAATAGCAGCCTCCTCAAAGATGTCCATGGCCTAATTCCCAGAACCTATGAACACATTATCTTATAGGGGCAAAGGAACTTTACAGATGTGATTAAGTTAAGGAGTTTGAGAAAAGGGGATCATTCTACATTATCCTGGTGGGCCCAATGTAATCATGAGGGTCTTGGTAAGAGGAAATCATCAATGTGAGAGTCAGAAAGAGAAAATGTAAGGACAGAAAAGCAGTCAGAGGGGATAGAAGATGTTGTGCTGCTGGCTTTGAAGATGAAGAGGCTGCAAACCAAGGGGTGTAGGTGGCTCTAGAAAAGGGAAAAGGCAAAGAAATTCCATCTTAGAGTCTCTAGAAAGATTGTAGTCTGGAAGGCCCATTTTACACTCCTGATCTCCAGATATATAAGGAAATAAATCCGTGTTGCTTTAAGCCATTAAGTTGGTGGTAATTTGTTATAGCACTAACAGGAAATTAATACGCTGGGTTATGTTTTTTACTATTTCAATTATACTATAACAAATCTCAACATACTATATGGCTTAAGAAACTTATTTTCTCACAGTTTTGGAGGCTTGAAGTCCAAAATCAAGATCCTGACAGGGCCACTTTCTCTGAAGGCTCTAGGGAAGAATCCTTCCTCACCTCTTACCAGCTTCTAGCAGTTCTGGGCAATCCCTAGTTTACAGCTGTGTCACTCTAATTTCTGCCTCGAACTTCACACAGACTCTTATAAGGGATACTGGTCCCTAGGTTGAGGGCCTACCCTAATCTATTATGACCTCATCTTAGCTAATGACATCCACAAAGACCTTATTTTCAAATAAGGTCACATGATGAGATGCTGGATACACATGAATTTTGAGAGGATACTATTCAACTAGTATAGTACTAGTACTAATAGTGCTAGTACTGTAGCACACAGTGTAAAAATTTAACTTAATACCTAGAATAGAATTGCACCATTTTATCAGGGATTGCAAATTTGTTTTCTAAAATTGTTAACATCAGTTTGCAACCCCTGTAGTATAAATGAAAACTTGCATTTCTCTATGTTCTTGCTGGCATTTAGTATTCCCAAACTTTAATTTTTTTGCCAATTTCTTGAGGGTGGGAAATGGTAAATCTTTTCCTGTTTATTGGTCACTTTAGCTTTCTGTGAAATTCCTATTCAAGTCTTTTGCCCACCTTCTGTACTTATTTCTCAGAGGTCATTATGTATCTGGATACTATTAGTTGTCTTAAAAAATTGTTTTGTGGCTTGCCTTTCCACTTAAAAAAAAATTCTATATGTATTTATTTAGAGAGAGTAAACAATTGGGGGGGAGGGGCAGAGGGCGAGGGAAAAGCGACTACGAACAGGGAGTTGTTCCCAGGAGCTGATCCCAGGACCCTGGGATCATAATCTGAGCTGAAGGCAGAAGCTTGACCAACTGAGCCACCCAGGTTTTTGTCTTTTGATGTAGAGATCTTAATTTTAACAAAGGTGAATTTATAAATAATTACTTTTGTGGTTTTTACTCTTTGTGCCTAATTTAAGAACTCCTTTACAACTCCTGAGGTATAAAAATGGTGTCTATAATTTTTCTGAAAGTTAAAAATTTAGCCTCACTTTGGGCTGCCTGGGTGGCTCAGTAGGTTAAATGTCTGACTCTTGATTTCAGCTCAGGTCATGACCTCAGGGTTGTGGGATTGAGCCCCATGTTGGACTCTGTACTGGGAGCGGAGCCTGCTTAAGGTTCTCTCTCCCTGTTCCCCTGCCCCTCTCCCCAACCCTCATTCTCTCTCCAAAAAAAAATAAATTTAGCCTCACATTAATTTCTTAATCCATCTTGAAGTGATTTTTGTTTACGGTTTAAGGTAGGAATCCCAAATCCATTAATTGAACAATTCATTTTACCCCACTAGTCTGCAATACAACCTCTCTTAAAAATTTAACTTCTGTCTATGCTCATCCATCTTTTTCCGGACTCTGTCAGAGCTTGGTTTATATGCATCAGTACTACAATGGGTTTGTTATTATGGCTTTATAATAATTTCTGAACATCTTAACAGACAAAGATTTTGTGCCCTTCAAGAAGGTAGAAGTCTGGAACAGGAGTCAGCAACTTTTTCCTGTAAAGGTCCAAATAACAAATACTTCAGGTTTTGTGAACCAAATGGCCTTTGTTGCAACTGCTCAACCCCGCCACTGTAGTGGGAATGCAGCCATAAAGAGTATGGAAGTGAATGAAGTGTCTGTGTTCCAATAAAACTTATTTACAAAGCAGCCTGTGGGCACAATTTGGCCTGTGAGCTGTAGTTTGCGCTCTCCTAGTCTAGAATATCAAGACACATACAGGACCTGCATGGGGCTACAACCAGGAACTGCTCAAGGAAACGTTTTACCTCAGAGGAAAAATATCCCATTTAAAGATACCATTAGATCCACAGCCCTCTGCTTTCTACAGTCTAATTTTATCACTTGTAAAATTGTAAAATTGTAAAAATCACTTTTATCACTTGTAAAATTTCCTCACATTAGGTTTTAAAGATGATTGGTTGACTTTAGGGGCTCCTTCCATAGTTTACTGGCTATTTGTAATTTTTACATAGTGCAAAGTAAGTGCTCTGAAAATGCCGTCTGATCTTGAACAACAATGAACTAAATAGAAACTAAAAGGTAATAATCATTAGGGTTTCAAATCTAACTTCATGTTAACTGAGTAAAACTTTTTAACAGTTGTGGTTTCCTTTCACATAAATCCCTTGCAATAAATCACTATCGGATTAACACTGAGGTCAAACTAATTGTTATAGATAATAGAGATGCGGGAAGATGTTGGCAATAATTTAGTACAACCCTCTCATTACACAGATGGAGAAAGTGAAGACCAAAAGAAGCAAAATGATACATATAAGTAGACTTTCTCAATCTGAGCCAATCATCACAGGTTGTGAATGAATTTTCCTTTTATGCATTTATTATACATCATCCTTGAGAGAACAAGAAAGTAATTACTCATATAATTATCTGGTCTGTGGTTCAAATTAACAATACTTGTTGAAAAAGAACTTATGAAAGGTTATAGAGCCACTAAGTGGGGAGAAGCCAGGTTTTCTGATGTAGGATCCAGCTCATTTTTCTTAGTTCTTTTCACCAAGCACTGAAGAACACTAGCAAACAAGAAAATGCAATTCAATGTCTTTTAGGAGAAAGGAGGAGAAATAGCATATCACATGCTATTTTCAATAAATGGAAGGCTAACAATATGATATAATGAGGTTTTTTTTTCTCTTAAACTATTCACAATTGGAAATATATTATCACCAAATAGACTACCCAGGAATTTTAAAGGTTAGCAGTTTAGCTTGGCTTCTGGGCTCTGTACAGCAGGTTGGAGGAATAGTATTACTGTTGAACTTTTAAGCCATGCTTCACGTTTCATAAGTACTTTATATTTTATAAGTACTTTACATGAAATTAATGGAAAGGAAAAATATTTGTCATAACACATGCTCTTTCATCTTAATCTTACTGAAATCTTTTTTTTTTTTTTTTTTATTTTTTTTTTATTTTTTTTAATCTTACTGAAATCTTAAACGTGTTGATATGTTTTCAGTATGTAGAATGTGGCCTGGCGCATGATTATATACTATTGATGTAATAAATACCATTACATGTTGTTTATGTTGTTGTTATATGAACAGTATATGTTCACATATATAACATTATATGTTATGTTTATGTTGTTGTTATGTGAACAAAACAGATTGTTTTATGAAATGCAGATGCTCCTTACACACCACTAAACAGGACTCTTCTGATAACTTTTTACCAGAACATATTTTCCATAGAAATAAAATTTATCATTTAATTTCTATAGAAATGAAATAGATATACAGTTTTAAAAAGCTTCATTAGAATGTAGGAAAGACCTTCATATACTTACCTCCACAGACCCTACATGTGTAGCAACCATCTCTAAAAGACGCTGCAAGTTATTTCCCACTTTTCGTCGTTCTTCAGTTGTGGTTTGCACAACTAGTTGGTATCTGTAGAATAAAAACTCTTGCTTGAGTTGTCTAGGAAAAAAACCCTAATCCATCAGTTCTAGTTAGCTCACTTCTCCTTTTCATATTCAATAAACGCAGACTGTGTTTGGTATATGCGCTGTTTGCTTCTCAGCCATTAAGACGGAAAAACATTTTCAAAGATCTTTTGCAAGGAACAAAACAAAACAGCACCAAAACCTTGTGCCTTAACATACAAAACTTGGGAGCAATTGGTCTTCACTGAATCTCCAAAAGGGTTGTAAACTTAAATGCTTTCAGGGAGAAGGCATTCAATACATTTGAATGGGGAGTGGGAGCCTCGTTTTTTTTTTTTTTTTTTTAACGTATGCAAATTCAAATTAAAAACAAAGACTGCAAGCCAAAAAAATGCTTCAGGTGAGTTTTTTAATCCCTAAACTACAAATAAGCAAATGAAGAGGTGTGATTTTCTTAAGGGTTGTACTTCTGATCTCAAAGTCAGAATTTTTTAGTTGAGGGTCACTTAATTAAGACTTAAAAAAAAAGAGCCTATGGATTCAGTATATTGACTTTCTATGGGTTGCATGAGAGAATTATATACACAAAGGCAGAACACTCTTTAAAAAAGGATGTCACCATTTTAGTTACTGTTAATACACAATGTGGCTAAAACTCTTTCTATGTAAGTTTTAAAATAATATGGAAACCAAGAGGGAAAACTTGACAAGGTGTAATTTGATAATGAAGAACTAAGAAATGTAGCATATAGAGTTAGTTCTGCTACTTGTTTAGAAACACGTATTTGTTCCATTTGGATTGAAATATTATGTAGCAATTTGACCATAATGCAAAAATTTGTATTTGCTTATGACATTTCTTTCCTTTTTTAAAGTCTGTTTGCTTATCTATTTATTTATTTTTAGTATCTCTACATTCAATTTGGGGCTCAAATTCACAATCCTGTGATCAAGAGTTGCATGCTTTAAAAAAAAAAGTTGCATGTTCTTCAGCTGAGTCATACAGTTGTCCCTATGCCATTTCCTTCTTGAGAAACACTAACCGAATGCAGAAAACTGCCCTCAGCTGAATCCAGATGCAAAGGAATATAAAAACATATAAACACACACCTCAAATGTGTACCAGCTCCCTCAATTCATTACATTATGTGATGAGTCACATGCATCCACATCTGGTGTTAAAACTTCCCATCTGATTTTGGATAATTCTCCTTCCACCTCATTTCAATAATTTAAAAGCTGCAACCCTTTGAATGCCCCTTTCCCAGGCAAACTTCCGGACTCTTTAAGATAAAGTGTCATATTTATCATAGCATTTATGTACTTCTTAAACATTTAACATATGTACAATTGTGCTAACATTTTAGTTAGGTTCCCGTCTTTTGTTTATGTGTGTCACTGGCTGATTTTGAGTGTTGTGTCCAATCCCAGTTTTACTGTAGGTCCTGATTTTTTATTGCATGATTTTGCAGTGTGGTGATTATTATGAGGGCACATAATGTGTTACAGCACAATGATCATATAATTTATAGTATACAGTTTATTGTATATATAATTTCTAGAAAGTATAAATATCTTAAAAATAGTAACAAATAGCCAAAGTATTTCAACTGATTGAAAATTTTATGCTGTTTTCAGTGTTTAAAAGCCATTTATTAATTATATGTAAAAATAAATGTTTTCTTAGGAGGCAATAGCTATAAGAGTAGCAGAATACGTTTAGGGACAGTATTTCAAGTTACAGGCTCTTTCTGTGTTCACTACTTCCTCTTTCCCAAGTAGCTCTATAATATAAATTAAAGCTAATAAACATAGATCTGGTTTTACAGAAATGTTAAATAATTAATCTGAAATAAACATTATAAATCTTGGTTACATGAACTTACTCTCGCTGAATAGCATCTAATTCATTCATAGCTTCACTGAGGCCCTCGTTAACAGCGCTCTCCAGCAGATGCTTGTGTTTCTCCAAGGACTCCAGCTCACTGGCACATTTTTTGTCCTCTTCTTCAGCTTCCTATCAAGATAAGCGTATGGTTATCATTTTTAATGTTTGTGTTCTATATACTCCATATACTATACTCCACATACCATATATATGTAACACATTAAAAAAATCAGGTTGCACCATCATTTATATTCTCAGAATGTGTACTGTTTTACATGTATGAGACTTTAAAAAGCTTCTTTGGAAATTTTATACTGTAAACCTAAATATGACCTTCTCAACAGGCCTTATATGGAATTCATTCAGTGGTATTTTCAGGTAGGTACTATAGGAAACCTTAGGATAATGATTTAAATATTTCCTATGATCATCAAGAGGTCTTTTATACATGCAAAAATGTGGGTAACTTTCACACTACCTTTATTTCACATATGTGAAATATGCACAGGAAAAGGAGCCCAAAGTCATCAACTCTTAGGTTAAGATGAAATATGAAAGCCTTTCACTGAAGTGCTTTAAGAGCACAAATGCAAGTACTGTCATGGAGAACATATGAAAACAACAATGATTACCAACTGGCTCATATTTCACGTGTAGATCATATTACTGTGGTGTATTTTCTAAAAATTTCTCACTATTTAACAAAATGTATAGGCCCTAAATGCAATACAAGGCCAAGAGAAAATTTCCAATTCCTAATACTTTGTTGCTGTAACTAAGTGAAAGATATTAGTATGACTAAAATTCTCTTGTAAGTTTTATAAATGGTAATGAATAGTCACATGAGTGCTTCCCTAAGTAAAACACTGGTGAGAAGGTGGATGGATTAGAGGTGGTGGGAAAAGAATCCTATTATTTTACCCACATTCTAATTTCATATAAAATATCTTTGTGATTTGGCCAAGTTCGTCAGTTTGCTGTAACTCTTTACAGGCAATCACATACACAAAGCCTTATTGGAGGTTTATGCTTTAGGAGTACTTAACACTAAATTTCTAAAAAAGGTAGAAGAGATTGCATTTAAAACATGTTTTGGTCTTACAAGGATACAGAATCTCATATTCAAGTCTAAAATATTAATGAAACAGTAAATGTGTTCTCATGTGAAACAGCCCAATTCCAGGAAAAAAATACTTTAAAAGGACAAAATAACTCTTTATAATAAACTTTAGAAGATTAGACTAAACTTAAACACAAGTTATAGGATATAGCTTAAATGTTTACTTAGATGTAAGAATAGGTCAAAGCTTACCTATACAAACTGTGGCAAAGTTCTTACCTTAACTTTTTGTTGGTAAAGATCGTCCAGCTTTTGAACTTCTTCTTTCAGAGTTCTTACACCTCTCCTACTTTCTGTTATCATTGCATTTAACTTGGAGAATAAAACTTGGGTTGAGAA
Source organism: Lutra lutra (assembly GCF_902655055.1). NCBI lineage: Eukaryota > Metazoa > Chordata > Mammalia > Carnivora > Mustelidae > Lutra > Lutra lutra. The sequence goes on along the minus strand of NC_062289.1, from coordinate 53,025,520 downwards.
ATCATAACCATACACCAAAAACATTTTAGTAAGTTATAAAACTTTCATATTACCGATTGAACCATGTTATTTCTAGTCCTTTTGGATTCTCACCTATCATTTGTTCCCAGAATTTATTATTCCCCAAAGAGGAGTTAAATAAAAACAAACACACAAAAAGGCATATATTTTTTTTAATGTACAATATTAAAATACAGAGTTAGTTAGGGAAAAAAAAGTCTGGCTTAATTCCCAGTAAAAGAAGGATACCAGGTACTTTTCTACTAGTTGCTGTAGGAGTGTTTGTAAGCAATCTTATATAGTATTATAAATATTACATGTATTATATACATTCTGAACATTTTTATATTAATTTGTTAATACATGTAAGTTGTTTTTGCCTTCTAGTTTTGAAGTCTAGATTTACTTAGATTTCATCTCTTTTATTAGTTATCTAGCTTTCCATTTGTGTGTTTACTTTCTAGGATGTTAAAGAGAAGTTTTCATATTGATTTTACTGGATGTTTTCTAACTGGTTATTAATCAATGGATTCTCCCAAACAGTAATAAATTTAACACACTTAATCTTATTAAAGTTTGAGCTTTAAGATCTGTTGAAACCAAAATTAAAGAAAAAAAGTGTTTCCAAAGTTACCAGAAATTAATATAGAATGTTTTCCAGCTAGGTTAAGAAAATATTTGCTGTAGGAAATAAAAAATAGAAAAATGTATCTATAAGCTGGATCTTTCTTTAAAAGGATGATTCAACACATACATGAAGTCACAAAAAAATTATGTATACATATTTTGAGGAGAAATTTAGTGAAGCAATTGTTGTTTGGTGTATGATAGGATGGTAAAGTGACTATATATTTATTAGAGAAACTTGCATGTACTTCTCATTCAATTATCAAATGTCTCTTTATAAAGAATATTCCTTTTCTATTTTACAAATGAGAAGAGTTGGCTAGAATGAATGCTGTTCACGTAGGATCATACAGAGAGCATATGCCCACAACTCCAACCTAGACATTCTAACTCTAATCAGCTCAGCTGATTAAGCGTCTGACTCTTGATCTTGGCTCAGGTCATGATCTCAGGGTCATGGGATCAAGCCTGTGTTGGGCTCTATGCTGGGCATGGAGCCTGCTTAAGATTCTTTCTCTCTTCTCCCTCTGCCTTCCCCTCGCCCCCCCAAGACTAAAGTTACTGAAGCTATTCAAGCAGGAAAAAATTTTCTCTACCCTTAAGGTTCTTTTGGCTGGTTTAAGAATTTAACTGACATAAGAATGATTAACAGGAGAAAACCAAATTTAATTTTGTATGTATGGGGAATGCACAAAGACATGAGATTCTAAAGACAAGCAAAAGGAACTGTATTTGTCATCGTGAGCTAAAGATAAGGGGGTAGGGGTCTGGGATTTCAAGAAAAGGAAAGCAATTCATAGGAAGATGGAAGAGTTAATGTTTGGTAAACAAATGTTTTCTAGGCCACACAGACACAAATGGGACATAGAGAGGAATTTTAAGAAAGAGATTTTGCTAAGTTCCTCACTGTCTACCATCCCTAGTTTATATTATACTATAGTTATCTATGGTGATAGCTCCCTTCTGGGAGGAGGGCCTTTAATTCCTTTAGGTAATCAGGGGGTAGGTGGAGATCAAAGTTTCTTCTAGAGTCTTTTGGGTATTAAATACTTTCAGTTCTGAACAAGCTGCATGCCAAAGTGGCACATCTTGGGGTGATTCGCCCTTGACACCTACACTATAAACTTCCCGTTTAAAGATATGTTACTTCTGAAGAAGGTGCTGAATTAAACCAATTGTTTCATTAAATTTATCTGCAGTAAGACCATTGCATAGCCAAATAATCAGAACTTCCACTAGGAAGTCATGGTTGTCAAAATCATGTTTAATCTCTGAGCAGCTTCTAACTTTCACATGAGCTTTGCTAAAAATTCATCAATTATACATTACCACACCTCCCCCAACCCTATTACAGAAATATACATTTCCACTGTAGTAAATAAGGGAAAAATTAAGGAAAATAAAAATTACTAATAATTCTATAATCCCAAAGAACTGTTATTAATATTTGGTATACTTCCTTCAGTATTTCGTTCATTCATTCAGTAAACAACTGTCCAACAGTTTATAAGCAGAGAAGATATCATTAGTTACTTTAGTTAGAAATTTTTTTTCTTCTGTCATTGAGAAGACAGAAGCCACTAGATTGGATTTCCATCACTTCCTATCTCCCAACAACCAAAATATTTCTTACAAGACCCTTCTTCCTTCTTTCAGTTTCAGGATGCATGATACCCATTTTCCTCATGAACCCTTTACCTCTTCCCTAGATCCCAAGCCTTGGTATTTCTTCATGAACTATGTTCAAATCCATCAATACCTTTCACTCCTAATTTTTTAAACTTTATTTTTTGAACTAATTTTTTAAACTCTTTTCCTTGAACTCATTCTTTCACCTTTAAACTCAAACAACCCCCTCCTCACCCCCTGCAAAATGAAAATCTTTCCCATACACCACTTTCTAACTACTGTTCCATCTTGTCTCCTTAGACTCAAATTTTGTGATGATCTAATTGTAGCATTCCATAGAAAGTAGACTATTAATACTATAGTATCTTCTGCTACTACCATTCAAATTTCAATCCACAGCAATAAGCTTTCTGGCTCCTCTGCTTCATGAAGTTGCCTTTGCAAAGATCACCATTAACAAATTGTTTGCTAAAGTCAAAGAACACCTTTCATGATTTATATCTGAGTAACATATTTAGTTGATCACTTCCTTCTGAAATCCCTTTTCTTGGTTTCTATGACCATGGAAGCTCCTGGTTTTCTCTTTAAGTCTTGGGAGGTCCTTCTAACTCTTCCTTATGGATTTCTCTTTCTCTGTTTGTACTTTGGATATGAATGTTCTCCCAGGATTCTGATCTTGGCTGTATTCTCATCTGTTCATTTGGGAGAGCTTGCTCTTTCATTTTCACACCTGGGAAATTTCTTGGCTTTAATTAAATGCATGCTAAGTAATACATATTTATATCTATGTACACAGTCCAACTGCCTACAGGACAGTCTCCACTCTGATGTTCTAGAGATCTGAAACTCAGTATATCCCAGACTGAAATTCTTTCTTCTACAACCTTCTCTTGTATTCTTTATCAAGGGTCTAGAATATCACCACCAAAAGATTCTCTCCTTGACCAAACTACTCAGCAGTTCTGAACTCTTTTCTCAAAGGGAGTTTCCCTTTGGCTTCTGTGTTTGTCTTTGATTGTCCAGTTTTAGCAAGAATCATGCTTAAGACAGTTTAATTAGAATCCCTAACCCCAATATCTAATCAAGTTCCTTCAACATCCTCCAGCTGGTGTCTGATCACCTTGGCCTGCCTGTGTCCAGCAAGAACACTATTAGGCTGGTTTAGATAGTATCATCCCTTACCCCTAGAGTTTCTTCTCAGTAATTCTTTAACCACTGATTTGCATTCTACTCTCCTTGGTTACAATTCCCTTTTTGTTGTTGTTGTTGTATTTGGAGTTGAGCCCAATCTCTCTCACCTACTATAAAACCTCTTTGTAATGGTCCCCCTTACTTCCTTTAACAAGTGTCATAAATAATTTTTTTTCTTTAACATCATATACCAAAGCTAGACATCTGAACAATTCTTAATTCCTCTCTTCTGTAACCTTCACATCCAAATGACCAAATTTGGACCAAATTACATTGTTCCCATCTTTAAATCTCTTTTTTCCACCCTCACTGAAATAGCCTTGGATTGAGTCTTTACCATTTATCACTTGGGATACTGTTAGGTCTCTGAAATGTATGCCTCTAGTTTCATGTACTTCTAAACTAGCCTTCATACATTATGGGGCTTACTGTAATACAAGGGTGTTATGCCCTGACTTAAAAATCTTCAGGGGCGCCTGGGTGGCTCAGTCAATTAAGCGTCTGACTTTTGATTTTGGCTCAGGTCATGATCTCAGATTGTGGCATCGAACCCTGCGAGGCTCACATCCAAATGGACCACTAAATTACATTGTTTCAATCTTTAAATATCTCTTTTACATCCTTACTGCAATAGCCTTGGTTTAAGTTTTTTACCATTTATCATTCGGGATACTGTTAGGCTTCCTAACTGTGTGCCTCTAGTCTCTTTCCCCTTCTGCAGTCATTTGGAGCTCTCTTCTGTTTGCTAAATGGGATGCTGCCTGACTCATGAATTGTTGAACAAAGTCAATTAGATCTTCAGATTTACTACTTCTTTACAAAACTAGAAAATGCAACTCTAGAAGCATTTCGAAGTTCATCTGTTTCTTTTTACCAGTCCCCAAACCTTCCCTATTTATTTTAGAAGTCTTGTAACTTGTATTCTTTCCTGTGTTTTTGAAATGTAAATGTTAAAGTACAACTTCAGGGATAATTCTTATCAGGAAAAAAATGAAAAAAGAAAACATCATTTAAAACGTAGTTTAAGCCATCCACTCAAGTAGCCTTAAATTACTCTAACTACCAGATAACCAACTTAGATACAAATTCTTTTTAACTAGTAAAACAGAGGCCAGAAGGTCTCTGTTTATATCTGTCTATATGTTTATGTGTGTCTATTCTAAGTGCATCAAAGGTGTGTGGTATTTTTCTACCTCTAAAATTAGTTTGTAAAAAAGCTCTATTTAATTGACCTAAACTAAGTGTTTAAATAAATTCAGTATTCATAAAAAGTAAAACAAACAAAAAAAAACAAAAAACAATGGAAACTAACCCAAATGCGTTCTGAATTCACAACACCTAAGAAAATATTCATTATTAAGGTTAACTTAAGTTTGTTTAACTAAAATAAACTTTTCTTTCAAGTTATAAACATTGAATAAAATGCATACATACAAGTCTTATCCACCTGGGTTTATCGATCAAATCAGTTTATGTTATCTCTTTACAAAATTTGTCAGCAAGAAAAATTATCTTGGGATGATGACTGACTTTGTCAATGTCTAATGAAATTTTGGTTGGTAATCTAAACACAGTAAAGAACAAGTAAATTAAAGGGATATAAAAAGATAAAAAGTTTTTAGGTGAACTTTTAAATAGTTTCCCCAAGTCTTTTTGGTAACCTGGAAACTTAAAGTTTTGCTAGGTTAAGTTAAATGATCAGTTAAGTTAAATTCATTCACTATTCAGATCATTTCCAAATAAGATAAAATACTAACACATTAGTTACTGAATATTGGTTTATCTACTTTTTAATTCCTTTTACACAGGAACTAAAGATATGTGGATTTATTAATAAACACGTGTCATGACCCTGACAAATTTTCTGTGAGAAAACACGTTTCTAGAAATCATAAGGAAGTATTTATTAGTCTGCTAATCTACAGAATGGTAATGTAAAAGATGGTTTATAATTTCTTACTTCTTAGATTTCACTAGAAATTAAAAGTTTCTAATGGTAGAAATTTTAATATGTATAATTAAAACTGGTAGAAATAATAAGGGAAGGACATTCTATGTGTGGTCAAGGTTGTAATATTGGAATGAATTTAATTAAGAAAAAGAGGGTTTTTTTGTCTTTTTTTTTTTTTTAAAGATTTTACTTATTTATTTGAGAGAGGAGAGAGAACACAAGTGCACGTTTGTGGGGGGGGGGCAGAGGGAGAGGGAGAAGACTCCCTGCTGAGCAGACAGCCCCATATGAGGCTTGATTTGTACACCATGCTTACAAGTCTCCAGTAAAGCAATTTTAAAAAGAGATTTTATGGTCAATTGCTTTTCTTGCTATTTTTCTGTAAATAATGAGACCAAGTTTAATGCAAATAAATTACTTTTACCATGGTTATCTTCAGTAAATATGGGTGTAATTTCAGAGAGAAAAATTAGGTTTGAACTTTTGTAGATATTAAATTATAATCCTGTTATCTTTGAGGTTTTGTTATATACACCTATAAGTCAGACTAGGTCTTGGATTATTCTAATTTCCTCACACATCTGACTATGACTTTCCAAATTAATGTTTCCAATTTTCTCCTCTGACTTCTGATTTGGAATTACTAAGAACAAAGACTGCCTTGAATCTCCTTGAAAGAGACCATTACTACCTCCTTACCACCCTGATGGCAGCAAAACTTCAGGGACCTGAACCCCAGCGTCTCACAGCTGAAGAAGGTTCTGCCTGAATTTGGTCCTGTGCAAATGATGGAGACCTCCAAAGCAAATTAAGATTAACTAAGAAGAGAAGTAGCTGACAATAAGATAGACTGTTTCCTCCCAAGATGCTGGATCAGGACTTCATACCTGATCTTAACATGACACCCTCTATTCTTCTCTTTCTTTACTTTGGCATTGGCCTGGAAAGATAAAGCCATCATCTGTATTTCCTAGGCCACTGCTAAGGGAGGTTTTCCTCTGGTATTTGGAACAACTTTTAATTTCAGGCTAGGAGAAAACCTAACTGACCCCTGGTTTGTACGGGTGAATGCAGCAATCCCTGTGATTTAATCCATTAATGGGACAGCCTTATAGGAATGATTTGGGCCCCAACAGGGTTTTTCTTTGTCTGTGGTGGTTATTATTCTGGCTGGGCTTATGAATGCCTGAATGGCTAATATATAATTGAGCAACGCTTCTTAGGCTATTTAATTGTGCCTCTAACTATCCACAAACTGAGATACCTCACTGGTCACCTCCCTAAATTTAAATTGTCAAGGCAGAAGGGATTTACATGACTCAAAGGCATTCATGACTCAAAATTAGCTTACTTTGACTCTGGCCAAAGTTGTTCTTGGTAATAGGATAGCCCTTGATTATCTTTTAGCCAAGCAGGGAGGTACTTGTGTTGAGGTCAGTATTACCTGCTGCACCTGGACTAGCAATTCTGGGGACGATGAAAATCAGTTATGTAAGATCACTGAGGAAGCCACTTTTATTTATTTATTTATTTTTTTAAAGATTTCATTGATTTATTCAACAGAGAGAGAGAGAGAGAGATCACAAGTAGGCAGAGAAGCAGGCAGAGAGAGAGGGGGAAGCAGACTCCCCGCTGTGCAAAGAGCCCGATGTGGGGCTCGATCCCAGGACCCTGAGATCATGACCTGAGCTGAAGGTAGAGGCTTAACCCACTGAGCCACCCAGGCGCCCCAGGAAGCCACTTTTAAAAAGATGACTTGGTGTTGGTCCTGGGTATCATGGTTGTAAAGGCACTCCAAACACTGGGAATTACCTCATTTATTATAATCATAAAAATTTCCTAGTGTGTTATATTCTCTCAAAAGCTTTAAATGTATGTTTGCAGTCTTGAACTACCAAGCAAATGATCTCCCTAGGACTGGTCAGTCTGGAGTTTCCTGGTTAACATGAGTGAGGTAATCCACCTAATAAGACCCTTTATCTTTCAAAGGGAGGGGAAATCTTGCCTGAAATAATTTTTTTTTTTTTAGTTTATGACTTCCTTGTCCTGCCTTAAAAATTGTTTTCCTTTCTGTAGTCCTTTAGAGTTCTTGTCTACTTGTTAAACGGGATGCTGCCCAATTTCTGATTTGCTGAATAAAGCCAATTAGATCTTCAAATTTACTCAGCTGGAATTTTGTTTTTGTTTCAGTTATTTTAATTCATTAATTTATGATTAACCATTACTATTTCATTTTTTAAAAAAAGATTTTATTTATTTATTTGACAGAGATCACAAGTAGGCAGAGAGGCAGGCAAAGAGATAAGGGGAAGCAGGCTCCCCGCTGAGCAGAGAGCCTGATGCAGGGCTTGATCTCAGGACCCAGGGATCATGACCTGAGCAGAAGGCAGGGGCTTTAGCCAGCCAGGCGCCCTTAGCCATTACTATTTCAAATGCTATCTTATTTGATTAGATAGCTTATTTGATTAGATAGCTACCTTATGCTATCTTAATACGGTTAAACTGTCAAATTTTTTATTTTTATTTTTTAAGTTTTTTTTAAAAATTTTTATAAACATATATTTTTTATCACCAGGGGTACAGGTCTGTGAATCGCCAGGTTTACACACTTCACAGCACTCACCATAGCACATACCCTCCCCAATGTCCATAACCCCACCCCCCTCTTCCAACACCCCTTCCCCCAGCAACCCTGTTTGTTTTGTGAAATTAAGAGTCACTTATGGTTTGTCTCCCTCCCACTCCCATCTTGTTTCATTTATTCTTCTCCTACCCCCTTAACCCCCCCATGTTGCATCTCCAGTTCCTCATATCAGGGAGATCATATGATAGTTGTCTTTCTCCGATTGACTTATTTTGCTAAGCATGATACCCTCTAGTTCCATCCGGATAAAAAGCTTCCAGGACAAACAAAAACTGAAAGAATTTGCACACTAAACCAGCTCTAGAGGAAATATTGAAAGGGGTCCTCTAAGCAAAGAGAGAGCCTAAAAGTAGTAGATCAGAAAGGAACAGAGACAATATACAGTAACAGTCACCTTACAGGCAATACAATGGCACTAAATTCATATCTCTCAATGGTTACCATGAATGTTAATGGGCTAATGCCCCAATGAAAAGACACAGGGTATCAGAATGGATAAAAAAACAAAACCCATCTATATGTTGCCTACAAGAAACTCATTTTAGACCTGAAGACACCTCCAGATTTAAAGTGAGGGGGTAGAAAAGAATTTACTATGCTAATGGACATCAGAAGAAAGCAGCAGTGGCAATCCTTATATCAGATCAATTAGATTTTAAGCCAAAGACTATAATAAGAGACGAGGAAGGACACTATATCATACTCAAAGGATCTGTCCAACAAGAAGATCTAACAATTTTAAATATCTATGCCCCTAACGTGGGAGCAGCTAACTATATAAACCAATTAATAACAAAATCAAAGAAACACATCAACCATAATACAATAATAGTAGGGCACTTTAACACTCCCCTCACTGAAATGGACAGATCATCCAAGCAAAAGATCAACAAGGAAATAAAGGCCTTTAATGACACACTGGACCAGATGGACATCACAGATATATTCAGAACATTCCATCCCAAAGCAACAGAATACACATTCTTCTCTAGTGCACATGGAACATTCTCCAGAATAGATCACATCCTCGGTCCTAAATCAGGTCTCAACCGGTATCAAAAGATTGGGATCATTCCCTGCATATTTTTAAACTGTCAAATTTTAAAAACTGTTTTAGTCTTTAGTCTTTGAAGTATATGACATTACTGAGCTTTCCTTTTTCTCCCCCAGTTTTGAGATATAATATATACCATTATACAGGTTTAAGGTGTATAAAATAATGATTTAATATATGTATGTAATATGAAATAATTACCACAGTTAATTTAGTTAGAGGCAGGGCTTTCCTGAAAGTCTTCCCTACTTTGGCTTTTATAGCATTTTTCTTCCTGTGACTGTTCTCTATTTTATCCACTTCTTCTTCATCTTTTTTTTTCTTTTTTCAGATTTTTATTTATTTGAGAGAGAGAGCATGAGAAGGGGTAGGGTCAGAGGGAGAAGCAGACTCCCTGCTGAGCAGTGAGTCTGATGGGAGACCTGATCCTGGGAGTCCAGGATCATGACCTGAGCTGAAGGCAGTCACTTAATTAACTGAGCTATCCAGGTGTCCCTTGTCCTCTTCTAAGAGTTTTTCCCAGAATCTCCTTCCTTTGTCTATCTCTTAAGTAGTGTTGTTTCTCAAGATTTGATCCTCTGCCACTTTCCTCTACATAGTCTCAGAAATATCATCCACATTTGGGTTTAAGAGCCACCTATATGGTGAAGACTCTGAAATCTGTATTTTCAGACCTAATCTCTCCCCATGTTCTGAATCTATTACTTTGGCTTCCTTTTGGATGTCTGTGTTCTGCAGACGGCAAGCTCAATATCACCAGTACAGGGCTGATTAGTTGCACCCATTTTTCCTCCCCAAGGTTGCCCACACTGGAAAAAATGGAAGTTACTGTTGGTACTTCTTTCCCTCCCAGCTTTTACAGTCTGCCAAAAATTGCTTGAGGTCTACCTCAACATTTCCTAAATCTGTCCCCTTCCTTCTATTGCTACTGTAATACTTTGGTTTAACTTCTTAACAATTTCAAGTGCTTCCCCACAAGTCACTTTTCTATGACCAAAAGGGTTTTGAAAAATGTGAACCTGATTAGTGTAACTACAGGTCAGTCTTTTCCTTCATTCAAACTTGTTATATTTATCTACAGCCTATACTATAGTATAGCCTATACTATATAGTAGGCATTAAAAAAAAGTTTTATTAATTTCAGAGAGACAGAGAGAGCGTGAGCATGGAGGGCAGTGGGCAGAGAGAGAATCTCAAGCAGACTCCCCACTGGGCATGGTGGAGTCCTGACCCCAAGACCCTGAGATCATGACCTGAGCTGAAATCAAGAGTCAAGGATTAACCAACAGAGCCACCCAGGTGCCCCACCTATAGTAGGCATTTTATAACTCCCTGGGGCGTCCCTTCCAGGTTTTCCTGCCCATGGCTTTTAAAAAGTTTCAAGTCAGTTTGAAAGTCTGCAGGTTTAGTGCCCATTCCAACGAAAGAGAGAAATCAAACTGAAGGAACTTAAGTGAAGATGTCATCTTAAATAACCCACACACCTGCAGAGTACCTGTTTAAGTAGACCTAGCTCCTTATCTTCTTTCCATTGTGTGATGTTATAGAAACCCCAAATTATAATAACAATAGTATCATGAAAAGGCCCACTTATCTAATGTTAAAAAGTTTGCTATATTTTTTTGAGCGGGAATTCTTTCTAATACAAAGTAAGTTTTGATAGAATTTGTTAACTTGAAAAAATTTGTGAAATGCATAGGTTTTATTTCCAGATGAGAAAAACAAATTTCTATTCTGAGTAAAGACAGGATTTTGTACCTTGAGATGCCACAGTACTAGTTGAGTTAACAGTACTAGTTGAGTTGAGCTGAATTAACTAGAGTTTTCCTTCAGTTGTTTGGTGTCATATAAACAATACCTTTTATGTGCAGTTGAGAAATAGCTTCTTAATCAACTTTAACAATATTTAAAGGTTACTGAATCAATAGTAGAGTTATCTTTTGGTTATATTGGTTATATTAAATTTTGGTTATATTATATTTATATTTATATTATATTTATATATATTATATTATATTATACTATATTATATTATATTATATTTTAAGTATCTTAGAAGAAGGAACTTTATGAAACATTTTTTGGAAGTAGACTTCTATTGGCATTTGAGTTCCCCTGAATTTCATAGTGCAGAATGAAAAATGTGGTTAATAAAATCTCTTAATTTATCATAGCTACTTTGCCTCAAGCCCCAAGTGATACATATCTACTTTTAAGGTAGCCATCTCAAATTCCTTATAGTATAAAGAGATATTAAGGGGCACCTGGCTGGCTCAGTCCAAAGAGCATGCAAATCTTGATATCAGGGTTGTAAGTTTGAGCCCCATGTTGGGTGTAGAGATTTACTTAAATATATATAAAACTTAAAAAGAAAAAGGTATATTAAATTATCTGAAGTTGAAGGAGATAATTCTCCATTTATTTTTATTTTTATTAAAGATTGTATTTACTTATTTGGCAGATGCACACACAGCAAGAGAGGGAACATAAGCAGGGGGAGTGGGAGAGGGAAAAGCATGCTTCCTGCTGAGCAGGGAGCCCAATGCAGGGCTCCATCCCAGGACACCGGGATCATGACCTGACCTGAAGGCCGACACTTAATGAATGAGCCACCCAGGTGCCTGGGCAATTCTTCATTTAAAATCAAGGATAATTTACTCAGTATTTTATTATTTCATCATCAATGACATGTGTAGCCTAGGATGTTTATTTATTTTTATTTTTTTAAAGATTTTATTTGACAGACAGAGATCACAAGTAGGCAGAGAGGCAGGCAGAGAGAGAGGAAGGGAAACAGGCTTCCCTGCTGAGCAGAGAGCCCGATCCTGGGCTCGATCCCAGGACCCCGGGATCACGACCCGAGCCGAAGGCAGAAGCTTTAACCCACTGAGCCACCCAGGCGTCCCTGTTTAAGTTATTTTAAAAAGTTACCTCAAATATTTCTTTTTTTTTTTTTAAAGAATTTAAGAATTTTTAAATTTTAAATTTAAATTTTAAATTTTTAAGAATTTATTGACAGAGAGTGAGAGAAGGAGAGAGAGCACAAGTGGGGGGAGCAGCAGAGGGAGAGGGGGAAGCAGGCTCCCTGCTGAGCAGAGAGCCCGATGCGGGACTCGATCCCAGGATCCTGAGATCATGACCTGAGTCGAAGGCAGAGGCTTAACCCACTGAGCCACCCAGGTACCCCACCTCAAATATTTCTAAGTCAAGGGAATACTCAATTCTCCTTTTAAATAATATCTTAAAAATTCATTACTTAAAAGCTACAAATTCATTCCTTAGAAACTACAAACCATCTTTAAGAGTTAAAAATCTTATTTTTGCTTTTAAAAACTGTATTTTGTTACTTACCTGTTCTAAAGTATCCTCTAACCCCATTTTTTTATTTAGAGCTTTATTAATTTCTTCTTCAGTTTGGTTCAAGAGTTCCTTGAGTGGTACCTATAAAATACATAGGAATATGGGTTACATATGATATATGTAAGTACAAAAGCTCTCATGAGGCATCTATGTATTGTGATAGAAGGAGCCACTTTTGGAGGGAAAAAAAGTGAAGCCATTTAGTTTTCACACTAAATTAATACACCATAAATAAGACAATAAAAGTAATTTTTTTCTTTAAAAATTTATTTATTAAAGAGAGAGAGAGAGAGAAAGAGAGAGATAGGCAGACAGAGGCATGCAGGGGTGGGGCAAAGGAAGAGGGAGAGAATCTCAAGTAGACTCCCTACTGAGCAAGAAGCCTGACTCCGTCTGGGTTGATCTTTGGACTCTGAGATTATGACCTAAATAGAAACCAAGATGATGCTCAACCTAGTGAGTCACCCAGGAATGACAATAAAACTAATTTTCAATGTAATTTCTGTAACTATAGAATGCAACTTGCTTTTGGTTTTGAATACTTGCAAAATTTTAGATTTGCTTATGGATTCTGGGGATTCACTGCTATTATTCAAATATTTTATAAATACACTTATTTTAATGCAGTGTCTTTTCTGAAAACAATTTATATTTTTCTCTTAATCCTTTTCAACTGTTTAATCTTAAAATTATCTGCTTGTATTTCTTCTTTCTGCTATTCATTGGAATTCTGCTAGAATAGCAAGACTTGAAACATAGCATATGTCCACCAGCAGCAACTGACTGGTTGAATAAGCTACAAAATGAAGACTCAGAGACTGCAAAAAGAACCACGGACTCCTCGACATACTACTGCAGAGAGATCGCCAGGGTGGGTTTTTCCGTGAATAAAGCAAGATGGGTATCCAGCATAGGCAAATGTTTACCAGTTTATTTAAGAATGATGAAAGAAACAGCCAGATGGAAAAGATGCATAAGGCAAGGTACTTGGGAAGGGGGACAAAGCTTCCATACCCTCTGGGTGTGCCCTGCATTTCCATGTGTTCACCAACCTTGAAGCTCTTATTGCTTGTAGTTCTTATGCTTATCCTCTATTCTACTAATTTTCTTTCAACACAGTACCTCATTGTTTCCCATTATTATTATTTTTTATTGACATCAAACTCACACTTTAAATGATTGAATTGAAATAATTTAAAATGAATTTAATATAAAACTACCTCTTTTTTTATTTTTTTATTTTTTATTTTTTTTTAAAGATTTTATTTATTTATCTGACAGAGAGAGATCACAAGTAGACAGAGAGGCAGGCAGAGAGAGAGAGAGAGAGAGGGAAGCAGGCTCCCCGCTGAGCAGAGAGCCCGATGCGGAACTCGATCCCAGGACCTGAGATCATGACCCGAGCCGAAGGCAGCGGCTTAACCCACTGAGCCACCCAGGCGCCCTAAAACTACCTCTTTTAAGGCATACAGAAAAGTGGCATTTAGTACATTCAGTGTTGTATAAACACCACCTCTTCATTCCAAATCATCTTCATCACCAAAAGGAAACCCCGTGTTACTACGTTTTTTAGTAGGTCTTCTGAAGTTACTGTTTTTAATTTTGGAGCTCTTTTTTGCAAGATGCAATGCCTTTTTTTTTTTTTTTTTTGAAGATTTTATTTATTTATTTGACAGACAGAGATCACAAGTAGGCAGAGAGGCAGGCAGAGAAAGAGAGGGGGAAGCAGGCTCCCCGCCGAGCAGAGAGCCCGATGTGGGGCTCGATCCCAGGACTCTGGGATCATGACCTGAGCCGAAGGCAGAGGCCTTAACCTACTGAGCCACCCAGGTGCCCCGATGCAATGCCTCTTTAAGAACTTTTCTCCAAATACTACTTATAACAGTTGGGGTTGCACCTTCTGGATGCTATTTCTATTTTTATTGTTCTATTATTATGTAAAACTATTTCCAGAGACCATAGTAAAACCTTTCCTCTTTTCTTAGAATGTGAATTCTTTTTGTATTAGGTAATCCTTTCTACACTGATTTGAAGCAGGTAATTATTTTCTTGCATCAGTGTCAAATTACTCAAAATAGTGGTGCGTAAACTATCTGGCTGCCAGCCTGTCTACCTGCCTACCTAGCTATTGCTTGAGAAACAATTCAGTAAAAGACTGTATGTTTATTGGATGGATTTTTTCTATTGAAAATGAGTCTAGCTTTATTTAATCAAAGTCTGTTCACCAATAAACTGTGATCTCTGGAAATGCAGGAACTGTATCTTTCTGGGTATTTCATCTCCAACACCTAGCTGGTGAGGGGCATACTATGTATTTAATCAATAATTTACTGAATGTATGAATGATTCTCAAGGGAAAAATGCATAGCTTTAGACCCTGACATTCTTTATTAAAAAACTAAGTATTTTGAAAAGTGTCATTTTTGAGGGGGCCACTAAAATACTAAAATCTGTGAATAATTGAGAAGATGCAATAGAATGATTTAAAAATTTTCTTCTATAAATTATATCCTTGCCCATATTTAAAAATTAGTTGCAGATTTTTCATTATTGACTGGTGTTACTTAATCCCCTATTATATTTATGCCTTCACACATGACTTCATGAGTGTCCTTGTGCCTGAAGCTCTTTCCCACAGACCATCCCAATAAATACCTCATCTTTCAAGATTTCATTCCAGGTTCACCATCTCTGGGGACACTTTTCTTCCCCCCAGTTCCGGCAAGAATTGATCTCAACACCATAACTTGTGAACATTTCTAATAAAGCACATATATAGCAATTATTTATTTACTTAAGAGCAAGGGTCAGGTAATTTTTCTCTTTACAATCCTGGTGTCTATATTAAATATAATCAAAGTTTCTATTGGTTAGGTGAGTAAATAAAGTAGGTAGAGAGGAAGAAAAGGCTTTATAATTCAAAGAGGATGGTACAATAAAGACTTTTAATACCAAAACAAAGGAGGATTAAAAGTTTCAGTGTTTTATTTCTATGTTCAGTCCTCATTTATGAAGATGCTGAAGTTTAAACTCTTACTTATAAGTAAATGAGCAAGACATTAGTCATATCATTTAAAAATCTTTTGAACTACTTATAGTACTTACGTAAACTTGAGCTCTGTATTTGACAAGGCAGTTGGCACCAGCTTCAGGATTAAACTTAATTTCAAAGTCATAACCTTTGGAATTTTCAGCACCTTTAGGGATAAGTTTTAATTTTCTGGCCAACTTGTGATACTCTGATAATTGTGTTTCAATCTGTACGAAGAGAACACAAAAAGGAACATTAAAGCAAACCAAACAGCCCCTTTCCATATGGTTTTCAATTGGCATTTCTGCAATTATACATAAAAATTATAGTATTTTTTATAGTTCAGTAATTTGGTTTATTTGAGTAGTAAGGGTGGCAGTTTTAAAATGCAAAGAATGATTATTCACACTAAATCTGTGTAATTTAAAAATTGTAATTAATTAGTAAGCAATATACTACTCTTCTTTCACTTACTGGATAGTTTAGAACGAGAATCCATATTTAGGTATTAATTAAAACTTACTTTTTAAACTGTCAGGAGAAATTATGAAACCAAACAAACCTTGGTATCATCAATGTACAAAATAAAATATTTCATTTCTCCAAAATAAGTGAAATGCAATCACAGAAGTCACAAATGTCATTTTAACAAAAATATTTTAATAACAATTCCATATTTCCCGGTCTTCTTCCCTTCCTTCAGGGCTCTGTTCAAATTACATCATCAGAAAGGCTTTTGCTCTATATTTCTCAATCCTCTTTATTTTTATTCATAGCACTTACTAATACCTGATGTATTTATTTATTTACTTTCATTGTAAGCTCCATGAAAGCAGTCCCCGCAGGAGTCAGAATAGTGCTTGGCATTTAGGAGGTCCCCGATATTTGATTAAATAAATGAATTTGCAGAGTCTAGACAATTTATTTTCATACTGCTTCCTCCATTTCATTTTCTCACTGTTGTTACCTATCTACAAAACTGAAGACTTTGAGTGAAAGAATGCAATGGGGGAAGAGCACCCACTGAAACTTAATTTGTAATTTCCAAAAATTTATCAGCTCTCAAAAGCAAGGCTACTTATATATTACACTTAAGATTTTTAAAAGTTATTTATTTATTCATTTAAGTAATTTCTACACCCAAAATGGGCTCAAACTTATGACCCCAAGATCAAGAGTTGCAAGATCTTCAGATGAGTTAATGAGGTGCCCCACATTTAAGATTTCTTACTAATGAATCAGGAAAAAATTTCAACTACTCTAATTTGTAAGATAGTAGCTCTCTAGGGATTACTAAAATGTGTAAGCTCTGTTTGTCCTTATACTAAATGGTTTTATAGGTAGTTGCTTCTGTTCTTCACTAGCAGTTTATTTATCTGAATGAAAACAGTTTTCACAAGCCCATGTACTTTACGACGTCTTACTGCAGGGAGAGCAAATGTGTGGCACATTTATTCTTCCCACACGCAACTCAGAGAGTGAAAACCGATCATACATTTTCCTGAGCAGATGTTGGTTCAATGGTTATCTTAACATAGAGATCCAAAAAGCTACACCAGCCAGAGGTGGCATGTGGAATAAAAATTAATTCAGAAAAAAAGATGACGGATCAAATGTTCATATTAAATTTTTGCATTCTGCTATCATTTTTTAATCTCTCTCTCATCTAGTACCCTAAAGTTTTCTTCTTACTCTGTATGGCTTACTCTGCCCTAATCAGATCATTGCTTACCTATTTCCCACATAATTTTCTTCTTTTGCGTGATCCTCCAAAATAAAAAACAGCATTTATACAGCTAATTTTAGCTAGTCAAACTCAAGAGTTCACCTTGTCCAGAGATTCATAACTTCCCCATTCTCACACAGTGCTTGATAAATAAAATATATTAATGTTTGTTGAAGGAGCCTATTTCAGATTCACTGATGTAGTTTAACCACACCTTACTTTATTAATAATAATAATAACTGAGACTATGAGAGGTGAGATAACATGCTGAGTTCAAACGGGTATATGATGGAAAATCCAAGGTTAAAATATAGGTTTACCAAATTCTAGGTTCACAGACTTTTGGGATCACCACTACAGCCTACTTCTTATAAATGTCTATGTTTCCCCTTAATACACAGGGACAGAGGTTACCTAGAGGGTAGGATGAGGGAGTAAAGATAGTCAAGGCAAAGCAAAAGTATGGTGAAACAGAGATTAAAAAAAAGAGGCAATGTTTACTGCTCATACTGAACTGTTCTTTCCAGATGAAAAATTACATATGTAGGTGTGCAAACTACAGATTTTTAAAAATATAGAAGAGTTAAAACCTGACTAAGAAACTATTTGTATTACGCCTATAATGTACTTTATAAGGCGACCAGGATGAAAAACCAGTATTGTCCCTTTGGGCAAAAAGAGATGCTTTGAACTACTTTGTTCATTTTAATAACAGTGATAATTATTTTTAAGAAATAATGTACTAAGGAAAGTGCTGGCACTAATATGATAAAAAACCACATTACCTTTGGAGCAAAATAGAGACTAAATCTTTCTCAGTGAGGTATATATTTTAGTACTATACCTACCAATAAACAAACATTATAACTGAAAGTACTAGGGTAGAACACTTCGAAGGTTAATTTTGAAACTCTCTAGTTTATTTTTTCCATTAAAAAAAAAGCCCTTTGAAAGACACATTTTATTACCTTTTCTTAAAAAAAGAGTCTTAAATAACTTTTCTTAAGAATGCGATAGTGTATAATAGCAGAAGAGAACACTTTGGAATTATTTGACAGGAAAGTTTTATTTGGTTCCTAGATAACCTGTTAACTTATTGCTGTTTTAGAATACGTTGGTGTCACATGCATGATTATGCTAAATCATTAAGAAAAAGTTCATACCTACTGAGAGCTACATTAAAAAGAGTAAAGACTGGGACGCCTGGGTGGCTCAGTGGGTTAAAGCCGCTGCCTTCGGCTCAGGTCATGGTCCCAGGGTCCTGGGATCGAGCCCCACGTCGGGCTCTCTGCTCACCAGGGAGCCTGCTTCCTCCTCTCTCTCTGCCTGCCTCTCTGCCTACTTGTGATCTCTGTCTGTAAAATGAATAAATAAAATCTTAAAAAAAAAAAAAAGCCCTTTGAAAGATACATTTTATTACCTTTTCTTAAAAAAAGAGTCTTAAATAACTTTTCTTAAGAATGCGATAGTGTACAATAGCAGAAGAGAACACTTTGGACTTAGTGACTTAGTGACTGCTGTTATGGAATCTGACAGAAACTTTTAAATCCTCTTATTGCATTTGACAATGCTAATTCCTTCCCGACTTCCTTTCTCAGTTTCTATCCTCGTGATCTTTCTGGCTAGTCCTCAGTTACTTGTAGGTTTCTCTTGAGGAACCTTTGTCCACTTTAAGATGCTGGTGCTCCCTTCCTCCTGTGAATCCTCCCTTGGTGAATTCATCTACCCTTTTGGTTTCAGTCACAATACATACTGATTTTTACTTAATCTACATTGCAAACCCTCATATTTTATGCTGAGGTTCAGACTCAAAGAAAAATAGCCTGTTAAATATGTTCTCTTGGATGCCCCATGGACGTAACAGGTCCAGCATACCATCCCTATTCCTGACTGGCCACTTCTCTTCTATTTTGGAGTGAGCACCAAGCCAGACACGGTGAATGCACCCTTTTTTTTTCATCAGGTCTTATTCACTCTACCTCCTAAGAGCACCTCCTAAGTCAGAATTCACTCACTTCTTTGAATCTCCACTAGCACTATCTAAATCTAGCTCATAACTTCTTACTGCATTACTGCCACAGATCCTTATCTGTTTTGCTCCCTTCCAATCCATTTCTCTCATGACCAAAAATGAGATCTTTCTGAAATGTCATATGTTTAAAAATCGTAAGGGCTTCTTGGAGCTTTCAGGATAAAGTCCAAACTTTCAAATATGAAAAGAATCATTATCGTCTGGTATATGCTTTTTCTCTTGAGTTTTCTCTTTTGGTGTGACCCTATCCCTTGCTATTAAGCTCTAGCCAGATGAAAAGATTCTGATGCCAGAGTACAACACACTATTTTCTCTCTGAGCTTTCCCATGTACTTGTTTGCTGACTCCCCTACCCTTGCCAAGAGAACTCTTACTTACACTTCCCAAATCAGTTCAGGTGTTACCTCTTCAAGGAAACCTTTCTAAAAATTACCTCATACAACTTCCCACACCACAAACACTATATCTGCATTAAGAATACTGTATGTTTCCTCAATACCCTGTGCAAACATCTTTTAGAGATCTGATCTCATGGTCTCATATCAACTAGACTGGAAGTTTCTTTAGGGCAGAGTCTGTCTTTATATCTTTATTCTTCTGAGCTCAGCATGGGAAGTGACACACAGTAGATGTTAAACAAATGTTTGAATGGTGAATAGGTAAATGAAGGATGACTCATAACCTCTTCTAGAATAAAAGGCATGTGATTTATGAATATTATTTTCATGGACTTAGAGACATTTTTGCTTATTTCTGGGCTCACTGATAAAAAATACAGACTACCTTAAATCTGATGGAGAGAAATTGGGGTGTTATTGGAAGTGACATGTGTGTTTTAGTAAAATGTCAATGCTAAAGTTTTAACTCTTTAGCCAATTTATTTTACCCATTCAGTTTTTCTTAATAGGTGTAGACCTTTATGAATGTCAGCTCTAAGCTGCCACTCTGGAAATGGGATGACATACCGCCTCTTTTCCTCTGGCATATTTTAGCTCTTCATTCCATAACTGCTGTTGTTCAGCCTCTAGGTCCTTGGTTAATTTATTAATGGTCTGTTGCAATTCATTTCTTTCATGATTTATTCTCTCGATGTCTGCAACTGAGTACTTCTGGTTATCGACAATATTCTGCAGGCGAGTATTCTCCTGTTTCATTGTTTCATATTCTAGTTCTGCATCGAAGAAAACAAATTTGTTAAGTTCTTTCAATTCCTACAAAGAAATTGAGGCCATTATTTATTTTTCAAACATTGTTGAGCCAGATTTAAAATTTTTTTTTTTAAGATTTTATTTATTTGTTTGACACACAGAGATCACAAGTAGGCTGAGAGGCAGGCAGAGAGAGAGGAGGAAGCAGGCTCCCTGCTGAGCAGAGAGTCGGATGTGGGGCTCAATCCCAGAACCCTGAGATCATGACCTGAGCCAAAGGCAGAGACTTTAACCCACTGAGCCACCCAGGCACCCCAGATTTAATTTTTTTTTTAACTCAGTCTCTACACCCAACGTAGGGCTCAAACTCACAACTCCAAGATCAAGAGTGGCATGCTCTACTGACTGAGTCAGTCATGCACCCTGATGCCATTATTGAATAGACTTGATTAATATGTCTAAATTTCCAAGTTATGTACATGTATATTTTTCTCTTCTCTTTGTGGGGATGATTCTATTTGATCTCACTCTGTTAATAACATTTCTGAAAGATGATACAACTAAAATTTTATGTTAGAAACTTACTTCCCTATTGGCTTGCATGATTTTCAGAAAGTGCTACATGAAAAAAATACGGCCCCACACATAATGATTAAGAATTATTACACTTAAGAGGAATAGTGTGCCAATGTTCAGTTCAAATGCTTTTTATACTCCAGCATGATTCTCAGCAATAAGTCAAAAAACCCACAAATTCTTCACAAATATAAAAATATTTATCTTCAAATATATCACTTTATTCTTATTCATGGGCATTTTCAGTAGTTTGATCAAAAAGTAAGTAACTACAGTGGTTAAGTTCTTGCTCTACTTACCAAAATTTTTAAAAAAATATTTATTTATTTGAGAGAGTGTGAGTACAGGTGGGAGGGGCAAAGGGAGAGAGAGAGAATCTCAAGCAGACTCCACACTAAGCAGAGCATGATGTGGGGCTTGATCTTGATCCCAGGACCCCAAAATCATGACTGGCGCTGAAACCAAAAGTCATATGCTTAAATGACTGCACCACCCAAGCGCCCTTCTATTTACCAAAATCTATAATCAAGAATGAGTATATTATTGTACTAAGACAAAATGATACTTACAAATAGGAAATGACCATGCAAAGGGCAAGAAAAGTTATCAAACTTAAAATATTTGGGGTTATATAGAATGGTATTTTCCAACCTTTTGTTATTCACAGCTTATAAAGAATATGATAGTACTTTTAAGCAGGCTGGAATAGATGGATGAGAATATGCTGACCAAATGCGCCAAGACAATCATTCCATGGGTTTACAGGATCAAGATCTTAGCTTCGTTATAACTCATTTGTAGCACTGTTCTTGTGAAGTCCCACATTTGAGTTAAAAATAAAAATAGATGAAGTAAAACATTATATATTTATCACAGGAATCTGTACAAAAAATCCACAATGTACATCCATCCATTTATCTATCTTTCTCTCTCTCTTCCTTCCTATCTCTATATCTATTTATATCCAGACAGTTTAATTAGGTCTCTTTGATTCTTGGCCGTGAGTGACTTTAAATAATCATGAAAGGGGCGCCTGGGTGGCTCAGTGGGTTAAAGCCTCTGCCTTCGGCTCAGGTCATGATCTCAGGCTCCTGGGATCAAGCCCCACGTTGGGCTCTCTGCTCCACAGGGAGCCTGCTTTCCCCTCTCTCTCTGCCTGCCTCTCTGCCTACTTGTGATCTCCGTCTGTCGAATAAATAAATAAAATCTTTAAAAAAAATTATGAAAGTTAAAATACTCAGAATAAAAACATCTTAGGTTAAGTTATAAAAATTATTATCTCAAACTAAATCAATCTGGAATAGTAAATGATGGCTAAAGTATCTCTCTCACCTCTTTAGCTTGCAATTATGGGGAAAAAATTCTCACAAGAAAAGTAGGGATATGAAAATTCTCTTGATAAATACCAATGAGGAAGACAGACTATTATAAAGTATTGATTTAACTGCATTACAAATATATTTTTTCAAAAAAATTTTATTTATATGTCAGAGAGCGAGAGTGAGCACACAAGGGAAGAGGCAGGCAGAGGGTGAAGCAGGTTCCCTGCTGAGCAAGGAGCTGATGTGGGACTCGATTCCAGGACCCTGGGATCATGACCTGAGCTGAAGGTAGATGCTTAACTAAATGAGCCAGCCAGGCATCCCTGCCTTACAAATATTGTTGTGATAAAAAATTAGTTTATGGCTTCTTGTCAACACGGAGAACAAATGTTCGGGGCCAAGTGTAAATTATTTAAAGGCTTGGTTTAGAGGAAATCTAATATATGTAATCAGAATTATTTGGAAAAAATAAGCTGATTTAAACAAATACTCCATATAATTATTATCTTTGACTTGACAGATGGTTAATATTATATAGACTAAGCATTAAATCAAATATCCTAAGGACTATCTACACAAATCCTATGTGAGACAGACACAATCTGTAAAATCCTATAAGAATAAAACTGAATTGGACAAATACCTAGAAAAATAGTACAATAGGTCCAGAGGATTATTCATTTTGTAAAGTGCCATCCAATGGCTCTGTGATTTATGAATACTTCTCTTTGCTTGCCTTCTGGCAGTATAGAAATATCAATCCATGTGTTATGGTATTTTTAATTTTACAGTTATGACTGATATGTGCTTATGAAAAACAAGGTTAGGAACTCACAGGATATAAACACACTTTCTTTAATTGGGCTTTTTCTTCCAAAGAATTGTAGTACTTTCATCTTTCCATCTTACTTTTTCAATCAGCTTAAGTTGCCAAGTGGTTTAGGAGGTGGTAGTAATAAGCAGACTGAAGCCAGGAGAGGTTTAAGAATCTGGCTTACTAATTACAAGGCAGAAGAGAATATATATTTATATCAGGTATCATATGTTTTTAGATTAGGTCCCTCTTGGCTTCAAAAAATCAGACAACAGAACATGTTAGAAGTTGTATTAGGCTGAATAATGGTTACCCAAACATATGAGATCCTAAATTTGTAAATATTTCTTTATTTGGAAAAGGGTTTTTTTGCAGATATTATTAAATATTTTGAGATGAGATTATCTCATCTCATTATTATGCCCTGGATTATCCAGTGGGTCCTAAATGACATCATAAATGTTCTTAAAAGATAGAGGCTGAGAGAAACAAACACAAAAAGAAGAGGAGACACACATACAGAGATAAGGCAATGTGAGGATAAAGGCAGAAATTGGAGTGACATGGCCAAAAGCTCAGGAATACCATCAGGAAACAGAAGCTGGAAGAGACAAGGAATGAATTCTCCCCTAGAGTCCTTGGAGGGAGCTTGGCCGTGCTAAATTTTGGACTTATGGCCTTTAGAACAAATTTCTATTGTTCTAATCTACCAATTTTGTGGTATTTTTCGATAGCAGCCTAAGAAAACTAATACATGCAGAAGGCATTGAAAACTTGGTGGCCTGCTATAGCCATTCATCATCAAAGAAAAAATTATTTGGATGACAAAGTTGTCTGTGTATGTGATAAACCCCAGGCAGGTCCCCATTCCAGTCTGAATGTCCTCTTTTAGCATTGGTTGTGCTTACCTACTCTAGAGATTTCTTCATCAAGACCATTCAGTTTCTGGTCAAGAATGGCTGAATGAGACTCCAAATTGCTCATGTATGCCTGATATTTTTGAACATCTGCTTGTAAGGAAGTTTTCAATTTTCTCAATGACTCCAGACGATTCTTTAAAAGAAAAAAAAAATCTAATTGATAACCATTCCTTTACTTGAAAATAACACAATATTATTTAAATTCATCTTAGAGAAAGGTATATTAGCATTTCCTATCCCTTTTAGAGGGAGCCAAAGAACTAAAAGGGAACTTTGCTGTTATGTTATTACCTAATTAAGAAGATGTACTTTTTGGGAAGTCAGTTTGGGATACAAAAAGTCAAGGGCCAGAATGAAAAAGCGAAACATTTAAAATCTGATGTTTTACAGAACAGTCTAGGCAATTCAGTAATATTAATACCCCAAATAAAATTAGGTATCTGGATATTATCATCTAGCTTTTAGAAAGCTCTTAGAATATAATACATTATATAAACACACTTATCGCCATTCCCTTTTCACTAACTAAATAACTCAGGGCTTATTATATTGTGCTCCCTAGAGGTGTAAAACATGGGGATCCTGTTCAAAAGATTTTTGGACTTATGTAAATAGGTAAGACTCTTTCATCATATTCCGAACACTATTAGTTCAAGACTGATAGATCACAAGGGAAAACAAAGCTCTAGAGATACCAAACATGTTTTCATGGAGAGTTCTGTCCTATGTAAAAAAAAAATTAACATTTAAGAAGGCTTTTTTTTTTTTTTGGATAAAGAAATAGCTGGTGTTCTCTAAGGAGATCCAAGAGTCCAAAACAGCTAAGTATATAAACCTATTCATGAAATAAGCATGTTTACTGACCGGTTCTTTTTCTCTTTCTTGTTCCAATCTTGCAATCTGTTCATTCAGTGCTTTGTTTTTTGCTGCTAATGATTCCAGCTTGGAAGCATCTACATTAAACAAATCCTCTGGAGAGAAAACCCCCAAACTTAGTAAGATCTCAATTCTGCCTAGAAACATTTATCCCCTGGGTCTTCACCATTGCTCTTTCCCTTATTTCCTTTTTGGTCTCTGCTCAAAATGCTACCAGTGAAGGATATCCTACCCTCTAAAATAGCAAACCTTTCCATTCACTACATCTTCTACCCTCTTACCTTGCTTCATTTTTGTTCTTGGAGTTACTACCCTTTGATTTATGGTTGTTAATTTGATTATTATCTCTAGTAGAGGTAATTTCATAGGACAGGGATTTTCTATCTCTTATTCATTACTGTATCCTCAGTGCCTAAGGTGACTTGCCCACTGTAGATATACAATAAATATTGTGTCAATAAATGAATTCACTAGATGCTTTTTATATTAGATCTCTATGAATTTTCCTCTTTTAAAATGAAACATCATTTACCTTGCTCCCTTTCTTATGCTGACAAGCTGAAACTGTCCTGTTATTTCAGGAAGATACATCCAATGGGAACATAGGGGAAATGCTTTCACCTTTTGTGCCAATAGTAGCAAGGTGATATTCTCCTGTTTTGATTGATTTCATTGAAGAAATAGTTTTACACATCTTAAATTTATCTGTTTTACCCACCATTCTACCATTTTACATTTAAGACTATTTCAATAAAGGAAAAAAGATTAAATTAATTCCTCTGGACCACTTTAGAGTTAGCTGGGAAATACTGAATTTCCCTAGGTTATAACAGAGTGGAAATATAATGAAGAATTTCTTTCATTGGAAATATAATGGTCCATTAACTGCCTGTCATACATTTTGAAGGGACCTTAAGACTTCTCACTAATTGGTAATTTCTCAAACAATAAAGCAAGAATATCATAGGAATAACACAGGAATAACCTTTGCTGTTTATTTTCTGTGTTCCTGGTAGTGTGTCTGATACTTTACATACATGGCCACTTAATCTTGCAAAACCTCATTAGACAGGTTAAGTAATTTGTTAAGGTCACGTAGCCAGGAAGAGGTTTGCCTCCAAAACTGGGATTCTTTCCTGCTTAACTATCACTTCTCTCCACCAAAGAAACAATAAAGACAAAAATTAGTAGGCATCCAAACACATTTAGAGTAGTTCACATAAACTGGGTGTGGTAAAATGAGCTACAACTCCACAAAAAGAGTTTAATACATGAGTAATAGCAGCACACTAGGAATGAGAACACTTACTCAGCTTTGACTGCAACTCTGCATTCATCTCTTCAAAACTGTCAGCCCCAGTCATGAAACTCTCATAGCATTTTATGGTGTAGTCCAAAAACAACTGATTGGGTTAAGCAGATTTAAAAACAAAGCTATTATTCTCTATTTAGTTTGTCTCATTTTTCTAAATGAAAATTTAAACTTGAATTAAAAAAAAAAAAAGTCAGGAATACTTAGCTATAAGAACTCCTATAAATGAGACACAAACCTAGGATCTATCATTAATTATGTTGCACAGATTTACTCAGTCTGCTACTTGTAATGTGTCTAAAAATAATAAAGAAAACTTAAATTTGGATAAAGGTGATACTTAGTAAACAGTAAAGAAACCATACATTCAGAATTTTGAGGTCAAAGAAAGAAGCTTATTAACAAATATAATTCAACATAAAATGCTCATTCATCTTTGTGCAATCAACCTTATGAAAAACTTAAATGAATTGATGATGTTAAGTCCAATTAAACTAAGTCTAGCTGTGAAAATCTGAATGAAGGCTATAGTTACATTGTTAACTTCAGTCTAAAAGAATGGGATGGTTAGTAGGTATTTAAATAGTAGAATATTAGCATTCTTAATATTTATCCAAGAGAAAGTAACACTATATTTTGCCATTATGAGGTGTTTTGGTCACTGAAGATGCATGCTTTGTTAGGAGGTGCGGATGGCTGATTAGAATTTTCCAAAGCCTATATGAAATAAATATCCCTCAAGACAAACCAATTCCCTTTGCGCTGATTCTTTGCTAATTAAACAACCTCCATATTACTTGGTTGATATGGAAAGGGTACCCTAAATAGGCAGTATGAGTATTCCTCTAACTAGAAAGGTATACCACTGATGATAAATTAATATATTTTCATTCTATTTCAGATCAGTTTCTTGTGAATTTGGTAACAGTGAATCAGTTTCTTTAAGCTTGGTCAATTTTGATTTTGCAGATATAAAAAAAATTAAATTTCTACAGTCAAATGCTCTGCTACTAACAAACTGAGTTTCTGGATCCACAAGGTGAGGCTCAGAATCTGGCGAAATTGTATACTTTGATGACCTTCTTTAAGATATTTTCAAATAATATTTTATACAGAGCAGTGCTTTAAAATTTCTAAAGTTCTGCTCTTGTATATTGTCATTTGAAATAACAGCTAAAATAGCAAGAATAACTTTTAATGGTTTAACCTTCAGGAAAAATGTTAAAAAATTTAATATTTAGTAAGTGTTGTATTTGGCTGCAAAACGAGGTACAGATAAATCTAGCCCAGGGCACATATTGCAACATGGGAGGAGAATTCTCTGGAGTAGGATCCAAGGCTTTCTAACTGATTCTCCAGCAGGGTTCATTGCTGAAGCAGTAAAAGGTATGGTTACTCTGTTTACAAAAAAAAAAAAAAGAAGTAATCATACCTCTTTGATCTATTTTTCCCAGGTAGTAATAAAAATTGAGACTAAAGTTTCTTGCCAGTTTCTTTTTATTGCAAATGCTCCAAAGAGTGTTGATTAGAATTAGCACAGAAAATAAGTTTTCTTTTTAGGGATCTGCATGGTGATTGATCTTTTACATGTGCTAGGGTACATTAATTTTAATCTTAATATTATAAATCTATTCCTTGGAGGTAGCATTTGCTTTATTCAGACACATACATTTGCTTATTTTAGGAAATAGGGTGAGGTTAGTTACATAGTTTAGGCTCCGGTAAAGTATGGATTGGGAACCAACTTGGACCATGTTTACTTTGATCTCAATCCCTTTTGGAAGTGGTAACTTGGATCTAAGTGGTAATACGCCTAACTAAAAAGGCCAAAACAAAACATAAACCCTACATGTAGTATTTTAAGACTCAAAGACTTATGTTTTCTATTGACAAAGAACTATATTAGACTTATGTTGCCAGTACTGCTACCTTCATTCTAAAAGGTAGACAAGGAAAGAAATGTTACATTTATATATAAGAAAATAACATGTTATGATTTAATTCCAATTTCCATGCTTTTCTACTTACTTACTTAACATTTAATTAATTACTTTTTAAAAAAGATTTATTTATTTTAGAGAGAGAGAGAGTGTGCGAGTGAGTACACAAGCATGTGGCCTCTCATGTGGGAGGAGGAGCAGAGGGGGAGGGAGAAAGTCTCAAGCCGAATCCAAGCTGGGCATGGAGCCAGCTGCGGGACTCGATCCCATGACCCTGAGATCATGACCTGAGCTGGACACTTAACCAAGTGCACCACCCAGGTGCCTCACTTAGTTAACATTTAAAATTTCTATGCCTACTTAATTTTAAGAAATTACAATGTGATTCCAAGAATAAATTTAAGATGAAAAAAATTCAATTTTAAAAGTTTTTCTGGAAGCAAAAAGACAAACTCTACAAAAGACTATATTAATTTTTTTAAAAAGATTTTTATTTATTTTTGGGAGAGACAGAGTAAGAGAGCATGAGTGGGGGGAGGAACAGAGAGAGAAGCAGAGCCCCCATTGAGCAGGAAGCCTGAGGTGGGGCTCCACCCCAGGACCCTGGGATCACGACCTGAGCCAAAGGCAGACAACTGACTGAACCAAAGGTAGACAACTGACTCAGCCACCTAGGTGCCTGACTGCATTAATTTCAATAGTGACACAGTTAAAATACCAAGATAACTAAGGTTTGTGTTAATGTAAGGTACCTTATTATGCATAATTCCATCTTCAGTTTCTTCTCCCCAAGGCTGTCCGTCATCAAATAAAGGTGAGCTTTCTTTCATGGCATTATGTAACTAGTAAGTACACAAGCAACATATTTAAGTTGATGAAATGTGAGAAAAACACATAGCTTTCATGTTTTGTAACATTTGTTTTAGTGTCACTTTTAGAAGCATTTACATTATTGCTGGGCTGAAAGTCTCTAGAGAGATCATATTATTGAGCATTAAAATGTAATCCTTTTGCTATTTTAGTAACTTAATCCATTAGAATTAGAAAAGGATGGATTCCATATTTACTTCTATAAAATATGCTGATGTTTCTACTACTAATTCATTGAGAGCATGTATACACGTTTTGATGCCACTCTGAGAATCTAAAAAAAAGGCTCCCACGTTAAAGGTGAACCAAAAAGGATTATTCTTCTTTTATATGAACTCAAATTTGGTGCTTAAATGTTATCTACAGACTCCTTCAGTATGTATAAATATGAACTTCAGATTGATCACAATATGAAATATTCAGAAATGCAACTGTTAAAGCTTAAAAGTGATAAGAGATAATACATTATAGCAAAACAGATGTTTATAATAGTAAGCCAAAAGGAAAATGGCTAAGGGTTTTTAAGGCAAAGAAATTCCATTTTGGAACACCTATTTTTATAAATTGTTTTAAAAATACAACCTTCCAAACATGAAAAAAATCACTAGAAAATGTAAATGAAATTGCTATGAAATGTAAACTTATAAATGTGTATCTAGTATAATGCACAGTAAGGTTCTAAGAGAAGTACCATGCATTAGGAATGAAAAAGGAATGTGGTTTCTACTAAAAATATTTCATTAATTTTTCTTATCCTAGGACTTACATATCAGATTCCTAAGTTCTTAACCCAGAGTTGCTTGCCATATCTACTTCTATCCTATTCCAAAGACACTCATATAAGACTTTTTTGTACATCTAAGGTGAAGGCAGGCAAACTCTAATAACTCATCTTTTATGACTTCTTCCCTTGACAAGCCTCAATAATCAGATTTTTAAAAATTTATTTATTTTTAAAGATTTTATTTATTCGTTTGAGAAAGATAGACGGAGAAAGAGAGAGAGCACAAGCAGGGGGAGAGGCAGAGGGAGAAGCAGACTCCCGCTGAGCTGGGAGCTCAACATGGGGCTTGATCCCAGGACCTGGAGATCATGACCTGAGCCGAAGGCAGATGCTTAACCATCTGAGTCACCCAGGAACCCCACAGTGAGATTTAACTAAGTCTGAAAGACATGTAGGGCAGAGCCCAAGATGAAGAACAGAATCTTCTACCTTGTTATCAGGGTAGATAAGTGTTTCTGTTGCTTTGTCAAAGGTCCATGTGAAAATTCTCGATACTCCATTAAGTTAAAAAAAGACCCTTACAGAGGGACAAACAACTCACCAGGAACTATATAAAACATTACTACAAGAATTAAAAGTTCTTCCGAACTGAGGAGATTTGGTTGAAACAGTTTCAACCTGAAACTCTATAGAAATAACCAGAAATGTGGATTTGAGTAATATTTTTTCAGTAAAAGGTGATTATTTTCCAGTATACCACTTCTCTATATAGTGAAATATGAGAGAGGAGAAAAGAACTCGGAAAGCCTGAGCCTGCCCCTCTGCCCAAGTAGGGGAGTTAATCCATAGCTCCACCCACTGCTCAGTGTAGCTCTTAGCTCTACCCGACCAGAAAGCCTGTCTAGACTCCTGAAATCCTTCTCAGCTCAGAAATACCTGAGCTAAGAGCCTGGAAGTTAGAAGTGATCATCCACTGAGCAAAGCTAGGGACCTCATTTGGACAGTAAACTTGGGGCATGGGTGGCTTTAAGTCAAGACCACAAAGAGCAACTAGAGCCTGTTCTCCTGCTCTGCTGAGGCAGAAGAACTAATTTACAACCTTAACCATGGCTAGTATAGCTTCTGGCTCTGTCCAAGCTGGAAACCTAGCTGGAGCATCTGGAAAACTGCCTGGCTCAGGAGCTGGTGAAGAGAGCTCGGTTGGGGCTTTGATCATCCGCAGAGGAAAGTCAGCAACCTCATCTGGCCAGAGTCTAGAGCACAGGTTTGCCTCTTTAGCTTCCCAAGAAGAATCTTGCCAGCCTTGGGTCTGTTTTCTTCCTCCACTCTGTTAGGGAATCTGATCCATAGCCCTGTCCACTGCTAAATACAAACTCCAACCTTGTTAACCAGAAAAACGTACCAGAGCTCATGGGAATCTCAATAGCCTCCCCTCTAGCCCCAGTTACAGCAATTGAATGGAGAACCTGCTCAGTGGCTCTGTTTCTGCAGACCCAAGACAACAGCCCTGTTATTCGGGGAGCTAAGCATGCAATTCTCTCTGAGTTGATTCCCAAAAAGCTTTGCTGGCTGAGGCTTGATCAGAAACACCAGTAGGAAAGGGAAGATAATTTATGGTGCTATCCAAAGCTGAATACAGTCTCCAGTGCCACCTGACCAGAAAACCTAACCAGAACACCTGGGAATATGGCAGAGAACCAAGCCACCAGTCTTTTCCTACTGTAGAGTAGCACTTCCCCTTCTCCCCTAACTTCACAGCTTGGGCAGTGACCTTGCCCCAAAATAGACCCTGATATAAGCCCCACCTAACCAAGTACATTATACATCTAGATACATCTAAAAACCCAATCCGAGCTGACTGGTAAAGAACTGTCTCTAAAAGAGAACCTGTCAAATGTGGAAGAAGAGACCACTTACTCAAATGTGCAGGTATCATCATAAAGAATCAAGGATCATGAAAAATAAGGTAAACATGACATTACCAAAGGAAAACTAATAAAGCTCCAATAACTGAACCTACAGAAATGGAGATCTATGAACTAATTCAGAATAATCCTCTCAAAAATATTTACTAAGGTATAAGAACACACAGCCAACTAAACAAAATTAGAAAAACAATGTATGAACAAAACAAGAAATTCAATGAAGAAACAGACACTATTAAAAAAAAAAATCAAATGAGAGCTGAAAAAAAAGGCTGATCTAAAGAATTAAACAGAGAGCTTCAAAAGCAAAGTCAACCATGCAAAAGAAGGAATCAGTGGACTAGAGGACAGGATATTTGAAATTATCCACTCACATAAACAGAAAGAAAAAAGAATGAAAAAGAGAAAAAAGTGTATGGGACTTATGGATCATCAAATGATATAATATCTGCATTATGGGAATCTCAAAAGGAGAAGAGAAAGAGAAGGGCACTGAAAGTATAAAGCAACAAAGACTTTAAACAATAAGAGATAAAAGTATAAAGTATAAAAAGCCAAAGCAGGTACTCCATGAGGTCTTGCATCACTGTGGAAATGCTATCTCCTAACCACTTATGAATAACATAAGCTGCTTAGTGAAACAAGGGTAAAGCATTCCATTGACAAGAGGAGTATTTGGTAGTGGGAAAAGAGAGGTAGTTATCCAATGTCCATGGATATCACTGAAGAGAAACAGATTGAATGCACAGACATTATACATAAAGTTCAATAAAATGTGAGTTGTATTAATGGACTGTGTCATTGGATTTCTACTCTTATCTTGACAATGGTGGTGCGCAAAGTACTGAGATGTCTTCTAGGTCAAAATCCAACCACCCAGTGCCTGCCTGTAGTTTGTCAAGGGATTTCAATTGCCAAGAGAATGTCAGGAGGACAGTGTTAGTTTTAGGGATTTTAGCACTAAGGACAGGAAACTCAGAAACTATAAAAGGAAGAAAAAAAAACTATAAAAGGAAGAGACTGAACTAGACTAGATAACAATTTGTATTTCTCAATAGTGAAAATACATCACATAAATCAAAAGGGAAAAAATATCTGTACCATATCCAAATGAGCTAATTACTCTTATCTGACTGTTTTTGATGTTCAAAATGGTGTTCCTATAAATCAACGAGAAAAGTGGCAAAAGACACAAATAGGCAGTTGTAATAAGTGTGAAATATGTTCAAATTGAGAAGAAAAATTGCAAATATGAAAAAAATCATGTTTTCACTCATTCGTTTAAAATATTGATAAATATAAGCAGTTTTATAAAGGTTAAAATTAACAGAAGCAAAAAAAATATATACATAAAATACGGCAAAAAAGTCCACAAGAAATAGCAATGACAAACCATACAAAAAGACAATTGCTTTTATAACATATATATATTAAGCTATTTTTTTCACCTTTCAAATGGTAAAGATTTTAAAAGAATGATGTGGATGCCATGGGAAAAGGCATATGCTCACATTGTTGAGGAGTTTTTAACTGGTGCAAGTTTTCTGCAGAGAAATTTGTCAATATACATCAAAAGTTGAAAGAAAAAAACCCCACATACTTTGCATAGCAAAAATGCATCTTTAAAACTATAGCCCAAGGAAATGTTTTAAATTGTTGTCTCTGAGTTGTGGGATTATGGGTATATCACTTTCTGTGTATTTCTGTATTTTCCAAAATTTTTTGCAATGAATATGAATTTTAATTAATAAAGGGGGAAAAAAAACAAAGTTATGTTATGTATATAATGGGGGAAATAATTTCCTACTTTTTTTTTTTTTTTAAGCTTTAAAACCTCATGAAAACAAATAATTTCCATGCCAGTGTGGTAATTCCTTACTCTCACCTCTAGAAGCATTTATTAAGAGTCTGAAGAACTTAAAAGCAAATGTGCTTTGGAAAATGAAAATAGTTGCAAACTTTGAGATAACTGGCAAAAGACATAGAGAAATAACACTATCATAAGGAAAAAAAAAATCTTTCCTACATATACATTTTAAAATGAAAAACCAAATACCTTGATGCAGTCTATCAGCCAAACCAAGGCTGCCACAATGTGTGGCCATGTATGAGGGGCACCCACTGTATACATGGAGCTTTTGGATAATGCAAAAGGATACCTATGAAAAATTAGAAAAAAATTAGAAAAAAAAAATAGAGACCAACAATGTTAATTTTGTGAAAATAAGGCTAAATTTGGCAAGAAGTTACATTAGAAAAATTCCACATTATACCCACAGTCTTGACTTATTTAGAAGATATTTATTAAGGTTTCATCCTTGGTCATCTTATTCTGAAATGAGATTCTGAAATGAGATTTCAGAATCTCATTGATTTCTTCTCTGCAGATTATTTCACGCATGTATACCTAACACTGTAGAACTTGATTTATAACCAGTATGCTGGACTTCTCTCCTAAAAGATTTTTTGTTCTCTCAAATTCAATGTACTCCAAATAAGCTACATGTGTATACTCTTAATCTTCAAATCCATTCCTTCCCGTGTTTACTCTACACAGCCATTCTTGACTTTACCCACCCCATTTTCTCCAGGCCTCCTATCCTGTCTTTTTTGCTTCTATAAAATCTGTGTTATCCAGCCCATCCTATTTATTCCTCATCATCTCAGTATTTGGAAGGCCTTATGAACTATCTTCTACAGTTCTGCAATAACCTTCAAACAGTGGTTTTTCTTGCCTTTTAAATTTATCCTAAGATATACTGCTCACAGTGATCTTAAAATATATGATTTTTCTAACTCAGAATCTTTACAAATCAATTGAGTCTGATTCTTCTTTGTGTTTCAACAATCTTTCTAGGCTAATAAATATAACATACAAACCCAAGATCTTTAAAGATTCTTGGAACCTCTTCTTCAAACTTTGTGTCAGGAAGTTCATACGAAGGGCACAAGAAGCCATAAAGAAAAGTGAAGATCTTTAGGAAGTCTTTAACAGAAGGAGCTTGTAGAGATTTCATGGATACGCTATACGCATAACCATTTTCTGTAAGAAACTACAAAAATTTTTATGAAACATCAAACACTATAATAGAAAAATTACTGGGAAATACTTAAGAGAATATAAAATACCTCACAGAGTTGTCGAATGCACTGCTGAATGAATGCTTTGTCATTAAGTGGTCGTGGGTCCTTGATTTTTTCAGAACTGGAAAATATACCAAATTGACTATTCCGGGATCCATGTCCACTAGTTCTGGGAACATAAACAGCCAAAATACAATCAAAAGTATTTCTGGCAGTGGTCAAGTCTAAATTATTTAAAGGTGATCTTGCATTTTCCTAGCAGCAACAACATCAAAGTTCAATTCTTTTATTCAAAGTAGAAAAAAAGGGCAAATCATGATAAGTATAAAATGAGATGGGAAGAAAAATGCACTGTGGTGCTTTGCATTCCTAACACCATCACCTAAGAATGTGCATTTTGAGTCCACTAGATCTTCTGTAAAACCATTCTCCAAGTTTATTCAGTAATCCCAGTCCTTTCGCCATCCTTTTTAGCCTTTCATGATTGCTCCTTCACTCTTAACCCCTTCATTTGCCATCATTTCTTGTGGGAAAATTGCTTTTGAGATGTTAAAATAGGTGGTGTATGCGTTTTCTCTTGACTATTTTTGTGTCATGCAATACTATGTATCTGATTGTTATTTACCATAAATTTACATGGTGCAACTTTTTAGTCATTAAAGGATGCAACATTTATGTTCCATTCTAAGCCTCCCCCACAAAACAAAATTTTATATTTTTATAATGGTTCCTTTTGCCTAACTTTGTAGCCTGATTTCGCTAACAACTGTAGCTTATTAAATACCCTTAGAATAATAATTTTCTTTATTGAACATATGCCACAAAACTGAGATGCAATGAACATTGGTGTAATATTTGAACTCTGGTCATCAGAGATCTATTTCTCCCTGCAGGTTTGCTTACTGCTTTCAACTTTTCTCCTGCCAAAGCTCTAAAAGTTCTTTAGCTTGGGCCCTCTCATTCCACAGCCCAGATTAGCTATTTTTTCCCCTGAGAATTTGCTAATTTGAGAACCACTTTTCTACATACTGTTATTACTTATTTTTTTTCTTTTTACCAAAAGGAGTACATGTATAGACTCAGCTGTTACTCTACACAAAACTGCACTATTAGACATCTTTTTAAGTTAAAAGAGAATACCCTAGCCAATCAAAATACTGTAACATTTAATTTATAGCTTAAGAGCACAAGGCCTAGAACCAGAGTTTGTGGTTTCAAATTCTTCCTCTTGTTTCTAGTTGTATGATCCTAAATAAATTACTTAATCTCTCTGTGCTTCAATTTCCCTTTCTATAAAATGGATACAATAACAGTATCTATTTACAGGGCAGTTCTGAGGATTGATTAAAAGAGTAAGTACAGACAAAATACTTAAAACAATGTCTGGCTCAGAAAATGTTAGATTTTATAATAATTACCATTATCTCTGAAGTTCACCACTGAGGGAAAAGTTACAATACAAAAATGTCTTAAGATTCTTCATCAACTGGAATGAATACCAGAAAGAGCTTAATTTGGTTTCAAGGCAAAGACTTTTGTAATGTAACAAACATTTCATCTCTGAATATTTTCAAAACAACTGAACAGGTTTGCCTTAAAACTGTTATATTTGGTTTTGGTGAGATAAAAGAACAGATTATTTTTTCAGTTTTGGGGTTTATCATTTCTTAAAAAATAGATCAATTTTATTGAGTTGTAATTTGCTTAGAGTAAAATGTATCTGTTTAAAGTGTCCAGTATGATGAGGTTTGACAACGTATACACACATGTAATCCTGCCACAATGAAGATATGAAGATATTGAACATTTTCATCATTGCAAAAGTTTTTTTTACTCTTTAACAATCAAGACTTGCCCTACCCTCAGCATAGGCAACCACTGATCTACACTAAACAGTGGTTCTCAAAGTGTGATCTCGGAGATCTGAGAAGTCAAAGCTATTTTCATACTGAAAAACTAAGATGGTACTTGTCCCTTTCATTCTCATTTTCTCATGAGTGTACTCTGGAGTTTTCCAGAGGTTGGCTATATGATGAATGATATTTTAACAATGTGGAAGCTGATATGAGAAGCTAGCGATCTTCTATTTAGCCAGACATTAAAGAGATTTGGAAAGATGTAAAACAACATCACTTTTCTTACTGAATAGTTTTGTATTTGGAAAAAAATATATACTTATGATATTTTTGTTAACATGTAAGGGGTTATTATTATTTTACATTCAATGAATGCATAATTAAAACCTTTTCAGTTTTAATATCTAATATGATTAATATCCGTGAATACAGCCCATAAAATAAAAAGCTCTTTGGAATCTTAATATTTAAGAGTATAAAAAAGCCTGGGCCTAAAATGTTGAACTAGATGATGGTTCCCCCCAATTTAAAAATGCTATACTATCTGAAAGCTAGGTATAGAATTTTTAATCTATTCACTTATAACATGAAATAGTGGTCTGAATGTGCTGATAGATCTCTTAGCACTATCTAAAACAGATATAACCATTTCATCATTTAAAACAGAAGAAAGCTAGCTTATAACTTTCTTTTGTAAGTGATCATGCCATCCAATTTTTTAAAAATCCCTTCATTAAAAATAATAAAAAATATCATTACCTTTTACCAAACACAGAGACTTTTCTTTCAGATGTGGGTTTGTTTATATTCAACTTTCCAAAGGTTGGTTTCTCTTTGCTTTAACAAAATGAAAAAGACAAACTTTAAAAAATAAATATAAAAAAATTAGTTTAAGAAATTTTTGGAAATATGTTGGAACTAGCACCTCTTTTCCGTTGCCTATAAAAATAATTCAGAATAATGAAAAAAAATATATTTTTTAAGATTTTATTTATTTGACAGAGAGACATAGCAAAAGAGAGAACACAAACAGGGGGAGTAGCAGAAGCAGGCTTCCCACGGAGCAAGGAGCCCAATGTGGGCTCGATCCTGGGATCATGACCTGAGATGAAGGCAGACACTTAATGACTGAGCCACCCAGGGGCCCAGAATCATGAAAATTTTTAGTAGCAATCATAGCTGTTAAAAATGGTATAGGCTAATAACATGCACAAGTACTAATGCTAAAATGTTAAGAAGAAAGTAGAAAAAACCATTATCTACATTCTCATTTCAGTCATTTTAACGTATGTCCATTTATGGATAACCTCAAAGGAAAAGAATTTAAAAATGGGTATCTTCAATCATAGGATGATAGCTACATTTAACATTTTTCTTTTAAGGCCTATTGTATCAGAATGCAACTACACCTAAGAACATACATTATGTAAATAACAAACCCAAAACATTACCAGTGACAGCTGTTTAGTTTTCAATATAATTCCAGGCATAAATCTTTTAGTGTACATAATGTGTAATAATACAAAAGAATTCTGATTTCAGAAGTTAAAGATACAAATAATTCAAATTTCTAAAAGTAGCTGAGGCTTATACAATGTAAACCTAAGTAATTTAAGTACAGTTAGCAAGTAACTTGTACCTTGGTATCACAGGGTTGATAAAGCCCTCAGTGGCTTACAAACAGCCTTTTAATTAGAACAAACTTAAAGAGAAAAACTTGTTTATGATAGTATAATTATATACCACTTTCCAGTGTATACTGAGAAAACAGTTTGGAGAAGTGGTTCTGTAGGCTCTTCTAAACTGCAGCTTATCATCAAGCAAATAAGTAATAACTCTGGTAATTTTGCTAGTTGGATATACTTCAATAAATTCAAAGTTCTAGCAATAAGCTTGAATTAAGCAGGTCTAGAATAAAGGAGGAAAATAAGAAAAAATGCTGAAAGGGAATTAACAGTCCTTTTTAGGAGTTGCTGGGCAAAGGTTGTAGCTTTGGAATTTTAAGGAACAAATGAGATAAAACACACTTAATAATATGCCAATTTTTAGCCTTCATTAACCCAAATTAGGTACCAATGTGAACAAACAAGATTCATCAGAACATCATAGTATACTTTTATATTAATCATCTTCACAGTTTTTTTTGTCAAAGGCAGGCACGAGGACTTACGTTTGAGGGGTATGGAGGCCTTGTTTATTGAGATCCTGAGACCTTAACTCCTGCATGGAGAGTCGGCCAGCACCACCGGTGGAAACTGAACTGCGCTTCATGCTTACCACCTGCATTCATGAATGAATTCAGTATTAAAAAATCTTTCCAGACACAGATGCTTCATTAAGCACCAGCTGTTATCTTCATCCCCAAACAGAAAGCAACCAAGCATTGTTTCTCCAGGATAATCTTTCCCTGGGCCCTCTTGTTCATATAACGCCAAGTCCTCATTTGCAGGGAGTATGTATTTAACTTCTTTTAAAAATATTCAACACACACGAATATTTACTAACTGCCTACCATGTACACCCGAGTGTGCAAGACAATTGAAATGACACAATGATAAATAAGGTTTAATTCCTGCCTTGACACATCTATGGTAATTAAAGCCTTGAAGCCTAATCCAGATCACCTTACTGCTGTTGGCTGCACCTTTTCATTGGGAAAGTCAGAGGCTACCTGACAAGAACTACCTCAAGATGTTTCCTCGGGGCGCCTGGGTGGCTCAGTGGGTTAAAGCCTCTGCTTTCGGCTCAGGTCATGATCCCAGTGTCCTGGGATTGAGCCCCGAATTGGGCTCTCTGCTCAGCAGGGAGCCTGCTTCTTCCTCTCTCTCTCTCACTGCCTCCCTCTCTGCCTACTTGTGATCTCTGTCAAATTAAAAAAAAAAAAATGTTTCCTTTACTTTGGTCTTAGAGAATACAGCTGTTCTGCTTTCTTTTCCTAATCTCCATCTCTCTTGCTCTGTCTTTAACCCACTGCTTCCCATTTATATTTAATTAGTGCCCCTCTTACTTCAATCTCCCTCCCAACAAGGATCAATTATCTGGTCCACAAAATGGTCTACAGGCTGCTTCTTATTTCTCAGAAAATTAACATTTCCTTCATCTCTACTGAAGCAGTTGTCTCCTAGAATACTCATGATTGCAAATCTTTTGATCCTACCTCATCTCTGTGGCATTAGACACTATACACCTAGATTTCTCAGGTCCTGTCTTAATTTCCAGCGCTGTGGACATTTGTGGTTATCCTGTCACTTCTCTAGGCTCTCCTTTGTTTTTTAAACTGAGTACACTCTTTCCATCTTGTTCTGCCACCTATTTCTTTCACATCTTTATGCATTTCTGCTATGCATTCAAATTTCCCACTCACCTACATGTACATTCCAAATCTTCACTTAAAATGTAATTTAAGATTAAGACTTCCCGGGCGCCTGGGTGGCTCAGTGGGTTAAGCCACTGCCTACGGCTCAGGTCATGATCTCAGGATCGTGGGATCGAGTCCCGCATCGGGCTCTCTGCTCAGCAGGGAGCCTGCTTCCCTCTCTCTCTCTCTGCCTACCTCTCCGTCTACTTGTGATTTCTCTCTGTCAAATAAATAAACAAAATCTAAAAAAAAAAAAAAAAAGGAAAGATTAAGACTTCCCTACACACCCACTAGGACGTTACACCAGTATCTCAAACGCAACACCTCAAACAGTTCTTCGTCGAGTCCCTCCTCTCCCTGCTCCCATCAGTTCTTCCCCTTCCCTCCCTCCAGAGTCTCTGCTCCCCACCAGAGTGCCCTTAGGTCTCCCTCTTCTCCCCTGGAAGTCACCGTCAGTTGAAATTTATTGGACTCCGGGAAACTTGCTCCCCGTACAGACTCGGCCCGGAGGTTTCTCACAATGGCAGACACCAAAACGTTGCTCCTCAGGGCCTCTAAATCTAAGCTGTCAGCTCCATCGCTTTCTCCCTTAGAACAGTTCTGGCGGCACAAAATTAACTCAAAGTCATTAATTACCTTTCTTCCAGTTTCGTGACACAACCCAGGGACCGAATTCCTGTAACCTGTGCAACTATTCACCGGGCAGTCCAACAGCCGCCGAAACACCCAACTCCACCCTCCACCCGCCGTCGCAGTTCGAATTTTAAA
Organism: Lutra lutra; assembly: GCF_902655055.1. NCBI lineage: Eukaryota > Metazoa > Chordata > Mammalia > Carnivora > Mustelidae > Lutra > Lutra lutra. The sequence goes on along the minus strand of NC_062289.1, from coordinate 52,984,782 downwards.
ATCTCCGCTTGGCGTCTACGTCAACACGTACGTCGAACGCGTGCACAACTCTTCCGCGCCGCTGCCCGTCGCGGGAGTTGTGCGTATTGCGGGCCGCCTGCCCCCTCGGTCGGCACACTGGCGTCTCTGGTAAGTGCAAGCGTACCCTACAAAGTCTGGTCCGATTTCTAAAGTTAGCGCTGAAGACCTGGGCGCTCTAGGTCTCTGAGAAGCGGATGGAGAGCTCCAAATCGTCCTGGAAACGCTTTTTCCGTACAGCAACATGGCAGCGCCCGTTGGCTCCTAGAAAAATTTCTTTCCTTTGCTATGAAAGTGGCGTCTTTCATGACCACTCTTTAAAGGGTTGCTTCTTTCATGATGCAAGTCTGGGAGACGTCGTGCAGTTTTTCTGACAGGGGATGCGGTGAGGTAGGAGATAGTGACTGCTGAGGGTGGGTGTCACCGGCTTCGAGGATCTAGCGGGTGTGGCTCCGCGGCCGCTAAGGATCGGGTTCGCAGTTTGCTCGCGAGGGTTTCATGGTCCTCTAGTGGTGGCCAGAGAGTAAAGCTATGAGGAACCCAACGGGGTAGAAGGTGGGTTTGGGAGTGAAGGGGAGAGGTAGAAGAGAAAGGATTTAAGCACCGTAGTGTACTTTGCTAAAATAGAACTTCCCTGCTTCCCTGAGTTTAAACTCAGAGACATGTACTGCCCAATACCGGGAGAGTGGTGGCGGTGGGAGAAAAGCTTTGAGCCGGAGTCCGCATACTGATTCTTGGAGATTTGCGGTTAACTAATTGTAATATTGGGCATGTCATCTTTTCTGAGTTTCAGTCTTCTTGACTAAATTTCTTCCTCTCACTAGCCATTACATTACCGCAAGTGGTGACTCTGAAGGGAGGACCAATACCAGGATTACCATCACTAATAGCATTTGTTTGAGCAGTTGCTGTGTGTCAGGCACTGGGCAGCACTTAGATTATCTCATTTAGTTCTCTAAATTGCCTTCTGAGACATAAAAAATGGATGAATTTGAGACTCGGTGAGATTAAATAACTTGTCCATGGTCACACTGATGACACTACATGGAGTTAGAAGTTTGGATCTAAATGCTCTCTTACTAGCTGTAGTGTTAAAACACTTATTCTGTCCTCCTCTTAAGTTCTTCATTATACTACATTTAGTAGGCAATACCCAGAACTTTACCCTTTTTTTTTTTTTTTTTTTTGTAAAAAGGAGGTTTTGAAAAAACATAGTTGCTGAAGGAGGACTGCTCCTCCTGTTCTCCTGAAGGAGAACCAATAACCTTGCAATTTTGTTAGGGTTTGGTACTTCTGATATCTGTTAAAATTGAATTGTGCTCTGCCTAGACCAGTCTTTCATTTTGTTTTTCGCACTCCTATGGTAGCAGTGGTTAAGTGTGGCAGTGTTGATGGGCTGACTTGTTATGGCAAATGTGCTTTGAAAAAACAAGGACTGATCTGCTAACAACTCCTCTGGAAATTATGTGACCTCTCTAGGTTTATCTCAGTAAAAAGGGTGAATTCACATAGGTAATATTCTTTGTTTTGACAGAACACTCTCATCTTTAAGAATTGAGTGACTTCGTGACTTGGAGGATGTGGACCTAGTGGCTGGATTCAAGGACGAACAGTAGGTTGTATGGAGGGCCCAGGAGGATTCAGTTGGGATCCCAGAAATAAGATCATGTTTTAATGCTCTTTTGCTAAATTGGCTGAAAAGTTTGAATTATCAACCCTGTAATTAAAAGTTTATATTAAAACATTGCATTTTTCCTTAACATATCATGAATCTCAAATTCTCTTTTGTGTATATGTTAAGTTTATGTACATGCACATAAAATTACCTGTGTATGGGAAGTATATTTTTATTGAAATGCGGGACATTTAAGAAGTTAATCCGGAAAATTGGGTTTTACATCTAGACCCTCATACTTCCAGAGTTTTTTTTTTTTTTTTTTTCCTTTCTTTTTTAAGAGAAGAGAATGTCAGTGGTGCATCAGCTGTCTCCAGGATGGTTATTAGATCATCTTTCTTTTGTTAACAACATAAACTACCAACTTCACCAACATCATGAGCCTTGTTTCAGTAAAAATGAACCCACTTCATCTGCCCACTTTGATCCTCTTCAAAAGGATTCTTTGATGTCTTTGGGAGCCTCTGCTACATTTAGTGCTTTTGACTCTACCACTAAGCCAGATAATGATGCCAGAGGAAATTGTAAAATCGTCATACAGAGATATGTTTTTCGATCTGAGCTATTTAATGTCACCAAACCTTATATAACCCCAACTGTTCACAAAGAATGCCGACCAAGGAATGAGAAGGAAGATCCAATGGATGGTGTTAAAGAAGAAAACTGCATTTCTATTGGGAAGGTAGAAAGTTTTAATACATTTTTATTTTTCTACAGAACATGCAGAAGAAGTTTATTATTCCAATATCTTAAATATCTTACAACTTACTAAGTCTGAAAAACAATCCATAAAGCATAGGAAGGTTTTAGTTATAGCCAATGTAATTTTTTTAAACCTTTATTTACATATTTATTTGACACAGAGAAAGAGATCACAAGCAGACAGAGAGGCAGGCAGAGACAGAGAGAGGGGGAAGCAGGCTCCCCGCTGAGCAGAGAGCCTAAGGCAGGGCTTGATCCTGGGACTCTGGGATCATGATCTGAGCTGAAGGCAGAGGCTTTAACACACTGAGCCACTCAGGCGCCCCAAGGCAATGTAATTTTTAACTCTTTCCTAATGTTCTACCATTCTTGGAAGACCAAATTTGCATATTTCAAAAGTAAGCAAAGTTTGCTCAAAAGTGAATGCTCTGTAAATTAAAACAACAAAAACAAAAAGCCCTTTCTGCTAGTCATTTGTATTAATGGCATATTTTTAAAACTGTTTTTGTTCAACAATGTGCTGCTTTGTCTGCAAAATCCCAAAGCAGTTTATGGATTTTGGGAGATTCTTAGAGACCTTTCCAATGGGGATAAGTTCATATAATGAAGTTTGCAGGAAGGGTGATATTTCATAAAGTTTTTAATAATAAAAGTAGAAAGCTACTATAGAAAATTGTGTATGTTCTTAAAGCATATGTATTTGTATATACACTGATGCAGTCTTTTGATGCAGTTTCAAGAATGCTATACTCAAGATCAAATTAATTATGCTTTAATACTTTTTATGTTTCTGAAGAGTTCAGAGGTGATTATACAAAGTCCATTTCAGATAGATTATATTAACATTTTCTTTGATAGAGTAGGAGTAACTTTATTACTCACCCACAAATATTTGAGATCTTTCTGTGTGCTGTTTTACGTACAGGGATGAAACAAGATAAACAAAGTTAGTACCTTCATGGATCTTATAACTGAGATCCATGAAGAAAGATATTAAATAAGAAAGCATGTTGAGAATTAGAATAAGGAAAGTAATAGGGGTAATTTATTACATTGTTCTCGTTTCCTGAAATAGGACTTTTAATATTCTTGTAATTTCTTCTGTCTTTCTTTTCCTTTGGACAAATATTTATTGACCATTTGCTGTGTGTCAGGCATAGGAAAGAAAATATATAATGTCTGAGATTTCAGTGAAATATTACATGGATTATCAATACTATTACTAATACAGAAAAATAATAAGCATTTGCACTTCACTAAGTATGGGCATCTTTTAATGTTTTCACTATTATGTTGGATAAGTTTCTCATTTTAATATGGAAAAATGTAGATGAGTGTATGTAATGAATATCTTCACAAAAACTTACCTTAATTCTGATATGCTAAGGCAAACTGTTCAATTAGCTTAGTCTTTAGTTCATTTATTTATTTAGCCAGGAAACATTTATTGTTAGCCTGCTGGGATTATGGTACCATGTATACTCATGTTTCAGCAATAAGAGGTATGAAGTCCCTGCTCTATTTTGCACTGTCTTACATGTTCTTTTCTGTGGAGTTGTTAGATACAGAACGATGTTAGTATATCTGATTTATACCTAGCCCTCAGATCAGTCATAAAGAGCAATTGAAAATGCAAGGGATTTTTAAAATGATAGTATATGAATAGTTCCTTTCCTCATAAATGAAGTTGAGAATTGTGTGATATATATCAGCTGATAGATGACACTAGTAATATACACAGTGTCACAGTTTTCTTGTGTTCCATGGATGTCTGTGCTACATTTATCATTGGTACTAGTTCTTATTAATAGCAGATACAGGTTAGGTGACCTTATATCATTCATTAAGTTTGTAGTAATAACAATAATAATTAATAATAACAATACATAGTAATTTTTTTATTTGGGAAAGCTTATTTCCTTAGTCCATATGCTTTTCACTGATTTTGACCTTCCTTGTCGATTAACCTCTTAAAGACTAAGATACACACTATGGAAAATGTGATAACAAAGATATACTAATATATTTCAAAATATCAATATTGTGATAGATGGCAACATAATTTTGTCTCTGTAATTTACTCTTTAGAAGCGTAAAAGATGTGTCGTTTTCAATCAAGGTGAATTGGATGCTATGGAATATCATACAAAGGTAGGTGTGAAATATTCATTGATGACATTGGAAGATTAATGTGAAGTAGTATAAATAACAATATAAATAAGGATGTTCTTAAAAATTAAGCCATTGTTTTGATCAAAGTTAGAATTTAATAGTGGAGTGATTTATTTTTACTTTTATAGTAATAAACAGTCCAATTTTTCTTAAAAAAATTTTTTTTTTTTAAGATTTTATTTAGTTATTTGACAGACAGAGATCACAAGTAGGCAGAGAGGCAGGCAGAGAGAGAGAGGAAGGGAAGCAGGCACCCTGCTGAGCAGAGAGCCCGATGCAGGGCTCGATCCCAGGACCCTGAGACCATGACCTGAGCCGAAGGCAGAGGCCTAACCCACTGAGCCACCCAGGCACCCCAATTTTTCTTAAAATTTTATATACTTCTATTAGTTTTACTATTTAACACAAGTAAACTTATACTATATTGGTTAAGTTTAGAAATTTGATAAGTTTTAAAGTCTCTTGTCCATAGGTAAGATGACTTAAGATAGTTGCAGAAGAAAGCATGAACGATGTGAAGGAGGTATTTTTAGAGCATAACGATAAAGGGGACCTAGTAAAGAAATGAGAGGAAGCAGAGGGCAATCCAGTATTTTAAGCTTTAACTCTCTTGATTGAAATGGGAAAATTGGGGTTGGAATTTGGCTTAGGAGGGATGATAGTAAATGCAGTCTTGGACATGTTGAGTTAATTTGATGATAGGACCCAAGATTTTTTCTCTTTTGTGTAGGAAGATATACATAATAAAATCTGCTGTTTTACCATTTTTAGATGTGTAATTCAGTGGCATTAAGTATATTCACAATATTGTGCCATAATCACCATGCAACCATCTCCAGAACTTTTTCATCATCCCACATAGAATCTACGCTGGTTAAATAGCTCCCCATTTTCCTCTTCCCACAGCCCTTAGTAACCTCTATTCTACTTTCTGTATTTTGCATTTGCCTATTATAGGTGTATAAGTGGAATCATATATTCATCCTTTTGTTTCTAATTTATTTCACTTAGCATAATGTCTTCAAGGTTCATTCCAGTATCAGAATTTCATTCTGTTTTAAGACTAAGTAGTATTTCATTGTATGTCTGCACTTCATTTTTTTTTATCCATTCATTTGTTCATGTACATTTGGGTTCTTTCCATCTTTTGGCTGTTGTGAATAATGCTGCTATGAATATTTGGTGTATAAGTATCTGTTTAAGTCTTGCTTTCAATTATTTTCGGTATATACCTAGATGAGAATTGCTGGATCACATAGTAACTTTATGTTTAACTTTTTGAGGAACTGCCAAACTCTTTTCCACAGCAGTTGCATCTCATCTAGGTATATACCTAGATGAGAATTGCTGGATCACATAGTAACTTTATGTTTAACTTTTTGAGGAACTGCCAAACTCTTTTCCACAGCAGTTGCATCCTACCAGCAGTGCACAAGGGTTCCAGTTCCTGCATACTCTAATACTTGTAATTTTCTGTTTGCTTTTTCAAAAGTAAAAGCCATCCTAATAGGTGTAGAGTGATATCTCCTTGTGGTTTTCATTAACACATTGGATTTTATGTGTATTGAGGAAGCTGAATACACAAGTGCTAAATCTTTCAATATCAAAAGTTTGCTGTAGTTTGTTAATTTTCAAAGTATTTCTATTGCCTGGAAATGTCACTTGCAAGATTAAACTGCAGAAGTATGCAAAAATCCAGGGTATGATATAAGAAAGATTAATAATTTTAAGATGTTAAATGAAATTAGAGAATAGAGGGGCGCCTGGGTGCCTCAGTGGGTTAAAGCCTCTGCCTTCGGCTTGGGTCATGATCCCAGGGTCCTGGGATCGAGCCCCACATCAGGCTCTCTGTTCAGCAGGGAGCCTGCTTCCTCCTCTCTCTCTCTCTGCCTGCCTCTCTGCCTACTTGTGATCTCTGTCTGTCAAATAAATAACTAAATAAAATCTTTAAAAAAAAAATTAGAGAATAGAATTTCTTGAATTCATGTATGTATTCAGATCGCTAAATACTTTTGACTATTTTTTTTAAAGATTTTTATTTATTTATTTGACAGAGAGAGATCACAAGTAGATGGAGAGGCAGGCAGAGAGAGAGAGAGGGAAGCAGGATCCCTGCCGAGCAGAGAACCCGATGCGGGACTCGATCCCAGGACCCTAAGATCATGACCTGAGCTGAAGGCAGCAGCTTAACCCACTGAGCCACCCAGGCGCCCAATACTTTTGACTATTAATGATAACTATAAATTGGGAAACATTCATGTGCTGCAGAATAGAATCAAATCCTTCAGTCGTAGAACAGAATATTTATAAAATCAACTTTAGAACTCTTTTAGCTTCAGTAGCAAATTGGAATAAAAGTATATGGCCATTTTATTGTCAGTTAACAATTTTATAGGGATTAGAGTCTATTGGCAGTAATGGAATATTTGAAGTTGGTACGAGGACTGTTAATAGACAAGATATATAGATGACTTTAAGGAACATATATTAAGGAAAAGCCTGTAGTAGAACTTGTCTTATTTTCTTTACTGAATGAATCTATCTGTGCCCCTCCCTTTCTTCTTATCTAATTCACTTATTCATTTATACATTTATTCCCTCACTCAGTAAGTGCATTAATTCAGTTCACTTATAAATATTCATTAAGTGCCAGCTGTACAGCAGACAGAGTTATTCCTGGGACTTCAGTAGAAATACAGATAAATACAGTGCTTCTGTTTCAGCACTTAGGTTCTTGAGGGACACAGATGATTAAACTAAACTACTGTATATCATAAAAAGCACTATGCTAGGACAAGTCTAGGATACAGTGAGAGCACAGAGGTGGGCATCCAACTTAGACCTAAGGATGGGTGTCAAGGAAAGCTTTATGGAGGCACTAATTTTGTTTAAGTTGAGTCTTTGTAGTAGGCATTAGTCATATGAAGAGGGTGATGAAGAGTGATGAAGAGTGATTCTTTGAGTAGAATAGCATTTTTTTAAAAAGATTTTATTTATTTGACAGACAGAGATCACCTGTAGGCAGAGAGGCAGGCAGAGAGAGAGGGGGAAGCAGGCTCCCTGCTGAACAGAGAGCCTGATGGGGCCTCCATCTCAGGACCCTGAGACCATGACCTGAGCTGAAGGCAGAGGCTTAAACCTCTGAGCCTCTGAGCCTCTGAGCATACTTGATACAATTTTGCACCTTGCTTTTTTCCCTTCAGATAGACATACTTTACAAATTGTTTTATGTCACTTGTCTTTTGTACTTTTCTTAGTCTTTAACTGTTGAGATTTAGGTACATTATACACATGCTGTATACATACATATGTGTGTATCTGCAGGGTACATTTCAAGCAATTAAGTTGTTGGGTCAGAGGTTTGAACCTTTTGATAGATATTTTCAAATTGCTACTATGGAGGTTTTGTCATCTTATTAGCAAACCAGAAATGTATAATTTTGCCGTTTTTCTCACATCCTTACCATCACAGTATGTGATGTATTGTTTTTGATACTTGCCAGTTTGATAGGTAAAAAATAATATTTCAGTATGATTTTAATTTGCATTCCCTTAGTGTGGTTAAGTATTTTTACATACATTTAAAAACCATTTGTATTTTTTTAATGTGAACTGTTTGTTTCTTTTGTGTATTAAAATATTGTGTCCTTAATTTATAGGTGCTCTTTATATGTTAGGGAAACTAGTACTTTGCCTATGATATAAATTGCAAATATATTTTTACCGTTTTGTCATTTTGATTTTAATTATGATTTTTTTAACCACATACACAGTTTTGTATTTTTATTTAGTTAAATTTATTCATTTTTTTATCTTTCATGACTTCTGGATTTTTGAGTCATATTTAAAAAGGTATTTCTTCTTCAAGGCTTTAAAAGAATTTTCCCATGGAGGGTAAAATGAAAGAATTTTCCCATGTTTTTTCCTAGAATATTATTTCATTTCATATTAATATCTTTGATTCATTTGGATTTCATTGTGGTATAAAGTGTAGTAACACATACACATATGTATATGAGTTTGTTTCTGGACTTTGTCTTTATTTGTCTATCTTCCAGTCTCTTTTCAGGTTTTATAACATGAGTATGTTTTAATATTTGGTATGCTCATCCCCCTTTTATCCATATTTCTCTTTTACAGAGTTTTTGTTTTGTTTATTTTCCCATATGAATTTCCCATTAAGATCAATTTAATTCTGGTTAGAAAAAGAAGCAATTAGAATTTTTATGGTATCAAGTTAAATTTATAAATTATATTAGGGCCTACTAACATCTTTAAGAGGTTAATAACACAGATACGTCTTTCCATTTGTTTCAGTTTCTGTTGTCATTCTATAAGATTTTCTTTATAAAAGTCTTGCCAGTTTCTTAAGTTGCTGTAGGTTTTTTTTTTTTTCTTTTAATCTCTGGGTTTTTGAGGTAATGCTTATAACTTCTGAAAATAGTAGTACTTTTAGTTACAGCTTTCTAATTATTTTATCTCTAATTTATTTCTTGTTTGCAAATGTATAGGCTAGAAAATACAATACAATACAATATTAAATCATAGATATGACAGTATATATCTTTGTCTTGTTCCTGACTCTGGGGATGATTTCATTACTAAGCATAATACTGGCTTTTGGACTGACCAGCAAATAGCATGTTAAGGAGGTTTCCATTTGTTCTTTTTTGTTACTTTTTTTTTTTTTAAGATTTTATTTATTTGACAGACAGAGATCACAAGTAGGCAGAGAGGCAGGCAGAGAGAGAGGGGGAAGCAGGCTCCCCGCTGAGCAGAGAGCCTGATGTGGGGCTTGATCCCAGGACCCTGAGAGCATGACCTGAGCTGAAGGCAGAGGCTTAACCCTCTGAGCCACCCAGGTGCCCCATTACTTTTTTTTTTTTTTTTTTTTTTTTTTTAAGATTTTACTGATTTATTTGGGAGAGTGTGAGAGAATGAGCATGGCATGGGGTGGAGGGAGCAGATAGGGAGGAAGGGGTAGAGGGAGAGGGAGCCTGATGCAGGTTCAATCCCAGGACCCCGGAACCATGACCTGAGCAAGGACAGGTGCTTAACTGACTGAACCACCCAGGCACCCCTCCATCTGTTCTTATTTACTGTTATTATCAAACATGGTTATCGAATTTTATGAAATGTTTTTTAAGCATCTGTGGAGATTGAATAGGTGATTTTTCTACCAATATTTCCCTTTGATTTTTCTTCATGTGTAACCATCCTTGTGTTTGTAGTATATATTCCAAATGACCAACTGTCAGTGCCTCTCCTCTGTCAAAGATGCATGGTTAATTGTCTCCCATTTGCCTGTTGAATTTTGAGGTTTCTCAGTCTGAATATTGGAAACAGGCACCATTCTTGGCCCTGTGGGAACTCCTGGCACTATTTCTTCTGTCCTTTGGATGTTTCTTTTCCTGGCCTTGTATAATTCCCTCATACATTTAAGCACATTAGTACTTAGGGGAATTTTTCCAGTGTGACTGTCTATGGATCTACGTAGTTCTCTCTCTTGTAGTTCTTTCCTGTCTGGTACCCTGTCCTGTGAATTCTTATCTTGATCTCCCTGCATTCTCTGCTTTGTCTACTCAGCTCTGGATTTTTCCTAGGCTCTGGCCAGATTCTTCTTTCTTTTGGCCTGAAAACTTCCCAGACAGTTAGCTGGGAGCACTCATAGGGCTTACCTATGATTTCTTTCATCATCTTTATTGCCTGATGTCCTGTGTCTTGAAAGCTGTTGTTCCTGAGACTTTATCTTAGTTGAAAGTAGAAATCTTTTGCTGCTTTGAATATTTTTTCTTTATCATTGATTTTTAGCAACCTGATTATGATGGTCCTTAATGTAGTTTACCTCACCTCCTCTGTTGAAATTTGAATCTATGAATTAATAGTTTCAGCAGATTTGGAAATTTTTTTGGCCATTTCCTCCTCAAATATTTTTTCTGTCATCTTCTTTTTAGATACTTTTATTGTGTTGTTTTCAAGTACAGTAATCTTTTCTTCTCCAGTACCTGCTATTAATGCAATCTAGTATATATTTCCTTTTTGCATTCAACAGGCATACCTTGTTTTATTGCTCTTTGCTTTATTGTACTTTGCAGATATCACACTTCTTGAAAAATGAAAATTTGTGGCCACCCTGCATCGAGCAAGTCTGTCAGTGCCGTTCTTCCAACAACATTTGCTTACTTTGTTTCTCTGTGTCACATTTAGATAATTCTTGCAGTATTTTAAACTTTTTTATATAACATTTGTCATGGTGATCTGTGATGAGTGATCTTTGATATTACTATTGTAATTGTTTTGGGGTACCACAAGCTGCACACATATAAGATGGCAAACTTAATTGATAAATGTTGTGTGCTCTCACACCTCCACCAACCAGCCATTCCCCAGTCTCTCTCCCTCTTCTTGGGCCCCCTATTGCCTGAGATACAGCAGTCTTGAAATTAGTCTAATTAATAACGTGCAATTACCTCCAAGTGTTCAAGTGAAAGGAAGAGTTGCGTGTCTTGTACTTTAATTTTTTTTTTTAGAAGATTTTATTTGGGGCATCTGGTTGGCTCCTTGGGTTAAGCCTCTGCTTTCGGTTCAGGTCATGATCTCAGGGTCCTGGGATCAAGCAGAGAGTCTGCTTTCCCCCTCTCTCTGCCTGCCTCTCTGCCTACTTGCAATCTCTCTCTCTCTCTGTCAAATAAGTAAATAAAAACTTAAAAAAAAATAAAGATTTTATTTATTTGAGAGAGAGAAAGTGAGTGAGAGAGAAAGAGAGCATAAGCCAGGGAAGGGATAAAGGGGGAAGCAGAAACCCTGCCAAGCAGGGAGCCTGATGTGGAGCTCTAATCCCAGGACCCTGGGATCATGACCTGAGCTGAAGGCAGATGGTTAACTGACTGAGCCACCCAGATGCTCCTAATTTATTTTTTTTTTAAGAGACTATGGGTAGGGAGGGGGAAGGGTAGAGGAAGAGGGAGAGAGAGAATCTTAAACAGGCTCCACAGCCAGTGCAGAGCATGACTCGGGGCTTGATCTCATGACTCTGGGATGACCTGAGCTGAAATCAAGAGTTGCACGCTTAACCAACTGAGCCACCCAGGAACTCCAACATGTCTTATGCTTTAAATCAAAAGCTGGAAATGATTAAGTTCAGTGAAGAAGGCAGATCAAAAGCTGAGATATGCCAAAAACTAGGTCCCTTTCACCAAAGTGTTAGTGAAATTGTGAATGCAAAGCAAAAGTTCTTGAAGGAAATTTAAAGTCCTAATCCAGTGAGCATATGAATGATAAGTGAAATCAGCCTTATTGCTGATATGGAGAAAATTTGAATGGTCTGGTTAGAAGATTGAACCAGCCACAATATTCCCTTAAGCCAAAACCTAATCCAGAGCAAGGCCCTAACTCTCTTCAGTTCTATGAAGGCTGAGAAGATATATGAGGAAGTTGTAGAAGAAGAGTTTGAAGTTGGCAGAGGTTGGTTTATGAGGTTTAAGAAGCTGTCTTCCTAACATCAGAGTGCAAGGTGAAGCAGTAAGTGCTGATGGAGAAGCTTTAGCAAGTGATCCAGATGATGTAGCTAAGACGATTATTGAAGGTGGCTACACTAAACAGATTTTCAGTGTAGACGAAGCAGCCTTCTATTGGAAGAAGATGGCATCTAGGAATTTTACAGCTAGATAGAAGAATGCCTAACTTCAAAGTTTGAAAGAATAGGCTGGCTCTCTTGCTAGGGGCTACTGATGCTGGTGATTTTAAGTTGAAGACAATGCTCATTTACCGTTCTGAAGATCCTCAGTCTCTTAAGTACTATGCTTAGTTAGGGCACCTGGTGGCTCAGTTGGTTAAATCTCCGACTCTTGATTTCAGTTTGGGTCATGATCTCCAGGTCCTGGGATCAAGCCCTATATCAGGTTCCATGGGTTCCATGATTAGCAGGGCATCTGCTTGAGGATTTTCCCCCTTTCCCTCTGCCTCTCCTCCTGCTCATGCTTTCTCTCTTTATCGAAAATAAATAAATAAATCTTTTAACAAATTATGCTAAGTTTACTATGTGTTTGCTCTCTAAGTGGAAGAACAAAGCCTGGATGACAGCACATCTGTTTACAGCACATCTCAACCCACTGTTGAGACCCACTGCTCAGAAGAAAAGATTCCTTTCAAAATGGTACTTATTAATAGTGCACCTGGTGAGCCAAGAGTTCTGATGGAGATGTGCACTTGGATGTATGTTGTTTTCATGCCTGCTAGCATAAAATCCATTTGGCAGCTCACGGATCAAGGAGTAATTTTGACTCAAGTCTTATTATTGAAGAAATACATTTCATAGGGCTATAGCTTCCACAGACAGTGATTCCTCTGATGCATCTGGCCACAAAGTCAATGAAAAGTTTTCTGGAAAAGATTCACTATTGTAGATGCCATTAAGAACATTTGTGATTCATGGGAAGAGGTCAAAATATCAAAATTACCAGGAATGTGGAGGAATTCCTAATTAATTCCACCTCTAAGGGATGACTTTAAGGGGTTCCAGATTTCCGTGGAGGAAGTCATTGCAGATGTGGTGGGAATAGCAAGAGAACTAGAATTATAAGTGGAGCTTGAAGGTGGGACCACATTGCTGCAAGCATGACAGAGCTTTAATGGATGAGGGGTTGGTTCTGATGGATGAACAAAGAAAGTGTTTCCTTCAGGTGGAATCTACTCCTGGTGACAATGCTCTGAACGTTGTTGAAATGACCACAGAGGACTTAGAATATTCCATAAACTTAGCTGGCGAAGCAGCAACAGGGTTTGAGAGGATTGACTCCCAATTTGGAAAGAAGCTCTACCGTGGGTAAAATGCTATCAAAGAGCATTCATGAAGAGTCAACTGATGCAGCAAACTTCATTGTTGTCTTATTTTAAAAAATTGCCATGGCTACCTCATCCTTCAAAAACCACCACCCTAATGAGTCAATAGCTATCCACATGGAGGCAAGACCCTCCACCCACAAAAAGAATATTACTTGCTGAAATTTCAGATGATAGTTTGCATTTTTTAGCAATAGGTATTTTTAAGTTAAGGTATATACATTGTTTTTAAGGCTGTACTGCTGTTGAACAGTATAAATATAATTTTTATTTGCACTGAAATTCAAAAAATAAATTTGACACACTTTATTGCTATAGTCACTTTATTGTGGTGGCCGGGAACTAAAACCCCACTATCTCCTGTACGGGAGTAGGAATTTTTATTTTTAACAACTTCTAGGTGATGCCAACGGAGGTAGTCCAAATAGCATATTTTGAGGACTGCACCAAGGGGGACAAAAAAGATAATGATTATAGAAAAGAATATATAGTCTGATTTATAAAATACAGGTGAATCTTTTGCAGCTTACAGACCTTGGCTTCAGATGATTGACTTTATTGCAATAAGTTGGCTTTATTCCAGTGCTCTGTAACTCAACCTGCGATATTCCTGTGGTATGCAGTTTTTTCCCCGTGGAAGCTCTTGATATTGTTTAGTAGTTTTTGTGTCTCTTTAACATTCTCATTTTTTTCTGTACATTTTTTGAACATATGAATATGGTTATGATAAGTGCCTTATTATATTCTACTTTTGTTCCTAATCTTTTTTTTTTTTAAGATTTTATTTATTTATTTGACAGACAGAGATCACAAGTAGGCAGAGAGGCAGGCAAAGAGAGAGGGGGGAAGCAGGCTCCCCACCGAGCAGAGAGCCTGATGCGGGGCTTGATCCCAGGATCCTAGATCATGACCTGAGCCGAAGGCAGAGGCTTTAACCCACTGAGCCACCCAGGCGCCCCTGTTCCTAATCTTTTAATGGGCTGCAAGGAAACCTATCCAGCCTTTTCTGCTGTTTGTTCATCTGTGTTATTCTTGTGTGTTTCTATTGAGTGGTTATTCCTCCGTAATGTGTTGCATTTTCCTGCTTCTTTATATATCTGGTAATTTTCAATTTTTTTTGTATAACATTTCAATTTTAGTTCTTGGGTACTAGATATTTTCATATTCCTATAAATATTCTTGAAATTTGTTCTTGAAGAAAGTTATTTTGAAAATGGTTGATCTGGGATGCCTGGGTGGCTCAGTCGTTAAGCATCTGCCTTCGGCTCAGGTCATGATCTCAGGGTTCTGGAATCGAATCCCACATCAGGCTCCCTGCTCAGCGGGAAGCCTGCTTCTCCCCCTCTCACTCCCCCTGCTTGTGTTCCCCCCTCTCTCTGTCACTCTTTTCTGTCAAATAAATAAATTAAATCTTTCAACAACAATAACAGCAACAACAACTAAAACAGTGCTGTCCAATGGAAATATGTGAGCAACATCAAGGAATTTAAATCTTCCTAATATCTGGGTTTAAAAAAGAAAAAGAAAAAGAAATGGTTGATCCTTTTGTGATTTTTTTTTTTTTTAAGTTTTGAAGCTTGTTTTAAGATTTTTTTTAGTTAAGACCAGAGCAGTCTTTGGAGCTATTTTTTTTTTTTCCTGACTCATGAGGCAGTACCCTTTTGAGAAGTCTACCTGATGCCTTGTAGTTAGGAGAGTTCCATTCTGGCTAATGGGAGCACTGTTCCTGGCCCGGTGTGAGCTCTGTGGATTGTTTCCTCTGAACATCTGACATCATTTCTTTCCCTGACCTTGGGGAGACTTGAGTGGACCTTCTGCAGCTTTTAAGAATTCTCTCTTTGTGCACCTCTCTCCTCTTTGGTATCCTGCCCTGCAAACTCTAGCTGCTTTGACCTTTTCAGACTTTGAGCTCCATCTTCTCTACTCAGAGACTTTTGGACTCTGAAAACTTTTGCTCTGCTGCTGCCTGAAAACTTTCTCAAGGCAGTAAACTGGAACAATCATTCATTTCTCCTTTCTTAGGGGCCAGTATTTTTCACTACTTGACATCCATCTAAAGTTTGAAAGCCTTTTAAAAAAATTACACTTTATACTTTTTTATTTTTATTTTTTTTAAGATTTTATTTATTTACTTGACAGACAGAGATCACAAGTAGGCAGAGAGGCAGACAGAGGGAGAGGAAGCAGGCTCCCTGCTGAGCAGAGAGCCCGATGTGGGGCTCGATCCCAGGACTCCGGGATCACGACCTGAGCCGAAGGCAGAGGCTTTAACCCACTGAGCCACCCAGGCGCCCCTACACCTTATACTTTTTTAAAAAAGTAATTTAGATGAAAAGTTAAATCTGACCTCTGGTATTGCCTTGCCCGGAAGTGGAACTTAGATTTTAATTTTCTAATGATTGTAGTTGTATTTTCGCAAAACTTTGTTTATATGTTCGTTTAATGGTTAATTTTTTTCTTTACAATTTAAGAAATATAAATTCAAAGGTAAGTTTATTTTAAAATTAGATCATTAGAAAAATATAATATAAATGTGATCTAAGCTTAGTTTGCTTTATAGATTAGAAATTCTGCTTTCTTCTAGAAACATTCATGTTATCAAATTCATATTTATTTATTTATTTCCCACCTATCTTAATACTTTTTAAGAATGTGTTTTTTACATATATTGTTTGGTTATTTAATTGTAAGTGAATTTATGAGGTTTATTTTATTCCACATTTAGGAAACAGCAATTCAAAGGTATATTCACACATTCTTGCCTTTACATTTTATCATAAAATTATTTTAGTGTTTTAAAATACTGATTTCAATCCATAAGTTCACATATTCAAAGCATAGTTGAATTTCATTGTTTAGAGAATTGTCTTAATGTAAATGACCTTTTAATGTACCTTAACAAATTTTTCTTACAGATCAGGGGACTGATTTTGGATGGCTCTTCAGAGTTAATCCAAGAAGGTCTCAAAAGTGGCTTTCTTCATCCACTTTCTGAAAAATGGGACAAGTGTAGTGAGCCCATTACTTTACCAATTGATACCTGCAATTTGTCAGAATTATGTGCAATGGCAAAGCATTTGCCTTCTCTGAATGAAATGGAACTTCAGGTGTTACAATTGATGGATGAAGATATGTCTGTTACAGAACAGGATTTATTTTCACGGGTTGTTGAAAACAACTCTAGCATTACAAAAATGATTACTATAATGGGACAGAAATACCTGGTGCCACCAAAAAGCAGTTTTCTTTTGTCTGACATTTCTTGCATGCATCCACTTCTGAACTGTAAGTAACTACTATGTTATTAGAAAAATATAATTTTTTTGTGGCCTCAGAAGTCAAGAGCTAGTCTGAATGCTGAATGTGGGTCAACTTTATGAGGATAGAGTAAATGCTTAATTTTCTCTGTGTGATTTTTTCTTTTAAGTTTAATTTTAAAGGTCTTTTGATTTAAAAACATTTAAAAATTTTGAAAAAATTAAAAAATGAGACTAATGAACAAAGGGTCAAAAAGTAATTGTCCCTGTGAAAGCAAATGTAAATTGCTGCTCTGTACTTATGAATTCATGATACAGCTGGGCTTGGCCAAATAATTTTATTTAACTTTTCTTTCTAGTGAAGTAGGAACACTTCAGATATAAATATTAACACTATAGCCTTTTAAGTTACAGTTTAAGCTAGTGTTCTAGTTTATTATCTAAAGTTTCTTGAAATATTTTCCTATATAATGTCAACAAAATATAAAGATTGAAATTCACATTCATATATACCTGAATTTGAATTTAGATTCTAAAGCTTAACTGTTAATCTTCAAGCTATTCACTTACAAAACTGAGCCTCAGTTTCCTAGTTTATAAAATGGTTATGATAATAATCTACTTCTGAAGGGTATCTGCATCAGTTGCTTATGGCAGGGATTTATACGTATTTAATAAGTCATAATATTCTAAGGGCTGAAGTAGGAAAAGAAATGTATTGATGAAGTTTAACTTAAAATGATATTGTTATTTGGATATTTAATATAAAAACTTTTAATTTATTAAATGACATAGTTCATTAAGGAAATGCTTCTTTTAATTTCTGTCAAGCCATGTTACATATGAGTGGTCATTCATGTCACAGTGTCATAAATTCTTTAGGGTAAATGACAGGGTAATAAATTAATGGGAAAGTTATGTTTGAATGTTGTTTTCTGTTCTTTTTGGTTTTTGTCACTTTAATAGTTTAAAAACCATTACTTCCTTATTTTAATTTGCACTGTTTTGATTGCTTGTAAAACTGTACATATACCAAAATATACATATGTTTATAAAAAGCAGAAGGGACAGCTCTTCCTTATAGTAAAATTCTAGTTAAAAAATGTGGGTGGAATGATAGAACTAGAAAGTTTCTATTTGGCAAACATCATGGTAATTAGATGTCAAAATAGTAGATGAAAAGATGAGACACAGGATATTTGCACAGTCTTAAAGTATCTCCTTACAAGATACTTACTAATTACAAAGTGAAAACTGGAGAAGCCTGGTAGACAACCCTTTAACCAAGTGATTAAAGGTAGTATCACCAATAATGAGACATTTTGACATCGTGTATGTCCTGATTACTTGGTAGTGTTCTTGCTAAAAATTAATAATCTAAGTTTAATCATGAGGAAGTACCAAACCTAAATTAAGAGACATTCTATAAAATAACTGGCCAGTAGCCTTCAAAGTGTCAAGGTCATAAGTGACAAAGAAAGACTGAGGAACTTTCCCAGATTGGAGGAGACATGGCAATTAGATGCAGTGTGTGATTCTGCTTTGGATCCTGGGCCAGAAAAAAAGACACCTGTAAATTGAGGAAGTTTTACCAACGTCAGTGTATCAGTTTTAAGATAAATTATTTCAAATTGAAGCTTAAAAAAATGAAAGCAAAAAAAATGACAAAAACAAAACACAACAACAACAAAAAACCCATTTAGGTTTGAAAGGATCATGTTAATATGGCTGTCAAGACATAAAAGACATTTATAAATTGTTGGTGTCCAGCTAAGTGAGCTATAGTTATTTTCAGATAGTCTTTGCAAAAATAGGAATAGGTGAACTTAGGTTAAAATCCCAGTGGTACTAAATTATAAGGGAAATCTCAATTTTTTAAGATTCAATTATTCCATTTGAATAAATGTTGTTAAGTGCTTTTGTTGCATTCCATTATATTTGTGTCTATAGTCAATGCACTTTAGTTTTTAAAGTCATCACCTACAGAAGGTGGGTATTTTCTGAAGTTGTGTATTTCTTTTCAGGTAGGAAAACATATGATGTAATTGTGATAGATCCACCATGGCAGAACAAATCAGTTAAAAGAAGTAACAGGTAAGTGTAAATAAATTGTCCATTAGATACGCCTTGGGTTTTTGTTTTTTTTTTTTTTTTAATTTCCAGCATGAACCCCAATGTGGGACCTGAACTTACGACTTTTAGATCAAGACCTGAGCTGACACCAAGAGTCAGGTGCTTACCTGACTGAGCCATCCATGCACCCATACTTTTCTAAGAGCTAATTGTCCTTTTTACATTCTGGTTACATTGCTAAAAGTATTAGTTTGAGATGTAGGTTGTTTGAAACTACTAAAATAGTTTCAATTTTTCATTCCCCTAATTAGGTAATTCTCTTGCACTAGAATGACATATAGGTATAAGAATGTAACAAGTAATATATTTATTAATGACTGAGGTTACTGACTGAACCAGTTGAGGGATATTTCTGTAACACCAAAGGGCAACCCTTTTCCTTCCTTTGATATCACATTTTAAAGTTTAGAAATACGTGTCAAAATATGGGCATTCCTTGTTTTATTGTGTGTCACTTTATTGTACTTTGCAGATACTGCCTTTTTAAAAAATAATTGAAGGTTTGTGGCAACTCTGCATTGAGCGCATCTGTTGGTATCATTTTTCCAACAGCATTTGCTCACTTTGTGTCACATTTTGCAGTATTTCAAACATTTTCATTATTTGTTTTGGTGATCTGTGCATAGAGATTATGACTCAATGAAAGTCAGATGATGGTTAGCAATTTTTAGCAATGAAGTATGTAGTTGTTTTCTTAGACATAATGCTATTGCATACTCAGTTGACTACAGTATAGTGTAAACATAACTGTTACATGCACTGGGAAGCCCCAGTATTAATTTGACTCACTTTATTAAAAGTTATTAGCTTTGTTGTGGTGGTCTGGAACTGAACTGCAGGATCTCTGAGGCATGCATAGTGTCCCTCAGTAGCTGCTATGAATGAATTTGTCTAATCCATTTAAAATTTGTTTTATGTCACCTTTTTTGTTTATGTCACCTCTTAGAGTAATCAGTTCAATTAATTTCTGAGAGGACATTTCCTTTTTTTTTTTTTAAAGATTTTATTTATTTGAGAGAGAGAGAATGAGAGAGAGGGCATGAGAAGAGGGAGAGTTAGAGGGAGAAGCAGACTCCCTGCCAAGCAGGGAGCCTGATGTGGGTCTCGATCCCGGGACTCTAGGATCATGACTTGAGCCAAAGGCAGTAGCCTAACCAACTGAGCCACCCAGGTGCCCGACATTTCCTTTTTTTTTTTTTAAAGATTTTATTTATTTATTTGACAGAGATCACAAGTAGGCAGAGAGGAAGGCAGAGAGGATGGGGCAAGGGAGAAGCAGGCTTCCTGCTGAGCAGAGAGCCCCATGTGGGACTCAATCCCAGGACCCTGGGATCATGACCTGAGTCAAAGGCAGCGGCTTAACCCACTCAGACACCCCTGACATTTCCTTTTAACAGCTTTTTAAAACTAAGTTTTTCTCTCCCATTCTAGTGAATATCTTCAGTTACGGTTCCTTTCATGTTCAATTTCTAGTCTGAACAATTCTATTACCTTGACTTCAACTTCATATGGAATTTCTTTATCTCCTCAATTATCTCCAGCTTTTTTATGCTTTTTTGTTTATGAGCTGTACCGTGGGATTTTTTTTCTCTTAAAGTTGCAAGAATCATACGAAGTATTCATGTATCTGTTCTCTGTGTGTTTGTGTGTATAAATATTTATATCTATACATAATTCTTTAAAAATCATTTGAAAATAATTTAGGAGAAAATTAATTGCTCTGAAATAATTTAATTTTATATTTCCTGAAAACAAAGAAATTTTCTCATAACGTAATTGTCAAAATAGGTACTTAACATTGATATAGTACTGTTATTGATATAAACTAGTATCTAATCCATACACTTTATTCAGGTTTTACCAGTTATCCTAGAAACCTCCTTCATAGCAAAATAAAATTCTGGATCATTACTTATATTTAGTTGTGTCTCTTTAGTATACTTAAAAAAAAAAAGATTATTTTATTATTTATTTGTGTGTGAGAGAGAGAGACAGAGAGTATAAGCAGGAGGGGCAGAGGGAGAGGAAGAGAGAATCTCAAGCAGACTCTGCGCTGAGTGCAGAGCCCAATATGGGCTTGTTGTCAGGATTCTGAGATTACATCCTGAGCCGAAACCCAGAGTCAGAAGCTTAACCCATTCTGCCATCCAGGCACCCCTCTTTAGAATCCTTTAATTTGGAAGTTCCTGGGTCTTTACTGGTCTTTCATGAAACTGACATTTCCGAAAGCAGCAATAGAAACTAATACTGCATCTATTGATGAATCTGCCCAAGTCAGTTATTATTAAGGCAGTTGCCAAATGGTGATTGTGTATGTGTGGCTTTATTTTTGGGCTCTCTATCCTGTTCCATTGACGTATGTGTGTTTTTTTGTACCAGTACCATACTGTTTTTATTAGTATAGCTTTTTAACATGTTTTGAAGTCAGGGAGCCTGATAACCGCTAGGTTTGTTTTTTTAAAGATCACTTTGGCTATTTAGGGTCTTTTGTGGTTCCATACGCATTTCAGGATTCTTTGTTCTAGTTCTATTAAAAATGCCATTGGTATTTTGAAATGGATTGCATTAATTCCTTTTTTTTTTTTTTTTTAATTTCCTTTGGTTGAGAGAGTGAGAGTGAGCAAGAGACAGATTGTGAGAACAAATTGGGGGGAGAGGCAGAGGGAGATGTGTACTTCCTGCAAGGCAGGGAGCCTGATGTGGGACTTGATCCCAGGATTCTGGGATCATGACCTGAGCTGAAGGTAGTCACTTAACTGACTGAGCCATCCAGGTGCCCTGATAGGGACTGCATTAAGTACATATATTGCTTTGTGTAGTATAGACATTCTAACAATATTAATTCTTCCAGTCCATGAACACAGTATATTAATTTCCATTTATTTGTGTTATCTTCAGTATTTTTCATTTTGTCCTCTTCATAGTACAGGTCTTTCACAGGTTAATTTTTTTTCTAGGTATAACTTTTTGATGCAATTTTAAATGGGATTGTTTTCTTGATTTTTCTTTCTGATAGCTTGTTATTAGTGTATAGAAATGAAACAGATTTCTCCATATGTTCATTTTGTATCTTGTAACTTTACTGAATTATTTTATTAGTTTAACAGTTTTTTTGGTGGAGCCTTATGGTTTTCTGTATATGATGTCATCTGTAATTAGTAACAATTTTACTCCTTTTTCAATTTAGATGCCTTTGATTTTTTTTTTCTTGCCTAATTGATGTGGCTGGGATTTCCCTATCATGAATAAGTTGTGAGAATGTGTATCCTTGTCTTGTTTCTGATGTTAGAGGAAAAGCTTACAGCTTTTCACCGTTGAGTGTAATGTTAGCTGAGGGTTTATCATATCAGGCCTGTATTATACTTGGTAAGTTCTTTCTGTAATTGCTCCATTAGGGTTTTTATCATAAATGGATGTTGTATATGTCAAATGCTTTTTTGTATCTATTTAGATGATCACACTTTTATCTTTAGTCTTGTTAATGTGGTGTATTATGTCGGTAAATTTCACTGGATCATGGAGTGTGAACCTATTAATGTATTGTTGATTTTGATTTGGTATTATTTTGAAGAGGATTTTTGCATCTGTGTTCACTGGGGATATTGACCTTTTTAAAAGTGGTATCTTTGATTCTGCTGGTCTTGTAAAATGAGTTTGGAAGCATTTCTTCCTTTTTAATTTTTTGGAATAACTTGAGAAGGATAGTTACTAACTTTTCTTTACACGTTTGATAGAATTCATATATGAAGCAGTCTGGTCTTGGACTTTTGTTTTCTGAGAGTTTTTAAATTACAGATTTAATTTTGTTACTTGAAATTGGTACATTCAGATTTTCTATTTCTTTGTGATTCAGTCTGGGAAGGTTGTATGTTTCTAGGAATTTATCCATTTCTTCTAGGTAGTCTCCTGTGTTACATAGTCTCCTATATATTTTTGTGGTTTTAGTTGTAACTTCTCTTTCATTTTTGCTTTTATTCATTTGAACCCTTTCTTTTTTCATTTGAGCCCTTTTCTTCTTGATGAGTCTGGCTCGAGTTTTTCAATTTTAGCTTTTCAAAGAATCAGGTTTTAGTTTCATTGATTTTTTAAGTTTCTATTTCAATTATTTCCACCCTAATCTTTATTATTTCCTTCCTTCTACTAACTTTGGCCTTCGTTGTCCTTTTTCTAGTTTAGGTTAGATTGTTTACTTGGGGTTTTTCTTGTTTCTTTCTTTTTTTTTTTTAAAAGATTTTATTTATTTATTTGACAGACAGAGATCACAAGTAGGCAGAGAAGCAGGCAGAGAGAGAGGAGGAAGCAGGTTCCCTGCTGAGCAGAGAGCCCGATGCAGGGCTCGATCCCAGGACCCTGGGATCATGACCTGAGCTGAAGGCGGAGGCTTTAACCCACTGAGCCACCCAGGCGCCCCGTTTTTCTTGTTTCTTTAGGTAGGTTTGTATTGCTATGAACTTCCCTCTTAGAACTGCTTTTGTTGCAGTTTTAAAAAGTTGTATTTTCATTTGTCTCAAAGTATTTTTTGATATCTTTGCTGTCTTCGTTTACCCATTTGCTGTGTAGTAATATTTCTTTTTTTTTTCTAGTTTTCTTCTTGTAAATGATTTCTAATTTCACACTGTTGTTGGAAAAGATGGCCGATATGATTTAAGTCATTTTAAATTTATTGAGATTTGTTTGTGGCCTAATATATGATCTGCCCTGAAGAATGTTCCATGTGCCATTGAAAAAAAAGTGCATTCAGGAGTTTTTGGGTCAAATGTGCTGTGTATATGCATTAAGTCCATTTGGTCTAATGTGTCAAGAGCAGTGTTTCCTTATCAATTATCTGTCTGGATGATCTATGCATTGATGTAAGTGGGGGTATTGAAGACCTCTATCATTATTGTATTAAAGTCAGTTTCTTCCTTTAGGTCTGTTAAGATTTGTTTTATATATTTAGGTGCTACTATATTAGATGCATAAATATTTATAACTGTTACATTATCTTCTCAGGTTGACCTCCTTATCATTATGTAATTCTTTTCTTTATCTTTTGTTGCAGTCTTTGTTGTAAAGTCTATTTTGTCTGATATGAGTATTGGTACTCCAGCCTTCATTTTGTTTTTATTTGCATAGAGTACTTTTTTCCATCCCTTTATTTTTAGTCTGTGTTTGTCTTTAGATGTGAAGTGAGTTTCTTGCAGGCAGTATATAGATAGGTCTTGTTTTCTTTCAGCCATTTAGCTTCCCTATGTCTTTTAATTGGAACATTTTAGTCCATTTATATTTAAAGTAATTACTGATAGGCATGTACTTATTGACATTTTAATTATTTTCTGGTTATTTTTGTATTTCTCTGCTTATTTGTCTTTCCTTTGGTCTCTTCCCTTGTGATTTGATGGTTTTCTTTAGAGTTATGTTTGGTTTCTTTTGTCTTTATTTTTTGTATATCTACTGTAGCTTTTTGGTCTGTGGTTCCTATAAAGTGTATATATTTATATTGACCTAGATATTTTTTAAGCACTCTATTTTAAGCTGATAGTTATTTCAGTTTTAATGCATTCTAAAAGCACTACTTTTTTTACTGCTTCTCAGCATTTTCTGTTTTTGACATCATAATTTACATCTTTTTGTTTTATATATCCTTTAACTACTTATTGTAGTTACAGTTGAGTTTACTTTTTTGTCTTTAACCTCAAAAGCGAGTGCTTTTTCATTGGTTCATGCACTGCCTTTACTAGACTTTTGCTTTTATGAGTGAGATTTTTTCTTTAATATATTTTCTTGTTTTTCAGTCATGGGATTTTCTTTTCTGTGTAAAGATCTTCTAACATTTTCTGTAGGGCTGGTTTAGTCAGGGTGAATTGCTTTAGTTTTTGCTTGTCTGGAAACCCTTTATCTCTCTTTTAATTCTGAGTGAGAGCCTTGCTGAATAGAGTATTTTTGGCTATACGTTTTTCCTTTTCAGCAGTTTAAATACATCCTGGCACTCCTTCTGGCTTGCAAAGTTTTTGCTGAAAAATGAGTTGATCATCTTACGGGATTTTTCTCATTTGTGAGTTTTTTTTTTAATTGCTGCCTTCAACATTCTCTCATTACCTTTTGCCATTTTATTTATAATATGTCTTGGATTTCTTTGGTTTCATTTTATTAGGGACTCTCTATGCTTTTTGCATCTGATATGTGTTTCCTTTCCCAAGTTAG
Source organism: Lutra lutra (assembly GCF_902655055.1). Taxonomy (NCBI): domain Eukaryota; kingdom Metazoa; phylum Chordata; class Mammalia; order Carnivora; family Mustelidae; genus Lutra; species Lutra lutra. The sequence goes on along the minus strand of NC_062289.1, from coordinate 52,959,801 downwards.
GGAAGTTTTCAGCCATTATTTCTTCCAATTTTCTGGCCCTTTCCTTCTCTCTTTTCCTTCTGGTACCCATAAAATGTGAATGTTAGTATGCTTGTTGTTCCAGAAGTCCCTTAAAACTGTCCTCATTAAAAAAATTTTTTTTCATTGTTTTCAATATTCTCTCTTCCAGATTGCTGATTCATTCTTCTCTATCGTATAATCCACTTTTGGTTCTTTCTAATGTATTTTTCGTTTCAGTTATTGTATTCCTCAGCTCTGATTCTTTTTTATGTTTTCTTTCTCTGTATAGAAGTTTTCACTGTGTTCTTCCATTCACCTCCTGTGTTTGAGGACTATCTTTTTGATCATTACTTTCAACTTTTTATCAGGTAAATTACTTATCTCCTTTTCTTTAGGTTTTCCTTTTTTTCCCGTGTTTTTTCCTTGTTGTCTTGTTTGGAATATATTTCTGTCACCTCATTTTGTTTGACTTTCTGTGTGTGTTTCTGAGAATTAGCTATAAGAGCTAACTCTCATGGTATTGAAGGAGTGGCCTTATGTTGGACTGCCTGCTGTGTAGACTGTATGCCTGATGGCTTTGGCAGGCTGGCTGGATCTGGAGTGGGCGTGGCTTGGAGGTTCTGGTGGGGCATGTTGTGCTGTGGCCACCTCTGTGGAATTGCTGGAGTGGAAGTGGGCATAGGCTGGATATGTTCCAGGATGGGCTGTGCTGTAGAAATAAGCTAGTTGGGTCCTGGAGGGTGCTGCCCTTGGCAGGATGGCTGGAGCTGGGGCTGATGTATTTGGGGACTGGGGTTGTACTACATGGGGGCTGTATTTGAGGGATGGCTGGAGCTGGAGTGGGCCAGGTGTCTGGAGTGTGCTGGGGTGGCCCTACCAGGTTGGTAAAGTACCCGGACCCTGTTCATGTTTACACTATGGAGGTAGATGCAGAACGTAAAAATGGTGCTTGCTGGTTCCTCTGTGAGAGTTGCATTGGTTCTGTACCTATTTGTTGGAGGCTCTAGTGTTAGTAAATGGATTTCCTTCATTTATAATCTATTTGCCCTTTAAACTGCTGTGTCTGAGGGCAGATGAGTCTGTGCATTGGCCCCTCATCAATATCCTTCTCTACTGTAGGTCACCTAATGAAGAGTGGGGTTCCTTTTGTGTCCACACTTCTACATTTCCCTATTGTTTATTGTCCTTTATTGTTTGTTGTGTAGAAGCTGTGCAGTCAGCCCTCTCTTCTTCTTCTGGAGGAATGTCTCTATATAGGTATATATTTAGTTTGTGGGAGGAGATGAATTCAGAGTCTTCCTGTGTCACCATCTTGGACCCTCTTAGCAAATTTTAATGTTTTCAGTCTGTTCTGTATTTTAGTTACAGTAGTGAGTGATCTCTCTTTTCTTTTATTATTAGATTATAAACATTAGATTGGGTGCTCTTTGAGAGAAGAGTGCTAATATAGTTTTTTTTTAAAAGATTTATTTATTTATTTGAGAGAGAGAGAGAGAGAGACAACATGAATGGAAGAGGCAGAGGGAGAGGGAGAGAGAATCCCAACCAGACTCCACTCTGAGTGTGAAGTCTCACTCAGGGCTTGATCTCATGACCCTGAGATCATGACTTGAGCTGAATCAAGAGTCCAGTGCTTAACCAACTGCACCACCCAGGCTTCCCAGGGAGGTTTTTGAAAACTAGATAACATTAACCATTTTAGCCACTTTATAGTGTACAGTTTAGTGGTTTAATTCATTCACAATGTTGTGCAATTACTACCTTATCTAATTCCAGAATATTTCTATCAACCCCCAAAGAATCCCTGTTCCTTCTAGTTTGCCTCTTTGCCTATACTCTGACAACCATTAATCTTCTCTTTGTCTCCATAAGCCTACCTTTTGGGACATTACGTATAAATGGAATCATATAACATGTGGCCTTTGTGTCTGGCTTACTTCATTAGATATTTGTTTTCATAGTTCATCCATGTTTTAGCATATATTAGTACTTCATTCCTTTTCATGGCTGCATAATATTCCATTGGATGGATTTATCTCTCTCTATATATGCACACACATACGTACATGCACATACACATATGTACATACATACCACATTTTATTTATCCATTCGTCAGTTGGTGATGTTTGCATGGTTTCCAGCTTTTGGCTATAGTACTGCCATAAGCATTTGTGTACAGCTTTTCTTTTCTTTTCTTTTCTCTCCTTTCCTTTCCTTTTCTTTTCTCTTTTTTCTTTTCTTTAAGATTTATGTGTTTTAGAGAGAGAGAGAGTGCATGCATGAGCAGTAGGGGCAGGAGAGGGAGAGTGAATAACAAGCAGATTGCAGGCTGAATGTGGAGCTTACAAGGGCTTAATCTCACAGCCTTGAGATCAGACCTGAGTTGAAACCAAGAGTTGGATACTTAACCAACCATGCCACCCAGGAGCCCCTATAAAATCTTTTCTGTGAACAATGTGTGTTAAAGAATTTGGTGCTGCCCAAACAAAGTTTGACTGTTCTCTTAGGTTCTGGGAGGGAATCTATACCTGATAGGATTATTTTTGCTTAGTGTGCTTGGGTTGGGCGAAGGTAGTTGGGAGACTGGCTGTATAAATAATCTTAGGATAGGGATTGGTGCACCAGAAAGGCCAACCATGTCATTTAGGGTAGGCTTTGGTCCCAGTGGTATTAGTTAACCTGGAGACTGAGTTCAGCCACCTGGGCTATTAGTCACTTTATTTTGCCTGTGTAATGCATCTTCAGTTAAAACTCTGGAAACTGAAGCTGGGGTGAATTTCCCTGGTTAGCAGTACTCTGTGTGTATTATCACACATAGATGCCGGGAAGGTAATGTGTTCTGATTCCATGAGAGAGGACTGTTGGAGGCTCTGTGTTTGTAAGCCCCCTAGACTCTGCTCTGAGTTTCTTCTTTTGGCTGATTTTAATCTGTATTAAACCATAATAACCTTTACGTGATAAATTGTAATTAGTCATCTCTTGTTATAAGCTGTAATCATGATTATAATAGCTTTCAGTAAAGTTCTATGAGTCTTTTTGACAAATTATTGAACCTGAGTGGTTTTGGAAACTGCCCAAACTTCCAGTTGGTTGTAGGAGAAAGGGCAAAATTAAGGCCTGTTCCGAATTAAGGCCTGTTCCTTCAGACTTTGTAGTTGCCTAATTCCAGATGACATGTTTTCATTTATTTTGGGTATATACCTAGGAATAGAGTTGCTGCATCACATGGCAGCTCTACCTTTAACTCTTGAAGAACTACTGAACCGTTTTCATGATGGATGTGTCATCTTACATTCCTACTGGAAACATAAGAAGGTTCCAGTTTCTCTACATCTCAGTGACACTTATTTTTTGTTTTGTGTTTATTTTTGATTATAGCCATCCTGATGAGTATGGAGTGATATCTTGTGGTTTTGATTTGCATTTCTCTAATGACTAATAATATTGAGCATCTTTTCATGTTCTTATTGGCCATCTGTATATATTCTTTGGAGAATTGACTCTTCAGATCCTTTGCACATTTTAAAATTAAGTTGTTTGTCTTTTTGTTGATTTCTAAGAGTTCTTTATGTATTCTGGATATTAGGCCCTTACCTTATATGGTTGGCAAGTATTTTCTCCTATTTTCTCTTCTTGCCTTTTCACTTTCTTTCTAATGTTTTCAAAGCACAAAGCTTTACATTTTGTTGAAGTCCAGCTTAACCTATTTTTCTTTTTGTTGCTGTGCATTTGGTATTTTATTTAAGAAACCATTGCCTCAGGGTCACAATGATGGACACCTGTGTTTTCTAAGAGTTTTAGCTCTCATGTTTAAGTCTTTGATCCATTTGAGTTTAATTTTGTGTGTGAGGTGGAATCACAATTTTATCCTTTTGCATTTAGAAAGCCAGTTGTCTCAGCATCATATGTTGAAAAGACTGTTACCAATTACTTCTCATTATTAGAGTTAAGTGTTAAATTCAAAAGAATCAAAGAGCCCAATTTTTTTTTTTTTAAAGATTTTATTTGTTATTTATTTGACAGAGATCACAAGTAGAGAGACAGGCAGGCGGAGAGAGAGAGAGAGAGAGAGGGAAGCAGGCTCCCTGTAGAGCAGAGAGCCTGACGCGGGACTCGATCCCAGGACCCTGAGATCATGACCCGAGCCGAAGGCAGTGGCCTAACCCACTGAGCCACCCAGGCGCCCAAAAGAGCCCAATTTTGTAATATTCTTTGGTAATGTGTTCCAGTTTTCTCAAAGAATTATTTTTAAAAATACTAAAAGTTTCATTTGCCTTTTATCTTAATGAAAATTGATAGTTTTTTTATATGTTATTCTTGAATATTCTTTAGAAATTTTAAAAAAGTAAACTATGATCAGAATTAGCAATATCTTTGGAGGCAGCTTTTATAATTCTGGAAAATAGACTCATTCCTTTTATAATATTTTATGATACTTTTACATAGTACATTTTGAAATTTTTTTGTTTTTTTTCAGTTTGTAAGTGTATCTTCATGATCTTTTTTGTAATGATTTATTGTATTTCTTTCCTTCAACTTTTGAGTTTAAAAATTCCAAACTTTGAAAAAAGTTGAAAAAATAGTACATGAATATCAAATTGCCTTTCCTCTAGATTCACCAGTTTTTAATATTCTACCACAATTGTGTGTATTTTCTCTTTTCCATCTCTCTGCTTGATATTGTAGACATCATGCTTCACTTATAAATTATTTCATGTATATCTCCTAAAAACAAGGATATTCTTTTACATAACTATGATGCCATTATTACTCCTAATAAAATTAATATTGCCATTAATAATATTATCAAATATACACGATATATATATATATATATATATATATATATATTTTTTTTTTTTTTTTTTTTTTCACGTCTTCTCAAAGTGTTTTTTTATGGCTCTATTTTCCTTTTCAGTGTTCAGATTTAGGCTCCAGTCAGGGATCACACATTACATTTAGTCTTTCTTTTTCTTTTCTTCCTTCAATGGAGAATAGTCTCTTGGCCATTTTTTACTTTTCAGGATGTTGACTCTTTTTTAAGATCCCATGTCCCTTTTTTGTATATTTCCTACCATTTGGATTTGTCTGATTGTTTCTTCATGATTAGATTCAGGTTAAACAATACTATCTTGGTGATAAAGATGCATATTTTATAGTTTGCTCAGTGATTTCCAGGAGATTGAACAACAAAAAAGGAATATTTCATTCCTTCTTCTTTATGCCACATCAACCCAATTAAATAAAATCGAGGGAATCAAAGAATCTGCAGTTATTGGGAACATCAAACTTCAAAATCTTGACCTGATGTTTTTCATACTTTGGCAAACTTAGTTTTTTTAAGTTATCACTTTGATTATAAGACATGCTAGTCTACTAGAAGAGCACCAGTCTGGATGGTAGGAAATGGGTGCATAAGATATGAATTGTTTTACTCATTTGTTTATTTAAGAAATGCTGTTGATCATTTCCTCACATCATACAGTTGCTATGTGTGTGAGAACTGGATTCCAGTTTTTATTGCATTTGGCCATTAGGATGTCATTTACTTTTTACAGAGTAGGTAGAGTAGTAGAAACCTCATTATAGTCATTTGAAGAATAAAATAAAGTAGTGAAAGTAGTAACACTAAATGGATACCAGTCCTTAGCTTAGTTGTAGAATTGAGGGAATTTCTCTTTTCTTTTTTCTTCCCCTCTCCACCTTCCCTTTTCTTTTTCTTTCTTCCTTTAAAACCTAGGCTGATGGTGAGGAACTGCTAGAGAGGTTGAGACACAAAAGGAGAGGAATAACTAGCATCGTAAGATACTGGAAGATGGGAATGAGAGAACACAGGTGGAAGGATAAGCTTTAGATAGGCAAAGCCATACCATTTGATTTAAGAGGAAACGTATCCAAATGGGTAAGTTAAGGTGTGTAAGGGGAGAGGGTTAGGTACTTGAAGGAGTCAGGTGGCCTTTATTTTTAGCGATATATGAGTTAATTTCATCTGCCACGAGTGAGTTTAGGTAAGAAATTTGAAAAGGGATGAGGGTTTGTAGTTGACCAAGGATAAGTAAAAGAATTAATGAGTCATTTTGATAGCCCGAGAATGGGTTTAATTGACCCAGTTCTTCACTTCTGCATTTTTCTCTACCTGATTTTCCCCATATAAAGAAGTTGAATTGAATTGTGTAGAAGTGGGGTTGGACTGAAGATTAGAGGTTTGGGGGCGCCTGGGTGGCTCAGTGGGTTAAGCCGCTGCCTTCGGCTCAGGTCATGATCTCAGAGTCCTGGGATCGAGCCCCGCATCGGGCTCTCTGCTCAGCAGGGAGCCTGCTTCCTCCTCTCTCTCTGCCTGCCTCTCTGCCTGCTTGTGATCTCTCTGTCAAATAAATAAATAAAATCTTAAAAAAAAAAGATTAGAGGTTTGAAGGAGTTTGGGGGTGAAAGGTAAAGGGGGGATGGGAATTTAGGATGCTAACGAGAGGGCAGTGAAATGATTGGTAGTCTTTGGAGAAGAGGAGCATGTGTGCAGGAAGAAATGATTGACTCAGTAAAGTAGAGGGATGGGGCATGGTTTGCTTCGATAAGGTCAAAGAATAGATAAGGACTAAAAGGTTATAGCCAGAGATAAATCGATGTTTAGTTTCAGAGTTGGAATAAGTGTGAGTGGTGATGAGGTCCAGGTTAGAGTCCCTGGAATGGATTAGTGGGACGAATGCAGTTGTATTTGTTTAGGGGAAGAATAGTTGAGGTACGCATATCATATTGATTGTGCCTTGAAATTGCCCAGGGTAATGACAAGGTTTGTGTTGGTAAGGTAGAAGGATCTTAGAGCTTAAGGCTTCATTGATTATGGAAAGTGAGGAAGAAATAGGTTCAATGAAGGACATTATATTCTAGCACAGCCAGATAGCATACCTCTCAAAGAGAAGTGGATTTTATGCAAATGTGGAGGAGTTTTAGCCTAGAAGCAGCTAACAGAGGAGCTAGGAGAATATGGACTCTCCTCTCTCTGTTGTGTATGTAGGGTGTTAGAGAAATCCTTTAGGTTGGATTTTATAGAGCAAGTAGTTCCAGCAAGAGAAATGAAACTTTATACTATTAATGACTGGGTGGGAGTGCAAGACTATAGAATTTTTTAAAAATGAGAGCATGAGGGTTTCTTTTCTTTCTAAGAGATTTTATTTATTTGAGAGAGTGAGAGAATGAGGACAGAGCATAAGCAAGGGGTGTGGCAGAGGGAGAGGAAGCAGGCTCTCCGCTGAGCAGGGAGTTCCAAGACCTGAGCAGAAGGCAGACAGGTAACTGACTGACCCACCCAGGCACCCTGAAGGCATGAGGATTTCAAAGACCCCAGTGGAATTGGTTGGAATAATAAAGAAGCAGGATGATAAATTGAGGGTTGAAAATATAGTAGAATATTGAGATAGCAGTTTGAAGACTCACCGTGATGGGGGTCCCTTTGTAAAATACAGATTATGGAAACCAAACAGTGGTATTTGCTTCATTTTGAATGGGGGAAAGGATATTAGTGAAATTACTGAAATGTAATACATTTAAAAATGATAAAGATAGCTAGCCTGACAATTTTATACTATTAAAAATGAAAAGTGGTTAATTCTGACTTGCTTGTAATAATGTGTCCACTGGGTGTCGCTGTGGCTTCATGTTTAGTTATACAAATAACTAGGTATAGGGGCTTTGTGTCTGTGGAGTCAATATTACATGGGTCTTCTGTCTGCTTATTTTTCCTTTTTGCAGTGAATTTTGCTGATATCACTTTCTGTTTATTTTTAGGTACAGCTATTTATCACCACTGCAGATAAAGCAGATACCTATTCCTAAACTGGCGGCTCCAAACTGTCTTGTTATTACCTGGGTGACCAATAGACAGAAGCATCTACGTTTTGTAAAGGAAGAACTTTATCCTTCTTGGTCTGTTGAGATAGTTGCTGAGTGGCACTGGGTAAAAGTAAGTTGAAAAAGTAACTTATTTGTTCATATAGTGTGACATATAAGTCACATAAATGTAGCATCTAATTTTTAACACTTAACATGTCACTGCTCTATTCCTTCAAAACAATCTATTTAAAACTTTTACCATACTACGTTTTTTCTTTTTGATGCTAAAACTTATATCTTCTTATTATCAAAGGCTCTTTACTTTTTGTTCTCTTTTTGTAGTAGAGTCTCAAACTGCTGGCCTTAGGAAATATTTGATTCAGGGAGCGATAACTGGATGACATTCTAAAAAGCTCTGATGTCTGTAGTTTAAAAAACAACAACAAAAAACTTTGGAGAATCTGTCAGTAAACATTGAAATAGTGTTGTCCTTCATCTTCTTGCTCTTTACGCATCCACAATTTTGAAAAGTCACCCTTTTTGAGTTCTTTCCTGTGTTTTTTTTTTTTTTTCTTTTTTCTTATGTTGCTGGGCATGGGAGGGAGAATAGCTAACCCAGCACAGAAGAGGTGGAAAGAACCAAGAACCTTACGTACTTTAAATTTTAACTTAAGTCCTCAGTGTCTTATGTGCCGCTAGGCCTCCTTTTGAAAGAAGTAACTCAACTCTTGGATTGGTTGAATGATCTTTAGTATCTCTGTTTACTATAAGAACCAAAAAATACAGAAAAATAAGGCATCAGTTCAGAGTCCATTAGACATCCGTTTCAAGATGCATTGTCTACTTGATGAATTTTGCAAAAGCCTTCCTACGTTTTAAAAAGATAAGCCAACTTGTTATCGATTGAATGTTTAGTATTTATATAGCTGATATATTCATTTTAGACAGGAGAATTCTGTTTTTATGTACTTTGTATGTATTTTGTGGTCTACCAGAATATCTTCTAAAAGGTGTGTACATTGTTTATTTGCACCTATTTTAATGGACTTAGCAAACAAACATTAACTGTTGTATCTTTGCTTTTATTTATTTATATATTTTTTAAAGATTTTATTTATTTATTTGACAGAGAGAGATCACAAGCAGGCAGAGAGGCAGGCAGAGAGAGAGGAGGAAGCAGGCTCCCCGCTGAGCAGAGAGCCCGATGCGGGGCTCGATCCCAGGACCCTGAGATCATGACCTGAGCCGAAGGCAGCGGCTCAACCCACTGAGCCACCCAGGCGCCCCGTATCTTTGCTTTTAATAGCATACTTTGGGCTTAGCTTTGGTTGATTTGGTATATAGGACACTGATGGCAATATAAAACTCCATTCTACCCTGTACATTATGACAGTTCTTTTATTGTCAGAGATGGGGGCCAAAGTCAGGAAAAGGGTACCTTCTGAAATCCAGTAAATGTTAATACATAAAATCTAAGAGTATTCTACTCATTTGTAGTACTAATCAGTATAAGAGATGATGTGATAAGCCCAGAGTTTAAAACAAAAATATAGTATATTATATGAAATGCTGTTAGGTAACTATTTGTACTGGCATAACAAAAGGGGTAATTTGCATTGAATATAAAATATATCAAAAGAATAAGAATTTGCCTATATTTATACAGCACTGTGTGGAAGAGATACTGTCTCTCCTGCGCCCTAGAGGTGATAATAGGACTTTAATGATTTGGCTTTTTAGTTTTCTTGATATTGAGTTAAAGGTTCAACAAATATTCTGTTGGTGAAAATATGTATTTCAGTGGTTAGTTAATAAATTGGTATTGCTGTTATCAATTATGTTTTCAGTTTGATTAGCTTTAAGTGAATCTTTGAGAGTATGATCACTCCAGGGTGAAATGACAAAGTTGAACTTCTGGATTTATAATGCCAAGGGCTTAGACTAAGTATTGTCTATCTTACCAGTCCCTGAGCTTTTTTTAATTACTAATTCTAGCTCTGACAGTTTTTAATGATAGTGTATTTTACAAAGTGTAATAAGATATACTTTATTATAATCCACTTAGTCACATAGCCAGTAATAAATAAGTATTGTTTGAATGAATAAATGAATTAATGATAACATGGTTTCAGGAGTACATTTTTAATGAAAAGTAGATTTTTATGTGTAAGATGATAAAGTGGTATTTAAAATATTTTAGTCCCTTATAGCTGCTTTGTGAAGTGATGCTCACTAGCCATATGTGGCTCTTTAGCACTTGAAATGTGGCTTGTCAAAATTGAATTGATATTAAGTGTAAGATACACATTGGCTTTCAAACACTTAGTATGAAAGAAAAAAATGTAATATACCTCAATAACTTTTTGAATTTATTACATTTTGAAATAGTATTTTGGTTATGTGAGACTAAGCTAAATATATAATTATAATTACTTCCTTATTCTTCTTGGTTTTTAAAATGTTTAATATTAGTAGAAAATTTAAATTACACATGTGGCTTGCATTTGTGGCTTACATTACAATTTTTTTGGATAGCACTAGCCTAAAGGTTTAATTTCTTTTTCTTTGGTAGAAACTGTATAGTGATAGGAAAAAAGCCAAACCCTTTCCTGGATATTTACAGATGTATGGTTTTATTTTGTTTTGTATTTTTGTCTCTTTCCTATCAGATCACCAATTCAGGAGAGTTTGTGTTCCCATTAGATTCTCCACACAAAAAGCCTTATGAAGGTCTTATACTGGGGAGAGTTCGCGAAAAAACTGCTGTACCATTAAGGTAGGAAAGGTGATTTTTCAAAATTGTATAAATGTATGCATTTGTATATTTTATAATATTAATAGTACAGTATAGATCATTAACTTTCCTTAATTTTTACATTTTTGAAAATCTGGAAATGGCTCAGACCAGAAAAGTGTGAATGATATGGCACATGAAATTTTATATTATCTTTTGTTTTATCTAGTGTGTAACTGTCATTATATTGAAGAAAAGGAAATTTTCAGTAATGACTCAGTACTTAAATTGCTGATTTCCATTATTGCTTCTATTCTTGAGTTTATTTTTAAATTCAGATTCTGGAAAAGAATCAAGGCAACTATGGCTTATGTATGAAAAATTGTCCTTAAAATATAATTTATTTTGTTGTTTTGTTTTAATTAGGAATGAAGATGTAAAAGTACTTCCCATTCCAGATCACAAGTTAATTGTCAGTGTGCCCTGTACTCTTCATTCCCATAAGCCACCTCTTGCTGGTATGTTTTTATAAAATAGAATTTTTATGACATCTGCAAATTGAAAAAAGAATTGAATTTATTATTTGAGTGGTGTAGAGATTTGGAAACTAAATGGATGTTTTATTTTCATTAATATTCTAAAATTCATTTGTGAATAGTACTTTTATTTTTTTTGTTACAAAATAGTACTTTTTGTTTGTACAAAATAGTACTTTTTATTTATTTTGTTACAAAAGCTTTATTGTTTTCATTTGGTCCATGACTTGGGAGATGGCTCTATGATGATTAAAGGGCTGGCTAATGGCTGCGGGGAGAGGCACAGGCAGAAGCTCTAATATCAGGGGGATGTGGAGGTGCCCCTCAAAGGCTGCTGGGCTCTGGAAGCTTCTAGTTGTGCTTGAGGGTGAGCCTTTTGAAGAGATACTTGACTGGCCCAGCCCAGCCTTGGGCCAGCTACCAGTCAACCTGTGGAGGTTAGTCAGGTGGTCACCCAAGTTTTTGATGAGTTTTGCCTCCTCATCTGGAAGTGGCTCTCCAGGAAGTCCCACAGATGGGGATTTGTGTGGGTAGAACCCAGAGCATGCATATCTAGAAGGGCCTGGTTCAGGTTCTTCTTCAGGGCCATGCAGCTTCCATGGCATTCATGGCTTTGCCTCACTCATCTTGGGAGGGCTTCTTCATGTTTTGAAAAAAGGTGTGGCTGTTGCACTAGTTTTGCATCTTCCAAGAGATGCCTGACCAGCTTGAGGTAGAAGTGCCTAGGCCTTCTGGAGTCAAATTGTTACAATCCAAATAGAAGCCCTGAGAGGTGAAGGAAGTCTGCAAATTCAGGTTGACCAGACAGTTAACAGGGGCCTCCACCTTGGGAGGATAATTCTGAGGAATCTAGGAGCTCATCATTGGTCAGCAATAAGGAGCTAACCACAAGAAATGAGGTGGGCTGGTCCTGGAAGTCGTTGCTGGAAAGGAGATTGGAAGGTGGTTGGAGAGTAGTCGGAGACTGGAAGAAGGGGGTCTCTGGGTCTGTTCCATCCAAAGACTGTTGAACAAGATTGTTGAACAGTTGAAACAAGAGGTAGGTTTGTGGGATTGCCAGCTGCGCTGTGCAGATTAGTTTCATTTCACTTTTGCTTTTCCTTTTATACCAATTTTTTAGGTTCCCCTTATTATATTGGTTGTTACTCCCTCACTGTCCTTGATAGACTGAAGACTGATGGGGCATCTAAGGACTGTAGTTCTACTAGGGGCTTTATTTCACTCTATCCCTTGCTTATTCTGAGACCAGGAGCTCAGAATAACAGTCAGAGAGAGATAGTTAGAATCTCATTGATACTTGGTAGAGATTCAGTTTTATGTTGAGGTAGTGTTGCTTTTCTGAACGATTGGAAAGGTAATTGCTGCAGCCTAGAATTCTTACTAGCCTTAGTGCTTTAACATAATGTTCATTATTCAGTGAAACTAAGCAGCAAGGAATAATGGAAAGTTTTGGCTTTGGAGATTGACTAACATAGGTTTGAATCCTGGCTCTGCTACTTTATGAGTTACTCTAACAATTTTTTACCTCAAAGTCCTCATTTAAAGAGAGACTAATGGTATTTGATTTTTTTAGAGTTGTTTAATCTTTTAGAGTTAAGATTGCTTATAATATATTTGAAATTGTATAGTATATAGTGGAAGCTCCGTAAATGCTAAATTTTTCAAGTACGAGTTTAAAGAAATAGGAATGTAGGGGCACCTGGGTGGCTCAGTGGCTTAAGTGTTTGACTCTTGATTTTGGCTCAGATCATGATCCTCAGGGTCATGAGATCAAGCCCCCATCTCAGGCTTCTCATTAACATGGAGCATGCTTCAGATTCTCTCTCTCCCTTTCTCTGTGCCTTCCCCACCCCCAAATAGGAATGTAAATGATATACTCAATTTGTGATTGTTTCCTATTCAAAAAATTTTTTGAGGAATATCTTTTTTATTAATTTGGTGATTCCTGCTTAAAAAACCCCCAAATTTAAAGCTGCCACTCAGGAAAACTACAGGGTCCCCAGCCTATCTATTATTTTGTAGAATATGGGATAGTTCATGAGCTAGAATACATGGGAAAGTGAATACAGATTCCCAAGGTAATTTTTATTGATTGCGCTTAGGATTTCTGTTATCTTAAATAGCTTATGTGGAAGAGTTTGTAGTGTAACTTCGTTTGAGAAATATTCAGATGTGTACCTGATGATCCATTCTTTGACTTAGAGGCATGCTGAGTGAATAATCATCTTTAAGCTTTGTACTGTCATAGACTGTTCATTGCATTAAATATTAGTGACTTAAATGAGAAGTGAGATTGCACTGTTCTTTGAGAAAAAAATCATGTTTGGTACATTATTCAATGTACCAAAACAGTATTCAGTGGAGGGAATCTAATTTGCATTCTTCTCATTTGAATTTTCTTTATCATTCAGTGAGTATCAAAGCATAATTTAGTATTTGTCTTAGGCTTATTTTTTTACTTTTAAACATCTAAAAGCTAAGACCCAACCTTTTATTCTCAAATTACAGTTAAACTGTTTATAAATTATTTTTAAATAGGATAAAATTATGTTTAAAGATTAATATAAGAAACAGGGTTTTAAAATAGTAGGTAAAAATTAGTCTTTTATTAATTCTAAAAAAATTAGTCTTAACATCCCGTATCTATGAAGTGCAGTTCTGCAATATGCCCAGTAGAGGGCAGCACAAACACCTTTTTTTAAAGGATTGAGACCCTTTATTTATTTTTTTAATTAATTTATTTTTTTTAAAGATTTTTACTTATTTGACAGACAGATCACAAGTAGGCAGAGAGGCAGGCAGTGAGAGAGAGGAGGGGGAGGCAGGCTCCCTGCTGAGCAGAGAGCCCAATGTGAGGCTCAATCCCAGGACCCTGGGATCATGACCTGAGCCGAAGGCAGAGGCTTTAACCACTGAGCCACCCAGGCGCCCCGGATTGAGACCCTTTAAAAAGAAGAGTCAGATTTTTTGGATGGGGGAAAAATCCACATTACTTGACATATAATCCTTATGTTTTGATTAGGTGGTGGTAGACAGGAAGTATTTATAATCCTATATTTTTGAATTTATGTTACTGTGTAGCAAGTACATGTATTTTTAGGTATAGAGCTATAGAAATTAAAGCCATCAGAAAATAATTTCTGCATTGTATTTTATTCTGAAATCATAACTCTAGGATTTGGGATAGTATATGTTCTATATGTAATGCTTAGAACTTTTACATGTAAATGTTCTTAAGCTGTTTTATGCAAATTGATAAAATGAGATGTTCTCTCTTGCTCCTAGAAGCACCAAGATTTTTAAAAAAAATTTGATTTATTGCTGCATTTACTCTGTTTTTAAATTTTGAAGTTTCCTGCCACAGATTAAAAGATAAACCATCAATAACTATGCTTTGTAATCTAACATTATAAATGTATATAAAGTTTAAAGATTTAAAAGTATTTGGATCAAAATTGTTTTTCTTATATTTTACTTTAGAGGAATTTCCACTCCTTTTACTACTTTACTCACTAACAGTTTCTATCTGAAGAGTGAAACAGTTTGATGAGATTCTGTGCACTGTTTTGAGCCCCTTCTCCCCTAGCCCTGCCCTTTGTTTCCAGAGCAAAAGGGGAATGACTGGCTCTGTGTGCATTATTTCCTCCTCTTTGATTAGAAGTGTGTTTTGCTAATGTCAGATGTTATATAATTATCTAAGTATATGTGTATGTCATATTCATACTTTATACATTTGAATTTACTTTTTAAAAATTGAGGTATAATTGACATATACCATTGTTTTAGTTTCAGGTGTACAACATAATGATTTGATGGTATATATAGAGAGAAATGATCACCAATCACAATATGTATAGGTAACATTTATTACCACACATAGCTACAAATTTTTTTCTTTGTGATTAGAACTTTTAAGATCTTGAGTTTACTTTTAAACTGATATTTAAAATTAGTAAGAGTAAGACATTTCCATTCATTTGCTTTTATTTCTTTTGTTTTGTTTTGAAATGTAGTTAACATTTTAAAAATATTACTCCTTTACTATTTTTCTCAAACAGAAAGGAAAAAAAAACCATGCAGGAATGAGTTACATGTAGAAAGTAGGAGGTAGTAAATGGGTTTCAGTTTTATGTACTATAGTTGTCAATTCCCAAGTGCCTGGCCATCTTTTTCTACTAGATTGTGTACTCTTTTTTTTTTTAAATTTTATTTATTTATTTGACAGACAGAGATCACAAGTAGTCGGAGAGGCAGGCAGAGAGAGAGGAGGAAGCAGGCTCCCCGCTGAGCAGAGAGCCGGATATGGGGCTTGACTCCAGGACTCTGAGATCATGACCCGAGCCGAGCCGAAGGCAGAGGCTTAATCCACTGAGCCACACAGGTGCCCATAGATTGTGTACTCTTAGGAAACATGGGTATCTGTTTCCTTTGTTAAGTTCCATAGCACTGATTATAGTGGCTGTTCAGAATAGTAAACATTTTTGACTGGCTGACTCCTGCCCATTTAGACTCCAGATTATGGTTCCAGAATAGAGTTGCTAATGTATTATACCAAAACACTGAACAAACAGGCAAACACACAAAACCTTGCTTCAGTATAACCTTAGACCACAGTAAAAGTGAATTGAGGTTGGTAAGGCATTGAATTCATGGAGAAAAAATGGAGAAGTGATATAAGTTTATTGTCCTCTAAGGCTCTGGGGAAATCTTTCTCTTTCAGGTTTAATAATTTTTAATTATACATTTATGAAAGGACTAGAACTCTCACGTTAGCATCTCCTAAAAGCTATTGAAGCCCAAATTTGACTGCACTTGGATTATAGACAATGAATGCTTTAAATTCTTTGATTTTTGATAACAGGACCAATATTTTTATAAACAGTTATTTTTCTGTGAGAGTGATTGGAGAACATTATGAACATAAAATTTTATACACTTTTTATTTTAAACTTTATCTATGTCAAGTACTCCTAAGAAATACTTACTGTTCCTAAAGGGAATTTGATAAATTTCTTCTAAGCTCAATCTTGTATGGTAATTAAGAACTACATTTAAAAAATGCTCTTCTAGGACTCTTCATCCCTAAATTGTTATTTTCATGCCCACTTAATGTAATGGTTAATGTAGCTAACCAGCAACAATCAAAGTTAAATTGATTTAAATATTTGCAATCCAAATGAACATGTGCTTTAAAAAAAAGCTTCTATGGTATTTTCTTTCTGTTACTGTGTATCATAGCATTTAATCAACATATGTTTGAGGTACCTTTTTCCTAATAAAATATAATTTTTAGTAGTTATTAATACATTGCATAAGGACTACTTACTTGTGGAAATATATGGTGAAATTTTAGGTAATAAAGAATCTATAATTTGGGAATGATGGAATGTGCTACCAAGTTATAGCTATGAAAGTGTTTTATTTGTTAGTTATATGTGTTCACTATTTTTATCAGTATCCAGTTCTTCATTTACTGCTCTTTCACTAATATATTGCCAGCATAGCATTATATTTTATCTCAGTTTTTTAAAGTGGGTTATTTTTGTGTTGTTCCTATATACTTCTTTTTCACACACAGATTACATTTATTAAAAAATAAGGTTAGTATTCAGCAGATATATCAGCAGTATTGGAAAACTGAAAAGTTACCTGTGAGGGTGTTGAAATTCTTTTTTCTCATCCACAAGTGAAAACTGATAAATCAGGACTCCTGAAATTTCTGATACTGTGTTTCTAATCTCAGGAGTGCTTATTTCAAATGATTTCTAACTATAAATAACAAAGCCCATGATGAAATCCTTAAAATTAATTAGCTGTCTCCCCACATTTTTTTAAAGGAAATCTTCTTGTTTTTCTGCTTTAAAATGCTAAAAGGAAATTGATTCCTTTCTTAATAATAATTTTTGTGTTTTTTCTCTTTTTTGGACAGAGGTTCTAAAAGACTATGTCAAGCCAGATGGGGAATATTTGGAATTGTTTGCTCGAAATTTACAGCCAGGTTGGACTAGTTGGGGCAATGAAGTTCTCAAATTTCAACACATGGATTATTTTGTTGCTCTGCAGTCTAGAAGCTGACTATGATCTTAAAGTTGTGATTTTCTTCAGTTTTCCTTACCCCTTTTTCCCTCATTCTAATGGATATTTCACTTTTTTACCAACCAGTATGCTTAGAAATGTAAATAGGACTTGGTTTCTGTGCAGAAGACCAGAAGTGACTAGTCTTTATGTAGTTTTGAGATGAATTTACTTCAGTCGCACCAGTATTCCCCATTATTCCAGGTTCACTGCAAATAAAGAGGTAAGCAGTTAGAAAAATGACAAGACTTTGTTATCGAAAAAGTTCGGAAAGCATGCACTGTGGACCAGAGGTCATAATTCTGTCTATAGATGTGTTTTATTTGGCTCATATGGTGTCGTAAAAGAAATTTGAACCATCATTCCGAAAAATCGGGAAATTTCACATAAAGTGTAGATTTTTGCTTTACTTTAAACATCAGAAGCTTTGGCTGCACTGCAGTCTATTCTTTCTGGGCATCAGTCAGTAGGACCCAGTGGTTGCAGCTCACTTGGGAAGGGACATGGGCTCTGCAGTGTACCACAGTAACACTTGCTCCGTGCCACTCGCTTGTGTTGTCTACTTGTCCTCTGTGCAACCCAACTTTCTGACTTCTGGTATACTGTTACATTCTGGAAAAATATTGAGAGACCTACCAAGTCCCTCATCATTGTACTGAGCTTATCCTTTATGGAGGGTTTTAAATTGCATTCAAGATCACTCTTTTTTTTTTTTTTTAAAGATTTTATTTATTTATTTGACAGACAGAGATCACAAGTAGGCAGAGAGGCAGGCAGAGAGAGAGGAAGGGAAGCAGGCTCCCTGCTGAGCAGAGAGCCCGATGCGGGACTCGATCCCAGGACCCTGAGATCATGACCTGAGCCGAAGGCAGCGGCTTAACCCACTGAGCCACCCAGGCGCCCCTCAAGATCACTCTTCAAGTACTTCTTAGTTTTGCTTTTTTTTTTTAGAAGATTTAAAAAGTATTTCTTATAATAATGTCAGAAGATAACACTGCTTATCATTTGAAAGATATTTATATTATTTACAGATTTTCCATAAATATTTTTTTACTAAATAAAATACTTTTTACTGAAATTATTTGAAAAGCATGCTGATTTATTGTGTATAAGCTTTTTTAAAATTGAGATACAATTTCACATAAACTTCTCCAATTTTTACTATAGGGTTCAGTGAGTTTAGAAAACATATGTATGGTTGTCTGTCTACCACCATATTCATGATATAGAACATTTTCTTCACCTCCAAAACTCATGTGTCCAATTATAGTCAGTCTCTTCCTCCCACCCCTGGCCTTTGGTGAAGAATGATTTGTTTTCTATTACTAGTTTTGCTTTTTTAGAATTTTATATAAACAATCATAGAATATGTAACTTATTGTATCTGGCTTCTTTCACTTAGCATTTTGACAAAAGTATTTATATAATTTACAGCTTTTCTACAAATAGTTATCTGCTAAATAAAATGTTAGATTGAAATGGTTATATGACAGGGTTGCCAATATGTTTACTGATTTTGCCAATGAAAGATGTTATTTTTCAAGTTTGTTCATTCTTTGAGTGTGTGAATATAATATTATAGGCTTAACTTTATATTTATAGGGATATTCTAACTTGTTACTGAAATGAAAAAAAAAGGTATTAAACATGAAGCAAACATCTCACAACCTCATTTGAAACTCTTTCCAGCTCTTATAGTATTTATAGATTTTATATAATTTATGGAAACATTTTATCCTCACCAAGGTTTTGGATCTTTATTTTTGCACCACAAATACTGATACTTGAGGGAAAAAGAGAGAGGATTTTTTTTTTAAATTTTATTTTTTATAAACATATAATATATTTTTATCCCCAGGGGTACAGGTCTGTGAATCGCCAGGTTTACACACTTCACAGCACTCACCATAGCACATACCCTCCCTAATGTCCATAACCCCACTCCCCCAACCCCCCTCCCCTCATCAACCCTCAGTTTGTTTTGTGAGATTAAGAGTCACTTATGGTTTGTCTCCCTCCCAATCCCATCTTGTTTCATTTACTCTTCTCCTACCCCCTTAACCCCCATGTTGCATCTCCTCTCCCTCATATCAGGGAGATCATATGATAGTTGTCTTTCTCCGATTGACTTATTTCGCTAAGCATGATACCCTCTAGTTCCATCCACGTCGTCGCAAATGGCAAGATTTCATTTCTTTTACTTTTTTTTTTTTCAGCATAACAGTATTCATTATTTTTGCACCACTTGATGGCTGCATAGTATTCCATTGTGTATATATACCACATCTTCTTTATCCATTCGTCTGTTGATGGACATCTAGGTTCTTTCCATAGTTTGGCTATTGTAGACATTGCTGCTATAAACATTCGGGTGCACGTGCCCCTTCAGATCACTACGTTTGTATCTTTAGGGTAAATACCCAGCAGTGCAATTGCTGGGTCATAGGGTAGTTCTATTTTCAACATTTTGAGGCACCTCCATGCTGTTTTCCAGAGTGGTTGCACCAGCTTGCATTCCCACCAACAAGTGTAGGAGGGTTCCCCTTTAAGAGAGAGGATTTTTATTCACTGAATGTGGTATTCAAGACACAGAGGTTTTTTTTTTTTGTTTTGTTTTGTTTTGTTTAGTTTAAGTTGTAATCTTAGCTCTGTTCCTAAATTATACAACCTGTGGGCCTTGTTTGTAATGATTGTTTAATTATTCGGCTCTTTTTTGAACAAAGGATGGTTCTGGAAAATGGAATAATCACATACCTTGTGAGAACAGAAAGGCCAGAGTAAGAGCATTGAACTTTGTTTGACTTCATTACCAGAGTTGTAGCCAACTGACCTAATGAACTTTATTATTTGTTTAATGTTTTAAGATATCTTCATTCAGAGATTTTTAAAAAAAGATTTTATTTATTTATTTGACAGAGAGAGAGACAGTGAGAGAGGGAACATAAGCAGGAGGAGTGGGAGAGGGAGAAGCAGGCTTTCCGCTGAGCAGGGAGCCCCGGATCCTGGGATCATGACCTGAGCAGAAGGCAGAGGCTTAAATGACTGAGCTGTCCAGGTGCCCCTCATTCAGAGATTTTTTAATTGCTTTTAAAACCTGTAAGGATTTTATTTTCTGTCTTATTCTTTTTACAGACTCAAAGTCTTTTAGGACTCTTAGAAATGCTTAGCCAAAGGGATAGAGCTAATATTTGTTCAATAGTGTGTGTTACTCTTTGCTATGCTTTTTACATTTTATTGCATTTAATCCTTGTACAGTCCCGAGAGATATTATTTCCATTTAATAGTCGAGAAAACTGAGGCGAAGGAGACTGTTTTGTCCTAAAACCTTAGTAAGTATTAGAACTAGGATTAGAATGCATAGCTCCCTGACTTCTGAGCCCTAGAGTTTTGTTTGATTTGGACTTACCTGGAGGCCATGCAATCACAGTTGGCATCCTGAGCAACCACACAAAAAGCCATTTCACCCGCACATAGTTAACGGTGGACACCACACTCAGGAAACTTTGGGGAATCTTGCCTCAGAAGATTGTATCCTTAAAATTCATGGCCTTTCTTTTGACGTTTTTTCACCTTCCTGTTCAGGGTCCGTTAGAGTAAAATCACAGAACATGTAACTACTTTTTTGGGAGCAGATCCTCTTTAACTGGGTCCTTTCTGTCTTCCTTTCTCAGAAGTGGGAAATAATAATACTTGTTTCTGAAGTTGTTATGAGGATTAAATGAGTTAACACATGTAAGGTATTTGGAATATTTTAAGCAATCCGTGTATGAGCTCTTCACATATTTTTTAGTTTCAGGTCAAAAAGCTTTTCTTAAACAATCTGTATTCCAATTCAGGGCATTCACCTGAATACTGCCCATGGAGTTTTTCTGTCTAAACATCATATTTTCTTGAGATCAGATTTCTTAGCTTACACCTGGTTTCATACATGAGGAATCTTTGAAACCCATCATTTCTATTGTGGTCTTGCCTAGAAACAAGTAATTGAAAATTAAAACAAAGGCCCCATGTAGCTTTTGGGCTTCAGCTCGTGTCTCTGAACTTCATAGTTACTGTACATTGTTCTTTGATGACTTCCATAGGTGGTTAATTGGTGGCCTTTCTCATATTTCTTCTATATTCAGAAACTTTAATTTGGTTCAAAATAGATCTGTTACACTTGCAGGACCTTGATTTTTATGTGCACCATCAACTGTGGACTGAACATTTGTACCCTCCCAAAATTCACATGCTGAAACTCTAACCCTCAATGTGATAATATTTAGGGGTGGGGCCTTTGGGAGGCAATTAGGGTCAGATTAGGTTGTCAGCGTGGGGCCCTCATGATAGGATTAATTAGCCTTATAAAAAGAAACATGGGATCTCAGTCTCTGGATGCAAGCACCAACAAAAGGTCAGATGAGGACATAACCAGGAAGATGGCTTACAGGGAACCTGACCATGCTGACACCTGATCTTGAACTTTGAACCTCCTGAACCCCAAAGAATAAATGTTGACGGTAATTTTTATAGTAGCCTGGGACTGACTGAGACAGCCTTCAAAGGGATTTTCTTGTTGATAAGATACCTACCAAGTAAATAAGGCCCCAAAGAATAAATGTTGATGGTAATTTTTATAATAGCCTGGAACTGACTGAGACAGCCATCAAAGGGATTTTCTTGTTGATAAGATACCTACCAAGTAAATAAGGCCTTTTTCTTTGGATGGTCTGAAAGTGAGAATAGGTTTTCTTCTTGGATGTCAACATTTGAGCTCCCTCAAAAAAGCCAGTGTCACTGTGGGCTGGTTGTCTTCTTGAAGGAGGACAGAGACATTAGTCCATGACTCAGGTCTGGGCCTTGCCTCAACTGCTACCTTGCTCTCTCCTTGCTGTAGGCTGTATTTACCTTGTCCTATTCTAGTCCTCCAAGTTCTATGACTCAAACTCTTTCTTATTAGAACACCAAATTCACCTTTTCAGGTTTGGTACCTTAGAGACATATCTTTAGTGAATTTTTATATTTCAGCTTCAGTGAGACTTTGGGTTTTCCACTGATAGTGATTCAGAGGAAGATTATAATCACATTAAAGGGCCTTCCCTTCCCTGAAGATGCTCATCAGTTTACCTCATTTGACTCATATCACCACTGGCCTACCACACCCTGGGAAGCACCACAGGCCCATTGGCATAGTTCTCTGGTTATCAGAGTGCTTTTACTTCAATTATGTCATTTTACCCTCAAAGCAGTTTTATGAAGTTGTAGTTATAATGAGAGAACAAGTTCATAGAGGCTAGCTGACATAGGTAATAAGTGATAACCAGGACTTGAATTCTGATTCCTAAATTAAGGCACTTTATGTTGTATAATGTTTGTTAATGAACTTGAGATCTTACTAATAGGCTCATTAGCTTTTAATGAGAGGATCCATTGGGTAGTCTGAAGCAAATTTAGAATGGTTCGTATATAATCATCCAAACATACCTTTCTCAATATATGATATCATATATGATGTATCTATCTATCTATTGATATAGGATATCAATATATGATAAGTTATTAACACACTAGTTTTCATTAAAGATTTTAGTGACATTGATTGAACTGATAGCCACAATGCCATTCAGAACCACTCAGAATCAGTTAGGCTGTAAAAACCCTTTGACATAAGTTATTAGCATATTTACCACGTAGTTCTGTGTTCCTCAATTAGATAGCCATTTTCAGTTCACATTTTTAAGGAAACTTATGCAAAAATACAGATTTGGATTTGAAGATGGCTATTCAAGTAGTAAGAAAGGAGAGATTAAATAAGTTAAGTGTAGGCACAAATTATTTTATGTACCATGGTGATCTGTTAGCAGTGTTTGGATGTATGGACCAGTCCAGAACTATGCAGATGGTCTTAATTCATGGTTCTATTAACTAGTCCAGTTTGAAAGCAAGTCAGATTACCATGGTAATTCCACGATCAGCCTTTTCCCTTAAATATTCCTAAGAGTTAACCTAAGTCTTCTGGGACTTCTGTGAACTTGAGGGGAACTTCTTGGTCTTTTTCAGTAGCAGTCCAAGACCTTGGGACCATATAAAAACAAATTGATCTCTAGGGGTGGAGAACATGAGGAAACTATTTTTTTTTTTTTAAAGATTTTATTTATTTATTTGACAGACAGAGATTACAAGCAGGCAGAGAGACAGTCAGAGAGAGGAGGAAGCAGGCTCCCTGCTGAGCAGAGAGCCCGACGTGGGGCTCGATCCCAGGACCCTGGGATCATGACCCGAGCCGAAGGCAGAGGCCTCAACCCACTGAGCCACCCAGGCGCCCCGGAAACTATTTTTTCATTTACTTTCTCTGATCGGGCTTTGGCCCAATTACTAGATAACTGCGACACAACAATGGGATAACTTTGGATGACAACTAGGGCAAATGAATGGTCACTTACGCTCAACAGTGTTAAATCATTTTTGGGCAGTATCTTTAAGGAAAAACACAAGGCACCCAGCTGATTTTTAGCTGCTTCTCCCCAAATTGCCCGCACAGATCCTGATTATTAGTCAAACTAGACTGTTCTTTGTTATTTGACTTTAGGACTCTGTGCTGTTGTTTATGACTCTTCCTCAGTTGGGAAAAAACTGGGCTGTGGGATCAGCTGGATCTATATTTTGAGTCTTGATATTCATCTTCTGAGTGACTGAATAATTATTTAAACTATGCCTTCCTGTTTTCTGAGGAATAAGTAGGCTAATCTTTGGGCTTTGTAAGATTATTATGAAGATGAAGTGAAATAATGTATATGAAGTTGCCTAGCATAGGACCTGGTACTTAGAAGTTATTCAATATATATGCTTATTTCTCTTTATTTACAGTCTTCCTGACAACATGTCTTAACTTCACGATCCACTTTTCCCATCCCCTAAAAGAAGGCTTTTATTCTTGCTCTGAGAGCCGCTTTTCACATGTGTGGATTATCCAGATAGGTTTTCCCTCACATTTATCACGGAAAGAGAAAAGTGGTTAATTCTTTAGGGAGCTCACTGAAAAAAAAAATAGGCTTTTTATCCTCTGGAACACCTTATGAGAGGAGGACAATCTTTTATTTATGTTTCTCCTACCAGCATACCTGAACTGCCCATATTAATGAATGAATGAATGAACCCTTGGCTTTCAAGTATCTTTGAATTCTGTTGAGTAGCTAAGACTTGCATAAAAAACCATTACAGCATAACAAACCACAGTGTACAAAGATTAAGTGGTACAAAGATTAAGACAGAAAGTGATGCAGAAGTTTAGAGAAGCAGATCATAGAGATCACTAAGCAATGTGAGAAATAGCGAGCAAACCAAGTCCTGATTAAATTTTGGTTTATTTTCTAGCCATAATGACGTTACTAGATAGTAGGCAGCTAAAATATGTGAGTTCAGAAGAATTACAAAGAAAACATTTTATTCTTTGTAGATTGTAAAAAATTAAAATATTTTATATTTCTCTAGAAATATAGAGGATAATAGTACATGCAATTTATTCTATCTGTTTGTTAGAACAGGAGTTTCTACTTCTCTGTATTTTCCACCTTTTGAATGAAAATGTTATTTGGGCATTTTTTTTCTAGAGTTGTCTTATAGGATTATTTTTATTATTTTACAGCTGTACTGAGGTATAATTGGTGTAAATAAATTACACATACTTAACAATGTAAAGTTTAATGAACTTTGACTTAAGTGTATACCCGTGAAGCTACCATCACAAACAAGATAATAAACATAATCTCCCAAGATTTTGTCAAAGCCCTGTATATCCATCTTCTGTAAGTACCCCTGTACATTTTATCCCTACACAATCTAGCCAAGCGAACTTCAGGCAGACTTCCTTGATTAGACTTCAGTGTGAGTTCAGTAAAGGTTAGCAGTCACCTTGGATCCCAGTTGTTGGCTGCACCCTCTGAGCTCTGGTCCAATTCTCTTGACTTTTGTTTTCATCCTTTGAGTTATCCTCCCTTTTCTATGAAAGGTAGCATGTGTTTACAGCTGACTTCTTTTAACAGCTTGCTTCCTGTCAGTATAATTTGGGAGATATGACAGCCTTCTTTTCATTTTATACACTCTCCCTTTGAGTCCAAGCTGGTATCATTTCTGTTGGCAAAAATTCTCAAGAACCTTGTGGATCTTGTTAGGAACTTTTTTTTTAAAGATGCTTTTTATTAACTTGGGGAAGTTCTATTCCTATTGTTTTGAGAGTTTTTATCATGACTAGATGCTGTATTTCATTAGATGTCTTTTCTGTGTCAATTGATAAGATCATATGATTTTTCTTCTTTAGTTTGTTAATATGACATATTACATTTATTGGCTTTCAAATTATGAGGTAGCCTTTCAAACTGAATAAATCCCTCTAGGATGAGGTCTGTAATTTTTTTCCCTACAGTGCTGTTTTTGGTTTGCTAATATTTAAAAAAATGTTTACTAAACCCAAGATTATTTGCATTTCCTGGAATTTTTTTCTTCTAGAAGTTTTATACAATTTGGTTTATGATCTATTTATAGTTATTTTTATGTGTAGTGTGAGGTAAAGGTCAATGTTTATTGTTTTCCAAATGTATAGCCAATTAATATAGCATTAATGGTTATAATATTTCTTTTCTGCTACTGAATTGCATTGGCATCTTGGTTGAAAACAATTGACAGAGATATGTGGATCTATTTCCAGATTCTTAGTTTTGTTCCACTGAACTATGTCTTTATGCGAGTTCCATACTATCTTGATTACTGTAGTTTATATTAAAAAGTCTTGAAGTCAGACAGGATCAGCCATAAACTTTGTTGTTATTTTAATGATTTTGATCATCACTTTTAAAAAACTTTTTTATTTAGTTAACATATAGTGTAATATGGTTTTCAGGAGAAAAATTTAGTGATTCATCACTTATATATAACACCCAGTACTCATCACTCACAGTGATTAGCTTAATACCCATCAGTCATTTAGCCCATCCCCCACATACCTCCCCTTCAGCAACCCTCAGTTTATTCTCTATAGTTAAAAAAGTCTTTTACGGTTTGCCTCCTTCTCTCTCTCTCTTTTTTTCCCCTTCCCCCATGTTCATCTTTTTCTTGCTTAAATTGCACATATGGTTATCACTTAAGAGATACCAGTTTTATTTGTAAAATTTAAATAAAAAATTATTAGTAATACCAAACATTTAAAAATACTAGGCCAGGGGCACGTGGGTGACTCAGTGGGTTAAGCCTCTGTTTTCGGCTAAGGTCATGATCTCAGGGTTCTGGGATCGAGCCCTACATCGGGCTCTCTGCCCAGCTGAGAATCTGCTTCCCCCCTGCTCCCCCCCCGCCTGCCTCTCTGCCTACTTGTGATCTCTGTCAAATAAATAAATAAATAAAATCTTTAAGAAAAAATACGAGGCTAGTCATATTTTTTTCATGAATTATCAACAGTTCTGATTATCCATTTTCCTGATGAGGCATTCACATTTTTAAATGAATTTTCCCGAGCTTTATAATATGGAAATTCCGGGCGCCTGGGTGGCTCAGTGGGTTAAGCCTCTGACTTTGGCTCAGGTCATGATATCAGGGTCCTGGGATTGAGCCCCGCATTGGGCTCTCTGCTCAGCGGGGAGCCTGCTTCCCCTTCTCTCTCTGCCTGCCTCTCTGACTACTTGTGATCTCTTTCTCTCTGTCAAATAAATAAATAAATAAATCTTTATAATATGGAAATTTAAAACATACACAAAATAAGAGACAATGATATAATGAACCTCTATATACTGATCATTCAGTTTCAGCAATTATCAACCTATGACCAGTTATTACTTTATACCCCTGCCTACTCCTCCCACCAGACATCATATTATTCCACCTGTGGTGACTTCATTCATTCTACAGATGAGCAAAGTGAGATTCAGAGAGTTTAAATGAGTTGGTCAAAGTCATACAGCTAAGAAATAGCAAAAGTGGGACCTGAACCCCAGTCTGTTTCACTCCAAATCCTACACTATGATTTACTTGTTTCTTTCTTCATTAAGCTACTTTACTGAGGTGTGATTGACATGAAAAAGCTGTACATATTTAATGTATACAATTTAATGAGTATGGGAACAAGTATATACCTATGAAACCATCACCACTATCAAGGCCGTAAGCCTATCCATCACCTCTCAAAGTTTCCTCCTACCTTCTTTTTATTATTATTATTAGTAGTAGTATTAGTAGTAGTATTAGTATCGTATATGTGTCAGAACATACTCCTCTGTCTCTCTCTCCCCTTCACCTGTTTTGCCAACCTTACACCTCCCCTCTGGCAACCATCAATCTGTTCTCTGTATTTATAATTCTGATTCCTTTTGTTTGTTTATTCATTGTTTTTTCTTAGATTCCATTTATGAGTAGAATCATATACAATTTTTCTTTCTCAGTCTGACTTTTTTTTACTTAGCATAATAACCTCTAGGTCTATCCATGTTGTCTCAACTGACATGATTTCATCCTTTTTTGGTTGTGTAATATTCTGTATATACATAACATTTTCCTTATCCATTCTTCTATTGATGGACACTTAGGTTGCTTCCATGTCTTCGTTATTACAAAAAAAAAATTGCTGCAATAAACACCTGGGATATATCTATCTTTTCTAATAATGTTTTCATTTTCCATAGATAAATACCCAATAATAGAATTAGGGGTCATATGGTAGTTCTGTTTTTTAATTTTTTGAGGAATGTCCATACTATTTTCCAAAGTGGCTGTGCCAGTTTACATTCCCACCAACAGTGCATGAGGGTTGCCTTTCCCCACATCCTTGCCAACACTTGTTTCTTATCTTCTTGATTTTAGCTATTCTGACCGGTATGAGGTTTTAATCTCATTGTGGTTTTAATTTGTATTTCCGTGATGCTGAGTGATATGGAGCATCTTTTCATGTGTCTGTTGGCCATCTGTATTTCTTCTTTCGAAAAATGCCTATTCAGGTCCTCTTAACATTTTTTAATCAGTTGTTAATTTTTTTGGTGTTGCATTGTTTGTGTTCTTTAAATGTTGTGAATACTGACCCTTATTAGATGTATCATTTGCAAATATCTTCTCCCATTGAGTAGGTTGTCTTTCTGTTTAGTTGGTGGTTTCCTCTGCTGTGCAAAAGCTTTTTATTTTGATGTAGTACCAATAGTTTATTTTGCTTTTGTTTCTCCTGCCCTAAGAGATATATCTAGAAAAATGGTTGATGTCAGAGAAGTTATGGCCTATGTTCTCTTCTAAGGTTTTAATAGTTTCATGCCTCATATTTAGGCCTTTAGTCCATTTTGAGCTTATTTTTGTGTATGGTGTAATAAAGTGGTCCATTTTCATTCTTTTGCATTTAGCTGTCCACTTTCCCAGCTCCATTTATTGAAAAGTTAGTCTTTCCCCATTGTATATTCTTACCCCCTTTGTCATAGGTTAATTGATCAAATATGTGGGCTTATTTCTGGGATCACTATCCTGTTCTCTTGATCTGTATGTGTGTGTGTGTGTGTGTGCGCGCGCGTGTGTGCGCGCTTGCGCCTGTACCATTCTGTTTTGTTTACTACAGCTTTGTAGTATATCTTGAAATCTGAAATTGTGATACCTCCAACTTTGTTCTTTCTCAGGATTGCTTTGACTGTTAGGGGTCTTCTGTGGTTCCATACAAATTATTTGTTCTAGTTTTGTGAAAAATGCTGTTGGTATTTTGATAGGGGTTGTATTGAATCTGTAGATTGCTTTGGGTAATATTGATATTTTGACAATATTAATTCTTTCAATCCAAGAGCATGGACTATTTTCCCATTTGTGTAGTCTTCAATTTCTTTCATCAATGTTTATAGTTTTCAGAGTGGGTCTTTCACCTCATTTTTACTTTTAGGCATTTTATTTATTTTTAGGTTGTTAATTTATTAGGTTATTTGTTTATTTTTAGGGTTAGTTTATTTTTAGGTATTTTATTCTTTTTGGTACAATTGTAAATTATGTTGTTTTTTAATTTCTCTTCCTGCAACTTTGTTGTTAGTATATAAAAACACTTCTGGTTTCAGGGTATTAATTTTGTATTCTGGCAGTTTACTGAATTTGTTTATTACTTCTACCACTTTTTTTGGTGGAATCTTGAGGATTTTCTATGTATAGTATCATGTTATCTGTGAATAGTGACAGCTTAACTTCTTCTTTATCAATATGGATGCCTCTTACTCTTCTTAATTTTTAAATTTTTAATTTAAATTTTTTATTTTTTGCATCTTATTTTTCTTGTCTGATTGCTGTGGCTAGGAATTCTTTTTTAAACATTTTAAAATTTAAATACAGCTTAATTAATATATGCTGTATTATTAGTTTCAGAGATAGAATTCAGTGATTCATCAGTTGCATACAGCACACAGTGCTCATTACTTCAAGTGCCCTCCTTAATGCCCATCATCCAGTTACCCCATGTCCCTACCCACCTCCCTTTCAGCAACTCTCAGCTCCCTGTAGTTCGGCATCTATTATGGTTTGCCTCCCTTTCTTTTTTTTCTTATTTTATTTTTCCTTCCTTTCCCCTATGTTCATCTGTTCTGTTTCTTAAATTCTAAATGAGTGAAATCATATTTTTATTTCTCTGACTGACTTATTTCACGTAGCATAATACCCTCTAGTTCCATCCACATCATTGCAAATAGCAAGATTTCATTCTTTTGATGACTAAGTAATATTCTGTTGTGTGTGTGTATGTGTGTGTATATATATGCACACCACATCTTCTTTATCCATTCATCCCTTGTTTTGTCCATGTGGTGTATAATGTCAATTTGTGAATATTTAACCACTAGGAATAAATCCTACCCGATTGTGGTGAATGATCTTTTTAATGTATTGCTGTATGCAGTTTGCTAATACTTTGTGTAGGATTTTTTTCATCTATGTTTATCAGGGATGTTGGCCTGTAGATTTTTTTTTTTTTTTTGTGGTGTCTTTGTCTGGTCTTGGTATTAGGCTAATGCTGACTTTGTAGACTATATTTTGGGAACTTTCCATTCTCTTCTATTTTTTGAATAGTTTGAAGAGAATAGGTATTAACTCTTCTTTAAGTGTCTGGTAGGATTCACTTGTGAATCCGTTTGGTCTTGGACTTTTATTTTTTGTTAGTTTTTTTTTTTTTAATTAGTATTTCAGTTCTGTTATTTGTAATCAGTCCATTGAGATTTTCTATTTCTTCATGGTTCAGTTCTGGGGGGTTGTATGTTTCTAGGAATTTGACCATTTCTTCTAGGTTGTCCAGTTTGTTGGCATGTTATCTTTCATAGTATTCTCCTACAACCTTTTGCATTTCTGTGGTATCAACTGTTGCTTCTCTTTCAGTTCTAATTTTACTTACTTGGGTCCTTTCTCTTTTTTTCTTGGTGAGTCTGAGTGTGTCAATTTTGTTTATCTTTTCAAAGAACCAGCTCTTGGTTTCATTGATTTTTTTTTTCCAATGTCCTTTTAGTCTCTACATCATTTATTTCTGCTCTGATCTTTATTACTTTCTTTCTTTCTTCTCACTTTGAATTTTGTTTGTTCTTCTTTTTCTCATTCCTTTTGGGATAAGGTTAGATTATTTGAGTTTTTTCTTTCTTCTGAGGTAGTTCTGTATTGCTATATACTTCTCTCTTAGAACTGCTTTTGTTGTGTCCTAGAGATTTTGGAAGGCAGCTATGCTCACCACTATACCACCAACGCTGCACAGCCTAGAGATTTTGGATTGTTGAATTTTTGTTTTTATTAGTCTCTGTTTTTTCTTTTTTTGGTTGCTTAATATTATGTTTATGTTTAGTATTATGTTTATGTTTAATGTTATGTTGTTTAGTCTCCACGTGTTTGTGCTTTTTCCAGTTGTTGTTGTTGTTTTTGGTGTGATTTATTTCTCATTTCATATTGTTGTGGTCAGAAAAGATGCATGGTATGATTTCAGTCTTCTTAAATTTATTGAGGCTTGTTTTATGTCCTAACTCGTGATCTGTTCTGGAGAATGTTCCATGTGCACTTGAAAAGAATGTTTATTCTGTTGTTTTTGGGTGGAATATTCTGCATATACCTGTTATTGTTCATCTAGTCCAGTGTGTTGTTCAAAGATATTATTTCCTTATTGATTTCCTGTCTGTATTATCTATTCATTGATGTACTTAGAGTGCTAAAGTCACCTACTATTATTGTATTACCATCAGTTTCTCTCTTTATGTCCTCTAATTTTTGCTTTCCGTGTTTAGGTGATCCAGTGTTGGATATTATAACCTTTTGTTGGATTGATCCCTTTATCATTATGTAATGCCTTTCTTTGTCTCTTGTTACAGTCTTTGTTTTAAAGTTAGTTTTGTATAATTAATAATTGCTACCCCAGCTTTTTTTTTTTTTACTTCTATTTGCATTGCAAATGTTTTATCATCCTGAACTTCACTTTCAGACTGTTTGTGTCTTTAGATCCCAGGTGCATCTCTTGTAGGCAGCATATAGATAGGTCTTATTTTTTAATCCATTCTGTCACTCTGTGTCTCTTGATTGAAGCATTTAGGCCATGTACACTTAAACTAATTATTTATAGGTATGTATGTATTGACATTTTCATAATTTGTTTTCTGGTTGTTTTTGTATTTCTTCTTTATTCCTTTTTTTCTTTTCTTGAACTCTTTCTTTGTCATCAATGAGTATCTGTAGTGTTTTATCTGACTTTCTCCTTATTTTTTGTGTGTCTATTATAGGGTTTGGGTTTGTGGTTACCATCAGGTTCATGTATAACATGTGTCACTCTGTGTCTTTTGATTGAAACATTTAGGCCATTTACACTTAAAATAATTATTAATAGGTATGTACATATTGACATATTTATAATTTGTTTTCTGATTGTTTTTGTAGTTCTTTATTCCTTTTTTCTTTTCTTGCTCTCTTTCTTTGTCATCAATGAGCTATGTATGGTGTTTTGTCTGACTTTCTCTGTACTTTTTTGTGTCTATCATAGGTTTTGGGTTTGTGGTTACCATGAAATTCCTATATAACATCCTAATTAAGTAGCAGTCATTATTAATTTGATGGTTACGTTAAGTTCAAATACATTCTAAAAATACCCCAAAAAACAAATTTTTTTTCTTTTCCTCCCCTTTCTCTTCACTTTTTGCTCCCCTCTTCACATTTTATTTAAGTGTTCATATTTTATATCTTTTTATTCATATTTTATATCTAATGGCCATTTTTTCCCCACTTAAGTCCCTTTAACATTTCTTTTAAGGCTGGTTTAGTGGTTATAAATCCCTTTATCTTTCTTTTGTTTGTGAAGCTGTTTATATCTCCTTTAAATCTGAGTGATAACCATTCTTGGTTGTAGGTTTTTTCCTTTCAGCACTTGGAATAGATCATGCCATTATCTTCAGTTTACAAAGTTCCTGCTGAAAAATCATCTGAGAATCTTTTAGGGTTTTCCCTTCTAGGTAACTTTTTGTTTCTCTCTTGCTGTTAGGATTCTTTATTTTTAGCCTTTGACATTTTAATTATTATGTGCCATGGTGTGGACCTCTTTGGATTCATCTTATTTGGAACTCTCTGTTTCTTGGGCTTAGATGTCTATTTCCCTCCTTAGGTTGAGGATGTTTTCAGTTGTTATCTCTTCAAATAAGTTTTCTACATCTTTCTCTTTCTGTTCTTCTGAGACTCCTATTGTGTGAATGTTTGTTCACTTGATGTTGTTCAAGAGCTCTTATTCTATCCTTATTTTTTTTTTTTATTTGACAGATAGATCACAAGTAGGCAGAGAGGCAGGCAGAGAGAGAGGAGGAAGCAGGCTCCCTGCGGAGTGGAGAGCCTGATGCGGGGCTCGATCCCAGAACCCTGAGATCATGACCTGAGCCGAAGGCAGAGGCTTTAACCACTGAGCCACCCAGGCGCCCCTCTATCCTTATTTTTATTTATTTCTTTATTTTTTAAAAGATTTTATTTATTGAGAGAGAGTGAGTGAGAGAGCATGAGCAGGGGCAGGAGCAAAGGGAGGGGAAGAAGCTGAGCAGGGAGCCTGATGCATGGCTTGATTCTGGGACTCTGGGATCATGACCTGAGCTGAAGGCAGATGTTTAATCAACTGAGCCACCCAGGCACCCCTGTATCCTTATTTTTTTAATTTTTTTTCTCTTTCTGACATTCAACTTGTGTGATTTCCGTTACCCTGTCTTCCAGATCACTGATATGTTCTTTTGCATCCTCTCACCTACTGTTGAGTCCCTCCAGTTTGTTTTTTATTTTAGTTATTGTATTCTTCGGCTCCGATTTTTAAAAAAAATATTTTCTTTTCTTTGTTGAAGGTCTCACTGATTTCTTCCATCTTTTCTCCAACCCAGTGATTATTTTTATAATCATTTCTTTAAATTCTTTATCAGGTATGTTGTGTATCTTTGTTTCATTTAATTCTGTTACTGAGGTTTTTTCTTACTTTTACTTTTGAAGCATATTATTGTTTATCCTCATTTTGCTTGACTTTCTGTGTTTGTTTATATGGATTAGTGAAATGATTACTAATATTGAAGGAATGGTCTTGTGTATGGTGACCTATATGCAGACTGTGTGTATTTGGTTACTTTTTCTGGGTGGCTGGTGCTATGGCTGTATATACTACCTACTCTTTTAAACTGTGGCTTTTTACAGAGAGAATAAAAAATAATAATAAAAGAAAACAGAAAAAGAGTGGGAAAAAACTTAAATAAAAAAAGAAAAGAACATGGGACGCCTGGGTGGCTCAGTTGGTTGGACGACTGCCTTTGGCTCAGGTCATGATCCTGGAGTCCCGGGATCGAGTCCCGCATCAGGCTCCCAGCTCCACGGGGAGTCTGCTTCTCTCTCTGCCTTCTCCTCACTCATGCTCTCTCTCACTGTCTCTCTCTCAAATAAATAAATAAAATCTTTTTAAAAAAAAAAAAAAGAAAAGAACAAAACCAAAAAGGAAAAAATAAAGACAAAACAAGATAAGTGTTCCTGCCCTTGGCCCCTCTAAGCCATGTTTTTTTTGTTGTTGTTGTTTTTTGTTTTTTGTTTTTCCTTCCTTTCCTGTTTCCCAGTACAGCTAGGACTGGTCTGGGCCTGTGTAGTCTGTACTTGCTGAGGTCCCAAGCCCTCTGTGGTGATCTGATCTTCCATTTATGGTGTCTGAACCCCACCTCTTATGGTGGTCAGACCCTACTTTGGTCTAGGCCCTTGAAGTGGAAGGGGACAGAGATTACCACAGTTCCCTGGCCCCTCTAAACCTTGGATTTTCTATGTCCCAATGCATCTAGGGCTGGTGTGAGCCTATGGACCATAGGCTCACTGAAGTTGCAAGCCAACCAAGACCATTGGATCTTCCTGCTGAGATGTCTGGACTCTTCTCCAGTCTGGGCTTCCAAGGTGGGGTGGGAACATAAGCCATGTGGTTCTCTAGTCTGACTTGGAGAACTTCCCTGCAGCAACTCTGCTGCTTGGCAGAGTTCTAGTGTTGTCTCTTTTATATTCTAGTTGCTTGTTTAAACCATGGGTTTTTTTCCTGTGCCCAAGAACAGAGGAATTTGTTCCTAGTCTGTCAGCATTATCCCTCCCCACCGCAGTTTGCGGGCAGCTTTGGGGATGGGGGTTCCCTTTGTTACTGTTTGCATCTCTCTTGCTCTTCTGTCTTTGATTGTTCAGTAGCTACTACAGGCAGCCCTTAGTTCTTCTTCAGGAGGAGTTGTTCTATTAATAGGTGTAATTTGGTCTATTCCATGGAGGAGGTGAGTTCAGCCTTCTTCTGTCACCATCTTGAACTGGAGCCTTAATCCTTTTTTATAACTGGATTTATGCTTGGTACTATAGCCATGTCTTCAGTTTGTTTAGGAATCCTGTTGTCTCATGTCCGAATCTCTCTGTCTTAACTCCCTCCCTTTCTTTTTGGCTTGTGATATGTCTGAGGAGACCTCTCCTTATCAGGATGCCAGACATCCAATCTTCTGTCTGCTGGAAACTCAGCCTTGACCTGAAGCTAAAACAAATAGGCTTTTGGGTGGCAAATAGCTGCAATTCAGTCCTTAATCTTGGTACAGTGGTACAGTGAAAGTGGCATGGGATTTTGGAATCAGGAGGATGACCTACAAATCTCATATCTGCCTATAAGAATATCTCAGAGACAAGACCAGCTTTATGGTGTTATGGGGGGTCTGAGAAAGAAATTCATAGGGAAATGCTTCATCATGCTTGTTAGTTTTATTTCTTATTTTTTTATTATTGTAAGACCCCAGAATTATTTCAGGTACCTGGAAGTCCTTGAAAAACAGATATTAGGAAAGGAATATTCATATTTTTGATGATTTGCAATTCTGATTTAAGGTTATTTTCAATTTCTCAGTATGTGGAAAAAAAATCCTCAAATTGAAGGTACTCAAGGCATTGTTTAATTTTCCCTTATCTGATAGGATATCAAAGTAATGCAGCATCCTGACCTTTGTACTTCTGTCCTGAACCCCAAATCTGCTGAATCTTGGACCAGAATATGAGAGGAATTAGGATAAGACAACTTAAAATTCCAGCAGTAACATTAACAATTTTTAAAAAAATTTTTATAGTAACATTAACAATTTTAACATTAAGTAAGGACACACTTGAAGTTTGTACTTCCACTTATGAAATAAATAAGTCACAGAGATGAAAACTATAGCATTAGGGAATATAGTCAGTAATAATGTTGTATGGTATCAGATAGTGACTAGGCTTATGATGGTAAGCATTGAGTAATGTATAGAATTGTTCAATCAATGTTGTACACCTGAAGCTAAAACAACATTGTATGCCAGTTGTATTTTAATAATGAAAAAGTGAAAAAAATGTAAGGACAAAAGTAAAAATAAAACTGAGTGAAAGGTACAATTATATAAAAAGTTGAAACTGAGGTACATGGTAGATTAAATAAAAGAATTGAGATATAAAGTTAAATAAGTGATTTAATAATTTAAGTTGTGAGTGAGGTAACTAAATAAACTAAATAAAGAGTTGTCAGAAATAGAGAATGAACAGGAAGGAAGTGGAATGGAGGCCCTCAGTTCTCCTGCTGAAAACTGACCGTAGTAGCCAGTAGTGGAGAGAATTGAGAGCCTCCTCAGCAATCCCTCCTTGGGGTCGACAGAGTCCCCTTTCTAGTGTTAGTGTGCTGTCTTTTTTCTCTGTCAGTGGATGTAGCAAATACAGCAATATAATCTGACCCCAGGAAACACCCTCAATTTTATTGTTGATACTATTTTTTTAATAATAAATGTTGACAGCAGAGGGAGCAATCTAGTGGCATGCTGGGAAATGTTTAAAAACCACCTGTGGGGATGAGGAGATGAACATAGGGGAAGGGGAAGAAAAAACAAAATAAGACAAAAACAGAGAGGGAGGCAATCCATAAGAGACTCTTAATTGTAGGAAACAAATAGAAGGTTGCTGGAAGGGAGATGGGTGAGGAGATGAGGTAATTGGATGATGGGAATTAAGGAGGGCACTTGATGTAATGAGCACTGGGTGTTATATGCAACTGATGAATCACTAAATTCTATTCCTGAAACTAATAGGACAGTATATGTTACCTAAATTGAATTTAAATAAAAGATTTAAAAAAATTATGGGGCTCCTGAGTGGCTCAGTAGATTAAGCATCTGACTTTGGCTCAGGTCATGATCCCAGGATCCTGGGATACAGCCCCTTGGTAGGCTCTGGGCCCAGTGGGGAGTCTCCTTGTCTGTCTGCCTCAAATCCTGCTCATGTGTTCTCTCTCTCTGTCTCTCAAATACATAAATAAATCAAATCTTAAAAAAAAAAAAAAAAGAGGGGCACCTGGGTGGCTCAGTGGTTTAAAATCTCTGCCTTTGGCTTGGGTTGTGGTCTCAGGGTCCTGGGATCGAGCCCCTCATCGGGCTCTCTGCTCAGCGGGGAGCCTACTTCCCTTCCTCTCTCTGCCTTCCTCTCAGCCTACTTGTGATCTCTGCCTATCAAATAAATAAATAAAATATTTAAAAAAAAAAGAAAGAAAGCATTAAATTATGGTTATTCCCTTGTTTGGTTAGATAGGTGAGTATCGGGTACTTGTTAAATGATTTCCAGAAAAGAGTAGTAAAGGTGCTAAACTTTATATTCACCTTTACATAAAACTTATTATTAATGCCAGGAAATGAGGGCTTGCTATAAAGTTTCCCATCTCCCTTTCTTTCTGTCTCTAATATAATTTTTACCTTAGTGTACTTCTTTTTCATTGAGCTCCATTTCAGGATTCCTTTGATCTTAAAAAAGAAATAAATTTGTCTTTTACTATACTAGCAAAGAATTTCTGAAGCAATTTGCCTTGCCTTAGGGCCAGATTCAACATTAAATTGAAATCTTTTTAATGGTGATACTATTTTCTCACATTCTTTATGCTCCTTTAGAGTATTGTCAGAAAAGTATGTTTACTGTAGGAGATTTTAAATTATAAAATTTTAAATTATAAAATTTTAAATTATGGAAAACTCGCTCAACTTTACTTGGATTGGTTCTTGTGGAGAATGTATGACAATCAATATAGGGTTCCTCCTATATTCCTCCTAGATTCCTCCCCTAACGCTATTTAAAAAATCTTTGGAGGGGTGCCAGGGTGGCTCAGTGGGTTAAGCCTCTGCCTTTGGCTTAGGTCATGATCTCAGGGTCCTAGGATCAAGCCCCACATCTATCTGGCTCCCTGCTCAGCGGGGAGCCTGCTTCCCCCTCTCTCTCTGCCTACCTCTCTGCCTCCTTATGATCTCTCTCTCTGTCAAATAAATAAATAAAGTCTTGAAAAAAAAATCTTTGCAGTGCTATTTCCACCTTTTTCTTTACTTCATGTAGGATTACATTAAGAAAAATGTAAACGATTACAGTTGAAAAAAAATTTTTTTCATATGTAAACTTTCTCCTTGAACACGATTGGTTGTATTGAGAAATGCGACAGCATAAATTCCAAAGTTTTTCTGTGGCATATATTTATTTGTGTTTTCACTAGAAGAAAGTGAGGAGTAAAATGTGTATGTTGCCCAATTCTTCTTTAAAAGGGATTATAATACTGAACTGAGGTGATTAGTGTCTGTTGGTGGCATTTGTGACACATGAATCAAATGCTGTTTCGTTCAGACAGTGCTGGGATACCATCTACACGATCACTTGCCAATAGTACTTTCTGCAGTGATGGAGCTGTTTTATATCTGTGCTGTCAAACAGTAGTCACATGTAGCTATTGAAGCTTGAAATATGGCTAGTGTGACTCATGGAATGTTTGATTTTAATTAAAATAGAGGCCAGTGGCTACTTTGTTAGACAGACTTTCAATTTGTTTTTCTTTTCCCTATTGCAAAAAACCCCCAAATAATTTGAGTTAGAGAAAAACATGTTAAGTGTGCATAGGTTCTCTTTGTCTCTGTTTAGTTGATTCTGTTAAGGATGTTTTTGGAGAGGAGGCAGTATAGTATCATGGAATTGGAAGTCTTGGATTCTCATCTGGGTATGCCATTAAGCAGCTTTGGACAAATTAACTCTCTGGGTAATTTCCTTGCCTGGAAAATGAGGAATCTTTGGTTTTCAAATTTATATTTAGTATTGGGACTTTTTCGTAAAAACAAAGCCAAACTGAGCAGAAACCTCATAGATAAGACAGAGGGGAAAGTTAGGGGTGGGATGGGATTAGGCAGCAGAGTCCTGTTCCCAAGCTCCCCTACTACAGTGGAGAGCTCAGTTTGCAAAGCATCAGAGTGGATGAGATCCAGAGTTCCTTTTAGCTCTGATAAAGTGTGGTTTTTATAGGATTGAATGTAGAGTTTTCTTTCCATTGATGCCATCTCGGAAGTAATAATTCTTTAAAGGCCGATCTTTACATATATTTTGACCCAACTCAAATCATTAAAGTTGAGTTCGAGATGTACTTAGGGCATTCGGTAGAGAGAGGTCTCTGTTCTCTTAGCTCACCAAAAATGAAATAAAAAACAAAAGCTTAATGGTCATAGCAGATATGGGCAGGTCCAAGTAATTTTGCATGCTCATTTAAAAAAAAATAGCCATTTAAATTTCCTTCTTTGTGAATGGTTTTATCATTTTGATACCTTCAGGACTGAGTTTCATGAAAGAAAACTATCATTGAAGTGGTTAAATTGGTATTCTTAGTGGCTTACTCTGGTCTCTGTGGGCTCAAGGAACTCATGCTTCCTTCTCCTTCCCTTCTAGGGAAAAGTAACTCAGATCTGGAATGGAGTCCTTATGTGCATACAACTGGACTATGGGGTTGAACTTGGCATAATAGGGAAAGTTTGAGAGGGGAAGTATAAAGAGGCTAAAAGGGCTTTTTTCATGTGAATTTTTTGGAATTGGTAATGTATTTTGGATCTCTTCCTCTTCCCTTTCTTTCCATTGTCCTCTCTCTTCTTCTCTCCAGTATGCCTAGTAAGATGGGCTCTGGGCTACCTCCCCTTTCACTTTCACACTTGGAAAGCCTAGCAGACACATGGAGAGTCTGACTATAGCCTTGGCTGGCGAGGTAGTCTGTCCAAGCTTACCCAAATAGGAGAGGTCTTAGGGGCTTAGGACCAGAAACATGTGTTTATGGGTCTCTGATGAAGTTAGGTAGTTAATGAATGAATCAGGGACTTGAAAGATTCTGTCAACCTTTCCATGTGTTAAGATTAAGAAATAAGTTTGAGGGGCGCCTGGGTGGCTCAGTGGGTTAAGCCGCTGCTTTCGGCTCAGGTCATGATCCCAGGTCCTGGGTTCGAGCCCCACATCGGGCTTTCTGCTCAGCAGGGAGCCTGCTTCCTCCTCTCTCTCTGCCTGCCTCTCTGCTTACTTGTGATTTCTCTCTGTCAAATAAATAAATAAAATCTTTAAAAAAAAAAAAAAAGAAATAAGTTTGATTATTGCAGTACACTATGATTTTAAATGTATTGATGGGAAGGGTGGTTTGTTGTCTCTGAGGACACAGTGTTTTCTGTAGCAACTCAGTGCTCTGAAAGCTTTTAATTAAATAAAATTTATGTTTCCTCTCAGCATTCTTGAAATTTAGCAAGTGAACAAAGAGAGAAAAGTGAGGAAAAAAAAACTTAAAGTCAAGCATTTTGATTATGCTTATATACAACATGGCTCAAGGTTGTTCTCTTGTCTTAAAAACATTGGCACAGCTGAGCCCATATGATTTTCTCCTTCTTCCTTGAGCATTCCTTTTTGGATCTTTAGCTTCTAGTACATTGAATATAGAAAAACTTACATAAATGTTTAACGTAGTAAACGTATTGTTTTAGAATTGGATTGGATTGTTAGTATTAAAGTTGAAGATGAATATAGGGATGACATATCTTTGATGGAATGAGTCAATTTTAGTTGCCAAATA
Organism: Lutra lutra; assembly: GCF_902655055.1. Taxonomy (NCBI): domain Eukaryota; kingdom Metazoa; phylum Chordata; class Mammalia; order Carnivora; family Mustelidae; genus Lutra; species Lutra lutra. The sequence continues at coordinate 52,919,273 of NC_062289.1, read as the reverse complement.
TTAAGACACTAATAGGTCTGTAAGACTTTACAGTTTACAAAGGAATACTAAACACAGTGTCTTATTTTTCTCAAATCAACCTGTAAGGTAAATATTATTTCTTTTTTAGTTAGGTGGCCCAGTGAGGTTAAGTGACAGTTTACTGTCTTATCTACAGGCAGAGTCAGGTCTCAAATGTACTTTTCTTTTCTTTTCAAATGGAAGAGTTTTCTAGAAGAGGATTAACCGAAGATTCTGGGCTACAAAAATATTAAGGAAGATTTAATTTTGCAGTAACATTCATGGGTTTCCTGGGGGGGGAAAAAAGCCATTTCAGTGGAACAGAACGCTTATAAGACAGTTAAAGATGGGCAGATTACTGAAAGAGTGAATACCCATACTTTCTTCATGGGGGAAAAATCTTCTCCAAGCAAAATAGTTTTCTTCCATATTTATGAATGGAGAAAGGTAATGATTTGAATAACTCCAGGCTGTTCTATAATATTAGCTCAACTGTAAATGCATAGTTTCTAAATAATTTAAAGTTGCTAAAGTGGTAGAACTTATAATACTAGGAGAGTATTAGTCCTTTTTATTTTTCTGTATTTAAAAGTAATTATTTTTTTGAAATGTTTAAGGGCTACAAATCTGTGCCACATTTCTCCGAGGTATTTACATGCATTTGCTAAAACACATATACTTGTAAGAACTGTTATTATGAAGGGGGCGCCTAGGTGGCTCAGTAGGTTAAGCATCTCTCTTTGGCTCAGGTCATGATCTCAGGGTCTTGGGATCTCAGGGTCCCTGTTGGGCTCCCTGCTCAGTAGGGGTTCTGCATCTCCTTCTCCCTTTGCCCTAATCCCCTCCCCCCCAAACCCCATTCATGTTCTCTCACTCTCTCTCAAAAAAAATTGTTATGCAAAATGTACTTTAATTAGGATTTTACTGAATTTCTTAGATCACCAGTCATTTTTTTTTAAAGATTTTATTTATTTATTTGACAGAGAGGGATCACAAGTAGGCAGAGAGAAAGAGGGGAAAGCAGGCTCCCCACCGAGCAGAGAGCCTGATGCGGGGCTCCATCCCAGCACCCTGAGATCATGACCTGAGCTGAAGGCAGAGGCCCAACCCACCAGTCATGTTTTTTATGTCATGTTTTTTCCCAGTGCTTGCAGTTTATTGCTGATATACCTGTGCAAATTAATATATTTTTAAAATTTTTTAATTTTCTAAAATTTGTTTTTAATTTTTAAGAAAGATTTTATTTATTTGAGAGGGAGAGAGAGAGCATGAGTAGGGTGGAGGGGCAGATGGGGAGGGAGAAGCAGACTCCCTGCTGAGTAGGGAATCCCAATGTGGGGCTCACTCCCAGGACTCTGAGATCATGACTAGAGTCGAAGGCAGATGGTTAACCTGCTGAGCCACCCAGGCACCCCTGGAAATTAATATTTTAGAAAACTTGTTCTATAAATGTCAAGACATTTCTCTTTGAAGTTATATAGCTGCTGTTGTTCTGATATTCATGTACCAGTCCCTCCACATTCCCACCCTCTGTCCAAATACGGCAAAGAGTACATTTGCCTGATAGAAGTGTAGTGCACGTAGGGATGGAATGAATATCTGAAGCTTAACCACACCTCAGTGAAACCTAGGAGATTTAATGTGTTGATATACTGTATTTTTACTTTCATTATATTCTTAGTATCCTACTTATTATTTCAATTATTAGGGTTTGCCCTAAGTCATATCTATGATATAATAGTTATGTATATACCCAAGAAAATGGGGCTGAAAAATGATGTAAGAATATTTTAGAAGTTGTCTCTTAAATTTTTCAATATATTGTGGTAAAGTGAGAGATATGATAGAGTATGTGGCACTTGGGTAAAAATTTAATTCATTCATTAGTTCAACAAATATTTATTTTGTATGTAGTTATCAGACACTAGGGATAGTGCTAGGGATATGGTATAGAACAAGACAGACATAGTTCTTGACCTCCTGGGCTTATAACTTATAATTGCCAGATTTGCAGAGTATAGAATAGAACCAGATTGATTGGAAAGTTATGTGTAAAGATAAAAGTAGAACGGGAATCATGTGAGTTTGACTTTGAGGACAGAAATCATTTTAATATCATTTTGCTTTGCTTCTTTAAAAGGTTGCCAGAATGTTGGTTATTTCCATTCTGACATGGGCCTCACCCTCACCTGATAACTCAGTGTACTGGTGCCTGTAATTTGCTAAAGCATAAAACTTTTTTTTTCCCAACCAGTTTTCAGCTCAGAGCCCAAAGCATATCAGTCCTCTGTAGAGATTTCTGCTTATACAGCAATAACAAGGCAACACTCAATTCCTTACTGTGTCTCAGCATAGTAACCTGTGATGCATTCCAGGCAGAACTGTGCCTGGCTAATCTCACTTTTATGTCCCTTATGTCCCTGAAATGTCAGCCCATTTAAGCCTGTGTACTTTCCAATATGGCTGTTCTAGCTTGGCTCTGTGCTGTGACCCCTTTCTCTCAAACTAACCCTTCCACTGCTCTCTGTCAGTTTTTTCCTCTGTGCCTTTTGGACCTCCTGTATGCTGGAATTCTCCAGATTAACAGGGCTGCTTATCCTAGCAAAGGATTTCACAGTTTCAAAAATGAGCTCTTTAGAGTTCAATGTATTAATTGTCATAATCGGTCATAGTAAGTTTATTGCTTTGGGACTGAAGCTGAGTCTAAGATGCAGAGACGGAAGTGATTTTATATAGATAGAACCTTGGAACAATCTGCTCCGTTAAGACCTGACACTGAAGAGAAGAGGGTCCTGGGATCAAGCCCCACATTGGGCTCCCTGCTCAGTGGGAAGCCTGCTTCTCCCTCTCCCATTCCTCCTGCTTGTGTTCACTCTTTTGCTCGTGCTTTGTCTTTCTCAATCAAATAAATAAATAAAAATTTTAAAAAATTATTTTGCCCATTCATGGGAAGCAGATAGGATGCCTGGACTGTGACCACCAACTGCTGTGTGTTAAGTGAGGCAACCATAGTCTTTGTGCTGTTAAAAAGAAATAATAGGGGGCGCCTGGGTGGCTCAGGGATTGAGCCTCTGCCTTTGACTCATGTCATGATCTCAGGGTCCTGGGATAGAGACCCACATTGGGGGAAGTGTCTCTGCTCAGCAGGGAGCCATCCTCCCCCCCTGCCTAGTTGTGATCTCTGTTTGTCAAATAAATTAAAAAAAAAAAAAACTTAAAAAAAAAAAAAAAGAAACAATAGGCACCAAATGGAGTCCTTTTGCCAGCCCCACCCAGACTTAATACCTAGCCTAACTGCAGTGTCAGCCTCTCCCAGTAGTGGAATTGTAAACCATTCAGCCTGGAATTTCTTGAGCAGCTTAATCTACTCATTTACCTTCTATGTCCCATCCTCCTTCTGGTTATAAAAGCCTTCCATTTTGTATAACTCCTCAGAGCTCTCTTCTGTTTGCTAGATGAGAGGCTAACTGACTCATGAATTGTTGATAAAGCCAATTAGATCTTCAAATTTACTCAGTTGAATTGTTTTTTAACAGTGCCTTTCCCAGAGATGGGCTATATAATCAATACAAGAAAACAAGAAAGGCCTACATAACTGCTAGAAACCCTTTCATTTAGCAATCGCGGTCGTTTGCCTTACATGTTTCCCTAGGTTGCTCTTGTAAGATTAGGGAAAATTATGACTAGCCATGTAATTTGAATATAACTTCTTGCCTGAGTGAAACAGTGTATGGGGTGGGAACAGTACTGTCTTCTTACCCTTGCTTCCACCTTTTGCCCTGCTTTGATAAGACTGTTTTCACACCTATGGAGGCTTAACTCTGTCAAGTTCAAGGACCGTCCCTCTGTCACCCAGAAAAACTCACTGCCAAGGGAGTTTCATCCCTCAAACCTAGGAATGTTGATATGGTTGTGGTATCTTATTTTCAGGCATAGGTAGGAATTGTGCAGGCAGTACTACTGGGCCCTGCGTTTGATAAGAAATAGTAAAATCTTTTAACAAGTTTAATCTCTTATATGATTTCTTTTTCATGGGGATCCAAACAACCAAAACACAGTCTGGGAGAGATAGGAGATATTCTTAATTTTGGAAAGCCCTTAGGATACTTTGACATTTTCTTTTTTTGAGAGAGAGAGAGAGAGAGAGAGAGAGAGAGAGAGAGAGAAAGAGAGAGCATGTGCAAGAGTGGGAGAGAGGAGAGGGGAGAGAGAGAATCTTTTTTTTTCTAAAAGATTTTATATACTTGAGAGAGAGCCTGAGCAGGCGCATAAGCAGGGGGAGGGGCAGAGGGAGAAACAGACACCGCCCCCCCTAGCGCGGAGCCCAGCAGGGCAAGGCTTCATCCCAGGATCCCGAGATCTGAACCTGAGCTGAAGGCAGGTATTTAACTGAGCCACCCAGCCCCCCACCCATGGAAGTTAACATTTTAGAGTAGGAAAATACCAAGATGTTTTATGTTTACGATTTCTAACAGCTGCTGTTCTTCCAATTGACATATCTATTGCCCCCTGGCTTCCCCACCTCTTCCCTCTAGTTGTCAAATTATAGCAGACCAAGGAATACATTCTCATGATAGAAAATGGTGCCTTTAAACATGAAATGAGTACTGGGAGTCTTTTCCTACCCTGTTGATGTTACTTAAGGGATATCATATGTTGGAATACTTAATGTGCACAATATGCCTCATGTTGAGCTACTTGTCATTTGAACTGCTGCCTGTCTGCGCCTTGAAGAATTTCTTAAGTTGGTTGTGCCGTTGTATGACTGCTTCAAGGTGGAGTGTGGGACATGGGAGTTGGCTGAACCTAGGCTGTATGTGAGTGCCCTTTTTGCAGGGGCCAGAGGGGAGGAGAGTCTTTTTCTTCTTTGGCTTTTTCTTTCCTTCAAAGGCCAAGCCCTTCTTCTCACCTAGGGTTTACATACTAGAAGGCCAAAAAGAAATTATAGTGCCTGGGATTCCTCCAAAGTCCCACCCCCTTCACATCCTGCCCAGGTGACTGAGCTCCTCTTTGGTGTTCCAAACCACAGATCTGGGAAGGCGTGAGGTGAAGTCAGCATCCTTTGTCCATTTCAAAACTTTTCTTCCTCTTTTCATTTTGTACTTCCTTGGGGGCTCTAGGTAACTGGCTAGACTACCCCTTATACCCTTCTTGTTGGGGTTATTGACTAACTTGCTTCTCTTGCACATTTATTAGAAATATCATATGACTCACCATCCTGAGCACTGCTTTTAGTTCTACCTTTGTCCTGAGAAGTGACTTTAATATATTTATGCACTAATCATCTAACACCATGACTTTACAATTAAAGTTGATCTTGAAGCTGAATTTACACTATGAATTGACCTCCATTTTTAGCTTATAGATAACTCTTAATATGTTAAACTGAATTCATACTTTATTCCTTCCAAATCTGCCTTTATTCCTGAATTCTCTGATTAATAGCATCACTATCTTCCAAGTTTCCCAAGCCAGAAATCAATGAGTTGTTCTGAAACCTCTTCCTTTCTAAGCACTTCATACACAATCTAGTTACTATAGATACTGCCTCCTTACAATCTTTTGAGTCCATTTCCTGTATCTGTTTGTCTTGTCACACTGCCTTAGTAGAAATATAGATTTCTTTTTATGTGGGTAACTGCTATATCCTACTAACTGGATTCCATTTTTTAAATGCATCCTCTTTGACCTATCCCCACATACCAAAGTAATCTTCCTAAAACAAATCCGGTCATTTCATTCCTCTGTTGAAACCCTTTTGTGGCCCTCTTAGCTCTCAGAATAAGAATGAAGTTCATCTCTTTAGGATAAAATAAAAAAGATAATGTGTATTTAAGTGTGAATCTCTATAAATTAAGTTTTCTAAGCTGTCTTGCTTACATTTACATTTTCTCAGACTTATCTTGGTAAGAGCTTTTTTAAAGGAAGTAATACTAGGAGTAAGATAACTTTCAATAGTAAGATTGATGCAAAAAGAAACCATTAGAATCACATATTAAACACACCTTGGGTGCCTGGGTGGCTCAGTCATTAAGCATCTGCCTTCAGCTCAGGTCATGATCTCAGGGTCCTGGGATCGAGCTCCACATCAGGCTCTCTGCTCTGCGGGGAGCCTGCTTCTCCCTCTCTCTCTGCTTGCCTCTCTGTCTACTTGTGATCTCTCTCTCTGTTAAGTAAATAAATAAAATCTTTAAAATAAACACAACTTGTATCATTAGGAGTATAATATGTAGAACAAAAAGATTCCTTAGAGTCTGATATGCATTTTGGTCTGTTTATTCCAAGAGTTTGCTAATATTCCCATATTAAAAGCAGTTCCTGTCTAAGACTAAAAGGATATTTAGTTTTTGATGATGTATCTGATTAAAGGCAGATATTTTTCTTAATTCTCAATTCATGACATCTGCCAGTTGCCTTTAGTAGTTACTCTCACAGAAACACCACTTGTTTTGTTTAACTATAATAGCATTTAAATAAATCCACAGAAAACAATAGACAGCAAGAAAACAGTGTTAGGGAAATGGTATGAATTAATTAACATTGCTTTATTAGTTAATCATATAAGAATTTATATGATTAGCATTGCTCTAAGGGCTAAGAGGGGTACAATCCTGATTATCTGAAATTTACAATCTTAATGGAGAGACGAGACAAAGCAGAGAAATTAAATAAACTTGTGGGGTGTATGTACTTCAATTTCAGTCTGAATAGTAATGATAATAAGTACTGCATCTCAAAAAAACAGAGAAGTGCACAAAATAAGCTTCCTAGGGGCGCCTGGGTGGCTCAGAGTGTTAAAGCCTCTGCCTTTGGCTCGGGTCATGATCCCAGGGTCCTGGGATCGAGCCCCACATCGGGCTCTTTCCTTGGTGGGGAGCCTGCTTCCGCCTCTCTCTGCCTGCCTCTCTGCCTACTTGTGATCTCTCTCTGTCCAATAAATAAATAAAATCTTTAAAAAAAAAAATAAGCTTCCTAAAAGTGTGAAATGAGAAAGACTTTTTGATCTTTCTCTGTATATTTCGGTACCTTGTGGTGGGTTTCTAGTTTCATTATTTTTTAAAATGTTTATTTATTTATTTATTTATTTATTTATTTAAAGATTTTACTTATTTGTCAGAGAGAGAGAGGGAGAGGGGCAGTCAGAGGGAAAAGCAGGCTCCCTGTTGAGCAAGGAGCTAGATGTGGGACTCTGTCCCAAGGCCCTGGGATCATGACTTGAGCTGAAGACGGACACTTAACTGACTGAGCCACCCAGTGTCCCTTTAGCTTCGTATTTTTACCAGAACCAAATCTGAAGCAACTTCCCTGGGTGGCCAACTTTTGTTTTCTCAATCTATCCTTTATAGAGCATAGTTTGGAGCATTCTGTACTGGGGGTGTGAGCTGATAGATTTCAAAAGGATTCCCCAAATTTAAGATGCATAGGTTGTTAACTTTTAAAATTTGCACTGGATTTTGTTTATTCTGATTTCCTAATCTTGAAATAGCAGGTAGTGTGAGCTTGGTATGGCTATCTTGGCTGCTAGTATGGAGGACTGGTAGCGTGAGTGACAGAGCTCAATCCAACGAGGCTTTGGGGAATATTGAATTCTTTTAACCTATGGGCTCTCATGAGCTTATTGTAAGTAGTCAGACGCTTTGGCCTTCTCTAGGGATTTCTAGTTACCTTTCCTAATTTGTCTTACCTTTGGTTGGGTAACAACCTGTGTTCTGAGTAATTTGTGAGGTATATTCCAAGTAATTAATAATTACCTTTCCCACACATTAGAGTGCTTATCCCACCAAGATGACATAGTCACATATTACAATTCCAAAGTCGAAGAGAGAAAGATGAAATGTAAAAAGTGTTTGTGCTTGTGGGGAATGTGTCTTGAAACATCATTTGTCATATGTGTCATGCTAGGAAAGAAAGGGATAAAAACAACTACTCTAGTATAAAGATAAAGCTCTTTCTCTCTGGTCTCATTTTTTCTTATTGGGATAGAATTTTTTTTTTTTAAAGTCTGGGACTCAAAACCACTTTTTTGATGACTGGTCAAATTGCTTTCCTTTTAGCCACTTAAGCACCAATTCGATTAGACCCTATTCCTCAGGGTACCTCACCCTTATAAAAAAAATCACCTAAGATGCCCTTGATGTTTAATACCACCACCCATTTCTAATAACTTCTTACTTTTGTTTTTCTCCTGAAGTTCTCTAGTTTTCCTTAGGAGTTTGGCTTTTTATTTTACCCTCTGTTGCTTTCCATTTTGCTTCTCATCTGAGAATCAAATTCTGGTTTATTGTCTCAAATAAGTATTACTGTATCAACTAATATCAATCCCTTCAGCCTCAGGTAGTTTGGGATTTCTTGAGTCTCTTGATTTGGGGAAAGGATTTTTTTTTTTTTTTTTTTATGTTTCTGCTGCAAGTATTTAATGATTCAGCATTCATAGAAACTTAAACTGCAGAAGAGCAAATGGCCTCAACATAAGTATAATTAAGCTTCATGTTACCTTAGTGAAGTGGGGAGAATAAATAGCCAGGGAGGCTACAATCATTTCCTCCCAGGCCTGAATAAAAACTAAGTTTTAAAATGTTAAACCTGTGCTAATCTGCACGACTGCTTCAGGTTTCATTTGAGAAAGAATTGTGGCTGCTAATATTATCTACTAAAATATGTGAATCTATTTCCATAATCAGAGCCCTATGGGATGGAGCTTAAATCTAATGTGGTTTTGGTGCTTATGTGTTTTCCAGTACATTGATTAATACTGTCCTCTGAAGTGGAACCCAATCAGGGGTAGCCTGCCAGAGGACTATATTCTAGGAATTTCAGCGAACTAGTATCTGCAGAAATCTTAAGACTAAAGAAGAGTTGATGAATATAACACAATTAAACTTGCCTTGTGAATTGAAGAATGGGGCAAAGGATAATGAGCATATTGAAATGGTTCCACATGTTTTATGCATGACACATTTGTAATTAAAACAGATCCTGAAGGTAAGTTTGTATATACTAATATAATAATTTCAAAAAGGCAGAATGCATTATTAAATATCTACAGGGCGTATTTCCCAAGTGGAGAATGTGAAAATTTGGTTTGTTGTGCTACTTCAATAGTTGTTTATCAGAAACTAGAAATTGAGTGTATCGGCAAGCCATTCTTGTTAGGCAATTTTTTAATATTGGTCCAAACAAATAAACAAACTATATATATATACATACATATGTATGTACGAAATACACACACGTACATATATGTATATATCTGTATGACTCTATCAGTGCATCCTCAATACATAATTATCTAGTTATGAAGTTATAAGTAACTTTAATTTCAGTTACTCAAATAATATTAACATTTTTTCCCAATTCCTCAGTCTTACAAGGGTTCTTTGAGACTTTAACGATTCAACAGTTATTGTTCCTGGCAGCCCAAAGTGCTCTTGCAGCCAGGGTTATTTTAGGGTTTAGTGGGGGATTTAACAACCTGATTGCAGTTTATAAGACATTGTTACAAACTTTTCTATCATTGGATTGTCCAAATTATTCTGTGAGGTAGGAACAGGTACTATTTTACGAATGAGGAAAACAGGCGAATGACTTGTTCCATAGACTTTCATTTTAGGGTGTAAGTAGGGTTATCTATTAAATGCAATACTAAGTAGACTAACATTGGTTTTTCACGAGGAAAATTTAACAGGTTGCTAGAGGGCTCTAAGATAGTATATTTGTGGCTAAAGAGTCTGGCTACTATGTATTTCCTGGCAAATTTACAGAACTCCTATTGTACTTGTTTCCATGTAGATAGCTGTAGTTCCCACAATGTCAAGGAGAAACACTCAGTTATCCCTATATCATCACTGTTTTCTTGACTGTGGTAATGATCTTAGCTGATGCTCTTTTGCCTTATAATTATGAGTTACTGTTAGAGTATTGTGAGTTGTTCGGTTAACCTTACTGTGTAGAGTGTTGCATATTTGCAACAATGATATTTGTAGCCCTTTTTATCATAAATAGATTTTAAGGTAAATTATTACTTTAAGGTTATTTTTATATATTCATATATATACATATATAATAAAAATATATATAGCATGTATGTGTGTGTATGTATATAAAATTTACCTTCAGGTAAATTCATACAGTATGTTTTATTATATACATATATGTATGCCAACTACTAAGTTGTATATGCATCACTAAGTTGTGAATGCACAGATATGAACCAGCATACTTCTGTATTGAATGCAGCAGATGTACACTATAGTGTAAGTGGATGAGATGGATGGGCCTTGGGGTCTTTGGCATTCCTTAAGTGAGCTGTGTTAAAAAGTAAGAACCACCTATCTTCAGGAGTTGGAGAATGATAAGCAGCTGCCTGTGTGGCATATGGTTACAGGGGCTCTTTGTGTATACTTTCAATTTCCATAAAGACTGTGTTGATGTCATGTTTTGTAAGAAGAGAATGGGAATGCATAGAATCTGGCCTTTTGCTGTGTGACTATAAACATTATAAAGAAATGAATCCCAGCTATGTCAGCTTTGCATGTGAAATGCATAAAAGTATTATTTTGTTTTTCCCGAGGCTATGATTTCTTAGATATGTGTAAAAGTCTACAATTAGAAATTTGTCAATCTAACTTCTTTTTTTAACGATTTTTGTTTATTAATTTATTGGACAGAGAGACAGCGAGAGAGGGAATACAAGCTGGGGGAGTGGGAGAGGGAGAAATAGGCTTCCTGCTGAGCAGAGAGCCCAATATGGGGCTCAATCCCAGGACCCTGGGATTATGACCTGAGCGAGGGTGGACACACAACCATCTGAGCCACCCAGGTGCCCCTAACTTCTTTTTTGAAGGGAAAAATGAGCCACAGAGATGTGAGGTGATTTAAGATCACAGAACCTGAGATACAACTAGTGATCAGAACTCCTGATGATCAGGCTAAGGTGTTTCTTCTTCTTCTTTTTCAATCTAAATCTTATTTATTGTTTTGTATAGGAAATATATCCACATGGTTCAAAAATCAAAAATTACCAAAGGGCTTGATAATTAAAATCTCTGTTCCATTCCATTCCATTCCATTCCATTCCATTCCATTCCATTCCATTCCATTCCATTCCATTCCATTCCTCAGCCATCCAGTTCCCCTCTTTGGAAACAAACAAAGCTATCAGTTTTGTAATATACTCCCAGAAGTGTTTTATGCATATACAAATAAATATATATGTAGCTACTTCCCCTCATCTCTTTTTATGCAAATGGTAGCATACTCTTCATGCGATTTTATAACGTGTATTTTTTTTAAACTCAGCATTTGAAATCATTTTGTATTGTTACAAAAAGAGAATCCACATTAATTTTTATGGCTGCAAGCCTATTGCATTGAATAGATATATCAAAATTGATTTAACCGATCCTCTACTGATGGCCGTGTATGTTGTTTCTAGTCTTTGCTGTATCAAACAATGCTAATGCTGCAGTAAAATATCTTGCACATAGATCATTTTGCACATGTTTGACTATATTGGATAAATTCCTAGAAAAAGAATTATATGTGTTTAAGAGTAGATTAATTGATATGTATTGTAAAATTGCACTTCACAGAGGTTGAATCAATTTGCGTTCCTGCCAGCAATATATAACATTGCTTATTTCTCCACATACTTACCAACACAATGTGGTATTAAATTTTGTGATTTTTGCATATCTAATAGTTGGAAATAATCTCTGAGTGTTGCTTTAATTTGTATTTTTCTTGTTTTGACTCAGGTTGTACATTATATATTCCAGAGCCTTTTGACTTTCCTTTTTTATAAACTGTTCATATATTTTGTCCATTTTCCTACTAGTCTCTTGTTTTTTTCCTTATGCTTGTTCTTGAAATTCTTTCTACATTAGTGAACTCGATACACTATCTGGATTTTCTCCTCAGTTAATCCTATTAGGTGCCCAGCATTAGACTAGAACATGTTGCTTACTTTTTAGAGAAATAGTAGAAAGTTAGTTTTGAATATATATGTATAGTGAGGTTCAGAATCTTTTCTCCTTGGCTACATTTGAAAGAGTTGAGGAATCATTAGAAGAAAATCTGTGTAACAGTATAGTATAATAAGAGCCTGTTTCTGGCTGGTTTATTGATCAATACTGCTGTGGGTCTATGGTAGGAGAAGCCTTTAGTGTGCTACAATGAATGGAGACAAACGAGCACTGAAAAACACTGCAGCTACCTGGAAAAATAGACTCCTTTCTTCCGGGAATCCTCTAACTTCTTAAAGACCTGCATTTGCAACTGCAAAATGTGTCATTCTATAGTGTATATATCTAAGTGGTTAAGATGTTAGCCAAAAGTATTTGTTCATTCAAAAATAAACCAGATAATCCTTATGCTCAGCTTTTTAACTAACTCTTCAAACCCTCTGTGGTTATGGATTTTAGTGGTAAATTGGTAGAATGAAAACATCAAGGTTTTCTGATGGTATCTCAGAAGCTGATGATAAAAACATCAACAGTTGACCCTTGAATAACACGTCTGCGGGTTGCTTATATGTAGATATTTTTCTATAAATGCAGTACTGTGCTGTTAATTTTCCTTATGATTTTAACATTTTCTTTTCTTTAGATTAAATTTAAGGATATAGTATATAATACATATAACATACAAAATATGTACTAATTCACTATGTTATTGATAAAGCTTCTGGTCAGTCATAGGCTATTAGTGGTTAAGTTTTGGGAGTCAAAACTTACACATAAATTTTCTACTGTGTAGAGGGTTGATACTCCTAACCCCTGTTCTGTTTAAGGGTCAACTATACAACGAGGAAGTTAAATTTGGTATTACAGTATTATCTGATAGATAAGCCATATTAGTTATCACTAATTGTACAAGAAAAAGCATAGGACTTTTTAAAATAGCATCAGTTAAACAGTTACGATTAGGTTGTCAAAGAGGGAGGGAAGTAGAGAGTTTCTCTTGGTGACAGCTGGTTGGGGACTGCATCAGTGGCATCAAGGTATCAGTGTATCAACACATATGTCATTGAGCTCCGTGGTGTTAATGCATTGATGATTAGTGCGTCAGTGCATCAGTGGTACCAGTGGTATCAGTGCGTCACCGCATCACTGACATCACCGCATCAGTGGTGCATCCATCCCAACAGTGGAGCAGCCGCAGCAGAAGAAAAGGTTTAATTTATATAAAGTAAATTTTATTTACAATGAGGAATAGAGAACATTTTAAATAAAATTTTTAAAGAGATTTTATTTATTTATTTGAGAGGGAGCGAGAGAGAGCATGTGCACGGAGGAGGGGCAGATGGAGAGGGAGAAGCAGACTCCCTGCCGAGCAGGAAGCTGGACTTTGGCGGGGAGGTTTCCAGTCTCAGGATCCTGGGATCACGACCTGAGCTGAAGGCAGATGCTTAACTGGCTAATTCAGGTTCCCCGAATATAAAGCATTTTTAATCTTTGGATAATATGGCTATGTGAAATCTGTTTTAGTCCCTTGAAGAATATACCTTGATTTCTTGCCTCTAGGCCTTTGAGTATGTATTTTCTCTGCCTTAGATCTTTTCCATTTCTGCCTTTCTGTGTTTGTCCAACCCCTACTACTTATTTTACAAGTCTGCTTAATTTTTCTCTCCTCCTAGAAGCTTTCCTGAACCCTCATATATGGATTTTGTGCCTCTTCTACAGCACTGCTGTAGTAGATTGGCCTTCTCCCGTCATGACGTACATTGTTCCATGTTCTCAGTGCTTGTTGCTTGTCTGACCAGTATATGTTCCTGAAGGCTGGGATCCATTTCTCTTTATGTACTTTTTTAATCTCCAGGCCCAGTAGTTGTCAGTAAATATTTATTGAATGAATAAATGTATAATATATTCATTTAAAATTGCCTAAATAGTGTGTTATGATTTTGATGAAAAAAAGAAACTATGGTTTAAATTACAGATATAATAATTTTTTAAGCTTCACATAAATATTTTTAATGAAGATACTATGCACCCTAATCTTCTGCAGTAAATTCTTATTAGTACACTGTGAGGGATCAAACTAATATTTATGTTATTTATAATACACAGGTATTGACTTACCAGTGTGTTGACAGTCTATTGTGTTTGGTGGTTTCTAGAATATACTCTTCTATTCACAGTACTGTGCTTTTGTAAGTGTTGTAGATTTGATGATGAAAACTGAGAGGTATTTTGGTATATTGGTATCAGAGTGTAATACTCAATAGTACAGAAAATTGAATTCTCATACTGATCGGTATCAGTCTAGACCCTGTTGGATTATTGGGCTTTTACAGAAATTTGCCCAAGAGTGGTCATCTGGTAGGTGGCAGAATCCAGATTGGAGGGACAACCCGTATGGTCAGCCAAGGTCATTTTATTGTTCCATACAATTTTTCTGTTCTAAGTATGGCAGTCAGTGAGTTTATTGAATAACTGTGCTGATGAATAAAAGATGTGAAAGAAAGGGCACTGTTTTTTGGAGAACACAGTATAATACTGTAACAGATGATATAAAGCAAGTAAAATTTATAAATTTTTATAGTTACCAAAATGTGATTCTTAGCTAGCCAAGAATCCAATTGTTCTTTATTCTTTTAAAGCAGTGTCTTGAGAGTATTTTACTTCCTTTAAATTAGTTTATTGTATTATTGATAAAAAGAATTACTTTTGCTCTCTTTTCTCATTCAGAGCCTGAGTCATGATCATGTTTTCTCTTGTAGTGAGATTATTATAGGACCAAGCCCAAATGAATGTTGGGAAAAATAAGACTTCAGTAAATAGAATCTCCAGAATTTTGTATCAAGGACTAACCAGATGGGTTTTGAAAGAACATCTGAGTATATGATATTGAGGCAAAGGAGGGAGGGGTGAACTGAAAAGATAGAAGGGTAGAATGAGCATAAAGTTCTATTTTTCTTTTCTACTTCTAGACTGTGGTCAGTATTTGATCATCACTTCTCTTTCCTGTTCAGTGGCTTTTTGCAGCTCAGAAGTGGAGAGGGGAGGGAGAACTTTGATGAGCCAGGTCTTTACGAAGTGCTTTACCCAAATTGCCTCCGTCTAAGCCCAAGGGCAGAGATGAGACAGCTCGTGTGTGGGGAGGGGAAGGAGGCAAAGCTGATGCATGGGCTCAGCATCAGGCTGTTTACACTGTGGACAACTAAAGCTGGATCCTTCTGCCCTCTGAAGAGCCATGTAGGAGGCAGTGCAGCTCTGATTATCCACCTGAGTTAAGAGAGGGGGGCCTTTATTCACTGGTTTCCCTCATCCATTGCACCAGGGTTGTAATTCACTTGGACTTCCAGACAGGTGTGAGTGCCCCAGTGTCTGAGAAGCCCTGGGGTGGAACGGGAGAGATGGCTGGGACAATGGAGAGGAAAGGTGGTCTGACTGGCTCTATGCGTGTGCCTCATGTACTACTATGTGCTTAGCTTAATTCACTCATGTCATTGTCTTGAAATCCGTAATAATCTTTGAACAAGGGGCCTTTTATTTTAATTTTGCACTGAGCCCTCCAAATTATGTAGCTCTTGGCTATTGAATTATTTTGCATGAAACTGTTGCATTGCACGACGCTGTACAATGGCTGGGTAAAAAAGTTGTTCGAACAGAATGTGAGGTAGGGCACAGTAGATGTCTGATACACTGACTTAATGTTTATAATATCCTTATCAGTTAGGGTCTGGCATCCCATTTTAAAGATGAAGAAACAGATCCAGGTAGGGTAGTTAAGAGGATGATTACTTTATGGGGCTGGTAGTAAAAGATACAGCTAGGATTCAGATCCAGGTCTGTGTGAGTTGAAAGTCCTAATTCTTCTTACCAGACCTGTGTCTTGTGCTTGAGAGTAAAGGAAGCATGATATCAGAACTCATAATCATTGCACCAATTTTTTTTTCTGCCTTGCATCTTTTGGACAGACTGTAAAACTGAGGTACACTTGCCATATTTTAACACATTGGAATGTTCTTGCCATATTGTAACACATTGAAAGCTCTACATGGCCACCCGGGTAGGCCTGGGAACTCTGGAAACACCTCAAAATTTTGTTCTTCCTTTTTTAGGTGAGGAAAGAGAGTAAAGAGAGCCAAATGTGCCATAGGGAGAAGAGACATCTATTATGTATTTTTAAAAATTAAAATGAAAAATTTTAGTTTTCTAGGTGGGAATTTATTTAACTCCTAACTAATCTCTGAATGGAGAGAAAGAAAGTGCAAAAAAGGTGGAACATAGTATGACTAATTTGTTGCCCAGTGCTCACATGATTGGCTAATTCCAAATTCACATGCAGTGAGGTGAGGGCTGCATATTCCCAGGCAGCTTATCTCTTAGTCACCATGACCAGCTCTCAGTCCTCTCCCCACCAGGGCGTGTAGTGAATGGAATTTTGGCAAGTCATGGGGAAGTTGTTTCTGTTTAATACCCACCATGCAAAATCTGAAACATAGTTCTTTTTTCTTATTTTCCCTCTTAAAAACGTCACACAAGTCATCTGGGTGTGGTAATCTTCACTGAATAAAGAGGATAATAACAAGGTTATGTGAAGGGACTGTAGGTCTGTTTGCACGCAGTAGCCTGGGATTATTGTCTGTCGATACTGCATGATTATTAATAGCACTCCTTTTTACTCTCAAGGAGCCTGAGTTTGAGTCATAAATTATCTGGTTGTCCTACTTATACTACAACTTCTGGCCGAGTCAATATCAAATTAAATAGTCAGCTTCCGGGTTCTCAGAAGAGCCTTACAGCCATGGCTCCACTTTCCCAGTATGTGTGTGGGACTCTTTTTTTCTTCCATCTTTTCCTTTTTTTGTCTTCCTTTCTTCCCCAGTTCTTATTCCTTTTGTTACAGATCAGTTCAGCTTTCTCCAACCCCAACCTCCAGACTTAGTCCTTGGAATTTTGTTATGTGTCTAAAGACCCTCATAGGGCTATGCTAAGCAATAAGCCTATTGCTAATTGCTTAATGATTGCTCAACTTTGGGTCCACCTATCCGTCCTTCTCCAAGAAGAGCAGAGCAAAATGGAGATTTGTTCCCTTATCCCATCCCCATTCAGAATGCAGAAAGAGAGAGCATTTTGGATTTCAAAATTCACTTTATTTCTCTCGTTATGGTAGTGGATTGTGATACTGTATATTCATTTTGAGGGGAAGATATGCCAAGGAGTGCATACTGTTAGCTAAGTGTGATAAAAGGAAATGCTGAGATCTTCATTTCAAATGTGAAATTCAATAAAACAACATTAAATTAGCCCACTAACTTGTATAAGCTTTGGTTTTATCTATGCATAAAAAGTAGAAGATATTCATCTGGACTCATTGGTTCTAAGTTTCAGAAACCTAACTTGCATAAACTTTAACAAAAATAGGAAATTGTTTGGTTCATCTAACCATGAAAAGGCTAAGGAACAGCTATCTTTGACCAGAATAGTAAGTTTTCACAGTGCTCTCTCCATCTTTTGGTTTTGATTTCCTCTACCTGTTTATTTCATTTTTTCCTACTTTACATGAACTTTTCCCATTTATTAGGGACATAGCCTTAGGCAATTCTGGGCTCGGTGCCTTATAGCATCTCATCTCAAGAGGAGGGAGAATCTTCTATCCTGGCTGCAGTTACAAAATTCCAAGTGAGAGTAGGAACCTGGCCTAGGCCCCTAGCCCTTTCCCTTAGACCATTCAATGAAGTCAAGGAGTATGGTTGATTCAACACAAGTCACGTGCTCCCAGGGAGTGAAGAGGACGGAGTTGTTAACACAGTAGCATTGCCGTACAGGTATGAGGAGCCTGCACTGATGACCAACCAGGGGATCAGTAAGGCCTGGCTGTATGTGAGGCACAAACCAGATGGAGAGAGCCGAAGAGGCCTCAGGCCATGTTTCTGACATGGGTCTCTGCTTTCATCTGAAAATTTTGGAAGACTTTATTTTTTATTTATTTTTATTTTTTAAAAAATATTAATTTATTTGAGAGAGAGACAGTGAGAGAAAGCATGAGAGGGGAGAAGGTCAGAGGGAGAAGCAGACTTCCTGTAGGGCTGGGAACCTAATTTGGGATTGGATCCTGGGACTCCAGGATCATGACCTGAGCTGAAGGCAGTCACTTAACCAACTGAGCCACCCACGTACCCTGGAAGACTTTCCTTAAGGAAGATATTCCGCTCTCTCATCCTTTCTACTATGTGAGAACGTATAGCAAGAAGAGGTGCTGGCTATGAACCAGAAGAGGATGCTTACCAAAAAGCGACTATGATGGTACCCTCACCTTGGACTTCGAGCCTTCAGAGCTATGAGAAATAAATTTCTGTTCATAAACCACATACCTGTCTGTGGTATTTTGTTATAGCAGCCTGAATGGACTAAGATGATAACCTTTAAGAATATTGCTCTCAAAATGACTGAACATAAATTCTTTAGCACTCTTTTGAAGATGGACTCTGGCAGGAGGGACATTGGCATCAGACTCCTGCCCATGTCTCTGAGTTTTGGTCGTCCCTTTGGTGTTTCTTACAGCTACCCAATCCTAAAGTCATAGCCAAAACTATGATGATGGAATAAAAATCTCCTGAGGGAAAGTAGAAAGTTTAGCCTTGAAGACAGTACAGAATTGGAGGCAGAGTTGTGTCTGGAACCACTCAGGCTTATGGCAAACACATTCACAAATAAAAATTCATGTTCTTCAACTTATATACCTTTTTAAAAATTTTTTATTTACCGAGGTGTCCTAATGAGGAAGCAGATGGGAGATTATATTCAAGGAAAGCTTCCTAAAGCTACACCTTCAACAAAGTTTAGCAAATAAGTTGAGTGGCATGAAATTAAACAGTAATATTTATCTTTATTGTTATTACAAACATATGTGAATTGTTTGATTTCTGGAATTTTATTGTTACATGCTTAACATCTAGATGTGCTAGTGTTCTTTAGTAACATGTCTGTGTATATGTGTGAGTGAATGAAGGGAAAAAAAAACAGGAAAGACTCAAGGGAAGTAAACATATCTTTTCAGGACTGATAGGAGTTAGAATAAAAACTATTCTTCATTTATACATATCATGGAAGACATTTCTTTTTGAAAGGAATCCCAAGGTCTTCTGAAAACTTAATTTTTTATATAGAGATAAAAAGTGATTGTATTTTCTCTGCTGTTAAAAATATTTACCATAAAAACATTGCTTTCAAATATGTGTTCTTCTGAGAGTATTCTTTTTATTTTGAAATATAGGTCTTTAAAACTTTTTTGGTTTAATTCTTGGAAATAATGGATAAGTGACACTCTCTGGCACTCACTAAGTGAACCCCTGCAAAAACATTGGGAATATCAAGGCTTATATTTCCTTACCTGATGAGTAAAAATGCTACTGAATCACTGTGCTAAGTTTGCAGAAGCATTTAATGGGATCTTTAAAGGAAGCTTATAAACAAATGGCTCTGAAATGAAAAATGAACAAACAGTATACATTATAGATTGTTTATTGTAATCCTCTAGCTTTTTCATCATTCAGAATATTGAGGAATCAGACAACTAATTTACCTGAGTTGTACTGGAGCCTCATGAATTTGGGGTGATGAACAGAGCAGTATATTTCTGAGAGACAAAACACTAATCCAATCATATTTGTCTAACTCTAGAAAAATTATATCTAAGTCAACACATAAATTTAGTCCATTACAGGTGTTGGGTACATAAGTGTTTATTTATGTTATTTTCAGTACCTTCTGAAGGTTAAAAAATTACAAACTAAAAAATGTAAAAGTGTGCAAGGGAATTCATTATTTAATAGAATTACTGTGTTAAGCCAATAATTGCTTCCTATTTTACAGTTTTTGTGAATTAGTGTCCTAATCCAGGTCCTCCCAGAAGCAGACACCAAAATGAAATTAATTATACGGGGATTTTGTGAAAGAAAGTAGGGAGGGAGTAAGGGAAGGCTGGAGGAGCTGTCAGTTCATGACACAAGTCTGGCTCAAGTGAAGATGTAGGAAAACCTGATCTAATTATCTTGAGGATGAGGTCACAAGAAGGAGATCCAACACAGAGACTCTAGACTTGGGGTGAGATCTTGGATCTTCCAGCTTTTCCCACTGATATCTGGCTGCAACTGTGGTAGTGCCTTAGGTTAGACAGGAGAACACCACACCGTCAACCCACACAATTCTGAGAAATTATAAATTGTTGCTTTAAGCCACGAGATTTTGGGTGGTTGTTATGCAGTGGTTGATAACTGATGTACAGAGTCAAAGTGAGATAGACAAGAGTTCTCTTGTGAGCTGAAAGTTTCCTAGTTCACATCTTCTGGAGGGTGTTGTTGCTTGAGGGTTCTGGCTTCATGAGGCTAGTCTCAGTTTCAGATTTATCTACCTACCTACCTACCTACTTATATATGTATCTAACAGAGAGAGCTAGAAAGAGAGGATGCAACACAAGCAGGGGGAGTAGTAGAGTGAGAGGGAAAAGCAGGCTTCCGTCTGACCATGGAGCCTGACTCAGGGCTCGATCCCAGGATCCTGGGATCATGACCTAAGCCAAAGACAGACACTTGAATGACTGAGCCACTCAGGTGCCCAGTTCTCAAAATAGTCTTATAGCCATGGCTCCAGGTTCCCAGTATTTGTGTAGGACTCTTTTTTCTTTCATCTTTTCCTCTTTTTCTCTTGCAGTCTCAGTTTCATCTCTTGCCTTGTCTGAGGCCAAGGTCTTTCTTTCTCCATATGGTCATTAAAACTCATGACCTCATTTTATAGAAATAGATATATCTCCACTCCAGAGTAGCTAAAACTTCAGCACACTTGAACAGCCTTGATCTTTTCTACACTGGGGAACTGTTACTCTTACCTTCTTGTTTTCTCAGGAATGTATTTAAGAAGGTGTGAATATCTGAAGTTAGCATTTGTAGGAATTTTTCAGGTTGTCTGGTCTACCAGTTTATTTTGTGTGTTAGACATGGGGGTCTCCATCTGGCACTTTTGAGCCTTCCCTAGAGATTGTCTTTTTATATTTACCCTCATGAGTCACTTGACTGCCCTGTCAGGGCTTTGCAGAAGGAACTTTATGTTATGGAAGGAACAGATTATAGTAGTGGGCTCCATTGCTTTGTTTCAACTTTTAATGTATTAGAACCCTATAGGTAATTCATATTTGCAAATAACTCAATGTGGCAGTACATATTTGTAAATGAATGAAGTATTTTAGAAAGAATAGCAAACCAATTTTGCTCAATAATAGTGTGAACCTAAAATGTGACATGTATATTAAATAATGTCAAAATTCAAAGGTAAAATAACATGCTCTTTAAGTGAATCTTACAGTGAACGTGTTTGTAAAATAAATATTTCCTTGATTTATAGATTTTGTATTTTTAAAAATTGAAATGTAGTTGACACACAGTGTTTTATTAGTTTTGGTATATGACGTAGTGATTTGACAATTCTGTACATTATGCTATGCTCACCACAAGTGTGGTTACCGTATGTCACCATTTAACACTGTTATATTATTATTAACTATATTGTCTATGCTATACCTTTCATTCCAGTGACATATTCACTTTATAACTCGAAGTCTGTATCTCCTACTCCCCTTCACCCATTTCATACCCCGCCACCCCCTTCTGGCAACCACTCTGTATTTATGTGTCTTTTTGTTTTTTGTTCATTTGTTTTGGTTTTTAGGTTCCACATATATGTGTAATGGTAAGGTATTTGTCTTTCTTTGACTTATTTCACTTAGCATTATACCCTGTAGGTCCATCCATGTTGTTGCAAACAACAAGATATCATTCTTCTATTATGTCTGAGTAATATTCTGTTGTGTATGTGTGTGTATGTATATACATGTATATACACACATGTATATATATACATGTGTATACACACATGTATATATACATGTATACACATGTATATATGTATATACATGTGTATACATGTACATGTATATATGTAATATGTATATATACATGTATATATACATGTATATATATAGAGAGAGAACCTTATTTATCCATTCATCTGTGTAGTATATATATATTTTTAATGCCCTCATTAGTGAGCCTGAAGTTGTTCAACAACAAATGTGAAGGGTGGGGGTGGTCTGGCAGAGGAAGAAATTCTAGGGTTTTTTATTATTTTGAATAATGAGAAAAGAGTTCTTGAGGTAGCACTTGGCCCAGATATTATTTAATTCTTGCCAGGGGTGGAATCACCTACAATGAGAGCAGTGGGAAAAAAATCAATGTTGTTAAGGGCAATTGAATAAAGGCTATAACAGTTGAAAAGTTTATGAATCTGAACTTTGAGGAATTTCAGTCAGAAAATTGGTCAGTTTTGGTAAAAGAAAGTGACCAATGAAGATAGAACATTGCTCTATATAGTTGTAAAAGAAGAGTAATAAATTATACACATTAGGTAAATAAGGAAAACAGGTTCTGTATAGAACCAAAATAGGCATGAATCCTTCAGCTGCTCCTGGTTAACCCTTTCACCAGTACCTCAGTAGAGAGATGCTGGTGATGAAGGCCAGGATGCCTCTCTTTTATTTGTGGTGTGGGGTCTGTGTATGTTGTGTCTGTATCTCTGTATATTCTGCAGTCTTTGTCATACACTCCATTAGTTGACTTTAGTCACTCTCAACATTGTTTTTAGATGTGTTTTAAGCTGCTGAGCCAACCAGCCCATCAGTTAACCAACCAATAAACAATCAAACAAAAACTCTCAAGCCTTCTGATATTATTCAGGAGAGATACCTGAATTGGACCAGCTCCTCTGCCTAACATTTTTAGTTCTCCAGGTGGGTAGAACAAGTATGCAGCCCTCCAAAGAGATGACTCTGCTTAGCCCTATTTCTATCTTGTGTGCCATGTAGTTTTGCTTGGATCAGCAATGTGAATATTTCCTATAACAAGTACAACACACGTGACTAGAATACAAAGCTCTTTTAATTGCTGAACAGGACTCTACTTTAGGCAACACACCTGTTTAAAGTCTCCTCCTTAAACTAGCACTTGAACTCCTGGTAGGAGAAAGGGGGCAGGCTTATCTGAAGCAATCATCCCCTTCAAAGGGATAAGAAAAGATGAGCCTGGAGTGATTACTCCAGTTCAGAATGTATCTAAATGGTCTCTTATGCTAGAATAAGCTTATTTTCTGTTTGGTCTCCTTTGTTAACCTCCTGGACAGACCTCTAAAAGGGCATGAAAAAGAGGGCTGTTTTTGATAGGTAGGGATGGTATAAAAGAAGGTAGCTTCACATTCTCTCTCCTTCTTGGTAAATTACCAGCAAGCAAAACACAGCAGTGGCCATGGTACTTTCTATTCTAAGCAATGACATTTTTCTGGTCACAGACTACCTAGAAGTCTTAGCCAACTCTTTCTTCCCTTCCTGTATAGTATAGTTTATAGTGGTGCAGTTACTTCCTGACAGAAGTGAATGCTCTAGGGTATGTAACATTACAGTGAGGAATTGGAGGGTTACCTTGATAATATTACAGTCATTGTTATAGCACCATTTAAAATTGGTTATTGATTGGTTTTGCTTTCTTTTCATATATAGCTGCCCCCAAAGTATCACTGCTTTCTATTTTAAAATCAAAATAAGCAAGAAAAACTTGGGAGTCAATGACTTAGACAAAGCCTATAAGTTCTGATTTCATGCTATATATGAAAATAATTTGCTAATAGACAAAACAGTTATATTTTGGTTCACATTTGCTTTAATTGCATAAAAGATATAATGTTCCTTCCATCTTGTATTTCATGTATTTGTAATTAAAATTTTCTTTAATATTTCTTTTGAACATTTTATGTATTAATAATTTCACAGGAACATACATAAACTATTCATATATTAAGGCCTGATGGGATCAGAAAAAATTAATGGGAAAAATTGTTTTTCAGTTTATTGTTTAATATAGCCTCGTGTGAAGCCCTAGTCTCTTGCCATCTGTGAAAAAAATAGAAAGCAGAACTGACATAATAATTTACTGGATGACTAAAGAGAAAGTGAATAGTATATGATTTAAACTGTTTCTCACATTAAAAGTAATTCAGTCTTTGGCTTTGTAGTACTGAATGTTGGTTGACTCTTTCTTACTCCTGAAGCTTCTGGCATGCAGACCTAGCCCCTTTAGTATTTTCCATGTAAGGTCTGGAGTGGACATTTACTGTTTTGTATGTCAACTCTACACCCCCTGTTTTAGAACAGCATTTTCACTGTCATGCAATGGAAGATGTCATAATTTTGGCCACAGTGATTGGTCTAGGGGTACACATCTGACCCATGCTGGGCCAACAATATGATCTCCTTTGGTCTTAATAGGGTGATAAAACTATGGGATGTGAGGGCCTGAGCTGCTGAGGGTCATATTTCCTGCTTCTTGGCATGAAGAGGGGTGAGGTTGGCATCCAGAGACAAGCTGAAATGAGAGGTGGAGAGAATAGGAATGTATTTCAGTTCCAGGTTCCAGCCCCATTTCTACCCATACCCCTTTTTTAAAATATTTTTTTTCCCGAAACTAGTTAGAAAAAGAATCTCCCCCCCCCCCATATACCACTTTAAGAGTCTGTAAGGAAAAAAAGTCAGCCACATGTAGCATTTTATGAATTTTGGTAGACTTTGCCACATTTTGGGGGGAGTTACACTCAACATTTCCCTTAAAAGACCTCCCAACAGCTTTTTATTGCCCCAAAGTTACTCCATTCCATGAGCCCAGTGTTTTTCCATAGACTCCCTTCTGCCATCAACATTGGGCAACCTGGGTTTTTTTCTCTTGCACTCACTCAAGCAAAACATTTCTCTCTCTCGTAATGCTGACTAGTTCCTCTCTTCTTTAAGAAACCAAAGCCCAGCCAATTTGTTCCTCTTACAAGGGTCTTATCAGAGCATCTTCTTAATAAGGGTAATGTTCTCTCTACAAGGGAATTTTTGTATCAACTGTTAAGAGAACACAGTTTTTTTCATGTTAGAATACTTGCAATGTATTTAGATCGTTCTCATTAACTAAGCTTCCTACTGTCACTTTCAAGACCCAATATCAGCACTTTTTATTCTAAATAGCTCATTTATGTCTATTACTTTTCCTTTTCAACCCAATATTCTGTGCAAACCTAGCTACACCACTCATCAGAATCTGCTTCTTACTTTCCAAGCTGACTAATATATTTTAAATATTCAGTTTTTTTCATTGGAGACCTTTTAAAATTCTACCCTTTCCATGTATTTCGTGATTTAACTGATTGAAGTGTTTGAAATAGCTTGTTACTTAACTCAAAATAAATGCATGTAATGTATTTAGCAATCCTTCTCTCACTCTCACCTTTCTCTGTTTCCCCCAACTCTTCTTGGCAGCTGCTTTGCTGTTAAGATTGTGGGTGCGTTGGGGGACCTGGATGGTTCAGTCTGTTAAGCTTCTGCCTTTGGCTTGGGGTCATGATCCCAGGGTCCTGGGATCGAGTCCCACATGGGGCTCCCTGTTCAGTGGTCTGCTTCTCCCTCTGCCCCTCCCCCTCCCCCACTCATACGTGCTTGCTCTCTTTCTCTCTCTCTCTCTCTCTCGCAAAAACAAATAAACTCTTAAAAAAAAAAAGGATTGGGACTGTGTCTGAGATGGCAGGAAATTTGAAAGGAAGAAGGAACAATTCTATGAAATTATTTCCAATGTTATTGAGAAGGGGAATTCGGGTTGAAGACGGTTAATATAACTCCAGCCTGGGGCATAATTCTGTCTCTGAAAGTTTAATAAGAACACTTGGAAGATGTCAGGATAGTGTTTAAGGAGGCTTCTTTTTGCTTTCAGCAAATGAGACCTCTCATTTCAGCAAGTGAGAAATTGGCATTTCCTCAAATAACTTGATTGTGTTGGATGAAATATGGCCGTAAGTTATTTGTCAAGAGATGGGATCAGTTTCCTCTTCCCTCTGAATCTGCACTGGTTTTAAAACTTGTTTTGAGTAATATAATGCAGCAGAAGTGATGTGTGACTTTGCACAAGGTCTAAGAAATCTTGAAGCTTCTGCTCATTCCCTGTTGGAATGCTCCACCATCATACTAGAAACTGGAGCTATCCTGCCAGAAAGGCCATGTAGAAGAGAATGGAGACATCCCAGCCAAGAGCCCTAGCTAACCAGACAGAGGAATGAGGTCACGCTAGACTTCCAGCACCAGTTGATCTGCCAGGTGACTGTGAACACATCAGAGCAGCTACGCACCCGAGCCCAGCCTGAATTGAAGAATCATGAATAAATGTACATGTATCTCCTGTATCAAGGGAGAGTGGATGAGTTAAGGCAGAGTCGAATAATTGCAAGAGCAGTGTTCTGTAGTGGGAAGGAAGTGGTAGAATCTAGTCAAGAAAGGAAGGAACTAGATGCATGGAAAAGTTCCTCCTCTTTAACAGAAGGGAAGGCAGAATATATGGGTACACCTGAAGATAAGAGGGCATTTTGGTGTGGAGTACTTTGAAGATTGCTTTAGTTTTCATAGTGTGAAGATATGGGGGGTGGGTAGGGAGCTTCAGAGTTTGAGGCTAAAGAAGAAGGAGTGATTTGAAGACTGGGAGAGAGATTGACAATGGAAATTCAGTAGGATCATGGGGGAGAACAAGAAGCCCCATGAGATTACTGTTTCTATGTTTAATTGACATCTGTCAACTATGTGCTTTTGTCTAGACATACTCAGATGCCTAGATATAAGTGTGGGGTAGGTAAAAAGTTGGATTTAATCCTAAATAGGGATTACAGTATGACAGAGTGAATGAGGGTCAAGATAATTGAGCATATGTGCAATAGAGTGGTTACAATGATGCCCGTGGGATATAAGCTAATAAGGGGGGAAGTGAGGCCATGAGGTACATTAGGATTTTGGAAAATGGGCAAGATAAATGGATTGAATACCACCTATGAGGGAAGGTACCACTTGTGTTATTATTTAGCACCTGATTCTAGTATGCATTATAATCTTGGGAAAATTTTTTAAATTTACCAATTTATGCAACCAAGCATTGTACTAGAATATACTCTAAGATTTCTTTGTAACTCTAACAATTTGTCATTCTATGATTCCATGTGAAAGTGCATAATACTTACAGTAATGAATAAATTCAGATTTTTAAAAAAGATTATGGCAAACCTCTCCCAAAATTTCTCATGACACCTTAAGGTTAATTAGCCATTTAATTAATTCCCTTGCTTTTTTGTTACATTATTTTTGTATGGCTGCTACACAGGTAAGGATTTTGGAATAGGTATTAAGAGATATAATGGAACATATCTTGAATCACTGGAAGTATGGGCTAGTAGGCAGAACTACACATTGGGAGGTAGGAATGCCAGGTTTCTGCCTTGGATCTAACTCTGTTCTGTTTTATATAAATCATGTTTATTGCTTTTGTTATGATTTATTTAAAGTTCTGAGAGACTTTGTGATTTGTGCTTCATTTAAGCATTTGACCAAATCAGAGCCAGACACAGAAGTCCTGGCATAGGAGAGTTGTGATTGTATTCTTTTCACTTGTCCATTGGAATGTGGACTAGAAAATAGCAGCCATGATAGCATTTGGGGAGTGAAAGCAAATAAACCTTTCTAACATCCTGGAAAAATCTTTTCATTTTAATTGAAAAAGAGACATGGCGATAGTCTTTGTTGACAATTACAACTACTGTACCTGACTTTGATTATTGCAGTTTCCTCAAATTTGTGTTTTTTCTTCCCTGTCTCCTGCTACCATTTATTCTTCATATGGAAGCCAAGAATGATGTCTATAACAAAACAGGTCATTTTACTTCCTTCTTTGAAATCTTCTATTGACTTC
This sequence comes from Lutra lutra, assembly GCF_902655055.1. Taxonomy (NCBI): domain Eukaryota; kingdom Metazoa; phylum Chordata; class Mammalia; order Carnivora; family Mustelidae; genus Lutra; species Lutra lutra. Next base: position 52,891,468 of record NC_062289.1, on the reverse strand, counting down.
CCATTAGATTTAGAATAAAATCCAGACTCCTCAATTTCATCTCCAGGATCTTACAGGAACTGGCCCATATTTTTCTTTGACCTCATCTTAAACCAATTTCCTCTACATGAACTGTGCTTTAGACACATTGGCTTTTTACTGTTCTAAAAACATGTAGAATTCTTCTCTATCTCAAGACTTGCAACTAGTGGGTCCCTCTATTTGAAAAGCTCTTTTAAACCTTCAGTGCTCAATTTATCTTTTTTTTCAATATTTGTTTACTTTTTGATTTTCTGTCTCTGTTTGAACTAGATAGAAATATATGAATAGATAGAAATATATGATATATACTTGTCAATCTCATTGGCTGGTGTAGCCTCTGTGCCTTGGAAAACAAATTTTTCTTTTTGATGTAGCCTCCATGCCCAGTATGGAGCCAATGTGGGGCTCAAACTCACCAAGATCTGAATTGAGTTCAAGAGTTGGACCTTAACTGACTGAGCCACCCATGTGCCTCTCAACAAACTTTTTTTAATGGAAAAAAAAAAAAACTCAAAAGTAGATGGAGTAGAAAATAGCTTATCTGGAATTTGTTGAAGAGGCATGAGGTTGGGATATTCTTCTTTTTTTTTTTTTAGTTTTTTTATTTTTTCAGCATAACAGTATTCATTATTTTTGCACCACACCCAGTGCTCCATGCAATCCGTGCCCTCTACAATACCCACCACCTGGTGCCCCCAACCTCCCACCCCCCACCCCTTCAAAATTCTCAGATCGTTTTTCAGAGTCCATAGTCTCTCATGGTTGGGATATTCTATTTCAAATTACTGACCATATTATCTGTCCCATGACTTGTAAAGCTTTGAGTTTTGAAAGATGTGTAGCCTTCAGGACTCCCGTCTTAAAATTAACCTTGTGAGTTCATCTCTCAAATCAATGTCTGCTAATATTTTCCTTCTTAGTGACTACCTAGAGAGAAAATAGGATGTAGGATGTGCAAGTGACACACTGTCAAGGGGGGGAGGGTTTGTAAAAAACAGTCAAAGGGCAAAGGGCCAGCATGGAGGAATAATAGGGACAAAGGGATGAAAAGCTGGTAGCAGGAGAAATAATCAGAATTTTGTCCAGAGTAGGAACATTTTTGTTTCCATTTCCCACAAGATAGTGCACATTGACAAGTGATACTATATATTTCCAAGTATCAGAAAGTTATTTTTTTTTAAAGCAGTTTCTTGATAGCAGTTTTTTCATGGCTACAAATAAATTGGGGAAGAAGGGAAAGCTAAGTGTTCTCAGTTAAAAAACAAAAGGTGGAAGCAACTATTGCATAAGACAATGTATGCTACTCAGCATGAATATTTCAGGGAAAGATTTGTTGGTGTCTTGTAATGTTGCAGTTACTATGGTGACAATGCATTTTTAATGGTACCATTAAGTCACAGTGTAACTACTTGTAACTAAGGAGTGCTGAATAGTCATAGCTGTGTTGTTTGGAGTTTATGTTTCTTTTCTATAGGATGGTTTTTAATCACTTAAAAATAAAAGTGTTGTATAATAGAATATCAGTTTGGTATATATGTCCTTTTTAGAAATAGAAGAATGTTAATCATCCCCACTACACCTTACATACAAACACACACACACACAAACACAAAAATGAACACTCAAATGTGCATACTTTATAGGTGAAAATCTGGAGACAAAGATTAAATACCTTTTCTTAGCTCATTTAGCTGCTAACAGAATTACCACGAGAGCTTAGGTTTTCCGACCCCTAGAACAGTTTCTTTCTGACATTTTACACTGGTTTTGTCCAACACAACACTAGGTACACAACACACTCTTCATTCTTTTCATACACCACAATTGGTAAAAAGGTGTAATGAATTTCTATCACCCTGTAGAGTTGTAAAGTGGTTAGGACCCAGATGAAAGAGTAATGAATGAGTAATATAATTGAGAGTCTATAGATGGAATTCAAGAGATCCACAAACCCTTTAAAATTGTTTGCAAATGTTTATATGCATATGTTCATTTTTCTAATGAGTGACTATCCGATTCTCAAGGACTTGGTACCCCAAATAGGTGATGAATATGAACTCCATATCAATTTAGGATATCAAAATGTCATAAACAAAATGGAAAAGTAAATGGCATATTGAGAAAAATATTTGTTATGCTTTGAGAAGATTGATAATTCTTAATATATAAAGAGCATATACACATCAGGCAAAATGTTAAGACCCAGTTGGTCCCCTGAAGCAAGGGAAACAAAAACAAAAATAAATTATTGGGATTACATCAAAATAAAAAGCTTCTGCACAGAAAAGGAAACAATCAACAAAACAAAAAGGGAACCTTCAGAATGGGAGATATTTCTAAATGACATATCTGGTAAAGGGTTAATATTCAAAATATATAAAGAACTTATAAAACTCAACACCCAAAGAACAAATAATCCAATCAAGAAATGGGCAGAAGAAATGAAGAGACATTTCTTCGAAGAAGACATCCAGATGGCCAACAGATATATAGGGAGATGCTCATTATCATTTATCATCAGGGAAATGCTAATCAAAACTACAATGTATCACCTCATGCCCATCAGAATTGCTAAAACCAGCAACACAAGAAATAACAGGTGTTGGTGAGGATGTGGATAAAAAGGAGCTAAAATCAACACAAGAAGTAATAGGTGTTGGTGAGGATGTGGAGAAAAAGGAACCCTTGCACTGTTGGTGGTAAAGTAAACTGGTATAGCCACTGGGGAAAACAGTATTATGTGCCTCAAAAAGTTAAAAATAGAAGTCCCCTATAATCCAGTAAGTGCTACTGGGTATTTACCCAAAGAATTAGCAAAAACGCTAATTCAAAGGGATACATGTACTCCTATGTTTATAGCAGCATTATTTATAATAGCCAAGATAGTGAAGCAGCCCAAGTGTCCATCAGTTGATGAATGGATAAAAAAGATAGGGTATATTTAAATACAATGGAATATTTTTCAGTCATAAAAAAGAATGACATCAGGGTGCCTGGGTGGCTCAGTTGTTAAGTGTCTGCCTTTGGCTAAGGTAATGATCCCATGGTCTTGGGATGGAGCCCAGCATTGGGCTCCCTGCTTGCTGGGAAGCCTGCTTGTCCCTCTCCTACTCCCCCTACCTGTGTTCCCTCTCTTGCTGTGTCTCTCTCTGTCAAATAATAAAATCTTTAAAAAAAAAAAGAATGAAATCTTGCCATTTGTAACAACATGGATGGAGCTAGAGAGTATAATGATGAGCAAAGTAAGTCAGTGAGAGAAAGACAAATATACCATATGATTTCACTGAGATTGAATTTAAGAAACAAAACAAACAAGCCAAGGGGAAAAAGAGAGAAACAAACCAAGAAACAGACTCTTAACTGTAGAGAACAAACTAATGGTTACCAGAGGAGAGGCAGGTGGGGGGATGGGTTAAATAGATGATGGTGTTTGAGGAGTACACTTGTTGTGATGAGCACTGGGTGATGTATGGAATTGTTGAATCACATATTGTACACCTGAAACCAATATAACTGTGTATGTTAACTAACTAGAATTAAAATAAAAACTTAAAAAAAAAAATGACCCACTTGAAGTTAGAGTGAAGGAAATGAATGGAAAATATGCAGACAGGGAGTACATATGGCTAATAGAAATGAAAGTTAGTCATCCTCATTAGTCATCAGTGAAATGCAAATTAAAGCAATAAAAATTTTTATCATTTTCACCCAACAAATTAGCTCAGATTAAAAGCAACCATGAGAGGACAAGGGGAGATGGAGAGGAGAAGGGAGTTGAGGGAAATTGGAAGGGGAGGTGAACCATGAGAGACTATGGACTCTGAAAAACGATCTGAGAATTTTGAAGGGGTGGGGGGTGGGAGGTTGGGGGCACCAGGTGGTGGGTATTGTAGAGGGCATGGATTGCATGGAGCACTGGGTGTGGTGCAAAAATAATGAATACTGTTATGCTGAAAAAAAATAAAAAAATTATAAAAAAAAAAAAAAGCAACCATGATAATATTCTGTGTGATAAAGATAAACAGATTGCTCTAATATTTTGAGAAGTGTAAATTGGGGCAGAGGTTTTAGAAATCTAATTAATAATTTAAGAGCCTTAAAAATGTTCATAACCAGTAATTCAAATTCTAAGGACATAGTTCCTTTCTGAGGTGATAATAGGTGCTTAAGACTTGTTATAAAAGTATTTCTCCCAGTGTTACTTAAAATAGTAAAAAATATGGGGCAACTGGATGGCTCAGTCCATTGGTTAAGCAACTGACTCTTGGTTTTGGCTCAGATCATGATCTCAGGGATTGATTCCTTGATATCTCTTTCTGCTGCTTCATTATTGATGTATGGAAATGCAAGAGATTTCTATGCTTTGATTTTGTATCCTGCAACTGTACTCAATTTATGTCTCAGTTCTAGAAGTTTTTTGGTGGAGTCTTTCAGGTTTTCTACGTAGAGCATTATGTCATCTGAGAATAGTGAAAGTTTACCTTCTTCCTTCTGACTTGGATGCCTTTTATTTCTTTCTGTTGGTTGGTTACTGAGCCTAGGACTTCCAATACTATGTTAAATAGCAGTGGTGAGAGTGGACATCCCTCTCTTGTTCCTGACCTCAGAGGAAAAGCTCTGTTTCTCCCCATTGTGGGTCTTTCGTATATGGTCCTTATGATGTTGAGGTATGTTCCCACTACCCCTACTTTGTTGAGGGCTTTTTGTTTTATCAAGAATGGATGCTATACTTTGTCAAATGATTTTTCTACATTTATTGAGAAGATCATGTGGGTTTTTTTTATCCTTTCTTTTATTAATGTGGTGTATCGTGTAGATTGATTTCCAAATATCGAACCAAACTTGTAGCCTAGAAATAAATCCCACTTGATTGTTGTGAATAATCCTTTTAATGTATCATTGGATTTGATTTGCTAATATCTTGTTGAGAATTTTTACATCCATGTCATCAAGGATATTGGCCTATAATTCTCCTTTTTAGTGGGGTCTTTGGTTTTGGAAGCAAGGTATTGCTGGCCTTATAGAATGAGTTTGGAATTATTCTTTCTATTTCTATTTTTGGAACATTTTGAGAAGAGTAACTCAGCTCCTCTTTAAATGTGTGGTAGAATTCCCCTGGGAAGCCATCTAGCCCTGGACTTTTGTTTGTCGGGATTTTTATTTTTTATTTTTATTTATTTTTTAGATATTTTATTAATTTGAGAGTGAGTGAGAGAGAGAGAGCATGAGCTGCGGGGGAGGGCAGAGGGAGAGGGAGAGGCAGACTCCCCTTTGAGAAGGAAGCCTGATGTGAGACTTGATCCCAGGACTGTGGGATCATGACCTGAGCCGATGGCAAACACTTAACCAACCGAACCACCCAGATGCCCTGTTGGGACATTTTTGATTACTGATTCAATTTCTTTGCTGGTTATGGGTCTGTTCAAGTTTTCTGTTTCATCCTGTTTCAGTTTTGGGAGTTTATGTTTCTAGGAGTTTACCCATTTCTTCCAGATTTCCCAATTTGTTGGTATATAATTTTTCATAATTTCTGATGACTCTTTGTATTTCTGTGGTGTTCGTTGTGATTTCTCCTCTTTTATTCATGATTTTATTTTTTGGGGGTCCTTTCTCTTTTGGTAAGTCTGGCTAGGGGTTTATCAATTTTATTAATTCTTTCAAAGCGCCAATTCCTAGTCTCATTGATGTGTTGTATTTTGTTGTTGTTGTTGTTGTTTCTATATGAATTATTTTGTGTTAGTCTTCATTATTTCCCTTCTTTTGCTGGCTTTAGGTTTTATTTGCTGTCCTTTCCTATCTCCTTTAGGAATGAGTTAGGTTGTGTATTTGAGACTTGTTTTGCTTCTTGATGTTGGCTTGTACTGCTATGTACTCTCCACTTACGACTGCTTTTACTGCATCCCAAAGGTTTTGGACCATTGTGTTTTCATTTTCATTTGTTTCTATGTATTTTTTTTTTTTTTTTAGTTATTTAATTCCGAGGTTAACCCATTCATTCTTTAGTGTGATGCTCTTTAAGCTCCATGTATTTGTGGTCTTTCCAAATTATATTTGTGGTTGGCTTCATGTTTCAGAGTATTGTGGTCTGAAAATATGCATGATATGATCTGAATCATTTTTTGATGTTTTTTAAAGATTTATTTGAGAAAGAGTGAAAGCAAATGGGGGGAAGGGACAGAGGGAGAGAATCTCCAAGCAAACTCCCTGCTGAGCATGGAGCCCAACATAGGGCTTGAGCCAAAACCAAGAGTTAGACTTTCAACCAGCTGAGCCACCCAGGCACCTGTATCTGAATCTTTTTGTACTTGTTGAGGCCTGATTTGTGGCACAGTATGTGAATTATTCTGGAGAATGTTCTGTGTGCACTTGAAAAGAATGTATATCCTGCTGGCTTAGGATAAAATGTTCTGAATCTTATCTGCTAAGCCATCTGCTCCAATGTGTCATTCAAAACCATTGTATCCTTGTTGATTTTCTGCTTAGATGACCTGTAAGTGAGGTATTCAAGTCCCCTCCTATTATTGTATTGTTATCAATGAGTTTCTTCATGTTTGTTATTAATTGACTTATATATTTGGGTGCTCTGAAGTTCAGAGCATAAATATTTACAGTTGTTAGATCTGCTTGTTAGATAGACCCCTTTATCATGATGTAGTGTCCTTCTTCATCTTTTGTTACAGTCTTTGGGTTTAAAATCTAGTTTGTCTGATATAAGTATGGCTACTCCAGCTTTCTTTTGACATTGATTAGCATGATAAATGGTTCTCCATCCCCTCAGTTTCAATTTGGTCTGAAGTGAGTCTCTTTTGGGTAGGAGTTAGATGGCTTGTTTTGTTTTATTTTAAAGGTTTTAATTTTAATTTTTCAAAAGATTTTTATGTATTTATTTGACAGAGAAAGAGAGTGCAAGTAGGCAGAGCAGCAAGCAGAGGGAGAGGGGGAAGCAAACTCCCTGCTGAGCAGGGAGTCCAACGTGGGGCTCAATACCAGGGCCCTGGGATCATGACCTGAGCTAAAAGCAGATGCTTAACCAACTGAGCCACCCAGGTGACTCTGGTCTTTTTTTTTTTTTTTTTTTTAATCCATTCTGATACCCCGTGTCTTTTGATTGGAACATTTAGTCCCTTAACATTTAGAGTGATTATTGATAGATATGAATTTAGTGCCATTGTATTATCTATAAAGTTGGTGTTTTTGGAGATTTTCTCTGTACCTTTCCAGTTTTTGTTGCTTTTGGTCTTTCTTTCCCACTCAAAGAGTCCCCTTTAATATTACTTGCAGGTCTGAGTTAGTGGTCACAAGCTCCTTTAGATTTTGTTTTTCTGGGAAACTCTTTGTCTTTCCTTCTATTCTGAATGACAGTTTTACTGGATAAAGTATTCTTGGCTGAATATTTTTCCCATTCAATATATTGAATATGTCATGCCACTGCCTTTTGGCCTGTCAGATTTTTGTGGAGAGATCTTCTGCTAACCTTATTTGTCTTCCCTTAAGGTTAGGGACTTCTTTTCCCTTGCTGCTGCTTTCAGAATTCTTTCCTTGTCTTTATATTTTGCAAATTTTACTACCATGTGTGTTTTTTTTTTTTTTTATTTGACAGAGAGAGATCACAAGTAGACGGAGAGGCAGGCAGAGAGAGAGGGAAGCAGGCTCCCCACTGAGCAGAGAGCCCGATGCGGGACTCGATCCCAGGACCCTGAGATCATGACCTGAGCCGAAGGCAGCGGCTTAACCCACTGAGCCACCCAGGCGCCCCTACTACCATGTGTTTTGATGTTGGCTTGCTTTTGTTAATTTTAACGGGAGTTCTCTGTGCCTCCTGGATTTGGATGTCTGTGTCCTTCCCCAGGTTAGGGAAGTTTTCAGCATAGTTTGCTCAAATAAACCTGCCTCCTTTCCCCTCTCTTATTCTTCTTGGTATCCTCTGATATGAATGTTATTATCCTTTATGGGGTTGTCGAATTTCCTTAATCTACATTTGTGATCCAATATTTTTCCCCCTTCTTTTCAGCTTCATTATTTTCCAAATTTTATCTTCTATGTCACTTACTTGTTTCTCTGTTTCTTCCATCCTTACAGTCATTATATCCACTTGGTTTTACATCTTGGTTATAGCATATATTATTTTGGCCTGACTGGTTTTTAGGTCTTTTGACTCTGGTAAGAGACTCCTTGTTGTTTTCTAAGCTTTTCTCAAGCCCAACTAGTGTCCTTAGGATTGTTTTTTAAAATTCTGGATCAGGCATATTACTTGTATCTGTTTTGGTTAGATCACTGGCTGTGACCTTTTCTTGTTCTTTCTTTTGGGATCAGTTCTTCTAACCTGGCATCTTGTGTAAGTCTCTATCTTCTTCTGTGTGTTAGGAAAGTCTGTTATGTTTCCTGCTCCTGAGAGTAATGGCTTTATGAAGAGGAGGTCAGATACTCTCCAGGGCCTGGTGCTTTAGGAGATGTCTCTGGTATATGGTGTTTTGGCTGCTATTTGCATCAAGTCAGTCCTCTGCAGAGTTTCTACTTACCTGCAGTGAGGAGTTGTCTTGTCCCGTGTGTTGCGAGTTTTAACTAGCCATGTTTTGGTCTGCTTGTTAAAAGAGGCTAGATCCTCTTTCCTGTAGAGCTTAAGCTTTGCAGTACTCTATGGTCAGTAAGGTTGCTGGGTGCAGGGAGTTTGTGCTGGTCTTCTGGGGATGGGGCTGGGTGCTGCTCTCTCAGGTGCACTTGCTCTAGTTCAGAAGCACCTGCAGAGTGGTGGGATGGTGGGGGTGATGGGAGTGGGGGGGGTTCGGGGGAGCAGGTCCTGGTGTAAGTGGTTCAAGCCTCCACTGTGGGGTGCTGTGCTGCTCACTGAAATCCCTTGTTGTTGATGGTTGGGAGGGGTAGGGGGGCTGGAAATGGCACCTGCAGGCTCTCTAGTCTTTAGAGAGGAGAGTTCATACCTGCTGCTCTTCAGGAAGCCCCCACAGAAGATTGAACAATTTCCCCTCATTTGTCCTTATCTAGCTACTGCCAAGGGTAAGGGTATGTTTTAGCATAAGGACATGAAAGGGCAATGCTAACAAAGAACAGTGCCTTTGATTTGATTAGGAAGGTAGAGTAAGGCCGTCTGTTGAAAGACCTTAAGACATCTGGACCATATTTTATAGGTTCAAAGGGTCATGAAAATCACTGAACTTCTCTTATATTAAATGATCAGATTTGATCAGATAATGAGTATGTGAAGGAATAATCTCTTACCACAGCAACAGAAATTATGATTCAATAGTCATTGTTTCAGTAATGATTTAAGTATTTTTATGGAAATAATACTTAACATGGAAGAACTGCAAAAAATTAAAGTTCTGTTAAGGTGCTATCTTATATTGCATTATCTCATAGAGAGTGTTTGATGACACTTTGATGTTAATGAGGCCAAAACCACAGTCACCCTATTAATTTATTTGGCAGAAGAAAGATTTTGTTTTGTGGCTGCAAACTCAGTGAGAAGTCATTTAAAAAGGGTGTTTACATGATGGAAGACTTTAGCTCCATCTATACCAGAAATTTAAATTGATTAAAGTGTGAGTTCTCTACATGTGTTTTATTTTAGTTTCCCAGTGAAGCCCAGTGGTGATCCTTATAAGAATGTTATTAGATTATCCCATAACATTTTGGCTATCTTTGGTTAGCCCAGGTATTATTCCTGAGGTAACTAGCTAACTTTCTTCCTCCCTCCCTCCTTTCCTGCTTCCTTTTCTTTCTTTCTAAAGTTGTTGTTTGCTGATTTTTATTTATTTTTAAAATTGAGCTATAATCGACATATAACAGTATACTAGTTTTTGGTGTATGATGAAATGATTACCACAGTAAGTTTAGTGAACATCCATAATCACACAGAATTACAAAGACAGTTTTGCTTGTAAAGAGAACTTCTAAGGTTTATTCTCTTAGCACCTTTCACATACATAATATAGTATTAACTGTAATCACCATACTGTCCGTTACATTCCCAGGACTTATTTATCTTATAACTGGAAGTTCATACCTTTTTTTTTTTTTTTTTAAGTAGGTTCCTCGCCTTGTGTGGAGCCCAACACGGGGCTTCAGGTCATGACCCCGAGATCAAGAGTCAGACACTTAACTGACTAAGCCACCTAGGTGCCCCATACCCTTTTTTTTTTTTTTTTTTAAGATTTTATTTATTTGACAGAGAGAGAGAGAGATCACAAGTAGGCAGAGCAGCAGGCACAGAGAGAAGGGGAAGCAGTGTCCCTGCCAAGCAGAGAACCCCCCCCATGTGGTTCTCAATCCCAGGACCCTGAGATCATGACCTGAGCAGAAGGCAGAGGCTTAACCCACTGAGCCAGCCAGGCACCCCTGCCCCATACCTTTTAACCACGTTCCCATTTTGCCCACCCTTCACTGCCTGAATCTGGTAGCCATATATCTGTTCTCTGTATATATGAGTTTAGTTTGTTTTTGTTTTTCTGTTTTGGATTCTGTATGTAAATGATATCATACAGTTTTTGTCTTTCTCTGACTTAATTCACTTAACATAATGCCCTGAAGGTCATCTGTTTTGTTGTGAATGGCAGGATTTCCTTTTTTTTTTTTAATTGCTGAATAAGATTTTAAATTTTTGAGGAACCTCCATACTGTTTTCCATAGTGGTTGCACCAATTAACATTCCCATCAACGTTGCACAAGGATTTCCTTTTCTCCACATGCTTGCTAACACTTGATATTTCTTGTCTTTTGGTAATAGGCATTCTAACAGGTGTGAGCTGATATCTCATTGTGGCCTGAACTTTCTATATCATGAGTTACAACATGGGTGTTCTTATCCCTCATAGTTTCAGATGTCAGTGTTTTTCAGGAGGATCACTTTTCTCAGGACTATTACCGCATCATTTCTGGATTGTGATGCTCTCTTGACTCTTAGTGGTAATAGTAGGAGAATAATAGTAGTAGTAGAGATGAGTGAACAACCTCCAAATTAACCTGCCTCTATATTTACATTCTTGGTTATGTTTTAAAATCATCTATCAATTTAGTTTATATTTAAATTGTGTACTTCCAGATAAGAAGGGGTCCTGGGCACTTGTGATTATGTATAAATATTATTTAAGCATTTCTTGATACCTCTTTTTCTTCTTTCCTCTGAGTGGTGCATGCTATCCCTTCCTTTATTTAAGATGATAATATTGCCCAGTGGAAGAGAATTAGTTTGGGACACAGACAACAGTCTAATTTTAACTTCAAAGTTTACTCTCTGATTTTTAGCCAGGAACTACTGAAACTTCACAGTAGTTCATTTTCTCTATGTTTTTTATTTCTTAGTCATATGTTAGCCCAAGTTGGTTATCTGAGACTTAGGTGATGAGCTGACTCTTTAGAGAAATACTGAAATAGAGGAAGAATTCAGAAAGCATTTGAAAAATAAGAGTAATTTATGGAAGATAGGTTATAGGTTAGAAAGATAGCAGGGAAGATCATGAAGAATGACCTTTAGGGAATCTCCGTGAGATGTAGTTATGTGCAAGAAAATCCAGGGACCAGGAGAACATGAGCTGGTTTTGTTGAAGGAAAGTAGGAGGATGATCTAAAATAATGGTAATAATAATAACAGATGGGAAAGGGCTTTCAAATATCTGATGTAGAAGGCTCTTGAGAATGAGATATAAAGAAGTAATTCAGTGAAGGCGAGGATGAATCACAAGCTATAGAGTAAACTTGTTTTATTTACTTGAGTCTGAGAGAATAGCTCAGGGCTATTTACTAAAAACACCCTTGAGGGGCGCCTGGGTGGCTCAGTGGTTAAGCCTCTGCCTTCCGCTCAGGTCATGATTTCGGAGTCCTGGGATCAGGCCCTAAATCAGGCACTCTGCTCGGCAGGGAGACTGCTTCCCCCACCTCTGCCTGCTGCTCTGCTCTTGTGATCTTCTCTCTCTGTCAAACAAACAAATAAAATCTTAAAAAAAAAAAAACTCTTGGAAAATTACATGTAGATATTTCTTTGATAGACTGTACTGTGTGTTTGCTTTGAGATTTCAACATTATTTTTTTTCACTTTAAAATTATTTATTAAAGGTATGTATCTGTGGCACTTCCTTCTTTTTATTTAGCCCAATTTGTCTTCATTTCAGAGTCTCTTAATTAGCTTACAAGAAATACTGAAATGCTACTTTTTTTTTTAGTTTTTTTATTTTTTCAGCATAACAGTATTCATTATTTTTGCACCACACCCAGTGCTCCATGCAATCCGTGCCCTCTACAATACCCACCACCTGGTGCCCCCAACCTCCCACCCCCCACCCCTTCAAAATTCTCAGATCGTTTTTCAGAGTCCATAGTCTCTCATGGTTCACCTCCCCTTCCAATTTCCCTCAACTCCCTTCTCCTCTCCATCTCCCCTTGTCCTCCATGCTATTTGTTATGCTTCACAAATAAGTGAAACCATATGATAATTGACTCTCTCGGCTTGACTTATTTCACTCAGCATAATCTCTTCCAGTCCCGTCCATGTTGCTACAAGACTTGGGTATTCATCCTTTCTTTTTTCTTTTCTTTTTTTTTTTTTTACAGCTTTATAAACATATATTTTTATCCCCAGGGGTACAGGTCTGCGAATCGCCAGGTTTACACACTTCACAGCACTCACCATAGCTCATACCCTCCCCAATATCCATAACCCCATCCCCCTCTCCCAACCCCCTTCCCCCATCAACCCTCAGTTTAGAGCAGAACTGTGTTTAGAGATTAAAAAATTTTTTAAATAAACTTTACTATTCAGAGCAGCTTTAGGTTTGTAGAAATATTATGCAGAAACTACAGAGAGTTCCCATATATGCTCTTTTCCTCTGCACATAATTTCCTCTATTATTAACATCTTGCATTAGTGTGGTATATTTGTTACAATTAATGAACCAATATTGATGGATTATTATTAATTAAAGTCTATAGTTTAGGTAAAACTTCACCCTTTGGGGGCACCTGGGTGGCTCAGTCAGTTAAGCATCTGCCTTTGGCTCACATCATGACCCCAGGGTCCTGGGATCAAGCCCCACATTGAGCTTCCTGCTCAGTGGGCAATCTGCTTCTCCCTCTCTCTCTGCCCCTCCCCCTGCTCCTGCTCTCTCTCTCTCTCTCTCTCTCTCTCAAATAAATAAATAAATAAGATCTTAAAAAAACCCTCACCCTTTGTGTTGTACATTCTCTGGATTTGACAAATGTAAAATGTCGTATATCCACTACTATAGTATCGTACTGAATGGTTTCACTGCCCTAAAAATCTGTGCTCCCTCTAGTCATCTTTCTCTCCCTCTCTCTCTTCCCTCCCTCCTTCTCTCTGAACCACTGGCAACCAGGCATCATTTTACTGTGTCTAGTTTTGTCTTTTCCAGAATGTCATATAGTTGGAATTACCACTATATAGCTTTTTCAGATTGGCTTCTTTAATTTAGGATTATGCTTTCAAGTTTCCTCCGTGCTTCTTTGTGGTTTGGTAACTAATTTCTTTTTATTGCTGAATAAAATTCCATTGTATGGATATACCATAGTTTGCTCATCCATTCATCTACTTAAGGACATCTTTCAAGTTTTGGTGATTATGAATAAAGCTGCTATAAACTTGTGTGTAAGTATTTGTGTGACTACAAATTTTCAACTCATTTGAGTAAATACCAAGTAGTGCAGTTGCTGGATCATAGGGTAAAAGTATGTTTAGTTTTGTGTGAAACCGCCCAGCTGTCCTTCAAAGTTGGCTGTACCATTTTGCCTTGCTGTCAGCAATGAATGAGAGTTCCTTTTGTTTCTCATCCTCACCAGCATTTTGGTGGTATCACTGTTTGCATTTTAGCCATTTTATAGATATATAGTGGTATTTCATTGTTTTAATTTGCAGTTCTCTAATGACATATGATATTGAGCATCTTTTCAAAGTTTTCTTATTGTTTTCTTATTGTTGCATTTTATGAGTTTCTATGAGTTCTTTGTATATTTTGGGTACAAGTCCTTTATCAGATATATACATATATATATACATATATATGGTGATATATATATGATATATCATATATATGATATATATATGATATATATATGTATATATATAGTGGTTTTATTAAGCATGGGGACAGGACCCAGCTGCAGAAAGAGCTGTCCAGATATGTGCTTTGCAAAGATTTTCTCCCAGTTTGTGACTTGTCTTTTCAGTCACTTAATAGTGCCCTTAGCAGAGCCGAAGTTTTTAATTTCAGTGAAGTTATTTTTATGAATTTTGTTCTATCATTGATTGTACTTCTGTTGTATCAAAAAAATTCATCACCAAAGTCAAGATCACCTTACTTTTCTCGTATTTTGTCTTTCAGAAGCTTTAAAGTTTTTCATTTAAGCGTATGATCGTTTTTGCACTAATTTTTGTGAAAGCATAAGGTCTGTGTTTAGAATCTTTTTTTTCTTTTTTGCATGTGAATGTCCAGTTGTTCCAGCACCATTTGTTGAAAAGACGGTCCTTTCTTGATGGAATTGCTTTTGCTTCTTTGTCAAAGATAATTTGACTCTATTTGTGTAGGTCTGTGTCTGGACTTTGTGCTCTGCTCCATTGATTTTTTGCGGGGGGGGGGGCTTTATTTATTTATGTGTCAATACCACACTGTTTTGATCATTGTAGCTTTATAGTAAGTCTTGAAATTGGTAGTAAGTAGTACGGACTTGAAGCAGGTAGAGTGTAAATGTTCCTCCAGGAATCTCCCCACTATCTTCATGTTAATGCCTTGTTAGAGGGGGAAAAACCACCTTAACTTGACAATGGCAAGTCCTCAGGTATCCTCTGAGTCTTCTTTAACATATGAATCCTTTTTCCTTACCTTCCAATCCCATAGTGTATAATCAGCCATCCCTCACAACCCTGGGGCACCAGTTCTTTCTGCCCACCGGTCCTGTCCCCGTGTTCTAATAAACCACCATTTTGCACCAAAGACATCTCAAGAATTCTTTCTTGGTCATCAGCTCTGGACCTCACCCCACTGAATGTCATCTATATTCCAAAACCCCATCATCACTGTGAAGAGCAGATATGCGAGGTCTAGTCCTTATTTTTTTTTTTTTAATTTTTATTTTTTCAGCATAACAATATTCATTATTTTTGCACCACACCCAGTGCTCTATGCAATCCGTGCCCTCTACAATACCCACCACCTGGTGCCCCCAACCTCCCACCCCCCACCCCTTCAAAATTCTCAGATCGTTTTTCAGAGTCCATAGTCTCTCATGGTTCACCTCCCCTTCCAATTTCCCTCAACTCCCTTCTCCTCTCCATTTAGTCCTTATTTTAATTATGGTTTCTGTCAAAGGCATTATTTTCAGACAACAAAGTCTAACAGACTTTAGCAGAAAAATGATTTGCTGGCTCACAACATCACCAGGAGGACTGGAGAAGCTGAGTTGGAGTCTATGCTGCAGAACTTCAGCAAAGATACCTCTGCCCCTCCACTCTCCCCCACTCCCCACCTCCCACCCACATGTGTTTTCACTTTCAACATCAATGACTTGGGAAGGTGGATTCCACCATATGACCACTGCCCTTAGAGACCTGCTGCAAACCCCCCTTTTCATCAGAAAATTCTTTTCTCTCTCTCCTTTGTATCACTAGCGCTCAGTTTAAAGCCTGACGTGGGTTCTTTTTTTTTATTTTATTTTATTTTTTTATTATTATTATTTTTAAAGATTTTATTTATTTATTTGACAGAGAGAAATCACAAGTAGGCAGAGAGGCAGGCAGAGAGAGAGGAGGAAGCAGGCTCCCTGCCGAGCAGAAAGCCCGATGCGGGGCTTGAACCCAGGACCTGGGATCATGACCTGAGCCGAAGGCAGTGGCTTAACCCACTGAGCCACCCAGGCGCCCCTAAATTTTATTTTTTATAAACATATATTTGTATCCCCAGGGGTACAGGTCTGTGAATTGCCAGGTTTACACACTTCACAGCACTCACCATAGCACATACCCTCCCCAATGTCCATAATCCCACCCCCCCACCCCACTCCCCCCATCAACCCTCAGTTTGTTTTGTGAGATTAAGAGTCACTTATGGTTTGTCTCCCTCCAAATCCCATCTTGTTTCATTTACTCTTCTCCTACCCCCTTAACCCCCATGTTGCATCTCCTCTCCCTCATATCAGGGAGATCATATGATAGTTGTCTTTCAACGATTGACTTATTTCGCTAAGCATGATACCCTCTAGTTCCATCCACGTCGTTGCAAATGGCAAGATTTCATTTCTCTTGATGGCTGGATAGTATTCCATTGTGTATATATACCACATCTTCTTTATCCATTCATCTGTTGATGGACATCTAGGTTCTTTCCATAGTTTGGCTATTGTAGACATTGCTGCTATAAACATTTGGGTGCACGTGCCCCTTCGGATCACTACGTTTGTATCTTTAGGGTAAATACCCAGCAGTGCAATTGCCGGGTCATAGGGTAGTTCTATTTTCAACATTTTGGGGAACCTCCATGCTGTTTTCCAGAGTGGTTGCACCAGCTTGCATTCCCACCAACAAGTGTAGGAGGGTTCCCCTTTCTCCGCATCCTCGCCAGCATCTGTCATTTCCTGACTTGTTAATTTTAGCCATTCTGACTGGTGTGAGGTGATATCTCATTGTGGTTTTGATTTGTATTTCCCTGATGCCGAGTGATGTGGAGCACTTTTTCATGTGTCTGTTGGCCATCTGGATGTCTTCTTTGCAGAAATGTCTGTTCATGTCCTCTGCCCATTTCTTGATTGGATTATTTGTTCTTTGGGTGTTGAGTTTGCTAAGTTCTTTATAGATTTTGGACACTAGCCCTTTATCTGATATGTCATTTGCAAATATCTTCTCCCATCCTGTCAGTTGTTTTTTGGTTTTGTTAACTGTTTCCTTTGCTGTGCAAAAGCTTTTGATCTTGATAAAATCCCAAAAGTTCATTTTTGCCCTTGCTTCCCTTGCTTTTGGCGATGTTCCTAGGAAGATGTTGCTGCGGCTGAGGTCAAAGAGGTTGCTGCCTGTGTTCTCCTCAAGGATTTTGATGGATTCCTTTCTCACACTGAGATCCTTCATCCATTTTGAGTCTATTTTCGTGTGTGGTGTAAGGAAATGATCCAATTTCATTTTTCTGCATGTGGCTGTCCAATTTTCCCAACACCATTTATTGAAGAGGCTGTCTTTGTTCCATTGGACATTCTTTCCTGCTTTGTCGAAGATTAGTTGACCATAGAGTTGAGGGTCTATTTTTGGGCTCTCTATTCTGTTCCATTGATCTATGTGTCTGTTTTTGTGCCAGTACCATGCTGTCTTGATGATGACAGCTTTGTAATAGAGCTTGAAGTCCGGAATTGTGATGCCACCAACTTTGGCTTTCTTTTTCAATATTGCTTTGGCTATTCGAGGTCTTTTCTGGTTCCATATAAATTTTAGGATTATTTGTTCCATTTCTTTGAAAAAAATGGATGGTACTTTGATAGGAATTGCATTAAATATGTAGATTGCTTTAGGTAGCATAGACATTTTCACCATATTTATTCTTCCAATCCATGAGCATGGAACATTTTTCCATTTCTTTGTGTCTTCCTCAATTTCTTTCATGAGTACTTTATAGTTTTCTGTGTATAGATTCTTAGTGTCTTTGGTTAGGTTTATTCCTAGGTATCTTATAGTTTTGGGTGCAATTGTAAATGGGATGGACTCCTTAATTTCTCTTTCTTCTGTCTTGTTGTTGGTGTAGAGAAATGCAACTGATTTCTGTGCATTGATTTTATATCCTGACACTTTACTGAATTCCTGTACAAGTTCTAGCAGTTTTGGAGTGGAGTCTTTTGGGTTTTCCAAATATAGTATCATATCATCGGCGAAGAGTGGTAGTTTGACTTCTTCTTTGCCGATTTGGATGCCTTTAATTTCCTTTTGTTGTCTGATTGCTGAGGCTAGGACTTCTAGTACTATGTTGAATAGCAGTGGTGATAACGGACATCCCTGCCGTGTTCCTGACCTTAGCGGAAAAGCGTTCAGATTTTCTCCATTGAGAATGATATTTGCGGTGGGTTTTTCATAGATGGCTTTGATAATATTGAGGTATGTGCCCTCTATCCCTACACTTTGAAGAGTTTTGATCAGGAAGGGATGCTGTACTTTGTCAAATGCTTTTTCAGCATCTATGGAGAGTATCATATGGTTCTTGTTCTTTCTTTTATTAATGTGTTGTATCACATTGATTTGCGGATGTTGAACCAACCTTGCAGCCCTGGAATAAATCCCACTTGGTCGTGGTGAATAATCCTTTTAATGTACTGTTGAATCCTATTGGCTAGTATTTTGGCGAGAATTTTTGCATCTGTGTTCATCAAGGATATTGGTCTATAGTTCTCTTTTTTGATGGGATCCTTGTCTGGTTTTGGGATCAAGGTGATGCTGGCCTCATAGAATGAGTTTGGAAGCTTTCCTTCCATTTCTATTTTTTGGAACAGTTTCAGGAGAATAGGAATTAGTTCTTCTTTAAATGTTTGGTAGAATTCCCCCGGGAAGCCATCTGGCCCTGGGCTTTTGTTTGTTTGGAGATTTTTGATGACTGTTTCAATCTCCTTACTGGTTATGGGTCTGTTCAGGCTTTCTATTTCTTCCTGGTTCAGTTGTGGTAGTTTATATGTCTCTAGGAATGCATCCATTTCTTCCCGATTGTCAAATTTGTTGGCGTAGAGTTGCCTATAGTATGTTCTTATAATTGTCTGTATTTCTTTGGTGTTCGTTGTGATCTCTCCTCTTTCATTCATGATTTTATTTATTTGGGTCCTTTCTCTTTTCTTTTTGATAAGTCTGGCCAGGGGTTTATCGATCTTATTAATTCTTTCAAAGAACCAGCTCCTAGTTTCGTTGATTTGTTCTATTGTTTTTTTGGTTTCTATTTCATTGATTTCTGCTCTGATCTTTATGATTTCTCTTCTCCCTCTGGGTTTAGGCTTTCTTTCTTGTTCTTTCTCCAGCTCTTTTAGGTGTAGGGTTAGGTTGTGTACCTGAGACCTTTCTTGTTTCTTGAGAAAGGCTTGTACCGCTATATATTTTCCTCTCAGGACTGCCTTTGTTGTGTCCCACAGATTTTGAACCGTTGTGTTTTCTTTATCATTTGTTTCCATGAATTTTTTTCAATTCTTCTTTAATTTCCTGGTTGACCCATTCATTCTTTAGAAGGATGCTGTTTAGTCTCCATGTATTTGGGTTCTTTCCAAATTTCCTCTTGTGATTGAGTTCTAGCTTCAGAGCATTGTGGTCTGAAAATATGCAGGGAATGATTCCAATCTTTTGATAACGGTTGAGACCTGATTTAGGACCCAGAATGTGATCTATTCTGTGCACTAGAGAAGAATGTGTATTCTGTTGCTTTGGGATGAAATGTTCTGAATATATCTGTGATGTCCATCTGGTCCAGTGTGTCATTTAAGGTCTTTATTTCCTTGTTGATCTTTTGCTTGGATGATCTGTCCATTTCAGTGAGGGGAGTGTTAAAGTCCCCTACTATTATTGTATTATTGTCGATGTGTTTCTTTGATTTTGTTATTAATTGGTTTATATAGTTGGCTGCTCCCACGTTAGGGGCATAGATATTTAAAATTGTTAGATCTTCTTGTTGGACAGTTCCTTTGAGTATGATATAGTGTCCTTCCTCATCTCTTATTATAGTCTTTGGCTTAAAATCTAATTGATCTAAGGATTGCCACTCCTGCTTTCTTCTGATGTCCATTAGCATGGTAAATTGTTTTCCACCCCCTCACTTTAAATCTGGAGGTGTCTTCGGGTTTAAGATGAGTTTCTTGTAGGCAACATATAGATGGGTTTTGTTTTTTTATCCATTCTGATACCCTGTGTCCTTTGATTGGGGCATTTAGCCCATTAACATTCAAGGTAGTATTGAGAGATATGAATTTAGTGCCATTGTATTGCCTGTAAGGTGACTGTTATTGTATATTGTCTCTGTTTCTTTCTGGTCTACTACTTTTAGGGTCTCTCTTTGCTTAGAGGACCCCTTTCAATATTTCCTGTAGAGCTGGTTTGGTATTTGCAAATTCTTTCAGTTTTTGTTTGTCCTGGAAGCTTTTAATCTCTCCTTGTATTTTCAATGATAGCCTAGCTGGATATAGTATTCTTGGCTGCATGTTTTTCTCATTTAGTACTCTGAATATATCATGCCAGCTCTTTCTGGCCTGCCAGGTCTCTGTGGATAAGTCTGCTGCCAATCTAATATTTTTACCATTGTACGTTACAGACTTCTTTTCCCGGGCTGCTTTCAGGATCTTCTCTTTGTCACTAAGACTTGTCAATTTTACTATTAGGTGACGGGGTGTGGACCTATTCTTATTGATCTTGAGGGGGGGTTCTCTGAACCTCAAAAATTTTGATGCTTGTTCCCTTTGCCATATTGGGGAAATTCTCTCCAATAATTCTCTCCAATATACCTTCTGCTCCCCTCTCTGTTTCCTCTTCTTCTGGAATCCCAATTATTCTAATGTTGTTTCGTCTTATGGTGTCACTTATCTCTCGAATTCTCCCCTCATGGTCCAGTAGCTGTTTGTCCCTCTTTTGCTCAGCTTCTTTATTCTCTGTCATTTGGTCTTCTATATCGCTAATTCTTTCTTCTGCCTCATTTATCCTAGCAGTGAGAGCCTCCATTTTTGATTGCACCTCATTAATAGCTTTTTTGATTTCAACTTGGTTAGATTTTAGTTCTTTTATTTCTCCAGAAAGGGCTTTTATATCTCCCGAGAGGGTTTCTCTAGTATCTTCCATGCCTTTTTCAAGCCCGGCTAGAACCTTGAGAATCGTCATTCTGAACTCTAGATCTGACATATTACCAATGTCTGTATTGATTTGGTCCCTAGCCTTTGGTACTGCCTCTTGTTCTTTTTTTTTTTTTTTGTGGTGAATTTTTCCTCCTTGTCATTTTGTCCAGATAAGAGTATATGAAGAAGCAAGTAAAATACTAAAAGGGTGGCAACAACCCCAGGAAAATATGCTTTAGCCAAATCAGAAGAGATCCCAGATCACGAGGGGGGAGAAAGGGGATAAAAAGAGGTTCAGAAAGAAAGAAAAAAAGAAGTGAAACAATTAAAAGAAAAAAATGAATAAAGAAAAAATATAAAAAGGAAAAAATACATATATTAGATAAAATAGTTAAAAAACGTTAAAAAAGAAAAGGGTAAAAGTTAAAAAAATTTAGCAGGAGAAAAAAATTTGAAAAAGAAAAAAAAATTAAATTAACTGCAATGCTAAAGAATTATGGGGAGAAAGCCATGAGCTCCGTGCTTTGCTTTCTCCTCCTCTGGAATTCCTCAGTTCTCCTTGGTATTGAAACTGCACTCCTTGGTAGGTGACCTTGGTCCTGGCTGGATTTCTTGTTGATCTCCTCGAGGAGGGGCCTGTTGTAGTGATTCTCAAGTGTCTTTGCCCGAGGTGGAGTTGTAACGCCCTTACCCGGGGCCGGGCTGAGTAATCCGCTCGGGTTTGTTCGGGAGCTTTTGTTCCCTGAGCGCTTTCCGTAGAGTTCCGGAGGATGGGAATGAAGATGGCGGCCTCCCAGTCTCCGGCCCAGAGGA
The DNA here is from genome assembly GCF_902655055.1 of Lutra lutra. Lineage (NCBI taxonomy): Eukaryota > Metazoa > Chordata > Mammalia > Carnivora > Mustelidae > Lutra > Lutra lutra. The sequence continues at coordinate 52,869,850 of NC_062289.1, read as the reverse complement.
GCCGAGAGCCCGGGGCCCCACTCCTCAGTGCACCCTCAGAGAATAGCGCCCAATTACTCCCGTCACCCTGGCCTCCGGCTGCGCTCCGAGCTGACCGAGTCTGCGACCGGTTCAAGGTAACCCCGAGTTTAGAGCTCACTCCTCGGCTCTGTCTCTGTAGCCAGGTTCCCCATTCTAATACCTGTAAGCTCTGCGACACTCAGACACCCCCGATCCTTCTGTGACTCTGCGGGACCTGAGGCCACGCTGACCCTGCGTGGGCTTCACCCCGGTTAAGCTCTGGAGCGATGTCCCTCAGCGGAACAGACTTTTAAAAGTCCTGATTTTGTGCTCCGTTGCTCCGTCGCTTGCCGGGAGCCGGCCCCTCCCCCCGCGGTCTATCTTCCCGTTGCTTTGGATTCACTTCTCCGCCAGTCCTACCTTTCAGAAAGTGGTTGATTTTCTGTTTCTAGAGTTGCTGTTCTTCTTCTCTTTGATCTCCCGTTGGATTTGTAGGTGTTTGCAATCTTTAGATAAGCTATCTAGCTGATCTCCTGCTACCTGAAGTAGTTTCAGCCTGCTACTTCTCTGCCATCTTGACTCCTCCCCTGACGTGGGTTCTTAAGATTAGTGGCAGCTGTTAATTTTTCTTGAAACTTTAGTTTAGAAACTAGCAGCATCTGTTGAGTGCTTACTGGAGTTGCAAATGATGTAGCTCCAACATCGTACTGAGTCAGAATCTCAGGGAGTATTTTAATAAATTCTCTTGGTTTGTTAGGTCTTCCAGCATAGTACACTATGTGTGCAAAAGTCTGAGACGGGATTGTGGAGTTAAGACATTCATACCTGCCATGGATGCTGGAAGACAAGGTGGCAGGAATTTTCAGCTTTTATAGCAGGGGGTGGCTCAGCTTCTTCTCAAGCTTGACAAGGTTGGGGATGTCCTTGGACGTAAGAAGAGGGTTCAGTTGTTTAGTAGCCAAAAAGAATGACACCTATTCAGAACAGCTGCTGTCCTTAGAACGTCATGGTTGAACTTCCTGCAGTCTATTATGATTAACCCGTGGGATTTAATCTGCTTTGTTAAGGGTAGCTCAGAGTAACTATCCCCATTTACCCCCCCACCTTGTGATTGTGGGGTCTGACTGTCCCCTTTGTGACATGCTCACCATCCCTCTCCTTGCTTCCTCCATTTTTCTCTTCCCTCCTCGATGCTCCCTTTCTGCCTCCCTTCTGTTCTTCTCATTTCTTCCACAGTCACTTCAAACTTGATTTAAGGTGTCTTCCCTTAAGGTTTCAGTGAAAAAGAAAGTCATTCTTTCTGTATTAAAGGCTGCTGTAATCACTGGCTTATGGAGTTAATGAAGCTTTTAGGGGAAGGCTTTTTTTTATTTTTTAGGCAAGCTAAGAAATTATACGCCTAGGGCTCACTCTGGGCAAAGTGTTGAAGCTGAGAATTTGATTTTAGTGCCTCCAGGCTCTCTTTCCTTCTTTCCCCTGTCACAGCTTCCCTTCTTATTTCATTCTTACCTTCGGTTATAAGCTGCCCTTCATTCCCCACCCCAGTCAAAACTCGCTCTTAGGCAAGAATGCTATCCTTAATGACTCTATCAGTCAATAATACACAGAATCACCTCTCTGAGAGTATTTATATTTAAAGATTCCCCTCCCCCCAATAGAGGAATCAAAGGTTTTTCTTTCACTGAAAACAAATTTCAAAAAGAGCAGTCATTTGAAGAAGTTATAACTTGTATCCACTTGATGAATTAAGGAGTCCTACTCATAAACTTCTACTATTTTCCCTACTGATCCTAATTTCTAGTGCTTATTGTTATAGTTGGAGAATGTTATCAGAATTTCTTCCTCTACCTATGCCTCATGACAGGTGAAAGACCCCAGAAGTGATGGGTTGCAAGAATGCTCTGCCCTCATGAGTCAACACAGGAATGTTATATCCTCCTCCTCCCCTATTCACCCCCCCACTCTCCAATTCAGAGACTCCTTTTTCATGATTCAGAAGGACCCGTTGTCAGAGTGGCCAGCTATTGCATACCCTCCCCACAGGAGCCAGTTTCCCCCATGGTCTTGACTTCCTGGCTCTATATCATTAGGATCAATGTCCCAAACAAGTCATTTTTTTATAGCACATTTTAAAATTCTTTTCAGAAGAAGGATATGTGACCCTTCTAATATTCATAGCCAATAACTTAAGGGACTGGCATCTAGGTTGATTAGACTACCTTATCTTGGCTGAGAAAGGCACTTCTAGGAGATAAATGAGGACAGGGAGCTCTGTTTTAGAGATGTGGTCTTTAATTTTACCCTAAGCACATGTAGTATAGGATAAACAGCAGGTTAATGGGAAAGATGACAGCAGAAATTGGACTGGGAGAGTGGAGAGTGGAACCAGATCTCGTAGTACCATAAATGCCAATAATTGTTTTTTTTCTGTGGTTGGAATTAACTTTAATAACAAGTTGTCAGCAAAAACAATGACATTTATGTGATGTAGTTACTAGGGGTGAATAACGATAAAAATTTTTAAAAATTTTGTATGAAAAAAGGATTAACTGGGAAAAATAACAATATATCACAGACAAATAAATGGTTATTATATCTTATATATAAGAGGTCTTAAAAATACAGAAGAAATATACCAAAATTCTATAGAAAAATTGGCACAGGATTTGATCATGTAGTTAGTAGGAAAAGAAGTATATGCCCTACTACATTCAAGTAGGTCTACAACCTTGATCACATTGAGAGATGCCAATAAATTTATGCTGATATATTTTCTTACCTATCAGAAGTAATTGCTTCTGTAAATATTATTGTGTGATACTCATCATATTCTCTTAGGCCTGGTAGACATTCATACCTGCCAAGACAAGGTAGTATAGCTCCTATGGGATATATGGTTCTGTCTACAAAATTTACATATGCACTTGCTTTTTGACGCACGATCCTACTTTTAGGTATCTATTAAGATTCACTGGCAAAACCACAAAATGACTGATATACAAGGTCATTTATTGCAGTATATGTGTAACAGAAAAGACCAGAAATATATAAAGAGATTTATTTTAAATAAATAAATGGCTCACATAGTTTTGAAAACTGACAGCTCCAAATTCTTAAGGGTGGGCCAGCAGCCTGGGAACCTGGGAAGGACTGATGTTGTAGTTCGAATTTCACACCAAAATTCCTTCTTGCAGAATAAATGTAACAAGATGGGATTGGGAGGGAGACAAACCATAAGTGACTCTTAATCTCACAAAACAAACTGAGGGTTGATGGGGGGAGGGGGGTTGGGAGAGGGGGGGTGGGGTTATGGATATTGGGGAGGGTATGTGCTATGGTGAGTGCTGTGAAGTGTGTAAACCTGGCGATTCACAGACCTGTACCCCTGGGGATAAAAATATATGTTTATAAAAAATAAAATTAAAAAAAAATGTACTTGCAGGGGTGCCTGGGTAGCTTATTTGGTTAAGCATCTGCCTTCAGCTCAGGTCATAATGCCGGGGTCCTGGGATTGAGCCCCGTGTCAGACTCCCTGTTCAGCAGTGAATCTGTTTCTCCCTCTCCTTCTGCTTCTCTGCCTGCTTGTGCTCTCTCTCTCTCAAATAAATAAAAATCTTAAAAAAAAAAAATTCCTTCTTGCTTGGGGGAGGTTAGGCTTTTGTTTCATTCAGGCCTTCAACTGATTGGATGATGCCCACCACATTATGGAAAGCAGATTCCCACATTATGAGTCTGCTTTGATCAAAGTCTACCTATTAAAATGTAAATATCACCCAAAAATGCTGTCACCGAGACATCCAGAATAATGTTTGACCAAATATCTGGACACTGTGGCCCAATCAAGTTGACACATTAAATTAACTATCACAACTATACATAATATAATATGGAATATATTTGCTCATATTTTAAAAAACGAATGAAAGAAAAACCCCAAAACTCTTTAATTTTTAAATTTTATTATTTATTACTTTTGTTTGACTTTAAAAGTTTTATTTATTTGAGTAATCTCTATATCCAACATGGGGCTCAAAATCACAGCCTTGAGACCGAGTCACATACTCTTCTGACTGAGCCAGCTAGGCACCCTCTAAAAACTGATTTTTTGAAAAAGTGGTTCCCGGGTCACCTGGGTGGCTCAGATTGTTTGCGCCTGCCTTCGGCTCAGGTCATGATCCCAGAGTCCTGGGATTGATCCTTACATCAGGCTCCTGACTCAGTGGGGAGCCTGCTTCTCCCTCTCCCTCTGCCTCTTCCCCTATGCATGCTCTTCCTCTCTATTTCTGTGTCTCAAATGAATAAATAAAATCTTCCAAAAAAAGTAGTTCCCATGGAGAAAAAAGATATAGAAGCTTGAATTCTCTGAATGTAAATTATGTTGGTTTTGACTTTAGAATTATGTACATTTTTTGGGAATTATAACACAAAATTAAACAACATTAAAAAGCAGTTCTAAAAAATTGAGAGGAAACTAAAACAAATGAACTGTGTATAAAGTTGGTGGCTGATCCACACTGAGACAAATATTTTGAGTGGATGTAAGTCACATCCATTTGACACTATAACTGATGTGCCTTAAATTCATATCTTTTTTATGATTTATTTATTTATTTGAGGTGGAGAGGGTGGAGGGAGAGGGAGAGAATCTCAAGCAGGCTCCCTGCTGAGTGTGGAGCCTGATATAGGGCTTGGTCTCACAGCCCTGAGATCATGACCTGAGCAGAAATCAAGAGTCAATAGTCAACTGACTAAGCCATTCAGGTGCTCCCCTGGTGGGACACAGCTTAAACACAAAAAGGAATCTTAAACTATTTTTAAGATTCATACCATTGGTAATAGTACTGGTATTCTTGTTTTGAAAATATTTTATACACAGAGTTGGCTCAAATGAGTAATTTTGATGTCATGAAGAACCTTGGTTTTTTTTTTTTTTTTTTTTTTTTAGCATAAGGGAAAAGAGATGCAAATAAAAAATTAATTACACAAACCTCCTAAATTTCTAAATTTGAGTTGGAAATTTTAATGTGCACTGTGATGTATTTTTATATTTGTCCATCAAAATAGCTAGAAACAATGATTAACCCAGTAGTTAATAGTGCTCTTGATGCCTGGGTTGTGGTCCATAATTGCCATGTCTCCTAAAAGGAATTGAGATTCCTTGGGTAAATAGCTAATTTCAGGTCTAATGGAGAAAATGTGCAAAGTGACTTTGAAATATCTTTGCTGTATCAAAAAAACAGGAGGCTAGTAAAAGACAAGTAGGGTCATGTCAAAGGCCTCAAGAGCTTTTTTGAAGGGCTTACACTAACCAATGATGGGATTATTTGAATATCAAAAAGGAGTAATTACTATGATGGATTGAAACATATAGAATACGTTCACAATCCATTAGTACATAAGGATAATGATTTGTTGGTCATCATATTACTATTAAGGATAATGATTTATTGGTCATATTATTCTGAAAACAGGTGAATAAAGAGAAAGAATCAAACTCTTAAACAAACTCTATAACCTGAACAAACACTATTTCAGGGTAACCAAATAGTTCTTGTAGGAAAATGCTTTTTTAAGAAATATCAGCTAACAAATGAAAAAGGAACAATACAATTAGCTTCATTTTGTACCTCCAATTTTATATAATGGATGTAGGCAATGACCATTATTGGCTGCTAAAATCATTAGCATTAGAGAAAGGCTGATGAGGATTGGTACTGAAGCTGTCTCTGAAGCTCATGCAGCATCCTCTTGGACCATCTCTGATTTTGGCCTCATCTATGGTAGACAGATATGTTGCACTTAGTTGCTCTCCCATTGCCAGCACCCCTCAATGCATGTTCTCTGCTCCACTGCCTTCTCTATTAGCTCTTGAGTTATCCTGGCTCCAGCATTCACAGTCAGACCCGAGTGTGAAAGAGTTAATATTCCCAGGAGCAACCCTCAACAAAGAGGTGGGAACTGCCTCCTATTTTCTGGGTGGCCGTTCTTGAGGTCTTTTGCATGTTTCTCAGGAGGTCTCAGTGGAATTGCTAATGTACACTTTCATTGCTTTTTCTTCCTTTCATATGTCTCTGGTTGTGCACCTTCACTGCTTCTTCCTCGGATCATCTCCCAAAAAGCCTCTTGCATTCAAGCTCTTGCTCCAGACTCTACTTCGGAAAAACAAAACTAGAGCAGAAACTCTATAATGGATAGATTAGGCTGATAACACATGAGCTCACTGGTTCATGATGTTGTCACAGAAAGAGAGACAGCCAGACACTATTTTTAGCACCGTATATCAAGTATTCTTTTAAAATATTGAGCTTGAATCTGACCAGAACTCTAGATTTAACTACTAGCTCATAGGTGGTTGTCAGGACCAGTAATCCAGAATGTGGAAAATTCTGCAGGACAAATGACAGTTTCTACCACAATTAAATGGTAGAGAAAAAAGAGGAAAGAGAAAATTGTAGATTAAAATATACTTCAGAGATACATCCGTCAAATCTAATGGTTTAGAACAAAGTATAAAATGATAAAGTCTAGGGGCGCCTGGGTGGCTCAGTGGGTTAAGCCACTGCCTTCGGCTCAGGTCATGATCTCAGGGTCCTGGGATCGAGTCCCGCATCGGGCTCTCTGCTCAGCAGGGGGCCTGCTTCCCCCGCCCCCTCTCTCTGCCTGCCTCTCCATCTACTTGTGATCTCTCTCTGTCAAATAAATAAAATCTTTTAAAAAAATGATAAAGTCTAAAAATTATAAACTAATTAGGGAAGTTTAGTGAAATTAAAGAGCTATTATTAATTTTTAAGTGTGGTATTTGATTAAGTATCCTATCTTGTAGAGATGTACACTGAAGTATTTGTGAATGAACTGATAGGTTTGGGGTTTGCTTTATAATAATCTAGTGGGCAGGGAAGTGGGTGGGTTATAGACAAAATGAGATAATCTCATGAAAATGACATGGGGATGGGTGATGGATAGATGGACTTGGGGTGGGATAGGTGGTAGGAGGGTTACTATATCCTTCCCTTTACTATTGAATAGGCTTGAAAATGTATGTACCCCCCCCCCATTTTTTTCCCAAGAAGATATATTTCTCAGGATACAGAAATGAGAAACTACAGTACTAGAATTTCCAAAGCAGACATAGGCTGTGACGTTATGCTGAGCCATTTGGCTTCTTTGTCCCTCTGGGATTGTTATTTGTGTAACACAGGAACATGCTGATTAACACCTTGTTTTCTTGCAGGAAGTGCTAGGCTCCTATAAGCAGAGAATGCTTTTTGAGTAATCTTTGGTGACTATAGGGAGCTGAGAGCGATGTTTTGATGATGTGTGTGCACATGCTCAATGTGTAATTTGGAACCTACAGATTCATTGCCCCAGATGGTCTCTATTTTGATGGTATCTCTGAATCTGTACACTTCAAAGCAAGGGATAAATATTGTTAACTTTGACTATCTCATAACACCATCCCAGTGTCTTCATTACATGATGTTTCCTTATAGCCGATAGTGTGAACTAAATGTCTTGGGTGTTTTTTCACCTGGTAAGAGAGGCTTAATGGTTGGCCTGTGCTAGCCTGTGAAGTCAGTCCTGGATTCTCTGTCTGGGTTCGCAGAGCAGTAACAATGGAATATATGTCTTCTAACCCCTGGAACTGTGGTGAGAGCCCATATATTTTGACTATAAGTCAGGCACTATGCTATGTGTTTTGTACTTATGCTCTCACTTCTTTATCCTCCACTGAGGGCCAGATGGCCCTCCTGTTCCTGGAGCCCTCCCGTATTATCCTCTTTTCCAGCTGTGATTTTGGATGTTTCCGAGTTAGTTTGCTGGGGCTGCAGTAACAAAGCACCATCGACTATGTGGCTTAAATAACATATTGTTTCATAGTCTAGAGGTTGGAAGTCCAAACTCAAGGGGTCTGCAGCCTCCTTCCGAGGACTGTAAGGGAAAAGCTGTTCCAGGATTTTCTCTTTGGCATGTAAATGGTTGTCTTCTCCTTATGCTACTTCACATTGTTTTCTCTCTCTGTACATCTCTGTCTCCAAATTTCCTGTTTTAAATTTGTTTTATTTTTATACTTTTTACTTTTTTAAAAAGTTTTTTATTATTTATTTGAGAGAGAGAGAGTATGTGTGTGTGTGAGCTGGGGCAGGGAGCTGAGGGGGAGGGAGAAAGCGGGAGAAAGAATCTCAAGCAGACTCCATGCTGAGTACAGAGCCCTGTGTAGGACTGAATCTCACGACCCTAAGCCAAAAGCAAGAGTCAGACACTTAACTGACTGAGCCACCCAGGTGCCCCAAATTTCTCATTTTTAAAAGAACACCAGTTGTATTGGATTAAGGCCCACCCTCATAACCTCATTTTAACTTGATTATGTCTGTAAAGAACCTATGTCCAAATACAGTCACAGTGTAAGGTACAGGGTGTTCAGGCTTCAATGTATGACTTTTGGGGAACATAATTGAACTTGTAAATCTACAAAAGGGAAATACTTTGTGCTTCTAGAATAATGTGACTTTTCTGAAGATTTGTTTTGATCCTTGTTCCAGAGTGGTCTCTAGTAAGGTAATTTTGGGGATGGGAAAGGGTGAGAATGTTGGGGTTACTATTCAGGGAATTCTTAGACACAGACAAGCATGAAGCTGCTGGAAAACTATGAATTACTTGATGTTCCACATGAATTGCCATGCTTAAGATTTAACTGTTGATTTGATAATTCAGGTAATGTGAGCTCTTGAGTAGCTTTTCATTATATTTATCCAGCTATGATTTTTCAGTAACAGGCAGAAAAAGGGTTGAAAGAGGCTGAGGCTCTACTGATGTCAGAACTCTGGTACTTGCTGTGAGGGGGTGGTGTGTGGTAAATGGAAAAAAGGCAAAACCCTGTTGGCCCCTTTATTCTGCCTATAAAAGTATACCCTCTTCCACTTACCAAGATCTAGCTGTGGAGAATAATAGAGAAATAATTCCTTTAGCAGTAAATAGAACCAGAAAGGAGAGAGCAGAGAGGGTATAAGGAGAGATGTTTGTATTTACAAGTCTCAGTGAAGTAAGAAAATCATGAAGAAGAAGGTGAGGGAGTACTTATGTAGCTATGGGAAGGAAACAGTGAAAGTTGCATTTTTGAAAGTGAGTTCACTATTGAGGTATAGGATAGCTAGCTGCAGAAGGTTGCCAAGATCCTGATATTGCCAGTTCCTATAGGGTCTGGCTCAGTCTGGCCTTTGGTGTTTGTCCCATTCAGTTATGGGACAAGGCTCTGTGCTACCCAGCTCTCTGATTTCCCTGCTCCAAATATGGGCATTTCAAATGTTCTGCTCAACTTTACCACTGTCTTTTCTTCACTTTCTAATTGCATCTTTGCCCTGCATGCTCCTGTCAGGTTTGGGTAAGAGAGGATCCCTCTGCCAGCTCTGTAGTACAGTGGAGCCCCAACTACAGGGTCTGGCTTTTCCTCCTTTTTTGGCTGGAGAAATGAATTTGCAGCTAGACTGATCAACCCCTATTTTGCATTCTAGTTGCTTGAGGAGAATGAAATCAGAAGGCTGCTTATGAAAACCTCCTACAGATACAAAAATATGTATATTCTATAGTTTTTTTTTAAAGATTTTATTTATTTATTTGACAGACAGAGATCACAAGTTGGCAGAGAGGCAGGCAGAGATAGAGGAGGAAGCAGGCTCCCTGCTGAGCAGAGAGCCCGATGTGGGGCTTGATCCCAGGACCCTGAGATCATGACCTGAGAGAAGGCAGAGGATTTAACCCACTGAGCCACCCAGGCGCCCCATATTCTATAGTTTTAAGGACTACACAGCTTAAGGTATTTGCTCTGAGGATGATAAGCAAATCCAGTGTGAAGTGAGGTGATTGTCATTCGTTACTTTTATACCTGGATGCTTCAGCCTGCCATGCCTCCTGGCTGGAATTTCTATTTGACATATCAGTTACATTAGAGAATATACTTTGGGTTGTCAGAGGTTGGAAAGAGGAATATTGAGATGGGATGATTGCAAAGACAGACTCTGAAGTGGGGGTATGCTAAGAGGGTGCTTAGGGAAAAGAGGAGAAATGTAAAGGGTCTTTGGTATTCTGTGTAAGCACTTCCAGTAGAAAGTGTAATGATTGTAGTTTCTAAAACAGACCCTCTGGTTTCCAAAGACTGGTTTGCTGAGGCTCCTGGGGGCATTCTTTCTTCTTGACCTTCAAACACTTTGTCTTTCTCTTCTAGCTAGGAACCTCAGTTTCTCTGCCTCTCTCTGCCCTGTACCCCTCCTTTCCTGTCCCGTGTCACTTTTGGAATCATCTCAACACTCTCACAGTTGCCAGACTACTCTTCCCTTTTCTCTTGAGAAGGCCTCAGTACACAGGGTGTAAAGCTTTTTTTTGGGAGAAGGATGGGGAAACGCAGGTTCTTAATGAAAAGTAAGGACAACAGGTCTTGAAATTTTAGTGAAATTCATTGAAATTCCTAGACATAGTATAAATGGAACAGTATCTCTTTTTTGATTCTCCAACTAGTCTTCCCTGTCAGGTCAGGACCCATGCTTTCACTATAATTCTTAACACCTTCCTCTCTCCAAAGAAGGAAATAACAATGACTTCTCATGGTGATTGACAATTGTAACTCCTCTGGAGGAGGCCTTTCCTGACACTTTGGTTAGACAAGGCTTTTATATGATTGTGTCTTATAATGATAGAAGCTAACAATTTGAACTTATTACCTTTATATCTATCTATCAAAAAATTGGTCATTTGGTCTTATCTCTGTTGTGAGTTGATTTGGGTATTTGGGTGTGGGCAGATGGCCCAGTTCTGGCCAGTGGAACTCAAGGGTCAATTTGTTAGAGAGCTCCTGGGAAAGGTTCCTTTAACTCCAAAAGAAAACAACAAACAAAACTGATTCTCAGTATGGACTGCCCCTCTCCTCTTCACTGGATGTTGTCTGTGGCCTGTGATGCTTAAAATTGCAGCCTCTTAGGACCATGAGAAGAGGCAATACTGATACACCAGAGTAGAAGGGTGAGAGAACTTGGGCCCTGGTGGCTGTTCTACCACTGTTTGTTGTTGTTGTTCTGTTTGTTGTTTGTTTTTGTCATGCCTCTTCTTGGTTGAGTTGTGATTCAGTACAGCTTGACCTGAAAAGCTAGTATATGTTTTACTAATGTAATTGCTTTAAATATGTCCTGGATATATATTAGATAAGCCCACAGCCATAGACTGAAATATGAGCAACTGTGAAGAAGAAATATGGTGAGGTAGTGAAGAACATAGGCTCTGGAATCCATTGCCTTAGTGTGCCTCCATTGAGCACCATGGCTGGCACAGATTACACATCCAATAAATATGAGCTATTCTAGTTGTTATAGTTGTATCAACCTGAGTTCCAGAGAAGAAACAAAAATTGACAGGTTCTGGTAAAAACAAGAAAAAAATCTTCTCAAAGATAAAAAAAAAATGTTATGAATGTTCATGATTTTCACTCTAAGTTAGATGAGTAGAAAAAGTTATTTGATAAAAAAGATGCATGGAATATGAATATTTTCAAATATGAACATTTAGAATGTTTTGTTTTAATGAAGAATTTTTTAAGTTAATTAATGTAAAAGACCCAAGAGACATAGTAGCACTATGTTACATTCAATTGAATAATAATATCACACAGAAAAGAATAAAAGAATGAATTGTGATTTAACAGCTAATTTGAGGGTGGGAGGAAATAGAAGAAGAGTTTAGGAACAAACTACTCAATATTTGTATTCACCCCAAAGTAGTAGTGAATGTTTGGGATTTAACAATTGCCTAATATAAATTTGGGTTTTAGCTGTGAATCCTAATTACTTTTCCAATCATCAGGGATAATTGGGACTTAGCAGCATTGCAGGATAGAATAATGTAACTGTTAGGCTGTTCTCAATGGAAATGAAGTGTCACATCCATCTCCAAGCTGATTAATTAACTATTATCTCTTGAAACACACAACAGCATATTTACTCCTGATACATGTTTGTGTTGAGTTTTTGATATAATTGTGTTCAGCTGTAAATTGTTTTGTCAGAAATAAATATTATGAAACAGATCAATTGATTTAATAATTGTGAGGTTGCTTGTGGTGAGCATAGCATAATGTATAGAGATGTGGAATCACTATATTGTATACCTGTCCACTATACTCAACTAAAAAAAGATCAGCATTTAAAAAAGAAAGAATGTAAGGCTAAGTTTTAGCTGTAGTTGCTTATCAGAAAACTAGTAATATCCTAGCATTCCCTGTAGAGTTCTATGATGGCTTAAGTGTCATGATCAACATTTTGCCATCTATCTTTATAAAGTAATAGAGAGGTACCTAATGGGGATGAAGCTAGAAAAGGCTTTCATATGATTATATTACATGGTGATAGATGCTAACAATTTGTACTTATTGTGAGAACAGTTTTCTGAAGAGAATTCTTGATAAGTTTTGCAATTGCTCTTCACTAGATATATATAGATCTAGCTTATATCATAAATCTAATAACAAAGTTAGAAATAGGCAGAAGAGATTTAAAATTCGTCTGGATAGAACAAATTAGAATTTGTGCATGTTTTCTTAGATCTTGTTTTGATCAAAGGATGACTGGGAAGAATGGAGAAAAAAGAACAATTCTAAGAAAAATACTAGAATTATAAATCATGCCTTTTAATCCATGACCCCTGGAGTAAATTATTGAAGGGCACACAGCAGAGGTTAGAAATGTTATTCCTTAAATATCTGAGTTGGAATAATACATAGACTGAGAATTATTAGGTATCTAGAGCTCATGTATCTTTATTCTTAAAGCTCAGATCACAACATAAGGAACAGGCATCATAGTATTCCCAGTTGATTCTGGAGCTGCCAAGCTGAGAATATGTGTACTTCAGAGATGAAGGTCTCTATTTTTTTCTGACTCCACTAACTTTTGAGCTAACCTCCAGGAAGAGCCCAAGGTTCTGTTAGAATTTGCTTGTTCTATATAGCTGGATGAAGGTGAATTAAGTTTAGGTGCAAACATGTGTGTTTTACTTGATTGGCTTGAATAAGTCAGTGTCAGACAAAAATTTAGTGAATGTTTACTACTTACTTAGTATTGTGAAAGATACTATGGGATGTCAGGAAGGTATAATACAGGCTCCTACTCATGAAATGCTAAATCAGGATTTATAGCCAGGTCTACCTGACTCTGAAGCCTATATGTTTCACTACACTGTACCATCAGCTAGGGATTTTTCTTTTCTTTTTTTAAAGATTTTATTTACTTATTTGACAGAGAGTGCACACAAGTAGAGGATGCGACAGGCAGAGGGAGAGGGAGAAGAAGATTCCCCACTGAGCAGGGAGCCCCATGCGGGCTTGATCCCAGGATCCTGAGGTCATGATCCCAACCGGAGATGCTTAACTGACTGAACCACCCAGGTACCCCAGCTAGGCATTTATTTTTCTTACATTATTTTATTTAATATTTATAGTAAGCTTGCAAAGAAATTATTATTTATAATTTGTGCAGAAAACTCTACCATCTCAGTAGAAGGAACTCAGCAATACAGAAAATGGAAAAGCATTTTTCAAAATCAAGGGAATTAAGCCAGTTACACTCGATATACAGGTTCCTGCTTATACAGTTGTGAAAGTATTATCATTCTTATTTTATATGAGGAAACAGAGGTCTAGAGGAGGTGAATAACCCTCCCCAGTTTTGACTGCTAGAGCAGTATATGCAGAGCTCATGTATCAACTGAAGTCTGTTGATTTTTCCCTATCTCATACTGCCTTCTTCCAGACTGGGGATTTTTATGGGCAGGATTTTTATGGGCAGACATAGGAGTATAGGAGGAATGATAACCATCCATCTCTTGAGGTGATTAGAGGGATATAGGGCCAGTCACCAGCTGTTAAGGTGATTAGAGAGAAGTGCATGTGACTCTAAAGCCTTCTTAGAGGGCTTTGTTCATAATAGTTAATACCCTTTAGTTCAATGAGTCAATAGCTGAGTAGTGTGAATCAGATTCTTAGATGAGCCCTTCAGAGACTTTATGAATTGGAAACATTTGGGGAACATACTGTATTAGCCCAGTGTTCTTTTGGCAAATGCTTAATTTAAAAATGACTAGAGGTGAAGAAGATGATCTCAATTGGAACCCACACCAGAACACCCAATGCATGAAGGAATGGGTGCTCTTAACCCATCTGCTTCTGGAGGACGTAGATGCCGTAGGCCAATAGTAAGCATCTTCTCATTGCTGGTACTTCATCATTTATACGGGCTTGCAGGTGCTTACCAGTTGGGCTTTCATGAACCAGTAGACTTGTTTCTATTTTTAGATAGCTTACCTACATCCTTTATTGTAATTCAACTTTGAAGTACCAGGAAAATGAACTGCTTGCCATAATCATTAGTTTGAAAAGTTTAAATATCACCCGTTTTGTGCATGTTGTATTTTAAGATTTAAAAAAAGGTTCATTTAAAAGGTGAAAAAGAGTAGCGACAGTAGTCTTTTCCGAGAAACATCAAGTTTTCTGTCGTTAATTAGTTAATACAGTACTTGTAAAGTGCTTGGAAGATGAAAAGCACGGTGTAATTAAGTGTCGCCTTTTTTATGAGCACCAATAGACTTTAATCACATTATAAGGTCATAGTCTATCTATTTTGCTACACCAGAGAGTTTTTTCCCTCTGTATATTTTAGGTATTTCCTTAGAAGAAAATGTGGAAAGAAATTATTTTCCTTGGTTTCTTTCAGTGTTTCCTGCCTTTAAACCAACTGATATTTTTGCATTTTCTGTGGATTTTGTAATCTAGTCCCAGGTTCATAGTACCTGGGAGTGGGGGTGGAGGGCACTGTAGAGGGTCTGGCATGGTTTGAATCAGGTTTTCTACACCTCTAATTGTATTCTGATTTAAGCACTTCCATTCTTTTTACTCTTGGGACTGTAAATTTGTAGTTACCATTTGTTATTCCTCTCTTCAGTCTAGTTGTCTAGCCGGTTATTAAATCTTAAACTTACTGGATTGTTTCTTCTTTACCAAGATCTGAGTGATAACTTTGGTTTAGATCTTCTGGCCTCTTGTCATTTTTCTGCTTCCCTTTGTTACATAAAAACATATTCTTACATTTTGAAAGGGTCCTTGAGCATCCCAGATGAAAGTTTTTTTTTCTTTCAACAAGGAATTTCACTTACACTATGAATAATAGCCTCATACGCTGTCAGTAGCATTTGTTATCATTATCCTGTGATATTAATACCTTAAAATTCTACTACTAGTGAAAGTCCTGCCCAGGAAATTCCTAATGGTTTGTTGGAGGGGGATAACTAAGGAGATTTTTATCCACTGCTAAATTACGTATTTTGCAGTTAATCAAGGTTGACATACTTTTTAAACTTTCATATTGAAGATTCATAATTAAAAAAATTCTGAACAGTTATTTATTTATAATATTAATACTCAACAACCTAAGGGGAAAAGGAGCAATGAATTTATGTTCACATACAGTTACTTATATGGGGGGGAAGTGGAATTCTCTACTGTCTGCATCTCTGGCTGAGCCCAAGAATGAAACAGACATAAGACAGGTTGACAGGAGAAAAGCATACACATTTTACTGAATTTTTACATGTACATGGGAGCCTTTATAAGAGCATGAAGACTGGAAGAAGTGACCAGAGCAGGAAGTTTTTGTACCTTTTAGAGAAAGGAACAATACATTTGTGAAGAATTGACTAGACAAAGGCCTTTGGGCCATGGGTGGTAAATTGTGAAGAAGTAACTAAGAAGATAAGGGTTAGTTCAACAAGTTTGTGCATACAGTCTTTTTGGCCCTAAGTTCCCTATCTCTGGGAATAAGGAAGTCTTCTATCTTGGTAAAGGGAGGGTACCTTTTTACATGCAGTCATATTCCCATGGTTATTTTAGCCTTTGGTCTGTATTTACTTAAATAATTCCAGATTTTCCCACTAATCATCATTTTATTATAGGTTCTCCATTTGGGAGTTCTTTGTTTTGAATAACCTTGTCTTTGATTAGAATTACCATTCAGTTGTTTTTTAAGGATTGTATTCATATACTTTCATTTAGGTAATGTGTTGTTTGCTCTTCCTTTTTATCCTGAGCTCCTGAAACATACTTTTAAATCTCCTGTTGTCTTACTATCTCTCAGTTGTATCTGTGTTTTGAACAAAAAAAAAAAACCCAGAATATTTCACAAATTTGTCATCCTTTCTCAAGGCCCATGCTAATGCAACCTCAATCTTTAATATTATAAAATATGTACTGCAGCCCTTTAACTCGTAAGCAATAGTCATGTTTTGGGTAAAGCTTTTGTAAAATTATGCGGTGAACTCTTGACATATCCCCTTTTATAATTTTCATATTTTAAAAGGTTTTTTTTTTTTTAAGATTTTATTTGTTCATTTGACAGAGAGAGAGGGAGAGTGCACAAGCAGGGGGAGTGGCAGGCAGAGGGAGAAGCAGAGTCCCCACTGAGGAGAGAGCCCAATGTGGGGCTCAATCCCAGCACCCTGGGATCATGACCTGAGCCAAAGGCAGATGCTTAACTGACTGAGCCACCCAGGTGCCCCACATTTTAGAAGATTTTATTGTGCTTTATCATAAATATAGATCATAGAATTTTTTAAAAATGGTTTTATTTATTTGTCAGAAAGAGAGCGAGTGAGCACAAGCAGGGAGAGCAGCTGGCAGAGGGAGAAGCAAGCTCCTCGCTGAGCTGGGAGCATGATGTGGGACTCAATCCCAGGACCCTCGGAGCCACTTAACTGTCTGAGCCACCCAGGTGTCCCTAGGTCACGGATTTTTAAATGTTAGAATTTCTTAGAGATCCTCTGGTCAATCTTGAATCCCGTGAGTCTTATTTCTTTTTACAATGTCATTGAAAGATTACCCAACTCCCGCTTTCTTCCATTGACATGGAACTTGCTATTTTGGCTGAAGTTCTTTTCATTGTTGAAAAATTCTGATATTGAATAGAAAGCTCTGTCATTGTCATTCCTTCTCATTAGCTGATATAATGAAGTAATGCCTTATTTCCTCTTTCTTAACAGTCTTCCAAGAAGTTGAGGAGTTTTGTGTAACCTGATTTTTCTCCATTCACATTTTCCTCTTTTGTAATCTCTATTTTGAAGAAAGGTTTTGAGGGAAATTTTAATTTATAATCTTCTATTCTCTTTAATTAACCCAATACCTTCTAAAGTTATTTTACTTCTTTTTGAGAGTGCTATGCAAATATAGTTTATGAGTATGGGTTGTTGTGTGTGAGTAAAATTATAAAGTAGAAAGTAATTTTTATTAAGAATATACATGATATCTGTATAGTACAAATTCATATCTACTAAGGGGATGACATCAACACTTATTAAATAATAATATACACACAGATAAGGAGGACTGACACTGTGTATCCAAAACAAAAAACCCTGTTTTGTCAAATAAAAACCATCCACTTATCCATGGGTCCAGAATACCAAGACAAATGAGGAATATAAGTTCCTTCCACACTGAGTGAAGTGAAAACATCACAGGTTGCTCACTCCATCCAATGGAGGAGGTAAAATCTTCCAAAAAGCCATTCAAGATGGAGCAGCTTCGAAGATGGTTTTCATCTCCAATTTCTGTGGACTTCTCTGACTTCTAAAATTGTTTTTTTTTTTTTAAAGATTTTATTTATTTATTTGACAGAGAGAAATCACAAGTAGGCAGAGAGGCAGGCAGAGAGAGAGGAGGAAGCAGGCTCCCCGCTGAGCAGAAAGCCCGATGTGGGGCTCGAACCCAGGACCTGGGATCATGACCTGAGCCGAAGGCAGCGGCTTAACCCACTGAGCCACCCAGGCGCCCCTAAAATTGTTAAATATGTTAAGAACAAGAAGAAATATTGATGCCCTTTCTCTCCCCATTTTTTCTTTCTGTTTTTCCAGACTAAGTAAGATGAGAGGAGAAATAGACTGCTGTTGTTGGTTTCTAAGCAGTATTGGAGAAAAACTGTGGCAGAGTAAATGATAAAGAACCTTAGTCATGTTTTTTGAAATGTAAATCCAAGTACTCTTAGTGGTCAGTATTCCTCTTAATGACCTAGTGATACTTACCTAACATGGAACCCAAACTACAACCTCATGAGCACACAATATTCTAAAATTCCTAATCTGTAGCCCTTCTTTCAGTAATGAAGCTCAATTCTCAACCATCCTCTTTAGGCTGGTTTATACTGTTGTCTCATACTGATTTAATCCATAAACAAATTAGCAGGTAATTTTCATAAAACATGTAGTTAAAGCAGATCTCCTCATGCTGTATTTGTGCAATTAAAAAAATTTCACAAATTTATATGTAGGATTTTACATTTATTCTTGTCTATTATTTTATTCAATGTTGTTGTTTCAAACCATCAAGATAATTTTGAATCCTGGTCCCATCAGCACTAACACTTGATTTGGCTTCTTTCAGTGAGAATCTGAAAAGATGTCTTCATGTGCATTCATTTAGATAAAAAATTACAAAGTGTTGAATTAGATAGGGGCAAGGTGAGAGTCCTACAGTGTGTCACAAAAGTCCTTCCTTTAGGTGGTGAGTTTTAATCAACCCTCTGGGTATTTCATGCAGATCAGGTAGCCAGGAATTCTGCTCTACACTCATGCAGCCCAAGGTTCAGAGTTTTAGCTATATGAATCAATAAGTTCACCTTTTAATGAGAAGATGTCTAAAATGAAGATGTATGACATAGACAGCATTCTGTAGCATAATATTCCATTCCTAAATATCAGATTTTTTTTCTGATTTCTCCTGTATTGTTTTTATTTTATGTTTAAAATATTTTGTCATACCCCCCGACCCCAAACTACTTCTTTATCCATTCTCATTACTCTCTGCTCTGTTATCACTTCGAGGCATTCTGAATGGAGTACATAGGTGCAGATGTGCTGATACATAGATATATACCATGTATATGTATGAGAATTAAGAACCATGACTTTCAGCATTAAGCTCGAATGATTCTTAACATTTGAATGTTAGCTTCCTAAAGAAATCAAAACAAAGCATTGTTTTTAATCTTCAAAATATTGATCTATAGAAATAGAGAAATTGTTTGATTTCATTTTCTCCTATCCAGATAATAACATGTGGGATTCTAGCCTATGGGTGAAGTAATAAGAAAAGATCAGAGGCAAAGAGATAGCAGGATGCTAGGAATTCTAAATGGTTTTAATAAAATCTTATGATCTATCATATCCAGTGCTTTGAACCAGCATCAGACAAGAAAAAAACAAAAAGAAGCGTGAAAGACAAAAGAGTGGTATTGCTTAATAATGGAGGATGAATTTGATAGGTGGTAGACTCCATTCTATGCTTGAAAGCTGGGGGAGGATAAAGTGGACTTTCCTTTGCAGAAAAGAGAAAATAGCTCTTTTCCAGCTTGCTACATGCCTGTGGGTCTGTGAATGTTCTCAGACTTTGCTGGTTATCTCAGTTCTATGGGTCTGAAGTAGAGCCTTTCTGGGATGTATTGGCAGAGATTCCTTTTTCATACTTTTCTTTTTTTTTTTTATAGGTACTTTTTTTTTTTTTAAGATTTTATTTATTTGACAGGCAGAGAGATCACAAGTAGGCAGAGAGGCAGGCAGAGAGAGAGGGGTCACAAGCAGGCAGAGAGGCAGGCGGAGAGAGAGGGGGAAACAGGCTCCCTGTCAAGCAGAGAGCCCTACTCGGGGCTTGATCCCAGGACTCTGAGACCATGACCTGAGCAGAAGGCAGAGGCTTAACCCACTGAGCCACCCAGGGGCCCCCTTTTTCATACTTTGAATACCAATTCTGAAAAACCAGTTTGAATCACTACACTACAAGAGTTCTTGATGATCACTTGCAATGAGGCGTCAGAATCAGAGAAATTAAGGGAATGTATAAGGATGTCTAACTATTCTAAAATAGTTAGAATTATTTGATGGAAAGAGGCCAGTTATATAATTATAATATTTTTGGGTTGGAAGAGATCTTCAGATTATTTAGCCTAACTCTTTCATTTTTGGAGCTCAATGATATATTTACTTTTGGGAAAGGATTTTTAACTTTAAAGATAATTTGAGTAACAATAAATCTCTTTGTGCCAAGATAAAGACTTAATAAATAATCCATTATTTCCATTATGATAACAACAATGAAAGTGATTTACTGAGTGCCAGATACTGTTCTAAACACTTTGCATTTATTAGCATGTTTAATCCTAACAATCACTATAGGAGATGGGTTTAATTTTTATATCCCATTTTTCTGATGGAGAAGCAGAGCCACACACAGGTAAGGTAATTTACCTAAAAACTGAGATGTGGTAGAACCCTGGATTCAAACCTAAGATATCTAGTTCTAGAGCTTACAATACTTCATCAAGATGCTGTCCTACCTGTCAGGATCATAGAGAGACAAAGCAACTATAAATCTGAAGTGTAAACTGTTTGTGTGAAGTCAACTAAATTGGTAGCAGTTCTAGATAGATAACACAAAAACTGTATTTGTCAAATTTAAGTGCTGTCTCCTATAGGTTTGGAGTATGATAATTTGGTCTATGTCCCAGGTTCCTGGCATGGAATTCTAAAAACCCTGGAATTTCCCAAGTGATAGAAGTGTTTTTGTTATTCATGAGTCCCTTAGGTCACATCTGAGTTTATGCTAATGAAGGGACTCATGATTAAGGCCATAGATAACTTGAGGATGGGCACTGGTTACTATGTGATTAAAGGGTTGGAACTTAGAGCCAGCCTGACCTCCAGGAAGGGAAAGAGGGCTGGAGATTGAGTTAAATCATGTGAGCAGTGATTTAATCAATCATACTTATGTACTCATACCCTGATAACAACTTTGAACACCAAAGCTTAGTTATGCTTCCTGGCTGGTAAACATAATGATGTGTTTGGGGGGTTGATGTGCCCTGACTCCATGAAGATAGGACACAGGTGCTCTTTTGGGACCTTCCTGGACTTCATCTTATGTATTTTTTTGTTTGGTTGTTCCTATTTGGTTGTTATTTGGTTGTATCCTTTATAATAAAACTATAATCATAAGTATAATGCTTTTCCTGAGTTCTGTGAGTTATTCTAGTGAATTATCAAACATTAGGGGCTTCTGGGAATGTCCCAGGTTTGTAGCCAGTTGGTCTGCTGTGAGGGCAGTTTTATTGTAGCCTGGACCCTTTAACTTGGTGGTTCCGTGTTAACTCCATGTGTTTCATACCAGAATTGAATTGACGTACACCCACTGGGGTTGAAACAGAATAGGGGTGATTAAGATAAACATTAGTCATTACTTCCTCACATTTGATAACAAAGCCAAGACTTTATTTTATTAAATATTACAGTCATGGATGTGGAGGGATACAGATGACTGGTCTTGAGCTCCTCCTGAAGGGTGTACATGTCTGTAAAAGTTCATGGTGTGAGTGTGTATATAAAATTGGAACATTTTAAAACATATATGTGATTATATGCTTTGATTAGAGAGAAAAAAACTTACCAGGGGTAGAGACGCTGGAATAGTTTCATTGACATTGAATCTTCCTTTTCATTGTAAACATATAAACACAGGCAAGAAAGAGCTTATGATATTGCTGAATTCAGTCCCCTTATTGCAGGACATTGAAGTGCATCAGTTCAGTTTTGAAAACTTGTCTAAGGTCATACATCCAGTCAGGGTTAAGCTGGGACTGCACTCCGAGCAGCTTTAAATCTGGATTGGGATCTAGTCTCCATGTTTTCAGTCTAGAGTGCTAGTCACTAAAGGAGAAGTTGTGCCTATATCTTAAACACTTACGTATTTGTACTCTTTATGTAAACTGGCAAATAGTATATAAATGCATTCTTACTGAAAATTTCAACAACACAGAAATAACTAGAATAAACGTTAAAATTCTTTTTTCTCATAGCAGTCACAGTTCTCTCTTATAGGAAGCCATTTTTACATTTTGGTGTGTATTCTTCTAAACATTTCCCCATGCGTTTACATATACTTAGTGATATATTGGCTTGGTTAAAAGTACTTTTCCATAAAAGACTTCATAAGTACATATTTCTGTTCAGTTTTATTCTCATGCTTTATGGTAGGTATTAGGCATATTTCTGTGTCATCGGTTTAGCTCTAATTCATTTTTCTAACCCTTGCATGGAATGTACATGTTCAATTGTGTATACAAAATAAAAAAGAAGACAACATACACAGCATTTGGCAGAGAAACTAAAGGAGTTTCACTTTTACTTTGTGGATCTCCCTTACTTTCCTTTTATTACTGTTTGCTTCCTGTGTTGTACTTGTTCTCTGAAATTAAACTGTTTTTTTCTAAATGTCTTTTGTCTCTTTCTCTTTCCTAAAAGAAATGTATTTATAATAGTTGCCTATTGCAGCATTTCTAGCTTTAGCTTATTTAAGTACTTCATCATGTAATTATCTTATAAATCTAAGACTAATTCTTTATGTACTTTGGTGAGAAGGGGATTTATCATCATTGGGACCAGAAATTATTCATGGGTTGCAAAGAAAGAAACAGAAGAACATGGTATGTGCCTCACTTATGTGTAATCACTTAAAATGTTTTTCTATGTACGTGAGCCGACATAGCATTAGACCTTTACTGTATTATTTACTAAATGTTCTTAGTACAGATTTACAATATTAAGTGGTTGTTCCCTCTATAAAAAATGAGAAATTAAGGATGGGCTCAGTGATTCAAATGTTCACACTTAAATTTTAATCCTACTTGGGGTGCCTGGGTGACTCAGTGAGTTGAAGCCTCTGCCTTCGGCTCAGGTCATGGTCCCAGGGTCCTGGGATCGAGCCCCACATTGGGCTCTCTGCTCAGCGGGGAGCCTGCTTCCCCCTCTCTCTCTGCCTGCCTCTCTGCCTACTTGTGATCTCTCTCTCTCTGTCAAATAAATAAATAAAATCTTAAAAAAAATTTTAATCCTACTTAGGTATTTTTTTATAGAAATTGTCCTCTACTTCTTATTTCCCACGCTTGTTCAGTCTGATGAAGACTGCTTAGAGCTTAGTTACATTAAAAGTGGAAACTTCTTTTTTATTGATTGTGGTAGGTACCGCACTACATAAATTATGGTTTCTAAAGTTCATATAATAGATTACATTAATTCTTTTGTTTACAGTTGAAAGACAGACAGTTTTCATATGGTTTGCCAGTAGGTCCCAAAGAGAAGCAGCATTTGCAGTATATAAGTTTGACATGAAATAGGAATAAGCAGAGCATAATAGCAAATATATATGCTTTTTAATTGGAATTATTTTAGTATAAATATTTCTGTTATATAGCCCCTTGCTATTAAATATCAGTTGGCTGGTGACTAAATAAATGAGATTCATGTTGTTGATCAAAAGTTTTTGATGTATATAAATCATCACAGTTTTTCTTCCATATGTCAAGATAATCTATTTGACTATATAACGTAATGCTAAGTTCACCACGGCCCAAGTTTTAAATGGTCTGTCATGCCTGACAACAGAAAATAAAGGATAACAGCAAAATTAACAACACAATTAATCAAATTAACTAATAAGGTAGTACAAATTTCTTCCAGAAGTCTCAAGTTAATATTTCTGGGATTAATAATTTATGGCAGAAAATACTGAAAAAGAATGTATTTTGTTTGGGGTATTACTAGATTTGGGACATAAATGAGCAATATATGAAGAGAGGAGGTTTCTTTTTGAGGAATGCTAACATTGAAGTCTTGCAGTTTTTTTTTTTCATCGATTGCTTATATAGGATTATTTTGTTTTATGCCTAATACAGTGTGACATATATAGTCATAGAGTGTGACATATAGTCAGTCTCCATTCAAATTCTTGATTTTGATGTATTAAAACATATTGAATGATTAATGCCCTAGTGATTTTTTTTTTAAAGGGAGACAATCTGTCATAGTTTTTAAGAACTGGGACTTTATAGTCTTACACATCTGAGTTTCAAATCCAACTCTATCCATGCTAGCTCTGTGATTTTAGGCTAGTTAAGCTCTCCAAGCTTTAGTTTTCTCATTTATAAAATTGGATAATGATACCTATCCATAGGATTGTTTTGAGGATTAAATTGATATGTAAGAAGTACTTAGTGCCAAAATGTCATCACTATACATTCTTTTCACCAATCTATAAGTTTACAGATCCCTTATTCTACGATTCTCAGTCTATGTTAAATCCCATCCAATGCATTCTTTGTTGGAACTTAAAAATTTTTTAATTTTTAGGATATTCAGTTTTTTAAGGTTTCCAGTTCTTTGCTAAAATTCCTATCTGATCTCCCATTTCGTCCATTTTTTTCTCTTTAAATATTCACATTAGTTATTTCAAAATCCTAGTCTGTTTATGACAACATCTTGATTAGTTGTGGATCTGCTTCTTTTGACTTTTTTCTCCCTTGATTATAGGTCACATTTTCAAGCTTCAGCCCATGTCTTTTAATTTTTATTGTATGTTGGATATTCTATGCAAAAAGTGAAGCTTGAACTAGATTGTTTTTGTTCTCCAACCCCCCCCCCCCCCCTTGGAGGATATGCTGTTTCCTTTGTAAGGAAGCTATGGTGAAAGGTTGATATTTTTTATTTTAGTAAAGTTGAGCTGAATCAGTGCTGGTTGATGCTTTAACTAATTTCAGATCATCTCTCTTTAAAAATATGTTATGGATGAATTCCAGTTCTACTTCTCGGATAGGACTTTGTGACTTAGGAACTAGAAGTCAGTGATACCTTTCTCTCCTTTTGAGCCCTGCCCTCAGCTCCTACTTAGTAAGTTTGGGGAAGAATTATTGGATAAGGAAGATCAACATTCCATTTGAGACTGTTCTAGGTTTTATACTATCTCTCCAGTTCATACAATCATACAGTTTTGTTTGTTTATTTCCTTGTTCCAACAAAGAAATTCTTGTATTGGACCAGCTCCTTTATTTGTTTATATCCCCAGATAAGACATATTCCCAGACACAAAAGCAGTCACAATCTTCACTCAACTAAAAAGGGTTCACACTCTTCTCTGAAATTTTGATTTGTGGCTGTTATTCTTTGATGGCTTTAGAGAGAAACATACCTTTTAGTTTAGTTGGCGTTTTCTTGTTAAGGCAAGAGCAATATTCTTTTATGATTTCCTATGCTCTAAGTAGAAGTGGAGTTATAGAATTTAGTTTGATACATTTGATAATCATAAGTTGATATAAGTCCTTCATTAAAGGTCCTTGGACAATACTTACATTCAGGGTGATAATGAAATCAGTGTAAGACAGACTGGCTAGTATTATCCCTGGTGGGAGGATTGACATATTTAAAAATAACACTAATGATGAAAAACATGAGTATAAAAGATAGGTTGACTCTGAAAGTCTCATAAAATAATGAATGAGATAAAGATGTTCAACTTTGCATTTCAAATGAAAGTATAACCAATACAACTCTCATTGTAAGTGGCATTAGCAATATCAAGTTCAAAGCAACAGACATTTTTTCCCTATAACTGTTACCTGCCTAGTGTTTGAGAGAAGTCATGCCATGAACCTTTATTTCTTATATTTACTATCTTTTGATTAGCTATACTCTAAACCGAGAGACCTTCCTGTTTTACTGGCTGAGGCTCTGCTCCTGAAAATTCTATTAGGCCGCATTGTGTAAAATGAGTGCTCTGGTAGAAAAATAGAGGCTCAGCTTCCTTTATAGATCTTATTCACAATGGGAGGCAGAGGCTGCGATCCCTATCCTGCTGGCAGCTCAGTGATATAAATCAGGCTCTTTCACTTCAGTCAACTTTACCTACAGTGAATAAAATCCAGGTCTTTAAATAACATATGGCTATGCTGTGGTTTCATTGCTCTGACAGAACGTGATCTAAACTGTCAGTTCCTAATCTAAGGAAAGATAGTGAAAACGAAGAGGAAATGACAGTGAAGTATTTCATTTATTTTGGGAAGAAAACAAGATGTAATGCTCTGGCAAACAAATGAATAAATAACTGTAATTGGGGGTTGATTTTAGAGTCTTTGCCAATCTGATCTTACCTGGAATCTTTGTAGCTCATTGGATTTTGGTGTCTTTATCCTGAACTTCAAGATATTCACCAGGAGAATGTATCGCCTTTTGTTATTGTTGTTGTTGAACATTTACATTCTTGACATATACTGTAAGACAGAAATTTGATTCTGACCTCACACTAAAGAGTACATTTCTGAGTCTATGCTTTGAAAACATGTACTATATCTCCAAAGGAGAAACAAATAAGAGCAACAACTGTCTAATAACATTATACTAACTTTATGTACTTACTAAGTGCCATGACCTATAGTACACAGATCAAGTAGTTAAGAAAATGCTAAATGGACTCTACCATCATTGGGCATACTGTGATAAGTGAACATACAAGACAAGAAAAATTTTCCAGTTGAAATAGTACTTTGTGAGGACATTTCTAAGTACTTTGATAAAAGGGACCATTGAAATATGGTTCCACAGATAGGCAGATTTTAGATCTCCAAAAAGAGATAAAAGACACTTTTAGTGCCAAAAGTCCTGGTGTGTGTATTTGTATACATGAGACACAAATCATGAAGTTATCCCTAAATTCTAAAAGCTTTCTAAAAAATTCTAAAGAACTTTTTGGATGTAATTACTAGAATGTTTATTTACAGTTTTACTGGGTGTTTCATTTTGTACTTTCTCTATAGTTATTTCCCCAATGTTTTAGAACTGCATTCATCTTTCAGATTCTCTGCTGCTGTGGCTAGAGAAACACAGAGTCTTTGATAGCTGTATACTTAGAAATTTAAATGTAAACTTAGGAAAATTTATCCTCTGCAAGAGGGAGGGAGGTCATGGAAAATATTTTGGACCCCGGAAAATGGACAAAGGTAGTCTTTTCTAAGTAGAAAAATTCAAATGAGTAATTTTGAGCTGGTACCTTCTATTCGTCCCTTAGGATCAACTTTCTACTTTTCCGCACCCTGTTGTCTGCCTCAGGAGGCTGACCTGTATGGCTATCCATTCCATTTGTCTTCAGATGGGTTTGGTCAGTGGGGGGACCTGGTAAAAGATCAGAGGGAGGGAAAAGAGGGCTGAATGGATATTTCCTGTCCCCAGATTCCTTACTGTGAGGTTGACTCTGTCCTTCTCAACAGAAGTCTTTGGTCCACTCAAGGGATTTTTCTCTACTTGACTTTCTCCCTCTTGATTCCAATAACACTGCTTCCCTGGCATAGGGATAAGTCATAGTCAGGCTTTTAGCAGCCCTCAGTGACTCCCCTGTATATTGTGGTTCCCTGGTAGCATTGCCTTTATAATTAATCGCTTTGTAAATAAACTCTTTTCAAATTAACCTATTTCAAGTGTGTTGCCCGTTTCCTGTTGGAACTCTGGTAAAAATTCTGTTAATCTACAAGAAAGCAAAGTTATTAAGGATCTGTATATTAAGCACACAATGTTGTTAAATTTATACTGGACCAGTGTTTAATACTTAACTTCACAAAAAAAGCAAAGAACAATGTTTTTTTTCTATCACCTAGAAGAATATTAAGGCAAGACTGTTAGGACTTCAAAGACAGTGTAACTATCATGCTTTTATAAATTCATTTTTAAGAAAAATAAAATTTTGTTTATGCAACCAAAAGCTTGATACCAAAAGTTTGGTACCTTTTTCTTCATGGAGGTTTGTCTATTTTCAAATCTTTCTTTATTTCTATGAAAAGATACCTTAAAAAAAGCTAACTTACTTATTTCATGAAATACAATTATGATTTTAATGGAAATAATGATTTTGTACGATATTTTAGGAAGACTTCTGACAGCAGGGTCTGCTGAACCATGGGACTATTAAATTAGAGAGGGTGGAATTTAATTTCTGATGGGGATGATAGTGAACAAAGTATATAGTTTTTACTCCTGAACTTGACTTAATAGGCTCAGAGCTACAAAAATATGAAGTGGCTTTTTTTTCCAAATGATCGTCTTCCTAGATATATAGGAGTTACCTAAAATCAATATGCCAATTTTTAAAAAAGATTTTGTTTATTTGAGAGAGAAAGAGAGAGTAAGAGAGAAGAAGCAGGGGAAGCAGCAGAGGGAGAGGGAGAAGCAGGAAGCCCTGTGTGGGTTTCAGTGCCAAGATCCTGAGATCATGACCTGAGCTGAAGGCAGTCACTTAACTGACTGAGCCACCCAGGCACCGCTCATTGTGCCAATTTTATTTTTACTATTTATTTATTTATTTATTTATTTATTTATTTATTTATTTATTTATTATTTTTTATTAACATGTTATGTATTATTAGCCCCAGGGGTACAGGTCTGTGAATCTCCAGGTTTACACACTTCACAGCACTCACCATAGCACATACTCTCCTCAATGTCCATAACCCAACCACACTCTCCCAAAGTCCTTTCCCCCCAGCAACCTTCAGTTTGTTTTGTGAGATTAAGAGTCTCTTCTGGTTTGTCTCCCTCCTGATCCCATCTTGTTTCATTTTTTTCTTTCCCTACCCCAAATATTTATTTTTTTAAAAGATTTTTAAAAATTTATTTATTTGACGGAGAGAGAGCAAGAACAGGAACACAAGCAGGGGGAGAGGAAGAAACAGGCTCCCCACTGAGCTAGGAGCCTGATGCGAAGCTCAATCCCAGGACCCTAGGATCATGACCTGAGCCAAAGGCAGATGCTTAATGACTGAGCCACTCAGGTGCCCCATCAATGTGCCGGTTTTAATTCAAGTAGTATTTCTTAAGCATCTAACAAATGCTGGAGCGTGTAAATGGAGATGATGGTAAATACCACAGCATGGTCCACAATTTATTGCAGATTATAGACTAGCAGAAAAGACAAATATGGCATTTTTAGTATGATGAATATTATGAAAGAAGCATGCGAAAAATCTAGGTTCTTATCTGGAGGGAAGCCAGTTATAGTTTCCTAAACCTAGTTATCCAAGTTAGAAACCTGACAGCCATTCTTGAATTTTGACCCTCAACAATTGGTCACCAGATTGTACCTATTTTCTATCTTATGCCTGTTCCCATTTCTACATCATTAAGACTATTGCCCTAGTTGAAGTCCTCATTATTTCTCTCCAGGTGTCCTGCACCTATCCCTGCTTCCAGTCTTACCCTTCAAAACTACATTTCACATTGTCACGAGAGTATTCTGTTTATAAAGCGAAGCTATTATAGCCATACAAAAAATTCCTCAATGACTTTCCAACCTATGAAAGATAAGACACTGTTCTTGTTTGGTGTATGAGGGTCTCTGTGACCTGGACTCTGCATCTACCTTCCATTGCATCCCTCTCCTTGAAGGGCAGGCACTAAATAATGAATGAATGAGTTACAGACATTTAAAATGATTTGATTTAACAGAGATGAATATATAAAGATGTTTTATTAAACTGCACAGAGATGTAGGGAATGATTCTGTGCTAGTTAAGCTCCCCCTCCCTCCCAAATAACTTCATTCATTCATTTGAAATTGATTTAATACATGCATATGTTGGACTCCAAAGGGATCTCTAAGAAACATCCCCTGATATGAATGGCATTTGCAATTTC
The DNA here is from genome assembly GCF_902655055.1 of Lutra lutra. Taxonomy (NCBI): domain Eukaryota; kingdom Metazoa; phylum Chordata; class Mammalia; order Carnivora; family Mustelidae; genus Lutra; species Lutra lutra. The sequence goes on along the minus strand of NC_062289.1, from coordinate 52,840,276 downwards.
CCTGGCAAGATATTGCCCAATTAGGCATTAATGTAAGGCCACATTTGCAGTTTGAAAGCACTTGCTGAAGAAATTCATGGGGGAGAAAATCCCTTGTGGGGCAGAGGCTGAGCTAGACTGGAGGTGTGAGTGCTGCTCTGTGGGTAGCTCTGCTTTTGGTGGAATTTGCCACACTTGGCAACTCCTTGGAAACCAAGGAGTTTTCAAGCAGAACTTTACCAGACCTCTGTAGAGCTCTGAACTCTCACTTCTGAGGTCTGAAATGTAGAAAAGCAGCTGATGAACTAATCATGCTCTATTGGCATCCTTTAGAGATGGAACTGGGACCACTACCCTGTCTCTCCTCAGGTTCTTCAGTATGGCCCTTATCTCTGAGAAATGTCCAGGACTTGAGTGTAGGCTGGGGAAATGATGAGGCACTGTTATTTAGTAGACTCCCAGACACCCTGGCGAGAGGTTAAGACAAATCATTGAACATGTATCGAATAGAATTAAGTCTGCTTTGTTTTTTGTGGTTGGCAGTTGAATATGTGAATTCAAACCTTCCTTTTGCTTTGACTTGGAAATTATGCTACAAGATATACTACTTGGAAAAGTTACATGATAGCTTTTCATTGCCACTTTAGTGAAAGGAATCTGGCACATATCTGATAATTCCTTTTCCTCTTTGTAACTCTCCTTTCCAATAGTGATGTGTTCTTAAAGAGCCAAGGAAAGCATCAGTCCACATAAGGATTATATATAAACCCAAATATTCATGCATTTATTGTGTAGAGAACCTATCCCTGGAATCTTCTGTGTAGTTAACATTCTAGGGTTTTGGTCCAAGTTTTTTTTTTTTTTTCTTTTCATGACTGCAAGTTTTATTGATACCCATTACTGAAATTATGTTTTAACAGTGGGATAAAAAAAGGTATTCTTTTGGGTTTGGAGAGAGTAACCTACTTGGAAAAATAGTTAAAAATCAGTTTCTCTCAATCTTAATTTCTGATCTGAAAGAGAAGGAACCTTAGCACGGGGATTTCTTGGTGATTTCAATGAAAATTAAAGTTCATAGGGTGGCTCAAAGATTGCCATCAATAAAATAATATTAGGCTTTCAGAAGAAGCATACCATTGAGAACTCAGCTTCTCTAAAAGATCTTAGTAGGTCTAGTTCATAGCCTTTGAAAAGGGTCAAAAATGTCACACAAGAAGTAATGAACAGAACCTGATTGCTTTTGCAGTTTCCTTTGTTTTAGAGTCTGTGACTTATTTCTATTTACTAGGTTTTTTTCTAGTGATAAGTATTATACTATAACTGCTAAGCCTCATATCTTTATTGAAAAAAGTCTATTAATTTCACAAAATAATGTTATACATATGTGGATATGCTTGTAAGCATTTTAGGGGTAAACTTTGCTATATTAATAATAGCTAATATTTGAGAAATGTTTACTTTGTGTCCAGTACCACTTTAAATATTATATGCAATAATTCATCACTCCTCAGAATAATCTTATGAAATAGATACTATTAGTATTCATTTAACAGTTTAGGAAACTAAGGCACAGAGAATTTAATTAACTTGCCTAAATTATTTTAGGTAGTTAATTGTATTTTTGGGATTTGAACCCAGATATTCTGACTTTAGTAGCATCAATGCTTTAAGGTCACACTGTGTTGCTGCTTCATAGAAGATTTAAACTGGTGTACCACCGTAGAATGATCAGGTGATTTGGAAAGTCATGGAAAACCTTAAATCCACAGAAAATGACATTTTATACTCCCTTCTATCATCTTTTTGGAACCTTATTTTAACATTTGAAATTAATTTATCACTTACTGAGAAACTCTGTGTGTGTGTGTGTGTGTGTGTATCATTTAGGAGGAGAGAACTGAATATTCCTGTTTTTTTGAGTACTTTCAGAGTGCTCAGTAGTAAGATGTGATTAGAAATTGCAAAAGATGGGTAAGCAAGGAGAGGAGGAATAGGAAAAATGTCGCATTGGAAGGATAATTTACACAGTTAAGATGTCTTCACAGTGAGGTGAGTTTGGTCCATCATGTGTTCTATGGCCACACCAGGCCATATGAAGGCTCTAGTTAATTTTTCTTTTCTTTCATTCTTATTTTCTAAAAATATTTTATTTATTTGATATAGAGAGAGAGAGAACCAGCAGGAAAATGGCAGGCGAAGGGAGAGGGAGAAGCAGGCTCCCTGCTAAGCAAGGAGCTAGATGCGGGGCTCAATCCCAGGACCTAGGGAACACAACTCAAGCCAAAGGCAGATGCTTCACTGACTGAGCCACCCAGGTGCCCCTCCAATTCATCTTTCAAGGCTAGAGTAAGATGGTATTTCTAAGGAGTGAATGATGTGTAGATGTTGGCATTTGATAGATTGTTCCAGATGCTGCTTATGGAGCGGGTTGCAACTGGAGATACCAGTAGTAGCCTAGCTAAGAGGCTGTCATTTTTTCCAGATGGAAAAACAATGCTTCAAGAGGTGCTGTGGAAAAGATATGTAAGATTAATATGGTGAAAAATTGGGGATGCTAGTGTGTTATAAGAAAATGAAGGGGATTCTAAAATTTAATTTGAGGATGAAATATTTCACATATGGGGCTTGGGTGGCTCAGTTGGTTAAGTGTCTGGCTCTTAATTTGGGGTCAGGTCATGATCTTGAGGTTATGAGTTTGAGCCCTACATGGGGCTTCATGCTCAGCTGAGTCTGCTTGTCCCTCTCCCATGCCCTCAGTCCTTCCCTCTGCATACTCCCCGCCATAAATAAATAAATAAAATCTTAAAAAAATATTTCACATATTATCAGCACATTAAATTAGAGACATCCAATAGACATCTGAACACAGGGACTAGACTGACTGGAGATTTGGTTATCAGGATGGATGTAGTATCTTTTATTCAGATCATTGCATGGCCTCTGGGCTGGTCTTGCTGTTTCCCCTCTTGTCCCTCTCTGGTTCCTTTTCCACACAATAGCCAAAGTGATCTTTTAAGAAAGTAATTGGAACATATTGCTTCCTACTTAAATTTCTTTAATATACTGTTTTCAAATAGGGAGGAAATGGATGCTTAGAAAGCATTTTTGAAGGGAGAGGCCATGTTTTGAGCTGTCACAGTGAAGGTAGGACTTAGTTGGCCTAAGTCAGGAATTCTCAGTATCCTGAACTATTGGAATCCTTAAGTATTTATATGCTGACATTCATATGCTTTCATTATAAATTATTATTTCCCTTTCTTAGTACCATTTAGATACTATATTGGGTTTTTAAAAAAGATTATATATAGGTAAGATATATAATATCTATGGAATTCATTTCAAGATAAGGGATTTTTATAAAATATTTCTTAGATAATATTGCTATTTTTTAATTTTTTTGTTCATCACTGAAGGAAAATAAGGAAGAAATTATAAGTATTAGCTCAAAAGAATATATTGAGATTTGGAGGGACATTCTAAACATAGATAAGTCTAAATTTAAACACAGTTATTTTTAAGCCTTGAGTTCATCTCATTATCACTAACAAGAATGAATACAGTGCCAGGTACCTTCCTGAAGTAAACTTGAATTAAGAACACAAGGGCTGTCATCCTGGGTCAGGCCTGGGCCACACAACCTGGAATGCTGTCTCAGAGAATGGCACAGAGAGGGCAGGTTAGAAATGAACTAAGTGACAACTCTTGACATATGTGTAGATGTTAAGTTGTACCATTCCTACTTTCCCTTGGTAACTTATAATAAGTGTGCCATTAATAAATTCATTCTGAGCTGTTTCTGAATCTACTTTTTTGTTGATCTATAACAAATTTTGGGAGAGTGAACTTTGTAAGTTCACTACCAACTGTCCTAAACAACGTGTTCTCAAACTATGAGAGATGCTTCCTAGGATAAGTTCTCTAGAATTTAGTGAGTTGCAGGGATTAACAAGAACAGGGACTCCCCATCCACTGTACACTGATCTATCCAGTTACAATATAAAATGAGTTCTTTGGTGAAATATACTTGAAAAACACTTGATATTATACCCTTCTCTAGGAGAATCATGGGGTATGTCAGCATACTCAAAATCCTTGGAAGGAAAGGAAATGTGCTCACAAAACCTCTCTATGTGCAATACCTGGCAGAGCTAGTGTTCCATGGGAAAACTGTCCTAGTAGTTTAGGAACTGTTGGAACTTTTTGTATCTGTAGCCTGACTAAGGGAAGGTTGTTGGGTGTTGACAAGTAGAGCATTTTCCATTCTCCTAACCCATTTCTAGTGCAGATTGTTGACTGTGAGTATTGGGACAGTCTGCCAGATATCTTAATGATTTCCATCACCAATATCAGGGTAACCAACAAACAAAGATAGCAAACTCTTTGAAAGAATATGGGATTTGGAATGATGAGATGTAAGTTGAAATCTCTGTTCCATTATTACTTGCATCTCTGTGATCTTGGGAGGGTCACTTGTTTCTCTCAGTTTCCTCATGTATAAAATTGGGATAATAGTAATAGCTCTATATTACCAAAATTACTCTAAATTATATTTGTTGCTATGTGTAGAAAGTTGGCACAGTGTATTGATGATTTTTACTTGTTTAAAGTGTTTAATAAATTTTAAATGAGAATGAGTCCTGGTGTTCTAATTAGTGAATCAAATTATTAAATATGTGATAGGTGACTCTTCGGTTTAAAGATAAAATCATCTTTTGCATATACGTATATAGGAAAGAGAAATCCAACTCTTCTGACAAAAGGAAAAAAAAAAACAACCTATAGGGGTTAATAGCTGTGCGCTCTTTCACTGCCCCAGGTGCAAACATCAGCCCATTAAATAGGTAACGCAGCTGGCCCAATTTAGCGCTCAGCACCTGTCTCTATCTCTGCTCTGCTGGAACTCACAACACAGAGCAGCTTCTGAAAAACTGGTTTTAATACCTTGCTAAGATAATATTCCCAAGATATTAGGTCCACAAATAGATAACATTTTTCATCATTTCTTTTTACAGCAAACATGATTTCAACCTGGCTTTTGGTAAACTGTCTTTTTACTTTCTTTAAAGAAACAACAACCAAAGAGGATACATACAAAACTCAGATTTTCCCTCTCCAAATCCGAAAGAGGAGACAAAACCATAGTGCTCTTTCTATACTCAAGAGCCAGGAATCGTTGAAGAAATATATTGGCTCCTAGGGACGCCTGGGTGGCTCAGTTGGTTAAGCAGCTGCCTTCGGCTCAGGTCATGATCCCAGCGTCCTGGGATCGAGTCCCGCGTCGGGCTCCTTGCTTGGCAGGGAGCCTGCTTCTCCCTCTGCCTCTGCCTGCCACTCTGTCTGCCTGTGCTCACTCTCGCTTCTCTATGACAAATAAATAAATAAAATCTTTAAAAAAAAAAAAAGAAATATATTGGCTCCTGCTATAGGTAATTTAAGAAAATATTCTTATGTGCTGCATATATAATGGATGTGCAATTAAGAATGAGTTCATAAGGCAACCCTTATCAGCAAGGGCTTTTCCATTTCAAAACAAAAATGATTTGTATCCACTTGCACTTAGAACATAAATATGTGTCGTTGGCTGCTGCTCAGAGATAAGGGGTATGACAGCATCAAACAAATGATGAGATGATGCACCTCTTGGAGGATGGATCCCATTGCTATGGAGCATGCTCAGGGTACAGTCCTGTGCTTTTATGCAAAAAGCAAGTTGCCCCTACTTTGTGGAAGCTGGATTTGAATTAAGTCTGTAGAAGTGAATCCAGGCGAGAACCTTAGGTACTATGAATGACCACCTTAGGCAGAAGTATTAGGGATAGAAGAAAGGAAAACTTTACTTTCCCTGATAGTGTTGTTGTTATTGTTATTGTTGTTGTGAGTGGTGTTTGCATGTGTGGGTGTGTGTGTATGTGAATGTGCAAAAAATAAAATGTGTGTTTTGGACCCTAAGGTCATGCCAAACCTGTTAAAGATCAAAGGAAGATATAGTAGAACAAATATCAATAGCTCAGATGTATTTGGTGCAGCAGGTAAAGTACACGTTGACGGGGGAAGGATGAAGGCTATGAGGACTGCTGTGGGCAATGAGGTAATGAACATGTATACCTCCTAAAGGCATTCAAAGTACATTTCTTTTTTGAAACCACCATACAGCACAAACAAAACAGCTGCATGAGCTCAAATCCATCTCTGGAACTGGCACCCAATTTATAAGCTCTGGGCGAAAGTTTAAAGAGCAATGATTCTGGAGTCAAACTGTCTAAGTTCAGTTCCTATTAACCAGGCTAGCTAATAAGTTTGGTAAGTTATTTAACATCTGAAAGTCTCATTTTCCTTATATCTGAAATGGGAATAATAACAGTACTTTATGAGATTACTGTGAGGGTATTACGATAATGTATAAATGTAATATGCTTATTATTTTTTTACAAAAATTTATTTATTTGAGAGAGAGAAAGAGAGCAAGTGGGGGGAGGAGCAGAGGAAGAGAGGGACAATCTCCAATAGACTCCATACCGAGCACAGAGCCTGTTGCAGAGTTCGATCCCATGACCCTAAGATCATGACCTGAGCCAAAACCAAGAGTCTGATGCTTAACCATGAGCCACTCAGGTATCCCTGTAATATTCTTGTAAACAGGATGACTGGCAGCTAGTAAACACTTAATAAATATTAGTTGTGCGTGCACACACACATACACACACATCCAAATATATATACAGATGATCATATCCTCCTTTTAAATAGCCATATGTGAATGCTATACACTTTTATAATAATGTCTGTGGCATATTCTTTTGAGATGGTAATTGATGGTAGCAATTGTTTTCTTTCAAAGTAGAGCAGTTTAGGGTTTGGAAAATATCACGAGTCCTTTTTTTTTTAAATTTTTTTTTTTAAGATTTTATTTATTTATTTGACAGAGATCACAAGTAGGCAGAGAGGCAGGCAGAGAGAGAGGAAGGGAAGCAGGCTCCCTGCTGAGCAGAGAGCCTGATGCGGGACTCGATCCCAGGACCCTGAGATCATGACCTGAGCCGAAGGCAGCGGCTTAACCCACTGAGCCACCCAGGCGCCCTATCATGAGTCCTTTGAACTAAAGACTGATATATAAGACAAATGATAAAATTGGGCCATATGATTTTTGGGCAAAAATGCGCTAATAAAAGGAATACAATCTGAAGGGTTTGAAGAGGTGGGGGGTGGGAGGTTGGGGGAACCAGATGGTGGGTATTAGAGAGGGCACGGATTGCATGGAGCACTTGGGTGTGGTACAAAAACAATGAATACGGTTATGCTGAAAATAAATTAAAAAAATGATTTAAAAAAAAGCAAAAAAAAAGAAGGAATACAAATTTAGGCATACAAGGATGTGTAGAGATAGGAATTCAGAGAGAATGGGTCATAATTATTTTGGGTTTTAGCTTCCTGATATTCTTTTCTAGCACATCATCTCAACATTAAAATGTTGGAGAACCCTGGGGCTGAGTAATTGAGCATCTTCTTGGTCTATCCGCACTCTCCGTAGGTGATCTGATCCAGTTTATGGCTTTAAATATCTGTTTGCTTAACTCCTACTAAATTTATATCTTCAGCTAGGCTCTTCCTCTGTACTCTAAACTTATATACCCAATCATCCAGTTGACACCTCCACACAGATGTCAAATGAACTCTTCAAAGAACAGAGCTCTTTGGATTCACTCTCTCCTTTTCAAACCCGTGTCTCCAGTATTCTTCCTTGTCTCAGCTAATGGCAACTCTGTTCTTCCAGTTGTTCAGTCAAAACGATGGTGTCATACTTGACATCTTTCTTTTTCTCATACCTCATATCTGGTTCATCAGCAAATTCTGTCCACTTTACTACCTCCAGTTCTATCATCCTGGCCCAAACTGCCATCATCTGTCCTCTGGATTATTACAATAATTTTTCCTTCTCTTACTTTTGTTCTCTTCCTAACCCAGTGATTCTGTTAAAATGTAAATCTGGTTATGTTGCTTCTCTATAGCTTCCTATGAGACTCTGTTCCTGTCTGTACTATGACCTGCAAAGCTACTGTGATCTATAAACTTGTTTTCTGTTGAACTTCTTGGACTCCATTGACTCTTTTGGCAAGTTGGGAGGGGATTAGGGACAGCATAAGTCTCTTAAATTCTGGAAGTAAGGTTCCCAGGACTTTGTTGGGAAAGGGTAATTTTTTACTGCCTAATAAAACCTCAGTCATGAGACCCTTCAGGTGTATATCAGTGGGTTCTATGCTTGTCAGCATGTATCTTGAGGGGTAGAGATAAAGGAAGTTTCCAAAGGAATTTTTGTATGTTCAAGTAGACTTACAGGATCCTGAGGGTGGGACTAAGACTGCCTTTTGCCCTCAGCAAAGTATTAACATTGAGGCAGTTAAGTCCCGAGAGGAATGCCACTCTGCCTGTTTCAAGGACTTGTCAATAGGCTGTAGATAGTAGGGAAAGGTAATCATTTTTCTTCTGACTTTGTTTCCCACAACCGAATCACTTCCATCTCTGGGGTTATGTGACTCTGATCTACTAAAGAAGATGCGTATAACAATAAAGACCTATGCTCTATTTCAGACCTTCTTACAACTTTCTGAGATAGCCAGAAAATGTGCATTTCTGTGTCTCTCCTTTTGAAGTTTACCACTAATAATCTTTGTCTTTGAGGGAGGACCAAAGCTAGACAGTGGAATGAAGAAGAGATAATTCTGCAGTGTTCGTCTTCAGTTCTTCTCTGTTAACTGGCTTAACACATTCCCTCCCAGGCTGGTACTTATTTTGTCCAACTTGCAATAATGTTGATGCTATAATAGCAAGTTATATTTTTTCCTAAGTATTTCTACATGTATTGATTGCCATCACAACATCACCATCCAGAAGTTGGGTCAAGTTTTGTTAACATTTCCATTTACAGAAGCTGGAAGCTGAGAACCAGAGGGTGATTAATTGGCACCATCACAGAGAAAGTCAAGGCCAGAAGTTTATAACAAGAATGTTCATTTTCCACTAATAGAGTGCTGCCGTAAAGAAGCTAAAGTTAAAACTGGTAGCGTTCTTGCCATCTGCAGTCCGGAATGGAGGGTTATTTAGAAACTTACATAAATGTTTCTGCAAATCATGGAGTGTCAGCATTGCCACAAAATTTTGAGGGAGGCTAACAGATTTTTCAATGCTATGTGGAGTGGAAAGAGCAAAACCTCTTTACTCTGGGCTTTATAGGATAAGTGCACTTTCTCTTCTCTGCACTTTTTTTTTTAAAAGATTTTATTTATTTATTTGAGAGAGAGGGAACACAAGCAGGGGAGCAGCAGGCAGAGGGAAAGGGAGAAACAGGCTCCTCTCTAAGCAGGGAGCCTGATGCGGGGCTCAGTCCCAGGACCCTGAGATCACGACCTGAGCCAAAGGCAGACACTTAACCGACTGAGCCACCCAGGTGCCTCATCTCTTCGGTCTACTTAAAGTATGTGAAGATAATGATCCTCCCTAGGCAGTTTACCAGAGCAGCATTAGAATTCTGTCTTCTGAATTTCTTGTAAACAAAAAGTGAATATATGGAAGAAAATATGCTTAATCATTAAATGACGTAATATATTCCTTAGTTGAGAGCAGAAGTGGGCAATGACAGATATAACTATACAAATAATTACTAACCAGTGCAGAGTTTTCAAAGATAAGAATCCAAAATCACTTTGGAAACTAGGAAATTTGTTATAGCATAGAAAACATAAATAAAATATAAAGGCTTAGTCATCCAGGCTCAGTATTTAGACCATAGTTGAGTTCAAAATCAGATATCTCACTGAGACTAATTTGAGTTAAACCCATCCTGGGTAGATTTATCTTTTGGTAGGACTTAGAGACACTTGGTCTCTAAGCCCCCCTACTACTATACAGAGTTCCCAGATTGATTGTGTGAAAACTACAAGGTTGAACTGTGTCTCTTCCTGGAAAAGCTGGCAAGTGGTTTCTAAAAGTTGGACTCCTTATTTATTTACAATACAATAATTTTTGATAACAAGGTCAAATATGTCACACTGAAGAAAAAGTTGAGAAAACTGAGTGTAACGAGTATAATCTACACAGTATTATCTTTGAGTTTTTACTTTTGAAGATGGAATGCTTAAGATATGGGGTGTCAAGGGCATATGCATTGGAGGTCTGTTTATAGCTGGAGGCCTAATATCATGAACACTCTTCCTGGCAAGGGAACAGATTAAACCTTCCTCTTGGCCTCTCCACACCAGAGAGAATGCAGCTATCAGATAGAGATTTAAACACATGAAGTTTGTATTAGTGCTGCCTAGACCAGTAAGTAGATAAAAGCTATTCCAAGAGTTAAAAAGTAGAGCAGGCTGCAAGAATTTCGTAAAGCATATTACTATGAAACAAAACTTCAATATAATACAATACGTAAAGAAGAACTTTGAATAACTTCATATGCCAAGACTGATCCTACTGAAAGGCAGTAGCATCTGTCCCAAGGCAACAAACCTCAGAGATATTCAGCATATCTGGGGCTACCCAGGAAGATGTCTCCAGTTGAAGCAACTAAGGCTCTGCTCTTAGTCATACTAACGACATGTGCTTGCCAGAGTATTCAGAGGACCTGAAAGTCAGTTTCACAATATTAATGCTTATTATTTATATTTGTTTGTTTGTTTGTCTTTGAGTGTAGATTGAGTCATTCCCAATGAGTACTTTTGGCCTACTCATGGTCCTTAGTTAAAAGAACCCCTCTAGGGATTATTACATTTAGATATCTGAATTGAGTGGACCCTGAATGTTACTGACAATGGTGGAGATTCTGACATTCAATGAATGCTGTATTAGCTGGGCTGATTTCTGTTTTCAGTAGCAATTTGTAGCTCAAGTCCTTGAGAGATACTGGTTGGAGTCCTTCCTCCCATACATTGCTTCTGAAATGAGATGCTTTTCATAACCTTAGGTTTAATTGTAATCTTGGATACATAATGCACAAAAGGATTTATGAACAGTTTTTTAAGAAATTTTTAAAATTTATTTTTAAAAGATTTTTTTTAATTTGAGAGAGAGAGAGAAAACACAAGCTGGGGTGGGGAGGGGCAGTGGGAGAGAGAGAAGCACACTCCCTGCTGACCAGGGAACTCAATGCGAGACTTGATCCCAGGACGCTGAGATGATGACTTGAGCTGAAGGCAGACGCTTAACTGACTGAGCTATTCAGGCGTCCCTTATGAACACTCTTATAAACATTTTAATATTCTTATAAGGGTAGTTTTCCCGAAGCTGTAAAGATACAGATTAATCTGTCTCTCTAGTGTATGCACACACACAAGAAAGAAAATGAACTCTTTTGGACAGGAGACCAGGGTAACACGCAAACTCATGTGCCAGAGAACCTATTCACAAATCTTCTCTTTATCAAGACCTAACTTAAACTACTCACTGTCCAGTGGGTAACACAAATCTCACTACGTTATTCATCCACACAAAACCTTTAGTAACTCTTCATCACCTTTGGGACACAGCTCAAAGTCCATCCTGGACATACATCGTGGACTTCATCTTCTGCCATTCTGGCCTCACATTTTATGCTTTAGTGGCAGCACACTGCTTCTGGTTCCTTGCACAGGTCACAGTTTATTGCCTCCTTTTGTTGGCTTATCCTCTTCCCTTTAGAAAATCTTCATCTCATTTTCTCCTGACTATTCAAATTAGTGCTTAGTAATACCTCTTTTAGTAAGCCCTTCAAGATGCTTTCTCAACTCTGTTCTTTCTTACCTCCATCAGGCCCAGTGTTCTTAACTGGGTGGGTGAGGTGGCCCTCCGAATTCCCACTGCACTCAATGCAGATCACTGTGGAACACATTTTATTTGTTTATTTGTCTGTCTCCTTCAATGGACTCCCAACTTTCTTGAAGGCAGAGTCTTTTTATTTCTTATTAGCCTTTGGGTTTCCCATTGTCTAACTCAATGCTTGATATATTGGAGCTGAAATAAGTTTTAGCTATTTATTTAACTGAAATATTATCATTCAAAAAAAAATAACAGTCTTTTTTTTTTTTTAAAGATTTTATTTATTTATTTGAGAGAGAGACAGTGAGAGAGAGCATGAGTGAGGAGAAGGTCAGAGGGAGAAGCAGACTCCCCATGGAGCTGGGAGCCGGATGTGGGACTCGATCCCGGGACTCCGGGATCATGACCTGAGCCGAAGGCAGTCGTCCAACCAACTGAGCCACCCAGGCGTCCCCCCAAAAAATAACAGTCTTAAGAAGTCCAACAGAGGGTGTATGGGTGGCTCAGTTGGTTAAGAGACTGTCTTCAGCTCAGGTCATGATCCTGGAGTCCTGGGATTGAGTCCCACCTTGGGCTCCCTGCTTATCAGGGAGTCTGCTTCTCCAGCTGACCTCTCTCCTCTCATGCTCTCTCTCATTTTCTCTCTCGCTCTGTCAAATAAATAAATAAAATCTTAAAAAAAAAGTCCAACAGAGCTTGTTATGACAGAACACATATTCTAGTCTAATGTTGAAGTCTGGCAAGAATGATAACCTTGATCTGGTGTAGTTTCCATTCATGTGGGTTGTGGTTTTTTATTTTATTTTTTTTAATAATCCATTTAGCCATGTGTCTTTTGATGGGAGTATTTAGTCTATATTTAAAGTAATTATTTGTAAGTATGTACTTTTTTGCCATTTGCTAATTGTTTTCGGTTTTTTTTTTTTTTGCGCAGTTCTTCTCTATTTCTTTTTCTCTTGTTTTCTTCCCTTGTGATTTGATGATATGTTTGGATTTCTTTCCCTGTTTTTAAATGTATCTGCTATAGGTTTTTGGTTTGTGGTTACCATGAGGTTCATAAATAATAATCTATGTATATAGCAGTCTATTTTAAGTTGATAGTCACTTAAGTTTGAATGCATTCCAAATGTATTACATTTTTTTCCCCTGACCCCATGTTTTATGTTTTTGATGTTATATTTTATATATTTTTATTTTGTTTATTTCTTTGCTAATTATTGTAGCTATAGTTGATTTCATTACTATTGTTTTAAATCTTTATATTAGTTTTATAAGTGAATAATCCTCTATTATATATCTCTGCTAAATCTTCTACTAAATATATATATCTTATATATTTTCTTCTGAGTGAGGCTTTTTATTTTTTAATCTTCCATTTCCAGTTATGGCCTTTTCTCTTTCACTTAAAGAAATTCCTTTGAGGGGTGCCTGGGTGGCTTAGTCAGTTAAGTGTCTGCCTTTGGCCTTGGTCGTGATCTCAGGATCCTGGGATGGAGCCCCTGGTCAGCAGGGAGTTTGCTTCTCCCTCTCCCTTGGTAACCCCCAACTTGTGCTCTCAATCTCTCTCTCAAATAAATAAATAAATAAATAAATCTTTAAAAAAAAAAAAAAGAAGTTCCTTTGATATTTATGTAAATCTGGGTTAGTGGGGATGAACTCCTTTTCTTTTGTTTGTCTGGAAAACTCTTTATCTCTCTTCCAATTCTGAATGATAACCTTGCATTGTAGAGTATTCTTGGTTGTAGGTTTTTTCATTTTAGCACTTTGAATATGTAGTGCCACTCTCTTCTGGCCTGCAATGTTTATGCTGAAGTATCAGCTGATTGTCTAATGGTGGTTCTATATATATAATTAGTTGCTTTTCTCTTGCTGCTTTTAAAATTCTATCTTTAGCCTTAATTTTTGAGATTTTAATTATGTGTCTTAGTGTGAACCTCTTTGAGTCCACCATGCTTCCTGTACCTGGATGTCTGTTTCCTTTCCCAAGTTTGGGGAGGTTTCACTTATTATTTCTTCAAATAAATTTTCTGCCTCTTTCTCTCTTTCTTCTTCTGGGATGCCTATAATATAATTGTTACTATTATTTATGTTGTCCCAGAGGTCCTGTAAATTATCCTCATTTTTTAGATTTCTCCTTCCTTCCTTCCCCTCTCTCTCTTTCCTTTTTGCTGTTCCAGTTGGGCGATTTACACTAACCTGACTTCCAGACTGCTGATTTGTTCTTCTGCACCATCTAATCTGATACTGATTCCCTCTAATGTGTTTTTCATTGCAGTTATTATATTATTCAGCTATGATTATTTTTAAAATATAAATATATTAAAGATTTTATTTATTTATGACAGAGAGAGATATTGAGAGAAGAAACACAAGCAGAGGGGAGCTGGAGAGGGAGAAGCAGACTCCTTGCTGAGCAGGGAGCCTGATATGCGGCTCCATCCCAGGGCACTGGGATCATGACCTGAGCTGAAGGCAGATGCTTAATGACTGAGCCATCCAGGCGCCCCTTAAAAATATTTTCTGTCTCTTTGTTGAAGTTCTCACTGCATTCATCTCTTTTTCTCCTGAGTTCAGTGAGCATCTTCATGATCATTGCTTTGGACTCTTTATCAGGTAGATTACTAATCTCTATTTTGTTTAGTTCTTATTTTGAATTTTTGCCCTGTTCTTTTGATTGGAACATATTTCTTTGTCTTGTCATTTTGTCTGAATCTCTGTGTTTCTATGTATTAACTTTCAGTCTTGAAGGAGTGGCTCTATATAGAAGGTGTACTGTGGGGTCACAAGTACAATTGGCTGGTGACCAGAACTAGGTGCTCCAGGGGTATCCCATCTGGGGACTGCATGCACTCTCCTGTGATGGCTGAGCTGTGCCTATTGTGGGCATGCTGGTTGATGAGGCTAGCACCTAGCATGACAAGCTATGATTCTGGCCAATTGCTACAGCATGCTAGTAGATAGGGTGGCTTCCCCAGGAACCACTTTACAGGGTTGCTGGTCTTGGCCTTGGCTGAAACTGTCAACCTGGTGTTGGGCAGCAGCTGCTTTGGAGAGAGTGCCTGCTGGTGTGGACCTGCAGGAGAATGCTGGAGTATAGCAGGTGGTGCTTGCAAGGTAGATGGAGAAGGTCAGTTGGGATGGGGCTGGGACAGCTAGAAAGAAGGAGATCTAAAAAAAAAAAAAAGAGGGAAAGAAAGAGAAAGAAAGAAAGAAAAAGAAAGAGAGAAAGAAAGAAAGAAAAAAAGAAAGAGAAAAAAAAAAAAAGCCCGTTAGCACTTCTGTTCATGGTAGTTTCTATACATCACCGCCCCTCTGGTACATGCACTAACATTAATCAGCAAATCTCCTTTATGTATGGTCCAGGTTCTTTTGTAACTGCTGACTTTGTGCTAGGTCTCAGAACAACTGAGATTGTGTATGAACCTTTCAGAAGTAAAGTTTTGGTTTCTGTGGCCCTCTGATTCTCCTCAAGTTAAGCCCTGCTGATTTTCAAAGCTCTTCTGGTACATTTCCCTAGAGCTAGGCTACCCAATGTGGGGCTTGAACTCCTTGCTCCTTAGGGAGGACCTTTATGTTTGTGATATCTGTTGTACTTGTGCGTTGCCATCTGGGGGTGTAAGTCCTGACTAGACTACATCTCTGTCCCTCCTACCCTTCTCAGTGTGTCTTTTTTATTTAGACCTTTAGTTGTGGAAAAGTTGTTCTGCTAGTCATCAGGTTGTCCTTGGAGAGTATTGTTCTACATGTACAGTTGACCCTTGAATAACATGGGTTTGAACTGTATGTGTCCATTTAAACTTGAATTTTTTTGATAAGTACGGTAAGCTACTAAATGTATTTTCTCTTCCTTAAGATTTTCTCTTTTTTTTCTGGCTTACTTTATTTTAAGAATACAGTACATAATACATATAACATACAAAATATGTGTTAATCATCTGTTTATGTTATCAGTAAGGTTTCTGGTCAACAGGAAGCTATTAGTGTTTAAGTTTTTAGGGAGTAAAAAATTATGGGTGGATTTGGGGCTGTGCATAGTATTGAAACTCCTAACTTCTATGTTGTTCAAGGGTCAACTGTAGTTGTAGTTTTGTGTGTGTGTGGGAGTTGGTAAGCTCAGGATCTTTCCTGCCATCTTGATCAAGATTTCTATGATTAGTAATTTTATTTTGGATTTCTGGAAGGTTAGCAAGGTTGAACAAACTTAGCTGGAGAATTAAGCTATAAGATTTAATGGGTATTTAAAAATCCATGCCATGGTGTATTGGATTTCAAATCTTTCTCTCTGCCATCTTACCAGTTTTATTTCCTGTTCTTCCTCAACCACTAGCCTTTGATCTACTGGGTTTCTTCTTATTTTTCCCCATTGTCCCAAGAACTTGCTATGCTTATTTCTATCTGTGTTCCTTTGCTCATGCTATTTCCCCATAAGTGGGCTGTTCTTTCCTTTTCTGCTTCACATATTTAAGGTCTGGGTATTCTTCAGGTAAAGTTTAATTACTACCACCCCTATCAATTTTCTTTGAGTTCTCAAACATTCATTTCTTTCTTTTCAAACTATTTTAACAGTTGCTTGTGTTTTTATACTTTACCTTTTATAGTTATAATTATTAACTGTTTTAGGGATATGTGTTGGCCTCAACAAATCCCCATAGCAACTTCTGTCCTTGATATATTGATTCTGTATTGTTTCCTTAACCAAATAGTGAGCTCTATAAAGGGAGAAGTTAATTTTTGGAACCACTCATAATGTCTGCAGCAGTAAAAAGCATATAGATGGCTAATAAGTATATATGAATTGCTAAAAAGAATAAAAACTGAGATTTTAGAAATCTAAGACCTCTATTTTCATGGAGAAGACACAAGTAGGTGTGTTCAGAATGAAATCATTTTATTCACAAAAATTGGTATTAATATACAATTTTTTTATCTACTTATACTTTAATGCCCATAGAAAGAAAATGGCTAAATGGATTCATAAATTGAATTCTCATCAGCAGCCTATATGGAGGCTGAATTCTAAAAGCTATAGTTCATAGCACCATAAAAATGAAAATCTTTGACTAGTTATCACCCCTGTGTTTGACTTTGCTTATCTTCTCTTCAGGGGGAATTTATCTGGGAAAGAATAAAAAGTCATGTGGGCAAAGAGCAAGACACAATAAAGAGAGCACCACCTGTCATAGAAGGGGAAAGAAGTCAACTATTAATTTCTGCCATTGGAAACTGTGTCTGAAATTTTTGACATGTTTGAGGGTAACAGTTAATGTGTTTATTTGTTCTCTTCTGAATCATATTCTTTGTTAAGCCCACTGCTCCCATGGGAGGTGAGATTTCTTGTTAGAGAAAGATAGTCCACACATTTATATAGGCTTAAGCTTAAGCTTATATTGGACAGTGTGGACCATACTGAGATCTAGCAGGACAGAGTGTTATCTTTTATTGTATTCCCTCTTTACTTCCCGTGGATTTCTTTCTCTGAGCTGAGTGTCCCTATGTGTACATCCGAGTAGCTGAGCAAGTGCACTACCAGTGACCAGTTGTGTCTTTTTAGGATTTATTGTGAAGGAGTTGCCAGCCCAGTAATGCATCACTTTGGATTGCTTACCATCTTTCCAGCTTTACTTATGGTTTTCCTTACTTTTGCTCCCTGGGGAACTCTATGCTTCAGGTGAATCTTAAGAGCTTCCTCCTGCCTCAAGCTATTTTTTTCAGGGAACTTTGGCTAATACAGATAGTAATGACTTGTTTACATCCTTGTCCCATTTGGGAGACTGTTTACCCCTTGAAAGCAGGAACCATGTCACATTGCTTGTTATATCTACTTCAGGACCTGACAATAGATCAGAGGACCATGTTCATAGACTAGACTTATACATGAAAACAGGGAATTTAGAATAAAAATATTCTTCGTAAAATTGAAACCTTCAAATATTATTATTA
The DNA here is from genome assembly GCF_902655055.1 of Lutra lutra. Classification (NCBI taxonomy): domain Eukaryota; kingdom Metazoa; phylum Chordata; class Mammalia; order Carnivora; family Mustelidae; genus Lutra; species Lutra lutra. The sequence continues at coordinate 52,822,573 of NC_062289.1, read as the reverse complement.
AACAAGTCTTTAGTCTTACTGACTAATATTTAAAAATCATCTCTTGTATATGAAGTATAATGTGCTATTTGAGTAATAGATAAATTAAGAAAAAGAAAGTTTTATTAAGCAAATAATTTAAAGCCCCAGTGGTATTTTTGCTGTTTGGTTATTGCTACCAGTAAGATAATTCTTATTAAAAATGAACTAAAAAAATTTGAAATTTGTGTAATATACTTAAACATCTTAGAATTTGGCTGTCTCTGAAAGGTAAAGGATAAGTAAACAAGTAAGCATCTTGTTTGACAGGAAATAAAGGCAGAATGCCCATTATGTTCATAAAAAGAGAAATCTAAATAAGGTCAGATTGGGAATAAAGCAAATCTAAGCACCTTCTGTAGAATTTGCAATAAACTACAGATGCCAAACATTTATCTTACTTAGTCTAGCACTAAGCTCAAACAAAGTAAGTTAATTTCCCAGAGTGGATTCATAATGGTAAAAAAAAATTTGCAATTACAGATAGGAGGATGGTGGGAAGATCATAAACTCAGTAATTTATGATTGAGAATATATGTTGATCATGAATACTGCATATTTGGGGCTGTGAGATTAAGTGTGAGCCCTATGTGACTGCATTCAGGTTTGGGCCTGGAGTAAACAAAGTGCACACTTTAGGAATTTACACCACAATCTGAGCATTAAGTCTACCCTTTTAACTTTTATTTCCAGCTTTGTGTCATAGAATTTGTTTATGTGTATTGAAGGAAGGTTCCAGATGAAGAGACCAATAGTAATATTGCACTTAAAAAATAGCTCTTAAAGAATGTATGTGGAAATGTTCTAAATTTTAGAATCCCAAATTTAAGCATTTCAGGAAATCTGATTTTTTAAAATGAAAAATGGAAGTTTTCCTTGTGGGAAAGAGGAAGGAATAAAGATACCCATTTTTATTGAGCTAGAAGCTTTGTACATATAATCTCACTGAATTTTGATTACAATCAGTCTTCTGGAGTATGAGTGTTCCCATTGCATAACTGAGTAACCAGGGCTCAGACACTTACTTTCAGAGCCACCCAGTCAGTAATTGGTAGAGTTAGAATATAAACCCAGGCAAACTGCCTCCAGAAACTCTGTCCTATTGCCTATGTTATGTTGCCTGGTTATCACCAACTTGTTGGCAAAACTGAAGAATTGAAAAATTAAGTTTAAGAATTTAATTCTTATTAAATGCCTCAGTCTTATCCATGGAACCACTGTGAATTTGTCAATCTTTTACTCTATCATTGGGTTGTTTTTGTGTAAACTGGACTGGCATGAAGAATTGTCTTGAAAGAGTGGGAAGTAGGGATTGTCAGGATCCTCCAGAGAAATGGAACAAAATGAACCATCATGGATAATGTAGTCTCTCTCTGCCATCACTGGATGTTGGTTAGTAGACCGTCAACATCTTCAGTGTGAATCTGAGTTTATTGTACAGTTAGTTTCAACCTAAGATAATGGTAATGCTTGAAGTTATGCCTTCAAATTCTGCCTCTCACTTTTGCCTTTGGTTTTAGGTTTGGTACCAATACTTACGTGATTCTTATTTTGATACAGTATAATGTAAAGAACCATACACCTATAACTCAGTGAAAAAGACACAGAGGTGTTTTGCCTGTAAAATATACTCAATTATTCTGCTTGTCTTATGACTCTATTATTATCAAAATATTCTCTATCAGTAGAATGTACAGTTACCAATGAAAAGCAAAGTGCTTTGTTTTCTAGGATAGATGTCTCATATTGGAAATGGTCTATGTTTTATAAAGTCTTGCAAGCAAACGCATACCATTGCTATTTTAAGTGTGTGTGTATGTGTATGTGTAAATGTCGTTTGCGTTAGTTCAAAACTCAAAGTATTCTTTTTTCCTTTTTATCTTAACATACATTTTTACTGTTTTCGTTTCTTTCTGTAAAAACCGCAAATATCATCATGCAGAAATTTCACTTCTTCAGTTTCCTGAGCTCATAGGTCACATTGCTTTTTACTGGAATCTCTACCTGGCTCAGTAACCAAGGCAACAAATCCCTGGTTAATGATTCACTAGAAATTCACTGTGGAGGTGGCTTATTAGTTTTTTTCCCCTAAGAGCTGGGATAAAAAGCTTGCTTGTGATATTTTCATCTATTTCTCCTTTCTCTCTTACTTGAGATCCAGACAACCTAAAGTAAATTTAATTAAAATCAATAGATAAAAATATCCAGTGCTTTAAATTACTATATTGGGACTCACAGTGTTTGTATATATAAATATGGAATATTAATAAGCTTAAGAATATTTTATTTTATGACTTTACTTCTTTCAGTCTGTATTTTTGATATGTACATAAAACAAAAGTAATTTTAAAATGGTGGTTTTACGTTTAAGCAGTATCTTAGTTCTTGGAAGAGTTGTTTATAGAAGGCATCTTTAAGAAGCTACTAACATGCCTTAAGGGGAAGAGGAGAAGACAAGCAAAAATCTGACAGAAGTTTGAATAGGAAAAAAAGTCAACTTTATGGAAAGGAGTAAGTGTGGGAAGAAATTGACGAGAGGCCAAAAACCAAAAAACACTAAAGTAAAGGAACCCTTGGTGTTGCTTAAAAATATTCCACAGTATGCAAAGATACATTTCTAATGGATAAATAAATCCAAATGTATTTCTGGAAAATTTTGTTTTTTACCAAAATATTTGAAGGGAAGGAAGAGGGAAAGGAAATGGGAGAATGATATTTGATGTGTTTCTCAAGTGTTTATAAAAGAGAAAATGACAGTGACACTGGAGAACACAGTTACCTGGCTTGAAAGTGCTAAAATGAATGTCCCTCTTGATAGGAATGGGATACATTAACGACAGACATTTTACATGTTCCCCCTTGCCACAGGGAGCTTTTAGCGCCATGTTTAAAAGGTTCAAAATAACTAAAATCATGAGGTGAGAACTGTCAACTCCAGGAACTATTTTAGAACTCCTATTAATTAGAGAAAACTAATACAAAAAAATTAGAACTTATAAATTAATAGAAGGCATTTATCTATAGTATGACAGTTGTTCATAATACCACAAAACAGGTAATAAAAAACTCATGATTTTGTTATTTTGAAAGCTTGAGAAGAGCATACTTAGGAACACTTAGATACACTATTAGTAAATCTGCCATTTTAATGTTATACAAATTTGGAAATTGTTTCTGGAAGAACAGGTAAGTATTTTATCTGGTAGTTCTGTAGAATGTGTTTGCCATTATGCAACATTAATGGCAGTCTACTACAGATCCTGTAAGAGGATCACTGTTCTGACCATATTCATCTCTAGGAAAAATAATAACAAATTCCCTAAAAGTCAAAAGTGAATACAGGACTACAAGTGGCTGTGGATTGGTTTTTGTGCACCCTTGTCCATGTTCCCACTCCCAGCACAATTTTGCCTGGAGGCCACTCTGTCTCCCTTCTGGCCCACAAACTTTGGGTTGGAGCTGTCTCTACCCCTGGACAATATAGCTGGAGTTCTTACCCAAGCCAAGCCCATCAACACCAACAACCTGGCCAATTTCAACCGAGAAGACTCATTCCAAACTTTTGTTTGCACTTTTGTTGGACTCTCCTCCTAGCTGTGGCCAACATGTGATGATTATGGGAGTCTGAAATTGCAGGAACCTCTGTAGGGAGTCTGAGAATGGAGTCAACTCAGAAGATATTGGTGATAACACCTGAGTCCTGAATAAAACCACACCTGAAGTTCTACTCAATGTGGGCTTTTCATTTAAATAGTACATACATTTTTGTTTAAGCAAATTTTAAATCCCTTCCCCCCACTTGCAACTGAAAAATTTCTAACAGAGGCAGAGCTCTTTAACCTATCCATAGGTCTATCCAGAATAGAGTCAATAGGGTCTGAGTAATTCTGTAATGAAGGCAAGTGTAGCTAGTGCAGGGGATCTCTCTTCTTGGGTGATAACTGGAATATTAGAAAAGAATTTAAAGGCATGTACCAAGACTTCAGGAAGCCTGTATATAAATTAAGGGAAACAAACAACCAACCAATGGCAACAAAATCAAAGAACCATTAGGTGCTATGTTTTACTGTTCTGATAAAGTGACTAGAGAATTATTAGTCATGAGAAGGCTTTGAGAAAAAGATGGGTTTTGAGAAGCAGAAGTAAATAAGGAGAATAACTGGGTTAAATGCCTTTATTATGTATGGGTCAAAATTTAAGTGATTATTTGGGCAGATTTAAATTTTTGAAAATTTTTTATAGTTTATTTCACCAAGATTGTCTATACTGGTCAACATTGTAGTAGAGAGTAAATCACTACTTATACTATTTATGGCATGTAAACAGATACTGAGAGTTGTTTCAGTTTTGGGAACATAATTTGGAAACTGAGGTACCAAACTTAGAGACTATATTAAATGACTTTGTAGAAGACATGAACAACATTTTTCATTAACAGTGTGATTCTCCTTAAAATTATGTTCTGATTTAAAACTTGCAAATGGTTCTATATGCTTTATGGAATTTTTTTCTTTGCCTTGTGAGAATATATAGCAGATCTACTGTTCAGTTACGAGAAATATTTATTTTCTAATGCTTAGTTCCTATTGTTGACAGGTAATATTGGAATAGAATTCAAGGTCAGTTGAAATGATAAGGTTTGGTATTTTCATGCACATGTTGAGGTAGAGTACTTTGCTTTAAATTGGATAGGTGGGGGCGCCTGGGTGGCTCAGTGGGTTAAGCCGCTGCCTTCGGCTCAGGTCATGATCTCAGGGTCTTGGGATCGAGTCCCGCATCGGGCTCTCTGCTCAGCAAGAAGCCTGCTTCCCTCTCTCTCTCTCTCTGCCTGCCTCTCCGTCTACTTGTGATCTCTCTCTCTGTCAAATAAATAAATAAAAAATCTTTAGAAAAAAAAAATAAATTGGATAGGTGAAGGCACAGGACAAAAGGCAGCATGTTAATTAGGAAGGAATAGGGAGTCTTCTTACTGAGATACTGAGAGTATAAAAGATCCTAACATCATCACTAACCTCCAGGGTAGGAAGAGTAGATGGATATTTTAGGGATAATAATGAAAAATAAGTGAACCATATAGTTACGACTATCGGAGACTTAGAACTAAACTACAGAATTTAAGTCTGAAGCTGAATGTGGTGTGAGAAAGAATGCAATTTGTAGATTGAAAGAATTTGTAGATTTAAAGAATAGAGAGAAAGTAATGGAAAATTTAGTGAGAAAAATAATATTTTTGTCAGAAATGTTAATTTATTGTGTGCTTGTTTTATTTGTTTTTCTTATAAAAAAAGAATCCAGAACATCTTGGACATTTAGGCTGCTTCAGAGTAGAGCAGATAACTCTGTAAATCATATCTGTGTTTGAACTTGCAACTTAAGTTAAAAGGAAGTATGACATTGTTATAAGTTCACAGGCTGGAATATTGAGTCTGTTTTTAAGAGCTGTCAAAAAAAGCACCAAAATGGTGAAATATCTTTTCTTTTCCCATAAAATGATTGATTCTTAGAAAATAAAGTAGATATTGATATTAACCTGCTGGTTTCTGTTACAAACATAAAGGAGTGGTTCTTACAGATGCAATGTATCAAAAAACCAAAATTAACACACTGCCAAAGTAGCTCAATTGCAAGCATCATATACCTCTAAGAAATTTACCAGAAAGTTCTTCCTTAAGCCTTGAAATGGAAACAAGCAAGCTAACAAAACCCTATAGAGCAGCATGCAACTCCCAATATAAGAAAAGACTGGAGTAGACTACAGGTCAATCTGGCCTCTCCAAAGTAGCTTAGATGTTTCTTTTTTTTTTTTTTTAAGATTTTATTTATTTATTTGACAGAGAGAGATCACAAGTAGATGGAGAGGCAGGCAGAGAGAGAGAGAGAGAGGGAAGCAGGCTCCCTGCTGAGCAGAGAGCCCGATGCGGGACTCGATCCCAGGACCCTGAGATCATGACCTGAGCCGAAGGCAGCGGCTTAACCCACTGAGCCACCCAGGCGCCCCTTAGATGTTTCTTTTGATCACTAATTATTATTACCTGTTTCTTTTTAAAAAAAAAAAGGTATTTATTTGAGAGAGAGAGCATGCAAGAGCGTGTGTGAGTGGGGGACAGAGGGAGAGAATCTTCAAGCGGACTCTGCTGAGCATGCGGCATGATGTGGGGCTCAATCTCAGGACCCTGAGATCATTACCTGAGCTGAAATTAAGAGTTGGATCCTTAACGGACTGAGCCCCCCAAGCACCCCAGTTGTTATTACCTATTGCTGATGATTGAATTTAGATGGTTTACCACCAACTGTTTAATAAATATTGTAATAAAGTAACAAGAGAATCTCTTAATGGGTTCAGGAGTTAAATGCCTTTCAAAGATGGTGTATTTTAAGGTGACTTGAAAGTTCCAGCTGTGAAAGTGTTTTAATCAGGTGTAAGAAAAAAATAGCCTGCAGTGTAATAATTACCTATTTAAGGTACTCATTTCTTTGCATACACTTAATGTGTTTTTATCTTTGATTGACCTGCCACATGGTCTCCTTGCATCTACTCTTTTCCACCATCAATTCATTTTCCATGTTGTAGCCTGTTGGTTTTTACAAAATGAGATGTGCTGTGTCCTCTTCTCTCTCCCTGTACCTCCTCCAAGACTTTAGCAACCATGCTAAAGCAGATCTTTAGCTACAGGGCTTGTAATTGACCTAGGGCCTCAGCTGCTAGGTTTGAACACCATTAATGCTTCCTTACTGAGTCCTTTTCTTAGGGCTGCTCTGTGCCTAGCACTGAGGATGATATTAAAGCAGGCACTTCCAGGGCGGGGGTGCGTGTGGGACTCCTGTAAAGGGTCAGTTATTACTCAGTCATTTATGAGATCTTTGCTTATGCGTTATTTCTGGGGAAATCTTTCCCATTCTTTTCATTGAATCAGGTTTACCTGTTCTGTGTACTCATAGCACTAAGAACTTTGCTTCATAGCAAGTTTCACAGGTGATATTTTATATTCAGTGAATGAATATTTGATTCCAGTTTCACCTGGACTGAATATTAAGCTCTGTAAGGGCAGAAAACATGTCTTTTAAGAATTTTGTTTCACTTCTCTATCACCAGCTCCTAGCCCAATACCTGTCATATAGATGTTCAATAAATACCTCAATTAATTCAATAAGTGAATTAATTTAAATATGTAGTGCCCTCAAAAACCTAAAAGAATGTTAATCTGAAATACTTTCCTATCACTAGTGTTCATTTTACATATTAAATGTTAATATTCTCCCCTAATCCTCTGCTTCTTACATTTTTGTTATTCTTAAAGGACCAGTTTATGAAAAGCTTTGCAGAGCTCATATTAAGTTGAGAAACACATTTGAAAATTTTTTCTTTGCATTATATTCTTTTTATTTATTTATTTATTTATTTTCTTATTTTTATTTATTTTTTTAAAAGACTTTATTTATTTATTTGACAGACAGAGATCACAAGTAGGTAGAGAGGCAGACAGATAGAGAGAGAGGGGCGAAGCAGGCTCCCTGCAGAGCAGAGAGCCCGATGTGGGGCTCGATCCCATGACACTGGGATCATGACCTGAGCCAAAGGCAGAGGCTTTAACCCATTGAGCCACCCAGGTGCCCCTATTCTTTTTTTTAGTATCAAAGTTAATATGTGTAAAGTTGTCAAGTAGATCCACAATTTTTTTAAGTTATTTTATTAACATAAAATGTATTATTTGCCCCAGGGGTATAGGTCTGTGAATCATCAGGCTTACACATTTCACAGCACTCACCATAGCACATACCCTCCCCAATGTCCATCACCCAGCAACCCTATCCCTACCCTCCTCACCCCCCGAGAAGCCCTCAGTTTGTTTTGTGAGATTAAAAGTCTCTTATGGTTTGTCTCCCTCAAATTCCTATCTTGTTTCATTTTTTCCTTGTCTACCTCCCACAACCTCCCACCCTGCCTCTCAAATTCCTCATATCAGAAAGATCATATGATAATTGTCTTTCTCTGATTGACTTATTTTGCTCAGCATAATACCCTCCAGTTCCATTCATGTTGTTGCAAATGGCAACATTTCATTTCTTTTGATGGCTGCATAGTATTCCATTGTATATATATATACCACATCTTCCTTATCCATTCATCTGTTGATGGACATCTAGGTTCTTTCCTTAGTTTGGCTATTGTCCATAATGCTTTTCATGAAGAATAATACTCCCTACAACTCTGTTTTCCCTCCTTTTTTGTTTCCTAGAGCTCAGTGATTTTTAGATATTTCTTTTTCATCTTCCTTCATACCTCAAAATAACACAATTGTATGGCAACTTTTATGTTTTTTACAGTTAGACATCATCTATTGACTTCCTACCATAAAAGATTAGACTTTATCTTTCTTTAATCATTTTCTACTTGTTACCAAGCACTGTACTGCATGTTTCCCATTCCCCTCATCCTTCTGAAAAATCCATATATTAAGATTTTTATATTAATATTCATTTGTGTTAACATGATTTTTTTAAATGCTGTTTTCAGGTGAGCCCATTACTACTCTTAGACACTTGCAAAGGGGTCTGTGTCTTGTGAGCCAGACTTTAGAAGTTTTTGCTCTGGCCTTTCTTCCTAGGAGTGGAATTCAGAGAACCAAAGAAACTCTCTTTTCAGATCTCAATTTGGGTCCCTGAATTCCCTGCCTAAATGATCCTGAAGCTGCTTCTATAGCCTGTGCAGGACCCATCCTCATGTGTCCCACTGAAGGTGGATGGTACCACCTGTGTAGCATCTAAGGGGAAAATGTGAGGGTGTGATCCAAGCTTGGATACATGTGTTGGTCTTTAAACATGCCCACAAATTTCTTCAGTGTGTGGGCTGGACCTTGAGGCTGGAATAGAAAGGGGTAGGCTCTTGGTTTGAGGTCAGTAGCTAGCTCTCCATCTACTGCTAAGCTCTGGTGTGGAACTCTGAGAAGTACCAGGGTTTAAATTCAATCCTGGACTTCTAGGTGATTTACTTAAGGTAGGAGGATAGGATGTATTTTATTCAATACTTTTTTTTAGCTTGATTTACATTTAAAAAATGTATAGTTATATGATATATGGGCCTTCATTTATCTTTCCCCTGCCCCTTCCCCAAATGTCAGAGGTGGGCCTAGCTTAGTTATGTATTGTACAGTGATTATTTTCTTTACTTGCATAGATTTTAAAATGTCTTTTGCTGGAATTAATAATTGTCTTGTGTTGCATTTGCTTTGTTTTCTCTGTGCTTATCTCTTATCCTTAACTTATCCCTTGGAAGTTTATTATTATTATTTTTAAAGATTTAATTCATTTATTTGGCAGAGAGAGACACAGCAAGACAGGAAACACAAGCAGGGGTTGTGAGCAGGCTTCCCCTGCCAAGCAGAGACCTCAATGCCAATGAGATCATGACCTGAATGGAAGGCAGAGGCTTAATGACTGAGCCACCCAGGTGTGCCCTCCCCTTCACCTCCACCAGAAGTTTACATCTCTTCTTAATTTATCAAAAAATTCAGGTAATGTATCTTTTTCATCTTTTGGAGATGTTCCTACTGGAGGTTTTTTCTTATTGTTAAAATTGTGATAAAATAGATATAACATAGAATTTATCATCTTAATTTTTTTAAGTGTACAGTTTGGTAGTATTAAGTACGTTCATATTGTACAACCATCAATATCATCCATCTCCAGAACTCTTTTCATCTTGTAAAAACTGAAACTCTGTTCCCATTAAACAACAGCTCCCCTCTCCTCCCCCACTATAGGCCCTGGCAACCACCATTCTGCTTCCTCTGTCTATAATTTTGTCTAATCTAAGTGCTTTACATAAGTAGAATCATATGTGTTTGTTTATTATTATTATTATTTTTTGGTGATTGGCTTATTTCACTTAGCATAATACCATCAAGGTTCATTCATGCTATACCGTATGTCAGAGTTTCCTTTTTTTAAAAAGTCTGAATGGTATTCCATTATATGTATGTATCACATTTTGCTTATCCATTCATCCATCAGTGGACACAGGGGTTGTGTCCACATTTTAGCTATTGTGAATAATGCTGCTGTGAGCATGAGTATACAGATACATCATTGAAAATCTTCTTTAGTTCTTTTGGTTATATAACCACAAATGGAATTGCTGGATCATATGGTAATTCTATTTTAAAAATGTTGAAGAACTCTCATACTGTTTTCCACAGTGGCTGCACCATTTTACATTACCACTAATAGTGTACAGTTGTTCCAGTTTCTCCACATCCTCTCTGGACTTGTTATTTTCTATTGATTGATTGATTGATTTATGATGGTGGCCATCTGAATGTGTGTGAGATAGTATCTCATTGTGGTTTTGATTTGCATTTCTCTAATGATTAGTGATGTTGAGCATCTTTTCTTGTACTTTACATAACATTTATATATCTTCTTTGAAGAAATGTTCATTCAAGTTTTTTGCCCATTTTGGAGTTGGGTTGTTTGTTTTATTGCTGTTGAGATCTAAGATTTTATATTTATTCTAAATATTAATCCTTATCAAATATATCATTTGCAAATAGTTTCCTATTTACTCTGTTAATAGACTTACTCCGTTGCCTTTTTTTTAAGATTTTATTTATTTATTTGACAGACAGAGATCACAAGTAGGCAAGAGAGGCAGGCAGAGAGAGAGGGGAGGAAGCAGGCTCCCCGTGGAGCAGAAAGCCTGATGCGGGGCTCGATCCCAGGACCCTGGGATCATGACCTGAGCCAAAGGCAGAGGCTTTAACCCACTGAGCCACCCAGGCACCCCTACTCTGTTGCCTTTTGATGCTTTTTGTTTGTGTGCATGGTCTATGGAGTGGTTCTCAAGAACTTTGTTAGATAGCAGAAATTCCCTGGGGAACTACTTTAAAAATGCAAAGACCCAAGTCCTATGCTTGGTTAAATAAATTTGAGCCTCTGTGTTCTACAGTACCTTCTCACTTGATTCTGATGCATACCTAATTTGGGAACAATAGGCCTGTGGGCACATTAGAATCACTGGAGTCTCACACCTAGAAATTCTTTTTATAAAAATTTTAATTCAGGTATAATTAACATACAATTTTATTTAGTTTCAGGTGTACAATATAATGATTCAACAATTCTATACATTACTCAGTGCTCATGAAGATAAGTGTACTCTTAATCCTTTATAATCTATGAGGCATACAATTTAAAACATTTTGCAAAGCCCAACTTGACTATTTTTTCTTTTCTTGCCCATATCTTTGGTGTCATCCAAGAATTTATGCTAAGTCTAGTATTGTGAAGCGTTTGCCCTGTGTTTTCTTCTAAGAGTTTAATAGTTTTAGGTCTTTGGTTACTTAGGTCTTTGGTTCATTTTGAATTAATTTTTGTGTATGGTGTTAGGTAGGATCCAACTTCATTCTTTTGCATATGGATAGCCACTTTTCCTAGCACATTTTGTTGGAAAGACTGTCCTTTCCCTATTGAGTGACCATGACACCCTTGTGAAGAATCATTTGACTACATATGGCAGGATTTATTTCTGGAGTCTGGTCTATTCCATTGGTCCAAACATCTGTCTTTATGCCAGGACCATACTGTATTAGTTACTATAGCTTTGTGATAAGTTTTTAAACCAGGAAGTATGAGTCCTCCAGCATTGTTCTTTTTCAAGATTAGTTTAGCTGCTTGGAGTCCCCTGAGATTCCTTGTTATTTCTATGGTGCATTTTTCTATTCTTGCCAAAAACATCATTGGGATTTTGATAGGGATCATACTAAATCTGTAGGTTGCTTTGGGTAGTACTGAAATCTTAACAATATTAAGTCTTTTCATTCATGAACATAGGATGCATTTCCATTTACTTATGTCTTCTTTAATATCTTTCAGCAATTTTTAAAAAAATTTATTTATTTGACAGACAGAGATCACAAGTAGGCAGAGAGGCAGGCAGAGAGAGAGAAGGAAGCAGGCTCTCTGCTGAGCAGAGAGCCCGATGCGGGGCTCAATCCCAGGACCCTGGGATCATGACCTGAGCTGAAGGCAGAGGCTTTAACCCACTGAGCCACCCAGGTGCCTCTCAGCAATGTTTTATAGTAAAAGTCTTTTATATCCTTGGTTAATTTCAAAGTATTCAATCCTTTGTTTGTTTTACAGATTTCATTTTAAAATAGGTTTGAATTCACAACAGATCTTACACACAATGATTTCAATAAATCAGGCACTCCAGAAAACAATGTAGAGATATGACAGTTATGTAATGACTTCTTAATAGTACAATAGTACAATAAGGGATAAAGACCTTTTTCAAATAGGGAAAGAAATGAATCTTTCTATAGTATTAACCCCTAAAATCTATTCTCCTTTATAGACAATAATATTATTGTCAGTCTCGTATACTTTTACTTTATAAAAAACTTCCAGAGGAAGAAATTCTGGAGATTTTCTCAGATATGCACAGCTACATTTTTCTGTAGTGCTTATAACATCTGCAAAGTATGGCACATCTGAATTCAGATTCTTATGATCACGGGGCTTCTTAATTGCCTCCATATACTCTTTGAGGTCAGTCAAAATCATTACCATGCCTGTAACAGGATCATTCACTCCATGTACTATCACTGCAACTTTATAATTGTGGCCATGGTCATTGGGATTGTTCCATTTCTCAAACAATTTTAAGTTTTCTTGGTTACTCAGAGATTTGCTGTCAAGCTGGTGGGTCATGCTAAAGGAGATGATGGGGACCTTGTAGTAACCAACCATACCTCCTGCTCTTGTCACCTCACTGCTAGTATTTTATTTATTTATTTAAAGATTTTATTGACTTATTTGAGAGAGAGAAATCATAAGCAACAGGAGAGACAGAGGGAGAGGGAGAAGCAGATTCCTTGCTGAGCAGGGAGCCACATGAGCCTCAATCTCAGGACCTTGGGATCATGACCTGGGCTGAAGGCAGATGCTTAACTTGACTGAGCCATCCAGGAGCCCCTATTCTTTCTTTCTTTTTTTTTTTTTAAACCTCAGAAATTATTGTTTTTTAGACTTAAAAAAAATTTTATTTAATCTCTATACTCAAGGTGGACCTGGAACTCACAAACCTGAGATTAAGAGTAACATGCTCTACTGATTGAGCCAGCCAGGTGCCCCTGGAAAGGACAAACTTCCAGCTTTTTTTTTTTTTTTAAAGTAATCTTAAGTTTGAGCCCAGTGTGGGGCTCAAAGCCATGACCCTGAGATCAAGATTCACATCCTCTACCAACTGAACCAGCCAGGAACCCCAGTATCTTATTGTTTTTGATGCTATTATAAATGGATTGCTTTCTTAATTTCTTTTCCATATTGTTCATTGTTTATTATATAGAAATGCAACTAGTTTTTGCATGTTGCCTTTATATCCCGCTATTTTGCTGAATTTGATTATCCTAGTAATTTTTTCGGTGGGTGGAACCTGTAGTGTTTTTGATATGTAAGATCATATCATCTTGCTTTTACTTCTTCATTTCCAATTTGGGTGCCTTTTATTTCTTTCTTGCCTAATTCCTTTGGCTTGAAGTGGTGAAAGTGGGCCTTCTGGCTTTGTTTCTGATCTTAGAAGAAAAGCTTTCAGTTTTTCACCATTGAGTATGATGTTTGCTATGGGTTTTTCATATATGGCTTTTATTATGTTTTGTTATCTTGTGGTAGTTTACTTCCATTCTTAGTGTATTTATTTATTTATTTATTTATCTCTTGAAAGGGTGCTGAATTTTATCAGATGCTTTTTCTGCATCAATTGAGATGACCATAGGGTTCTTCCATCATTCTGTTGCTGTAGTGTGTTTATACTGATCAATTTTTTTTAAACTTTGTCAATCTTTTTTTTTTTAAGATTTTTTTAACTGTATTTATTTGTCAGAGAGAGAAGGAGAGTGGCAAGCAGAGGGAGAATCTAGTTCCCTGCTGAGCAAGGAGCCTGATGTGAGACTCAATTCCAGGACCCTGGGATCGTGACCTGAGCTGAAGGCAGATGCTTAACTGACTGAGCCACCCAGGCATCCCTATACTGATCAATTTTCATGTTGAGTTCTCCTTGCATTCCAGGAATAAATCCCACTTGGTCATGGTGTCTAATCTTTCTAATATACTTGTGAATACAGTTTACTGGTATTTTGTTAAGGAGTTTTGCATCAACATTCATAAAAGATATTGGTCTGTAGTTTTCTTTCCTTATAGTGTCCTTGGCTTTGTAATTAGAGTAATGCTGGCTTCGTAAAATGAGTTAGGAAGTGTTCCTGCCTCTTCAATTTTTTGCAACAGAAGGGTTGGTGTTAGTTCATCAATGGTATTAGCTAATTCAATGTGTAGTAGAATTCACCAGTGCATCCATCTCATCCAGAGTTGTTCTTTGTCAGGAGATTTTTGATTATTGATTCTGTCTTTTAATCTATCATTTTGTTTTTCTATCTTTGTGATTTAATCTTGGTAGATTTTATGTTTCTAAGAATTCATTTCATGTAGGTTATCCAATTTGTTGATGTACAACTATTCATAATACTCTAATTCTTTTTATTTCTGTAGGATCAGTAGTAATGAATAGCGATTCCTACTATTTGGAGGACAGAGTCCTTATTGGCCATCCTGTCTTCCACAAGCCATGCAAGCTGCTCCAGGAGCATGTGCACAGCTGCCTGCCATGGAACCGAACCATGGGGAATGGGTTGCTGCTGCAGTGCTAAGAGCTGAAATTCGCTGAAGTTAACTGCAATTTACAGTCCCAACCTTTGCCTGGAAGTGGCAAGCCTTCATTAGACTCCAGAGTTCCAAAATAGTTATATCACAAAGATTCTGAGAGTGTAATTTTTATCTGGATGGAGAGATGGATCCCTGGTGCTTCCTACAGTATCATCCACCATAAATATTTCCCAACTGGAGCTTTTGACTTGCTGTTATCTAGACTGGTTGCTCTTTAGGCCTCCTGCATAGCTGATATCTTAACTCACTCATCTCTCTCATTATGGGAGATTCTGGCCAAGTCTTTGTTAATTGGATCACATTTCCTAAGGTCCCATGTCTTCATCTTTCTTGGTTTACTCATCCAGTGGCCTTTTAAATGGAGGTAACTGGGAGACCAATTTTTGACATATGTTTGAAAATACCTTTATTCTGGTGGCTCAGGCGGTTAAGCTTTAAAGTCTGCCTTTGGCTCAGGTCATGATCCCAGGGTCCTGGGACTGAGTCCCACATCGGGCTCCTTGCTCAATGGGGAGCCTGCTTCTCCCTCTGCCTGCCACTCCCCCTGCTTGTGTTCTCTCTCTGACAAATAAATAAATAGAATCTTAAAAAAAAATGCCTTATCTGAATCCATCTTTTAAAAAAACAATTATTTTATTTTATTTTTTTTCAGTGTTCCAAAATTCATTCTTTATGCACCACACCCAGTGCTCCATACAATACATGCCCTCCATAATACCCACCATCAGGCTCACCCAACCCCCACTGCCTCCCCTCCAAAACCCTCAGTTTGTTTTGGTTGGATATATAATTCTATATTACAAATAATTTTTGAAAAGATTTTATTTATTTGTTTGACAGACAGAGATCACAAGTAGTCAGAGGGGCAGGCAGAGAGAGAGAAGGAAGCAGACTCCCCGCTGAGCAGAGAGCCTGATGTGGGGCTCGATTCCAGGATCCTGGGACCATGACCTGAGCCGAAGGCAGATGCTTAACCCACTGAGCCACCCAGGTGCCCCTATATTGCAAATAATTTATCTCATAATTTTGAAGACATTTCTTCCAGCTTCCAGTGTACCTTTTGAGAAGTGTGATCCAATTTGATTCTTGATCCTTTGTGTGTAAATTCATTTTATTTCTGGAAGTTTTAAGAGCAGTCTGTCTGACTCAGTTCTGATATTTCCTGGTGATGTACCTTAGAATAGGGCTATTTTTAGCTACTATTCTATGCTCTCATGGATTCTTTCAATGTGGAAATGTATTTTTCAGATTTGGAAAATTTTCATTTTTCTCTGTTCTCTTGTTCTGGAACTCTTTTATTATGATGTTGGATCTCTTGGACTTTGCCTCTAACTATCTTTTCTTTCTTATTTTTCATACCTTTGTCTTTTTGATTCTACTTTCTGAGAGATTTTTTTTATTATCTAGTCATTCTAGAAATCGAGTTTTTCATTTCTACAACTCTTTTTAAAAAGTTAAAGAACTTTTTTTTTGTTTTCTGAAAGTTTCTTCTCTGCAACATTATCTTGTTGCTTTATTGATGCAAAATCTTATTTCTTTTGGAGAATTCTGATGATACATTGTAAAAAAAATGTAAAAAAAATTTCTTGAATGATCTCTGTTTCCTTCAGTTTCCTTTATCTCTCTTTGTTTTGTTTTTTTCTGGAAACGTGGTGTCTTTCTATGTGTATTGTCCTTGGCTGTGAATTAATATTTAACTGTGGTCCACTAAGAAGCTGATTGCATGTACAGGGATTGTTGAGTATGGACTTTATAATAGGCTGAGCTGATTTGATTATTTCATGGAGGATACACTCAAATATCAATATCTTTAGTTTCTTTTTTGTGTTTTTTGGTCAGATTCTGCACATAAAGATCTCTCTTGCCAATGTTTTGTGATCCAAGTCAGGGAAGAGGTTTAGGGTTTCAACGTTCAATCTCCTTCAGTAGGATATGGCTTCAGATCCTCTTCAGTATGGAACCCCTAACTTCAACTGTGCTTGGTGTCCCAGTCCAGAGGCTCTCTGTTTTCCCGTTCCCTGAGGTGAAGGAGTGTCAGTCACTCAGCTGAGCAAAGTAGGGGAGCTCATTTAGGCCTTCTTTACCGAACTTTCAACATTCTTCCCAGTTTTAGCTACATCTGCATTTTCAATACAGAATTTCCTAAAGCTGCTGATAGCTGAGACCTGTGAAGATTTGGGTTTGTAATTTAGGTTTCTGCTTAGTTTTTCCCATAGACAACTTAGGATTCAGCCTTTTTTTTTTTTTTTTTGCAGAAATATCCATTCGTTCTTATGCTTTGCATCTCCCCAAATTTTGCTGCCATTAAAAAAAATTGATTTTAAATTTTAGAGCAGTTATAGGTTCACAGCAAAATTGAGTGAAAAGTACAGCAATCTCTCTCCACTCTTGCACAGCCTCTTCTATTATCAACATTCCTCACTGGAGTGTTACCTTGGTTACAATTGATGAACCTACATAGACACATCATTATCACCCCCAAGTCAGTAGCTTACCTTAGGGTTCACTCTTGATGTACATTCTGTGGGTTTGGACAAATATATAATGACATATATCTGCCATTGCAGTATCATAAGGGTAGTTTTGCTGCCCTAAAAATCCTTTCTGTTCTGCTTACTCATTCCTTTCTTCCCCAACCCCTGCCATTATTTTTTTCCCCCAAGACTCCTTGTGCTTGTAAGTTTATGCTTTCCTTTAAGATAATACCTTTAAAGAAAAACAATACCCTTTACAGTTTTGTTAGTGAGAATTTACAAAGAAGAAGAGGTAAATGTGTGTGTTCAATCTGCCACATGATAACCAGCTTGAAGAAATATTTTTAAAACAGAGCAATGTACATTTTGTTTAGTTTCTCAAGTCTGATAAAAAACAACAGGTCAGTATTTTGTAGTCAAAAGTCAGTTTTCAGGAAATTTAATTTTTGCTGTATTAGAAACACTTGGTGTTTTTCTTTGTCCTAAAGAGAAAGTATTAAAATTTGAAAAGACTATTTTACCCTTTCCCATAAAAAACACTTATAAGCCCTCAACACTTACAAAACTTTAAAGTGATTATTTTGTTCCAATATTTAATTTATAGGAAATCAAAGCCTAGAAATTAGGTGGCATTTTGGAACTATACTTTCTGTTCCTGGAAGAAATGAAACTCAAGCTTAGGTGTTTTGAGGGAGGAGTGATAGTGATGGAAAAGGAGTGGAGAGGGAGATTATGGGTTAGGAAGAGAATCAGTAAGATGCTGGCCAGAGGAAAAGTTGTCTCTTGGCTGAAGTACAACTGGTTTTGGTGTCATTTATTCTCCTTTTGGCTCCCTCTTCATCAGAGATCTAATGCTTCCCACATGTTTAATTTTTTTTCTCTTGAGGAGGAAGGCAGTTTGTATAACTCACACAGACTCTAATCATATGTGTTACTTCTCCTAGGAGTATTTACATTTTCAAAGAGGGTATGGGAAGAGGTGTCCCAGGATACTCAAATGATGAAATTTTATATGTCTTAATTATTTAAGTAGGGTAATTATTTTGCAATTGTAGTTGTTTGCAGGTGCTTCTCAGTTTTTTCTATTCTGGCTATTTTGTGAGACCACCCTGAACCCCCTGTGTACCTCCCCCCCAAAAAGGGGAGGATTTCTGAAAATCTTTCTCCTGGTTAGATATTTAGCTTAGTTTGAACTTCATTCAAACTGGTTGTTGTTATAACTGTTTTGTTTTTCATGAAAAAAAAATTTTAAAATAGCAACATTTGGAATTCCATTACACAGTCCATGTAATCTCAAGTTTTCCCTTTCAATGCAATGGTAAAAACCAGGACTTAAAAAAGTAAATCAGAAATAATGCAACTGGAAAGGATATATCATTTTTTGCCTGTAAATTATTCATATGGTTATAAAACCCAAGGGTACAAATTAAGCAATGATAATTAATTAGAGTTTAGGAAAGACTGGATATCAATAAATACATAAAAATAAAGACTTTTACACTAACAATAATTAGTTATAAAAATGTACTAATAAAATGATTGCCTTTGGGGCACCTGGGTGGCTCAATGGTTTAAAGCCTCTGCCTTCAGCTCGGGTCATGATCTTAGGGTCCTGGGATAGAGCCCCTTGTCAGGCTTTCTGCTTAGCGGGAAGCCTGTTCCCCCTGCCCCACACCTGCCTCTCTGCCTACTAATGATCTCTGTCTGTCAAATAAAATATTTTTTAAAAATTTCCTTCATAATAAAAAATATGAATAACCTTAGCAAGAAATATGTGAAAAGCATATGAAGAAGATATGTATAGTTATATTTGATTGAAGCTGAATTAGAATGAATATTATAAAGATATTAAGTTTTCCTAATTTCACTTAAAGATGTAATACACTTTCAATTAAACACACTAATATTTATTTTTTTAAGCAGGACACTATTTTTCTAAAGTTTATATGGAAGAATAAGCTGGCAAGATATGCCAGGAAGTTTTCATAAAAGTTATGTATAATTACCATAGTTGCCATATAATAGAATATATAATTAAATGATATAACTAAAAAAATGTGTTTCTGATCCAGAAATAGATCAGTGGAAAAGGTTAGGCAAGAAACAGACTTTAATATATATCCAAACTTAATAGATGCTTAATAGGCATCATGAATATATAGTTTATAAGTATTCAATAACTAGCATTGGTTAGAAAAGTTTATGAATTTAATTTAGATTCTTAGATTTTCTAAAGAAATTCAGATGTCCTGAAGAGTTAAAGTAAAACTGTTGAACTATAAAATTTAGAAGAATACATATAAAAATAGCTGATATTTGTATATAGAAGAACTTTCTAGGCTTAAATTGATAGATGAAATTACACAGAAAATTTTGATAGGTTTTACCAGAAAAGAAAACCCTTTAAGAAAAATTAAAAACCCTACAATAAAAAACAAATATAAAACTAGATAAAACTATTGGCTTACGTTTATGTATATATGGCAAAGAGCTTTTATTTTCACTATTTTAAAAAATAGGTATCAATAAGAAAAGCTACAATTCTGTTAAAATAAACTGGCAAAGAAAAAGAACACTTACAAAGTGCTGGAAGAGACTGGATGAAAAAATACAACTGGAGAGAAAATGTTTAACCTTTCTAGTAGTCAGAAAAACGTGAAATGAATTAACAATTAAAAGGTATATTCTTGGGACGCTTGGGTGGCTCAGTGGGTTAAGCCTCTGCCTTCGGCTCAGGTCATGATCTCAGGGTCCTGGGTTGGAGCCCCGCATCAGGCTCTCTGCTCAGCAGGGAGCCTGCTTCCTCCTCTCCCTCTGCCTGCCTCTCTGCCTACTTGTGATCTCTCTGTGTGTCAAATAAATAAATAAAATCTTAAAAAAGAAAAAAGTAAAAAAAAAGGTATTATATTCTTGGGGCGCCTGGGTGGCTTAGTCATTAAGTGTCTGCCTTCAGCTTGGGTCATGATGCCAGGGTCCTGGGATCAAGCCCTGCATTGGGCTCCCCTTCTCCCTGTCCCTCTGCCTGCTGCTCCCCCTACTTGTGCTCTCTCTCTTTCTCTGTGTCAATTAAATAAGTAAAAAAATCTTTAAAAAAGGTATTATATTCTTATTACAATTTTTAAAATGATAATAATTGGTGCTTGTTTGAAGGCTTGTTACTGTCTCTGGGAGTCTGAATTAGAACCTTATGCACCTTAGCCGTATACAATGGGAGATTTAACGAAGAGGACCTTTGAAACAATAATATGACTTAAGGAAATTCAGCCTGAAGAAAAAAAACTTATGACACCAAAAGCACAAGCAACAAAAGCAAAAATAAACAAGTGGGACAACATTAAACTAAAAAGCTTCTACACAGTAAAGGAAACAATCAGCAGAGAAAACAGGTAACCTAAGAATGGGAGAAAATATTTACAACTCATGTAGATGATAAGGTGTTAATATCCAAAAAATGTAAGGAATTCTTATAGCACAAGATAAAATACAACAGCAAATAACCCAATTAAAAAAATGGGCAAGGTGTTTGAACAGACATTTCTTCAAAGAAGACATACAGTTGGCCAACATGTATATGAAGATGCTCAACATCTCTAGTCATCAGGGACGTGAAAATGAAAACCACAATGAGATATAACCTCCCACCTGTCAAGATCGCTATTATAAAAAATCAAAAGAAAATAAATGTGAGTCAGGATGTAAAGGAACTTGAATTTCTATACAGTGCTGGTGGGAAATTAAACTGGTGCAGCCACAATGGAAAACAGTATGGACAATACTGAAAAAATTAAAAGTAGAGCTATCATATGACCCAGCAATCCCACTTCTGGATAAATATCTAAAAGAATTGAAACCAGTTATATGAAGAGATACATAAGTGACTCTTAATCTCACAAAACAAACTGAGGGTTGATGGGGGGAGGGGGGTTGGGGGGGTGGGGTTATGGACATCAGGGAGGGTATGTGCTACGGTGAGTGCTGTGAAGTGTGTAAACCTGGCAATTCACAGACCTGTACCCCTGGGGATAAAAATATATTATATGTTTATAAAAAATAAAAAAATTTAAAAAAAGACAGTAAAAAATAAATAAATAAATAAATAAATAAAAGAAAAAGAAAATGTAGTGTTATATATACAATCCAGACTTAAAAAAGAACTTAAAAAAGAAGGAAATCTTCCCATATGTAACAACAGGGATGAACCTGGAGAACATTATGCTGAGTGAATTATAAGCCAGCTACAGAAGGTCAAATACTACATGATTCCACTTATATGATGTATCTAGAATAGTAAAATTGACAGAAACAGAGACTAGAATAGTGGTTGCCAGGATTGAGGGAAGGAGTAAATGTGGACTTGCTGTTCAATGGGTCAGTCATGCAAGATGAGTAAGTTCTAGAGATCTGCTGTACAGCATTGTGCCTGTGGTGAACAGTACCATATTATGCACTTAAAAAATTTGTTAAGAAAAGGCAGTACTAGGGTTGAGTATACTTATCAATGACAAAGTTAAAATCCAAATATAGATTTAAAAACTGATGCATAAATGCTTTTTGAACTGCAGTTTATATTGCTGAAAAACTAGAATCTACATAAATACCCCCAAATAGAAAAAAGATAATAAAACTCTCATATATCTATAAAGTAAATATTACATAAAAAATATTTGCATAGCATCTCTAATGTAAAAGTAGAATATAAATTTAAATGTGATAGTTTCATAACTATATAAAATGCATTTAAAATATAGAAAGAAATACACTAGAATATTCATAACATTTGGCTTTGGATTGTGGGATTATGGATATCATTTATTCTTCTGTTTACTTTGATGAATTTTCTAGATTTTTCCCAGGGGGCATTTGAAATTGTAATTAGGAAAAGTTAACTGTAAGAATGATCACGACCCTCTTTCTGTCCCCTTAGGTAAATTTTAACTTATTTAGTTTCTCTGACCTTTTTGGTAACATCCCACCTTTCTTTTTCTCCTTTATAATAAAAGTCATCTTTATTTATTTATTTATTTATAGATCTAGTTATTTATTTATTTCTTTGAGAAAGAGAGAGAAAGAGAGAATGGGGGAAGGGGGGTGGGTGAGAGGTGGGGACAGAGAGAGAAAGAGAGAGAGAGAGGAAAGAGACTCTCAGATAGACTCTGCTGGTGAAGAGCCTGAGGCAGGGTTCTACCCCAGGACCCTGAGATCACGACCTGAGCCAAAACCAGGAGTTGGATGCTGAACCTACTGAGCCATCTGGGTGCCCCATAAAAGTTGCTTAAAAATGCTTTTGTTCTTGAGGCATCTGGGTGGCTCACAGGTTGGGCATTCCACTCTTGATTTCAACTGGGCTCATGGGTTGGGCCCTGCCATGGGCTCCACAATCAGCACAGAGTCTGCTTGTCCCACCCCCTCTGCTCTGCTCCTGTTCATGTGTGCTTTCTCTCTCGCTGTCAAATAAATAACATCTTTCTTTTAAAAGTTGTTATTTATTTTTTTGATGCAGAGAGAGAGAGAGATAAGTAGGCAGAGAGGCAGGCAGAGAGAGAGAGGGGGAAGCAGGCTCCCCGCCAAGCAGAGAGCACATCGTGGGGTTTGATCCCAGGACTCTGAGATCATGACCTGAGCCAAAGACAGAGGGTTAAACCACTGAGCCACCCAGGCGCCCCAATAAATAACATCTTGAAAAAATGTTTTTACTCTTTCATTTCTTCATCAACTTCAGTTTTCTTTCCCTTTTTTTTCCCCCTTAGTCATTTATCCACCTTTTTGCTATGTTTTGTAATTCTTCATCTTTCCATCTTCTCTGTTATGTCCTATCTGGTCCTTTAAGAAACTTTTTTTTTTTTAAAGATTTTATTTATATTTTTGAGAGAGAGAGAGGGAGCACAAGAAGGAGGAGGGACAGATGGAGAGGGAGAAGGAGACTGCCTGCTGACTGGGGAGCCTGATGTGACACTTATTGCGGGACTCAATCCCAGGACCCTGGGATCATGATCTGAGCTGAAGGCAGAAGCTTAACCAGCTAAGCCACCCAGGTGCCCATCTATCTGGTCCTTTATTTCCTTTCTTATAAAAGGAATATTTCTTCTGGAAGATTCCCATTTTATTGCCTCAAAAATGACTTTGTCTCATTAGAAGGCTTTTTTTCTGTATGTCATATCTGTTAAAGTCTCTACATTATAAAAAGTTAAAAAAGTTCAATATTTAATAAATGCCTCTGTGTGATCTATCTTCTAGCAATTTAAAATTTTCATGTAAGGTTTTTCTATTTTCAGTTATCATTTGGCAAAAACATAATTTAATCTGTATCTTAACACTGCCAAATGTAATTCCTTCCTCAAATATAAAATTATAACATCAAACTTATGGAGGATGTTGAACATTAAATAAAATTAAATAAACAAAAAAAAACTAAGGGGTCACGGGGGCATTTGCCTTTGGCTCAAGTCATGAACCCAGGGTCCTGGGATCAAGCCCCACGTCGGGCTCTCTGCTTGGTGGAGAGCCTGCTTCTCCCTCTCCCTCTGCCTGCTGCTCTGCCTGCTTGTTCTCTTTCCCTGAAAATAAATAAATAAATAAATAAATAAATAAATAAATAAATAAATGGGGTCATGGTTATACATCTGTGTTTCATAATCTTTTATAGACATATTTGAAGAGATGATTATATATAGAATTTCTTTTGACTTAAGCTCTTTCTCTCTTCCCCAGCCTGTCCACATTTTCAATAAAATTTTCTTTGTTATTATTTTCCTAATTCAAATTCATTCTTTGTGATCACACTTAGAAGGTCAAGGAAACAAAATGAGCTTTCAAATTATGCAGCTTTCCCCCTTTGTGTTCCCTCTTTATAGTTTGTTTCCATAGGAAATATCAAGTGGACCTATGTAATATTTGGTCACGCAGTCAGAACTTTAGGGAAAGAAGATTCAGGCCCATTGGTTCAGGTTTAAGGAGTGGCAAAGCCCACCCTGCAGCCTGGTTTGTGATGTGAATACTGTGCAAACAACCTATGGAGCATAGGAGTGTGCTCCATAGGGTAGAACCTTCCAACCCTCCTTGACCTATTTCAGTATATTTCAGCCCAAAGATGGAAATTCACTGTCACGGTCCTCTCTGAAGGTCCGCCAGGGCAGGTCCCTGGGACAATGCAGGGCTAAGTGTTGGTGAAATTTATCTTTTTTTCTGTATTTGGTTTTGTTCATTGGAGGCTGATGGAACAACAGGACATCTTGCAGCTTAGATTTACTGACACACAGGATATTTCCCTTTGAGGGATACAGAGGTTAGGGAAAAAATATGAATTGAATTTATTTTGTTCCACATCTGCCAGTTTATAGCTACTGCTGTAAGAAAAGCCTTTGATAGACAATAGCCAGGGAAAATTCCTACACTTCTGGGCTGTTTCCAACTGGTCTCTTGGGGAGAGCTGTTAATAAATCCTTAGATAGGGGTGGGGAGGAGAGGACACTTCCCTGTCACATTAAATATTAATTTAAAAGTTGATCAAGGCAGTTCAGTAGCAAACGTGTTTCTCAGTCTCCTGAAATGTATGCCCTTGCTGCTGATATATTTTTTTCTTTTTTTTGTAGTCACTGAGAACTACAACATAATCACAGAATTCCTTTTTGTTTATATTCAGCAGAGTTTCTGGGCTTCTAAAGACCTGAATCCTTCTGTCCTCTGTACCTTCTCATATACAAATCACCACAAAACTAAATTTAAAAAATTAAAGCACTAAAAATAATCTGTGACTATGCAGTCTTAGTGGGGATATGAAGGCTGCCCCAGATAGGGGTTCTGGAGCTTTCTTCACCATGAGAACACTTCCTTAGGAAACTTGGTCTGATTGTGAAATATCTTTTCCTATGTCTTCTAGCTTCAAAAACTCTCTGATCCCATGGGAGAGATCAGCTCTGAAAGAAAGAAAATGGTTTTTGGCTTACTACAATCCATCTTCTTTTCTCTCTCATTTCTGTTTCTTTGCTCCCCTGCATGACTCTCCTGTTACACACACACACACACACACACACACACCCCCCTCATTGCATACAGACACACAGTTACCATGTACACACATATCATGTACCCAGACACCCTTGTAGACATCACCTATACATATATGCACAGATACCATGTACATACACATACATATCCTACAGACACACCCATATACATGAGTAAACCTTGGATTTAGATTTTTGATATATATTAATATATATTAATGGCTTTTACTGATAATTTCTATGTTTTGTGGCATTAATGTAGTAACATTACTTGGCAATATTTGATATCATCAGAGAACTCATATAGATCACACTATTTTCTCTAGAACTCCCTGGTTCTATATGACTTAATGCATATTCTCTATTAGGCCGTTATAATTAATCAGGAGGCAGGACTAAAAGTGGAAAAATGGAAAACTTGAGTAAGGAAGCCTGACTATATGAAGACTCTGTTTTATTATGGCTAATGTCCAATAATCAGAACTCTAATGAATTTCCTAATTCTTTCTAGTTTAACTCAGTATAGAAAAAAAGTATTCTGAGCTTGGATCTGTACTGCAAAATGCAAAATATATGGAATATAAGATCATTTGTGACATTCAAACTGAATGTTAACTGATTACCACAACCTTAATAAGGGAGGATCATTTCATTTCAAATATTGTTATTGTTCTTGGTGAAGGAATGCTAAAAAGAACTTGAAAAATAAATGTGTTGATTGTACGGTATAATAGAAGGTGGTTTGAAAAAAACCTAACAATGATAATTATAGATTACTAAACTGTAAGAAAAAGTTATAATGTGCTGTAAAAATGAGATAGGTAGAAAACTATCAGGAGAAGAAAAACAATATGTGAAATCTAATATAAACTTTAGAAGAGCAAGAACTTACTTGGGACCATTGTGACATATAAATAAAAGCAAACAGAATTTTACATCATCATCTCTTTTTAAGTGAGTGATAGTGGAATGAAGAAGTATTTCCAATTGGAATTAAGATTATCCTAGATTTTATGAAAAGACTGGAAGTAATGCTTTAATATAAAATCCTCAACGAAATGTGGTGAATTCTCTTTCAGAAAGAAATGGATATTTCAAATTCATTGAGTTTTTGCAATATCTGTATATACAGTTTTCTAAACTTAAAACATATTACATGAAGTTTTTAAAATTCTCTTTCTCTCTAAAATGCTGAAATGTTGGGGTTTAATTTTTGCTCTTGAATTATGCAAAGCTGTTGACCTTGGTTGCCAGTCCACAGAAATTTACATAATTTGCTAAGTAGAATAATGGTTGTCATTCAAATGATAATGTGGAGATTCTTCTATCTGATCACAATATTTTCAGAGTGAAAGAAACATTCAACAATTGCAGGTTCAGAGTTCTAAATGTGACCTTCAGTGCAGTGGTTTCATTCAGCTTTAGTGCATAAAGTTTTCCATTTGCTAGGTTTAGGTAGGTTTGGAAAAAAGCAAAAAGAGAATTTTAATTACGAAGTAAATTGAAAACAAGATTTTTTTTATATTATTAGTGCACAAAGCTCTTAAAAATCATAAATAGCAAAAACCAGGAAGAAAAGCCTATTCCATCTTGAACACATTTGTCTATATGAGAACAAGTGAGGACATAATTTTTGGTTGTATTCTTTTATTTTTTTCAGTCTCTGACTCTATATTTAAGAGTTTGGATTCCAATTGATTTTATGCTAAATTGGGGGAAAGTGTGTTTAAGAATGATGAGTGATTTTTGTTATATGAAGTCCAAAGAGGCTCTCACAAAACCCAGAAAATATGTTTCCATATTTTGGGGAGTTTTCTTTCAAATAAAATTGAAATAATAAAAGATAAAAACTTTCGAAAAGGCTTTCACTGATTGAAGAGAAGTTTGAGGATTGAGGAGGAGGATAGTAGAACAGTGTGAATCATATTTTGAATTGTGCACTATTACAAAGGGATACAAAGCAGCTAGCATGGGTGTTGCTCTTTGAGAAATTAGGAGAGCTGTATCCAAATCTTAGGTCCTTTGTTGAAGTTTTGGGGATATTTAAGAGGTAATCTAACTTTTCACTGTCTGAGTTGTAAATAATAATGCTGGTGTTGGAATGAGGGTGCTTTAACTGTGACATTTACTGCTCCATTGATCACCAGAGTTTATCTGGCAGATGTACCAAACGTGGCAGCTGTTCACAGTTTTCTGTGTGTAGGTCCCTCAGAACAGTGTCACATGCAAAAAGAATACATTACATAATCTTTTCTCTGAGAGAGTGTGTCAGTTTGAGTTAGCTAGGTTATGCTCTGGTAGCAAACAACCTTAGGATTACAGCATCCTAAAATGACTCTAACAAGGCTACTTGAGTGGAGAACGATAAAGTTAAGTTCAGTCAGAAGGAGTAATAGAATAAAATAATGGCAAGGGAACTTAAAGCAGCCAAGTGGTAGAGGATATTGAGTGCACTTTTCTTCTGGTGCCATTGGGATGACATTTTGCTTCTCTCTGGTACTTACTAGTAGGGTAAAATAAATAATCCCTAGTTTCATTGTCAATAGCCCAAAGTATTTTAGGGGCACAAGGGAAATATAATGGTGATGACTAGGGAAACTTGTTTATGATCATCATATAACTTTCATTTTTGGTCTTTAGAGTTAATTCTTAAACAAGATGTATTATATCAACTATCTTCTAGGAGCTGAGTATTCTCTTCCATGAAGTCAAAGGGATTTCTCAATCATTTTGAAATTCAAGTCAGTAATAAATGATTTCCTCCAAAGGACCCAGGGAAAGCCAGATTTTAGTCCTACCTTTCTTTTCCTTTTATATTTCTATTCTATGAAGTAAATCCCTTTATGGTAATGTGAACTAAGCACACACTATAGCTATCTCAGACTGTCAAGGGTATGAAATGGCAAAAACTAAATTCTGTGCACTGAATAAAAGCAGAAAGACGAATTTATTGCAGGGCTTTTCAGCTCCAAGCCAAGAAATTCAAGTCTATGGGAGCAATGAGTTTTGAGTTGCTTACAATACTAAGGGATTTTTATGGAGTAAGTGAAGTTCTTTGGTTTTTTCAGCTGAAGCCTAGGGTCTTCTTCCCTATTTGGATTGGGGTAGCTAAGTCAGGGAAACAGGAGATCCAGAAATGGTGTGGACGGATTTGGTGTTTGGGTCTTGGCTGGTGTCCTCTGCTGGTTTCTGAGAATAGCTGTAAATTTCTGTAGGGTTGGTTAAATTTCCTTTATGTGACTGCATTGACCATTTCCATTTGTCATTGACATAAGTAACTCCATTTTGGTTTGGTTCTACAAAAGTAACTAGGATCTGGACCAGAACATACTATGCATATAGCCCCAAATTAGTTTATAACATACATAATAAGAATATATTGACCTATCTGTATTTTCATTTTTTTTTTTTAAATAAAAACCACATTGCTAATGTCCTAGGAACTACCTCTTTCCCTATGCATTTAAAATGGATGGTATTCATATGGCTCTAACGTTTGAGTATGTTGGAAAACTGGTTGCATCCCATGTTTTCTATATAAGTGACATCTCTGTGTAAGTGTCTTTCTGAACTGCAGCAATTTCTCTCTTGCATTCTAGAAGAGAAATAAATTTGAATCATAAAAAAAATTCTTGAGTGCCTAGCACATACTAGGCAGTTTAGTTGGGATCAGGAATGTGTATTCTCCAGTTGCTAGGAAATAGCATTTCTGTACATTTGGTAAGGAGAAGGGATACAAAGGCATATTTGAGTGAGATTAACTTGATTCTGACTGCTTTCAATAAAAGTTGAAATATGTGTCACAGGCAACTTTATAATTTTAATAGCTATTCCTTAGTTTTCAGTTGTTTTAAATCATCTATTAAACCCAACAACTTGTTAGTATTTTACTGCAGTTCATTTCAGTTGCAAAAAACTTTAAAAAATTGGCAGTCTATTATGGTAAAGAAAATGATATCATTTTAATAATTAAATACACCAATCAATCAATTCAGTTCTTACAGAAGGTTAAAAAAAAAGAGTAAAACTATGTATATGTAATAGCCAACATCCTACCTAGAATAACTACTAAAGTACATATCTGGTTGATAATGGTCTTCAATAAATATTTTTAAAAATTTTAATTCCAGTGTAGTCAATATACAGTGTTATATTAGTTTCAAGTGTACAATATAGTGATTCAAGAATTCCATACATCGCCCGGTGCTCATCATGATAAGTGCACTCTTAATCCCTTTCACCTATTTCACCTATCCTCCACCCACCTCCCCTATGGTAACCATCAGTTTGTTCTCCATAGTTAAGAGTTTTTGGTTTTTCTCTTTTTCCATGCTTCATTTCTTAAATTCCAGGTAGAAGTAAAATCATAGGCTATTTGTCTTTCTCTGACCGACTTATTATACTTAGCCTTATACTCTGTAGTTGCATCCATGTTGTTGCAAATGGCAAGATTTCATTTTCTTTTATGGCTGAGTAATATTCCATTGTGTGTGTTATATATATATATATATATATATATATATATATATATATATATCCACCACACCTTTTTTATCCATTCATCTATGGATGGACACTTGGGCTGTATGCATAGTTTGGCTATTATAAATAATGCTGCAATAAACATAGGGGTACATACATCTTTTCAAGTTAGTGTTTTTATATTCTTTGGGTAGATACTCAGTAGTTGAATTACTGGATCATATGGTAGTTCTATTTTTAATTTTTTGAGGAATATCCATACTGTTTTCCAAAGTGGCTGCACCAGTTTGTGTTCCCACTAACAGTGCAAGAGGGTTTCTTTTTCTCCACACCCTCACCAATACTTGTTTCTTCTGTATTCTGTTTTTGATTTTAGCCATTCTGACAGGTATGAGGTGATATTGCATTATAGTTTTTTAAAAGATTTATTTATTTATTTTAGAAAGAGAATGAGAGAGCATAAGTGGGAGGGGCAGAGGGAGAAGGGGAGAGAAACTCAGGCAGACTCTGTGGTGAGCGTGGAGCCCAACGAGGGGCCCAGTCTCATGACCCTGAGATCATGACCTTAGCCAAAACCAAGAGTTAGATGCTCTACTGACTTCACCCAGGTGCCCCTCACACTGTAGTTTTGATTTTATTTCCCTGATGATAAGTGATGAGAAGCATCTTTTCATGTGTCTGTTTGCCATCTGTAGTCTTCTTTGGAGAAGTGTCTGTTCATTTCTTCTGCCTATTTTTAATTGGATTACTTATTTTTTGGGGTGTCGATTTGTATAAGTTCTTTATGTATTTTGGATACTAACTCGTTATTAGATATGTTCATTTACAAATATCTTGTCCCATTCAGTAGGTTTTCTTTTAGCTTTGTTGTTTCCTTCACTGTGCAGAAGCCTTTTATTTTGATGTAGTCCCAACAGTTTATTTTTGCTTTTGTTTCCTTTGCCTCAGGAGGCAGATCTAGAAAAATGTTGTGGTGGTTGATGTCAGAGAAATTACTGCCTGTGCTCTCTTCTGTGGTTTTTATAGTTTCAGGCTTCACATTTAGGTCCTGAATCCATTTTGAATTTATTTTTGTGTATGGTGTAAGAAAATGGTCCAGTTTGAATCTTTTGTGTGTAGCTGTCCAGTTTTCTCAGCACCATTTGTTGAAGAGACTATTTCCATTGCATAATCTTGCTTCCTTTGTCAAATATTAATTGACTCTATAATTATGGGTTTATTTGTGGACCCTCTATTCTGTTCTTTTGGTCTCTGTGTCTGTTTTCTTGTTAGTACTATACTGTTTTGATTACTACATCTTTATAGTATCTTCTGATATCTGGGATTATGATACTCTGGCTTTGTTTTTCTTTTTCAACAGTGCTCTGGCTATTTGGGTGTTTTGTGGCTCTATACCACAAATTTTAAGATTCTTTGTTCTAGTTCTGGTGAAAATGCTATTGATATTTTGATAGGGATTGCATTAAATCTGTAGATTGCTTTGGGTTGTATAGACATTTTAACGATATTTGTTTTCCAATCTATTGAGCATGGAATATCTTTCTTTCCCTTTGTTTGTGTCTTTCTTTTCTTCAATTTCTTTCATCAATTTCTTTCAATTTCTTCATCAGTGTTTTGTAATTTTCAATTTCTTTCATCAGTGTTTTGTAATTTTCACAGTATGGAAGTCTTTCACCTCCTTAGTTCAGTTTATTCCTAGGTATTTTCTTTCAATTTCTTTCATCAGTGTTTTGTAATTTTCACAGTATGGAAGTCTTTCACCTTCTTAGTTCAGTTTATTCCTAGGTATTTTAGTATTTTTGGTGCAATTTTAAATGGGATTGTTCTCTTAATTTCTCTACTACTTCATTATTAGTGTATAGAAATTTCTGTATAGGTCTTCAATAAATAATGAATGTTATTTTATGATAATATTAAATTTATAGAAAGAGTTTTCCTTTAATGATGGTAGATTTTTTTGAGTAGGCAAATATTTTTTTGTTTCAAAAATAGAGCTATTGAGGTATTCTTTCTAAAGTGCCCATTGTGCCCATTGACAGTCAATCTCCAAAACGGGAAACCACTGCTCCCATCCCCCAGCCCAGGAAACCACTGATGTACTTTTGGTCTCTCTGAGTTTTTTAAAAATGAAATTATTATTATTATTTTTAAAGATTTTATTTATTTGAGAGAGAGAGAGAATGAGAAAGAGAGAGCATGAAAAGTGGGAGGATCAGAGGGAGAAGCAGACTCCCTGCTGAGCAGAGAGCCTGATGCGGGCCTCCATTCCAGGACTCCAGGATCATGACCTTAGCTGAAGGCAGTCAGTCGCCTAACCAACTGAGCCACCCAGGTGTCCCTTTAAATGAAATTATTAAATTTATGATATAAATGGTATAAAACAACATGTAGTCTTTAGGGTCTAGTTTCTTTTACAAAGCATAATGTTTTTAGTGTTCATCTGTACGGAAGCAAAGTAGTTTGCTACTTTTTATTGCTGAGTACTATTTGATTTTATTTATTCATGCAGTAGTTGATAGACATTTGGTTTGTTTCCAGTTTTTGGCTATTATGAATAATGATGTAATGAATATTCATGTAAAAGTCTTTGGAGAAATGTTTTTATTTCTCTTGGGTGGATATCTAGAAGTGGAATTGTTGGGTTATTTGACACAATTATGCTTAACATATTTTTAAGAAACTACCAACCTGTTTTATGAAAAGCTGTGTCATATTGCATTCTTACTAGTGATATTTGAGGGTTCCCTTTTCTCTGTATCCTTGCCAACACTTGTTATTTCTTATCTTTTTGATAATAGTTACTCTAACAAGTGTGAAGTGATAGCTCATTGCAGTTATGGTCTGCATTTCCCTGATGATTAGTGATTAGTGATGTTGAGCATCTTTTCATTTAGATACAAACTGGCCATTTGTATGTCTTCATTGGGAAAATGTGTATTCAGGCCCTCTAACCATTTTTAAAAATTAAAAAAATTCTTTTAAAGATTTTTTTTTAAAGATTTTATTTTATTTGTTTGATAGACAGAGATCACAATAGAGAGGCAGGCAGAGAGAGAGGAAGGGAAGCAGGCTCCCTGCCGAGCAGAGAGCCCGATTCGGGGATTGATCCCAGGACCCTGGGACCATGACCTGAGATGAAGGCAGAGGCTTTAACCCACTGAGCCACCCAGACGCCTCTACCCATTTTTTTTTAATTGGAGTTTTATTTTATTTTTTCTACTGAGTTGTATGAGGTTTTTATATATTTTGGTTATTAACCTCTGATTAGATATGATTTGCAAGTACTTTTTCCATTCAGTAGGCTGCATTTTCATTTTTGTAATATTTCTTTTGCTGTAAATAAGCCCTTTAGTTTGATATAGTTCTAGTTTTTTATTTTTGCTTTTTTAACCTTTACTTTTTGTGTCAATTCCAAAAACTCATTGCCAAGATCATTGTAAAAGAGCTTACTTCCTATTTTTTTCCCTAGGAGTTTTATGATTTCCAGTCTTACATTCAAGTCTTTAATTATTTTGAGTTGTTTTTTATGTGGGTGTGGTATAAGATGCTAGTTCAGTTTCACTCTTTTGCATGTGGATATAGTTTTTCCAACACCATTTATTAAAAAGATTGTTCTTTCCACATTTATATTCTTGGCTCCTTTGTTTAAATTAATTGATCACATATGTGATTGTTTTCTGGGTTCTCTGTACTGTTCCATTGGTCTACATGTCTGTTTTTATGCTAGTACCATACTGTTTTGATAACTATAGCTTTGTAATATTATTTGAAATCAGGAAACATGATGCCTCTAATGTTGTTCTTTCTTAAGATTGCTTTGGCTATGTGGTATCTTTTGTACTTCGATACAAATTTTAGGATTGTTTGTTCTATTTCTGTGAAAAATGCCATTGGAATTTTGATAAATTTTGATAAAAGTTGATGAAGATTGTATTGAATCTGTAGACTGCTTTGGGTAATATGGGCATTTTATCATATTAATTCTAATCCATGAGCATGGGATATCATTCCATTTATTTATGTCATCTTCAATTTTTTTTCATCAATGTCTTAAGGTTTTTAGTTACGGATCTTTCATGTTTTGGGTTAAATTTATTCCTTAATCATTTATTCTTTTTGATACAATTGTAAATGGGATTAAATTTTTTTTTTGGTAGTTTGTTAATAATATATAGAAATGCAACTGACTTTTATATACTGATTTTGTATCCTGCTATTTCACTCAATTTATTTATTAGTTCTAACAGTTTTTTTTTGTGGTGTCTTTAGGGTTTTCTATACATAATGTTACCTGCAAATAGGGACAGTTTTACTTCTTTCATTCTGATTTGGATGCCTTATTTCTTTTTCTTGCTTTATTGCTCTCACCTTTGTTATGTTGAGGTACATTCCTATACTCACTTTGTTGAGAGTTTTATTATATTGAAATTTGTGAAGTGTTTTTTCTACATCTACTGAGATGATCTTTTTATCTTTCATTTTACATTATATTGATTGACTTGTGGAGGTTGAACTATCCTTGCATCCCTGGAATAAATCCCACTTTATCATTTTAAAATGTGTGTTAAAAAAATGTGTGTTAATTTGGTTTGCTAATATTTTGTTGTGGACTTTTGTGTCTATATTTATCAGAAATATTAGCTTATAATTTTATTTTCTTGTAATGTGCTAATCTAGCTTTGGTATTAAGATAATGTTAGACTCATAAGATGAGTTTAGAAGCATTCCATCCTCTTATATTTTTGTTAAATAATAATTTTTAGGGCTTCATTATACATTATCAATTTATTTTTAGCTGTCTACTCAAATTTTTAAATATTCACTCTGGAGTTTGTAATATGTATTTTTATTTACTATAATGTCTTTTGGTATACAATGACTTTTTCTATTAAAATACTACATACAAACATTTCTAACCAATAAAGCTTCCACTCGGTTGACTAATCTGATTATCGCGTGGGGAGTATATTCAAAGCTTATTTAGTTTTCTGCCCATATTTCTTGGGTCTTTCCTGTATCTGTGGTATCTCCCCAGCTGCCTTTTTATGCTTTTCTTATTTGAGGTTCCCTTAGTTAAATATCTGATTCACTGCTTGTTCAAACTAGGACTGCAACCTCAAGCTAGCAAGGTTGTAGGTTTCCCTAGCTTCTTTTCTTCCAGCTTTGCCATGTGTAGTTGATAAAATCACAGATTTTCTTCCATCCCTCAAGTTGGTGTTACATCCTCTATGGCAATAAAGCTGTGTTTTTTGAGACCTGTCTTACACTGGTAAAGCTATTGCTTTTGCCAGATGACCTGGGTGGGGGCTGAGAAGATGAATGAAAACAACCCCAGGAAGAAGGACACTGACTTTGGCTGTTCTTAATGAAAGTTTGAGTAGCTTTTCAAGAATAAGATCTTCTCAGTTTGTTTGGTTTTGATTGATTTTCAGAGCCCTGACATACTTGTATTTGTTCAGTTTTGCATTATAATTTTTTTTTTGAAAGGATTCACTGATCTCTTAACACTATTAAAGCTGGAAGTTCTGAGGTGCCTGGGTGGCTCAGCCTGTAAGTGTCTGCCCTCAGCTCAGGTAGTGATCCCAGAGTCCTGGGATCGAGCCCCACCTCAGGCTTCCTGCTCAGTGGGAGGCCTGCTTCTCCCAATCCCACTGTTTGTGTTCCATCTCTTACTTTCTCTCTCTCTGTCAAAAAAAAAAAAAGCTGGAAGTTCCATATATATTTTCTTTTTAAAAGATAGTCATATGCTTTAAAAATTATTTTTAGGGCCTTAAAAAAGATTTTAATAGTTTTTTTTTTTAATTTACTGCTAGTAACATTGTCTTTGGGGAATAATTCTATAATAGTCACTTGGTTAGAAAAAACTTAACATGAAATTTATTTTATACAAAGGCCATACTGGTGCTCTTATGTTGAAAGTTAAGAATGATAAAATTAATAAGTTCTTAAAATACTTTTGAAGAAATAGAGATTAGGACCCCCTAGCATATATGATACAGAGGGTTGTTTTCTTTTGACTATTCCCATTCATCTTTTACAAGAAGTTTATCTAAATCCAGCTTAGATGGTGCAGCCACTCTGGAAAACAGTATAGAGTTTCCTCAAAAAGTTGAAAACAGAGCTACACTATGACCCAGCAATTGCACAACTAGGTATTTACCCCAAAGGTACAAATGTAGTGATCCAAAGGAGTACCTGCACCCCAGTATGTCCACAATAACCAAATTAGGGAAAAGCCCAGATGTCCATCAACAGATGAATGGACAAAGATGTGGTATGTACACACACACACACACACACACACACACAACTGAATACTACTCAGTCATCAAAAATGAAATCTTCACAGACCTATACCCCTGGGGATAAAAAGATATTATATGTTTATAAAAAATAAAATTAAAAAAAAATGAAATCTTGCCATTTGCAATGTTGTGGATGGAACTAGAGGGTATTATGCTAAATGAAGTCAGTCAGTCAGAGAAAGACAGATACCACATGATTTCACTCATATGTGGAACTTAAGAAATAAAGCAGAGGATCACAGGGTAAGGGAGGGAAAAATAAAAAGATGAAATCAAAGAAGGAGCTGAACTATAAAAGACTCTTAATCATAGGAAACTGAGGGTTGCTGGAGGGAAGGGGGTGGGGAGATGGGGTAATTGGGTGATGGGCATTAAGGAGGGCACATGATGTAATGAGCACTGTGTATTATAAAGGACTGATGAATCACTGAACTCTACCTCTGAAACTAATAATACACTATATGATAATTAATTGAATTTAAATAAAAAATAGCTTAGAAATCATACAATTGAGTAAATAGATAATATAAGATGGTATGAAAAGAATGTAGAGGAAGATTTGGCAGTAATATCCAAGTACCCTAACTAAATAGTAAAATACTGATGTTATGCATACATATTAAATTTAAGCCTAATTTTTAGTGGGTTAAAATCTGAAAAATTTCCCAAACTAGGCTACATGATTTATGGGTCAGTTGCAAAGAGGGTTATGGGGTTGGGCAAATGGGTGAAGGAGAGAGAGAGAGAGGGAGATACAGACTTCCAGTTATGGAATGAGTAAGTCATGGGAATAAAAGGCAGAACATAAAGAATACAGTTAACATTTTGTAATAGTGATGTAAGGGGACATATGGTAGCTACACTTGTGGACATAACATAATGTTTAAACTTGTCAAATAACTAAGTTGTATCCCTGAATAAAATAAAATTTATTTATTTATTTGACAGACAAGAGATCACAAGTAGGCAGAGAGGCAGGCAGAGAGAGATGAAGGGAAGCTGACTCCCTGCTGAGCAGAGAGCCCAATGCGGGGCTTGATCCCAGGACACTGGGATCATGACCTGAGCCGAAGGCAGAGGCTTTACCCCCTGAGCCACCCAGGCGCCGCTCAAATAATTCTTTAAAAAAGATAAAACACTTGTGAAAATGAACCACACAATAAAAAATAGCTATCCAGTCAGTTAGAAATGCGTAGATAAGATATATCTCAGCTATGGAAACATAGTACAGTGAACATAGTTTGTAAAAAGGATCACACTGTCCTGAAGTGTCCTCTGTGAGTGTGTGTGTGTGTGTGTGTGTCTTGGACCTGATAGGTAGAACTGGATAATGAGGCAATCTTTCCACTCCTTGTGGAAAAAGGAAGAGATTTAAAAATAAAAAGTATAGTTTTATATCTCATCCTCATTGATTAATAAAAAAGTAATGTTTTGAATGATCCCTAGTGAGGTTTGAGAGCCTGATGTTATCCAAATAATAACTGCTATTTTTTGAACCTAAACATCACTTACTACCTCATACTATTATATGTTTTATTTTTCTGTAAGAAATGGATCAGCTCTTATGATCTGGGAAGTGATTTTTTTTTTTTTTACATTTAGAGAAATAGCTAATTTACAAATGGATTGATGGGAAAAAACTTTATATCATTTTCCAGTATTTACTTTAGAAATATTGTCTTTACAAGAACTTATTGCTCAGCTCTCTTGAGGGTTGGGATAACCTTTTTGTATGGTTTTATCAATTTAACTGTTGAATTCCTCTTTTAGTATTTTCTATTTTTAGATGCTCTTTATGCCTGTTGAATCATTAGTGAGTATATGGCTGTATTTATTAGGAAAAACTTTATGAAATTGCCAGTATTTTATGATATTTTTTCCACAAAAAATGTCAATTTTGTGAAGTTCAGTCAAGAACATATTATTTATCAACAAGCTCCAATCCTACTTGGGTGTTTTAACTTTCCCTAGGACTCAATCAAAGGCTAGAGTGTCTTTCATTATCTTTACTTACTCATCATTTTCCTTTTCTCTCAAATGCTTATGTTTAACTCGTAGTGTATCTTAGATCTGGTACAAATATACTTTATTTCACTAGGTATACATGGGTATAAGTTAAATAATTTATTTGTAATCTCACAATAGAAAATTCAAACCTTTACTTGAACACAATAACATTTTAAAAGTAACTTCCTTTGTGCATTTGTAATGTATCTTCCCTATTGTATTTCTTTTCTTTCTCAAATCAGTGCTGTCTGTCTTAGATTTTACATTTCTTGAGAGGAAGTCCTCTTCTATGAACTCATTCATACTACTGTAATTAGCCAAGATCCTTAGTGCCAACCAAATATCCAGGAGTCTATCAGGATAGTGTGTACAGAGTTGGGTGAGGCAGCTTAGTGGGAATAGAGAAAGGGGAAATTTGGTCCTGTTTCAATTCTTGGAGTTTAATACTTGTATGATCTAGTTGAGAAAAAGGCATACAACATGTAATAAGAAAAATCACCCATGAGAAGTCTTTGGATGAAAAACATTTTTGGAAATTTCTTAAGGGCTGAATGTACTAAGAATATGAGTTTTTAAGGAAGGAACAGAAGAGGTAGAGTTTCTTTTATGAAAAACTCAGATTTCACAGAAAAGGAAGCTGTTATCTGGTAAATTCACTGGCCACCATCTGACTCTGTTCATTAAAAGAGTAATCCAAGCAGAGGAACCTGCTGGTTGTAGCAAAGGTTGGAGCTCAGTGAGTTTTAGGTTCTTAGCAGGATGTAAGCAGTCATATTCCATGTTCCCAGACACATAAGGTCAAAGAGGGACATGTTTTGTTGATCTGCTCTGGTGATGCTTGCAGCCCGAGGGTCAGACTAATGCCTGGTTTTGGTTTTTGGTTTTCTTACAGAGAATCCAAATTTAAAAGAAGTTTGTGAAAGCACAGCTTTAACTGCAAGAGACAGATCAATATGAAGCTTGATCTGATTTGAGGAATTTACAGTGTTCTCATTTTTATTATTTTAAAATTTGTATGAGGGAACTTTACTTGGTTTCTTGGTAGGAAAAATTATATATATCTATGTATCTCATATATATAATCGGATATCTATAGAAAATATATAATAAGATATATAGACATGGATATATAAATGTGTATATGGTATACTGGAAACAATGAAATGGAGTTGATAATTCTGGTTTAATTTTTTAGTATAACTCTGCATTTTAGTTCAAATATCTTTGAACTTTAGCTTTCTATATCTCTGAAAAGTCTCATTTAATCATAGAGTTGAGTGAAATCAAATGAGATATTTATTTAAGAGGATCCTATATACAATGAGAGATATGTTAGTTATCCCTGATGCAATCTAGAGAATTTTACTAGAGATCTACTACTGTGGAACAAAAGTGGAATAAAAGATCTGCTACTGTGCTCAGAGTAGCTGGCAATATTTTTCTGTTATGCTGCTATAATTCTTGGTAGTATGAAAATGAAAATTTAGGTATTGTAGAGCTGCTTAATTGTTTCATACTTAGTCACTCCTCACTTTCCCCAACCACACCCACTGGAAAACTATAGCGATATGAGACATTTTCTTATCGGTAACTGGAAAGGCACATATCAAATAATTTAATTTGATTCAAATCAACATTTTTGAGTTTCTAATATAGTGTCACAAGCTACACTATTAGTGAGTTAGCACTTTGAACTGGGACATTTTATATGTAGTAGTCCATTATTAGAATTCAAACAATGCATCTTTTGGGTGAATAACAGTATAACCTGTGATTTGTTGATAATACTATGTGGAGAAGAAATAAGATTTAAGATGATATCATCCTTGTAACTTAGAGGTATGGTTACTCTTCTACCTAGCCTTTATTAATCTAAACCCTAATCTTGAGGTTTGGATTCATTAAAATAGAATGACAACTTTATATTATTCTAATATGATCACTTAGATACCAGAAAATAATATATAACATCTTAATATAATTAACTGTATCTTAACAGGTATTAGAAAAAAAGTGGATCAATTGCAGCAATATCTAGAAAATATTTCACTAACTATAAAATTTAATTAAAGTCTTCAATTTATAAACCCTTTGCTGTACTTTTCTCATATAGTCTCTTAAAGTAAATAATAAAACTTTAAGATTGGCAAACCTCAGAGCAATAATTAAGAATCTGAAAGCATTAGGAAAACACCTCAAATTAAAGTTGGTATGATATTGACGGAACATAATAAACCAAGTTTTTGCCAGCAAACTCAATGGAATATCACAAAAAGAGAAGTTCCACTTAAAATTTTCTTATTCCAGGGGCCACTGGGTGGCTCAGTCAGTTAAGCTCTGACTCTTGATTTCAGCTCGGATCATGATCTCTGGGTTGTGAGATTGAGACCTGTGTCGGGCTATGCACTGAGCTTGGATCCTGCTTAAGATTCTTTTTCTCCCTCTCCTTCTGTCCTCCCCCTGCTCTATCTAAGTAAGTAATCAATCAATCAACTAAGTAAGCAAGTAATCAATCAATCAATCTTTAAAAAGAAAAAACCCCAAACTTCCTAATTCCAAATCTCCTTCTACCAGCCTTATTTCCCTTCTTTTTCTTGCAGGCAAAAATACTTGAAAAATTGCTCAGACTGAGTTCTGTTCTCATCTTCCATTTTCTTTCAACACACTGCGATCTGCTACTGGCCCCATCACACTTACATTTATTGAGTGGTTAATATTTCCTGGGCATAGTCCTAAACAATTTACATGTATTATCATTCTTTCCTTACAGCAATCTAGTAAGTGTTCCATTTTGCTTATACTGAAATTGCTCCAGAAAAATTCACTGTATTTGTTAGTACTATTTGGTTACTGATGAGAGAAGTAAACTCAACCTTCCTTAAGTAAAGAGGATGTATTGAGTCTTGCAGCAGAATAGTGCAGGACAAGATTGTTTTCAGGTAGATCAGGAATTCCCCTTTCTCTCTAGGGTCTGCTTTTTATGTGCTGTTTTCATTCTCAAACAGGAACTCTCTATGCAGTAGCAAAGATGACTGATAATAGATACAAGCTTAAATTAGGTCAATTTATCAGTCTTGGTGAACAGAGAGTGCCTTGATCCCAGAAAAGCATCCAGATCTGAATTTTTTTTTTTAAAGATTTTATTTATTTATTTGTCAGAGAGAGAGAGGGAGAGCGAGCGAGCACAGGCAGACAGAATGGCAGGCAGAGGCAGAGGGAGAAACAGGCTCCCTGACAGGCAAGGAGCCCGATGTGGGACTCGATCCCAGGACGCTGGGATCATGACCTGAGCCGAAGGCAGCTGCTTAACCAACTGAGCCACCCAGGCGTCCCCAGATCTGAATTTTATTGGTCAAGCTGGCATTATGTGTTTGTCTGTGAAAACAGGAGAAAACCTTATGACATTGGGTTAAGCAAAACTTCTTAAATAAGATACCTAAAGAGTGATCCACAAAAGAAAAATGGACACATTGGAACTTTTGCTCTTCTCTTCATTCTAACTTACACCCATTCAGCATTTGGTATTGATGGCAATTCCTGCTTTGTTGTGACTTTCTCCTCTTACTTTACCAGTTCATTTTAAGAGAAGCTGTTATTTATTTTTGGGTCCCAGACACTATACCAGAGAGTGGGTAGAAAATATGTAGGACAGAGTTATGTTCAATTCCCAGCAAAAATTAGCATAGTCAGTTTTTAAATTTTAGCCACTCTAATTCGTCTTTCCCTAATGATTGAAGATACTGAACATCTTCTCATGTGCTTATTTGACAGCCGTATATTTTATTTGGTTAAGTGTCTATTGAAATATTTTACCCATTAAAAATTTGGGTTGTTTTCTACTTTTCAAAAATTTAACTGTAGTTGACATACAGCATTATATTAGTCTCAGGTATACAACATAAAGATTTGACATTTGTATATATTGTAAAACGATCACCCACTGTAAGTCTATTTGCCATCTGTCACCATACAAAGTTAGAAAAATATTTTTTTCTTCTGATGAGAACTTTTAAGATTTATTTTCTTAACAACTTTCAAATTTGTAAAATATCATTGACTGTAGTCACCATTCTATAAATTATATCCCAGTTACGTACTTATTTTATTTTATAACTGGAAATTTGTATGTCTTGATCTCCTTCACCAATTTCATCCACCTTCCCACACCCCTCTCTTTTGGCAACTACCAATTTATTCTTTGTATCTATGAGTTTGGCTTTGTTGTGTTTGTTTCTTCATTTATTTTATATTTTAGATTTTTTTTCACATAAATGAGATCATACCATATTT
Source organism: Lutra lutra (assembly GCF_902655055.1). Taxonomy (NCBI): domain Eukaryota; kingdom Metazoa; phylum Chordata; class Mammalia; order Carnivora; family Mustelidae; genus Lutra; species Lutra lutra. Next base: position 52,780,279 of record NC_062289.1, on the reverse strand, counting down.
TTCTTTCTCTCTCTGACTGGTTTCACTTAACATAATATTGTCAAGGTCCATCCATGTTGTTGTTAATGACAAGATTTGACCCAGATTTCTGTGTTAAGCCATTATACTATATTGCTGATCTTTGTACCAAATAATAATTTTATTGCTTCTACACCAATAGGACACAAGTTTTAAACATAATTTCTTAGTTGTGAATGATTTATAGTCTTTATTAATCTTTTCTTGCTCAGTCCCCTTTGTGACCACTTGGACATATTTTCTGTGATTATGTATAAAAGGGATATTAATAAATGTGTTAGTTTCCCAGGACTGGTGTAACTAATTACTACAGTCTAGGTGGCTTATAACAATGAAATGTATTTTCTTACAGTTCAGTAGACCAGAAGTCCCAAATCAGTTGTCAGCATGGTTGGCTCCTTCAGGAAACTCCAAGGGAAAGATCTGTTTGATGGCTATCTCAGCTTATGGCATTCCTTGGTTTATAGCCATTATCACTCTAATCTTTGCTTCTATTTTCCTACCACATTCTCTGTGTTTCTCCTCTGTGTGTCTGTCTGATATCTCTCTGCTTTTCTCTTATAAGGATTTCAGTCACTGGATTTAGGACCCACCCTAAATCCAGGATAGTCTCATCTTGAGATCCTTAATCTAATTTTCTGCAAAGTTTCTTATTCTACATAAGTTCACGTTCTGAAGTTCTGGGTGGACCTTGAATTTTTGGGGGACACTATTCAGTTCACCACAATTGACCTGTATTGGACAGAAGTACTTAAGTACGTTTTCACTGGCATTTTTTTTTCACCCCTCTCGCATCCTGTTTTTTCCCCAAAAGAATAGATGGTCCATTTGATGGTCTCAAAAACTCTGCAGGGATGAGTGGTGAAGGACAGAGCAGGGTCTGGGCCTTTAGCAGACCTGTTGCCATAGAACAAACAAATAGCCAATCAGGTTTCCACCTGTTATACTTCATAACCACTCCCCCTTAAATGGCAACATGGAGTAAATGCTGCCGGTTGTTGGGCCATTTTTCTTCTGAGGAGGTACAGGTAGGATGGACAGGGTAGTTGTGTACTACAGAACAGATGTAGCTGTGGACACATGTCCTAAAGGAGTCAGTCTTATTGGCATTATTCAGAGAACCTAACTACAAACTTGCCTAAATATATATATATATATATATATTTGAATATTTATATATATTCTGAATATATGTATTCAGAATATATTTGGCTTAAAGCAACATTTGGGTCTAGTTATATATCTGTTGTCAAATTTCAGCTATCTTCTGAGAAATAGTAGTCATAGCTGTTAAGAAAGGGATTGTGACACTTTTTAGAACGGAAAAGGAACTAATAAACCTTATGTTACCATTATTATTATGATAGGATTTAAAAATTAACAGAGGAGCATAGACCTGAAAATATGATGCTTTGAAGACAAGGCATACAGGAGAAGAGAGTAATATAGATTAGGAGGATAAGAATGAAAGTATGAGACTATAAATGAAAGAAAGGGCCGTAGTGGATTTTTAAGATTATTTCAGTAAATATTTTGTTAGAAAAGTGAAAGGATAATAAAGAAAAATATACACATTTAGATAAATGTCTCCCCTGTTAATAACAGAAGCTATAGTTTTTTATGAACCTTTTTAGAAGTGAATATCAAACCGATGGTTTTTGGTGGTTGATATTCACTTTTCTGAATATATAGATCCACAAAATACCTTGAATTGTTTTCTGGCTCTGATTTCTAGTTTTGAGTATACCAAAGAATATTGAAAGTTTGTACAAAAAAAAAACAAAAACCAAAAAACAAAACAGAGGTGGGGGCTTAACGGCTGGTTCTAGGAAAGGAAAAAAAATGGGAAACTCCAGTTTCATAGAACTATCTACATCTTTAAGTTTGTATGTTAGGATTTATTTTATATCACAGGAGTCCTAGTGGAGCTTGATGTAAATTCAGCCCAAGATTCCTGTATGTGTGTTCTATTTCTATAGTAAGGAGAGGAAAAAAGTGTTAATGATGACAATTTACAAGGTCCAATAAGTGAGTCAGTGATATTTAGGAGATGAGTAAATGAAAGAAAATAGAAATGAAGGAAAGTATTCTCCAAATATGAAGTAGCTTAGTATTATTGTATCCCAAACACTCAAGATAGGAGAGATGACCTGGGAGCCTGAATTATTCTCTGATTTTTATCCTTCATAGAGGTCTGATCTTGGATGATATTATTAGAGAATACCCTCTGGTGAAATAAATATCAAACCTTTCAGTTACAATGTCTCCCACAAAAGCTATTATTCTCTTTTATTCTGTTGTATTTGTTGTTCTTCCTTTCTCATTAGAGTGGCTAACCATAAGCTCTCTTTGCAATTTACAATAACGATAATAATTTATAATTTCCATCAGGTGCATACTGATTGGGATGCAGGATCTTAGGGCATTTTCTGACTCTTGATTCTTTTTTTTTTTTTAAGATTATTTATTTATTTATTTGACAGACAGAGATCACAAGTAGGCAGAGAGGCAGGCAGAGAGAGAGGAGGAAGCAGGCTCCCTGCTGAGCAGAGAGCCCGATGCGGGACTCGATCCCAGGACCCTGAGATCATGACCTGAGCTGAAGGCAGAGGCTTAAGCCACTGAGCCACCCAGGCGCCCGTGACTCTTGATTCTTATGAAACAGAGATCTCAGCCTCAAATTCAAGTGAATCTCAGGAAATCTTTTTCTATGAAGAGTTGGGAGGAGAGAGTAATAGTATTTCAGGTACTACCACCCAAGGTTACCACCTAGACCCTTCATCAGCCTTTTTGGACTATAAGAAGGATTTTAGGAGGGCAACAGCCTCTTTCTCCTTATCTTCCTTCATTTTTATCATGTCAGTGGAAAGGAAGATACTATTACTTTAGAGATTGCTTACACTCTTTCACTGATTATTTTAAAATTCTTTTTTAACAAACATCTACATTATGCTCTTGTAATGTTTTTTTGTAAGAAGCAAATATTTAGATCCATATATTTTACAATTGTCTTTATTATGGTATGTTATTTTATTTTTACTTCTGAACTAAAAGCCATATGTTTATTAATTGTTCATTTTTTAAGTTTAAGTTGTTCACTTATGCTGTTGTCCTTAATGTAAATTGTATCTGTTCTTTAAGACACTTCTAGCATGTTGATGTTATATAGTTTCTAACAGGAGTAGAGACTACATCTTTCTTTTCTTTTCTTTTTTTTTAAACTATCAGTGTTTATTGGTCATCTCTCACGGCCATTTCACTATATTAGATGTAAACTAGAGAGGTGTACTGAGCTATCAAGGATGTGGTTCCACCTAAATCTGAAAAAACAAGTGACCTTCATGTACTTTGCTTTATCTGATCACCACTGCCATACCTGTGATTGTCCTCCCACTTCCTGGGACCCCAACCAACATTTTCATCGTGTCCACTAATACTTACCATATCCTTCATGCAGTCTATTCCTTTGTGCACATGCTGTACCTCTTTCCTGGACTGCTGGTTCCAAGAGGCAGGGACTTTGTTTATTTCCTCTTCCATTCTCTGTAACCTCTGACACAGGACCTAACACTAACTAGGTCTCAAAATACTTAGCGGATTATATCATCGTCAATGCTCTCCTTCCTGAGACTACGTCTCTTTTAAATGAGATCTGTCTTCAGTTGTAGAGAAGGCTATATTAGAAATGTCCATCCTTGGACATATGCTATGTATAGAAGGAAGTAGATAGTAACAAAGGAAATTAACTGGAAGGCTGTGAAGAAGATACATAGTTGGTAGGAGGCTGGGAGGTTTCTTCTGAAAAGTTTGTTCTTAGAGGTAGCGGCAACTGAGTTACCTTCTCCTCTGATCACAACTTTGTATTAAAAGTCATGGATATATATGGAAAATATAGATCAGAATTACTCAATGCCCATGAACCATTTGTTACTGGCCTCTGGCAAGATAAATAGAGAAATAATGAATAAACACTTAGAAAATTTTGCAGCAGCATGATGTTGCCATGATGTTCAATCTTGGCAGTCAAGCCTGTATCAGTGGCTGTGTCTCATTGAATGGGTGTACATTAGTTTGCATGTTAATATACTCACATGTGTGAACTGTGTACCAAGTCATGTGTAGTGACAGATTAGAAATAGTAATAAAAAAAAATACTGGTCCTTCCTCACAGATAGTTGGAAAACACAGATATTGATGACACTGTCTCTGCTTTGCATGTTTTTAAAATTTCTATTAACCAAAACCTTACAAGCATGCCTGAATCCAGCTGCAATTAAGTGGCTTGAAGAGTACCTCCCAAGGAAAGTAGCCACAAGTTTTGTTGACAAATCTGTATGTAAATAGAGTACTTAAGTACTCATTGAATCACCAGAAAAGAAGAAATGAGGACAGGGACTCACTGCAAAAAACAAAATGAAAGTAATCTGAAGGATGAAGTTTATGCCTAAATATGAAATTTCATAGATGACACATAGATAATATTCAATAATACAAAATGCTTTGAAAGTAACACAGAAAGTGCCATACATGATTAATTCCGAAGTCTTGATGCTGAAAGAGATTGTGGCATAGGATTAACCTGCCTCTCCAGTGCTACCTAAAAGAGAGGCAGTGTGGTGTAATGATGTCAATCTTAGGATAGAGGTAAAATTTTTTTCTTGTTTTCCGAGCTGCTTGGCATTTTCTTGTCTAGCAAAAGACACACTGTGGAGATTCTGCAGAAATTATTTACAGTAGCCACCTGGTTTGGTGACCTGAAACCAAGCATCTTTCTCTGACAAAAATGACATGAGAGAAACACTTCACATTGAAAAATGGTCGAAACCAGGTTTTGATCCTCTTACTAACTAAATTGGAAAAATGCAATCATTGCTTTTCAAGTAAACCAAGAGAAAACTTTGTACTTCTCCAGGGCCTGCTTTATGGGCAAAGGTTGTACATTTTACTTCTTGTACTTCATATTAATCTTTTAAAAAAACATACTGCTTATTATTTATTAGGCATTTAAAAGTGCTTCTTGTATAGATGATGTTATCAATGCATCATTAATATAGCAGAAAGACCCCCGGGCCATAGTTTAACTTCCCAGGCTCAACATTGCCAGTTGCTGGGTAGTGTGACTTTAGGCAATATTTAATCTCCTTTTCTTTGATTTTCTCATTTATAAAAAGATAACAGTCTTTTGCTTAACAATGGATTGCTTTGAAGAGTCAAGTTGCTTGATATTAATATGGGTTTTAAATAATAAAATATTGTAAAATATGAAGGAATAAAAACATGGGTAGATGGTTTTTTGCAATTTCATAATGCCCTCTGAAACAACTAAGTTAAATCATTCCATTCCAAATGAACTAGAGCTAAAATAGAATGTAACTGATAAAAAATAAATGCAAACCAAAGTAACAATGATTTTGCATAACATTTGCTAAACTTCTTTATTTCAGAACACTATTACTTTAGGAGTTTTTATTTTTATTTTTTGAGATAATTAAAGATCTTATATTGGGATGCTTTGCTCTAATTTAATTAAGTATGTCATATGGCATCCACATGAAAGTAATTAGAGTAACTCTTATCTTGCATCATGGTAGCATTAAATACAGTGAACCCTCTTCAGTAGAGAAGCACCAAAATAGAAATAAGTAAATAAACATATTTTTGATAAGCCAGAATAAAATTCTTCTTAGTATAAATGTAAACTCTACCAATAAAGGAAGTTGGGAGATTAAAAGAAAAACCTTAGTTTTAGGAATTAGTGAGTTTCTATTTAGGAACTAGTGTTTTCTCTAGGAAGAGACACTTTATTTAGCAAATTTACAATGATAAGGCATAACTTTTTATAGAGTAATTTTGACTTATACTTTGAACTTTGGTACAGCTTACATAAGAAACCAGAACGCCTAAAGTTGACAGTTTTAAAATGCCCATTTCTATTTCTAATCTTATAAAACTCTAGTACTTCAGGATAAGAGAGATATTTACATATGCTTAAGGTTAGTATGATGCTATTAGTCAAATATAAAAGTAGAACTTTACACTTCAGTAAGGAAGAACATCCAGAGATGATGTCTTCTAAATGTAACCACATTTTTCCCATTAAAAGATGAGGAACTTTTCCTTCCGTGGAAATAAGGTGGTTTGTGTAAAAAAAGAAAACCCGTACAAAGAAGTATAAAAATTATATGGTAGACAATGAAATTATTATAGGAAGTGGGAATACTTTTATTTCTCTCACTATCTATAACACTAAAATGAGCTCATTTTGAGCACATTCTTAATTTAGTATCTGCAATAATGGAAAATGATAGAGTCTTTCCTGCAACAAAAGCTCTTGCTGTTAAGAAACTTACATAAAAGGACTGCTCCTGACGCAAGTGTTGAAAACAAGAGCTACATTATTCCTTGGATTTGGGAATGGGGTATTCTTGTTAAAGTTTTTGGTTAGCTAAATTTGAAACTTTGGGCAAGGAAAAGTACTTGTGCATTTTAGATAGAAGAAAAAGGAAGAGGAAAGATGACAGAGAGATTGAGAAAGACCTATTTGTTGATTATGATAAGGTTAAATTTCCAGAGGCTTCTGTTTGATATTCAGTTATATTCTCCAAAAGATCCAGGTTCCTTGTGATTACTAAGTCATTGCTTTTGATTTGTTCTTATTTTATTGCTTCAGTAGGTCTCAACTGCCTTTATTCTCTGACTTTTAAAAAAAAATATAAAGTATATGGAAATAGTGTGAATCAGGTCAGAAATGTAGAGTAAGACTGTGAAAGAAATATTGATGCCATACAGAATCCAGAAGAATATTTATAAATGAATTTATTTGAATGTGTCATAAAGTTTTAACCTTCAGTTCTATTTTTAAGTATAGCAGGACACAACCATTAAAGAAAATAGCACCCAAGGCACACTAAATTTCTCCTACAAAGATGTAGCAAGTCAATAAAAATTTGAACTTGAATGAGATTGATCAGTCATTGGTCAGTGAAAAATAAAAACATCTCAAAGTTCTGAAATAAATCCCTAAGACAAGCAAACAAAAGTAAATTAAACTTTTGTTTTATATCCTAATACAAAGCATTTGGGGGGCACCTGGGTGGTTCAGTGGGTTAAAGCCTCTGCCTTCGGCTCAGGTCATGATCCCAGGGTCCTGGGATGGAGCCCCACATCGGGCTCTCTGCTCGGCAGGGAGCCTGCTTCCTCCTCTCTCTCTCTCTCTCTCTCTCTCTGCCTGTCTCTCTGCCTACTTGTGATCTCTGTCTGTCAAATAAATAAATAAAATATTTAAAAAAAATAAAGAAAACAAAGCATTTGGAATCCATAGACAACTAAAATAATTTTTTAAAAAAACTTTGAAACTTAATGAAGGTGAAAGAGCTATGTATGAAGCAGTGATGAAACAGTGGGGAAGGATTAGAGGTATTTAAGAATAATCTCTTGAGGTCTCATTAGTGTTTAAAGAGACCAAAATTCCTCTTAGTTTCCAGAAATCATGTGACAGAGCTTGAAACTGCTTAACTGAGTCTAAAATATGTATTATCAAAACTGCGATAGGGTTGTTTTCACTTTTATAGAAATATATTAAAAATGTTATATGTATTTACACAGACCCAAAGGAGCACTTGCTATCTAATTGATCTTATTTGAAAGGATGACCTGAAGAAAGGGCTTTACATTTCCTGATTTCCCAATAGACTTACATATCACAAATATTTTCTGTATGGAATATATTATTACTGGTTTGTGCCCAGGGGGATCATCATAGCATATGCAGGTGCTTTTAGAAAGACTGCTAAAAATTCAGCTGTGGGATAGGGTGGGGGATCACTCAGTGCCTAGGGTTAGAAGCCTCATGTTGTAAGGAAAGAGAACCTTCACCTGGTACATGTATTTAGGCAGAAGCCATTCTTAATTTGGGAGAGGTTGATATTTTGAAGTCCAACAGATACACATCTGTAAACAGCATACATCTGTACTTTGTTTTGGTGAATCCTTTCCTAGCATTTCTCTGTCTTTTCAGTTGTGTTGGTTCTTTTGTTGCTTTGTTAAGGGAGAGAGAATTCTTTTCTCAAATGTATGATTTTTGGTGCAAGCCAAGAATGTTTCCAGACCTTCCGGCACTCAGGATGCAAAGATGAAAACTGGCTCTGCTGACAATTCTGGCATGGCTAGTCAAGCTATTAAGTAGCAGCTTTTGGATCTTTGAAAATAATGTCTGTCTAAAAGGTTATATAAGAGGAATGCGTGATTTTTTTCCTTCCTCAGTGTTTTCACATCATGTAAAGTTGCCGTCAGAATCATATGATGTGAATTCATGATGCTGTATTGAAATGGTGTGGAGGCTGTGTAAAAATCCCACCCCTCTGTTTTAACTGTATAAAGTCAGAGTCAGAAGAAACAATAGTGAAATGTATTTTCTGAGCATGTGTATTTTATTCTTAGGTTTTGATATAATACAACTGCTAAATATTTTTTGTTGTTGTATTAAGTCTCTGCCTCAAGGCTCCTGTTACATCTATCTTATTTTGCCTTAGGTATGTATATAGAAAATACGGAAAGTTTATTTCATTTTTTCTTTTTGGAGACAGAAAACTATTCAATATGTAATATAAGTATAATGAAAGATGAAAATCAATTATACATTTGTTTAGTATGGTGATAAATCTGGTATAAAATGTTTGATGATTTAAATATCTCAATATTCTGTGTGGTCAAGAAAAGAATTATACAAAGTACTCCCCTCTTTTTTTTTTTCTGCTTTTGTTTCCTATAGTACCTGCTAGCTTTTTATGAGGGAATTGCTTTAAAAGTTTCTGTATAGGAATAATATATCTTTTAAATAACATTTACGTTCCCATTGAAAAAGTAATACATTCCCATAACTTCGGAAAACCCAGAGCTTTTTAAAGAAGAAAATTATAATTACACTCCTCCCACTGGGTAGATATAATCCTTGTAGTATTTTACCCTCTCTAGTCTTTTTAGTCACTTGTAAAATATAAATCTGTGTATAATGTGCTTTTTTATTCATAGAACGTATAAAAATTTATATGAATATTATATATCAGAGTTGAGTTTATATTTGTATATCTATATATTTTTTAATCTTTTTTTGTCCATTTAAAGTCATATTACTGTGGTGGATTAAAATGATCACAGATTCTCCTCCCACTGAGAGATACAATCTGTTTTCCCTTCCCTTGATTGGGGAACTGGTCCTGGAAATTGTTTTGACCAATAAAATGCAGCAGAAGTGATGTCGTGTAACTTTTGGAGCTAGGCTTTAGTGGATCTTAGCTTCCACATTTGCTGCTTGGAACTTTTCCTTTTGGATTCCAGTCCCCATTCTCTGAGGAAGTCTAAGGAACCTTATAGAGCTGTTCCCTTTCCCTCTCTCCTGGAGGAGAATGAAGGGCTAGGGATATGAGAGAGGCCACGTTGGCTCTTCCGGCTGTCCCAGGATCTCAGCCATATTTAACCTATAGAACTGTGACAGATATAAACGGTTGTTTTAAGGCATTTGGTTTTAGGGTGGCTTGTTATATAGCAACATAACTGAAGTAGTCATAAATATTTTTATGTCATTGAAAACTTTATAAACATAATTGTGATGGCCTCAGAATACTGCATTAATATATTCACTACAGTTTACCATTTCCCTACTGCTAGACATTTAAGGGGTACTCATTCTTCTCTATTATACATAATGCTACAAAATAGCATTTTTATGAATAAATCTGAGGAAGTAATTAGGATTATTTCCTTGACCTGGATGTCTGGAAAGGAAATTATTTCTTCAAATAATGTCAATTTATAAGAACATCATTGAAGATTTCCAAGTTGTTTTCCATAAATATTGGACAAAGTTGATGTTGCCTTAAACTGAATGCTTACAGTATTTCTTTCACTGTAGCTGAAAACAGGCATTTAGGAAACAAAGCCATAAAAATAAAGGAATAAAAAAATAAAAATATTTTGCTAATTTGATTGGAAAAAATGATATTTTGTTTTAAATTACAATTGTTTCTTATTGAGGTTAAAATTATTTAGATATTTAATAGCTCCTTTCAATTAAGTAATTATTGAATTGTGAATTAATATCATTTACCACTAAAATTGTGGTATTGGCATTTTTCTCATTGATTTGTAAGGGCTTTTTGTTTTTAAGGATGTTAATTTCTTATGTTTCTGGCAAATATTTTTTAAGAGCAAATTTTTACTTTATCATTTTGTTTGTTGTGCTTTTACATTTATGTAAGTTTAAAATTTTATTTATTTGTATTTATCCACTTGCTTTTATGTGGATAAATTTTATTTTCCATTGCCTTTAAATTTAAGTGTTTCTTCTAGCACTGCATTTTAATCATTTAGAAAAATATGATACATATTCCAAGTAGTTAGATATTTTTAAACTTCTGTTATTTCTCTCTTTCTATTCCTTTTTTGTTTTTTGTATTTCCTTTAGTAACTTGTTCTATATCATTTGTACTTTGTGGGAAATTGAAGTTTTCTTTGTGGCCTAGTCATGATATATTTTTGTAAACATTTGATTTATAGAAGCACTTTCCTTTTCTGAGGTTACAAAGTTTAGCATATTTAATGTAAACTTATTATATGGTTCAGTTCTTTTATGCCCTTATTTATTTTTTATTGAATTGATTTGTCATAGATTGATAGTAGTGTATTAAACTACCTCATGATTACATAACTGTCATTTCTACTTTCACTTATAAGTTTTCACTTTATATACTTGGATATCATGTTATTTAGCACAGAGGATTTGTGGGTTTGTCTCATTAATTCAACATATATCAAGAGCTAGAGATAATAAGATGTAGTCACACCTTTTGGAGAACTCACAGAGTAGTGGGTAAACATACCAGGAGATATGAGGACAATATAGAGAAGATTACAAGAGACATGAGGGGATGGGCAGAAACCTATAGGGGGAGGAAGAAGAGCATCATTTAGTCAAACAAACTCTGCCTTATTGAATGATTTCATCTTGAATTCAACTTCATTTCATAATTGTGCCACTCTTTTATTTCCATTCTTTTTTAAGCTGCATGTAACTGGATTGTCTTTTAAAACTCAATATGAAAGTCTGACTTTCAGTAAAAGAAATACTGAATTCATTTAACAAACATGTATTGAGTTCCTATAATGTGCCAGATACTGGACTAAGCCTGGGGATAAAATGGCAAAGACATCAATGCTTACGAGGCTTCACTTCACTGTAGGAGAGGCAATTAAATGAACTGACAAAGTATCAATGGAACGCACACAAGGAGTTCCTAACCTAGATATAATCTTGAATGCTGAAAGGTAAGTAGGAGTTGTCTATTAGGAGAGGGAGACAGCTGGGTGTTTCAGACAGAAAATAACATATCCAATGGCCAAGAGCTGAGAAAGAACATGACCCATTCTAGGACATGTAAGTAGCTGACTATGAATGAAATACCTTGATGGGAGTGTGGGAATTGAGAGGAGCTAGAGACAGATGGTCAGATCAGGGTGGACCTATAAGGAGGCTTGCTTCTTTCAGAAGATTCTCCAGAGCCATTTTATTTTATTTTTATTTTTTTTAAAGATTTTATTTATTTATTTGACAGACAGAGATCACAGTAGGCAGAGAGGCAGGTAGAGAGAGAGAGGAGGAAGCAGGCTCCCTGCTGAGCAGAGAGCCCGATGCGGGACTCGATCCCAGGACCCTGAGATCATGACCTGAGCCGAAGGCAGAGGCTTAACCCACTGAGCCACCCAGGCGCCCTCCAGAGCCATTTTAAGTTGTTGAGTGATATGACTGGATCTGCTTTTGAATGATTCTTTTGGTGATAGTGTGTGGGAATGGATAGGATCAGAGTTACTGGAAGTAGATGGGCCAATAAGAGATTGGAACAGTATTTCAGTAGGGGAAAATGATGGAGTGGCAATTAGGATGAAAAAAAATGGACTGATTCTAAAGATACCAAAAAATAGAATCATTAGGACATAATGATTGATTGGATATGGGAGGTTAGGGAAGACTGTCAAGGCTAATAACACCCTTTTCACCACTGTTTCTGTCCTCCAAATTTGAGAAACTGGGAGGATGGTGGTGCGATTCATTTCCATGACAAATATTAAAGGAGAAATTCATTTTGGTATTTTGGAAAAGCAGGGTTTGAGGCACTTGGAGGATACCTAAGTGGAGTTGTCTAACAAACAATTAGCTGTAGGCTCTGGAACACAGGATAGAGCTCTGATATGGCAATATAGGACTGTCTAGTCAGTGACACAGAAGTTGGAGCTGAGTCCTTGGAGGAGGAGACAATCACATAGGTGCAGACAGAAGGAAAAAGGACTGAGAATTCTAAACCACTAGTGATTTTTGTCTTTTATCTTCTTACTTTATTTTACATTTCCTACCTGATATCTTTGCTTTTTCATTTTTTATGTGGATCCTTAATAGATTTTGGTTGCATGGAATAGAAAACCATTCAAGGGGCGCCTGGGTGGCTCAGTGGGTTAGGGCCGCTGCCTTCGGCTCGGGTCATGATCCCAGGGTCCTGGGATCGAGCCCCACGTCGGGCTCTCTGCTCAGCGGGGAGCCTGCTTCCTCCTCTCTCTCTGCCTGCCTCTCTGCCTGCTTGTGATCTCTGTCTGTCAAATAAATGAATGATATCTTTAAAAAAAAAAAGAGGAAAACCATTCAAGTTATCTCAAATATATGAAGAGTTTTATTGAAATGAGAAAAAAATGGGATTCTTAGCTGTATAGGCAGTCCTCTGGGAAAAGAAGATATCCTGGTACAGCTGGACCAAATAGAGATTGGACCTGGATTCTGGAGGGTTTTTTTTTTTTAATATTTTATTTATTCATTTGAGAGAGAGAGAGCACAAGCAGGGAAAAGGGCAGAGGGAGAAGGAGAAGCAGACTCCTGGCTGATCCCAGGACCTGGAGATCATGACCTGAGCTGAAAGCAGATGCTCAACCATCTGAGCTACTTAGGCACCCCTGGATTCTGGAGGTTTTACAGACCCAAGCAGTAGAAAATCTAGTGTGGTCACTTGGATACTGCCATTATTGGGCCCAGCTACTATCAAAGTCTCTGCAATTCTTTGGATGTCTTCTTGCTTCTCTTCTTTTTATTAATTGACTTCCTTACTCTATTTTGTATCTTCTCTTCTCCCTAATAACTCTAACTATGCCTAGTTTATGCTACTCCATAACAATTCAGTTTTTACTCAAAGTCTCTTTCAGCACAGCTTCTAGATTACTTATTGATTAAAATTGCCTGAATATTTCTGTAATTTCAAATTGCCATTCCAGAAATCAAGAATCAGATAAATTCAGATTGTCCTTATTGAAACAGAGCTTTTGTCACTAGGTATCCATGAGGAACCAGACATTCTCATGTATTCATGGCCTGTCATATACTGGCTCTCAGTTTCTAGTTCCTTTTAAAATCTGTTAGTGAATGCTTACTCCTGTGTATATGACTCTTTATGAGAGAGAGAGAACATTAGGGAATATCAGGGTATTTTACAGAGAACTTTTGAAAGGTTAGTGATATTGTAGAAATAGGCTATATCCAAACTTAGACCTTACTAAGGAAAGTTTCAAAAAATTTTATATTACTAAATTTATGGCTCTTATATCTTATCTCATGTTCTCTCACTTACCCCCTACCATCTTCATAACAACTCACATTCCATAATGAGTAGTTATCAATTGTCAAAAGAAATAGGATAGGAGGACTCTGATATTTTGTCTTTTAGAGGTCTTAGATTTATTTTTTCTTCCATCATCACATAAGGATTATTTCACCAATTTAGGCAGTTAACTCCATGATGTGCAACTATTCTGGACTACCTAGGACGTACCAAAATATGTTAATCTTTACAGTATATATTAAAGACTTCAAATTGCTGAAATTTTATATACCAACCAGGGTCAAACTAAATAATAGTCAAGAGGGCCTGAAAACGCTACCGAGGGAAAATGCAAAATCTAGGAAAGGGCATTATAAGATAGAGAGTTGGAAAAAGAAAAGGAGATCATTAGAGAAATTAAGGAAGATATAAAAAAAATAGAGATCCTGTGTTCATGGATTAAAAGATTTAATATTTTTAAGATGTCAATTCTACCCACAATGATCTATAGATTCAGTGCAGTCCCTATGAAAATTCTAATGTTTTTTGCAGAAATAGAAAAATCTATCATAAAGGTCATAGGGATCTCAAGGGACAATGAATAGCCAAAAAAATTTTGAAAAAGAAAAAAGTCAGAGACCTCACACTTCCAAATTTCACTACATACAAATCTACAGTAATCAAAACACTAAGGTCCTGGCATACAGACAGACCTATGGATCAATGGAATAAAATAGCAAGCCAAGAAACAAACCCTTTTGTAAATGGTCAAATGATTTTTTTTAAAGATTTTATTTATTAATGTGACAGACAGAGATCACAAGTAGGCAGAGAGGCAGGGAGAGAGAGGAAGGGAAGCAGGCTCCCTGCTGAGCAGAGAGCCCGATGCGGAGCTTGATCCCAGGACTCTGGGATCATGACCTGAGCTGAAGGCAGAGGCTTTAACCCACTGAGCCACCCAAAAGCCCATGTCAAATGATTTTTGATAAGGGTGCCAAAACTCATCAATGGGAAAAGGACAGTCTTTTCAACAAATGATGTGTGGTTTAGAAATTCCACTTATGGGTGCACACTCAAAGGAATTAAAAGCAGGACTCAAACTGATATTTGTATACTCATGTTCATAGCAGCATTATTTGCAATAGCCAAAATGTGGAAGCAACCTAAGTGTCCATGTTTGGATGAATGAACAACCAAATTGTGATAATATCCATACAATGGGCTAGTATTTAACCTTAAAAAGGATGGAAATTCTAGTACATGTTACAACATGCATAAACCTTGAAGACCTCATGCTAAATGATATAAGCCAGTCACAAAAGGACAAATGCAGTAATGATTTCACTTACATGAAGTACTTAGAGTAGTCAAATTCATAGATAAGAAGTAGAATGGGGATTTCTAGGAGCTGAGGGTAATTGGGAATAGGGTTATTGTTTTAAGTGGATAGAGTTTTAGTTTCCCAAGATATAAAGAGTTCTGGAGATCACTGGTAGTGTGAAAATACTTAATGCTACTGAATTGTACACTTAAAAATGGTTAAGAGGATAACTTTTTAATGTATTTTATCACAACTTAAAAAAAGTTGTAAGTTAAAGCTCAATGACTTTTAGGTTTGGAGAAAGAATGTCAAATCTGTGGTTATGACACATAGAACAAGGAAGAGTAGGAAATTAACTTTTTTTTTTTTTTTGCCATTCTGTGTAGTTCATACTAAAAATCCTCAGAGTATTAAACTTTTCCATGATTAAATTAGCCCTTTCAACAAACAACAGAGAGTAACACAATTGCCAAATAGCAGGTCACATATTCTGCCAAGGGCTGCTCATCACAGGATTTTTGGCAGGGTGTATTACCTCAGAAAGGAAGGATGTGTGTGTCAGGCACCATGATGGGTGCACTGTGGAGAACAAGGCTTTTGGGGTGGGAAGGAAGATTAAAACATGTATTTTGGGGTGCCTGGGTGGCTCAGTGGGTAAGCCTCTGCCTTCGGCTCAGGTCATGAACTCAGGGTCCTGGGATGGAGCCCAGCATCGGGCTTTCTGCTCAGCAGGGATCCTGCTTCCCCCTGCCCAGCCTGCTTCTCTGCCTACTTGTGAACTCTCTCTCTGTCAAATAACTAAATTTTTAAAAATCTTTAAAACATGTATTTTAAAACAAAAGGTATTCAATATGGATATATTAAAAATATACATAGGCGAACATATTAATAAGAAAAAGTTACTCTCACATTCTTCACAGTCCAGGGAGCCTTGGTTATACATCCATTTAGGACCCCCCCCCCATTTATCATCTTTATTTAATAAAAAGATCTTAGTGTAAACCTCTAACTTATAAAAAATTTAATAATATATTTTTATTATCTTTCTATGTGAGAAAAAAGTTTTTAATATTACTATAATTGGTTTGTTCCACATGGTAGGGACATACCACCTTTTATGTAGTAAGTCTCCATCTTTGGACCTATAACTTACCTAATGGTTCACTGGTAGCATGATCTGCTTTGCATCTTAGAAAGATCATGACAGTGGTTTTTGGTCAAATACAACTGTGCAATGTCCTAACTCAGTTCATCTTGGGTAAATCACTTAACTTTACTCAGCCTCATTTTCTTCGTTAAAAAATCATCATCATCATCATCATCATCAAGCTAATACTTGTTAAAAGCTTATACACCAGATATGGGGCCAAGTGGTTTAACACGCATTGTTGTTTGAGCTTCAAAGCACATGAAGTAGGTTCTATAGTTATTACCATACTACAGGTGGGGAAACTAAGCTTAAGTTCTTACCCAAGGTCATACAGCTAGTAGAGTGGGGATAATGCTGCTACAGAGTTTCTGTGTAGACTGACTGAGTATATGCAAATGTACTTTAAAAACTGACTCTGTGTAAACACTGAAATGACTCTGATAGTTCTCACTAGGGAAATAAAATAGTGGCTTGAAGGTTCAGAACTTTTGTTTTTGTTTTTGGGATAAAAATGAAGTTTCTGAAACATATTTCATATCACTGCCTAGCTTAAATACAGGCAATAGCTTCCTGTGGTTGATGGGATTAAACATCTTTGTGGGAATTCACAGTTTGCCACTGAATGGCCCTGACAATTTACCTTTGTAATTGACTCACTTTTACTCATTCTTTATGTCCTAGCCAAAATGGATTCCTATTATTTTCTGAACATACCAAACTTTCCTTCATTGTCTTTGTGTGTGCCTCTCCCTGTTTCTGGAATATTCTCTTCCAGTCTCTATTAATATAATCTAAAATTTTCTCAAGTTCCATGGTTACCAGGAAATTATTTCTAATACCTGTAAGTGAATACACATTTCCACTCTTGTTATTATAAATTGACATTTACCTCACTGTGCCTATTTATGTCTTGATATGTAGGCTCATGTACAACCCATTTTTGTACTTCTTTTAGAGCCTGAGATTTAAAAATTGGAGGAATGTTTGGGTGCCTGGGTGGCTCAGTTAAGCATCTGCCTTCAGGCCAGGTCATGATCACTCTGGAATGCAGCCCCACATCAGGCTCCCTGCTCAGTGGGAGTCTGCTTCTCCCTCTCCCTCTGACTCTGCCTGTTTGTGCCCCATCTCTCTCTGTTTCCCCCCTGTCAAATAAATAAATAAATAAATAAATAAATAAATAAATAAAATGCCACTGTGAGGGTATGTATGTATATTTGTGTGTTGGGGAGTGCTGGGGAAAAGGATGATTCATTTAGTTAATTTCTTTTAACCAGTACTTTGATTATTAAACAATCCATCTTACAAATTTTGACTTAGGAATATTACTTCTTTCCACTAGAAAAATCAAAAGCAAAAAATACTGTCAATTTGATGTAATTAAAATTTAACCCACTTTAGCCCATCCAGCCCAACCCAGGCCAGTCAGGCAATTGGACTTGGTTTTTCACTAATTATCTTACAATTTGTAGCAGTAAGGTTCTATAAGAGAGAAAACTTTTCCAAGTTTGCCTATATCATACGGTAATGAATGGACAGAGCATGGGCTCATTACATTTGTACCACTTACACCAGCAAGCTTCCTAATTACTTACAGAGGATACATATGCTCCATTCCTCTTTGACCTGTAATTTTGCTCAAGGACACACACACATGCACCTTTTTCTTTCCCTATTACCTGCTTGTCTCAAAAACCCCTTTAGAGAGAATTTATTTCTGAATTTGGTAATGTGACATCTTTTTTTTTAAGGACTGAGGAGATCATTGTAAAAAGTTTTCTAGCTCTTAGTGGGGAAAGATAAAGGAAGAAAAAAATTTCCAAAACTGCATAGAATCAATGCAGGAAATAATATTAAGTAAAAATTTTTAGTATTGGCTATCTTTTCACTATGTGAATTTTTTAAAACATATTTGGTATATACATATACTTTAAGTTATTTGTTGTTTATCTGAAATTAAAACTTAACTGAGAATTCTGTATTTTATCTGGCTGCCTTAAGCCTGAGTGTCCTCCTAGCATGGCAGAGTATTATCTGAGAGAGGGAGAGAGCACACCCAAAACAGAAGCCACAGTCTTCTCATAACCTGGTATCAGAAATGACATGCCATCACTTCTGCCATGTTCCATTTATCAGAAGTGAGTTACTAGGGGTACCTGGGTGGCTCAGTGGGTTAAAGCCTCTGCCTTCAGCTCAGGTCATGATCTCAGGGTCCTGGAATCGAGCCCTGAATTGGGCTCTCTGCTCAGCAGGGAGCCTGCTTCCTCCTCTCTCTCTGCCTGCCTCACTGCCTACTTGTGATCTCTGTCTGTCAAATAAATAACTAAAATCTTTAAAAAAAAAAAGTGAGTTACTAAGTGTGGCACACACAAGAGGAGGGGAATTAACTTCTTTCTTATGAGAAAGGAAATATGAAAGAATTTGTGGATGTGCATTTAAGAACACAGCTGTGGTTTCCTGACTTGTTAATTTTAGCCATTCTGACTGGTGTGAGGTGATATCTTATTGTGGTTTTGATTTGTATTTCCCTGATGCCGAGTGATTTGGAGCACTTTTTCATGTGTCTGTTGGCCATCTGGATGTCTTCTTTGCAGAAATGTCTGTTCATGTCCTCTGCCCATTTCTTGATTGGATTATTTGTTCTTTGGGTGTTGAGTTTGCTAAGTTCTTTATAGATTTTGGACACTAGCCCTTTATCTGATATGTCATTTGCAAATATCTTCTCCCATTCTGTCAGTTGTCTTTTGGTTTTGTTCACTGTTTCCTTTGCTGTGCAAAAGCTTTTATCTTGATAAAATCCCAATAGTTCATTTTTGCCCTTGCTTCCCTTGCTTTTGGCGATGTTCCTAGGAAGATGTTGCTGCGGCTGAGGTCGAAGAGGTTGTTGCCTGTGTTCTCCTCAAGGATTTTGATGGATTCCTTTCTCACCATTGAGATCCTTCATCCATTTTGAGTCTATTTTCGTGTGTGGTGTAAGGAAATGATTCAATTTCATTTTTCTGCATGTGGCCGTCCAATTTCCCCAACACCATTTATTGAAGAGGCTGTCTTTTTTCCATTGGACATTCTTTCCTGCTTTGCGAGGATGCGGAGAAAGGGGAACCCTCCTACACTGTTGGTGGGAATGCAAGCTGGTGCAACCACTCTGGAAAACAGCATGGAGGTTCCTCAAAATGTTGAAAATAGAACTACCCTATGACCCAGCAATTGCACTGCTGGGTATCTACCCTAAAGATACAAACGTAATGATCCGAAGGGGCACGTGCACCTGAATGTTTATAGCAGCAATGTCTACAATAGCCAAACTATGGAAAGAACCTAGATGTCCATCAACAGATGAATGGATAAAGAAGATGTGGTATATATACACAATGGTATACTATGCAGCCATCAAAAGAAATGAAATCTTGCCATTTGCGACGACGTGAATGGAACTAGAGGGTATCATGCTTAGCGAAATAAGTCAATCGGAGAAAGACAACTATCATATGATCTCCCTGATATGAGAGATAGGAGATGCAACATGGGGGGTTAAGGGGGTAGGAGAAGAGTAAATGAAACAAAATGGGATTGGGAGGGAGACAAACCATAAGTGACTCTCAATCTCACAAAACAAACTGAGGGTTGATGGGGGGAGGGGGGTTGGGAGGGGGGTGGGATTATGGACACTGGGGAGGGTATGTGCTATGGTGAGTGCTGTGAAGTGTGAAAACCTGGCGATTCACAGACCTGTACCCCTAGGGATAAAAATATATGTTTATAAAAAATAAAATTAATAAAAAAAAAAAGAACACAGCTGTGGGAGAGCACACAAAGGAATGTAAGCACCATGCTCTATTGCACTAGGCATAGTGACTGGCCCAGTGGTGAGCACATGTCCAAAATTCTACCACATCAGACTATTTCTCTGGTAGACATTGAAAAGGAGAAGTTGTCTTTCCACTGGTTTGGTTAACGTGGGTTGTAGAAGACTGAGCTGTTGTTGACCATTTTTTATTCCAATTGTAAGACTGAGCTGCTGTTGACCATTTTTTTTTCCAACTGCACATCTGCAGTTGAAAGAGGATATGGCCGATACACAAAGGCAAGCATAGTGTCAAGGTGGAAAAAAAAAAAATGAAAAGAGCAAGACCTCAGTCAATATCATTTGATTTCCTGGATCTAGTTGTCTCTGGACATTGGAGTTTTATGTGTTGATTTGGCAAGAGTTTTAAGTGAAAACCAATGCTTTTAAAATTTTATGTAATAATAATAATTACAAATGTGAAAAAATAAATTTTTTTGCTAAAAATCACTATTTTTAAATTATTTATTTATTTTTTATTTATTTTGTTATGCTCAGTTAACCACTGTATAGTACATCATATGTTCAATGATTCATTAGTTGAGTGTAACACCCATGCTCATCCACAACATGTGCCCTCCTTAATGCCCATTACCCTCTTACCTCATCCCCCCACTCCCTCCCCTCTGAAACCCTCAGTTTGTTTCCCGGGGTTCATAATCTCTCATGGTTCGTCTCCCTCTCTGATTTCTCCCCCTTCAGCTTTCCCTCCCTTCCCCTATGGTCCTCTGTGCTATTGCTTCTGTTTCACATATGAGTGAAACCATATGATTATTGTCTTTCTCTGCTTGACTTATTTCACTTAGCTTAATTCCTTCCAGTCCCATCCATGTTGATGCAAATGGTGGGTATTCATACTTTCTGATGGCTGAAAAATATTCCATTTTATGTGTATGAACCACATCTTCCTTATCCATCTGTTGAAGGGCATCTCAGCTCCTTCCACAGTTTGGCTATTGTGGGCATTGCTGCTGTGAACATTGGGGTATGTGTGCCCCTTCTTTGCACTACATCTGTATCTTTGGGGTAAATTCCTAGTAGTTCAGACTCTGGGTCATAGAGTAGCTCTATTTTTAACATCTTGAGAACCTCCATACTGTTTCCCAGTACTGGTGGCTGTACCAGCTTGCACTCCCACCAGTAGTGTTAAGAGGGTTCTCCTTTCTCCACCTTACACCAGTTAGAAAATTGCTTTTTGAAACCACGCACTATTCTAGGCTCTGGGTTTACAGAAGTACATCAAACAGATTATTCTTTGCTTTCAGACAATTACAAGTCTGTCTCTAGCTGGGTTGTATCTTCTGAATCTTAAACTATCTTAAACTGGCTACTTAATATCTCATGTTGGATATCTCAAATTCAATGTATACAAAATTCAATATCATCTATTAAACCCAATTTTATTTCCCTCATATATTCCCTATCCTGATGACTGGAACAGTTATCATCTATTTAGCCATCAAATCCAGAAAATGGTAATTATCCTAGAATAAGTATCCTTTCTGTTACTTCCCTCCACTTTTACTGGTATTTTAGATTCTATGTACTTGGTATCTCTTGAATCTATTCATGTATGTTCCTTTGCTTCCGTCTGTTTGTGCCCTATTTAATTCTCATCTAGATCATTACAATAGCTCTCTAATGTTTCTTTTTCTTCTCTCTGATCTCTCCCCCTTCTCATCACTCAAACCATCCCGAGCACTGGTAAAATACAAGCCTGACCATGACACTCCACTTTTGAAATGGTCCAAAAACATTCCATGATTTTCAAGATAAAGTGTCTCTTCTGTTTAGCATGTAAATCTCTTTATTATCTGGCTCTTACTCACTCTTCCCTCATCTTTAGGTATCTGGAACCACTAGCATTGTTAAGATTAGGTCATCTTCTGTCATTCTCTCATGACTTCCCACATGCTCTTCCTTCCACTTGGAAAGGCTTTCCACCACCTGTTTTTTTAAATTAATGTGTACTCTACCACCAAATCCCAGCTCCAGATCACTTTCATTGAAAAGAGTAATGGGGCTTCCAGTCTGATTTACATACATTTTGCTACCCTAGTAAGGACTGGAATAATTACCTTACCTAACTGCCTACCTGAATAGATAGTGAGATTCTTGAAGTCAGGACTCTATCTTGTTCCAACTTTGTACTGAATGAATTGTTAAGGTTTAGTCACCAATAACTTTGTACTTGATACTTACCAACTAAAATATCTTAAAATTTTAAAAGTTCATGATTCAAAAATAATTTAAATAAATGCATTAACAAATACATGTCTTTTATTTTTTAAATGAGGTGCTTTGTTGTAAATAATTTAAAGTTATTCTAAAGTGTTAATCTGTGCCTGGTTTGGTGATTCCCTGGTTGCTCAATCCATTTTGTAGACATTTTCCCAATGTTTACTGATAATGTCTTCTAGCTGTCTGTTGGCACAAATGCTGAACATCATGGAAACAGGAACCAATGCTATAAGAACACAGGATAAATGACCACATAATAAATCACCTTATTTGCCTCCTACGCTGAGGAACTGGGGGACTAAAGGGAACTAAAGGTTGCAAGATGAATCTTAAGCTCTTTGAGCAAAAGGTAATATAGTAAAAGATGTTTTCTTTTACACTTTGACAGCAGAAAGTTTTTGTTTTCATTGAGAATTACAGTCATTATAGATAGCTCTAATATTCTTTATTATAAATTTTTAATCAGTTTTTGATCTGTACCAAATTGGCAAAAAATCTGCATAAACTTATTAGATTCTTAGGATTACCAGTAAGTTTGCAAGAAGTTTATTTCTGAGTTATGACTTTTTTTTAGGTGAGGTGAGCAAAATAAAATCTCTACTTATAGTCATCTTTACCAGAGTTGACGTGAATGGCATGTAAATCATATATTTATAAACCATGGGTGGAAGAGCCAAGGAAATGAAAGTGGGAGGACATATAAACTAAAAATGGAGAATTTTTGATATGCCAGAATCCCTCCCTTTTGCAAGATAAATGTACCTACTGAATCTTTATGTAAAATAAACAAGAATCATTTTAAATACTTTTTTTTTCTGTTTATGAAAATAACTCATACATCATTGGCAAAATGCGTATAGATGTTCTTTCCCATTAAAAAGTGGAAAATGCCATGGTTGGAGCTAAAGAGTATTATGCTAAGTGAAACTAGTCAGTCAGAGAAAGACAAATACCATACGATTTCACTCATATGTGGAATTTAAGGAAAAAAAATAAGCAAAGCAATAAAAAGAGACAAACCAAGAAACAGACTCTTAATAGAGAGAACAAACTGAGGGTTACTAGAGGGCAGGTGAGTAGGGGGAATGGGTGAAATAGGTGATGGGGATTAAGGAGTTTATTTGTTGTGGGGGAGCACTGAGTAATGTACAGAATTGTTGAATCAGCATACTGTACACCTGAAACTAATATAACACTGTATGTGTACTATGTTCTAATTAAAATTTAATAAAATTTTAAAAATAGGGAATGTACTGATACCATTTTTAAAAGTACTCGAGAAGAAATACAGCAATAATATAACATTAATAGTGTTTAGATTTCTGGAAAAAGAATTAAATATATTTTTTTAAAAAGACAAATATGGTTTTACTTGGGAAAATGAGAAATTACTGATGTCTTGCTCAACCAATGGAACCCAAATAGTATGAACATTGCTTCATCTAAGAGAGTAGTGTATTAGAAATCAGTTGACTCACAATTCTAGGTGGATCACATTTGGCCAAGCATTGACAAATGTCTCAAATACCAAAATAAAAACTAAATAATCACTTTTAAAAATATAATAATCACATTTTTAAACCACAGTGTTCCACCTTTATTGTTTATAGTTTGCAACTTGACACAAAATCATTTGGTTAGCCTTCAAGCCAAAGCTTTTAAATATATAATATATGTATATATTTGTGGGATATATATATATTCATATGTATATATGATTTTACATATACCACATATATTTTACATATAACACATTGAAAAAACTAGGCATAAAATAGTTACTGTTGATATTAACAGCAAATTGTGGTGTGTAAAAGTGAATCCCAAATAAAGTTTTATCCTAGAACACTCACAAAAATTGGGAAATTAAATGTTTTAAATGAGACGTAAAGTGATATTTTGAATTCAAATGAGTGTTCATATCCATTGAAATTGTCATTCAACACTTTTTACAAACTTTGCCCTAATTTTCTTTTCATCTGGATAATTATATTCACTTGATACTCTACTGAATATATTTAAAAAATAATATGCTGGATGTTCTTAGTCATTTACAAGAAGTATTATACCCTGTAAGACAAAAAATTTAATTACAAGTTAAACTTTAAGAAAGTAAATTCTCATTGTTTTATCATTGGTAATATAGTATTATGTTAGAATTCAGAAGATGAAAAATCAGAATATGTTTTATTAAAAATTTTGAGAAGTCTTTACATTTAAATAACTTAGAGATGACAAGCTGTTAATATACTTTTTTCAGACTTCTCTCACTTATGACTGTGACAGACATCATGAATTGATTATAGCACTCTTTTTCCTAGGCCGGTACTGAGCCTCACATTTTTTTCCCCCAGGATTCAAGGCATCATTACCAATCAACTGGATTAGGTACGTGAGATGAAACTTCTTTGCCATTCTGAGATAGGCAGATCTTTTTGGCAAAGGAAATGAAAAGTCACAGAGATGATATGAGTTGGCTCAAATCATATCACAACTCTGTAACTACAACCCAGATTGGCTACCTTTTGGTTTCCTGAGTCCTTTATTTCCCAGTTTATATTATATTCCTTTTGCTGTATTTACTTTTTAAGCGGTTTCATATAGAATTCTACATATAGCATTCATACCATAAGTATTTTTGAATGATTGGCTCAATACTAAGCATAAAGTCATTTTTTTAAAAAAAATTTATTTATTTATTTGACCGAGAGAGATCACAAGTAGGCAGAGAGGCAGGCAGAGAGAGAGGAGGAAGCAGGCTCCCCACCAAGCAGAGAGCCCAATGCAGGACTTGATCCCAGGACCCCAAGACCATGACCTGAGCTGAAGGCAGAGGCCCAATACACTGAGCCACCCAGGCACCTGCATAAAGTCATTTTTATTAGAAACTTAGTGAAGCATGTGGTGCCTGGGTAGCTCAGTTGGTTAAGCGTCTGCCTTCACCTGAGGTCATTATCTCAGGGTTCTCGGATCAAGCCCAGCATCAGACTCCCTGCTCAATAGTCCCTCTCCCTCTGCCCTTCATTCCCACTCATGCTCTCTCTCTCTTAAATAAATACAATCTTAAAAAAAAAAAAGTGAAACATAATTGCTAGGGTAGAAATCATCAGATGAATACACTTCTGGGTGAATACAGATTCTGAGATGTTGCTTATTACAGAAAAAAGGAATACTTTAGTGATGGACAGAGTGCTTACCTTTACTTCTAGAGAAAGTGAAGCTATGCAAATCTAGGAAGATTTTTTTTGAAGGCAAGAATATACAAAATGGGAAAGCCTAGATAATAAAATTTTAATTCATTTATTCAACTGTGTGCCGATGAAAAAAGTAGATAATAGTTTCTGTTGAATAGAAATGTAATGAATGGAAGAAAACAGCTTGGAGAAAAAAAGCTATTTACTTACAATATAGTTAAATATTTGTTGAATGGATGAAATATTGTTGAGGAGGATGTAAAGTAGGTGAGTGATCATGAGGGGATGGGGTTGGTTAGGGAAAATTTATGCTATTAAGTGGATTTTTAGCCGTAAGGTGATTGTTTTCTCAGGGAAATATCCGCTTATAATGAATGTTTATTGAAGCTCACATTGATGCATTTTCATGTCAGAGAAGCCATCCTTTCTCTCACCTAATTGCCTTGGCTAGAACCTTTAGTACAATAATGAATCGAAATGTCCTTGTCTTGTTCTTGGTGTTAGGGGGAAAGCATTTAGCCTTTTATCATGAAGTATGATGTTAACTGTTGGTTTTTAATAGATGTCTTTTATCAGGTTGAGGAAGTTCTTTCTTTTCTATTCCTAGGTTTTGGTGAATTTTTATTTATTTATTTATTTTTTGATTTGTGGCATTTTCTTTTTTTTTTTAATTAATTTTATTTTTTTTAAACATATAATATATTTTTATCCCCAGGGGTACAGGTCTGTGAATCGCCAGGTTTACACATTTCACAGCACTCTTGGTGAATGTTTTTATCATGAAAGGTGCCTAAACATTTTTCAAATGTTTTCACTGCATCTCATGTGATTTTGATTTTTTATTCTGTTGATACACATTAGCTGATTTTCAATGTTAAACTAACATTTCATCCTTGGGATAAATTCCAGTTATAATTTATAAGGATATAATTTTTTATAGGTTGCTGGACTTTGCTAGTATTTTGCTAAGGATTTCTACATCTGTATTCATGGATTTCTTGAGATGTCTTTGGTTTTGGTATCAGGGCAATACTGGCCTCATAAAATGAGTTGAGAAGTATTTCCACCTCTTCTTTTTTTGGAGCTGCTTATGAAAAAAGAAGTGTTAAATCTTCTTTAAATGTTTGATAGAATCTCCTTCCAGTTGCCTTTTATTATAAGTGGCATTGTTTCTGAGAGCTTCCTAAAGCTTGAACTTCTCCATGTTCTATTAAAAATGGAGTCATTTCCTGTGGGAAAAGATTAGAAGATATCTATTTTGTAGCTTCTTTCTTCCTGGAGGCAAAATTCATGAACTAGGGCTCTGAAACTGGGGGTATAGACTGTGGCAAGCTTCTCTCTGAGTGACACCCCACTCTATAACTGAGTGGCTGGTGGAGGGGTGGGCAGCAGCGTGCGATCCTTTGTCTGTCCTGGCATAGAACCATTGTCTTCTGAGCAGAGAAAGAGTGGTCTGGTCCCCAGAACTCTTAGAATGTTGTGGCCAAGATGCAACCTCTGTTCCACAAGTTGGCCTGGGTAGAAGGGAGCGTCCACCTCTCAACCACATTCACCTGTAATTTAGTCTCAGCAGTGGGTGGCTGGTGGCAGGATGAGAAATGTTGATATCCTCTTCTTCCTGGGAGAAAAGCCCTCTAACTAGGAGCTAGGGAGGGGGTGGGGAGGAGCTCCTAAAACATTTCAAACATGCGGAAAAATAGAGGGGGGGTTTCACATGTATTAACATTTTGCCAATAGGCTTCAGAATTATTTTTCATAAAGAAATAAAATGTCACAATAAAGTTGATGTTTTCTATGGATTTATATAGAGTATATTTAAAATATATGTGAAACCAAGAGGGAGAGGAACATAAGGTTTTCTAGCATCTGAGCTTTCTTTAGCATTACCATAAATGAGTCCAGTTTTTTAAATCTAACAAAAACAAACCAATTAGAACCACTCCCAGCTGCTAACACGTTGGCTCTAGGATCTACATTATTGTCCACCTATATCAATAAGTTCAGCCCTATCTAAAACCATGTTCCCCCTCCCTGGCTCATCCATATCCTAATGCTGTCTACTGAGAGAGACAAACACTCACTCACGAAGGCTTTGAGTACTACCTTGGTGAGAGGCGCTTCTGCATATTTAAAAATTCCCAAATCGTGGGGTTCTCTGTAGGCCAGGTGTATGTATAGGAAATGCTGCGTTTGAAATGGCATCCCCTATTTCAATGGTATATGGATTCTTAGTTTGCAGAGGTCATGTGTGTAATAGCACTTACATTGCTGGTGTGGTTGCCAAAACAACATCAGTGGGGAGTGGTAATGGAATGTTCTGACCTACAGCTATCTGTGTGGTTAACTGATTTTTAAGATCAAATAAGTAGACCCCCTGCTTAGTTCTCCTGAATCTTCATAACAGAAAAAATTCTCAGTCTTACTTGGGAAACAATGATAGAAACACTTGGCTTCTCAGCCAATTTTCAGAATTAAGTCAATTCACACACACTCTGAATAAAGTGTTGGCACTGTACCTTGAAGAAAGATCTTACAGTAATAACAGAAGTTTCTTCCCAGCCTTCCCCAAAGAGACCCATTTCTATTTACTAGAAAAAGTTTTCTGGGAAAACAAAAACATCCAGACCATTCACGGGTTATTATACTAAACAATTTCTCCAAGAAAGCAAAATTTTATGGGCCAGTGGTCAGATTGTGTCTTGTGGATCAGGTAACATGTGGAATCTCCTCAAGATGGGCCTGGCTTATTTATATGACAGCTGGGTCTTGGAGGATATTGTAACCTTAATCAGGTGAACTCCAATGGCTACTCCTAGAGGTAACCTTTTTTTTTTTTTTAATTTTAAAGAAACCAGCATTTGGTTCTTGACAATTGGTACAAAGTTATTGATCTCCCAAATGGCATTTGACATTCCAAATAGAGAACACTAGAATTTATTGTTTTTTTTTCTCTCTTGGAAGAGAAGCAGGACACCTTTATTTACTTGTCTCGGGGATTACATTAATGCTATGATTCTGTGTCCCAATTTAGTTCTTGGGGATCTTAATGATCTCACTCTTCCAATGGGACTTCCTCACAGGCTCACTTCATTGATGCTATCACATTTATAGTATCTTAAGCACAGGAAGAAGCAAATTCTCTGATTGTTTTGTTAAGACATACTCCAGCCAGAACCTAATAAATTAGTGATGCTACCCCATCAGTGAAATTTCTGGAGTGTTATTAGTTTGGGCATGTTGAAATTTGCCTTCCCGTGTGAAGTTTTGCACCCTACACCCCTATCACTATAAAAGGAAGCACAATACTTGGAGGCATCATTAGAAAGCGAAGATTATAAATAATTTGGTTGTGCTACTCTGACACATTTACACAATGACCTAAAAAGCTGCCAGCTTTGAATAGGGTCCAGAACTAGAAGAGGTACTCCAGCTTGTCCAGGCTACATTCCAAACATCTTTGCTCTTATGAGTTAGTGGATTCAGTGGTGCTAAAAATGTCCATGGAAGACTAGGTTACTGAATACAGTCAGTTGCTAGCTCTAATAATTTTTTTATAAGAAATTGAACTCTTTATTGAACATCAAAGCTAACATCAAATGTTTATTTAAAAAAATAATGGCACCTGCTTTGAAGAGGTTGATGATCTACACAGGATTTACAACTGTAGGCTGACATGGGACTACACAGTATCTCACAAAGTGGAAATTCTGCAAAAGACCTCGCAACAAACATTTCTAGTTTCCATTTTTGGAATGGAATTACAGTAGAGGTCACTATTAGAGTACTCACTATTAGTAGAGGTCACTATTACAGTAGAGGTCACTAGGGTTTAGATGAAAGGGTATGTCCTTTTTGGTAAGTAACTGTTTTCCATTTGAAAAGCTGCTCTTGGCTTACTGTTGGCCCATTCAGATAATAGGATTCAAGAATCCAAATTTGGATTCCAAATTTGGGACATCAACTGATCATACAGCTGATCCAGCCCATTATGATTAAGTGTTACCTGATCCCCAGTACCATAAAAACCAGCCTCCTAACTGCACTTCACCACGAAATGGATGTTATTACATACAGTACCAGAGTAGAGAAAGTCTTGAATTATGAATTACAGGAGCAGGTGGCTTATATTTCCAGCCCGACTACACTGCCAGTTCTTCTGTAACCCAAAGAATATTTCTCATGGGGAGAGGAATTGAGTGAGGAAGAAATAAAACCTGGTTTGCAGATGGTTCTGTCTGATATGCTGGTATTAGCTAGAAGTAAACATCTGTGTCTGACCCATGGCTGATTTTAAAATGAAGCACAGAAAGGAAATATCCCCAGCAGGCAAAACTTTGGTACATTTCATTGTTCAGTTGGCTTGAAAAGAGAGATGGACAGAGCTAAGGATCTGCATTGATTTATGGGCAATGATTAATGATTTGTCATGATGTTCATTATTAGAAGGTGCAATATTGGAGTAGGGTAGACAGAGAAGTTTGGGGAAAAGGTATATTCCTGGAGTTCTTGGAATGGGTTTACGGTGTGAAAATACCTGTGATCCTGTGACTTCTCATCCATAACACCCGTGAAGGAGGATACAGTGAACTGCCCTTTTGTTGTAGGTTATCTATTTTCCATTTAGTGCTTACTCAATATGCTATTGAATAAAGGGCTATGGTGGTGAGGACAAAGATTATACATGAATACAACGATATGACTATTCCTAACCAAGGCTTATCAGCTTCCTGATTATCTAAGACATTCAGTCCTGAGCTTCCAATATGTTATTACATGCTAGGATATGTTGAGCATACTAAATCCTTTACATAACTGAGGAGAAAGTTTGCTCTTACTGTTATAGACAATATATTTGGAAACTGAACTTACTTTCCCTGCCTACCATCTTCTGTTTGCATTAACATGGATGGACATACTAAATCACAATATCCTACAAAACACCGTTTTTGATCAAGAAACTCATTTTACAAAAGCAACAGGCTGATGCTCATGGTGTTCACTAATATTACCATGTATTCATCTCATCAGACAATTAGCCAGTTATGGAAACAGTTGAGAAGCTGGGTACTCTGAACCAGCAACCATTGTTCATGGCTGTTTCTGTTATAAGTAGAATATGTGGATTTAGAAATTAAGGGTTAGAAATGGAGTTAACTATCACACTATTATATATAATTATATATTTACAGTTTTCAACGTAACCTCTCGGCAACTCTTGAGTCCTGCAGGCTTAAGGGTTTTAGAACCAAGAGAATAATGCTTCCAATATCTTGTTGATGATTTAATTGAATTATAAGCTGATTGCTCTATGACCATTTTGAGATTGAATGCCATTGGAGAAATAGGCAAAACAGAATATTGTACTCTTGGCTGGGGTAACTGATTATAGATATTATGGGGAAATAGTTTCTCATACACAATGTGGAAAAGGATGAGAAATTACACAATCCAAGAGATTCCCTTGATGCTTCTTAGTAATGTTATGAACAGGAGTAAAATTTTCCATAATCACCTCCATACAGGTAAGGCAATAAAGGGCTCAGAAGCCTTCAGATTGAAGGTGTGATTCATCCCATCCTCTCTAGCCAAGGTGATACTTAGTGTAAAAGGAAAATAGAATAGATGGTGGAGGGAAATAGTTATAAATACCAATTATAGCCTTATGACTAATTGCAGAAATAAGGACTATAATATAGACATTGGATTTTTTCCTTGAGTGATTACAGACACACTCACACATACATTTAGTGTTTGATTTCTTTCCCATATCATAACTGATTACTGCTGTTGTAATTTAATTGTATGTTTAAGAATATAAAAATGCATAGTCATATACTGAGTGGAAGAAAGTATTACACAGAGATCCTGGAACTGAAACTGCATACAAGTTGAATGAGACTTTGGGAGTTGTGATTGGTCTTTTTGTTTGTATGAAGAATAATTTCAGTATGTTGGTTGAGAGTATTATTATTATTATTTGAAGTGCAGTATTAAAGAAGGGTGTATTCTGGGCGATATAGTGAATAGTCATCATTTTATTTTTCTGACTTCTAGTATTTTTTTTTGAACACTGTAGAAGTATGCTTTTGTTGTATAAAAAATCACCCCAAGATTTAATGGCTTAAAACAACAACTTTATTTCCTTACAATTCTGCAGGTTAGAAATTTAGATTAGGCTCAGCTGAGATGGCTCATCTCTGTTCCACACTGTATCAGTGGGAGTCATTCATGCATTTGTGCTCGGCTGGATGGTCTTCTCACTGCCTGGAACTTGGCAGGACCCATGTAAGTAACTTACCTCTATTTTACTTCCTGGCCAGCAGGCTGCCCTGAGATTATTCCCATGGTGGTGGCGGCAGAGTTTCCAAAAGCAGTAAAAGAGGGCAGTTGTTATGTATGAGCACATTTCCAGCCTTTGCTCGCACCCTATTTACTAATGTTTCATTGGCTAAAGCAATCACATGGCTAATCCTCAATTTGAGGGATAGATAAGTAGACTCCCGTCCTTAATTGCAGTAACAGTTAGTTATAAAATATTAGGAAGAATCTTTAGCTATTTTTGCTGTCTATCACAAACACACCCTCAGTAGAAATTAGAGGCTTTCTAGCCTTTCCTGTGCTGTGAGCTAGGACCGAGCCTCTTCCAGTTAGGTGCACCCTGAGCTGACTTTCCATCAGGCTTCGAAGATAGTGGCTCGAAGAATCAAGCAGCATGTTAAATCCAGTTTGAAAGGTGGAGGCATCCTCATCCAGTTTTCAGAGGCAGAAGTGGCTAAGGCTCTAGTGGTATCATTCCAGGGTCCAACTCTCGTGGTGGTGGTGATTTGATGTTTGCTGTCTGCTCAGTGGCTATAGAACTGTTGCCTTCTTTGAACCAGTTCCGAGCTGTAGTTCGAGGCTTTTTTTTTTTTTTTTTTTTTTTTGGCCTGCTGAGTATTCAAACCTGGTTCTAGGGTCTTCATGGAGATTTTGTGTGAATTACCTAACAAACTAATAAATTTCTTTTCTAAATATATATATTTAGATTGAATTGATTTCTACTGTTTCCCATTAAAAATCTTAACTTATATGATCCTTCCATATCCCGTTACTTATCTTCCTTCTCAGGGATAATAACCATCCTGAATGGAGTATGTTTTTATAGATTTATTACATAAATATGCATACATAAAAATATATAAATACTTTAGTATATGTCAAAACCTTATCTTATTAGTAAAATACTGTGTATAACATTCAGCAACTTGCTTCTTCATCCAACATCATGGTTTAAAGAATTATTCTTTTTGATATACTTGCTGGGTATGGTATCTCATTAAAATTTTCTTTTGTATTTCCCTGGTGATTTCCCTTTCCTTATGTTTATCAACATTTATTTTTATTTTTGTCAAATGGATAAATAAATGCAGTCTATGCAGATTATTTTTACTGACTTGAATGATGGACTAACATATTTAGATTTTTATCTTCTCCCATGTTTTTTCCCCATGATTCCTATTTTGCTATTCCTATTTAAGAAGATAGGTTTTTTTGGGTTTTGTTTTTGTTTTTTTTTTAAAGTGGGGGAAAGGGACAGAGGGAGAGATAATCTTAACCAAGCTCCACACCCAGTGCAGAGCCTGTCACAGGGCTCAATCTCAAAACCCTGAGGTCATGACCTGAGCCGAAATTAAGAGTCAAACGCTTAACTAACTCAGCCACTGAGGCACCCCGAGAAGATAGTTTTTATATTTCAGTCAGCTCTTAAGTTTTCCTCAGAGAAGGATTAATTTGAAATGGTGGATTGATTCTTACTGGAAGTGGATGTCTCTATATATTTATTAAAATTTTCATTTCTCTGATTTTGGTAATGCCAATTACCAATCTGTTCTCTGCACTTAAGAGTTTATTTTTTGTTTTTGTTTTTTTTTTTAGATTCCACATATAAGTGAGAGTCATATGGTATTTGTCCTTCTCTGTCTGACTTATTTCTCTTAGCTTTTTGAGAGTTTGTTTATAATGTATCTTAGTGAAGATCTCTTTGGATTGAATCTATTTGGGGTTTTTGAACCTCATGTTCCTGGATGGCCATATCTCTCTAGATTTGGGATATTTTCGTCATTATTTCTTTAAATAAGTTTTTGTTCCCTTTTTCTTCTTTGGAACTACCATAATGTGAAAATTGTTTCACTTGATGGTGTCCCACTATTGACATATGCTTCCGTTTTATTACTATTTCTTGTTTCTCCTTTGACTGGATAATATCAAGAGGTCTGTTTGCAGCTTTCAGGTTCTTTCTTCTGCTTTATTGAAACCTTGTTGAAGCACTCTATTGCATTTTTCATTTCATTCATTGAATTCTTCAGCTCCGGAATTTGTTTGGTTCTTTTTTATGATTTTTATCTCTTTGTTGAACTTCTCATTTTGTTCATGTGTTATTTTCCCGAGTTCATTGAGTTGTCTCTGTTTGTTCTCTTGAATTTTGCTGAGCATCCTTAAAATAATTATTTTGAATTCTTTTTCAGGTAGCTTGCAGGTCTCAATTTCTTTGGGATCAGTTATGGGAAATTTATTTTGTTCTTTTGGTGGTATTGTGTTTCCTTTCTGTTTCTAATGGCTTTGTACTTATGCCTATGCATTTTAGGGAAGAATTATCTCTTTCAGCCTTTTGGGATTGGCTTTGGTAGGGAATGGCTTTCACCTGATGTTATCTCTGAGGGCACCAGCTGGATAGGGTGCAGCATTTCTGGTTCCTGGAGGTCACCAAGGCATAGTCTCTGTGCAACTCAACTAGCCAAGGTCATTGTTGGCAAAGAATGAGGAGGTCTTCAGTGGCCAAGAATGTGGGGGTCCTGTGGGTCGCTGTGGTTACTAGGGCTATTGGGGTCCTCAGAGGCAAAGGCTGCTGGGAGCCTTCTGTTTTCCCTTTTTGTCTGTGGGAGGAAGTTCTTGCCAATGGGATCCCTTTTGATGTCAGGTCTGGCATGCTACCTAATGACTGCAGAGCCAGGGTCCTGGGATCAAGTGCACATGGAACTACCACAATGCCTGGAATCTGGGGCACAGGCATACTTGTTGTGGCATGGTGCCAGTGTCTGAGCTGTGGGTGTAAGCACATCTTCTGTGGAACTGTGGTCTGGGGCTCTGAGGCTCTCTGGAGTGATTTGGGCCCAGAGAGAGACATGCATCAGTAGCATGAGCCCTGGGATGACAGAGTGCAATGGTGGTTTGAGCCTAGGGGTCAGGGTGTAGTAACAGCATGCCCTGGGGATGGTAGGTGAGAGTCCTGACTTTGTCCTCAGCATGCAGAGTGCAGAGCAGATTTGCCTTTATTATGCTAAACCAAATTCCTGACTCATGGCACAGGGCAAAGGCACACTCTGGTGTTGATGGCTCAAATCCATGACTGAGACCTAGGGACAGGGTACAGAACAGCATCAGTGTAGCCCAGTTGTTTAAGGGCAAAACCCCAACTTGGGACTTAGAAGGTGTGATACACAACAGTGACAGCTGGGCGTTATTGTTGGTGGGTCAGCATGACTTGGGACCTGAGGACAGGGCACAGAGGAGGAGGAGAATGCAGCCCTTGTTATAGGGGATCCAAGCCCTGCTTCAGACCTCGAACAGGGTACAGAGCAGTGGTAGCTCCAGTCCCGTGGATGGTGAGGTGCTGTGGCATCCTGATCCAAAAAACCTGCCATAGTAGCTACTGGGGTCCCTGGAGCAGGTTTTACAGCAGTGACAGCTCTAGTCTTAAGAAGGAGGTACAGCAGAAGGAGACTCTAGGGGTCTTCACTAGTAAAGGCTGAAAATATCCACAACAGCGAGGCTTGCTGGGATTCTCCTGCTCTTCCCTGGGGGCAGAATTATTCTAAGGGAATCCTTCTTGGCACTGAACTACCATCAACTACTGGGGTATGGGGAGATGAAGGCAAAATGCTTCTCATGCTTTTCCTAGATGCCACCCCTGGTTTATGCTACCGTTTTTGTTGTTGTGGGGGTGTGAGTGTTGAGACCTCCTATTCTGCCATCTTACTGATGTCACCTCCAGCAACTCTGAATCTTTTCCCTATCTTTATAGTTTTGCCTTTTGAAGAATGTCATATAGTTGGAATCATACAGTAGATAGCTTTTTCATATTGGTTTCTTTCACTTAGTACACATTTAAGGCTCCTCTGTATTTTCCCATGGCTTGACATCTCATTTTTTTTTAATCGCTTAAAAATATTCTATTGTCTGGATGTACCACTGTTTATTCATTCACCTACTGAAGGGCATATTGATTGTTTTTATGTTTTGGCAGTTATGAATAAAGCTGCTATAAACATCCTTATCCAGGTTTTTATGTGGACTTAGGATTTCAGCTCTTATGGGTAAATATCAAGGAGCACAGTTGATGGAACTGTGTTTAGTTTTGTAAAAAACTGCCAAAATGCCTTCTAAAAGAGCTGTTCCATTTTTGCATTCCCACCAGCAATGAATGAGGATTCCTGTTGCTCCACATCCTCACTAGCATTTGGTATTAAGAGTATTTTGGATTTTGGCTATTCTAATAGGTATGTAGTGGTATCTCATGGTTATCTTATTTTGAAATTCTCTAATGACATGATGAGGAGCATCTTTTCATACACTGATTTGCCATATGTGTGTCTTCTTTGATTTGGTGTCTATTCAGATCTTTCGTTCATTTTTAAATTGAGGGTTTTTTTACTGTTGATTTTTAAGAGTTGTTTGTATGTTTTAGGTTGGTAATCGTCCTTTATCAAATATATTTTTAAAAAAGATTTTATGTATGTATGTATGTATGCATGTATTTATTGTGATGTTAGTCACCATAAAATATATCATTAGTATTTGATGCACTGTATTTGTGTATGTATATATGCATGTATGTATGTATTTATTTATTTTAAAGAGAGAGAGAGAGAGAGAGCAGGGGGAGGGAGAAATAAAGCAAACAATTCTCTGAGCATGGAGCCTGATGCGAGGCTTGATTTCAGGACACTGAGATCCTGAGCTGAGTTGAAACCAAGAGCGGATGCTCAACTGACTGAGCAACTCAGGTGCCCCATCAAATATATCTTTTGCAAGTATTTTCTCCCAGTCTGTGTCTTCTCTTCTCGAATGAGAAGAGAAGACACAGACTGATAGTGTCTTTTGCAGAGCATCAACAGGCTATATTCTGGTAATTTCAGCCAAAACATACAGTAAGTCTTCTGCACATTTAGCCTCCAAAGATTGGTATAAGGTGAAGATTGGTATTTGTGTGAAGGAATAAGAGATACCTGGCAGGTCTCTGAGAGACTTAGAGGAAAAGAGAGTGAGTAATGGGGACTTTTACCTTTATTTCATGTGAGTGACTTATATATCCAGGACATAGCAGACCTTCAGGTATTTCGGATTGAGAAAGGAGAAGAAAATGATCAACAGAATAAGGTACCAGCCACTTGGTGTAATTGGTTCAAACCCAGTACTTTCTGTGTGGCCTTACTGTGTGACCTTGTTACAACTTCTTCATCCCTACAGTAGATGGGCATTACCTATTTTCCAGGGTTGCTGTTGGGAGTAAATGATATAGATATGTAGTGGTACATGGTTCAGTGCCTAGGCTGTGACATGTGCTCCCCATGTTAGCCACTGCTCATCTTTCCTTCTTTCCTTAAGAGTCCTCATTGTGGAGAGATTCAAGGCTACAAAATGATTAGCCATTAAAGAAATTTATGAGTGATCCCATACCAGTTTTAAACATACATAGGGATTCTCAGTGACCATGTGTGTTATATACATGCGTGTCTTTATAAAAGAATAATTCTACTATATGTCCCTTCTATTAAATAGTGTGTGGACCAAAAGGTACATTTGGAAAGAACCACTGAGGATACAAAACCTAGTTTTAATAAAACAAGATTCTGGATGACTGGAAGGCTGAAACAAAACTAGTAGTTCCAAAGGTCATGATAAATGATTTAGGAAAGTAATCAAAATGGCTTAGCAAAGCAATGCTGTCATTCTTCATCTTAATGAATCTCTTAAAGAGTAAATAAAAGGAGAAAGATGAAAGTAATTATTGACTGTGTACCTAGTTATTGAAGCTGCTGGTATCTCCAAGGAATACAGTTCATAAAGCCGAGGCTGTAGGTGAATATACATATATGTCACACAGCTGCCTCAGCCCTGGGAACTACGTATCGTGTTTACATAGTGAGTGTACAAATACTTATTTGAATGAATATGTTATGTAGAACTCTGGCCCTCTGTTACACCCTGCTCAGTTTATACAGCTATTGTCTTGGGAGTTAGGAGGGCTAGAAAGAACCTGGCAGTAGGTGTCAGAGACTTGAGTTAGCTCCCATCTCTACCATTCCTTTCTGAATAAGAAGGCATCGAATGTCCTGGCCTGACATTGAACAACAAAAGGCATAGAGGAGACAAATGAAGGTAAAGTTTTTAGAAAGCGTTTCAAAAAAGGAAGATGAATGATCCACAATATTATTATTATGAGAAATATAATAAGCACTCTTTCTATGTATATTGTGTTAGAGGATGGCTTATTGGTGCTGATCTTTTTTTTTAAAGATTTATTTATTTATTTTAGACAGAGAGAGAGAGAGAGAGCGAGTGAGCGTGCGAGCGTGCATGAGTGGGAGGGGCAGAAGGAGAGAGAATCTCAAGCAGACTCTATGCTGAGCAGGGAGCTGACATGGGGCTTGATCTCATGACCCTGAGATCACGACCTTGTAATTGAGATCTGAGCCCAAATCAGCTTAATCAACTGAGCCACCCAGGCGCCCCAGTGGTGCAGATTTTATTTGCATCAACCCAACAGGACACTCTTAGAGCTGAGGGGTCTCTGATCATTTTAGTGGTTGATGAAGAATATACAGATCAGCCTTACCATTTTGTCACTTTGACCAGTGCAGCTATTAAATCATCTATTCTAGTAATTGTAACTCATTATATAATGATCATATTACTTTACATTTTTAATTTAAAGGCACTCATAAATTCTGTCATGAAAACATTATGAAGCCAGTATGGAAGTGTTATTTCATATATCAAGAAAAAGTGTTTTATATATATGTGTATAAATATAAATTATATAAAATAGGTTATGTAAAAAGTTATTTTATATATGCAATTTTTAAAAACAAAATGAAGATACAGTACTGTTTTGTTACCATATTTATTTTACTTACCAGTGTAAACATGAAAGAACATGAATAATATTCATGTTCTTGAGTATTCTCCCACATTATTGGTATAGGTTTTATAGATTCTGGAATGTGGATATACCAGATAAACCATACACCATATTTGTTTATTTAATTAAACTCTATACCTGGACACATAGGTCATTTTCATTTTTAAAATAAACCTGTGCCCAATATATTTATAATTAAATTTCTCTTTCCTAGAATTGACTCCTAGAAGTGATATTGATGAATGAAGAATCAGAGCAATTTTAAGGCGGAAAAGTTTTGGATAAACCTGAAACTTTTAAAGAAATTGATGTTAGAAACAATGAAGAATTAACAAGAACAATGGAAACTTTTTTTGAAGAAGGGACAGCTGTAAAGATCAGAGCAGGATTTCATGTGCCCAGAAAAGAGCATTGTTAATACAGCCCATAGGAATTACTCAGTCTAGGTTATGATTGTAAAAAGAGCATTTTTTTTTAGATCTTCTTGAAATTAAGGGAGTGGATTTAAGACTAAAAAAAAGGATGTGCTTTTCCCAGTGATAAAGCAACTATGTAGATGTAGCTTTTGTGGTGGACTAGAGGGCTAAAGGGGATGGTTTGGAAAGTTTCCTAGAAATCATGGGGCAACCTATCATGGGCTACATCTTTCCATACTATAATAGTTCTGACTCATGTGGAAGCTATAGGAAGAGGCATGTTTTCCTAGTGACTATGACTGTAAATTATTCTTTGGAGTAGAGATTTTAAGAAGCCGATGTTTCAGACCTTAACCACACAATGCAACAGAATTGACCTTTTTCAGAATGATGATTTTATTTTATTTTTGTAGGGGAGGATCATTTTAGGATTGGTTTAGACGTTATATATCCATCTTATTGCAGTTGATTCAATTCTGTTCTTAAAATGTTGTTTTGGATTGACTGTTCTTCAGGCATATTTCTCTGTCTAGACATAACCTAAATGGCAGACAGCAAGAGGCTCTGTAAATATCACTTGTATCTGCAAACCCGAAGGCAAGCTGGGGCCACATATCTGTCATTTCTGTCACACTTACACAGAAAGTATGTCAATTTCAGCTTCCCTCAGCCCATCTCAGAGTCAAGCCCTAAAGAATTTCAGCTGGAAAAGTGACTACATTCAGTCTTTGTGTCAATACTAACCAAATCTCTAAGGATATTTAGCACCTTACCTTCTCTAGGAGGTGAGATGAGGGATCAGTCAAATGTCTGCTGTTTGAACTTCTTGAGAAGCGACAGCCTCAGCCCCTCCAATATCCTCAGAACCCCTAAGTTTTATCCATGCTATATACTTGGGATAGAACTTGAATTCTATTTGTGGCCCTAGCAACCTTACCCTGAAAGACTAAACTTATTGTTCCAGAGCCTAGCTGTTGGCTGACATCTTGCTTTATTCTGGCACATAACCTTTAAACCAGGACTTGGCCACTTATAACCTGTCTTTAGGCATTGTATTGTCTCCTGCTGCTTTGATCTACATTCTCACCATATTAGACCCTTTCAATATTGATACTCACCTGTATTAGACCCAGGGCACCAGCACCGTGTTGATTAGTATCTGCTAAGCGGCCATAAAGACTTTTACTTTATTTCCTTTTGGTCTTTGTCCCACCCATTGTGATATATTCTTATCTCCCCTTCTGTTGGCTTTTGAGATTTCAACACACCAAGTAGCAGAGGCTCAGCAAGTTATACTAATGACGATAAGGGCATATAGTAGGAACAGCACACTGTTTTAGTTGCCCCACCTTGTAAATATGAAAATGAAAGATTAGTTTATTTATTGGAAATAATGCAATATTCATTTTAAATGACTGCATTTTCTGCATTATTTTCTATCACCAGTTTACTTTTCCATTGATGTTGGAAACAGAGTAGGAGGCTGTTTTTTTCTTTTTAACCCCCTTCTGTATAATTACCTTTTGGCAGGTTACAGCTCTTTACAATAGCAGTCTGGAAATGCTAAAGGTTTGGCAATGGAAAAAGTGTGAACTGTGTTTAATTTCGTTTGCTGATATTTATATATTTTTCCTAAAATGATAGTCATGAGGAGCTATTAAAGGGAAGTATACTATTCACTTGGGAGTACCTGAATCTAGGAAGTGCCATTTAGGCCAAGTTGGGTTTATACTTCTCCAGACCTTGCTATTCCATTTTATTTTAGTGGTAAAGTCTTTAAGATGAGGGGCAGAGGAGGAGAGAGAGAATATGATTATGTCTATATCTTATAAGAATACATTCATTGTTAAGTAAATAAAATCCAGATGATTAAAATAATTAGAATTTAGTGATAAAAAGCATTCAGATGTAGCATTTTACATTTTTATGCCTCAAATCAGTATTGCCAATATATTTTGTACTTGAAATTGTTTAAATTGAAGGTAAGCATAATAAAATTCTCATCACTTTCAGTGAACCCTGTACTTAGTCATGTACTCTGATTAGGTAATGCTTTCTCTATGGTAAAAGCAAAGTTTGACTTAATGGAAAGGGTGCTGGTATTAAAGTTGGAATATTTGGGTTTGAATCCAGGTGGCTCTACCTACTAACTGTCCATTTATATGGGGTAAGTTATTTAATCTTTTCATATCTCAGTGTCCTCATCTATAAAACAAGAACAGTAATAGTTACCTCACTAGGTTATTATGGGAATGAAATTTGAAAGTAACTCATGGTAGGTACTTTGTGTGCATTTCTTTTTTCAGTTTTTAGAAATGTTTAAGCAAAGATAGGACAACACAGAGCAGGGTGTAGTGGAAAATTTTTAGGTGACCTTGAAAGTCATAACGAACCTTAATATCTCTTACCAGTGGTTCCTAAATGGACGTTTGTTGTTAAACAGTTTTTCATTCAACTCGATTATCTGGGCATTTATTATGATACTCCATTATGTTCTTGGTTGGTATACACAGGGAATGTGTGTATGTGGAGGATGCATTTGCCTCTTTTCTGCATTGCTTTCTTGCTCCCACAGTGTACTGCTACCTTCTGTTTATCTCATTTGGGGCTTGTCCCTTATCTCTGTCTCCAGTGGTATATTCTCCAGTGTCCTATGGTTTTTCCTTACTAGGGTTCACTCCATAATCTCTGAAGTAATACCTAGCTCAGAGGTTGCTGTGAGGTTAAATGAATATATTAAAGCACTAGAATACATTAGAACAGTGTCTTGGGATTAAGTAAGTGCTTAATAGATTTTAATTATTATTGTTTCTGCCCAGTCTGCTTAGGATCGGGCTTATTCTATTGGGTTGGCCTCTTCTGTTCAGTTTTTTTTCTGAGCAGGACTCCTTGCTGTCTCTGACAAATTCAAGAAAGATCATAGCAAGATTAGAGTCTTGGTATTTGGGTTAAAAACATCATTGGAACTGTCCTTTGTTAGGTAAGAAGCTACAAAGTTATCCATTGGGCAAGCATATTCTATACATGAAAGTATTCATAAGTAAAACATCATTTTCACTTTGTCACAGGTATTTATTTTGTTATACTTTTCATATTTTTAAGTTTTATAATCAATTTGTATATCCATATATAAGATATCAAAAACAGAAAAACTCCAGAGAAAAAGCATCCATGCACAATAATGTTCTTCTCATTCCCCATATAATTCAGTTTATTTCTAACAAGAACATCAAAGTTTCTTACCATGGAAGAGTGACCTTTTGAAAAAAGACCCGACAACCAGATAAACTACACATCATTTACAGAAGGATTCAGTGGAATTTGCTCCATCTATTTTCCTATCCTCTAGAGAAAATTATTCATTCTAGAAGGGCACAGGTGATTGAGGAGGGAAGACTCAGATGGAAAAGAGACAATGCTTTGAGCTGTGGTTGTGAAAAAGTGTCTAGACCTCTGGATTTTCACCTATGGAGTGAGGCAGTTGTACTAGATCATTTTAAAGGAACTTTCCAGGTCAAATAGGGTGAGCTCTACTGTGCTAAGCTGTACCATGTCTGTGTTGTTTAGGTAGAAATTCTAAGCTCACTACAGGACTACAAGCATCTTATAGATGAGTCCAGGAAGTTCAGTTCACTAGTCCTTGGATCCTCAATATTAACTCAATGCCTGATCAGTCTTCTAGGCTTCATACCTGCTGAGATATTCTGTAGTAGAGGTGTCTTACTTTCCAGGGTTTCAGTGAGGGACAAGGTAATATATTTAGAAGTGCTCAGAGAGTTGCAAAGTTTGTCTGTTTTAATGTAAGGAGAAGTTGTAAAATGAAGGAACCTAATACACCAAGAATATTTGGAGCTGGAAGAAAATATTATTTATAG
The DNA here is from genome assembly GCF_902655055.1 of Lutra lutra. Lineage (NCBI taxonomy): Eukaryota > Metazoa > Chordata > Mammalia > Carnivora > Mustelidae > Lutra > Lutra lutra. The sequence continues at coordinate 52,737,412 of NC_062289.1, read as the reverse complement.
TAGAGGACACAGGTTGTAGAGGTAAAGTGACTACCCAGTAAGGTAGCTGGTGGCTGACAGATAACAGAAAACAGGGTGTTATGATCCTGAATTCATGAAATTGCAGCTTTCAATTAGTTAATATGAACATTTATAAAAGAGAATAAAGCAACATAAAGGAAAAGAGGTTACTTACACCAATATAACAGCTCAGTGGGAGCTATTGCAATATTTGCCCTTAAGAATTTTAATTAAATAAGTAATAGTCATTTTACACAAGGACACTGCACTGTAAATCAGGTGCTCTGTAAAAGTCAGAAATATGATTCCGAATGTGGGAATAGTTTTACTCTTATTATTTAGATGCTGACTTTTACCTTATCGTGGGGGCTCTTTGCTTTTATTTACCCTCACTGACTTGTTCTCATATATGCAGAAGATACCTTGGTTTTGTAAGAAATGAACCAGGCTCTCAATTTGCCTCACATATCAATGTGTATTTTTAGCTCAGTCACTGAGAAGCTGAAACATATTTACTTGTTATAAATACAGCTTATAAGTGAAATGCTTGAGAATGTTTTAGCTCATAGGGTCCAGAAGAGATTTTTTTTTCTTTAAGATTTTATTTATTTATTTGACAGACAGAGATCACAATTGGGCAGAGAGGCAGGCAGAGAGAGAGGAAAGGAAACAGGCTTCCTGCTGCGCAGAGATCTAGATGCGGAGCTCGATCTCAGGACCCCGGGATCATGACCTGAGCCGAAGGCAGAGGCTTTAACCCACTGAGCCACCCAGGCACCCTGGGTCCAGAAGAGATTCTAATAAGTTCAGGAACATGCTAGAAAAAGTGTTCATGTTGTATGTGGACATGTCTTTAGGGAGATCTGAATTTTCAAAATTTAACCACAGGTAATGAGCATTGGTGTTCATTATAGTCAAGCTGTCTTTGAAGTGTGGACAATTTAAGTGGGAATTGGCATTAAAGCGAAATAGCAGATGAACACTCAGAGATCAACTAGGAATAGAAAAGGGAAAAAGGAAGAATTAAGCACACTCTTCCCATGTATCTTTTAAAATAATGGCTTATTCTTATAAAAAAGCATGCTCATTTTAGAACATTTAGAAGATACCAATAACCACACAGAAAAAAGGAAAAAAAATTCCTGCAATCTTCTTATCCAAAGCTAAAAACGACATCCAATTTAGTGTGTAATCACTCCCCTGGTTGTTTTCTGTATATTTAAGCAGTATGTATAAACAAACATGAAATATTCCTCTTTCATAATCAGGTTTTTCTACCTACAACACCATGAGTCTACTTTCATGAAGTTAAGTACAGTATATTTTTTAAGCCGCATACTAAACAGGATGCTTTAGGGTCATCAAAACCAAATATCACATTTAAAACTTGATTTGTAAAATGCCTTAAATCTAATTCCTATCAAGGCCCTACTTTGCTTAAGAGATTTTACATAAGAGTGCGTAAGAGATTTTACAATGGTGATTTCATTATAATGTGGTACTTCAAGATATATATATATGTATATATATATATATTTTTTAAGATTTTTTAATTTATTTATTTGACAGAGAGAGATCACAAGCAGGCAGAGAGGCAGGTAGAGAGAGAGGAGGAAGCAGGCTCCCTGCTGAGCAGAGAGCCCGATGCGGGGCTCGATCCCAGGACCCTGAGATCATGACCTGAGCCGAAGGCAGCGGCTTAACCCACTGAGCCATCCAGGCGCCCCATTCAAGATATATATTTTTTAGGGTAATGGTTTGGATCCGTATTGGGACTGGTGATTTTAAATTCATAGCACTGGTTTTCAGGCATACTTATATTCAGAACCAAGAAGTAATAAACCTTTTTCCCGGAAGCATTCTCTTTATTGTCTTTCCTTCGTAAGATAAAGAGAAGTAGGAATTTTAGAACTTCTAGACAATGCATTGTATAAAGCAGGTTAATGGAGTTCTCTGGATTATGATGTAGGGCATATTGACTAAGGCACCTAACTCAGGGACTCCTTTAAAATGTCTTTATGGCTTTGAGGAACCGTGAATGGGCTGAGCCAGCACTATAAACACTAAAACTTTCCTATATTCAGGATACTATTACTGAGATAAAGCATCACATTTTTTTTTTAAAGATTTTATTTATTTGTCAGAGAGAGAGGAGAGCGAGCGAGCACAGGCAGACAGAATGGCAGGCAGAGGCAGAGGGAGAAGCAGGCTCCCTGCCAAACAAGGAGCCCGATGTGGGACTCGATCCCAGGACGCTGGGATCATGACCTGAGCCGAAGGCAGCTGCTTAACCAACTGAGCCACCCAGGCGTCCCAAAGCATCACATTTTTGGGACACCTGTGTGGCTCAGTGGGTTAAAGCCTCTGCCTTCGGCTCGGGTCATGATCCCAGGGTCCTGGGATTGAGCCCTGCATCAGGTTCTCTGCTCGGCGGGAGCCTGCTTCCACCTTTCTCTCTGCCTGTCTCTCTGCCTACTTGTGATCTCTGTCAAATAAATAAAATCTTTAAAAAAAAGCATCACATTTTTTATTAAAAGAACTAAATATCTGAAAGAAAAGAAACAATATGGTTTTAATTCTGATGCATGACATAGAACTCATTTCATTTTTCTCTAAGCTGGGAAATTTTTACTAAGATTCCTGCTAAAATAGTGAAGGAAACAATTATGTAAAGATGTAAAATAATTTTACCATAGTTGGGTCATCATGCATATGTTCAGGCATTTATTTATTCAAATATATTTATCCAACATCTAGTACATGTCAGGCTCAGCTCAATCTTTGAGTAACACACTTTAGAGAGAAATGACCCTCCTGTTAATGTATGTTTATAACTCTTCTTAGAGTATTGTGCTTATTGTTCTAAGCCATGGTATTTTGGTGACTGGGTGATGGAGGGAGCTGTTCTCATCAGAGGGTGAAATCTTTCATGGTGTCCGCTACCTGAGGAAGAAATGGTCTCTCAATTTGGTTGATCTGATGTGCCCTTTGGAAAACAGTCCTTAATCTTGAAGAAAGTAGTAAGATATTTAGGAGAGAGGGGAGCTGGTGAGTTGTACTTTGGGATGTGGTACACTCCCTTTGCTGAAAGATAGAATTGTCCACAGTGGTGAAGACCCATAAGCTGGACTCCATTTAACTTCCTCAGTAACTGTGACTGACTGTACTCACAGCATAAAATGAAACACCACTAATTATCCCAAGTGGCCTGCAAGGTAAGAGGCATTTTACTTATTTTCACATGAGGAAACTAGCTTTAAGAGAGAGAAAACAACTTATGAAGGTTCAGTTGCAGAATGTAAAAGTCATTCTAGCTATTTTAAATGAAAAGGGATTTAATAAGTTTAGGTATTTACAAAATTATGGAAAGAGCTAGAGCATCAGTCCCTAACCTGGGCCTCCTGGAATGACTCCCAGAACACTAGCATATGACTGTCTGACCAAGGAAACTGCTACCTCTAATACTTGGGCAACTGGGAATCAGTTGCTGCTTCAAAACTACAGTGTCTTAGCTGTGATTTGGGGGTATAGATGCTGATATCAGAACTAATAGCTCCAGAACCAAGCTGAGCCTTCAGCACCTATATTAGCAAAACTTATAACCTGCACCCTGTCTCTCAATAGTCACTAAGCTGGTCACTCAGACCCTTTGTTAATTTGGAAAACCAAATTCCTATGATCCCTATATTCCTATATGCTATCAGAAATAGTAGGAGCTGCAGAAATGGCTTCTGGAGATGCCTGTATTCCAAATTTCCCATGAATGCTTCATACTGGTAGAACCTAAAGCACATCCTGAACACTAGTTGCAAGGAAACCTGGGAGAAGAGGTTTTTAGATCAAGAAGTCAAATGGAAAGGATTGTAGAACAAATGTCCTGCAACAAATGACTATACCTATCACAAACAGGGAACTGTTATTTGGATTCAGGCTTGTCGAAGTTTGATGCCCTGGGTTCTCTTCACTATACCACACAGGCCAATTTGGAATGATTATGAAATTCACTTAGAAGACCCTGGGGACTATTTCTATTAATTTCTAGTTAATAAGAGGGAACCATTTGATCAGGAAGTACTTGAATCAGACCCAAAGAAAGTTACACAGCCTGTCTTGGAGTTGGAAGCCTATGGGTTAGACTCCTGAGTTGGAATAGACTGAGAAGCCATAATCATGGTCTGGCTGAAAGAGAGAAAGCATAATGAGGAAAGCTGGGATATTCTGTTTAGTCTCAAGGGGAAACACTTTCTGAGCATAGAGAATTTGTAAATATCTAGGGCCATTGGCAAGCCACTTAATACCATTCTCTACAGAAAAAGAAAATTCTATTTATGGAAAAGTCTTAGGAGATAGTGGGCAATTTGGCTTGCTCCATAAAGAGCTAGGGAGAAGCTGAGATCCTAGAGTATTAGGGTATTTCATTTACTCTTGAGGTCCAAATTTGATATAGTAGCCATTACTGAGACTATCCAAAGTAAAAAGAATAGGTACAGATTTACATGGATGGAAGCAGAGATTCTTCTAATATTTTAGTCCACTTATTTTAAGAAGGAGGACTCAAGGTGGAGGTATGAGTTCTCTTGTTTCCTGGTATTGTTGATCAATTCCCATTTACATAATGAACTATGCCAAATTAAAGAGATACTGCTTTTGGCTCACATCCTTCTTCTTCATGGAATACTTATTTCTTTACTAGTTCAAACTTTAGACCATTCAGAATTTAGCTCAAACTCACTGGATTATAACTACTTGCAGGACCATGGAGTTGATAAACCACATTTTCAGTGCCCAGCACAATATTTGGAACACTTATTACACATTAAGTATACTGTTCCCTTCAAGAATTCTGACCCAGTTGAGAAAGAGTAAATAAAAGAAGAAAAATTTATTACTTATAGAGGCTAAATTCATAGGTCATAGTGCATTGGGAGAAGCATATGTTCCTGCTAATCTTACTCTCAAAAGAAAAATGGGCAGAAATGAGTGAAGTATGGACATTTTTTCTTCTCAAATTAATTAATTAGGTAAGTCATTCTACTTCCAGGTATGGAATTGGGAAAAATCTAGGAGTAAGGGGAAAATGTTCTTCTTTTACATGGGTACTGAATAGAAAGTTTTAATGTGAGTGAATGAGTGAATGCATGCATTTCTGAATGAATTATGGAAGTATCAACAGCATCTCTTTCTCGACTCAATTTTTCCTGGGAAACAGTAAGCTAACCAGCCTTCAGGTGGGATGGTTGTTCTTGGGATCACCCTGGAACTGGATGATAGTCCCAAATCTCACTCACTTTCAGTGGCTGACCCATTTTTGCCCGAATCCCACTTGTTAATAGCTATCCAAAGCCTGGAACCTGGCTCTGAATCTTGGTCTCTGGACCAGGGAACTTGACCTTGTCACCCTGAGCATGCTGGGGGACTATTTTACAGTTTTATAGTTTCTAGGCTCTATAAACTTCCTCTAAATTACTAGATTTCAGATCTAATCATCTGATATTAAGTAACTCAGCTATCCTGAAATATTGGTATTGTTTCCCTATTCATTTTTACCCTGTAAATATGAACTTCTGTTATTATTACTTATCTTTTGGTACTTGATATATACCCCATGCTCTATGAATGTCAATATTGGACTTGACTCTTTTTCACACCATCCCATCCCTAGTTGCGGGATAATAGGCTTCTGTTGTTGCTTTTATTCAGTTTGTTTGGGTCTCCTAACTGCATTGCCTACCACAAACAGTTTTGGGTTGAGTCAATTATAATAGTTATCTTTAAGTTAGGTTTCAAGCTCCTGCAAAAGCAGGGATCATGTTTGATACTTTTGTAAACTCAGACACTTAATATTTGGTGTTATATGTATAAAGTAATGTTTGAGGAATTCTGCTACCAACTGCCCAATAACAGTAAATCCCTGAGTAGCCTTTAAGTAATGTCAAGACAAAAAGCCTTTAAGTGCAAGGCATGATGGACACAGCCAAGAGGAGCCAAAGCTAAGATGACTGAGGTAGATGATAAATCACTAACAGAAAGGTATACTTTCATTAATTTGCAAATGTTACTTATGTGGTATCTCTTTGGTGCTCAAACCAAGGAACAGGCAAGAAGAGATAAGGGAGGAAGGGAAGTGGTAGGGAAGGTAGCCACAATTATGGAGAGCCTTTACTTTGCCATATGTTATTTAATTTAATCTTTGCAATAACTCACTGAAGTAGGCACAATATTTATTTTTTCATTTAAAGACAAAGAAATTGAGGATTAGTGAGGTTTGGTAATTTGCCTGAGATCATCTTCACATGGTTTTGGTGGAGCTGATATTCCAGTCTTTATGTTTGGCTCATTTGGGGTTGACTTTTCTTTCTCATTGTTAATTGATCTGTATATGAGGATATCTACTGTTGTTATGTTTTTGGCCTTTCTATACCCCTTGCTTCCTCTAGAAGTTACTGGTTAATTCAGGAGCAAGATTTCAGTTTCTTTCTTTCTTTCTTTTTTTTTTTTTTTATTTTGGGAACTAGCTGCTTATAGGAAACAGAATTCTGCTTTGCTCCTCTGTGCTATAGCTTTTACAGGGGTAGTACCTAGAGCACAGCCTGGTATTGGGGAGTAAGTCTGTCATATTCTGAGGCTTGGTTTCAAGAACCCCATGGTTGTCAGAACCTAAGTCACATTCATGAATCTCAGTGATATCAATATTAAGACTGATATTTGATTATTCATTTATCTATACCTTTTCTGATTATTTTGGTTCAGAAGTAAGCTGAAAATAAAAATGGCTTATGTTTTGACTCCAAACCATATTCTTTTCCCTATATAAAGCTAAAAAAGTAAAATTAAACATAAAGATACAAAAAGACAGTAAATAGCAGACATGAAGTTGGAAAGAGAAAGAAAAAAATAAAACAGTTCAGCTGTTGCAAGAAATTCAGAGGAGAAATAATCAATTCCATATATCATGATCCCAGAGTGCACAGCATAGCACAATAATTAATGTTCATGATGACAATCCTTGATCCATCAAGATAAATTAAATTATGTCCAGCAGATTTTCTTTTCTTTACCTCAGCTGGGGAAGAATGTGTAATACATTTTAGAGAGATTGATTCTTTTGATAAAAGAAATGTCATTTTACTTATATTTGCTGGACTATCTAAGGAATACCATTGTGAAAATACTTAAATATAGAAAAGCGAAAGGAATTGTTTAAGATTGCTTCTTAAGAATACCTTGTCTTGGAACACTGCATCAAATACTAATGATGTACTGTATAATGACTAACATAACATAAAAAATAATAAAAAAAGAAAAATTATAAATAAAGTTCTCCAAAATACTTAAAAAAAGAATACACTCTCTTTTAAATTAAAGATTTTATCACAGCATCTTCATTTGCCTACTCCAATTTGCCTAATCAATATTAATTTTTAAAGTTTTATATTAATTGGTAAAATCAGCTTAAGTGCCTGCTTTTAACACTGTGGATGAGTTGTGCCTTGTTTTTAAGCAAAATGTGTAAAGCATCCATCTGGATTTAAATTAAGCTGAATCTTAGGGTTCAAGCTCATCAGACTTACATTATAATTAAATAAGTTCACAGTAATGGATAAACAATGTTATATTCATCCCAGAACATGGATCTTTTAGTTGGCACTGCAGGAAGGAAAGGCGATGTTTAGCAGGAGATGGTGTGAAGGGGATGTCTTCAGGAGATGGTGTGAAGGTGTAAAATTCACACTAAGAGACCCTGCATGGTGGCATTGTGTTGAATCTTGTCAGAGTCCTGGACTGGAGCAGACTGAGAGAGGCTGACCTCATGCTAATCATTCCCAAGAGACTAAAACACACAAAGCAGACTGCCAGCTTGTCAAATCACAATGGAGTAAGGGAAGATGAGGAGGAATATTCATAACCTTATATAGGGGTACCCACTCAGTTGCATTAGGATGCCTGGGGGACCAAATTAAAAATTTAAAGGTTTTTTGGTCAACATGGAATTAAAACAAAGGGAAATAGGTAATCTTGAAGATTTCAACCAGCTGATGGTAAGGCCTGTTGAATCATCCCTGAGCCACAAAGGAGTTACAACAATTTGTGGTAATATTTATTAATCATGTTGTCAGGCACATTATAAATGCTCTGATTATATTAATTCATAAATCCTTCCAGCAGCTCTAGGTGGTAACCTTCTAGGACATGTCCTCCCCACTAAGTAGTTGAGAAAATGTAAGAACCGGTTTAAGGAACTCTACTGGGGTTATACGGCAGGAGAGTTTCAGGGTTGGATTCAGACGTAGGAAAACAGAGTCCAAAACCAACATTTTTAAGATTTATGCTATTTTATCTTTCTAGGGGTACTTTGTTTTAACTTGCTTTTGTGTGTCTCTCTCAGGGTTGTGTTGAATAAACACTGCCAAGTTCTCATTTCTTCTACTTGCCATTTCCATGATCCAAGCTCTCCACTGTGATTTTGTTCTTAGAGTCTTCCTCTAGATAAATTACAACCACATGGATGTTACTGTTTACCAACTTATAATCACATTCTAGTTTTTTCAGTCTGAGTGTTCATCCAGTCCATTTGGATTGAGTGTTAGGTGTTTGCATTCATTTATACAATGATTAGATTACTCTCAAAGGAGCTGAGAGTCTTGAAGCTCATTTCTTTTTAACTGTGTGTATATTTTACAAGCTTTATTGAAACCTGATTTCTGTTACTTTTAAGTTCTTGAGAATCTAGTAGAACATGCTTCTCATTGTTGCTGTCATATATCACAAATAATTAATAGATAAAATATTGATGGAAGAGTCTCAGAATGGATTATAAAACTATTTAACTTTTGACAAGTGGATGTATTATTAAGAATCCCCAAATGCCCAAACTTTTATAACTTTATTGAATGTTAAGAACTGGGACTGACAAAAAATCTTGTCAAAATTTAATTTTTTTTTTAAAGATTTTTTATTTGTCCATTTGACAGACAGAGACCACAAGTAGGCAAGGAGGCAGGCAGAGAGAGAGAGGAGGAAGCAGGCTCCCCGCTGAGCAGAGAGCCCCATGCGGGGCTCGATCCCAGGACCCTGGGATCATGACCTAAGCTGAAGGCAGAGGCTTTAACCCACTGAGCCACCCAGGCGCCCCCAAAATTTAATTTTTTATTTGCACTTAGAGATTGTCTAAGAATAGCATGGAAGAGGATTTTATATTTGTGGGTTTTGGTATGATCAATTCCCCATCATTAATCATATGAATCATGGCTGTAAAATGAGCCTAAAATTCCCCTCCCAATGTATTTTATGCTCTCCTGTAAGTGTAGAGGTAACCTAATATTAGGTTGTATTTCAGATCCTCTGAGAAGTTCCTTGAGATCCTTGGAAGGAAGTTCCTTTATAAAGTCTCCTACTAAGTATTTGAGACAGCCACTTATGAATTATTATGTGCTGACAACTTTATCTGACTGTACCAAAAGATGTGGGGTGGATTATGAATCAGCTTATGGAGAGGCAACTCAATTTTCTAGACTGTCAATTATTTTTAAGACAGGTGAGGTCATATAACAAATAACCTTGCTCCTCCAAAATCCCATGTGGATGCTCTGACGTTCTGAAGTCTTTACTGGATTTTCCTGCCTTGGCAGTAAACTGTCAAATGTTCAGCAAAGTCAGTGTGTCTTGGCAGAGTGGCAGGGCTGGCTGACACACACACCAAAAGGAGGAACAGGAGGGGTTAGGGAGTTCTTTTTTTTTTTTTTAAGATTTTATTTATTTATTTGACAGAGAGAGATCACAAGCAGGCAGAGAGGCAGGCAGAGAGAGAGGGAAGCAGGCTCCTCACAGAGCAGAGAGCCCAATGCGGGGCTCGATCCCAGGACCCTGAGATCATGACCTGAGCCGAAGGCAGAGGCTTTAACCCACTGAGCCACCCAGGCGCCCCGGGTTGGGGAGTTCTAACCTTCTATACAGATGTGAGGCCTGGATTATGCCCTGGCTTCCATTCAATCTTTGGAGATGTTTCAATTCATAAATTATAAATATTGTATATTGCTGCACAGGTCATGAGAGAACAGCAGATAATAATTCTAAGACCATTATTAGAAGAAAGCAATCCTTTGGGAGAAGGGGAGGTTGGATGAGATACAAAGAGGGAGAATTAGAAATGCATGTAATCCAGAGAGGCTGAAGTAATGCTGATGACAGAGTTTGGAAATGTCAGCAGCAGATGGGATCTGCCATCATTTGCCAACTACAGACTGGTTTGGTCCCCATAACAAATGCATGATTCCCTTGGAGCAAAGGGTAATTTCACAAACCAATAGCAGAAATGTCTGAGGAGTTTGAAACTGCTGAATAGCTATTTAGCCATAAACATACCCTGTTGGGAGAGATGTTATATGAGAGTAAGATACAAACAAGGAGGATACACAATGGAGCTAGCTAAAGCTTAAGAATTATGTGAGTCTTGTTTAAAGGTTCCTCAAGTCACAATTATAAAATATTACCTTTTAATACTCTCTTGGGTTACCTATTTTTGAATGGAAATAATCTGCCTTCGTGTTTGGAGAATCTGTTTTCAAGCAATAGCCCATAAATTGGTTTCAAAATAAAAAATAAAAAAATAAACTCACAGTAAAAAAATGATGTTTTCCAAGTTGGAAGTATATAATTTTCACATCTTATGATATACCATCTTTTTCCAGGTGGATTGGTGATAGATAATGTAAATCCAACCATTATCTGCCTAAAGCTATCAACTAATAGGCAAACAAGTCGATCAGTAGGCAATAAAATTAAATTTTGTAGTTTGATTTGTTTCTAAAAGAGTAATTTTTTTCTGTTGGACCTAAGTTTGCTTGAAGAACTCTGGTTATTACTGAAACCATGAAATCAGGTGTTTCTATACATGTAGGAAAATGACCTCAAAGCCTAAAAAATACCTGCATTTTTGGTCAAGAGTCAGCATTTCTTTTATTATTTTTTTTAAATTTCTTTCTTCTCTTTTTCTTTCTTCCTTCCTTCCTTCCTTCCTTTCTTCCTTCCTTCCTCCCTTCCTTCCTTTCTTTTTTTTTGAAGTAAGCTCCACACCCAGAGTGGAGCCCAGTGTGGGGCTTGAATTCATAGCTCTGAGATCCAGACCTGAGATGATATCAAGAGACAGATGCTTAACTGACTAAGCCACCCAAGTGCCCCAAGATTCAGTGTTTCTTGAGTCCTGGATTAAGCACTGAAGCTTAATTCAAACTAGTTGAAATTAATAAATTTATATATTTTAATTGATTACTTTTACAATCAGCAAAGTGCTAAATAATGCAACTTATTCCCATATTACTGAGAGCAGGAAAGGAGAAGCTTTGGGGATGAGACTATTTCAACTTTGCTACTTCTTACGTTCATCAAAACTGAGGCAGACACTAGTGGCGACTCATTGCAGTTGTGTGAGAACACAATGATTTTCTGCCTCAGAGCAGACTAAATGGAAGCACAAAATTTATACTGATTTGTTCCAAAAAGAATTTGAGGGGATCGAGACAAATGTCACAGGAGGTTGATAGTGACATAGCAGAAGGGTATCTCAGACATGTGGCAAAACTCCATGCTGAGGGGGCGCCTGGGTGGCTCAGTGGGTTAAGCCTCTGCCTTCGGCTCAGGTCATGATCCCAGGGTCCTGGGATCGAGCCCGCATCTGGCTCTCTGCTCAGCGGGGAGCCTGCTTCCCCATCTCTCTCTGCCTGCCTCTCTGCCTGCTTGTGATCTCTCTCTATCAAGTAAATAAATAAAATCTTAAAAAAAAAAAAACCAAAAAACTCCATGCTGAGGAATTGTGGAATGGGTTCCTGGGTGAGGCAGGCAGTTGATAAAAGTGATCTTTCCTCATGGAAGCAAAATTCTTAGTCTCTTATCTGAGGTTCTAGGGGCAGAATTGCACAGTCTAGGGGGAATGTTAATTGTTGTCAAGGTCCCAGGTCACACAGGCCAAAGGACTACACAGATTGCAGGAACAATAAGTTTGAATAGCCCTGATATTTGTTTGGAGAAGTCTATTCTCAGCCCATTTAGTTTTAGGGGGGCTGATCCCACCATTAGTTCTTAGGATGGGCCTTTATTGGCAAAATGCTATTCCCCTGGTCACAGTTTAGGGATGAAAATGGGCCCAAACAGTGGGGCTTTTTATGAGGTTCTAGGATGAAAGCTACTTTTTTTCTCCTACACTCAAATAGGAGAATAAGATGGCTGCAGCTGTCTGGTTCCATGATTCTTTGCATGACATCAATAGTTTGGAGGACTTCGGAGCCAAAGAATGGAAAGCAGGAATCAGATCCTGGTCACGTTGTTGGAGCTCCAGCCTCAATCTTTGCTGAGGCAGGAGTAAAACAGGTTTGTTGAGGAGTGTCCCTAGTGAAAGGAAAAGAGAAGAAATAAGATTGGTCCAGGAAAGCTGATGGACAACAGTACAGACCTGACGAAGCCTCTGAAGCTCACTAGAAGAGTGTCCCATTGCGCAGAAATACCCAAGTCCTCGTAGCAACACTTTGCTCAGTCACTGACTATGGGCAAACCGGGGAAGAGCAGGACCTCTTCCTTGCTCAGTCATTGGCTAGGGGCATGCCTGGGGACATGGTCATGGCTCAGAACCTGAGGTTGACCTCACAGGATCCGACAGCTGAAGGTTGTTAACTGACCACATTCCTCACAGGTGGGCAGCCACTTCTTTCTCACGGGGTGATCAGGGATGGGCATCACTGTGTCTACCAAACAAACTATTGCAAAAGCAAAAGCCATCCATATAATTCAATGGTCCAGTCTACCCCCGTTAGGCTGGATACTGAAATGTAACTGAAAAAGTTCTGATTGAAAGAGAAAAGCTGGGGTTTCTGTTTTAGGGCAGCAGATCAGAGCATGCCTGTGCATCTGAGATTCAGGAGCTCATATGAACCATTGATGAGCCTGGGCAGTGAAGCCAGATATCACATAGGAAGAGGTTTAATGGTCAGCACATGATGAGAGCTGGGGAAAGAAGCTCTTGTATTTCCAATCACAGTCCGGTTGGCTTGGTCCCCTGTTCCTTTCTATGCCTATGTCTGCCTGGGTGATTTCAACATTCATGTGGATGACCTTTCCAAAAGCTAACCTCACAGCTTTGACCTCAGCTAATGTTAGTGGTTTCTACCTCAAATCCAATTTAGCAATTGACCCCTTAGCCCATGCTCTGAGTTTTATCAACTGTCACCGGCTTACCTGACAAATCTTAGACTCCCAAGAACTCATTTTACAATCACACCCTCTAATTCTTCCTTCTTTTTCACCCTTTTCATAATCATATAGACATATAGACATTGTTAGATTTCTGAATTATTCTCTCCTTTTTTCCTTCTTGTTCTAATCTTTAGGCTATTTTTGGCTTCACTTCATTTGGCCCAGCATGGAGTCCATGTGTACTTGTCTCTGCACTCCTTCCTCTCTCCAACTTCAAATGTGAGGCTGTCCAGAATTCCACTCTCATTCTGTTTGCTCTTCTAGTATGTTATGTTCCTATGGTTTCCACTCCATTTGTTCACAGATGAATTTCAAGTCTATCTTAAGTGTAGTTTTATTTTTTTATATATCAGATTGGCAAAAAATCCCAAAGCTTGATAGACCCTTAAAATGAGATTGTAGGACAGCAGTTTCTCTCATATATTTCTGGGGGAATGGAAAAAAAAAAGTACAACGCTTTTGGAGAGGAAACTATCACCATGTAGAAAAATTGTATATGCATTTACCTTTTAACCCCAAAACTCTACTTCTAGGTGTTTAACCTAAAAACAAAGGCTAGAATCAAATGCAAAATGACATATTCACAAGGTTTTTCACTGCAGCACCATTTATAATAATGAAAGACTGGAAATAATTCAGTTGTCCCTTGTTGACAGGAGATTAATTGCACAAATTATGGTATATAATGGAGTAACATGAAGCTATAATTTATTTCTCAGTTTCTTTGAAATGTTGTAGAATGAGTTAGTATAGGCTATAGATAATCATACAAGTAGTCATGTTTCTATTTCATATCACTCCAATGAGAAAAATTCTTTGACAGAAGTATTGAATTATATATCAGCTAAAGAAAGCAGAACTGAGGAAAAAGTAAGGTATGACTTGGGGTCATACATACATAAATCACTCATTTTCTGTGGATCTCAGTTTCCTTTACTGGCAAATGAGTGGGTGGGTCTATGTGATAGCTAAAGTCCTTCCACCTGTCAGATTCTAATATTTTGTGGAAACAATTTTGACTGAATGATTTAGATTTCAAGGCTGCTTTGGAAGGATGCAATATGGGTTAGTAAGATGAGAGAGTTTAACTAGTATGGAATTGAAAACAGAATCAGTTAAAAGTAGATACCAGGGCCCAAGAATACCATGGAATATACTCGGAAGAGGAAGCCAAAGTTAGAGACATCGTGGGAAAAATGAGAAATGAAGTGATAATTTATTTGGAGAGAACCAGGTATTACAGTAGAAAAAATAGAGGAGGTAAGAATAATTTATTTATTCCATCAGATATGTGTTGGGAATCCTTTATATACCAGAGCAGTAGGCATTGGGGATAAAAATATATTAAAGAATTTATCCCTTTCTTGAGGAGCCAATAATCTCATTATGGAGACACATTAACAAATAATTACCATAGTCTAACAAATGTTTCATTGGAATAGAGAGATCACTAATGTTGGATATTCACAAAGTCAAAATGATCTTATAAAGTAGCAGATTTGTGAAGGAACTTATATCAAAGATAACACTCTAGTCTAACTCTATAACTAGATTTACTCCTTAATGCTTTTGACAAGTTATTCACACCCCAAATTTATAAAACATGCTAAAATAGAAATTTCTATGATTAAATTTATTTACTAATTTAACAAAATGCATGCAATGCCAAATTTCCAATTTAGGACCGAACCTTATTTTAATTTTCTGTGAAAGATGGGAAGAGGAGAATAAAACCCTTAAAAATTAAATATAGTGATTGCTGGAACAATCTTCACCAAGCCCAGCCAATAACTTGTTATATTCTAAATACAACTTGTCATCTGTGACAAAATTCAATTTTGAGAATAAGTGAGAATCCATTTCAATTTTCAATTGTTTTGTAAACTTGAAAACCAAAAGTTTATGGAAGGTTTTTTTTAATATTTACTTTGTGTCAGGTGATAGGGAATTTTATCCTTTGTGTCCCTAGAAGATAGTAAGATTGATGAGTTGTTCATGCAAGTAATCAGAATCCAGTTCAGACACTATTAAATAACGCATTGTCTCTACTTGCTTTAGCTTAACATGATTTTACCCCTAGTCATTTCTGACTGATACCCACAAAGAAATTTAATTCATTGATCTTATGCCTCAAAGAGCAAATCCATATGGTAATTGTGTGATGGTTAATATATTTCTTGACTGGGGGCGCCTGGGTGGCTCAGTGGGTTAAGCCGCTGCCTTCGGCTCAGGTCATGATCTCAGGGTCCTGGGATCGAGCCCTGCATCGGGCTCTCTGCTCAGCAGGGAGCCTGCTTCCTCCTCTCTCTCTGCCTGCCTCTCTGCCTGCTTGTGATCTCTTCTGTCAAATAAATAAATAAAATCTTTAAAAAAAATATATTTCTTGACTGGTAATTGACTTATTATTACTGACTTACAGAAATTCTCAAATTTTTTTTGTATTTTGGAATTTAAAATGCAATATTTATTTTTCAATGTAAAGAATGAACAATGTTTAAAGTCTGAGGTAGAGGACAAAAACATAACGAAGAGAAAAATTAAAAGAACACAGAGATTTTAACAGTGTCAAAAACATTCTCTTACTAATCAGTGGTTAGCTACCTACAGCCAAGCAAAAATAAAACGCTTTAATGTAGCCAAGTTAATGTAATCAAATTTCAATTACAAAAAATGCAGGTGAGTTTAATTTGTCCTTGCCAACTGCCAGTTTTTACTAGACATGCTTCCTTTTTTAGGTTACAAGAAAATATTTTGAAAATTGTGTTTCTGTGACCCTAACTACATAGCTCTGTTATTCACCAAATAAAATAAGTAGGATTTGATGGCTGGAGGGGGGACTATCTGCTTTTATAGAATGAAAAACCAATTCAGTACAGTCATCTTTGGAGAAATATGTCTGAAATGAAGAGACAGATGAGATGAATCAGTTCTTAAACTTTGCTGGCCTCTTATTTTTGCATCTTAAATTAAGGTATAATTTACATGTAGTAAAATGCTCACATCTTAAGTATTGCCACTATAAGACCAAGAAAGGATAAAGAGAGGCGCCTGGGTGGCTCAGTGGGTTAAAGCCTCTGCCTTCGGCTTGGGTCCTGGGATCGAGCCCCACATCGAGCTCTCTCCACTGCAGGAAGCCTGCTTCCTCCTTTCTCTCTCTGCCTGCCTCTCCCTACTTGTGATCTCTGTCTGTCAAATAAATAAGTAAAATCTTTAAAAAAAATAGGATAAAGAATATTTTCATTATTCCAAAGTTCCTTTTTGTGCCTTTATTATTAATAAGACTTTCTCCCAAGAGATAACTATTTTTCTTGACTTCTGTCATGATCAGTTAGCTTTATCTGTTTTTGAATTTCATATAAATGGATTGTTCGGTTCTCTGATGATTACTTTTTTAAAAAAACCATGTCTGTATCATCAATACTAATTATTTAGGTGTTACTGTATACCAGACATAATACTTCAAACTCATAATGTTCTCTTTCCAATATTATATTTCCTGTATCATAATTAAAAGTGGATTACTTTTGTTTAAGTTAAATGATTCTGAATTCAAATGAGATGTGTATGAAACAGTTCATTTTGTTGGAATAGAGCACCCTGGCAGATCTGGGGCATGAACTAGGTTAGCTCATGGACAGAGGGGCTCCCTGTGCTGGGGGGCATTGAATCATGGATACTTTTCTGAGTCTGGGTCACTGGAACAGAGCGTGCATTAGGATTTGTTTCCAGAAATGGGGTCACATGGTGTGGTTTAAATTGTGGGAATAGGATAAAAGTCCATTTAAGGGTCAGGGATGAGTGGGCAGAATGCGATATGCCTCAGAACTGCAGTCTCTAGGTCTCCCTGTGACCATTCCTTCTACCAAATGTCGCTCTTAGTCCTTCTGCCTGTAATGGTTGGTACCAGCCTACAGGGGGAGGTCGTTGGCTTCATCCTCTGGTTCTGGGAGGTGACACACAAAAGTTAGAAAAAAGCAGGTCCAGCCTTCTTGCAGAATCTGTGAGATCTAAAGGCCTGGCTCCTGGATGGGGCATATATATCCCTCATTACCAGGCTGTGTTTTGGAGGCCTTCAAAGCCAGCATTCTGCTAGATGCATTCAAAGTTTCAGGCAACCAGAACTCTGTGCAAACTGCTTCCTCTGCCTGTATTGCCCCTACCTGTTTACCAACCAAAGTAAATAGTAATAATATTGAGAAAACAGGCTCGGATGATTGTCCTATGGACTTGCATCTGAGCTCTGTATCTCTCTCTCTCTGTTTTTTTTTTTTTTTAAGATTTTATTTATTTGAGAGAAAGAGAGATAGCAGAGCAAAAGATAGAGAGTGCACAAGAGTGGGGAAGCGGGGAGAAGCAGAGGGAGAGGGAGAAGCAGACTCCTTGCTGAGCAGGCATCCTGATGTGGGGCTTGATTCCAGGACTCTGGGATTATGACCTGAGCAGAAGGCAGACGCTTCACTGACTGAGCCACAAATCACATTAACTTTGTGATTTTGGGTAAGTTACTTTACTCCTCGAAGTCTCATTTCCACCATTTCTCAGAGAGTGAAAGAATAGTACTTACCTCATGGGGTTTAATGAAATAATCTTTGTAATTTGGTAGAAGTTCAAGCTGGTTACCATTTCCACTGGATGGAAAAGAAAAAGGGAACCAATTAAATTATGAGCCCTTAAAATTTAGCTAAAAATACTCTTTATTTGGAAGCCTTCCCAGTTCCCACCAGAAAGAGTAGTTTTCTTTTTTTCTCTGATGCTTCCCGCACTTTTTTTTTTTTTTAATAACAATTTCTTTTCTAACTGCTCCTCTGGACACGACTACCTGAGGATAAGAATTGTGTCTTTCACGTGTTTAGTTCTAGTACCATCATGGTTTCAGGCACATAGTGGACACTTAGAAAATATTTGTCAGATGCGTGAATAAAGTCCGTTATTTGGCAATTGTATGTTGCATACTGTTTGTGTTTAGTAGTTTTCCCTTGGTGCAGGATCCACGTTCAAGATTATTTTGGAGGGAAGGAATGATTTTCCATGAGTCCTTCAAATTTACCTGTCAAACTACTCTACCTATTTTAAATTCACTCAGCAATCAATATTGACACAAAATTACTATTTATGAAATTATTCTCCATTGGAAGGCTCAGCAGTGACACTGAAAATAGCTGTAACTTAGCAATTCAGTAGCATTTGTCTTAGTGAAGGAGTTACTAGACATAATAACCTTTAGTTTCAGCTGACACCACACAACCTGTGTCAGACTTCTGGGATGAAGATTCACATAGAAACCTGGCTATTAATTTCATGTTATACTTTCACTTTTTTCATGAAAATAAAAGTTTAGGTTCTGACTATAAGTCAGACATCTTGAGAAACGAGGCTAGCAAAACAGGAAACACTTCCACCCAGAACTCTAACTACAAGGTTCTTTTGGTATTAGATTATTTATATGGTGACCAAAAAAAAAAAAAAAAAAAAGCCTCCCTGTGTGCTCACGAACAAGGGAAGCAAAATGAATGCTGTGGGCAATTCCTGTAATATTGTTAACAGTCTCCACTCCTCCTTGGCTTTTCCTGATATTCTTTCTAATTGAGAAACACAAGTGTCCTCTATGTGCACCAACACACTAAATTCTAAAGAAAAAAAACACTGACCCCTGAACCGATAAAACTCTAGGCAAGTGTTAATGCAGCAACTCAGCCCTCAATCCCCATGGCAACCAGGACCTTATAGAGCTGATATCCCAACTATCTCTCTCACAGCATTATGTTTTATATTCTATTATATTCAGGATAAAAACACACTTCAGATCATGTATAATCATCCGTGCTTTAGGGGAAATTTAAGCAATCGCCATTTAAAAAACCGTTTAATACATTTTTGATGTAACAGTCATCTTAGTTCACTATGATTATCCTGGAGACATAAACTGGATGGAAATGAAAAAAGGAATCAGTTCAAATGATCTTTAGTTCTTAAAGAAGATACAGAGAAACTTAGAAGAGATTTATAAAACTTTATCTTGGTACCATGATGGCAGCTTTTCTAGAAAAAGATGTAGGAAGTGAGAAGAATTTGTGGAATAAAGCAGGAAGTCCCTTCTCTGCTTTGTTGTGATAAATTGTTCAAACTTGTCCATTTTAACTATAATTATTGAGAATTCTTGGTTCTAAGCAGTCTCTGTTTAAGAATTTCTTAACCGGTTGGTAATTACTTTTGAAATAAAAAGAGATTTACTTATTAAAATTTGGTTTAGATACTCCATTTTATCGTGGTAAAAGCTGCATAACATACAGTTAACAATATTAATCATTTTTTTAAAATTTTGTTTTATTTTATTTTTTTTCAGTTCCAAAATTCATTGTTTATGCACCACACCCAGTGCTCCATGCAATACATGCCCTCCATAATACCCACCACCAGGCTCACCCACAATATTAACCATTTTTAAGTATATAGTTAAATAGTAACCATATGCACATTGCTGTGTAACAGATTTCCAGAACTTTTTCATCTTGCTAAACTGAAACTCTATGTCTATTGATTAATAGCTCTCCTTTGTCCCATACCTGTAGCCCTTGGCAACCCCCTTCCTACTTTCTGTTTATAGGAGTTTGATTACTTTTGATATTTCATATAAATGGAATCATGCACTATTTGTCTTTTTATGACTGGCTTGTTTCACTTAGTATCCAAGTATTCAAGGTTCATCCATATTGTAGCATATAACAGGATTTCTTTTTAACACTGAATAATATTACCTTATATGTATAGACTACATTTTCTTTATCTATTCATCCATTGATGGATATTTAATTTACTTCATATACTGGCTATTGTGAATAATGCTGAAATGAACATGGGTGTGCAAATATCCCTTTGAGTTCCTGCTTTCAAATCTTTTAGGTAAATATTCAGAAGTGGGATTGTTGGATTATATGATAATTTTATTTTTATTCTTTTGAGGAATATCTGTACAATGTGTAAGGGCTTTGATTTCTCTATATCCTGGCCAAAGATCATTATTTTCTTTTTCTTTTCTTTTTGATAGTGATCATCCTAATTGGTGTGAGGCAGTATCTCATTGGTTTTGATTTGCATTTCTCTGATGATTACTGGTTTTGAGCCTCTTTCAGTATGCTTGTTAGCCATTTGTATATCATCTTTGGAGAAATTTCTATTCAAGTTCTTTGCCCATTTTTAAATCAGTTTATTTGTTTTTTGGGAGGTTGTTGATTTGTATGTGTTCTTTATATATTTTGGGTATTAATCCCTTAGCAGATATGTAATTTGTAGTATTTTCTCCCATCCTGTAGGTTGCCTTTTCACCCTGTTGATTGTATCCTTTTCCATGCACAAGTTTTAAAATTTTGCTGTAGAGCCATTTGTCTATTTCTGCTTTGTTTTCTGTACTTTAGGTGTCATATTTAGGAAATCATTGCCAAATCCAAGGTCATGAAGAATGCCCTTGTGTTTTCTTCTAGGACTTTTAGTTTCAGGATTTACATTTAGGTCTTTAACACATTTTGAATTAATTTTTGTATATGGTATAAGGTGAAGGTCCAGCTTCATTCTTTTGCATAATGCTATCCAGTTTTCCCAGCACCAGACTATCCTTTCCTCATTGTGTAACATTGGCATCCTTAGCAAAGATCATCTGACTATATACATGAGGTTTATTTTTGGGCTCCATATTCTTTTCCATCAGCCTACATACCTTTTTATGCCAGAACCATATTGTTTGATTATTATAGATTTGTAATATGTTTTTCAACCAGGAGGTAGGAGTTTCCTGACTTTGTTTTACTTTTTGAAATTTGTTTTATCTGCTTGGTATCCCTTGACATTCCATATACATTTTAGGATGGATTTATTTTTTATTATTATTTTTTTATTTCTGAAAAATATGTCATTGGGATTTTAGTAGGAATTGAACTGACTCTGTGCAAGTTTTAACCTCCTTGGTTAAGTTAATTCTGAGTATTCTATCCTTCTTGATGCTGTTGGAAATGAGATTATTTTGTTAATTTTCTTTTTGATTTGTTCATTGTTAGTGTATAGAATCGCAACATTTTTGTATGTTGATTTTATATTCTGCAACTTTGCTGAATTTGTTTATTAATTATAACATTTTTTGTGTATATGGAATCTTTAGTTTTTTTCTACCTTTAATATCATGTCATCTGCCAAAAGTGGTAATTTTACTTCTTCCTTTCCAATATGGATGCATTTTATTTATTTTTCTTGCCTAATTGTTTTAGCGAGAGATTCCAGTACTACACTGAATAGAAGTAGTGAAAGTAGACATGCTAGCCTTGTTCTTGCTCTTTGAGGAAAAGCAGTCAATTTTCCGTCATTGCATGTGCTGTCAGCTATAGTTTTTCATATGTAGTCTTAATTATGTTGAGGTAGTTTACTTCTGTTCCTAGATTGTTGAGGGCTTTTTAAAGAAAATCATTACAAAGTGTTGAATTTTGTTAAATGATTTTTCTGCATTAGTTAGGAAGATCATTTCATTTTTGTCCTTTACTTGTTAATGTGGTATGTCAGATTGAGTGATAGTCATATGTTGAACCAGGCTTGCCTTCAGAGAATAAATTCCACTTGATCAGGACACAGTCCTTTTATTTTTATTTATTTTTATTTTTAAAGATGTTATTTATTTATTTGAGAAAGTATGAGAGGGCACAAGCAGGGGGAGTGGCAGGCAGAGGGAGAAGGAGAAGCAGGCTCCCTGCTGCAGGGAGCCTGATATGGGACTTGATTCCCGGACCCTGGGATCATGACTGAGCTGAAGGCAGCTGCTTAACCAGCTGAGCCACCCAGGCATCCTGCACAGTCCTTTTAATATGCTGTTTTTTGATTTGCTAAATTTTGTTGAGGATTTTTTTCATCAACATTCACCAGGGATATTATTCTATAGTTTTCTTGTAGAATTTTTGTATTGGGGTAATGTTGGCCTCATAAAATGAGTTTTGAAGTGTTCCATCCTATTCAGTTTTTGAGAAAGTTAGATGAAGATTGGTGTTAATTATTTTTTAAATATTTGATTGTATTCTCCAGTTAAGCTGCTTGTCCCCCGGCTTTTCTTTCTGGGGAGATTTTAGACTAATGATTCAATCACTTTACTAACTATAAATCTGTCCAGGTTTTTTATTTCTTTTTTAAAAATTTTAACCTTTTTTATTCAAAGCACAATTAAAAATTTTACCTGGATTTTTTCTCCTTTTCTTTGATGTATGTTGTAAAGGTTTAAGGTGTAACATATAACTTGTTACATCATTATCTAAAAAGAATAAATGATAAAGAATAACATTATATAAGCCAAGAAATTTGTGCTAAGAAGCATCACAATCAGGGGTTGGCTAACTTTTTCTGGACCGGCAAGATAATAAATATTTTAGACTTTGTGGGCCTTAGAGGCTCTTACAGTTCTGTTGTAGTGCAAAAGCCACCATGGACAACAAATGGGAGTGGCTATATTCTAATAAAATTTATTGACAAAAATTAGGTTGACAGGCTAGATTTGGTGGTGGCAGTACTGGTTTACTGGACCCAAACATAGATATTTAAAAATAAACTTGTAGACGGAAAGATCACTTTGAGCTTAGATCATGCTATAAACAGTAGGAAAGAAGTTCAGATTTAAAGGTTATCTTCAGTAACAATGAAACTGATTGTAGTGAGCTCATTTTCTCACAATACCTTTTATATGATGTTGTACTGGCTTATTTTTTCACAATGCTTTTTATATGCTTTTTTTCCCTATGAATAGAAAAACCTGACCAAGCTTTAAATAAATGCCTCTTCAACATGTCTAAATGTACCCTTACCAAATGTCAGGTTAAGTGTCAGGAACTAGAGTAGGCTGATACCATATCAACTTCCTGTTTGGTGGATTAAAAAGGTTAGGGTGTTCTTATTTTAACATCAATACCCCAGATGCATCATCTGTGAATGAGGTTTCTCAAAAACACTAGTTAACAAGTAAAATTATACTAAAAAGAAAGCAAGTCTATTTCAAGTTTCCAGAAGTCAAAGTAAACATCATGAAGCTTTGCTTTAACCTGTTGCATGTTTGGTTCACATATTCACCCATTTCTGTACTCCAAGGAAGAAAGTGGACAGGGTTGGTTTCCTCTGAAAGAGGTACTGATAGATGAGATCAAACATATTAACTCTGTATTTGTATTTTTAAAGTTGGAAGCATATTAGAAAAAATGGATATTTTTCTCTGCTTCCCATCTTGAGCATTAGCAAGACTCAAAAGCCTGCTAGAGTTATCTGTTACTTTCCTTTCAAGTGGGTGCTTAATCTATGTTCCTTCTGGCTTCCTGGGTAAAGTTGGTTTAGGTATACGGCTGCTCAGAGTACTAACCTGGGATACTGTAACTTCTTAAATGGTTTCTGGACTTCTTTTACGTGCTTTTCAGATGGTATATTGTTGTTAAGTTGGTGTCACTGTGGAGGAATGAGGTTTGTGACTTTCAATTTTGCCATCTTGCTATCTGAAGGCAATAAACTTGACACAGACTCAAACTAGAGAAAATTCTAGAAGGTTGTAAATAAATGACTACCATTTAACCCTTCTAGCTTTATATTAAAAACAACCAGAGATGCTGTTATAGATTCACATGTATGCATAGATAGTAATGGAGAAGAATTATCTAACAGGGCAAAAGTGAAGTCTTTTCCATACTTACTTAATTTCTTTCTCAGGGAATCAAATGTCATACAAGCATCTTATAATTAATCTTCACATCTCTTGACTTTCCCTGTTATTCTGATTAACTGGAATCAACAGTGCATGCTAATTATATAGGCAGATGAAGTAGGCTGTATACCAGTGGTTAACAGTCATTATGAGTTCCCAGCCTGGCTTTAACATTTGCCACTGTGTGACTTTAGGCAAGTTCATAACTTTTCTGTGCTTCATTTTTTTCCATCTGTAGAATGGGTCTGGAAAACAATAAAACACATTTCCTTGCTGAGTAATAAAGTTTTTAATGTGTTAAGGTAAAAAGAGTTTGAAATGTAGAGATTAATCAATGAATCTGAACTATTATATTTTAGGAAAATCTGGTACAAGTAGAAAGGATTCAGTTTACTTAGGGAGAAAAATATATATTTGAATTCTTCTGGGAAACAGAATAAAAAGTCAGTAGGCCATGGTGTAAAATAAAATCAAATATTTCTAATATGTGAAAACACTTCAATGATTTTCAGCCTAGAAACTATTGAACCAGTATATTTGACTATAAATACTTATCATCTATCTAAATATAGGGGAGAAATCAAATCAAGCCTGTGCTTAGGCAATTACAGTCTAGTGGGGGAAGACCAATATGTTCTGAGAAAAGGTAAATAGAATATTAAGTCCCCAAATGAGTGGAAACTTGCAATAGGCATTCTGTGAAACAGAGAATATGGTGAGGTGGAGTAATATGGGATAGCCTCATGGAGGAAGACAGTTCTAAGCTTGGGCAACTTGATTAGAGAAGAGAAGATTCTTTATGTGAGGGGCACTGTGGTACAAATAAGCAAAGAGATTTATGAATATCAGTGAACATATTAATCACCTGGAGGGCTTGTTAAAATGTAGTCTGATGCCACAGCTTAGGAAGGACGCCAAGATTTTAACCAGATTTCAGGTGGTATTGAGGAACAGCAGGAAAAGAACTTGTATTTGAAAGACAGTGAGAAGAGATTACAGTGGTGTGAATATTGAGGATGCTATTTCAACAGTCTAAGCACAAAACGATGAGGGACTAAATTGAGATGGAGGCAGTGATATTAAGAAGGAAATAGCTTTCCTAAAAGATTATTGAAAAAAGAAATGGAAAATAAGTAATTTGCTAAACATATAGGGGAAAGTGAGAAACTTTAATGACATACTTTGACTAGGAGCTGAATTGACACAAGTGAAGTTAAGAAGAGAACTGGCTTGAGGGAGGAAGTGATCGACATGGTTTTTAAGTTATTGAATTTGAGGTAATGGTGTGGTATTTAAGAGGAGAATAGGCGGGCTGGAATTCATCTGTGCAGAGGTGATAGCTGGTATTATAAAGAGAGAATTTTAGTGACTAATGATATGGGCAGAAGAATTGAAGACTGTATTTTTGGAGATGGGCCCATTTGGTAAAAGGAAAAGGGAAAGGTGAACAACGAGCAGTAAGAATGGACCTTGGATTTCAGAATATCTGAAGATAGGGAAAAATGCTGTCAAGATTTTCATCACATGTTCTACCTGAAGATGAGAAACTAAGAGAAACAAATCAGAAGACAGAATTTTATTCAGTTTATTAAATCAATAACATTATTTTTGAATTTTTAAATTAAAAAAGTGTTTTATACTCAAAGGAGAAAAATTTGAAAATTTAGAAAAACAAAAACCACAAGGGCAAAAAAAAAGTGTGGAAGACAAAAATAGGAACAAAGAACAAGGACAACAAATAGAAAATAGTAACAAGTATGGTAGATAGTAATCCAGCTACATCAATTATTACTTTAAATGTTAATGGTTTAAACTCCAGTTAAAGGATGGAGATTGTCAGAGTGGATTAAAAACAAGACTCAACTCTATATTATCTACAAGAAACCCTTTAAATATATTTCAATATAAAGACACACATAAATTAAAAGTGAAAGATAAGACAAAGATAGACCATGCAGGCTATAATCAAAAGAAAGCAGGAATAGCTATATTAATCCTAGAGCAGACATTAGAGCAAGAAAAGTTATTAGGGATAAAAAGAGACATTACATACTGACAAAGTGGTCAGTGCTTTAAAAGACATAACAATCCCTCATGTGTTTGCCCCTAATAACAGAGTATCAAAATATGTGAAACAAAAGCTCATAGAATTGTAAGGGGAAATGAGCAAATCAACTATTAAAATTGATTATGAAGTTGGAGACTTTAACACTCTTCTATCATAAATGGACAGATCCAACAGGCAGGAAATCAGTAAGAAAATTGTTGAACTCAACATCACTGTCAATCAACTATATACAATAGATGTCTATGGACTACTTCATCCAACAACGGCAGATTACACATTCTTCTCAAGCTCACATGGAACTTTAATCATGATAGATCATTTTCTGGGCCAAAAGACATGCCTTAACAAATGTAAAAGAAGAGAAACTATACAATATCTGCCCTTGGACCAAAATAGAATTAAACTAGAACTCAATAATAGAAAGATAACTGGACAATTCTAACATACATGAAGAATAAACAACACAATTCTAAATAAGATATGATTCGAAGAAAAGATCTCAAAGCAAATTAAAAAACATTTTGAAGAAATTGAAAATGTGGGGCTCCTGGGTGGCTCAATGGGTTAATCAGCCTCTGCCTTCAGCTCAGGTTGTGATCTCAGGGTCCTAGGATTGAGCCCCACATAGGACTCTCTGCTCAGCAAGAAGACTGCTTCCCCTTCTCTCTCTGCCTGCCTCTCTGCCAACTTGTGATCCTTCTCTATGTCAAATAAAGAAATACAATCTTTAAAAAAAATTGAAAATGAAAGTACAGCTTATTAGACTTCATATGATGTACTCAAAGCAGTGCTTATAAGGAGATGAATAGCATTAAATGCAGAAAATAGAAAAGAAGAAAGATCTAATACAATAATCCACGTTTCCACCTTAGGACTAGAAAACAAAGAGCAAGTTAAGTCCAAAAGGAAGAAAGTAAATAATAACAATTAGAGCAAAAATCCATGAAACTGAAAATAGGAAATCAATAGAGAAAAATCAACAAAACCCAAAACTAATTATTTATAGAGAGTGATAAAATCAATAATAAAATCAATAATTCTAGTTAGGCTAACTAAGAGAATAGAAGATGCAATTTACTAATATGGAAAATGAAAGAAAGTACATCACTACAGATCTCATGGACATTAAAAATAGTAAAAGAATTCTATGGACAACTGTATACCCACAACTTTGATAACTTAGATGAAATAGGCCAATTCCTAGAAAGACACAATCTGCCAAAACTTATGCATGAAGAAATAGGCAATCTAAAAGAAATTGAATTCATATTAATAACCCAAAATAGAAAACACCAGGCCTAGATGAGTACATTGAATTCTACCAAACATTTAAGGAAGAAATTATAACAACTCTGTAAAATCTCTTTCAGAGGATGAAGGCAAAGGGAGATTTCCTAACTAATTCTCTGTGTTCAGTGTTACCTTAATACAAAGATGACAAAGACATTACAAGAAAATTACAGACCAGTAATATTTCTTGAACATAGATACAAATATCTTCTCTACAATATTAGCAGAATGAACCCAACAATGTGTAAAAGAATTATACATCATAAATAAGTGGCAATTATCCCAAGTATACGAGATTGGTTCAATGTTCCAAAATCATTTAATATATTCTATCACATTAATGGGCTGAAAAAAGAAAAATGGCATGTTCATATCAATAGATGCAGGAAAACACTGAAAAATCAAACACCCACGCATGATTAAAAACTCTCAGTAAAATAGGAATAGAAGGGAACTTCCTCAACTTGATTAAAAATGTCTATGAAGGGCGCCTGGGTGGCTCAGTGGGTTAAGCCGCTGCCTTCGGCTCAGGTCATGATCTCAGGGTCCTGGGATCGAGTCCCACATCGGGCTCTCTGCTCAGCAAGAAGCCTGCTTCCCTCTCTCTCTCTCTCTGCCTGCCTCTCCGTCTACTTGTGATCTCTCTCTGTCAAATAAATAAATAAAATCTTTAAAAAAAAATGTCTATGAAAAACCTACATCTTATATCATGCTTAATAATGACAAATGTGGGAAGCTTGCTACCTAAGAATGGGTACACTCATCACATCCTCTCATCACTCCTTTCAACAAACTGGAAATTCTAGCTAATGCTACAAGACTAGCAAAGGAGGGGCGCCTGGGTGGCTCAGTGGGTTAAAGCCTCTGCCTTCAACTCCGGTCATGATCCCAGAGTCCTGGGATCGAGCCCCACATCAGGCTCTATGCTCAGCAGGAAGCCTGCTTCCTCCTCTATCTCTCTCTGCCTGCCTCTCTGCCTACTGTGATCTCTGTCTGTCAAATAAATAAAATCTTTAAAAAGAAAAGACTAGCAGAGGAAATAAAAGATATACAGATTCAGAAGGAAAAAATAGTCAAAAACTGTATAGGTGACATGATCATCTATGTAGAAAGTCCAGGTCCTCTTGGAACTAATAAGTGATTATGGGAAGGTGGAAGGATACAAATTTAATATACAAAAGTCAATCTCTTTTCTATATAGCAGCACTGAAACAGTGGAACTTAAAATGAAGTATATACTATACTTTTTACATTGGGGCCCCTAAAATGAAGTATTTAAGTATAAACATAGCAAAATACATAAGGTCTATAGGAAGAATACTACAAAATTCTGATAAACTAAATCAAAGAATGACCAAATAAATGGAGAGATATTCCATGTTCATGGATAGGAACACTCAATATTGTCAAATTGTCAATACTTCCCAACCTAACCTGTAGATTCAACAAAATTCCAGTGTAAATTCCAAAAAGTTATTTTGTAGATATCAAAAACGGATTCTAAAGCTTACGTGGAGAGGCAGAATAACCAATTTGGTATCGAAGGAGAAGAACAAAGTTGGAAGACTACTACTCAACTTGAAGATTTACTATAACGCTACAGTTATCAAGGCAGTGAGGTATAATAGACAAAGAAATCAATGGAACAGAATAGGCAGCCTGTAAACAGACTCACATAAATATAATCAACTAAACTTTGACAGAAGAGCAATGCAATGGAGAAAAAAAAAAAAGGAAGGAAGGAATATAGACATAAACCCTACATCCATCACAAATTTAACTCTAAGTGGATCATAGACTTAAATGTAAAAGTAAAACTGGTATTTCTGGAAGATAATATAGGAGAAAGCCTAGATGACTCTGGGCAGGATGATATCATTTTAGATACAGCACCAAAGGCATAATCCATGAAAGAAATATTAGATGAGTTTGACTGTATTAAAATTCAAAACTAATGCTCTTGAGAGACAAGGTCAAGAGAATGAAAAGACAAGTCACAGACTGGGATAAAATATTTCCAAAAGACATATTGATAAAGGATCATTCAAAATGTAAACAGAACTTTTGAAACTTAACACTAAGGAAACAAACAACTTCATTGCAAATGGGCTAAAAATCTGTACAAGCCCCTCACCAAAGACATAGAAATAACAAGTAATCATTTGAAAAGAAGCTCCTTGCCATATGTCATCAGGGAATTAAAAATTAAAACAACAATGAAATACTGCTTACATGTCTCCTGAAATGGTCAAGATCTGGAACACTGAGAGCACCAAATGCTATTGTGATGTGAAGCCATAGGAAGTCTAATTTGTTGTTGTTGGGGATGCAATATTGCCACTTTGGAAAACAGTTTGGCAGTTTCTTATAAAACTAAACATACTCTTACCAAAAAATTGGTCAGTTATAACTCCTTCGTATCCAACCATAGGAATCAAAATACTATGACTACATAATAACCTAGACAGCAACTTTCTTCACTGCAACTTTATTCATAATTGCCAAAGACTTGGAAGCAACCAAGATGTCCTTCAGTAGGTGATTGGGTCAATAGCCTGTGGTACATCTAAACAATGGAACATTATTCAATGCTAAAAAGAAATGAGGTGTCAAAACATGGAATGATACAGAAGAATGTTAAATACGTATTTAAGTGAAATAAGCCAATCTGAAAAGGCTACATATGTATGATTCTAAGTATATGACATTCTGGAAAAGGCAAAACTATGGAGACAGTGAAAAGAAGGGTTTTCTAGGGTTTAGAGGTAAAGAATGATGAACAGGCAGAACACAGAGGACCTTTAGGATAGTGTGAATAGACTCTATATGCTATTATAATGATGGATATGTCATTATACATTTATATAAACCCATAGAATGTACAACACCCAGAGTGACTCATCATATAAACTGGAAACTTTGGGTGGTAATGATGTGTCAGTGTAGGTTCACTGATTGCAATAAATATACCACTGTGGTGTGGGATGTTGAATATAGGGGAGGCTGTGTGTTTGGGAATAAGAGGTATATGGGAAACCTCTATACTTTCTGTTCAATTTTGCTATGAGCTTAAGATTGCTCAAAATATGAATTAGTTAAAAAATTTTTTTAAAAATTGAAAATATAGAAAAGCATGAAGAAAATAAAAATTAAAAAAGATTTTAGAGAATTGTTATAGTGTTCAATTTTTTCTTTTTTTAAAGATTTTATTTATTTGACAGAGAGAGAGAGGTCACAAGTAGGCCCAGAGGCAGGCAGAGAGAGAGAGAGAGGGAAGCAGGCTCCCTGCTGAGCAGTGAGCCTGATGTGGGGCTCGATCCCAGGACCCTGAGATCATGACCTGAGCCGAAGGCAGAGACTTTAACCCACTGAGCCACCCAGGCACCCCTATAGTGTTCAATTTTAATACGCAGGGGAACCTGCCTCTCTGTCTCTTGGTATCTCTCTTTCTCTCTGTGTACAGTCTTCTATACCTTTTCTCTGCAAATATAGATATTTTTCACAAAGTTGGAGTCATGCTGCCCATACATTTTGTGTTTCCCTTTAAAATATATTTTGAACATTTCTTCCATGACATTAAGCATTCTATTATAAAATGCTTTTATCCCTATTATAAATATGCTTTTTAGCAGATAAACTCAGTTTGTGTGAAAAATGCAGGAAAAAGAATCTAAAAAGGCAATAAGATCAAGTAAAGATTTTGTTCAATTTAGGAGTAACTGGGACATGTTTATGAACATGTTTATGGGACATGTTTCTGGGAAAGAATCCATAGGGTGATTGAAGAGAAATATTTATTTATGTATTTATTTGTAAAAAGATTTTATTTGTTTGTTTTTCAGGGAGATAAAGAGAGGGAGAGTGAGCAAGCACAAGCAGAGGGCGTGGCAGGCAAAGGGAGAAGCAGGCTCCCCGCTGAGCCAGGAGCCTGATGTAGAACTCGATTCCAGGACCCCGAGATCATAACCTGAGCTGAAGGCAGACTCTTAACTGACTGAACCACCCAGGTGTCCTGAAGAGAAATATATATTGAATGAATAAACAAAAGGCAAAGGTGGGAGGGGAAGGCAGAGAAAGCTTGGTTATAGGACAGTGGGATTTAGCCTTGGGAGGCAGCAGACATATTTTCAGATGGAAACAGATGTACTTTGAGTGGCATAGTTGGAGAGATGACCAAGGTAATGCTCGCTGATATTGATATTTGCAATTAACTAAGGGTAAAGTCATCTTTCAACAAAAGGAAAAAGAGAGGGCACCTGCGTGGCTCGGTTGGTTAAGCAGCTGCCTTCAGCTCAGGTCATGATACCAGGATCCTGGGATTGAGTCCCACCTCAGGCTCCTTGCTCAGTGGGGAGCCTGCTTCTCCCTGCCTGCCATTTCCCCTGCTTGTGCTTGCTCTGTGTCTTGCTAGCTTGCTCTTTCTGTCAAATAAACAGAATCTTAAAAAAAAAGGGGGGGGGGAAGAGAAGCTAATTTCAAATGATAATTCAAAGTTGGCATTGTTCCTGATGGTGGAAGATTAAATAATTAAAAAGGAGATGAGGCCATCATAATATTGTATTACTTCACATGAACTTAGAGCACTTGGAAATATAAATGTTTCCATAGGTGTTGCGGAGCATTAGTGACCACAAAGATTTTATTTAAATACATTATTTGAACTGGCTTGTCCTTTTTTCACACTACAGGTTCCTAAAATACTCTCAAAATGTATCTAAAGTAGAAATTCTTCATTTACTGGTATAGTTATGAGGAAAGAGAGAGAAATATGTTTTATTCTTGTGTAACTTTTAATTTTTATTTTCTCTGTAGATGTGTAATATTCTGCCCTCTTATCTCTACATAGAGTCATAAGGCTCAGACTTTTCAAGGAAATTGTTATTTAATTCAAAAGTTTTAATTTCTTACTCAGAGCTACATAGCAACAGACTTAAATACCAGCTGTTTAATCTTTTTATTTTTTCACTTTAGTTGGTATGTAGGAGTTAATAATGAAACATTTCTGCACTTATTAATTAAATATAAGCTGAGAAGAAATGGGTATTTTCCACTCATTTCTCTGTAATTTAAAAATTTGTGTTTGTTTTTGCTGTATGCTTATGATGATTCTGTAGTCATGGTAGTAGAATATTTCTGGTACAATTTATTCTGTAAGTGTCAGCCCAAACCATCAACTATGACCCATCCACCACTGACATTGAAAAAAGGAGACTCCTGTTCTATTCTCAGTTCGGCCTCCAATTAGCCATGTGGTTTTGGGAAAGTTATTTATTTTCACTTGCTGCTTTGCTAAATGAAATGATTTAACTTGATTGTTTTTATAACTTCATTCAAAGTCCTGAATTTTGTATATGTATTTAAATTTGTGTAGTGGTACATCAGAATAATTAGAAATTGTGGTAATAGACTGATTGCCATGATCCTACTGTGTAGATTTCATCAGTGGGTGTAGTGGAAACTGACCACTGAAGTGAATCCTGAGGTGGCTTCAAGAGTACATTACTATTGAGAGTGTTGGTCTTGTAAAGGTAACCTGTGGTTTTAGAGGTCAACTATGCAAAGTTACTTATATTATGAATATGCTTCTTTCCCTGCCAGATAATCTTCGTATGATACTCCTGAATATAATTGAAAAAGATCACATAGTACCCAGTAATCCTACGAAACGGTCACACTGTACTAAAGGAAATTAAGGCAACAAGAGCAATTATTGAGTTACAGCAGTGAAGTAGAGGAAGAGGTTGAAATGACATTTCCAATTTAGAAATTCTATTTATAGTCCCTGGAACCTTCCAAGACTGCTCAGTTTTGGACTTACATGTTTTAAACATATTCTAAACTTCAAAGCAAATTTTTTTGAAGAACATTATGTAGTTCTGTTCATTCATTTGGGCTTATCCAGTATTCAGGGAAAACATACTGATATTTTTGGGGAGAATCCCCTAAAATATTTTCCCTACATATTAAGGAATAGCTGGATGTTTTACTTACATTTGGTGACTTATTGACCACATGATTCATTTCAAACAAAGAGCTCAGTGAGGCAACTCTAATTAAGTAATTTTAGAATACAATCCATATTTGAATATATTTCTGTCTATAATTTCTCTGGAACAAATGCTATTTCTGTTGTTAGTATGAAAACAGATGCCTCTTTTATTCCAGGAAGATAAGCTTGCAGAGAAAAGTGATCAGATGATGAAAGACGTGTTTTCTAATATGCTACTGTAATAAGGAAATTCATGTAATCAATCAGTGACATATACTGGGAACTCTTACATCTATTAAGGAACAGGAGACCAGCTGCATATAATCCCAGATTACTCCATAAATACTTAATAACACGTTATATCATCTGGCTATTTTCTTCACAACTGGTTAGTCTGGATCTGATTTGCAATTGTGTCACAATTTTAAATTCACATCTGTCAGAACAAAAGTGCCTTTGTCTTTAAAAAATCAAAGAAAATAAGGAGCCCACCAGAAATGGATGTCTTACCATTTTATAATTTTAGGAGGTAGAATAACAGGGAAAGCTCCTCTGTGGAATTTCTTTCAAAGGAATTGAAATAAGATGTAGAGAATAATTTACTTATCAAATTATTATTGTACATGCTTTCAGGAAACTCCCATGGTAAAATGAGTAAATAAATGAAAACAACTATTTTTTTTTTTTCATTTTGTCAGTGTACCTACTCCACTGGGATTGCCCTCCAACCAGTCAGCTTGTCAGGAAATAGAAAGGAAACAGGGATAGGAAGACTTACAGACTTTCTTACCATTTCTACATCAGAGTAGTGTTATTATTAATATTTAATGTCTGCAAACTGTGGAAATGCCTGGTCTCTTAATACCTCACTGTAGTGCCAGGAAAACTCACAAAGTCAGTATCATTTGTCTCACAAAACTCTCATTTGATTTTTGGAGGTTAAAAAGCCCAATGGAAGCAAAAGTTTCAGAACCTTCTACACTTCCTGGAATTTAAATCATTTAACAATATACAAATTAAATTACTAAACAATAATGAAGGCAGGGAACCCAGAGTAATTGATAAATTGCCACTCATTTAGTTTGTTCCATCCAGTTAAATCTAACCAATCAAAAAACTCAGACTGAAACATTAGTTTGCAAATTACCACAAACCAGCCAGCTGGACTTGAAGGAGCATCATAAAAATTTGTCTCATATATTTTCCTGTGGGTCTAAAATGTTTTCCTAACTGCTTGGTAAGCCTTGGGACAGACTCTCCAGAATCTAATTGTCTCTTTGTGTTCCTTTTAAAGTTGAATGGAGATCTGTTTGTCCAAGTACCCAGAGGGACATTTTGCCAGGGGCATTAAAGTTCTGCCGCTCATGGGCCATGCTTGAGGAATAGTTAGGCAGTGGGCTACCAAATGGAATAAAGATGTACTATATTTATGAAATAAACAGTCATAGGCTGGAGAGTAGAACATGTGAGGGCATTTGGCACATACCTGGGGTGGAGGCTCAGTGAAAAGCAAATGTTATATCTAGAGTTTAGTGCTATCAAAATTTTTTCACTTTTTATATATTTTTTTCTCCTTTTCTCCCTAGTGGCTCCAGTTGGAAATTAAATCCAGTTCTAAAACATGCACTGAGTACCTCCTGTTCAAATTGCATCATGGTTGATACAAAGTAGAAGAAGCCTGCTCTTTGATTTTAAGGAGCATGCAATCAAATACAGGAGCAAGTGCTTATTTAAGTGAATAGAAAGGGCAGTGACTAATCATTAAGTTGTATGCAGTCTTGATGTTTTAAAAATGGTCATGTGATTCAAGCTAGGCCAATGAGTTGCTTTCCTTGGAATTTAGACTTTGTACTTGGATAACTCAAAGGATTTGACTGAAAGTCTTTCATACTGACTGTACTAGTTTTCTGTTGATAGTACAACAAATTACCCAAATTTGGCAGCTTAAAACAACACAAATTCATTGTTTTCTAAGTTCTGGAGGTTGGAAGTTTGACACAGGTTTTGTTTGGCTAAAATTAAGATGTTGATGGGGCTATGCTTCTAGAACCTGCATGCATTCCTTGGCTCATGGCTCTCTTCCTCCCTCTTGTAAGTGAAGGGCAGGACAAGTCCTTCACATGTTGCATCTCTCTGTCTGTGCTTCCGTCATCACATCTCCATTTTTGACTCTGCTCTTCTGCCTCTCTTCCACTTTTAGAGACTCTTGTGATTACCTTAGGCTCAAGTGAATAATCCAGAATCATAGTTAAGATCAATTGAGTAGCGATCATTATTCCATCTGCAACCTTAACTCCTCTTGCCATCAAAGGTAACATATTCACAGTTCTAGGGAATAGGACATGGGTAGGCTTTGATAGGGGCATTATTTTGCCTACTGTATCAACCCTGTGGCCTCACCAGCCCTTCTTCCCAGATGCTACCCTGATTGTTGTCTTTTCTGAGAACTGGTTTTTGAATTTTCTTCTGATTCTGTTTAAACTACTTCTTGTCCTTCCAATAAATATGTTCTTTTTGCTTATTTTAGCTATAATTGACTACTTTCACTTTTGAACAAACAACCCAAATTGATGCACATGCTCGTTACACTCTAACTGGTAAGTAGGGCAGTTACCAATGAACTAATTTCAGTCTTGTTTTCCTTTTGTTCTTCCTTTTCAATGCTCTCTTTTCAGTAAAATTTTCCACATTAAGGTGATGAAGAAGGCTGAAGCTTACCACACATCTCTTTTAAGTTTCCATGAACAGGACTTGATAATACTTGTTCATGCAGAAAAGATGGGCTAAATTAGGAAATATTAAGAACCAAGAATAGAAAATAGTCTTATTCAAGTTTAAAACCTGTAACTGAGTACCTAGAGTACTGAGGAATTTAGAAATTTCTGATTGTGTATCTATTGGATTAAAAGAGATATGAACATCAAAATTGATTCAGCAACCCAATATCATCTTGATCTTATCTGTTCTTAATTTTATGCTGCACTGCTTACCTATGATACTAATATAGCCATTTAACTCTCTTTTTATTAACGTTAGCATAATATATCATTTTACATTTTTTTGTGGTATCCTATTTGTGTTTATTTAAAAGTGATTCTTATAAGCAGAAAGTAGTTGAGTCTTGCTTTTTTAAATCTAATCTAACAAATTCTGCTTTTTAATTGGGATGTTTATACCATTTCTGTGTGATGGGATTATTTATATTATTAGGTTAAGTCTGTCTTGTTATTTATTTTCTATTTGTCCCAGCTGTTATTTTTGTTTCCCTTTTTTTCTTTTCCTACCTTCTTTTGGACTAATTGATTTATTTCTATAATTCACTTTTTCTTCCTTTATTGACTTATTAACTATAACTCTTTATAATAATGTTTTATCATTTCAATGGTTGCTTTAGAATTTATAGCAAATATGTTTAATTTATGATGGTCTAACTTCAAGTGACATCGTGCCACTTTACATATAATATATGAATGTTATAGTAGTATTCCCATTTTCCCACTCCTGGCCTTTATGATATTGCTATCACACATTTTACTTTTATATATACTGTATACTGTAAACCACATATTACATTGCTATTTCTTTTTAAAAGAGATTTAAATTATAAAGAAATACTTATATATTTACCCAAATAGTAAATATTTTCAGTGTCTTCATCCTTTGTGTAGATCCATTACTGCATCTGCTGTCATTTTTCTTCTGTTGAAGAATTTTCTTTACTATTTCTTCATAATGAGTCTACTAGTTATGAATTATTTCAGTTATTTGCCTTTGTTTTTGAGAGATACATTTCCTAGACATAGAATTCTAGAGTGAGAGGTTTTATTTTCAGTATTTTAAAGATGTTACTTCCCTTTTTGTTTCTGCTATTTCTGATGAAAAATCTGCTGTCTTCTTTTTTCCCCCAAGTTTTTATTTAAATTCTAGTTAGTTAACATACAGTTTAATATTAGTTTCAGGTATAGGATTTAGTGATTCATCTCTTAAATCCAATGCTCATTGTTCATCACAGGTACTCTCCTTAATATGCATTTAACCTATCCCCTATCTCCATCTCCCTATCCAGTAACCCTCAGTTTGTTCTCTATAGTCAAGAGTCTGTTTTATGGTTTGCTTCTCTTTTTTTCCCCTTATGATTGTTTGTTTTGTTTCTTAAATTCCACATATGAGTGAAATCATATGGTGTTTGTATTTCTCTGACTTATTTCTCTTAGCATAAGTCTCTAGCTCCATCCACGTTGTTACAATGGCACGATTTCATTCTTTTTGATGGCTAAGTAATATTCCATTGTATATATCTTCTTTATCCATTCATCAGTCTGTGGACATTTGGGCTGTCTCCATAACTTGGCTATTATAGATAATGCTGCCGTGAACACTGGGGTGCATGTATCCCTTCAAGTCAGTATTTTGGTATCCTTTGGGTAAATTCCTAGTATTGCAATTTCTGTATTGTAGGATATTTCTATTGTTCACCTTTTGAGAAACCTCCATACTGTATTCCAGAGTGGCTGTACCAGTTTGCTTTCTCACCAACAATGTAAGATGGTTCCCCTTTCTTTACATCCTCACCAAGATGTGTTATTTCCTGTGTTGTTAATTTTAGCCATTCTGACAGGTGTGAGGTATTATTTCATTCTAGTTTTGATTTGTATTTCCCTGATGATGAGTGATACTGAGCAACTTTTCATGTATCTACCGGTCATTTGTATGTCTTCTTTGGAAAAATGTCTATTTACCTCTTCTGCTCATTTCTTAACTGGATTATTTGTGTTTTGGGTTTTGAGTTTGATAAGTTCATTATAGATTTTGAATACTAACCCTTTATCAGATATGTTTTTGCAAATATCTTTTCCTCTTCCAAAGGTTGCCTTTTAGGTTTGTTGATTGTTTCCTTTGCTTTGAAGAAGTGTTTTTTGTTTGTTTGTTTTTTTAATCTAGATGAAGTCCCAACCATTCATTTTTACTTGTTTCCCTTGCCTCTGGAGACCTAGCTAATAAGAAGTTTCTATGGCAAATGTCAAAGAGGTTACTGCCTTTGTTCTCCTCCAGGATTTTGATGGATTCCTGTATCACATTTAGGTTTTTCATCCATTTTGAATTTGTTTTTATGTGTGATCTAAGAAAATGGTCCAGTTTCATTCTTCTGCATTGTTGCTGTCCAGTTTTCCCAATATTTTTTGTTGAAGGATATTTGATATTCCACTGGATATTCTTTATTGCTTTATCAAAGATTAGTTGACCATATAGTTGTGGGTCAATTTCAGGGTTTTCTATTCTCTTCCATTGAACTATGTGTCTGTTTTTGTGCGAGTACCATACTGACTTGATCACTGCAGCTTTATAATATAACTTGAAGTCTGGAATTGTGATGTATCCTGCTGTTCTTTTTTTTTTTTTTTACAAGACTCCTTTGGCTAGTCAGCCTCTTTTGTGATTCCATATAAATTTGGGGATTCTTTGTTCTAGTACTGTGAAAAATGCTTGTGGTATTTTGATAAGGATTACATTAAATGGGTAGATTGTTTTGAGTAGTATAGACATTTTAACAATATTTGTACTTCTAATTTTTTTGTGTCTTCTTCAGTTTCTTTCATAAGTGTTCTATAGTTTTCAGAGTACAGATCTTTTCCCTCTTGGTTTAGATTTATTCCAAGGTATCTTGTGTTTTTTTGATGCAATTGTAAATGGAATTGATTTCTTGATTTCTCTTTCTGCTGCTTCATTATTGGTGTACAGAAATGCAATAGATTTCTGTGTGTTGACTTTGTATCCTGCAACTTTACTGAATTCATTTATAATTTCTAGCAATTTTTTGGTGGAGTCTTTTGAGTTTTTTATATAAAATATCATGTCATGTGCAAATAGTGAGTTTGACTTCTTCCTTGCTGATTTTGATACCTTTACTTCCTTTTGCTGTCTGATTACTAAGACTTCTCGTACTATGTTAAAAATAGTGGTGTGGGGCACCTGGGCGGCTCATTTGGTTAAGCATCTGACTTTGGCTCAGGTCATGATCCCAGGGTCCTGGGTTCAAGCCCCACTTTGGGCTCTTTGCTGAGTGGGAGCCTCCTTTTCCCTCTCCTTGCCACTCTCCCTCCTTGTATTCTCTCTTTCTCTGTCAAATATATAAATAAAATCTGCAAAACAAAACAACAAGAAACCCCCCAAAGCAGTGGTGAGAGTAGACATCACTATTTTGTACCTTTGACCATAAAGGAAAAGCTCTCAGTTTTTCCCATTGAGGATGATACTACCTGTGGGCTTTACACACATCACATTTATGATGTCGAGGTATATTCCTTCTATCCCTATTTTGTTGAGGGCTTTTATTTATTAAGAATAGATGCTATACTATGTCAAATACTTGGCTGCATCTATTGAGTAAATCATATGGTTCTTATATTTCTTTTATTAATGTGGTATATATCATATTGATTGCTTTGCAATTATTGAACAACCCTTTCCACCCAGGGATAAATCCCACTTGATCATGGTAAATTATTGTTTTAATGTATTATTGGATTAGATTTGCTAGTATCTTGTTGAAAATATTTGCATCCATGTTCATCAGGGATATTGGCTTGTTGTTCTCTTTTTTAGTTGGGTATTTGTCTGGTTTTGGAATCAGGCTAATGTTGGCCTTGAAGAATGAGTTTGGAAGTTTGGAAGTTTCCCTTTCATTTCTATTTTTTGGGAACAGTTTGAGAAGAATAGGTATTAATTCTTCTTTACCTGTATGGTAGAATTCCCCTGGGAAGCCATCTGGCCCTGGACTTCTATTTGTTGGGAGATTTTGTTGCTTTTGTTGTTTTGTTGACTATGGGTTTACAGTATAGCTTGAACTCAGGCATTATGATACCCCCAGCTTTGGTTTTCTTTTCCAACATTCCCCTGGCAATTTGGGGTCTTTATTAATTCTTTCAAAGAACCAGCTCCTGGTTTCATTGATTTGTTCTGCTGGTTTTTATTTTTGTTGTTGTTGTTATTTCTTTGTTTCTATATCATTTATTTCTGCTCTAGTCTTTATTATTTCCCTTCTTCTGCTGGCTTTAGACCTCATTTGTTGTTTTTTCTAGCTCCTTTAGGTGCAAGTTTAGGTTGTGTATTTGAGACTTTTCTTGCTTCTTGAGGTAGGCCTATATTGGTATTTACTTCCCTCTTAAAACTTATTTTGCTGCATCCCAAAGTTTGCGGACTATCATGTTTTCATATTCATTTGTTTGAATGTATTTTTTAAATTTCTTCTTTAACTTCCTAATGTTTTTCAGTTTGCTGTTTTTGCACTGCCTGTGTCCAGGTTGCTTGTCTGGAGCAGTTCAGGTTGGCTGAATTTTAGAACTCTGAACTTTAGGGACCTAATATAATAGGGACCTATGACTGTCTTCTGAGGGAAGGTCCTGCTTCAGAGGGATTGATGCAGGTTTGATCTAGAAGGGCAGTCACACCAGAGCTCAAAAGTGTGGGATTTGGAGCAGAGCACACTAGTCAGTTTCCAGGTTATCTTCCTTCAGCAGGTGTCTCTGTACCTATGCTAAGGGATAGAGGAGGGAAATGGCACCCACTGGCTCTTTTATCCCTGCCAAGGCATTGCTGCCTCTCTCAGATATGCTCCAAGAAGAAGGAACCATCTCTCCCAGCTTCTTAGGTGATCTTCAGATCATGCGGTCTGCTCCAGGTTACCTGCCATCCATCTCTACAGGAGCCCTGCTACCACCCTTATGGCTTTATACTATAGCCAGGTCATAGTCCTCCAAGACTCCAGTCTTTAGTCCTGCTGGTTGCAAAAACTCATGAAAATCAGTCCTCTTGTTTTCCTAGTCAGTAGATTTGAGTAAATGTTTTCCTTGTCAGTAGCTTTGAGGAAATGTTTTCTTTATGCAATCCTCTGTGCGCTACTCTCTCTGTCTCTCTGTCTCTGTCTCTCGTGTCCCAGGGGCCTGTCTCTGCAGTTAGAGCTCCCTCCTCTCCACTGCACCCAATTGTGTGTTTTTTTCTGTCAGTTCTCAGATCAATTTCTTGGGCATTCAGAATGATGTGATATTCATCTAGCTATGTTAGAGGGACAGGCAAGCCTAGGGTCCTCCTACTACTTCACCATCTTAGCTCCTCCCCGCTCAGTCTGCTGTCTTCTTATCCTTCTTCCACTTTATGTAATGTGTCCCTTTTCTCTGGATGCTTTGAAGATTTTCTTTTTTATCAATGGTTTTGATTTGATTCTCTCTATAAATGGTTTTGACTACTTGTTGTTTTCTTCATGTTTTTTCTTCTTGGAATTTGTTGAGCTTCCTGGATCTGTTGGTTTATAGTTTCCATCACATTTGGAAAATTTATAACTATTTATTTATTTATTTTAAAGATTTATTTTTTAAAAATTTATTTGACAGAGAGAGGGAGAGAGAAAGCACAAACAGGGGGAGTAGCCTGCAGAGGGAGAAGAAGAAGCAGGCTCCCTACAGAGCAGGGGGAGCCCAATATGGGACTCCATCCCAGGACCCTGGGATCATGAACTGAGCCGAAGGGAGCTGCGTAACAAACTGAGCCACCCAGGCGCCCCATGGAAAATTTATAACCATTTAAACAAGATTTTATTTTTTAGAGAAGTTTTAGGTTCATAGCAAAATTGAGGGTACATATTCCTATTTATTCCTTGCATCCCTGCTCCCCCGAGAGCCTCTTCCTTAATCAACATCATTATTACCGCCTCCCAAGAAGTTGTACATTTGTTATAATTGATTAACCTACATTGATACATCATAATCAGCCCAAGTGCATAGTTTATGGTTTATTCTTGGTATTGCATATTCTGTGGGTTTGGGCAATATATAA
Source organism: Lutra lutra (assembly GCF_902655055.1). Taxonomy (NCBI): domain Eukaryota; kingdom Metazoa; phylum Chordata; class Mammalia; order Carnivora; family Mustelidae; genus Lutra; species Lutra lutra. The sequence continues at coordinate 52,695,286 of NC_062289.1, read as the reverse complement.
TAACATATACCCATCATGATGGTATTATACAGGTATTTTAGTGCCCTAAAAATCTTTGTGCTCTGACTATTCATTCCTGTACTTCCCTTGCCCTCCCCCCACAATCCTGGAAATCACTGATCTTTTCACTATCTCCATAGTTCTGCCTTTTCCAGAATGTCATATGGTTGAAATCATAGAATATATAGCCTTTTCATATTGGTTTCTTTTCCTTCAGTTATATAGGCATGTAAAACTCATCAAACTTTTCATCGCTTGAAGCTCTTTCTTCTTTTTTAACATTGAATTTCATTCCATTTTTTAACATTGAATTAACACCTAATATATCTATTCACCTACTGAGGGATATCTTGGTTGCTTCCAAGTTTTGGCAATTATGAATAAAGCTGCTATAAACATCCATGTGCAGATGCAGGTCTTATTTAGAAGTGTGGTGTTTAAGGTCCTCATGTTTGAGATTTTTCCAGTTTTCTTTCTGTGATTGAGTTCTAGTTTAATTTCATTGTTGTCTGAGAGCAGACATTTTATAACTTCTCTTTTAAATTTGTTAAGATGTGTTTTATGGTCCAGAATGTGGTCTACCTTGGTGAATTTTCCATTCAAGCTTGAGAAGAATGTGTGATATGCTATTGATGGATGGAGTAACCTATAGATGCCAGATATATCCAGTTGGTTGATGATGTTAAATTCAGCTCTGTCTTTACTGACTTTCTTCCTGCTGGATCTGCCCATTTTTGATAAAGTGGTGTTGAAGTCTCCATCTATGATAGCCGATTTACCTATTTCTCCTTGAAGTTTTTGTTTCATGTATTTGATACTCTGTTTTTGGGAGTGTATACATTAAAGATTGTTATGGTTTTTGGAGTACTAACTCCTTTATGATGGTGGGATGTCTATCTATAAATACTTTTCTTCCATTGATGTCTTTTCTGTCTGAAATTAATGTCTATCCCTGCCTTCCTTTGATTATTGTTAGCATGGTATATCTTTCTTCATCCCTTTATTTTTAATATTCATGTGTTTTTATATTTAAAGTGGGTTTCATGTAGATAACATAGATGTGGGTCCTGTGGGTCCACTTGACAATCTCTGTCTTTTAGTTAGTGATTTGGCCAATGATGTTTATAGCGATTATTGACATAGTTCGATTAATATCTACCACATTCATTACTGTTTCCTTTTTGTTGCCTATGTTATTTTTCTCATTGTCTTCTACTAATTTTTCTGCCTTTTGTTATTTTAATTGAGTATTTTATATGATTCCATTTTCTCTTAGCATATTGGTTATACTTCTTAAAATTTTTAATGGTTGCTATAAAGTTTATAATATATATTTATAGTTCTCCAAGTCTTCTTTCAAATAATACTATATGTCTTCATGGAGAGCATGAGTACCTTATATTACTAAAATCATCCTAGTTTCTCCCTCCCTTCTCTTATATCATTGCTGTCATTTATTTTATTTATATAAAAGCATATGTAAATATCCATTAAAATGTACAAAAAATGCATAATCAAATACATTTTTAGTATTATCTTTTAAAAAACTTATCTGTTAGATAAGTTAGGAAAAATAAGAGTTAAATTTTTTTTTGTTTAAGTTCAGTTTAATTAACATATACTGTATTATTAGTTGCAGAGGTAGAATTTAGTGATTCATCAGTTTCATACAACACCCCATGTTCATTACTTTAAGTGCCCTCCTTAATGCCATCACCCAATTACCCCAAACCCCATCCCACCTCTCCTCCAGCAACCCTCAGTTTGTTTCCTATAGTTAAGATCTCTTATAGTTTGCCTCCCTTTCTGTTTTCATCTTATTTTCTTTTTCCTTTCCTTCCCCTATGTTCATCTATTTTGTTTCTTAAATTCCACATAGCAGTGAAATCATATTCTTTGATTGATTTATTTTGCTTAGCAAGAAAAATAAGAATTTTTATTTTGCTTTTACTTACTTATTCTTCATTGCTCTTTCTTATTTTATGTAGGAACTGTACTTGATGCATGTACTCTCTGACCTATAGTATTTTGTCTCTTTGAAGAACTTCTTTTAATATTTCTTGCAAGGCAGGTCTACTGGAAACAATTTCTATCATTTGTGTTTTTGAAAAAGTCTCTATTTCTTTTTCTCTTTTGAAGGATAATTTCACCAAGTACAAAATTATAGATTGGTGGTTTTTCTTTATCAATACTTTAAGTATTTCATTCCCTTCTTGCATTAATGATTTCTGAGAGGTCAGATGTAATCCTCTCTTTGTTCCTTTCTATATAAGGTCTTTTATTCATCTGACTTCTTTCAGAATTTTATTCTTTATCTTTGATTTTCTGTAGTTTGAAAATGATATGCATAGGTGTAGTGTTTTATGCATGCATCCTGTTGGTATCTTCTGAGCTTCCTGGATCTATGGTTTGATGTCTGACATTAGTTTGGGGACATTCAGTATTGTTTAAAATATTTCTGTTTTTTCCTCTTCTCCTTCTGGTATTTGTATTACACATATGTCATTCCTTTTGTAGTTGTCTCACAGTCCTTGGATATCCTTTTCTGTTATTTTTTTTTAAGATTTTATTTATTTATTTGACAGAGAGAGAGAGAGAGAGAGAGCACAAGCAGGGGGAGTGGCAGGCAGAGGGAGAGGGAGAAGCAGGCTCCCATGGAGCAGGGAACCCCATGAGGGACTCCATCCTAGGACAACAGGATCATGACCTGAACTGAAGGCAGTCGCTTAACTCACTGAGTCTGTGTTCTGTTTTTTGTTTTCAGTTTTTATTTTCTTTGTTTTTCAGTTTTTGAGGATTCTTTTGATATATCCTTTAGCTCAGAGATTCTTTATTCAGACATATTTAGTGTACTAATAAGCCCATCAAACATATTCTCAATTTCTTTTACAGTGTTTTTGATCTGTAGAATTTCCTTTTGGATCTCTATTAGGATTTCCATCTGTCTGCTTCCATTGCCCATCTGTTCTTGCGTGCTGTGCACCTAATCCCTTAGGTTCCTTAACATATTACCAACAGTTGTTCTAAATTACTGTTCTGATCATTTCAACATCCCTGCCATACCTCTTCAAACTGTTTTTTGCCTTTTGGTATGCCTTGTAATTTTTTCTTGGTAGCCAGACATTATGCACTGAGTAAAGGGAACTATTGTAAGTAGGCTTTTATAAAGTGATGGTGAGGTGTTGAGGGAAGAGAAACAGTTTATAGTCTGGTGATCTCAGTCTTTTAGTGAGTCTGTGCTTCTGGATTGTGAACTTTGCAAGTGTTTCTCAGTTTTTTTTCCTCTCCCTGTAGGTAGAACAGGATGGTTAGTGTGAACTAAATTTGGGTATTTCCCTTTGTCCAGGTCAGTTATGCTCTGATAGTTCCCTAGCAGGTTAAGCTCTGGTTAACTGTTTTCTCTTGAGGTCAGACCCTATTGGGAAGAACAGATTTCTCTCACATATTTCAAAATGGTTTCTTTTCCCCTCTCTCTTCTGAAGCATGAGGATATTTTTCTCTGAGAATCTGGTCAAGTCCCTGAAATTAATCTCATAATATTTTGGTCTCCCTCTTATGACTAGATCCCCATTTTAGCTAATGTTTCTTAAAGATTTGTTTATCTATTTTTTTTTTTAGAGAGACAGAGAAAGAGAGAGCACACAAGTTGGCGGGAGGGGCAGGGGGAGAGGGAGAGAGAGAAACTCAAGCAGACTCCTTGCTGAACATGGGGCCAGATGCCAGGATCAATCTCATGACCCTGAGATCATGATCTGAGCCAAAATCAAGAACTGGACACTTAGCTAACTGAGCCACCTAGACACTCTGAAGTTTTTAACTCTTAAACTTAACTCTTAAACCTAAACTTCTTTTAACTTTTAAACTCAGCCTCCAACAATTCATCAATTGTGGTTCAGGTTTTCCTACCCTAGCCCTGGTTCTTGTTGTGGTTTCCACTTATGAGTCTCTGCTATGATAATCCACAACCCCTTATATTTTCCTGTCTCTCCAATTTTGGGAGCAGTAGCTTGCCTTGTGTCCTTCCTTCTTTTGCAGATCCAGGAAGAATTGTTGATTTTTCAGTCTGTACAGCTTAGAGGATTTGAGGTAAAGCAATGATTCATGCCTCTTATTCTTCCTTGAATCTGCTTTTAAAAAAATGTAATAGAGGAATATTTAGAATGACAAGTGTTGCTGTTGAAATTTGGGGCCTCTTTAAATATGTTATGGCCTTTAGGGGGGAAAACTTTTTTTATTTCTGTAATAAAGAGACATAAATCTGAGAGGGGCTGACCTTAGTTCCTGTGGTTCTGGGGGTCCCTCTTCTGTACCTTCCTCTTTGGGAAGGAAGAGTCTGTGGGGCCAGGAAGCCATATCCCCAAATAGAATATACCCAGGGTAATCAGGACCCTAAAATCCTCTGATCCAATGGCTCTGAGATTCCAGGGCCTATGTAGGCTCCTTACATCCATTCATCTCCTAAGGGTAGACCACAGCTCTGGTGTGCACACATGCTAGGTCTGAGAGACGGCCAAGAGCTAACAGAGCTTGAATTTGAGGCCTAGCATATGCATACTATGGGGAGTCTCACAGTACTGGGTGGTATAGGAGGAGAAAAAAGTAGAAGAGCTGATGAAAGTCTTCTCTTCCCACACCGCCATGTTCTACTGAGGGAGTCTGTGAAATCTAAATTTAAACCTGGACTGCCATATTATGAAAGTATGTTTTTAAAGATAGGTTAATGGAAGCTCTTTTATTTAAAGTTCTGTTAGTTATAGGGATGCCTGGATGTCTCAGTTGGTTAAGCATCTAACTTCAGCTCAGGTCATGATCCCGAAGCCCTGGGATGGAGCCCCTAGTTGGGCTCCCTGCTCAGTAGGAAGCCTGCTTCTCCCTCTCCCCACTCGTGCTCTTGCTATCTCTGTCACAATCTCTATCTCCCTCTGTCAAATAAATAAATAAAGTCTTTAAAAGAAATAGAATTCCGTTTTAACTCTAAGATATTCAGACATATAGAAATGGGCCTTTATTTGTACCCTTGTCTTGGGCTCCACAAAGGTTAGGTGTGATCCTCCTAGAATAAAAATCAAATTTCCAGAGCTTTCTTTCAGTAAAGAATTTCAGAAAGGAAGATGGATGGATCCTCTAGTGTTCTTCCTCTTCTTGCCATTAATAAGGGTTGTAGGTAAATGGCTAGACCAATAATCCTGAATACAGTTAAGTTTAGTGAGTGGGTAGCCTTTCTCTAAGCTTTTCTCTAAGAAGATTTTATAAAACAAGATTTTAATGTGCTCTGAAAGTGGTCCAATCAGTTTGTGTTTGCCATATTTTCACTGGGAATGTGAAGGAAAGAAGGGATCTCCAGTGAGGGGTGCTACAATAGATAAAGAATGCTATTGATCACTTCAGGAGGTTCAAAGTAACTTTTGAGTATGTTTTGGCTATATTTCAAAGGACTGCTCTTTTATTTTAGCAACATGATTATGCTAGTTTTTAGCTGTTCTTCTGCCTTAAAGTAGCTTAAAAATTCAGACCATTTAATAATCTGACATAGCAACCATCTGTTAAAAGCTACATAAATGTATGTGCATAGTTTTGTTCCAGTTCAATGGCTTACCACTTACTATTCTTTTTTTTTTTTTTAAGATTTTATTTATTCATTTGACAGAAAGAGAGAGAGAGATTACAAGTAGGCAGAGGCAGGCAGAGAGAGGAGGAAGCAGGCTCACCGCTGAGTAGAGAGCCCGATGCGGGCCTCGATCCCAGGACCCTGAGATCATGACCTGAGCCGAAGGCAGAGGCTTAACCCACTGAGCCACCCAGGTGCCCACCACTTACTATTCTTAACACAACACACACCTACTTACCAAACAAAAGAATTTTATGAAATCTTATCCAGAAACTTCAGATATCTCACCTGATCTTTAACTGAAAAATTAGTAAGAAGTATAATATCTGGCCTAAAAAAATTGGTAGTATGAAATGAATGTAATTTATTTCTGAGATTTTGCTTCCAGTTAGCTTGATGCTTTGTTGAAATGTAAAAATAAAGAATAATTAGTAGTAAGTTTCAGTGACATTTAAGTACTTAGGTAAAGGCAAGGTTAAAGTAATTTTAGTATAGTAACATCAGGGCCTTTCAAGTCAAGAGGATCAGTTTAAAATGACAGTATGGAATCTGGAAACAGGAGATTTGGAATAGATTCCGGACTTTGCCACTTAGCTTCTCTGTGACCTTCAGTTTCTTTCTCTGAGGTTAATAAATACAGCCTATATCTTAGGATTGACTTAAAGATTAAGTAAGACAATTGTTTAAAAAGTACTTTAAATTTTGAAATTTACATTATATTATACAAATCTCAACCTTAATAATGCTGCTCTTTCAGGTGAGGAAGAGAAAAGAAAAAACTTATAATAAGCACTATCTGTGGGATTATTTTCCTTATTTAATAATTGAAGACATAAAGTAATCTCAGGATCACAGTTTGTGAATCTGTCTAATTCTGAAGTATGTATGTTCTCTCTCAGTACCACTTAGTAATTTATATTTTCATGTATTATCTTTTCTTGGACTATATTCAAGAGAAATCTCCCTTCCATCTTCCCTTCCTTCCTTCCTTTTAATATGTCCAGGGTCAAAAATACCTTTTTAAAGTAGACTGAGTCTTAAAGGATGAATATGTTACCAAGGCGACAGAGGATGAGAGAGAATTTAAAGAGAAGGAAAGAAATTTGCAAATTCAAAGACTTATGAGAGGTCATGTTGTATTCAAGGGATTGTCAGCAATTTAGTATGATTTGTGCTCATATTCTGTGTATGTGTGAAAGGAGGGGCTGAGAAGTAGAAGGAGTTATAAGGGATGAAGCTCAAGAAGCTGGGAGGGGCTCAATCAAGAGGAGACTTGTAAGTCATTAAAACTCGAGAATGGATCCTTTTAGGGCTGGGGAGCCAATAGGGATCCTCCCCGCAAAGTTCTTCAGAAAAAGGTCATTGCAGAGTTATGCATTTTAAAAAGTATTATTGGAGGGGTATTGATTACATTTCCACTATTAATTCTCACAAAGTGAATTTACTAAAGCTTACCACATCTGACCTAGAAAAAGAAGATACAGAAGATACAGTTTAAAGGTCATTATGCCCAGTGGTCTTTTTAGGTTTCTACTGTGTGGTCTCTGTGAAAGTCTCTCAGCCTCTTAGTATTCAATTTCAGTTCTGCCAAGAGTACACCTCAAATTCATTTTCTGGCACCATAGTTCTCTTTTGTAGTCAACTTTCATTTCCTTCAGCTTTTTTTTTTTTTTTGGTTTACTTCATTTGAATTCATCCTGGCAATGATGGATCATTTTGGCATCAAAAAAAGTAAGAAATCATTGTCCCAGTGAAAAATGAATTCCTATTATTGGAAATAAATATGAATAGTTGATGAGTCCAGTTGCGCAGGGGATTTGTAGCATACTCAAAGGCTTGAGAGGCTAAATATACAAATGAACAATGGTCAGACATCTATTAAAATAGAACTCTGGCTCACAACCTGTAGCAACCAGTCAACGATGCCAAATCACAGCTTCTGTAGCAATCAGCCCCAAATGGCCAGGATTTGATCAATAGCTGACAACTTCTCTAATTTTTAATCCCACTTTCAATGTAATAAATAACTGGAGAAAGGCTATATCTGTTCTCCTACCCAATCTCATAGGATCCCCCACTTCTAGTTAGCCCATCCTGAGCTTTCCCATGCTAACAGCTTCCACTCAGGGAGTGCCTGACACCTCCTTTTTCCTATGTTCTCCCACTCCTCTGTCTGCCTTTGAGTATCTGTCAAAATGCAAATGATGGAGGCTCTCTCCTTTGCTATATCAAGATTGAAGAAAGAGCCTTTGCTCCTTCTCATTTGGGTGGCCTTCATTGACTTCCATAGGCTCCTTCAGTAAAGGGATATTTGCTGACTTAGGTGGGTGGTTCTGGGCACAGAAAGCTTCCCTGCAGTCTCCCTGGTTACAGTATCTTATGTAAGTATTTGAAGGGATTCTTTAAATTTAGGTCCTGTTACAAAATGATTAAGAGAGACAATTTAGGGTGATACAAACTTTAATACTTCATGAAGCATATAGCCTCCTTTTAGAAGACTGCAAAATGAGGTAGAAGACAAGAAGCTTTTGCAGGATAAAGAATAAAGAATAAGGAAGAGAGAAATAGAAATACATGATTGGGTGGGGTCAAATAGTCAGCTTTGTTTGGGATGACAAGGCCCAGAGCTGGCTTGGTGTTTGGAGATTGGCTGACTGGACATACAGTTGACCTTTGAACATGGATTTGAATTGCACGGGTCCACTTACATGTGGATTTTTTATAGTATAATACTGTAAATGCATTTCCACTTCCTTTGACTTTTTTAGTAACATTTTTTACCCTCTAGCTTATCTTACTGTAAGAATACTGTGTATGATTCATATAACATACAAAATACGTGTTATTTGACTATTTATGTTATTGATAAGGCCTCTGGTCAACAGTAGGTTATTAGTATTTAAGTTTAGGGGTAGTCAAAAGTTATATAGATTTTTGATTCCCCGGGGGATTGGTTCCCCTAACCACTGAGTTGTTTAAGAATAAAATGTACTGGCTTTCTGGTCAAACAAAGCATTTACAGGGACACAAAATTTATCAAGTTACAGTTTGCTGATGTGGTACTTAAAGTAGGAGCAACTCCATCTTGGGGCTAGAAAGTTATTCAAACAGCTTTATAATCACAACAAAAAAGAATAAATAAGACTGAATTTATACTTTGAAGTAAACTGCATGTGTCAATCAAATATGGTAGTAACCCTAGTCCAACTTCACTAGGGGATTAGAGAATTGCTAAATTTCTACCCTGTTCTGTCTTGATTCTTTTCTGTCTTTAATCTGCTCTATATTCTCTGTTGGCCTTCTGGCTGTCTTACACCAGATCTACTCTCCTTAGGTGCTCTCTGGCAAAATGCTGCTCCCCTGCCTTGTGCTTAAGAATGGCTTCTTTCTGTGACTGATGGTAATAGTGGTAGGGTTATGGAAAAGGAAAAAAAATCAACATTAAAAACCTTACTGTTTGCTTTACCTAAAAAAAAAATTGTTTCCCCACTCTGTAGAAATAACTGATAATTATTTATTCTCTGGCCCTGTTAACTGTGGAATTAACTGTAGGATTCTGAGATTTTAAAAAACTCTCCAAGGAGGGCATGTGTTATGATGAGCACTGGGTGTTATATGCAACTAATGAATCATTGAACACTACATCAAAAACTAATGATGTACTATATGCTGGCTAACTGAACATAATTAAAAAAATGTCTACCCTTTGTGGGTTATAATATGGGTTTCTCTAATTCTAAGAGATCCTTATCGTCCTCATATGATTTTATCATTTCATCCCCCCCTCCTTTCTTCCTCTACCCTCTGGTTCCTATTTCTGTCTTTTCTATCTCTCCTCCTAATTCATCATATACAGATGTTGTATTAGAAATCTGTGTTCTCACATACAGCTAAAAAGTGTCAGTGTGTGAAATAGGGTATTCTACTTGACCTAAGGCTGACAATTCTGTGATAATTAAAACTGAAAAACATTTGCCAGAGGAATTTAAAAAGCTATAATAGACTATTATTCTGTGCTCTTGACAGTGAAAATGTGGTTGGTACTTCTAGCTATTGAAGAGTTTTCTGGTTTCTGATTACTTTTTTTTTTTAAGATGAGAGCCCCCTGAGGGCAAAGATTGTGTCTTCTAGGCTTAAAGAAGGAGTGGAATTGCTAAGAATATAGAGGACATATGCTTTGCTTTCTCAACATGTCTTTCTTTGACAAATCACATTTTACCCATTTTTTGGTGCTTCTTGTAAGAATTGAAAACCAGTAACTTTGTCTTTATTCCTAACAGTTATCACCCTTTCCCTTATTTCAGCCACAGGAAAGGATACAGGACAAGCTTTGGCCAATCAGAGTATCCCAGTCTCTTGCCACAGTCATTGGTCCTAGGGACAATCTGAAGGACAGGCAGAGGACTGGTAGCTCCTGAGGGCAAGGCCATGTTAGCCATTCATATGTATATTCATGGTATATAGTGTGGCATTTGGTACAGAGTTGGTACCACATGAATGTTTAAGGAATAAATCTTAGAGATGACTGGAAGCTGTAGGGGCACTGAAGTCTCCCTCCCTGGCACCAAAGTATTTCTTTTCTCATATTTTCTCCATATCTGCCTACAGTGTTTTTTACATTGCTCATCTGAATTGGCATTTTTGCTAAAATCTCAGTTTAGAGACAACTACATTACTTTACATTCTTTTTCCCTTGTTGCTGATTGAAAGAGGAAAAACTGCTGAACTTAGAGGTTTGGCTCTTAACCAAACCAACATTGTTGGCCACATTGTTGGTGTTCACTCAGTGACTGCTCTCTTAGGTAGGGAGAGGCTCCTGACATTTCCTCCCACCCTGTCCAGTTCTAAACACCAGCCTCATTGTCTCCCAAGCCTTGGAGTTTGCTGGTGTCCACACACTGCCTCCCACATTGCTAATCAAACTGAAGATAAAGTCCTTTTGTGGCTTCTACTTTTTTACCTACATCACAGATTAAATTTGTTTGAAATTTTAAGAATAGAGATTATTCTTTTCTGTTTTTAAAATAAAGATTTATTTATTTATTTTAGAGAGCTAGAGAATAGGCAAGCACACCTGCACATGTTACTGGGGGAAGAGGCAGAGGGAGAGAATCCCACACAGACGCATACTGGGCTTAGAGCCTGAGGCGCTCCATCCTATGACCTATGAGCTGAAACCAAGAGTTGGGTGTTTGACTGAGCCACCCAGGTGCCCTAGGAGAATATTCTTTAGCACACAAGGGTACTTTTTATAATTTCTTACTAACTTCCTACTGAATCCAATTTCAGAATGACCCATTTGAATTTTTTTTGTCTCTCATCTTTATGCATTCGATAGAAATTTCAAGACTGAGAAATGGTCTAGAATTATGGAGGGATGAGGAGCTGACTGTGAGCCTGTTGTTGGAGAGAATTAATATCTAAGGTTAGGGACTGTTGTAATCCTTCATTTTAACACTGATTCCCAGGGTCTTGCATAGTGCCTAACACAGAGCTGATGCTCAGTCTTAGTCCTCATATTACTTAACAGGTTTTACCATATACACATTTTATAGCTGAAGATACCTGGGATTGGAGGGGGTATAAATGGATGCTGTGGAAAGGCTTTGGATGTAGAGATGCTGGTGGTGTATTTGAATTCTGCTGTGTTCTGTGACTGTGATATTAGTCAAGTCCTTTAACTACTCTGTTGCAGTTGGCCTATTTGTGAAGTTGAGATAATAATAGATAGTTTGCAGGATCATTGTGAGGATTAGGAATAACAAGTGCAAAGGGCTATATTAGACAATAATTGGGACTTTTAAGGTCATCCAGCCACTGAGTAAAAGATCTAGTAATCAAACCCAAATTTATCTAGCTCCAAAGCTGAAAGAAAGACTGAGGTCTTAAAGATACCACTATCTTGTTAATACAACATTTAAATTTAATTTGTGTGGTCCTGCTGGATGAGAATGTTTTGCAGAGATCATGATATTTACATTCATGGGCTGTTTATCTTAGAGGATAATATAGATTAAAGCAGCTCTTTGTGTTGTGGTGCTCTTTTAGGACTTCATGTTTTTTAATTATCATTTAAATCATGTAGGTCTATTTTCTGCATATAGCGGTAAATTAATCTATTGTTTTCTAATAGAAGCATTACAGAAATTAACTTCCTTTTTACTCTCTGGGTCCTATGTCTGAGTTCAGTGTTTTCTTGGCATTTCCTTAGAGAGCCTAGGGTCAACTAAATGGAAAACCAGTTGAGTATCACAAATTGAGACAGAATGCTATTTCTTTGTAGTATATGTATACATTTAGGAAGGGATAATGACTTTTTCCCAAATAAAGATTATAAATCAATATCCATTAGGATACAAAAAAGATTTTCTGGTTATGCTAGATACCAGTATAATTGTTCTCAAAGATAATTTAATAAATAACTAAAATTGAATCTGTGCTGACTCCTAAAACCTTACTTGGTGACTTGGAAGGCAGATCTTTAAAATTGTATGAAACAATAAAGACTCCAGTGTTCAAGCAATAAGCTTGTCAGATAACTACATCATATAAAACAATCAAGATAAAACAATTCTTTATTATAAAATTTATTAATCAGGAAATAGGTTTTATATGCATAAATCAAAGATTCACTTTACACATATTTTGATCCTTCATAAATTCTTTGTTCCAGAAAATATATTAACCCTTTTAAGTTTTTCCTGACTGAATTCTAGGAAATGTTTATCCATGTGATCTATTGACATTTAAAATGTAATATTAGGCACCTTTCCCTTTTTTAGGCACTCTTTTTATTTTATTAGGCACTCTTCTCTTTTTTAACCCACGATAATTATCTCAATGGCTGGAAAAGTCTACAAGGTAAAGTAGGAAAGAGTATCTAAAAAATAAAAGAAGTTATATATAATATATATGTCATATATATAATATATATAATGTTAATATGTATAATATATATATTAAAAACCATTAGTTTAATGTAAGTTGGTGGAATTTTCAGCTAACAAATCAGATTACAAATAGGAACTGAGGACCTATTGTATGCAATCCATTGTGCTGGGTACTGTAGCAATAAGAGATGAATAAATTATACTTATTGTCCTCGTGAACTTTGATCTAGTTTTAGGGACAAGATGTAAATTTACTAAAATATGACTGTGTAGTAAGAAATTTTTCAATGCAAGAAATGTTACAAAAATTGGATAAATATGACAAATTGCCAAATGTGTGTATGACAGCAAACAAGAAGGATATCCAGTAAGGCTTTACTATGAGAAGTCTTCTTGAAGAGGAAGAATTTGAATTAATTTGAAGTGTAGTTGGGTTCCAGACAAACTGAGAGGAGACATGGTGATGGTTAGATTTAACTGTTGTGTTTTGATTAGGCAAAGGTTCTTGTTACCAGCATAAATATACCTAAACCTTTACCAAAATTTTATGACCAGATTTTGACATTATTCTATTAGCAAATTATAATTTCTCTTAGGTGTGATTTAAAAATATTTGAAAAATTGTGTTGCATGCTTTTTTGTATATTTTTTATCTGATTATAAAAGTGATTTGTGCACATTATAAACTATAAAATACTGAAAATCATAAAGAAAATGTAAATACTCTCTCACTTCTACCACTTAACATTTTGGCACATTTTTTCCTGCTAGTTTTTCTTCGAAAATATGTATTTTTTTCTGATAATAAAAGTAATAATATATTCTTATTATAAAAACCCGTTACATAAATAATACACAGAAAGTAAAAATTTCATTTGATGACCACACTGATATTCCTAGACTGGTATTAACGATTATAGGACAAAATTTTTATTTATTTTTATTTGAAAGATTTTAGTTATTAGAGAGAGAGAGAGAGCACGAACCAGGGGAGGGTTGAGAGGGAGAAGCAGACGCTCCGCTGAGCAGGGAGCTGAACATGGGGCTTGATCTCAGGGCCCCGGGATCATGACCTGAGGCAAAGGCAAATACTTAACCGAGCCACCCAGATGCCCCTAGAACAAACTTTTTAAAGGTTGCAAACTCAGTGCAGCAGATTTTACAGTAACAGGGAGTGGTGGGGACTTCAGGATGCTTGAGAATGCACACTCCATCTAAGGTGCTTGATTTTAAACTTTGCTTAACAATGACCAAATAAAATACACAACTAGGCTAATTTGGTCCTGCAGTACCCTGTTTTGGAGTACCAATGTAGATAAAACAGTATCAACATTTTATAACTTTATCCTTTTGAAAATTATATAAGAATATCTCACATCATTGAAATTTCCTTTGTAAATGTATTTTTTAGCCTTATATTTATCAAATCATTAAATTATTATTTACTTAAATGTTTTCATTCTACTATTGTTAAAACATTTCTGTTTTTCAGATATAATTATTAATAAAACTTTGTATACCTGGCTCTATAGCAGGAACCTCAACAGCCTCAAACTGAATATATTACCATTTCTGCTTAAACTGTTCCTTTATCAGTGTGTTAATGTATTACAGTGTAGTGGAAAACCTACCATATAAGTTCCTATGCAGGTTCTGGAACCTTTCTGAGGTTTATTTTTTGGGTGGTGAGTGGATGGAGGTAGTACCTATATTTCTCCTAAATCTATTAGAAAGCAGTCCATTTGTGCTGCGTGGTTCCCTGTTCTTTGTCTCATCTCCTATGGCTACGTTACACATCCCTTAATTTACTTCCTTCTCTCCCTCTTCATGCAGTGCCACTCTTCAAGAGCATTATTACTCATAGCAGGTTTTATAGCACAATAAATACTTTAAATTAAATATTTGGACATCTCTATTTTGCTGTGATGTGGCCTTACCTGCCATGGGTATTTCCTACTGGTAGACTTTCCCTTTAAGCCCCCATTCACATCTTTGCTCTTGTTGCTGTTCCCAGATTCTGTAAATACCATCCAACAAAGTGCCCGAGGATAATCTAAATTAGTCTTCCTTCCTTGTACATTGGAATTCAACGTTTCTTTGTTTTCCTCTCTCTCATTCATAGTCAGATGCTATACTAGGCTTGGGGAGAAAATCATGAGTAAGACACAGAGCCTTTACCTTATGGAGTATATACCTATCTCCTTACCTCTCTTGGATCTGTCTTATTACCATTGCTTGTTTCTAAGTCATCATCCTCTCTTTGTTTTGGTAAGAAGCCTTCTAGGTGGTTGCTTGTTTTCACTCTTGCTCTCCTTCAGATCTTTTCTTTTCTTTCCCTTTGCTTTTACTGTGGCAAGGACAATCTTTTAGAAATGAAAACCTACCTTGAATCTCTTTGATGGTTTCCCACTACATTTAGGATCAATAGTAAAACTGTTTAAATGATTTTCAGGGTGCTCTGTGATCTACTCTTGTCTATTTTGCCTGACTCATAAAAGTCATTCTACACTTGTCTCACTCAAAATAAATTGGATATTTGTTAATGCCATAAATCTAAAATCTGCCATATCCCTCCCCCCACCCCACCTGGCCCCACTATGCTATCTGCACATGGTTCTCTTGATCTGAGCTTTCTTCTACTGTATCTTTGCCTGGCTGACTCAAGTCCAGTTATGAACTAGATCTCCTCCAGGAAGTTTTTCATCAAAGCCTACATCCCTCTCCTATAGTCTCTAAAATAGTTTATATTTTCCATTTCACACTTAAAATTGTTTCCTAAAAACATTTTTAAGATAATGTTTAGATTTGGCATTTGTCTGCTTAAGGGTTTGAATACTTTATTAACTCTTGATACACAAAGTTAAATGATGTTCAAATGATGCTCATCATTAAATGATTCTCAAGAAGATACATTTTTTAAGGAGGATTTTTAAAAACTTGTATTTGATCTTGGGATTTTTTTTAGATCATCTGTTTCTTGTTTAATACTGAAATCACTTCTTGCTGCATTTGTATGTATATGAGAACATTTAATATATAGATATATGATTTATAATGTTTTAAGAAATGCAGTTTTTCTGTGAAGTAAGCTATAGTTGCCCATATAGCAATAGAAACGAAGAATAGATTTTCACTTAACACACATGTCAATTAAAAATCCTTCATTTTGAGCAAAATAAGTCAATCAGAGAAAGATAATTATCTGATATGAGGAATTTGAGAGGTAGATAGGGGGGTTGGGGGTAGGGAAGGGAAAAATGAAACAAGATGGTATCAGGAGGGAGACAAACCATAAGAGACTCTTAATATCACAAAATGAATTGAAGGTTGCCCCCAGGGGAGGAGGGTAGGGAGAGGGTGGTTGGGTTATGGACATTGGGGAGGGTATGTGTTGTGGTGAGTGCTGTGAAGTGTGTAAGCCTGACGATTCACAGATCTGTACCCCTAGGGCTAATAATACATTATATATTAATAAAAAAAATCTTTCATTTTTCATTAACTTAATTTGTTATACCTATGGGTGTAAGAATAGAATTTTGTAGCTGTTTTCTATAACTTTTTCAATGTTGCTAGTCTGTTTTCAAAAATATAATTTTCAAAGACTGCTTAATATTGCTGGTGGTCAAAATAATCAAAATTTATTGCTTCATTGCTGAAAGATTAGATTGTTTCTAGTTTTTACTGTTATATATAGTGCTGAGATAAACATCTTCATGAATATACATATCAATAATTTTGTATTCTTGTCTAAATATAATTTCCTACAAGTTAGATTGCCAGTTCAAAGAGCATGGGTATTTTTATTCCTCTGGATTTATTTTGTCAAGTGACTTTCCTAAAAGAAGTGAAAACATCATCATGGTTAAAAGCCCAGAACCTGGCACCAGATAGCCTAGGTTTAAATTGTTTTCCCAACTTTCTAGCTGTGTGATCTGAGGCAAGTTAATTAACCTTGTCTCAATTTCCTCATCTGTGTGTTACAGATTTGTGAGGATGAAATATGTTAATATATGAAAAGTACTTAGAAAACTCTTGGCCTTGCACCAGTAATATATGAAAATATGAATTTCATTGAATTTTTACTCATCTGGGTTTTACTTAATAAGCCCATTTTTTTAATAAATGAAAAATGGTTCTGCTTTTGATTTACAGCTTAAAAAATTATTTTTTCCCATTAAGAGTTTTTTTTTGAACATCACTTTGGGGAAAATGAAAATGGCTAGGTACTGGACATTCCTAAAACTTGTGAGTTTCACTGAAATAAAGATCTCCTTTAACTTTGATGATGAAACCCTTTGTGAGCTCTTGAAGGTCAGTTCCTTAATAGGGAGCACGGAGTGCAAAGGTATTCTTGAAATCTTATTTACAAGTAAGTTAAAAGCAAATCATGTCTTTCTGTTGGAGTTAATGTAGAGCAGGAAATCAGCCATAATACTTGGGTTGCTAAAATGTAACATAGAGGCTGCTGGCTGAGATGGAAGGTTTTGGAGAAGGGCAAGGCCTTTGGAATGTTGAGGCCTTTGAGACCACTTTGCTGTTGAAATGTGTTGGGGAGTTGCCTTCCCCAAGTCTTTCAACTGCCTGGTGATCTAAGAGATGTATGCATTGTTCCTTAGGCTATGTTTAGCAGAATCTGCAGATCAGCTTATTTTTATCTTTCCCCTAAACAGTTCCTCCTAGTTTCAATAAGACCCCTTGTCACAAACTGTGGGGGAAAAAAAAAATCCCTTGTCACATTTCACTGTGCTTGAGAAACAGTGATAAGGATTTGTGATTATCCTGAAGGACCAATAAAAGCGGAAGCAAAGAAGAGAAAGGGGTCTTCAACTCTGAGCCTTGACCCCCTTGCCTTCTCCTCTCTTTCACAGCAAAGTTTGGAGTAATCTTTTTTTCTTTGGTACAGGGATTGCTGCCCATTTCCGGCATCTTTCTAACCAAGTATTTGTGGAATAATGTTTACAGGAACTCTTGGTAGTTTGAGCTTTAATAAATCTAACAGATTGAAGGAAAAACTAACAGAGATTTAGAAGAAAAGACTTGGAGATGTTGTGGGAAAACAAACAAGTCAGTTATTTTAGTTTGATTTTTATATGTGCTCTTAACTTCTCCCGTGTATTTGTGCTCCTACTGTATTGTGTTTTGTGTGACTTGTTTTTCTCCCCAACTGAAGCATTTAAAAAAAACTAAAGATTTTATGAGGGAATAATGGAATCACAGTATTTGGTAGTAGAATTAGATAGCTATTTAGGAAGAATGTAGCCCAGTGGGCTATAACAGGGCCTGCAGACAGGATAGGAGGAAAAAGGTAGAGCATTTTTTTTTTTTGCTAAAAATCTCCTCTGAGCATCAGTACACAGAGAAAAGACATGCTATCATTTTAAAGTGAATGTTTGGAAGGCAAAAGCAGTCTGCAAGGTGATTATCATAGACAATGAACCAAGATGAAAGGAAGGAAGGAAACAAAGAAGGAATGGAGGGAAGGAGGAAGGAAGGAAGCAACGGTTGTCTTCCATATTATTATGTATTCCAGAAAAAGGTGAGGAAAAATGATAGGGAGTTTTATAGATTTGTAGAATGGCAACGTCAAATTGCTCTCTAAGATCTTGTGAAAATTTTGTCTGAAATGTCCTAGTCTGTAGCTTAAGGAATGTGTTACCAATCTGGAAAAATCTTACTGAGGCAGTTCCTATGTTGCTAAATACTCAGTGGGGCAGCATCACTGAGTGATGATAGGTTCATAGGTGAACTTTACTGTTCTATGGCATAAATAACAACTTCAGGTATTGAAGGGGTTTGTTCCAGGTTTCCTGAGATTCAAATAGAAGATGAACTCTGTTTAAATGGGGGAAAAGCCCGAAAGAGTTTCAGCAGGTTGGGCCACAACATCTGTAGACTTGGTTTTTCCTTTTTGCTGTCTTATAGAAGAAAGAGCAGGAGTTGCTGGGGCTGGGTGCCATGTCTCTGCAGTCCTGAGAGAATGAGAAGTGAGTGTGGGAGCTTAAAGTGGAGGAGCAAGTCAGGAATCAGAGGAGGACAGGCACATAACTGGGAGAAAGCATATTTTAAAACCCAATGGCAGACAGCAGGGCAGTGATGAAAGGGATTGTAAGTGTTGTCCACCAGGATAGACAGATCACACATTCAAGGCAGGCAAGAGAGTTGGAGAAAGCAATCAGCGGTGGAATTGTCACAGGACTTTCTGTTCCTGACAGGGTTTGATCTTGCCAGAGGCTTCTGCACATTTTGTGCAGATTTGAGGGAGAGCACAAGTGCCAACAGACCTTTCCTCAGAATATCATTTGAGCATTATGAGATGGCCATTGTAAATAGAGGAACTATTTCCAAAACTATGCTGCAGTAGGCAGTCTAGCAGGGGCACTCTGAAAGGAAGCGTGGTGAGAAGACAGCTTGTCTTGATGTTAGAAAGCCTGGGTCTGGTCCTGCACTTGCCACACACTAGCTGTATGACATGAAGGTGAACTCTGAATCTCAGTTACTTAGTTTTCAAAATAGGGATATTAATATACCCACACAATAGATTGGAAGTAGTATGGGGGGAAATGTTTTATACTACTATGTTATTAATAGTAGCATACAATACCTGATCTTGGATTTTAGTGACCAGAGGTTGAATTTATTTGATATAAATTTTTATTCAAGGTATGTCTAATTGCTACTTAATCAAGTTTAAATGAAGGAAAAATGTACAATGTGAGGGGGAGTGCCACATGTGAAGACAGGGCCCAAAGGGTCAAAGATCGGGGTTCAAGTTCTAGCTCTGCCACTTACTAGGTTGAGGGGTGTTAAACATGTTGCCTAACCTCTGAGATTGAATTTTCTTCATCTGAAAATAAGGATAATATATGGGTTGACAAAGCAAGCACTTGAAAATAAGAATAACTATAAACCCTTTAAATACTTTGGGGGATTGCTGATGGGCTTTCCAAGGTGGGTTTTCTAAGGGGTTATTACAATGGATGTTACCCATGAGTCCCTGGTGGAGTGAGGTTTATCTGGATTTCCCTAAACACAGGTGAGAGATCAATTGCCAGAGCAAATAGGAGGCTTCAGCAGCAGCAGCAGCAGCAGCAGCAGCAGCAGCAGCAGGTATAATGAGTATGTGCTTAGGTACAAAGAGCAAGTGGCTAACTTAACTCTTCCTTGGCTGATATCATGCTGTATTCTGCTCTGTCCTCTGAGATCCTTTTGCTGTAAGAAAACCCGTCTTAAATGGAAGTCCACCTTTGAATAAACTCAATTTTTGCTTTATTAAAAATCTAACTGCTGTATACTTAACTTACCACTTAGTTTCTCACGAAGTGAAATTTCTGAAGACCATATATTTTCTAGGGTTAGCCCAAGGTATATACTGCCCTTGATTTAAAGAAATGAGAAACAAAGCCAAAGTCAGAACAAACAGAAGCAGGGCTTTCACTTCTGTAGGTTTAGAGTATCCAATTCCAAGATATTTGTTCATTCATTGCTAACTTCCCTTGCTTATTATTTGGTTTCCTGGTGAGATTCATAGGGTTGTCCTAGCTTATTCCCTGAAGGTTTACATTCTCTTTTTTTGGTTGAGCACATTTATTTCTTTAGAAGCATCTCTTTTGTTTTACATAGCTTCAAATGGTATTTCTAACTGTCTTCTGATCTGTTGCATTTTTAAAGGAAAGAAATATTGTGTTAAAGGTGAAGAGACTCGGAAGCAACAGAACATACGTAATTTATATCAAAGAGGGGTTGGTAAAACCATCTCTGGGACCAATAGATTTTAATGTGTCTGAGAAAGCTCACATGTTTAGAATGCAACTGCATAAATGTTCTTTTAGATTTGCAAGCTCAATCAATTTGCTTAGATATTTTTAGATAAGAGAACTATATGTGTCTTTCATTTCAAAAACACAAAAGTAAAATCAAAAGTGGGTGCTTGTTACTTTGACTTTTTTTGTCTTTTAGTGGAGATTAGAGCAGACACTGTGTGGACAGGACTGATTGCAACTCCTGGCAGGGTCTGTGCCCAAACCCATATCTACTTCCTGCCTCAGGACTCTAAACAGAGAAGAGTGGCACAGAAGCAGTCAAGGAGATTTCACATTCCTCAGCCTGTGGCCCCAGTAGAAATGACTGAGAGTAGCACTAGAGAGGATTTAAGAACTCATCTTGGACAGAAATTGAGCTGGAGATGAGGATGAGTGTGTGTGTGTGTGTGAAGTGGGTGAGGAGTTAAACACTTGCTCTCAGAGGTCATTTGCACTGAGTACCTACTAAGAGTGTTTTATATGCACAATTTCATTTAATCCTCATTATAACCCTGGGAAGTGGTTTTTATTCATCTGTTGAGGGAGATGAAGCCCAGGGTGATTGAGTAACTTGCTCATGGTCACACAGCTAGTAAATGACAGTGTACTAGTTTCGGACTTGTAAGTCCTTGTCTTTCTGTGACACTGCTTTATGGAAGCTCAAGAGCTGTTTGTCCTTCTCTAACCCTTGTGATACTTTTCAGATTAGAAGACAAGAAGTGGATTTCCTCTCAGGCAGAGGAATGGGTCTTCCAATTATACATTGTCAAGGTGTTATCACCAAACATACAGTCTCCCTTATGATAGAGAAGGTACCTCTGGTATAGTACTCAAGGATCTGAACTGCCATGATTGATACAATGAACTTGTCATGCCATCTTCTTGCTTCTCCTGGCTTTGTCACCTGAGCCCTGGAAAGTCATTTTTCAATTCTCCCCTATCTGGCAGACTACCCCCTACTTATTCTTCAGGTCCAAGTTTAGATATAATTTCCTTGGTTGGTACCATCTCCAATACCAGTCTGGTTTAGGAATGTCTTTTACTTTTTTACTGTTGTCCCAGGACATCTCACATCCTATTATAGTTACTTACTTTCCTACATACCCTGCTAGCTTTTTGGAAGAGGAAAAATGTCCCTGTGCTCTGTTGTAATACCAGGAACTAACATACTGCATGGCATATCACAGACATGTAGGGTATCTGAATGTAGGCATAACAGTGTCAAGACTAGCTGGGGAAGAGGTGTCAAAACCTTGCTATGATCCTAACCATTCCAAGTGATCATAAGATCTGAGTAGAAATAGTGTGATCACTAAGTTAACACAGTGTCAAGACAGATTCCCTACTTCTCCTTCCCACCAGATGGCTACCCTAAACTCAGTAAATATTGAATGACATGAGGAGCTGTTTAGATGTACAGGGAGACAAAAGTATGGACTCCGTCACTGAAAATTCCTTTATCCCTTCCCTCCCCTCCCCTTTCTCTCTCTCTCTCTCTTTTTTTCCTTTTATAGGACAACCCAAAAAGAGACAGGAAAGAATTATTGGTTCTGACTTAAATATTTATTAATTTTAACTTAGAGATTATTTAAAAATATCTGAAGACAAAAATAAAAACCAGTATTAATGCCAATATCCTAAAATGGGTACACATAGATTTTTATTTGATGCAATTAACAGCTTCACTTGAACAGGGATGATTATTATTATCAATAGATGCCCTCCCACTGAGCACCGAACACCACTAATGCTAGCAAAATAATTACTAAGAATTAAATTCTTTGGGTATTAGAATTAGTGTTTTGGCCCTAGTTAAGTGGTTCTAGTTATATGGTTCAATAGTCTAGGAACATTTGGGATTCTTAGTTTTGTTAGAGGTAATATCTTTATCTCCTATGTACAAATAATAGTTTATATAAAAATTTCTTCAGTGAAGAAATTTATAAATAGTGTCTATGCAACTCAGTCCCACTCATTACCCTAGATTAACTGATTTTTCCCCCCATGCATCTTTAATGTTCTCTTTCTGTCTTCAACGTTAAACTTGTGAGAAGATCCTTGTCATTTCCTAGTTCAGAGAAAGGTAGTTTACTTTCTGATAGTAACAGAAATGCAGGAGCTAGTGCATGGAAAGAATAAAAGGAATAGGAGAATGTAGAAACAATCTTTAGGCATTAAGATGCCATCATCTTCGAATAACAGTTGAATTACTGCAAAAATCAAATCCTCAGCAGAATGGAGGGCTATGAATGGATTTTATTACACTGCTGGTACTGCCAATCATAGTTTTATAACATAGCTTTAAGGTCCTGTTTAAAATTGTTACTCTCTTAAACAATCTATAAGAGTGCACCTATAATGTACATATACAAATAACATAATACATGAAATTAATGTTACATAATTTAATTCTCAATATTATATACTTATAAATATAAAGAAATTTTATAAAAGTAGATTTTGCTTTAAAGAAAATCCCATGAATAGAGTAACCACAAACATTCTCTTGCACTGTATACTTGCTGTAAGTAAAGAATGAAGGACAGGGCATACATATCCTCAAAATTCCTAGAGAGGCTGTAGAATCCCTGAGCCACAGTTGTTCACTTGACCAGGTTTTCTTTTCTACCCATATCAGTATTCCTTTTAGAGTTATCTATAGGGACAGTGATATCCAAAGGGTTAATGTTCAGCAGGATGTGCTAATTGGTGCATCTATGGATCTGGGTATTATAGTCTCAAGGGTTTCCTCATCAGTCTTCAAGATTGAAGGTCTGGGGAAAATCAGTACTCTTCTGACAGCACCACCATCCCGCCAGTGGGGAGAGGAACAGTAAACAGAGGTGAATTTGACCACTAACACTGGGGTTCAGAAGTGGATGGAAGCAGAATCAAGGGGTAACTGCCCCATGAGGACAATGAGAGTGATCTTAATGATTCAGAAAACCATGAATTTTGATTTTGTAAATTGAAGAATTGACTTTTTTTCCACCTTGGATTCAGAACATGGAAATTGATAATGTTAATGGTCAATTAGGAAACTAACATCTATCATATTTCCAGAGATGTGGAGAAATGACATGAAATTTTACATGCCATTAAAAATTCTCAGATTCAGATGTCCCAAGACTTCCCCTTGGCACACCACCAATTTTTCAGAACATGTTTTTCCTTCACTGACTTTGTCAATATATTGGCTTGAATTTTATCTGGTAGAAGCTTGTAACTGCAGGACAGTGTCTCCTTTACTTTTATAATATATTGTCTTCCATTTTTTCAGTTTTATTATTATCCTTGAATGGTGTACTATAAGATTGATTCAGAATGCCACAGCCAATGGATGGCATCCTTTCAGTTTGACTTGGTATGGCATAGCAGAGCACCCTATAAAAACAGAGTGGTCAATGTCTTCCTAATTCTCTGCTCAAATGGGGCTGTCAGTTAAGGAATCTAGTTACCACTTAAGAGACTATGGTATGGGGGTCAGGAGCTGGTTCTTGGGGGTTGATGTGTATATGAATATAATATCCCAGCTCTGTGTTTCTTTACCCATCTTCCATAATGGGGCACACACTGGATCCTGGGACCAGTCAGCTTAGTCTACATTTACCTCTGATGGCAAATTTCAGTGGCTTACAATGTTCAAGGTTTATTTCCCACTCTCATTTCATTGAACATTGGCTGCAGCTTTGCTGTCCCAAGTCACCATTCCAGGACTCCCAAGTTATAGACAGTTCATGTGTGGCACATAGTGGTGTCTTGGCATAGAGAAGGAAGATGGAGTAAATCCATGATGGCTTTTAAAGTGCTGAGATGTGATTCATGTTACTTTCTCTCATTTCATAAGACTTGGTCAGTGTGGGAAGAAGTAGCCCTCTTGTACAGAAGGGCCAAGAAGGCAGCAGTTATTCACACAATAAACTACCACAGACTTTCTCCAATCTTTTAATCTCCCACCTCACTCTCATGTACCAAGGATTCTAGTACTGTGTAGCTACTTGCACTTTGCGGGTGCACCGTGTTTTCATGACATTCCATGCTTCTCCACTGTCTAGGATCACTCTTCCCTTATTCATCTGGTATCTTTCATTTTCTTTTAAGTGTGATCTCTCCTGGGAAGGCTTTCCCAATCCTTTCAAGGAATGTGAAGTACTCTTTCCTCTCTCCCACTGGTCCTGGGATGCAATTCTATCCTACTGCTTTTTAACCATATTGGATCTCTTTTCCTCAGACTGTGAGATTCTTGAGGACAGGGTATATGTCTTGTTCACTTCTGATCTTCAGTACTTAGCTCAGAACCTGTCATGCATTTGGCACTCAACATTTTATTGAAAATTAAACAAACAAATAAATACATACAGTAATACAAAAACAGATGTAGAAAGAAATTTTCCACCCCAGTTCTTGTTTACACTAGTGCTCTCAAACTCTCTGTGATACAGGACTATGTTTAAAATGTATAATTTGATGCAAATCTGTACTTTTGAAAACACAGTAAAAATAAAATACTGGAAGAATGACCGAGTACATGTTAGATTGCTATCAAAGTTTCCAAATGCTTACTCTTGGTTTCTCTATTTATCTCCTTGAAGACAAGTAACAAACACTTCGTGGTCTGTAGACTCTGCTTTGGATAGCACTGTAGCACTGGTAGATTATTTTATTGATTCAAAGGTATTTACTGAGTTCCCTTGTGTACCAGGCAATGTTTGAAGTGGAGGACATTCAGCAATGAACAAGACAGACAAATATCCAGCTCTAAAGAGCCTACCTGCTAATAGAAGAAGTGGACACTATGCTAGCAGACAGTTCAGTAAATGATTGTATGATTAGCACTATGAGGGAAGCAAAATAAAGTAATGAAATAGAGAATGATTGGGTAGAAGGGACATTTATGAGTGGTCAGAGAAAGTTTCTCTAAGAAGGTAGCATTTAAGCAGACACCTGAGCTTTCTAGGCAGAGAGAACAAATGATGTTAAGGTCCTGAAGGAGGAACAAGTCTGAAGCAGCCAAGGAACTGAACGGACAGGTGTGACTGGTATTAATAAACATGGAGAATCCTGTCAGAGAACGAGTCTGAGAGTCAACCAAGGCCGATCACACAAGACTTTGCAGACCATAGTCAGATGTTCTGATTTGATTAAAAGTGATATGGAAGCCATTGTAGGATTTTAAACAGCATATATCATGGTCTGGTTTGCATCTCAAGCAAATTTTTCTTCTTAAAATTAGTAATCATCAGAAGAATGCAAATCAAAACCACAAAGAGATTTCACGTCATACCTGTTAGAATGGTTATCAGCAAAAGGCAAGAGAAAACAAGTGTTGGCAATGATTTGGGAAAAAGGGAACATTTGTGCACTGTTGCTGGGAATGTAAATTAGTTCAGCCACTATGGAAGACAGTATGGGGTTTCTTCAAAAAATTATGGGATTCCTGGGTGGCTCAGTTGGTTAAGTGTCCAGCTCTTGATTTCGGCACAGGTCATGATCTTGTCGATCTCCATGCTCAGTGGGTAGTCTGCTTGAGATTGTGTCTTCCTCTCCCTCTGCCTCTCCCTCCTGCTTGCTGTCACTCACTCACTCTCTCTCTCCCCTAAATAAATGAATGAATGAATGAATGAATGAATAAAATATAACCACCTCATAATCTAGCAATCCTACTTCTTGGTATATGTCCAAAAGAAATGAAATCAGTGCCTTATTCACTGTAGCATTTTTGACAATAGCTAAGATATATAAACAACATAAGTGTCAGTCAGTGGATGAATGGATAAAGATGTGGTACATATATACAATGGAATGTTATTTCAACCATGAGAAAGAAGGAAATCTTGCCATTTGTGACAACATGGATAGACCTTGAGGACATTATGCTAAGTGAAATAAGCAAGACAGATTCATATGGTATCACTTGTATGTGGAATCTAAAAAAAAGTCAAACTCATCGAAATAGAAGAAAAGTGGTTGCCAGGGGCTGGGGATGGGGGAGGTGGGAGAGCTTGGTGAAAGGATACAAACCTTTAGCTATAACATGAATAAGGCTTGGGGATTTAATGTATAACATGGTGACTGTAGTTGATAACACTGTATTGCATGATCGAAATTTGCTAAGAGAGAACTTAAATATTCTCTCTCACATACAAATAAATAAATTAGTTAAATATGTGAGTTGATTGATGTGTTAATTAACTAGATGGGAGAAATCCTTTCACAATATGTACATATATAAAGACATCACAATGTACACTTTAAATATCTTACAAATTGTCAATTGTACCTCAAAAAGTGGGAAAAATAAAGCAAATTACTCTATTTATGTGGCAAATGGATTGTATGGAGAAAAGGAGACCAGTTATGAGGTTCTTGCAGAAGTTCGTATGAGTGATGGAGAAGGCTGCTCTTGGGCAGTAGGTGTGAAGGTGAATAGACGTTGACAGATTCTGGATGTATTTTGGAAAGAGAGAGGATGAGACCCACTGAAGGATTAGATATATTGGGTGTGAAGGAAAAGTAGAAATCAAAGATGACTGCTAGAGTTTTAGCTTGAGTAACTGGGTGAATGAGTGAGGTAGGGAAGGTGGGAAAGATACAGTTTAGTTGTTAGCAGGCATTAGGCCTAACAGAAATTCATGTGATGTTTCTCCATTAAATATGTTTGCAGTTAGGTTTTAGAACATGGCCTTCATCAAGTTACAGAAATTTCTTTCATTTTATTTTTCTGAGTGATATTTTAAAAAATTATAAATAGATGTTGAAGTTTATTTATGTTTCTTACAAATTTTGTAAAGAAGTGATTTTTCTTTTTTTTTAGTTGAGACAAGTTTTCTGTTACCTTGAATAATTTTGTTATGTTGAATCAACATTGCACTTCATGGTAAACCCTCTTAGTCATGATTTATAATGACATGCTGTACAAATAATTGGAATATACACATTTGAACACATACAGAACTCATTTATAAAAATTGACCTCATTTTAGATCATAATTTTAAAGAATGGCTATTATTCATTTTGTAATGACAGTGCATGTGGATTTGAAAAAAAAACAAAAAACCCAAAATGTTAATAGGAAACTCCACTTTGGTTTGAAGAGATGCTTACAAATAATTTAAATGAACATTGTAAAACAGAGATGAAAGTACTACACATCAACATTTGTGCAATGTGGTTAAATGAACAGTTTATGGAAAATTTATAGCCTTTAATGCTTTTATTACAATTACTGGCTTGTTGATTTTAGACTCACTAGATATCAAAGGTTTAGGCCTAAAGCATTTGTAGGTGGGCCTGCAACTTGCCATAGATTCTAAGGGAAGCCTTTATTTGATTAATTAATTTGTTTATTTAAACCTCTATAGAGAGGGCTTTGTAGCAAATTCTCCTTGCTGTCTTCCTCTGGACTTTTTCTTGTTATTTTTTCATCTTATCTTTTCTCTGAGAGACTAGTTGGTCCAAATATCAACTTTAGCTAACGTGGTCTCTAACCAGGCTGGGGACTTGCTTAGGGCCTCCCACACCGAACCTAGATAATTGGTGGGAGGGAGCATATATACATATATATGTATATACTCTTGAGATAGCTGATGGTTTCAGTGTTTATTTCTCTGGACTGATGTTCTGGCTTCGTACCTGGCCTCATATTTTTTTCTTTCATTCCTTGCAATCCCATCCATTTATTTAAAAAGTTATTTTCAAGATTTTTTTGAACACATAAAAGTGTTATGTAGTGGGAAGGTTTCAATAATTCTCTTCTGCCCTATTACCAGAAACTTCAGTCTACCCCAGTTTATTTAATACATACTGTCTTTCAGTTCTAAATATTTTATTATTTTCATTATGATTTCTTCTTTAGTGTATTTCACAGTGTGACTGCTTTTCAGCATGTGAACATTCCTCCCCCCCTTTTTTATTGGATTTCATTTTTATTGCATTGTGACAGTATAATTTGGTTTGTATCAAATAGTCCCTTTGGTATTCATAGAAATTTGATTTAAGGTTAGTGTGCTGTCAGTTTTTATAAAAATGTAATTATTCACTTCAAACATGTTTTCTTAATTGTTAGGTATAGAGTTATATACATGCAGAGCTTTTTTTTTTTTTAAAGATTTTATTTATTTATTTGACAGAGAGAAATCACAAGTAAGCAGAGAGGCAGGCAGAGAGAGAGGAGGAAGCAGGCTCCCTGCTGAGCAGAAAGCCCGATGTGGGGCTCGAACCCAGGACCTGGGATCATGACCTGAGCCGAAGGCAGCGGCTTAACCCACTGAGCCACCCAGGCGCCCCCATGCAGAGCTTTTTAATAATGTGCTCAAATCTTTATACATGTTCTAATTTTTGTCTTCTTGATCTAACAGTTGCATAGAGACACATACTAATATTTCCCTATGTGATTGTGGATGTGTTAATATCTTCTCTTTTTTCTGCCATGTTTTCATTCATGTATATGAGGCTTTCTTCTTAGGTCTCTTACTGGACATTTTTGATAATTTTACTTCAAAGAAACTGCATCATTAACTCATTTGCTATTCAATTTCCTTTTCATTTCTGTCATTTTTAATCTCTTAGATTTTAATTTTAATTTTAATCTCTTAGAACCTTGGTTCATATATTCTACATGATTTTGTACATTTCTGGAGGTTTGAAATGGAGGGTTTTCAGATTCTAGCTTTCCAGAACCTGAAGTTTGAAGATTCCATTTAACCTGTGGAACTGAATGAGATCACTTAGGGAGATTGTGAAATTAAGGATAGTGGAGGGCTGATTCACAGAGAACCTGTGAGGATGGAGATACACCTGAGTATGGCCTTCTTCTATTCTAGGATCTCTGCCTACTCTTCTCCTTAGAGGGTTCATAAATTCCCAGGCATGTAAAAAACAAATTAAACAGAAGTAATAAAACAGAGGTGAGTCTTCCACAAATACTCATTAGTATCTTACCCAAGTATAAAATGTAATAAAAAGAATATTGAAAAGTATTATGTATTTTGTGCACCAAGGCAGCTTGTTTTTTCTTGTTTATAGAACTGTGTCAAAATCATTCTTTCTTTTATTGAGTGTTAAGTTTAAGGAAAACTTCTATTGCTGGCATTTTATAAAAGTAATGTGATGCCTACTTTCATTTGTTTTATATTGAACCCTCTGGCAGAAGACAGCATAGTCATTGTTTCATGTCAATCTTCAAATAGGCAGAGGAAAAAGCAGAAGGATTTTGAACTAGTATTCTCTGAAAGAAAGTGATAGAGAAAATGGCAAAGACATAAAAGAAGAGCAGATGTGCAATTTGGGGATTTACATTTTACAAACTTTAGGGATGAGAAAACTTGAAAACATTAGGGTATATCTGAAAAGTTCTGAAAGATTTTAGAGATCTACCAAACTGCCTGGGCCAAAATAAATTGACCAGAAATGTTATGATATTTTCTTTTACAGTATCTCAAATGCTTCTGGAATTCCCCAGATGTATAATCACATTGTGAGGAGACAGGATTAAAGACAAAAAATTTTCTAAGGACGTAGAGTCAAGGAATAATGAATAAGTGAACTTTGGAAAGAGTTGAGGCAGCCAAAATGCCGTGATTGATAGTTTTTCTAATGGGAGAATACCTACAAGTTGCTTCAAAAATTAAAGGAACTTTTTTTTTGCATTTTGCAATGGCTGAGTTTTCAGGCAAACAAATCAGTTCTTCAACATTCTTAATATATTAGACCCAATCTGCATATGGTTAGTATCAAAACAAATTACTGAACGATAATTAAAATGTTCAATTTGGAATGTGTGCAAAAAGCCATCAGGTCTAGAAAGCAAATGAAACATTGAAAAAATGGTAATTCTACCCAGGTATTATAGTCTATTACAGACCATCTCTAAAGAAAAACAGTATTCTGAATTTTTAATTTTTCTTAGCTTGACATCTGAGCTGCTAGTATTTATTTCACTATTAAAATATTTGCATGGTCAACTCATATTTGACAAGGGAGTGAGCCAACAATAATAATCCATGGGAGAAAAGACAGTTTCTGCAATAAATGGTGCTGGGATAATTGGGTATTCACACATAAAAGAATGGAACTGGGTCCATATCTTATACCACTCACAAAAATTGACTTAAAATGGGTTAGACTTAAATGCAAGACCTGAAACCATGAAATTCCTGTAAGAAGTCAAAGCTTTTTGTCTTAAGTTTTGGTAATGATTTTTTTGGATATGAAATCTGTAGCACAAGCAACAAAATAAAAAATAAAGATAAAAATAGAGATGGCCCATTTTAACTAGGTATACGCCGATTTTTTTGTGAAATGAGACCTGATACCGCTGCTGCTAGAACTGAGGCCCTGCAAATTCCTAGGTTGGGAGACACAGTGTAGGCAGGGATTTTGGCTGGTCTTCCTGGGGAGGGGGCCTGCCAGGCTGGGACTGAGGCAAGTATGACTGGGAAGGGCAGTTGCACCAGAGTGCAAAGTGGGCAGAGCTTGGTGTGAGCAAGTTAGGTAGTGAGTGTTGGTCATGTGCTTGTTCCTGCAAGTGGCCCCATGTGTATGCTATGGATGGGGGAGGGAAATGTTGCCTGCCAGATCCTTTGTTCTCCAAGATGTCTTTCCATGAATGCTGTCTCTCTGGGAAAAGCTCCAAGATGAGCAAATAACCTCCAACGTGTGCTCCAGGTACTCTTCAGGTTGCTGTTTCCATGGTGTAGGTGTGTGGGCTGTTTGCCCTGCCTTCTCTCCAAGAGCAACCCCAATGCCCTGTGGGCTGTCCCATAGCCAGACATGCTGATCTTTAAACTCCATGCTTTAAGCTCCACTGTTTGCATGATCTCACAAAATTTGGCCCTTCTCGCTTTCCAAGTCAATTGCTGTGGGGAGTCATTTTCCCTGTGGGGGCCCACCTGTGTGCTAGTCTGTCCTTTACACTTCTCTGCGACCAAGGCTCCCTCCTTACCATGGCAGCCATGATTTGTTTCTCTCCAAAATTTCTCTCACATTCTACCTTCTTTGATGTGGCCTCTTCTTTGCTTTTAGTTGTAGAGTTTGTTCTGCCAGTCTTTAGGTTGATTTCTAGGATATTTAAGGATGATTTGATAGTTATCTACTTATATTTGTGGGACAAGGCAAGCCTAGGGTCCTCCTACTCCACTGTGATCTTCCTCTCCAGTAGTCAAAGGGAACTCTTGTGCACTGTTGGTGGGGATGTAAAGTCATACAGCCTCCATGGAAAACAGTAATGGATGAAAGACCTCAATGTGAGACAAGAATCCATCAAAACTCTAGAAGAGAAAATAGGCAGTAACGTCTTCTACATTGGCCACAGCAACTTCTTTCAAGACAGATCTTCAAAGGCAAGAGAAACAAAAGTGAAAATCAACTTTTGGGACTTCATCAAGATAAAAAACTTCTGCACAGCAAAGGAAACAACAAAACAAAGCAGCAACCCATGGAATGAGAGAAGATATTTGCAAATGACATTACAGATAAAGGGCTGGTATCCAAGATCTATAAAGAACTTCTCAAACTCAACACCCCCAAACCAAATAATCTAGTCAAGAAATGGACAGAAGACATGAACAGACACTTCTCCAAAGAAGATATACTAATGGCTAATAGACACATGAAAAAATGTTCAACATCATTAGCCATCAGGGAAATTCAAGCCAAAACCACTCCTTATCCTATATTCTCTCAGTGAATGATAGCCTTTTCTGCCTAAATTAAAAAAAAAAAAAAAAGAAAACCACCTAGCTTTCATCATTAAATCTTGCTTCTCTCTCACTTCTGCCCCTGTCAATCATTAGGTATGTTATTAACTCTGAAATATACTTATTTTTCTCCATTTTTGACTTCTCCCAGTGAAGTAGGTACCATTACTTTTGTGCCTGGACCACTGCCAAAATTTCCTTATTAGTCTTCCTTAATCCTGCCTTCCCAGAATGGTGCTCTACTATGCATATCTGGTCATGTCACTTCTTTGCCCAAAACTGCTCATACATTTTTTAAGGTCGTAATGTAAACAACAAAACTATTAAAGAAATAAAAATAGAGAAGAATATTTAAAACATCTTATAGTGATAGAGGCTTTAATTTTTTATTTTTTATTTTTTTTTAATTTTTTAATTTTTTTTTTCAGCATAACAGTATTCATTATTTTTGCACCACACCCAGTGCTCCATGCAATCCGTGCCCTCTACAATACCCACCACCTGGTGCCCCCAACCTCCCACCCCCCACCCCTTCAAAATTCTCAGATCGTTTTTCAGAGTCCATAGTCTCTCATGGTTCACCTCCCCTTCCAATTTCCCTCAACTCCCTTCTCCTCTCCATCTCCCCTTGTCCTCCATGCTATTTGTTATGCTCCACAAATAAGTGAAACCATATGATAATTGACTCTCTCGGCTTGACTTATTTCACTCAGCATAATCTCTTCCAGTCCCGTCCATGTTGCTACAAAACTTGGGGATTCATCCTTTCTTTCTTTCTTTTTTTTTTTTTTTTTTTTTTTTTTTACAGCTTTATAAACATATATTTTTATCCCCAGGGGTACAGGTCTGCGAATCGCCAGGTTTACACACTTCACAACACTCACCATAGCACATACCCTCCCCGATATCCATAACCCCACCCCCTCTCCCAACCCCCTCCCCCCATCAACCCTCAGTTTGTTTTGTGAGATTAAGAGTGACTTATGGTTTCTCTCCCTCCCAATCCCATCTTGTTTCATTTACTCTTCTCCTACCCCCTCGACCCCCCATGTTGCATCTCCTCTCCCTCATATCAGGGAGATCATATGATAGTTGTCTTTCTCCGATTGACTTATTTCGCTAAGCATGTTACCCTCTAGTTCCATCCACGTCGTCGCAAATGGCAAGATTTCATTTCTTTTGATGGCTGCATAGTATTCCATTGTGTATATATACCACTTCTTCTTTATCCATTCGTCTGTAGATGGACATCTAGGTTCTTTCCATAGTTTGGCTATTGTAGACATTGCTGCTATAAACATTCGGGTGCACGTGCCCCTTCGGATCACTACGTTTGTATCTTTAGGGTAAATACCCAGCAGTGCAATTGCTGGGTCATAGGGTAGTTCTATTTTCAACATTTTGAGGAACCTCCATGCTGTTTTCCAGAGTGGTTGCACCAGCTTGCATTCCCACCAACAGTGTAGGAGGGTTCCCCTTTCTCCGCATCCTCGCCAGCATCTGTCATTTCCTGACTTGTTAATTTTAGCCATTCTGACTGGTGTGAGGTGATATCTCATGGTGGTTTTGATTTGTATTTCCCTGATGCCGAGTGATATGGAGCACTTTTTCATGTGTCTGTTGGCCATCTGGATGTCTTCTTTGCAGAAATGTCTGTTCATGTCCTCTGCCCATTTCTTGATTGGATTATTTGTTCTTTGGGTGTTGAGTTTGCTAAGTTCTTTATAGATTTTGGACACTAGCCCTTTATCTGATATGTCATTTGCAAATATCTTCTCCCATTCTGTCAGTTGTCTTTTGGTTTTGTTCACTGTTTCCTTTGCTGTGCAAAAGCTTTTGATCTTGATAAAATCCCAAAAGTTCATTTTTGCCCTTGTTTCCCTTGCCTTTGGTGATGTTCCTAGGAAGATGTTGCTGCAGCTGAGGTCGAAGAGGTTGCTGCCAGTGTTCTCCTCGAAGATTTTGATGGATTCCTTTCTCACATTGAGATCCTTCATCCATTTTGAGTCTATTTTCATGTGTGGTGTAAGGACATGATCCAATTTCATTTTTCTGCATGTGGCTGTCCAATTTTCCCAACACCATTTATTGAAGAGGCTGTCTTTGTTCCATTGGACATTCTTTCCTGCTTTGTCGAAGATGAGTTGACCATAGAGTTGAGGGTCCATTTCTGGGCTCTCTATTCTGTTCCATTGATCTATGTGTCTGTTTTTGTGCCAGTACCATGCTGTCTTGATGAGGACAGCTTTGTAATAGAGCTTGAAGTCCAGAATTGTGATGCCAGCAACTTTGGCTTTCTTTTTCAATATTCCTTTGGCTATTCGAGGTCTTTTCTGGTTCCATATAAATTTTAGGATTATTTGTTCCATTTCTTTGAAAAAAATGGATGGTACTTTGATAGGAATTGCATTAAATGTGTAGATTGCTTTAGGTAGCATAGACATTTTCACAATATTTATTCTTCCAATCCAGGAGCATGGAACATTTTTCCATTTCTTTGTGTCTTCCTCAATTTCTTTCATGAGTACTTTATAGTTTTCTGAGTATAGATTCTTAGTCTCTTTGGTTAGGTTTATTCCTAGGTATCTTATAGTTTTGGGTGCAATTGTAAATGGGATGGACTCCTTAATTTCTCTTTCTTCTGTCTTGTTGTTGGTGTAGAGAAATGCAACTGATTTCTGTGCATTGATTTTATATCCTGACACTTTACTGAATTCCTGTACAAGTTCTAGCAGTTTTGGAGTGGAGTCTTTTGGGTTTTCCACATAGAGTATCATATCATCTGCGAAGAGTGATAGTTTGACTTCTTCTTTGCCGATTTGGATGCCTTTAATTTCCTTTTGTTGTCTGATTGCTGAGGCTAGGACTTCTAGTACTATGTTGAATAGCAGTGGTGATAACGGACATCCCTGCCGTGTTCCTGACCTTAGCGGAAAAGCTTTCAGTTTTTCTCCATTGAGAATGATATTTGCGGTGGGTTTTTCATAGATGGCTTTGATAATATTGAGGTATGTGCCCTCTATCCCTACACTTGGAAGAGTTTTGATCAGGAAGGGATGCTGTACTTTGTCAAATGCTTTTTCAGCATCTATAGAGTATCATATGGTTCTTGTTCTTTCTTTTATTAATGTGTTGTATCACATTGATTGATTTGCGGATGTTGAACCAGCCTTGCAGCCCTGGAATAAATCCCACTTGGTCGTGGTGAATAATCCTTTTAACGTACTGTTGAATCCTATTGGCTAGTATTTTGGCGAGAATTTTTGCATCTGTGTTCATCAAGGATATTGGTCTGTAGTTCTCTTTTTTGTTGGGATCCTTGTCTGGTTTTGGGATCAAGGTGATGCTGGCCTCATAAAATGAGTTTGGAAGTTTTCCTTCTATTGCTATTTTTTGGAACAGTTTCAGGAGAATAGGAATTAGTTCTTCTTTAAATGTTTGGTAGAATTCCCCCGGGAAGCCGTCTGGCCCTGGGCTTTTGTTTGTTTGGAGATTTTTGATGACTGTTTCAATCTCCTTACTGGTTATGGGTCTGTTCAGGCTTTCTATTTCTTCCTGGTTCAGTTGTGGTAGTTTATATGTCTCTAGGAATGCATCCATTTCTTCCAGATTGTCAAATTTGTTGGCGTAGAGTTGCTCATAGTATGTTCTTATAATTGTCTGTATTTCTTTGGTGTTCGTTGTGATCTCTCCTCTTTCATTCATGATTTTATTTATTTGGGTCCTCTCTCTTTTCTTTTTGATAAGTCTGGCCAGGGGTTTATCAATCTTATTAATTCTTTCAAAGAACCAGCTCCTAGTTTCATTGATTTGTTCTATTGTTTTTTTGGTTTCTATTTCATTGATTTCTGCTCTGATCTTTATGATTTCTCTTCTCCTGCTGGGTTTAGGGTTTCTTTCTTGTTCTTTCTCCAGCTCCTTTAGGTGTAGGGTTAGGTTGTGTACCTGAGACCTTTCTTGTTTCTTGAGAAAGGCTTGTACCGCTATATATTTTCCTCTCAGGACTGCCTTTGTTGTGTCCCACAGATTCTGAACTGTTGTGTTTTCATTATCATTTGTTTCCATAATTTTTTCAATTCTTCTTTGATTTCCTGGTTGACCCATTCATTCTTTAGAAGGATGCTGTTTAGTCTCCATGTATTTGGGTTCTTTCCAAATTTCCTCTTGTGATTGAGTTCTAGCTTTAGAGCATTGTGGTCTGAAAATATGCAGGGAATGATCCCAATCTTTTGATACCGGTTGAGACTTGATTTAGGACCAAGAATGTGATCTATTCTGGAGAACGTTCCATGTGCACTAGAGAAGAATGTGTCTTCTGTTGCTTTGGGATGAAATGTTCTGAATATATCTGTGATGTCCATCTGGTCCAGTGTGTCCTTTAAGGCCTTGATTTCCTTGTTGATCTTTTGCTTGGATGATCTGTCCATTTCAGTGAGGGGAGTGTTAAAATCCCCTACTATGATTGTATTCTTGTCGATGTGTTTCTTTGATTTTGTTATTAATTGGTTTATATAGTTGGCTGCTCCCACGTTAGGGGCATAGATATTTAAAATTGTTAGATCTTCTTGTTGGACAGTTCCTTTGAGTATGATATAGTGTCCTTCCTCATCTCTTATTATAATCTTTGGCTTAAAATGTAATTGATCTGATATAAGGATTGCCACTCCTGCTTTCTTCTGATGTCCATTAGCATGGTAAATTCTTTTCCACCCCCTCACTTTAAACCTGGAGGTGTCTTCGGGTGTAAGATGAGTTTCTTGTAGGCAACATATAGATGGGTTTTGTTTTTTGATCCATTCTGATACCCTGTGTCTTTTGATTGGGGCATTTAGCCCATTAACATTCAGGGTAAGTATTGAGAGATATGAATTTAGTGCCATTGTATTGCCTGTAAGGTGACTGTTATTGTATATTGTCTCTGTTTCTTTCTGATCTACTACTTTTAGGGTCTCTCTTTGCTTAGAGGACCCCTTTCATTATTTCCTGTAGAGCTGGTTTGGTATTTGCAAATTCTTTCAGTTTTTGTTTGTCCTGGAAGCTTTTAATCTCTCCGTCTATTTTCAATGATAGCCTAGCTGGATATAGTATTCTTGGCTGCATGTTTTTCTCATTTAGTACTCTGAATATATCATGCCAGCTCTTTCTGGCCTGCCAGGTCTCTGTGGATAAGTCTGCTGCCAATCTAATATTTTTACCATTGTACGTTACAGACTTCTTTTCCCGGGCTGCTTTCAGGATCTTTTCTTTGTCACTAAGACTTGTCAATTTTACTATTAGGTGACGGGGTGTGGACCTATTCTTATTGATTTTGAGGGGGGTTCTCTGAACCTCCTGGATTTTGATGCTTGTTCCCTTTGCCATATTGGGGAAATTCTCTCCAATAATTCTCTCCAATATACCTTCTGCTCCCCTCTCCGTTTCCTCTTCTTCTGGA
Source organism: Lutra lutra (assembly GCF_902655055.1). Taxonomy (NCBI): domain Eukaryota; kingdom Metazoa; phylum Chordata; class Mammalia; order Carnivora; family Mustelidae; genus Lutra; species Lutra lutra. The sequence goes on along the minus strand of NC_062289.1, from coordinate 52,657,858 downwards.
ATCCCAATTATTCTAATGTTGTTTCGTCTTATGGTGTCACTTATCTCTCGAATTCTCCCCTCGTGGTCCAGTAGCTGTTTGTCCCTCTTTTGCTCAGCTTCTTTATTCTCTGTCATTTGGTCTTCTATATCGCTAATTCTTTCTTCTGCCTCATTTATCCTAGCAGTGAGAGCCTCCATTTTTGATTGCACCTCATTAATAGCTTTTTTGATTTCAACTTGGTTAGATTTTAGTTCTTTTATTTCTCCAGAAAGGGCTTTTATATCTCCCAAGAGGGTTGCTTTAATATCTTCCATGCCTTTTTCAAGCCCGGCTAGAACCTTGAGAATCGTCATTCTGAACTCTATATCTGACATATTACCAATGTCTGTATTGATTAGGTCCCTAGCCTTTGGTACTGCCTCTTGTTCTTTTTTTTGTTGTGAATTTTTCCGCCTTGTCATTTTGTCCAGATAAGAGTTTATGAAGGAGCAAGTAAAATACTAAAAGGGTGGCAACAACCCCAGGAAAATATGCTTTAGCCAAATCAGAAGAGATCCTGAATTTGAGGGGGGAGAAAGGGGATAAAAAGGGGCTCAGAAAGAAAGGAAGAAAAAAAAACTATTAAAAAAAAGAAAGCCGATAAAGAAATAAATATAAAAAGAGGAAAATATATATATATATATTAGATAAACTATTTAAAAAACGTTAAAAAAAAAGTAAACGGTAAAAGTTAAAAAAAATTTAGCAGAAGAAGAGAAAAAGAAAAAAAAATTGAAAAAGAAAAAAAAATTAAATTAACTGCAAGGCTAAAAAATCATGGGGAGAAAGCCATGAGTTCCGTGCTTTGCTTTCTTATCCTCTGGAATTCCGCCGTTCTCCTTGGTAGGTGAACTTGGTCCTGGCTGGGTTTCCCGTAGATCTTCTGGGGGAGGGGCCCGTTGTAGTGATTCTCAAGCGTCTTTGCCCCAGGCGGAGTTGCACCGCCCTTACCCCGGGCCGCGCTGAGTCATCTGCTCGGGTTCGCTTTCGGGAGGTTTTGTTCCCTGAGCGCTTTCCGTAGAGTCCGGAGGACGGGAATAAAGATGGCGGCCTCCCGGTCTCCGGCCCAGAGGAGCCGAGAGCCCGGGGCCCCACTCCTCAGTGCGCCCTCAGAGAACAGTGCCAAATGACTCTCGTCACCCTGGCCTCTGGCCGCGCTCCGAGCTGACCGAGCCTGCGACCGGTTCAAGGCAACCCTGAGCTGAGAGTCACTCCTCGGCTCTGTCTCTGCAGCCGGCTTCCCCGTTCTAATACCGGTAAGCTCTGCGACACTGAGACACCCCCGATCCTTCTGCGACCCTGCGGGACCTGAGGCCGCGCTTACCCCGCCTGGGCTTCACCCCAGTTAAGCCTCTGGAGCGATGTCCCTCAGCAGAACAGACTTTTAAAAGTCCTGATTTTGCTCCGTTGCTCCTCCGCTCGCCGGGAGCCGGCCCCTCCCCCTGCGGTCTATCTTCCCGTCGCTTTAGATTCACTTCTCCGCCAGTCCTACCTTGCAGAAAGTGGTTGATTTTCTGTTTCTGGAATTGCTGTTCTTCTTCTCTTCAATCTCCCGTTGGATTTGTAGGTGTTTGCAATCTTTAGATAAGCTATTTAGCTGATCTCCCGCTACCCGAAGTAGTCTCAGCCTGCTACTTCTCCGCCATCTTGACTCCTCCCCCTGATAGAGGCTTTTAAAAGCAACCTAAAAAACCAAGAAGTCAGAGGAGGAATGTTAATTGTATTAAGCATTCCTGATTCATCTTTTGTTATTGTCTGTTAGCAACACTGCAATGTGTTGGCTCATCTTTTTTCTCTGAAGGAGTATGCATGCCATTTGTGGGAAAATATAGTGGGAATCAGACTACCTAGGCTCTGTATGGGCATATTATTCTTATCAGAGTGATGAGGTAGGTATATTAGTAAAAACTAACTACCTCTTAGTAAGAGTTACTCTGTGCCATATGTTTCATGCACACGAAGAACTTTGTATCACATAACAAAGTCAGGTGTACATGTTATTATAACAGGTCAATGAAGCTGAAGGAGGTTAAATACTTTTTCTAGTCACCTTAGCTTTTCTGTGCATCATTTGTCACATTGTTTCCTGATGATGACTGTTATGAGCTGGATTGTGTTCCCCAAAATTCCTATGTTGAAGCCCCATTCCAAACCTCAGAATGTGATTCTATTTGGAGATAGGGCCTTTAAAGAGGTGATTAAGTTAAAATGAGGCCATTTTGGTGGGCCCTACACCATTCCCACTGATGTCTTTATAAAAAGAGGAGATTAGGGTACATAGAGAGACACCAGAGATGTACAAACGAAGAGGAAAGATCATGTGAGGACACAGTGAAGGAAGTGTCTTCTTCACGACAAGGAGAGAGGCCTTAGAAGCCAAGCCTGCCAACATCTTGATCTCAGGCTTCCAGCCTCTACACCTGTGAGAAAATAAATTTCTGGTAAGCCACTTATGGCGCCCTGACAAACTAAAACAATGATGAGCTGATGTTGATTTCTAAGACAGTATTCATCATGCTTCATTTTCTGAGGAGGCCATATCCTCCATGCTGCATTTTTCTCAAGGAGGACAGGATATCCTCCTTGTTCTATCCACTCACCTGCTCCAGGATGCTCATCTACCTTACACTCCCCAGGACTGCAGTCAGTCAGTACCCACACCCATTATTGTTTTGTCTCTGGGACCAAAGGTGATATAGTTTAAACAAATACTGAAAGGATTTAGCATCAAGTCCTTTTTGAAGTCTGGGAGTGGGAGCTTCTGCTAATAACTGCTATTTTTCTAATGCTCCTGCCTCTCTGAGTGATGAATACTTTCACCCCATGGTTCTGAGCTGCACTCACTTAGCAACACTCTCACTCCTACTCCCTAATATTGTGGTCATCAGAGATTACATCTGCTGTTTCCTGAAGTTGGGCTTACTTCCCGGCCTTTGCTTTAGCCCTGTGAAACTATGTCTTTCTAGGTTGCAGGCTCTTCCATTCTGCCTCATCCCACTGTCAACAGTCCTGGGATTGGTCATGTTTTTAGATGAAAAGCCTTTGCATTTCCTAATCCCTTTGGTCAGAAGCTTGTTCAGCCCCTTCTTTCATTAACACCAGCTCTTCTTTTAGATCTAAGCTCAAATTGCTCTTCCCTATATCCCTATCCCTCTCCCAGACAAGGCTTGGTTCTCCTACTGCTACTTTCCTTCATAGATCTTATCTCCATTTTTGTTATACATTTCTTCAATTATTTGATGTATATCTCTTTCCTTCAGTAGGCTGTGACCTCAATAAACCCAGTGATGAATGCCATCTTATCCCCAATGGTTACCACCAAGGCAGCCATATAGTAGGTAAAAAAATTAATTGAATGATGGGGTGCCTGGGTGGCTTGGTGGGTTAAAGCCTCTGCCTTCAGCTCAGGTCATGATCCCAGGGTCCTGGGATTGAGCCTCACATCGGGCTCCCTGCTCAGCGGGGAGCCTGCTTCCTCCTCTCTCTCTGCCTGCCTCTCTGCCTACTTGTGATCTCTGTCTGTCAAATAAATAAACAAGATCTTTATAAAAAAAACTAATTGAATGAAATGGATGAATTAGGACTTTTATTATTGGCCATTTACATTGTATCATATAGACTTATAATTCTAATCTCTTATTTCCTAAGATCTCTAACTCACCTTCTTTTCTTTTTTTGTCATCTATTGTCACATTGTGGCACATCTCCTTTGGCCAGCTACTACACTACATCTTGATTGAAATATTTCAAAAGTTTATGCTCAGAAGATGATCTATAATTTTCTATTGCAAGCTTCTACTTAGGCTGCTACAGTCATTTACTCTCTTGTGCCTTTGGAGTATTTTTTCCCCATAGAGCAGATTCATGAAGGAATTTTATTAGATTTGATTTTACAAGGGGAAACAGTTCTATTTGGTTTGCAAGGAAGCCAGTAGACTCAGGTTGATTAAAAACCTCTTTTACAAAGTGCAGTAGCAAGAACGGAAAATGTAATAAAGCTGAAATCAGAGACATAACTTTATTTTTACTTTTTAGTATCACTATAATTTCCCTCCTGGAGATTGCTTCATTGAAGAATAGTTTAATCTACTTAATATAATGACTGATTCAGGCCAAGATGGCTGACATGTTCCTGCTACTCTCAGTAGCAGAGTAGAAGCATATTACGATGCAAGCCGGACCACTTAGATTTACTGTGTGGCAAAGGTACTAGGCCCAACAGGGCTGAACATCAGGTTGACACTGAAGGCTGTGTGGGCACTGCTGAAGAAATTAATTTCTTAGCTGACCAGAGACCTCGGAAAAAGCTTTCATTGTTTTCTTTCTGCGTGTGGGAGAGAACCTTAATTATGTAAGCCATCCTGAACTGTGGGCAGTCCCCCAGGAATGGCCACATCCTGATCCCTGTGCTATAGACAGAATGTTTGTTTCTTCAATACTCACATGTTAAAATCCTAACTCCCAATATGATGGTATTAAGAAGTGGTGCTTTGGAGAGGTAATCAGGTCATGAGGGTAGAGCCCTCATCAGTGGGATTAGTGTCCTTATAAAAGAAACTTCAGAAAGCTCCCTCACCATTCTTTCTCTCACCTACCCTCACTGTGAGGACATAGTGATGTAAGGACCTATTTTATATTTTTATATTTTAGCAAGAGGCTTTCATTGAGGTTAAACAAAAACCTTGGTTTTTAACTCTTAAACTGTCCCTGCTTCCCTTCACCCAGGGGATTCACTTAAAAACAAGTCCCGGAAACCAGCTCCAGGTAACAAGCCCAGATACAAGGGTGGGTCAGGCCAGGTGGAGACATCCGATCAGTGGGGGGATGCTTACTGTCTCCCTGGTTACCAAGGAGTATGGGCCCTGCCCTTTGGGAGCCTTTTGGGGGCCAATCCCAACCAAGTGATAGGCTGGGTCGAATGTCTACTAGGGTAAATTGTAACTCAATTGGTCACCTAGCATCACTGTGGAGTTTCCTGTGTGTGTTACAATCTCATTGGTCACCTGTGCGTGGCCAGGCCTGACTGCATGGCCTTTGCCCTTAAAAGCTAGACTGAAACAGAGAAGGGTTGTCCTCTCTTGTAAGAGGTGTGTCCCCAAACGTTCAGTTAGATTCTTGATGCTTGGCGTGAAATAAAGCTTTGCTTGACCTTCGCTTTCTATCAGTCTTGTTCCTTTAATCATGGACCCATTATTGGGGCATAACAGTGAGAAGATGGCTGTCTATGAACCAGAAAGCAGGCTTTCACCAAGCTCCTGTATGTGCATTCCTCTTCACTCAGTTTGCCCATCTCCCCCTATTTATGGGTCTGTTGTTGTCATCTCCTCTCTATTTATGGGTCTGTTTCTACTTTTTGTTTGTTTATTCATTTGTTTTTTAGATTCTACATATAAGTGTAATCATATAGTGTTTGTCTTTCTCTGTCTGACTTGTTTCACTCAGCATAGTACCTATCAAGTCCATCCATGTTGTTGCAAATGGCAAGATCTCATCCTTTTTTTTTTGGCTGAGTAATATACCATTGAATATATATGCTACATCTCCTTTATCCATTCATCTATTGTTGAACACTTAGGTTGCTTCCATATCTTGACTCTTATATGTAATGTTGCAATACACAAAGGCTGTATTAGTGTTTTTTTGTATTCTTTGGATAAATAACCAATAGTGAAATTACTGGGATCACATACTAATTGTATTTTTAATTTTTTTCAGGAAACTTTATATTGTTTTCTACAGTGGATGTACTAGTTTGCATTCCCACCAATAGTGTACAAGAATTTATTTTTCTCCACATTCTCGGCAACACTTGTTATTTCTTGTTTTTTTTTTTTTTTTTTTTTTTTTTTTTTAATTCTTACCATTCTGACAGCTGTAAGGGGATGTCTCACTGTTGTTTTAATTTGCATTTCCCTGATTAGTGATGTTGAGCATCTTTTCATGTGTATGATTACTGATTTTATTTATTTATTTTTTAAATATTTTATTTATTTATTTGACAGAGAGAGATCACAAGCAGGCAGAGAGGCAGGTAGAGAGAGAGAGAGAGGAGGAAGCAGGCTCCCTGCCGAGCAGAGAGCCCGATGTGGGGCTCGATCCCAGGACCCTGAGATCATGACCTGAGCCGAAGGCAGCGGCTTAACCCACTGAGCCACCCAGGGGCCCCTGATTACTGATTTTAAATGTTAATTTTGTCTTGAGTCTTATCAGTATGACACTGAACTCGGTTTTTTTTTTTTTTTTTTTGTCCTATTGTGCTTGTAGCATGGTTTCTGCTCATAATTCTAAACATCATAGTTTCTGGTTAATATGAATGGTTAATATTTAGTTACTTTGGACATAACTGTAGGAGATGGACTACTGACTTAAATCTTACCTGACTTGAATATCATTGTTATTTATGAAGGGTACCTATTTATGAAATCGTGGCATTGCATTTCAAGGACTCAGGATCCAGAATTACATAGACCTAGGCTTAAATTCCATATTGCCATGTATAAGCTATGCGAGTTTGGGAAACTTACGTCACCTCTCTTGCTTTTTTAAAAAATATGATTAACAAGGAGTGCCAGTTCTATAAAGGATTTGTTGGGAGGATTAAATAAAACAATGCATTTGAAAGAATTAGCACAGAGAAAAAAGTACATGCTATCTACGATGATGTGTGAAGATGATTGCATAGACAATGCTCAGTTACAAAATAATAGGAGAGGCATGTGGCAGGAAGTGCTTTATGTCTCCCAGTATCTACCCCACCTTTTTAGTCAAATGAACTTTGGTTTTTGGCTGACACATTGCTATTAAATTTTGTCCAGTATCCTTTGCACATAAGAGTTTCTTTGAGTTGGGGGAGGTAGAAGAATATTTTTATTTACTTTCTTCCTTTTGCTAATTTGAAAGACATGTAAGATGCCTGGAGCTTCACTTTCTATCTTGGGGTATTTGAGCAAGGGCTATGCTTGGAGATAATCACATGCAGAGGTAGAAGCAATGGGAATCCTTGACTGTCTCAGTAAACTTTCACACCAACCAGGACTTAGAGAATGAAATAAACTTCTAGATTATTTAAGCTACTGCTTGAGTTTTCTTTCTTCCTTTTCTTTTTTTTTCTCTTTTGTTACATGCAATTGAATAGAATCACAGAACATTATTACTTTTTAAATCAAAAAGCAGATTTTATTCCTCTAAGACATTTCTCAAATCTCCAGAAACATCTTTTTTTTTTTTAAGATTTTATTTATTTATTTGACAGAGTGATCACAAGTAGGCAGAGAGGCAGGCACAGAGAGAGGAAGGGAAGCAGGCTCCCCGCTGTGCAGAGAGCCTGATGCGGGGCTCGATCCTAGGACCCTGGGATCATGACCTGAGCCGAAAGGCAGTGGCTTAACCCACTGAGCCACCCAGGCGCCCAACATCTTTGTTTTAAAGACAGAAATTGACCATGGTGGGAGGGCTAAAATAAGGGTGTAGATGATATTGAACAAATTGGAAAAAATGAGTTTCCTAAGAAGGTAAATTCAGTTCTAATGATGTGCTGATGGAGTCCCTCTGCAAGTAACACTGGGGACAAAGAAGGAAGGGATGGGGAAAACCAACACAGAAAGCTTGGAGAGTGAGAAGGTAGCATAGGTCAGATGAGTTTTGGCAGGAACACTCTATAGAGTACATGTCCAGTTGAGAATATGAGTGTAACGGTGTGTATTCATTTCCTTCCTATCATAGTGTGTTTTTTTCTTTATCTCTGGGGCTTAGACAAAGCCCTGGTTTGTGTGCATTATTAGTCTCTTATAAGATGGTTTCTGGGTTTTTTTTTTTTTTTCTTGTTTATAGACTTGTTTTTTTTCTTGTTTATGGTACTGACAAAGGGCATATTTTCATTTTTTCAAGTATCTTTTTTTTTTTTAAGATTTTATTTATTTGTTTGTCAGAGAGAGAGAGAGAGAGAACACACACAAGCAGGCCAAGTGGCAGACAGAAGCAGAGAGAGAAGCAGGCTCCCTATCGAGCAAGGAGCCCGGTGTGAGACTCGATCCTAGGATCCTGGGATCATGACCTGAGCCAAAGGCAGCCACTTACCCAACTGAGCCACCCAGGCGTCCCTCATTTTTTCAAGTATCTTTAAGGGATCAGGGTGGATGAGTTGTAGGCCACATAATGTAGGTAATGCCAGTAAGCATGAACCGGCTGTCAACTGGAGCCTGGTTATTATAGAAATAAATTCCATATGAAAGAACAGAAAATCTTTAAAATTGAGAGGTAATTGGTGGATAATTGTAATAGAATACTGGGTTTTATTTAGTTGAAAATGAGGTGTAGAGACAGGGATGTGGAAAGTAGACCAGCTCTCTTTTTTATTTCCTCTTTCTTTCTTTCTCTTCCTTCCTTCCTTCCTTCCTTCCTTCCTTTCTTTCTTTCTTTCTTTTTCTTCCTTCCTTCCTTCCTTCCTTCCTTCCTTCCTTCCTTTTTAAATTATTAAGCTTAGAGTTTAAACAAAGGAAAAGAGAAAATAAGCTTCAATTCTGGATTTTTGTGTCATTTTTTACCATGGGTAAATATATCTACTTCAGCTGTAATGATTGAGTCATAGTTTGAGCTTCCTTTGTAGCTATTTGTAAACAAATAGAATTAATTCCCAGCTTCCAGGAAACTATATATAATTTCTGAAGAGGAAAAACACATCGGCCTGTTCTTACTATATATATATATATATATATATATATATATATATTCCCCCCCCTTCAGCCTCCCACCTCTCACCCCCCAAACATTATACAAGTAGAAATGATAGTTCTTCCTGTTATAATAGCATGGACTCTAGGTCACTCAATTTGTGCTTTCTTTCAGAAGTGACTCTCCAGGGGAGCTAAAATTCAAATATTTGTACAAACATTTGAAAAATATTGATGGAGAAATTTAAGCAAGGATGTAAGAATATATGATTTTACAAGCTTTCAATGATAGTGTATATCATTCAAAAAATTTAAAACACAAGAACCAGTTCCTTTCCCTTTTAAATGACCTATGTTCCAGTTTTCCCCAAGATAGCCTTTTGTGGTCCCAGTTTCTCATTTTCAATTCACTCTACCATTTTTATATTGCCAGTCTCAATTTCCACAATGTTGTCAGCATGAACACATCTCAGAATCTCTGATTCACTCTCCTTTTTTTTTTTAAATAGAACTTTTATTTGGGGATTAATAAATATTCATTAGACATTGCTCATCTACTTGTTTTGATGCTTTGAAGAAGTATACCTTGGTAAGTGGACTTATGATGCATTTCTTTTGGGGAGTTCCATTTGAAATCAAGAGTTATTGAACAAGAGGGATGACCAGCTTTCACGGAATTAGTCTCAGTTGTTATTTTTCATGTGAGGATTATTTATTTTTTTAATTTTTTAAAAAAATTTTATTTACTTATTTGTGAGACAGAGAGAGAAAGCACAAGCAGGCAGAGGCAGAGAGAGAAGCAGGCTCCCTGCTGAGCAAGGAGCCTAATTTAGGACTCGATCCCAGGACCCTGGGATCATGACCTGAGCTGAAGGCAGCTGCTTAACCAACTGAGCCACCCAGGTATCCCCCATGTGAGGATTATTATACTGACTTTGTCATCTGTGCCTTTTAAGGCTTAGAGCAATAAATATTTTAAAACAACTTTATGGAAAATGAAACTATGGAACTCCCCATACTGCATCTGAGAGCTGATATGGCATTTTATAAATAGGCATATGATGTCTAAATTACTTGTAATATAAACTGAAAGCATACTTGGCTTTTATAATGGTTATATATGATCTAGAATTATAATTATGAATAATGTATTGAGTTTTGTTGTTCTCTATGATTGCCTACTTTGTTATGCAGGGAGGGATTTCCACTATAGTGTCCCACATTTGAATTGTTTAGTATCTTTTTGTAGCAGCTGTCCCCAGAATTATATGAGCTCACTGAGAATATTCATAGAAAATATAAAACCTTACTCTCTTTGCTTAATGAAGATATAGTCTAAGAACTTTCTTCAAGCATTGGCTCATAAAGTGTATATGACCTGGATCTCCTGTTTTAGACAAATCTTGGTCAAATCACAACTTTTTGTATCATTGATACTTTTTCAACAAAGAAGAAAATATTTTATTCATCACCTGGAGTTGAGCAAAGTTGAATTTTTATAAAAATAGGACAAAGCATTAAAAAGGGTGGGGCTCACTATATGAATCACTCAAACATACTTTGTACAGTATTTAAGCCTTCTAGGTTCCACATATATCTGTGTTATCCTTAGTCTCTACTAGGTTCAGGGCAAGAGTTGGTTTCGAGGACTGTGTAAGAAGAGAATAGACTTTGGAACCACCATGCTAGGTCAGGTGGCGGACAACATTAAGGTTGGCTTATGGCATAACACTTTATATCTTCTTTTCTTTATGGCTCAGTAGGCTCCAGAATCTGGACCAGTGCTAGTGTATAGGTAGAATTGGATAGCTCCTGCCATGGAGGTTGAAGAAACACAGGGCAGGAAAGTAGTCTAGTGATGGTACTTTTTGGGATATGGGATGGTGGTGATGGTGGTGAAAAAAGAAGTAAATGTCTTCTGTCCCCCATCCTCTTCCAGGCCACAATTGCAATTAGGTACATGTAGATCAAAGCATTAGATTTATTATTGACAACCTGGGTTAGAGAAAGTGGTTTATGTCTTCAGACAAATGAGATTATTAATGCTCCTCTGCATTAGATTTGAGGTGGATTGGATATAGAAGATGGGTGGGAAAGAGGAAGCAAGAATAATTTCTAAGATATAACCTTATACGTCAACTATACTTCAATTGAGAAAAAGAATAATTCTGAGGTTTTTGGCTTGGATAATTGGATAGATGCTGGTGGTGTCCTGAGATAGGAAAGGTGTGAGTTTTAGAGAGCATGGGAAGCAGCAAGAATTCTGTTTTGGTTATGTTAATTCCAAGGTGCCTATATAACTAGTATGTGGAAATATCAAGCAGAAAGTTAGCCTTTGATATGACAACTTGTGCTAGTTCTTTATGGTTTAAGGAATTCATGAAGTGCAGAGAATAGCTGAATTTCAGAACCTGAAAAATACCTTAGAAGGCATGTAGTTTATTTTATCTGCATTCAGATTAGTGCATGTCTCACTGAGTATAGCCAACATGCTAAGATTATGACCTCAGTTGTAAGATATCTAGCTCCTTGCTGAGCAGAGAGCCCCATGTGGGGCTCGATCTCAGGACCCTGGGATCATGACCTGAGCTGAAGGCAGAGGCTTAACCTACTGAATCACCCAGGCACCCCTCAATTATGAATTTTTAATGGACACATTTTCTCCCCATATGCCAAATTATCTTCTAGTAAGCATTTCAGTCACTGTTTGAAATCACAGATAGCAAATAGTAGTTTAGGCATTAAGAGATGATGTAATAAGACAGTAGGAAGAAGTATTTATTTTTAATTCTTACTTCTAAGGTAGTTTCTCCCATCTTCAACGAACTATTCCCAGATTAGAAATGAAGAAAGAGAAAATAAGAATATGTGATATTTCTCTTACTTGATAACTATATATTTGTAGCCATTATATTTTGGGTCTGCCCCCATGAAACCTGTATATTTGAACCAGTTTTCCCTAAACAATTAACCAAATATTTGATTACTACTTCTTGCAAGACAGTGGACTAAACATACTATTCTGAAAAGCATTCAGACTTTGATTAGATGGCTAAATGAAATTTGAAGACTGAAGAAGAGAGAGAAAGATTATGAATCAGCTATGAAGTAAGGAAGTATTCTTGGTATACCTAGGAAGCTGGGAAGATGCTTATCCCAAGAGGACATGGTTGTGCTCCACTCCTCTGCCCCATCTTATGTTGCCTATTTTGTAGGCAAAAGATAGGACAGGCTAGTTGAAGAGCAAAAAGTAGAGAGTATTTCTTTTGCAATAAAGAGGAAATTCTGAGACATTTTAGTGTCAGAATGATGACTGAATTAGAGAGAGATGAACAATTCAAATGTTTTCCCTCATAAATCTCACTCGGAGCAGAAATAGAAGACAGATAGTTTCACTTAGAGACAAGACTACACCAATCCTAAGAGACAGAACACATTGATACCAAAGTGACAAATGCAATTTCAGCTATAAGAAAGCTCTGTCATATGCCAGCTGAGCCAATGACTTGGCTAAAATATGGGAAAGAGTAAAAAATTGAAATGAAAGCTCTAGCAGAGGGGGAAAAAAAAGGTTTGCTGAACAAAAGGTGAAGTTAACTCAAGTAATAAAGTCCTGGACTAGTGCTTTCCCCCTTAGTTGCTTCTAACTCTCATGTAGCACAAAAAAGCACCTTGCTTTTTTTTTTTTTTTTTTAGATTTTTTCAATGTTTTCTTTTCTTTTTTTAAAAATTTTGTATTTCTTTTCAGCATAACAGTATTCATTGTTTTTGCACCACACCCAGTGCTCCATGCAATCCGTGCCCTCTCTAATACCTACCACCTGGTTCCCCCAACCTCCCACCCCCCGCCCCTTCAAAACCCTCAGCTTGCATTTTATACTGACTTGTCATATAGCTGTTTTTAAGGTAGAATAAGAAATTTTTAAAAGGATGAAACATATAGAAAATTGTTGTGAAGTTATATTGCCTGCTTCTGCAAAGGATCAATCCTTGACATTTAATCTCTATATCAGTTCAATGTCACTGTAGGTCATTTATACCTATCTTTATCAATAATACCTGTCTTAGGTTGAAGCTACATGGTAGAGATTTTTCCTACTGCCAAATTGTGAAACAGATACAGTTTTGTTGTGGTTTCCATTTCTTCTTCACTGTCTTTTGGATGCCAAGTGCCTCATTCATTCATTTATTTGTTCAGTCATAAAACTTTTATTATGGCTATGTGCAAGACACTGTTGATTGTTAAGATGCAAATTGAGAGAGGTAATGATATGATGGATGTATATAGCAAGTGCAGGAAAACATGAAGAAGGAAGAAATGAACTTGCTTATGATTCTCACAAAACTGGTTTCATTTGCACTTTGGTATAATTCCATTCACTTCTGACAATTGACAGAAAAGGACTCTAACAAAATGAGACAAAATGTAAACTATTAGGGATGCTGCTAATTGCCTTTCTCACTGTACTTTTTATGCGGCTCCCTAGAAGATATTCCAATTGCTGTTAATACTAAGAACAGAATAATTGGTAAAATTTTATTTTATGGATAACAAAAATACCGTAATTGACAAGCTTCCATTTACCAAAAATCAAGCATAGTATATAGGTGATTTGTGTGTCCGCCTATCTGTCATCTCTCCTCCATTTTTATCTATCTCAGTCTAGATTCACTGAATACCTTCATATGTTTGTCTTTTATTTTCACTTAAAGTATGACATATATGTAGAGAAGTACCTGTGGTAAAAATAAATGTCAATGAATTTTCACACCGTGATTTCACACTAGGAAGTCGCCCATTATATCTACAATTTTACATATTGTTATAGTCTTGTTCAGGCTGTTAAAATACCACAAACTGTGTAGCTTATACAGTAAGAATTTATTTCCTATAGTTTTGAAGGCTAGAAGTTTGAGATCAGGGTGCCAGCAGGGGCAGGTGATGGTTCTCGTCTGAGCTAGACATTTCTTGTATCCTTACATGGAAGTAGGGGTAAGGGATCACTGTGGGATCTCTTTTGTAAGGGACTAAGTCTATTCATGAAGGCTCTACCCTCATGACTTAAGCACCTCCCAAGGCCCCCACCTCCTAACATCATCATCTTTGGGGATTAGTTTTTTTTTTTTTTTTTAAGATTTTATTTATTTATTTGAGAGAGAAAGAGTAAGCGAGAGCAAGGACAAGCAGGGTGGAGGGCAGGGGGGAAGTAGGCTCCCTGCAGAGCAGGGAACCCAGTGTGGGACTTGATCGTGGGTCTCTGGGATCATGACCTGAGCCAAAGGCAGATGCTTAACTGACTGAGCCACCTAGCTACCCTAGTATTTCATCATATACATTTTGAAAGGATGTAAGCCTTCAGACCATGGCACATATATTGACATAATCCTTTTCATATCTTTTCAGTGTATTTAGGTTCCCTTTCTATATTTGGTTATTTATGTCTAGAATTCTAATTTTTGTTTTAACTAATGCTGTTAGGAACTTACAAATTTTATTTGTTCTTTCCAAAGAAACAAGTTTTTACTTTATTAAATGTTCTCTGGTTTATGTTTGTTTCCTATTTAATTTCTGTTCTTGTTTATTTCGTTTCTTTTTTGGGGGGGAATAAATTTGCTATTTTTTTTTCTTGAGATGGATTTAGATCATTGATTCTTCAGTCTTTTCTATTACAAATGTATTTAAGTCATTTTTAAGTTTACTGTTAAATAAACTTTAGCCGAATTTCTCAAATTTTGATATATAGTGTTTTCAATATCATGATTTCAAAATATTTTAAAATTTTATTGCAATCTGTTTTTTGGCACATAAGTTATTCAGAAGTGCTTAATTTCAAAATATTTAGGAATTTTCTGGTTAAGTGTTGTTGACTTTTAGTTTAAATTTCTTTTGGTCAGAGAAAATATTTTATATGATTTCAAATTTCTAAGTTTTGTTGAGGTTACTTTAAGAAATAGTTTATGGTCGATTTTGGTAAATAATCTGTGTGCACTTGAAAGGACTATTCTGCAGTTGTTAGAAATATGGTCTCTACATGTCAGTTAGGTTAATTTTTAAACTATGTTACTAAATCCTCTATATGTTTATGAATTCTTACCTCTTTTACTATTGGATACTGATAGTGGTGTATTAAAATACACTACAATGATTATAAATTTGTTTGCCTTTTTAATTCTGTCAGTTTTGTTTTAATAATTTTGAGGATATGTTAGGTATATACAATTTATAATTTTACCAATGGATCAAAACTTTTGTCTTTAGGAAATTATAGGCTTAAAGAGAAGATTTCCCTATAGTAAAAAAACAAGTATTACAGTTAGGCTGTTGCATAGAGTTCACAGGAGTGAAATGTGGAGAGAATAAAAAAGTTATTGGATATTTTCTGTGAGGGGGTGATATGAGCAGAGCTGAGTTTTAAGAATCTTAATGTGGCTGGTTGTGTCATGCAGCGTGGATTGCATAGAAGACAGAAGCAGAGTGAGGGTGTTGGAGCTTGTTGTGGTAGCTTAAGTCAGTGTTGCCCAACAATGGTTAATAATTCACTAGGTGGCTCATTCTAAAGAAGATGTTGGACTCTATTTATATACATTAATGGAGAAGTTAATTATTTGAATTTTTCCTTTTATGTGGATCAGTTTGAAAGCCTCCGAGTTTCTATCTACTGAACATGTGAAGAAAGTAATGGAAAGCAGGTAAACATGTTTATGACTCAGTTACTCAGATTTGTCATTCAGTTTTATCCTTAATCATATGTTGATTAATTCATACCCATAGTTGACCATTGCTTTAAGTCAGGACACAGAGAATGTTTACATTGAAATATAACAGTTTAGTGAAAGGCATACATTATAATATGCAAAGTCATTGCAAGGTGATTTTTTACAGATCTGTAATTTCATGAATTTATAGCTAATCAGAGATTTTATGTTGGAGATCAAAATCTCAACATTTCACTAAACAACATGAAAAAAAATATAGTGATAATTACATTTCATTTATCATGTCGATTATTGGGAATAATGACTATTCACTGCCTTAACATCTTATTTGTAGAGAAGTTCTTATAAGCAGGATGCTGAGAACATATTTCTCATCTTGCTATATAGAAACAAAATAATTATGAAAATGAGCCAGTTTATTATTTTAAATATGAGATTTACAAAAGTGATATCAGGAACTATTTTAAAACCTATTACTGATATTATACCACATGGTACATTTCAGTGCAAAAATTTAAGGTACAATTCATTCCCAAACTAAGTATAATTATGAAAAATTGACTGTAAATTTCATCAAAGGCCCTGTTTGTAACTATATTTCTTAACTCAGTTGGTGGAATAAGGGCAAAGGTCTGAGAGTTGTGCTGTGCATAAAATGCACTTGTTCCGGTATTTACTGGTCTGGGACAGCTGTATTTCTTAGTATACTTTACTCTTTAGGTTTGGAAGTTATATACAATATATTGGTAATACAGAGGCTGATGATATGTCCATGATGGAGACAAATGGTCCTTGTCACATATCCACTTAGCCTATAGCCATTCCTTTGAAAGGCTTATCTCCTCTAGAGGGATTAGCTAACTTTTGCAAAAAGTCTGTTGTGACCCTCTTTCTTCAAATGTTATCATTTACAACCACATACTTCTTGGTGAGATTTCTGTTCTAGAGTGTATTGCTGATCTTTCTGTTGTGTCTGGAAACGTCTTATTTGCCAGGTATATAATTACAGGTTATAGTAATATAACAGTTGTATATATAGTATGTATGTAGTATATATAACATGTATATATAGTATATATATATTATTATATATATATAATATATATAGTAGTATATATAACATGTATATATACATAATATGTAGTATATATAACAATATATAATATTGACAGTTTTAGTCTTCCATTGTTTTAAAGATATTCTTCCACTGTGTATTTGCCTCCATCGTTTCTTTTGTTTAGTCAGCTGTAAGTCATATTTATGTGCCTACAAAGTAGTGTGTATTTATTTTTTTTTTGGCTACCTATGAAATCAGTTTGTCTTAATTTGTAGCAGTTTTACTCTAATATGGAAAGGTATGTTTATCTTATGATTTATCCTGATTGTAGATTATCACACATGTTGAATATTTGCCTTGATGTATTTCGTCATTTTGGGATAACTTGAGTTCATTATCTTCTCATATTCCCTCAATCTCATTATTTATTACTGTTCCCTTTTGGGGGTTCCTTTACATATATGCTAGAATTTCTCAGTTTCTTTTGTATCTGTAATGTTCTCTATTATATTTTAGTTTTCTCTGTGCTTCAGTAAGGATATTTTATACTGCCCTATCTTCCAATTCATTAGTTCAGTATTCCACTGTATTCTATCTAATGTTATAATTTTTATTCAGTTTAAAACTTAGTTTTTCACTTTTAGAATTCCAATTTGATATTTTCATGCATTCTTCATCATATACTTCTTTGAAACTTTACCTTTTGGCAGGTAGTTTAAACAGAAGAAGAGCACTTTATTTTAACCAGGGAAAATTTGATTCAGTGCTGTACTTCAGTCCTTTTAAGGCATGATATATTCTGGTTTGCCCTTACTCTTATGGTGTAGTCTTCTAGGGGTCCAAACTGAAAATCTGAGATAATAAACCAGGACCCATTTACCTTGATGGGCCCTGAATTCCAATTCTTACCTCTCCAGCTCCACGAGACTATCAAATGTTTTATTTAGTTTTTCAACTTCTTAGCTAAGTTATTTTGGAAGGACATCTCCAGCACACATCCATGTTGTTTAGAAATAAACAAATGCTTTAAAGAGAAAAGCAGCAGTAAAATGTCAGTGGTTAACTTTAATGTTTTTCTTTTCTTTTTGGATCTTGGCTTCAGGCTGTTTTGGTAACTTTCTGAAGGCTTCAAATATATTTGTGTGTGTATATGCGTGTAGTTGTTCTTGATAGATTTGTATGCTACTAGAACCGTCACTGTCTTTTGTGTCTTTTATCTGTCCTTGTGAGCTACCTCAAATGTTTTCTCTAACAGAGTTAGATTGTAGAAATGCAAAGACAAATCTATAATAAGTAAGACAGTATAATATTGCTAGAAGGATAGGCAGGTAGTACAGTAGAACAAAATAGGGTACAGAAGTAGATTCATAAAAACAGTTGATGGATTTCTGACAAAGGTGTCATGGAAGTACATTTGGGAAAGGATGATATTGTCCATAAAAAAATGCTGTGTTAATTGGTTGAAATAAATAAAAAAAAAAGTCGACAGTTACTTCACACCACACACAGAACTCAATATTAGAGTGTAGACATAGTTTTTACAGATATAACTATAAAAATTCTTCTTTTAAAGATTTTATTTATTTATTTGAGAGAGAGAGCATGAACGGTGGGTGGGGAGAGGAGCAAAAGGAGAGGAAGAAGCAGGCTCCCCACTGAGCAGGGAACCTGATGTGGGGCTCAATCCCAGGACCCTGGGATCATGACCTGAGTTGGAGACAGACACTTAACTGACCGAGCCACCCAGATGTCCCTAAAAATTCTTGAATAAGATATCTAAAAATTCCTTCATGACCATGGCATAGGCAGTGATTTCTTAAGCAGAACACCAAAAGCCTAAATGATGAAGGAAAAACATTGTAAAACCTCTTAAAAACAACAAAATGTAACAAAAAGGAGATGATATTTGTAATGGATACAAATGGATATTTATAATGATAAGACTTGTATCTCAAGAGTAAAGAAGTCATACAAATCAATAAGAAAAAGAAGAAATACAATGAATAAATTGACTTGAATGGGAACTTCACAAAAGAGGATATCCAAATTGCTAGTAAACATATGTAAATTGCTTTACGTCACTAGCACCCCAAAAATCCAAATTAAAATTATGCGAACTGTGCCCTCAAGAGGATCAATAAAAAGAAAAAGATGGAAAACATCAGGTACTACCTGTTGAAAAAGGTATGGAGCAACTGGAATTCTTGAAATCTGCTAGTTGGAATATAAACTGCTAAAATCACTTGAAAAAACTGGTAGCATCTCTAAAGCTGGATTCCATTTAAATAAAATAAAGAACAAGTAACACTAACTATTGTGTTAGAGGTCAGAATAGTGGTTACCTTTGGGGTATAGTGTTTTGGAGGGGGCATATGAAGGGCTTTTGGTACTGATGATGGTCTGTCTGGATCTGGGTGCTGGCTATGAGGGTCTTCACTTTGTGAAAAATCACTGGGTAGTGAACTTTAAAATTATGTTATTTTGTTATGTATGTTATACTTCAAGAAATTTTATTCAAGCACAGATTATAAATAAGTACCATTAACAGAAAATAATTTCAGTAAAGTTTCAATATAGATTTGACATTTGAATTATAATTTGAAGAATCCTTCTGAGTTCTCCAGGCAGATCATTTCAAGCAAAAGGAAACATCATTGTAGTAGTGCCATAACATATTGCTACTTTCTCTCCCTCTTCTCTACATTCCATCCTCCCTTTAAATTTACCAAGCTAGTATATTTTTTCTTTGGAGACCACTTACTCCTACATAGTTTAATATGTTAGTATACATATGTGGGTTGTAGATTTATTATATTCTAAAAATTAATTGATTTGGAAATTCTGATATCTAGGCAGACAGGTGGGGATTTTTTTTTTTTTTTTTAATACAAGAACCTCTTTAAAATAACACAATATAGGGCATGGCCTGTTTAGCTCACATCAAGGATGAATTTCTACAGTGCCTGACGTGTTGCCATACATAAATAGACATTTTCAAATACTAAAATATACTAAATAGCATTTATCATCATTAGCTTTCTCTCCAGAAAGGTCTCAACATATTATTAAATGAATAAATTTTACCATTAGGATCATCACAATGTTTACTTCACTTGCAATGACTTATTAATAAAATCCAGATTTTTCCCAAAGACAGTTTAAGGAAGTAAAGTAATAAAGCCCTATAGCTCTTGTTTAAAAATTGCAAAGGAACATTAACATCATATAATAGAATAGATCCTATTATGGAACCTATTGATGGTTTTGAATTAACTTGATTTTATTAATAATTACAGAATTGTAATTATTACAGAATATACAGAATAATTACAGAATTGTAGGAATGGAGAGTTTTGTTTTGTTTTGTTTTTTCTCAGTTTGTTTTCCTTGGTTGGAAATAAGGGCATTATGTAAGACAACCAGGTTCATGGTGTTAGAATTAAAGTGTCAAAGCCGACACTTTGATCTAGTTAAAGAGCGATTCATTTAAAATAAGCTTCTTTAGAGCTAAGATTCATTAAATAGAAATAACCTCAAATGGGATCCAGAGGTTTGTAATATATATCTGCTTTTCTGTGCATACTTGCTGTACTCAGTTTACTTTTCTTCTAAAGAATCTAATTTTGCAGGGTAATTTGACCTGATGGGGGCAGTGTGGGCCTTTCAGTCTCGGAGTCTAAATCCTTTCACAGGAGAAGTTTAAGTGAAAAATGCCCTATGGTGCTCAGAGAAAGGCTGTAATAGGCTGCTGAGGACTTTACAGGCACTGATTTGGCAACTCACTTATGAACAAAACCAAAAAGGGATCAACATGAAAAATCAAAGTTTTGTCAGGTTTTCCACAGTCCAGTCGAAGAGCTGCTTGTCAAAAGATTATTTTGTAAAGCTATCTAATAGGCTTTCCCAAGCCTTTCTTAATGCCGTCAAAACAGAGATAATGAAGTCTCCCCAAAGATCAGCTTTAAGAGTAGTTAATGGATTTTTAGGCATTCCCTGTAGTCATGATTTGCTTATTAGAAATATATAGTTCTTTGCACATGTGCTTGTCTTTATCTTAACTTCTTCGATTAGAATGTGAGCAGAAAACTCTCTGTTGCATTAACTTGGGAACTTTGCTTTTCTGAGCACTATCACTCCAGCCAGGGCTATTCTGAGTGTGTGTGGGAAGCTCTAATGATCAGTCTGGAAAGCTTGTTTTTTTGCCTTTGTCTAAGACAAATATATTTTCTTTTTCAGCTTTTTGGGCATGAGGTAAAAAGGAAAATGGACTTAATGTAGGCAGCACCAGGCACCTCTGTGTCCTCATATTCCCTTCTTATAATGCCTTATTACCATGGTTCACACTGGCCAGAAATGCCCATTTGGAGTCCACTAATTTTATTTTCTGATGCAGAAAGGACAAGACATTTACTGAAATGAAATGCTGTCTCTTACTCCAATTCCTATATACTTTCTGAAATAATTTTAACTTTCAAATGATTATCCTTATCAGGACTCATCTGTTTATAGGTTAAGGGTATATTTAAAAAGAAACAAAAACAAACTTTTTATCGGGACATCTGGGTGACACAGTCTGTTAAGCATCTGACTCTTGGTTTCTGCTCAAGTTGTGATCTCAGGGTCACGAGATGGAGCCCCTGTGTGGGGCTCTGCACATAGCACAGAGTCCGCTTGAGACTCTCCCTCTCTCTGTCCCTCCCCACTGTGCACTCTCTCTCTCTCAAATAAATAAACAAATAAATCTTTTAAAAAAAAAACCTTTTTGTTGTGAAATAGAAGAGATGTGCAAATGCATAAGATAAAGATATACAGTGTAATGGCTTATTACGAAGGAAACAAATAGGTTAGAAAAAAAAAAGAACATTATCTGTATCCTAAAAGCCTACCTCATGTGTCTTTCATATCATTAACTCCTTTCTTCACTAAATGTAACTAATACTCTGTCAATCACTTCCTTGCTCATCTTTCTTCTTTCTTCCTAAGCATGCACTCTAGGGATTCTTGTCCTGTAATTCTTGGCAGTCTTGTGGCTCTCCAATGCCTCTAAACATTTTAAGCATTTAAGTTTTCTAGTTGTCTTTAGTTGAAGGGTCAGTTTGTACTACCCAGCCCAACATTCTGGGAAATCAAACCTCGTTTATTTTTTAATTCAACAAATATTTACTAACTGCCTGCAACCTGGGTACTATGCAAAGAGCTTGGGATATAACTGGGAATAAGAGAGATGTCCTTCCTGTTCTAGATGGGAGTTGTAGTCCATTTGGGGGGTTCATACAAGTAACCATTACAATGCTGAACTTCTGAGTTCTGCACAGCTATGAAGTGACATTAAATAAATCATACTGAAATAGATAGGGATTCTGAGGTGCCTGCCTAGAAAAGCATATCTTGGGATAAAGTCGCCCTAGGTCTTTAATCTCCTTACAATTTCAACCTGTTTCAAAATGGAAGCTCTTTTAAGTATCGGTTTCTAGTTCTCTTTCCTAAAGCATTTCTTTTACAGAAAAGGAACTTGCAGAAAACCTTGGGCCTCCTCAGATAACCTGTTTCTATAGCCCACCTTGCAAGTGCATAAAATCAGGAAGTCAAAAGCCACAAGCATGAAACCGAGTCCAGGGCCCAAATTATAATTGGTGCTCCTGCAAAGACTGGACCAGACCAATCAGAGCCACCATGGACCCCAGTCCTGACCTTTCATTCTCCCTCATTATAATGCTAAAGATCATGACCCAGGTGGGATACTTAATTTGCAAAAGAAACGGTATGTAAAGAAGCATGTTCTGTCAACTGCACCTGTGTGCCCAACTTCCAGTATTTCTCCATCCCTTCATGCTTAGATGTCTCTCCTGTCCTGCCTCTGCTTTCAAAAACTGGGGAACAGCTTACTACCTCTCTTGCTGACTCCCTCATGCCTAGGCTTGCAATAAACCCTATCCACACCATCCTGGGCCTCATGTCTGTTTCTACATTCATGAGTCAGAGAACCTCAAGGTCGGTAACAATTTCATGAAAATAAATATTAGACAATACACTAACGTTGATTTTGCAGTAACACTTCCCTTTATAATAAAATTCATAATTGGATTTTTTACAGTGTTTTAGAATTTCAAAATACACACACAGACACACACACACACACACACCCATTGGGACTATTTAGAAACACCATTTCGAGTAATTCTAATATTATAATCAGGATGTGTTTGAGCTGGGAGGTCTTCATTGCTATGCCTGATGGAGTAGTAGGGTTTGTTGACTGTGATTTCCTCTCTTAGCCTTGCCATTTCACTTGCTGTCATTTTCTTTTTAATTTTAATCTCTTCAGACTTCTTTAGTATCCACTGTCATTTATCCCCTTAAACCCTTTGCCAATCTCCAAGTCGATCCTGCAGAAGTCCCTGTGATTTTTGTGAGTATCTGGGTCTTGATTTTGGTGTTTGTGAAGAGCTGATAATTGTTTAAGCTCCATGTCAGTTTCTTTCTTACTAATAGCATTCTCCCTGAAATTATGCTCTAATGTTTCTCTCTCCCACTATGTCAAGGTTTCTCAACCTAGAATCAGTTTACCAGTCATGTGAACCCCCTAAAATTTTGTGCAGAATATGACTTCCATTTGAACTTACTAATTTTCCTAGAAATGATATATTTTTAAGAGCATTTTTTTTATTATGGAAAACTTTGAACAAACAGGAAGTAGAATATAACCTTTCCACATACTCATTATGCATGAATATTTGCCACTCACTTTTTTTTTATAAATTTAACTTCTTTATTTTATTATTATATAATTATGTTTACTTTTGTACATAGATTATTAATGTCAAACATTTACAAATGCATCAGGTTGACATTGCCACTGTTATTTCACCTATCACTATTTTGTTTTTCTGGAGTATTTCAAAGGAAATCTCTGACATAATCATTTCTTTCACAGAAACAAGTATGCATCTCCAACCGTTAGTTTTTCTTTTCTTACATAACAAAATAGACACTGATTCCTTAAACTCATCTAATTCTAGCCAATATTCAGATCTCTTTGTTTCATTTATATCTATTCAACTTTTTTTGAGTGAAATATTTTTAAAAATTATTATCAAGCAACTTTTTAGGGAAGATTAAAGTTCACAGCAAAGCTGTCAGAGATTTCCCCATGTATCTCTGGTGTCCCCTTTATCAACCATTAGTTACAACTGGTGAACCTATGTTGACACATCATAATGACCCAGAGTCCATAGTTTATATTAGGGTTCACTCTGGGCGTTATACATTCTTTGGGTTTTGATGAAAAAAAAAAAATATCACTATGGTATCATACAGAGTATTTTCACTGCCAAAAAATTTTCTGTGATCTGCTTATTCATGTATCTCCCCTTGTCTCCCATGTGGCCCTGCAACCACTGATCTTTTTACTTCTCCATGGTTTTGCCCTTTGCAGAATGTTATATAAGTTGGCATCATACAAGTATATAGGCTTTTTCAGGTTAGCTTCTTTCACTTAATAATAGACATATGTGGTAACTCCATGTGTTTTCATGGCTCAATAGCTCATTTCTTTTTAGTGCTGAATGATAGTCCATTGTCTGAATATTGCACAAATTATCCATCCACCTACTGAAAGACATTTTACAAGATTTGGCAATCATGAAAAAAGCTGTTATAAACATCTGTGTGCAGGTGTTAGTGTGGACATAACTTTTCATCTCCATGGGGCACATAAGGAGTACAGTTGTTGGATCATATGATAAGAGTATATTCAATTTTGTAAGAAACTGCCAAACTGTTTTCCAGAGTGGCTATGTCATTTCCCATTCCCACCAACAATGAATGAGAGCTCCTATTGCTCCACAACTTTGTCAGCACTTGATGTTGTCATGTTCCATTCTAAAAGTTGTTCAGTGGGTTATTTCATTGTTGTTTTAATTTGCACTTTCTTGATGACAAATGAAGTGGAGCATCTTTGCAAATACTTATTTGCCATCTGTATAACTTTGATGAGGTGGACTATTCTATTTTATAGTCCAGTTGTTTAAATTAGAATTTAAACATAGTTTACCATTTGTCTGATAAATATGTGAAGTCTCTTTATTTTGTAACTAATCACCTCCCCCCCCATTTTGCTATTAAGTTGTTGGAGAAACTAAATTATTTGTTCTATACAACATCCCATAGCCTGGATTTGAATGACTAATATCTCGTATTGTCATTTAACTTCTAATTCCTCTGTCCCTGTATTTCTTATATACTGTAATCCAGTTGTAAACTGGTGGATAGTGTCTAGGCTTGATGTGATTTGTGTATTATAATTGCTGCTTTTAAAATAAAATTTTACCAAAAATATTAAAATCAAATCAAATTTTAAAAATCAAATTTTGACCTTCAAAAGTTTAAAAACACTGTAATAGATGCAACTATAGTTGATATTCATTATTCTATTCTTTTTTAAATAGTCAAGTAAAAATACTTACTTTTTCAGAAAAAAAGGATAAAAAATTTCATAAGCATGTCTGAAATGTATACCAAAATTAAAAAAACCAGCAATTATGCTTTTAGATCTAAATATTATCCAGTTCTGGAGTCTTTTGTGTTTTTCATTTTCCTTTTTTTTTCAGCTTTATTGAGGTAAATTGGCATATAAAATTGTAAGATATTTAAAATGTACATTATGGTAGTTTGATATACATATATATTATGAGAGGAGTCCCTTCCCCCTCCCCAATCTAGTTAGTTAATACATTTAATACCTCACATACTTTTTTTTGTGTGTGTGTGAGAACAGGTAAGCTCTTCTCTCTTATTTCATATTACAATACAGTGTTATCAACTATAGTAACCATATTTTACATTAGATCCTTGGGTCTTACTTATCTGTAGCTGAAACTGTATACTTTTACCAGTCTCCCTATTTCCACCACTTCCCAACTCCTGGCACCAGTTTCTGCTCTGTGTTTGTGTGAGGCTGACATTTTTAATTCCACATATAACTGGTACTATGTAGTATCTTTCTCTGTCTGATTTATTTCACTTAGCATAATGCCCTCAAGGTCAGTCATTTTGTTGTAAATGATAGGATTTCTTTTTTTTCCCCCATGGCTGAATAATATTCCATTGTATATATAAACCACATCTTCTTTATACATTCATCCTTTGATAGACAATTATGTTATTTCCATATCTCGGTTCTTGTGAATAATGCTATAATAATTATAGGAATGCAGATATCAGTTTAATATTTAGTTTTATTTCCATTGGATATATACTCAGAAATGGAAGCTGGGTCATATAGTAATTCTATTTTTCATTTGAGGAAACTTAATATCATTTTCTGTAGTGGCTACAGCAACTTACAGTCCTACAACAGTGCAAAAGGGTCCCTTTCTCTCCACATTCTCACCAACACTTATTTGTTGTCTTTTTGATGATAGCCATTCTAATAGATATGAGGTGATAGCTCATTATGGTTTTGATTTGCATTTTCCTGATGATTAGTGACGTTGAGTATGTTTTCATGTACCTGTTGGTCATTTGTTTGTCTTCTTTGGAAAAGAAGACTATTCAGTTCTAGTCAGTTCTTCTTATCAGATACATGATTTGCAAATATTTTCTCCCATTCTATAGGTCGCTTTTAATTTTGTTAATTGTTTCCTTTGTGATACAGAAGTTTTTTAGTTTGATGTAGTCCCACTTATGTTTTCTTCTAGGAGCCTCATAGTTTCAGAGCTTCCATTAAAGACTTTGATCCATTTTCAATTTTTTGTGTATAGTGTAGGGTAAGTGTCCATTCTTTGCATGTGACTATACAGTTTTCCCAACACCATTTATTGAAGAGACTATTCTTTCCCCATTGTATATTCTTGGTTCCTTTGTTGTGAATAAATTGACCATATATGCATGGGTTTATTCTGGTCTCTGTATTTTGTTCTATTGATTTATTGTCTGTTTTTACACTGATAGCATATGATTTTGATTGCTATATCTTTGTAATACAGTTTGAAATAAAAAAGTGTGATACCTCCAGGGTTGTTCTTTCTCAAGATTGTTTTGGCTGTGGGGGTTCTTTTGTTCCAGAATTCATTGTTTATGCACCACACCCAGTATTCCATGCAATATGTGCCCTCCATAATACCCACCACCAGGCTCACCCAACATCCTACCCCCACCCCTCCAAAACCCTCAGTTTGTTTCTCAGAGTCCACAGTCTCTCATGGTTTGTCTCCCCCTCCAATTCCCCCCAACTCATTTCTCCTTTCCATCTTCCAATGTCCTCTCTGTTATTCCTTATGCTCCACAAGTAAGTGAAACCATATGATAATTTACTTTCTCTGCTTGACTTATTTCACTCAGCATAATCTCTTCCAGTCCCGTCCATGTTGATACAAATGTTGGGTGTTCATCCTTTCTGGTGGAGGCATAATACTCCATTGTATATATGGACCATATCTTCTTTATCCATTCATCCATCCAAGAAGGGCATCTTGGTTCTTTCCACAGTTTGGTGACTGTGACCATTGCTGCTATGAACATTGGGGTACAGATGGCCCTTCTTTTCACTACATCAGTATCTTTGTAAATACCCAGTAGTGCAATTGCAGGGTCATAGGGAATACCCAGTAGTGCAACTGCAGGGTCATAGGGAAGCTCTATTTTTTAATTTCTTAAGGAATCTCCACACTGTTTTCCAAAGTGGCTGTACCAACTTGCATTCCCACCAACAGTGTAAGAGGGTTCCCCTTTCTCCACATCCTTGCCAACACATGTTGTTTACTGTCTTGTTAATTTTGGCCATTCTAACTGGTGTAAGGTGGTATCTCAATGTGGTTCTGATTTGAATCTCCCTGAGTATTCACAGTTGCTAGTTTAAGGATTTTAGTCTTTGTCCATTAGTCCAACAATTGTATTATCTTGTCAGTGATGTCTATTGAATTTTTTTCATGTGAGTTAAAATTTTCTTGGTTTACCATATGACTGGTATTTTTGGATTATATAATGGAAAATTTGAATATTACATTTTGAGGCTCTGATTTGGTAAAATTTATGGAGAATATAGCTTTTTTTGTTTTAGTAGGCAATTGATTTAATTAGATTCAGGCCACAGATCCCTGTGTACATTCTTGGGGTACGGTTTCAATGTCAGTTTAGTTTTCAAAGCCTTTGTAATACTCTTCAGATACGTTCTGGGTGTATACCACCCAGTGGTCAGTCTGGAGCCTATGCAGTGTTATGCAGTAACTTCTTTGGTGTGCTAATTAGAATTTGAGCCATACAGGTGCAGGTTAGGAATGAGCTCAGGAGTTTATATGAAGTTGCTTTCCCAAACTCTTTCCTCTCCATAATTTTGCAGGTGCCTTTTGATTCCCTGAGCCCCTTTTCTTGGTTCTCTGTCTGGGGCTTTAGTGACACCTCTCTGTCATGTACTTTTGTGATTGGGCTCACATTCTGGTCTAGTAAGATGGAGGACAGAGAAAGAAAAAAAGCAACATGATTTTGTCCTATGCTCTTTTAATTGCAGGTTTGCAGAATAGGGAATAAGGTTTCTTGCTTTAGGCATTTGGGCTCTTGCAGGATCTTATAACAATTACTGTCAATTCTGCTATGGAATTTTTGGGGGGCTGAAACATGGCAGAACAAAGAAAAATAAACTTTTTGCCACCTTGAGCCTTAAGAGTTTCCTTTCCCACTCTTCAGCCAGTTTAGAGTGCTTCTCCTGGAGCTCATTCTGTTTATGCCACAGTGCTTACTTGTGGGGTTTCAGGCTTCACTGAATTCAAGTCATAGGCTGTTAGAGAAGAAGAATGGTAAATTCACCACTGATTCTGTAGTATTTCACATTCTGGTATTCTTCTTTGATGTGCTTGCAACTATTTACTTTTAGAGTCTCCAAATAGTTGTCCAACATATTCTTTCTGGGTTTTATAGTTGTATTCAATATGAAAGAAAGTGAAGCATGGTTATTCCTTTTCATATTTATTTACTTATTTATTGAAAGATTTATTTATTTATTTGACAGATTATGAGAGAGAGAGAGAGAGGGCCCATAAGCAGGGGGAGCAGGAGAGGGAGAAGAAGGCTCCCTGCTGAGCAGCTAGCCTGATGTGGGGCTTGATCCCAGGATCCTGGGATCATGACCCAAGCTGAAGGCAGACAGTTAACTGACTGAGCAAACCAGGCACCTTCCTTTTTATCATTAACTACAACAATTTTATTTACTTTTAATTAATTTAAATTTAAGTAGCCACTGTGGGTAACTATGGTAGTGGCTACCATATTGTATGGCACAGTTTTAGAATGACTAATTATAAAAGCAATTATGAATTTCCCAAATTCATTAAACTCCACCATTTGAGTTCTCTAGAAGAACTAGAATATGCCTAGTGGTCAAATTATTAATCAAATTCTGTCAGGAGACCGTGGACATCATTTCTAAAACAAAGATGAATGCTTTAAAAGCATGAGACAAATTTCATGATTTTCATAATATCATGTTTATAACTAGAAACATCAAAATCACTGTTACTCTTAACTCAAGAGTATATAAAGTATAGAGAAAGCAGGAAAATTTGAGTTATTCATTTGCATTACCAGAGAACAATTTGATAATAAAGCAGCCATCTAAATGGCTAGATTTTCATGTAACTGAGCAGAAGAAACCATTCAGTATTTTATTTGATAAGATTTTAGTAGTTTCCTAGTTGTTTCATCTGTAACACAAATCTGCAAATACATATAAAAAGAGGCAGTGAGTGTTTATGTGCCCTAATTTTAAACCTAAACTTTGTTTTATGTAGAAATTTTAGTTATAAAGGGAATTGCTGATTAAATGTAGATACTGTTACAATTCTGGTTCCTAAACCCATATTTCCTATAAAATAAATTTTCCTTAGCAAATTGCAAGGTGGCCATAAAACATGGTAGATGATAGAATTCACTTTATTTTTTGGATGCTGCTTAAATTTTTTTTTTTCAATATTGTAGCCATGCTACAGTGTTTTGGTGAAGAATAAAACTGAAGAACTGTTCTATAATGATTATTATGTACTGTTAGTAATTAACCCCTGAAGGAATTGATGGCAAATCCAGTTATGCTGAATTCTGGGCCATAATTTCAGGCATTCTGGTACAGTTTAAGTATTATATTTATGATTGTATATTCCTTAACTATAGTCATGTTTTATTATCATATTTATTTTCCTGTTGTTTAAATGGAATCAAATACATAATTAAAGTCAGTGATGATTAAATATCCATCTCTACTGTAAGTGATTTAGGTAAATCTAGGAGGAATAGATGTTGTCTCCTCCTGGATATCCATTGTTTTCATTTTGATGTTGAAAACATGTCCCTATTTTCATTTCCATTTGTCTAATTTAATTTTGTATAGAGAGTTTGGTAGAAGTAATAAGAAAACAGAAACCTTCCACAAATGTTGATTCTCATTTTGTTTCTCAGTATTTCTATATTAATCAAAATTTATTTTATAGTGATATATAAATTGCCTTGACAGTTATGGAAGCCTAAGTAATACATATATGGGAATGATTTTATGGAGCCAAAAGATGGTCCTGTGAATCATAAGTCACACTCAAAGATTTTTCTTGGGAATGATTAAAGAAGTTTCCAAATTTTGGAGCTTTGGAAACCTGAAATTACCCATAACCAAAATATGCCTGTTTTCCAGGAGCACTACTATTCTCTTCCATAAGTATTTGCTGAGTGACTACTCTCTTGTAGACACTGGGGATATTACAATGAACAAAACCTGACAAAATTTTGTTTTCATGAAACTCACACTATAGTTTCTCTGCAATTTATGCCTTTGGGTAATTTGAGATTGATTGTTGAACGTGATTGGACTGGGTACCATAATTACTAATGATCTGGGAAAAATTGCTACCTACATATGTGTATTACAACTCCTGAAGATTAAGCACATTCTCCTTACTACATGTTTTGGATAGTTTCAATATAGATGTTCTTGAATATATTTTGTTTTATTTTAGTACAGGTCATTTTACAAAATGACCCAATGTGACTCTTTTGGTCTCTCTCATAGCCACAGATCTTTCTGATACTGAAGGACCTCATGAAAACCCATAAATAAGGTGTTTTTTTTCCTTAATACTACACAAGTAGTATGTGTATAAATATATAGGTACAAGACAAGGGAGGTACCATTACTCAAAATAAAGTGGTCCTGAGAAATAAGAGATGCAAGAGGATGAGAAATTCACATAAGGTAAACTATAATCATTTTTGCTTTTATTCATCTAAAGGGTACTTGTGACCCCAATTTACAATATGAGATGGATGGGGGATATTTCAACACACATCCACCAGTTCTCTGGACACCTGTGGTTGTCTTGTAATTCAACTCAATTCTGACGCTATCTACCCAATAGAGGATCAGATTCCACAGGTTGAGGGCTCGTCTCACTGTCCTCCCTCCATACAACCCCCTATCACCCACTTCAAACGCCAGTTGCAAGACCAGGTTGTCATCTATATTTCTGACTGACGGGCTATAAATCAGAGGTTCCTACAACCCCTTCCTTGGGTTTGATTAATTTACCAGAGTGCTTCACAACACAAAGAAACATTTTACTTTCTAGATCATTAGGTTAATTATAGAAGGATATAACTCAGGGACAACCAGATAGAAGAGATATATATGACAGTGGTTGGGGAAAGGGTGAGAAACGTCCATGCTCTTTCGGTGCACCACTTCCCCCAAATCTCCATGTATTCACCAACCTGGAAGCTCTTTAAACGCTGTCCTTTTGGATTTTTATGGAGGTTCCATTACATAGGCATGAATGATTAAATTTTTGGCCATTAGCCTTTGACTCAACCACCAGACCCTCTGCTCTCCCCAGAGATCAAGGAGGTCAGGTTGAAAGTTCCAACTTTCAGATGACAGGCTTGGTTCTCCTGGCAGCCAGCTCCCATCTTTAGGTGACCTTGGGGGATTCTGAAAGTCACCTTATTAACATGACAAAATATATCTTTATCAGTCTCAAAACTTAGAAAACTCCAAGTGTTTTAGAAGCTGTATACTAGAAACAAAAACTAAACATATATTTCTAATCATAAATCACAGAATCACACTAACTAATGGTGATTGTCCTTAGGTTTTTAGGACACTAACTGCCCCTAAAAATGTAAACACAGGTGCGCCTGGGTGGCTCAGTGGGTTAAGCCTCTGCCTTCGGCTCAGGTCATGATCTCAGGGTCCTGGGATCTAGTCCTGCATGGGGCTCTCTGCTCAGCAGGGAGCCTGCTTCCTCCTCCTCTCTCTCTCTCTCTCTGCCTGCGTCTCTGCCTACTTGTGATCTCTCTCTGTCAAAAAATAAATAAAATCTTTAAAAAAATGTAAATGCAATATAGTGCTCTGTCAAGATGTCTATGTTGTTTTTTTTTAATAAAAAAAAATTTTTAAAGATTTTATTTATTTGACAGAGATCATGAGTAGGCAGAGGCAGGCAGGGAGAGAGAGGGAGAAACAGGCTTCCTGCTGAGCGGAGAGCCTGATGTGGGGCTCGGTCCCAGGACCCTGAGACCATGACCTGAGCCAAAGGCAGAGGCTTTAACTCACTGAGCCACCCAGGTACCCCAAGGTGTCTATGTTTTAAAGTCAGTTTATTCCTTTGGTATGAAAAGTAGTGAATCATGTGACATTCTAGAAGTTTGCTTAATTCACTAAATCCTGACATGGAAGATAGCTTATTAATATGTATGCCTACAGGAGAGCCCTGAGAGGTTAGAGAATTGGAGATGGTGTTACATCATGTGGGAGTGAAGATGGTTTTCTCATTGCTAGCCTGCCCCTTTGATCTCAAGATGACAAGGAGGCTGTGTACCCTTCTTTTATAATCTGTACATTAAAAGGAAAAAAAATGAGCAGATAAATCTGGACTTGGACATTAGAGGAAGGTTCAAGCAGATAGGACGTTCAGGTCAAGAAGCACTGATGGCAAGTACCAGTAAGCTGGCTGTGTGGTTTTGAGGACTAGGTTAGGATGCACATTTTTGGAAATCTTTGACTAGGGAAATAAGGTAGAATTCTTAATGTCGGTCTTATAGAGGTATTGGGCAAGAAATGAAGGCACAGACCTAGGGCAAAATAACAATAACTTCCAATAATCTGGCTACTAGAAGGAGGGTATGATATTCCAAAAATATTATTTTTGGATATCTATCCTATACCAGATACTGCTTTACTGAAGAAAATAGGCAAAGTGACTGGCCCCATGGAGCTCAGTTTTAGTGAGGGGAGACAGAAATTAAACAAGATGAACTTTTGAAATAGTTGGCATTTTTGATGGTGCTATAGAAAAAAAAAAACACAGAGAAGAAGATAGAGTGCCATGAAAGAGATATGTACGCAACTTCAGTGTGGTAAGGGAGGTCTTCACTGCAAAGCTGATATTTGTGAAGGGTACAAGAGTAGAGAGTGACCAGCCTTGAGGCAGATCATGGTAAGCTTCTTTTGGGCTTTTTAACAGTTACTTTAGTATAGATAGGAATAGTCTCAGTGTTTGGGGTAGTAATGAATCTTGGGGTTCTTAAGTGGTTCCAGCTTTGAAGATTAGAAGCTCTGATTCATGGAATTGAGAAATACTGCTTATTACACAACTGTGAAGAAGTGAGAGGATTTAAGAATCCGTTTGAGGATCTGCACCTGTTCAGATTAGGATCTGGTTTCCCTGGGAAATGAAGGACCTGGAAAAAGGATACTAGGCAAATCATTGAGATTTAAGTTAATAGCTGGGATGAAGGAATGGCTAAATCAGAAAGACTAGAAGCAAAATGAATAAAAGGGAATCTGCAGGAATAGCTTCCTGTGCTCAACTTGTTACCGAGGTTATTAATCTTTGCCCCTCCCTGCCCCAGATAGATCTTTCTGGAGTATAAAACACAAATTTTTGACATTTATGGGTTATACAATCATCTCTTAGCAGCAGATCCACATGCTTGAGTCTGTGGGTAGGGTTGGCAGATAAAGTATAGGATGCCTAGATAAATTTGGATTTTAGATAAACAATAAAAAATCTTTCACTAAAATATGCCCCAAATATTACATGTGGTATATACTATAGTAAGTATACACACACTCAAAATTTATTTTTTATTTTTCTGAAATTCAAATTTAATTGAACATATTTTCTTTGTTAAACCTGGCAGCCCTTGATTTGAAGCTCATCTAGAGGTCCAGATCTTGGTGGGCCACACTTTGAAGTATGTGGTGGAAAGCAAGACCTCCTTCTTCAGTAGCATTTTGGTTCTTAGAAATATTAGCATCCTCCACATCTGAGGTTTTAAAATGGAACTTAGGGACTTTTGAAAACTGTAATATTTATAGCAGTGGTGTAAGTAATGACTGGTGATTAATTCTATTCCTCTAGAGCAGCATTTAAACTTTTAACACCCTATAACTTATCTAGGAAATATAAAATCAGAGTGGTGGTAAGAGTCCTGAGCCATATCTAATGGGTCTCCCCTTTATCTTCTGTGGTAGCTCCTAAGGCATGTCTGTGAAAACCTGGGACCCCTTGGTATTTACTTGGAAAATCACCGCTTTAGCATCAAGAATTGTCTAAAAAGATCATCATTAAAGAAAAAAAATCCTTTCTACTGAATTTGGGATCAAACATTCTAAATACTTGGGGGTGGGGGGTGAAGGACTCTAAAGGAATGAGACAATTTTTATAAAGAAAAGAAATTTAAGTGGAATGTATTTCTAATGATAAGAATGTCTGGGAAAAATATATTAACTTGGCAGGGAGGGGAGCTCCATCTCCCCACCACCCACACTTTTTTTTTTGCCATGCTATCTCTCATTATAATGCCCAAGTTATTTTTTTCATAGGGAATTAGACCCTATTTTATTCCTAGCACAAAAGATGTAGCATGCGTTTTCATTTGCTTTTGATTAAAGTCTCACCCATTTTGAGATCTGCAGATAATTACTGGAAGAGTCAAAGGTCACTTAAGAATACTGAAATAACATCCAGACAATACATATGATATTTTAATTAATTTTCTATCAGTTCTTTTCTTTGTGCTGTTGTCATTGTTGGACAGTTTAAAAGCCATATGAATGTACTTAATTATAGTTGGCTGTGGAGTGGGCAAGGCTATGTGGAAAATGCTATCTCGAGGAGTCAGATTTATATTGTGATTCTTAGAATTCACTTTGAGAATAATGTGTTAGAATCAAGTGTACTCCTAAATCAGAGTTGCCATCTTTATTTCTGACTAATTTTCAAGTTAAAATGCTATGTAGATTTGACATGGGATGTATTATCACAGGATAGGCCTTGGTGATCCTAATTTAGGCAGAACTCAAGCTTTGGTCCTAGGCTGCCCCTTGCCAGTATTCCTCCTATATTCTTTCCTTCTCTACATATTTCTTCCTATCCTGTTCTGTCCATTTCTTTTCTTTTCCTTTCCTTCTTTTCTTTCTTTCTTTCTTGCTCTGTAAGTGGTCTTATCCATTCCTATAAATGTCCCCTTTTTCTCCACCCAAAATTAATATCCCTAGTACTTGACTTACCCTTACTATTAGCAACTAGAGTATGGGCAGGTGGGCTTGGCAAATCAGATGCTGGTGCCTGGATTTGAACTGGAGATTAGTGACTCAAAGAAGCAGGGATAGTAGAGATTTTATGTGGGTGGGAATAAGCAGCATCCGGATATATATCCGGGGGGCAGTCTGAACTGTGGTACCAGTGGCCATATTCAGCATCTGGGGCCAGCAATGGTATCTACCAGGGCCTCAGAAGAGGAAAATTAGCATGATTTTTACTGTTCTTGGCTGACCAACATTTTGTAGTTTTTTTTTTTTTTTAATTTTCTCGGTGTGTTTCTGCAAACTTCTTAGAAATTCCATGAGCTGTCCAATATCTTTTCAATAAATCTCTTTTCTACTTAAATTAACCAGAGTTGGTTCTTATTGTTTATTGATTGCCATGATACTCAGATTCATAATTTTACCCCAGTATTCTTTTCTAAGCTTCAAATCCAATGCCAACCTAAACTTTTCACTTAATATCTTACATTGGAGTTATCTCACATTAATGTGTCAAAATATGAACTTGTATTCTTCTCCCTGGCCTAATATTTTCTCCAGTCTTCTGTGTTCTACCCTTGACTCACTCCAGTTAGGTTGGCATCTTTTGGATGGTAGATTGTTCACTTCTATGTAGCTGCTCCAGGCCGGAGACCAGCAAATAGCCAGAACAACTGAGTGGGAGAATGAAGACCCTCTGAGAAGGGATCAAAGTTAACTTCTCAAGTTGCTGCTTCAGTTGTATCTGATGATGTGTCTGTGTCTCTCAGTGTTACCCTGCAACACCCACGCACACCCCTCCAGGATGGCTTCATGTGACGCCTGTCTTTGCTGACTGTGCCGCAGACCCATTGGTCATTTTCAGGTTCTTGAACATGCCAAGTTCTTTTCATTATCAGGCCC
Organism: Lutra lutra; assembly: GCF_902655055.1. NCBI lineage: Eukaryota > Metazoa > Chordata > Mammalia > Carnivora > Mustelidae > Lutra > Lutra lutra. The sequence continues at coordinate 52,621,929 of NC_062289.1, read as the reverse complement.
TTACACAGGCTGTTCACTGTTTTAGAAAGCTTTTCTCTTCATTTCACTAACTTCTTTCTATCCTTTAGTTTAAATAGTATTTATTTGTCTTCTCTGATCCCTAAACCTAAATTGTCTTCCTGATATCTTTTATTTTCCCCTACACAGTAACTAGAACAAGCTTTACAGATTTTTTTTATGGATTACAGAAAACATAGTCAAAATATTTTATTTGAAAGTCTGTATTTATTTGGTTCTATATTTATTGGTTTAATGTCTTCTTCCTCCACTAAACTACATGATTCCTAAAGGTAAGGACATTGTTCATTCTATTCATTGTATCCTTAGCACATGCACGTGTGAGGAACATGTGGTAGATACTCAAGAAATATTTTTTGGAACAATATAATAAATAAAGGAAATGTTGGGAGATGTTGAGGAGGAGAGGATCAATTACCAACAGGAGAGGATAAATTACAAGGGAAGTGTCATTGTTCCTGCCCCTTAATTAATTGATCAAATTATGTCCTTACCTCATGAAGAGGATTCTTTTTGAATGGTAGCATTGCCAGTTCAAGGCAAATATAATCTGGTCTATCATTATATTGTAAACTTCTTTGCCTTCCTTAGCCCTGTCGTATGGTACAACCAAGGAATGCTAGCCCCCCAGGAGGCCTCCTCTCTTAGCCTCTCTCAGTGTTCATTAACTTATCATCATTTCTGCTGCTCTTCTTGTGTGCTTATTTGTCTAATGTTGCTGAGGGCAAGGTTTTAGTTATATCAGCTGGGTATTTCTTCCGCAGCTACTACCTATTCACTACCTTGCACTACTATCATTCTTAGCAGCCTTCCTTCTCAGGTTGTACTGGGGTTCATTTTTCACCTTCATAAATGCTTTTACTGATGTGGATCTTTCCAGAAATGCCAAGGACCCTTCTTATTTATTGGAAAAGGAAAAAAAAAATCTGTTGATGGTATACAGACATCTGGGTTCTGCCAGTTTCCTTCCTTTTTTCAGATCCATAATGGACTTAGAAGACAACCCACTTGTGTCATGGTCTTCCTATTTCCCATTATGGGTTTTTACTTTCTACTCATTCAGGAATAGGTAAGAAGAAGAAGTGTGAAGTACGGTGTCCCCTTGATTCCTCAGCAATAAAGCTTTCTCCATGAGGTAAAACATTGGTAAAATTGTCTTTGGGCAACTGCTCTTTTGGGAAGCCACAGTATATACCTATTTGCTAGTCATCCTAATAGTCTGACCATTCTGAAATAGGAGAAATCCTCTTTGCTGCCATATTTAGCCTTGTCTTATGCTTTCAGTTTCTAGGCAAGCATGTAGGTCACCTGAGGCCTTTTGAAACATAGCTCCTTCAATCCCTGAACAGCTCCAGAGAAATGAATTATAGGTATGGACAGAGAGTTTAATTTATCAGATTCTTGGAAGCTTGTTGTCCTTTTACAACATAACTCAATGACTTCTGCTACTTTTTTAATATGAAGAAAAGAATTTTCTGACAAAGAACTTGTTAGGAATGTCCAAAACCTATGGAAAGGCTTAGACTGAAGAGAGGTTCTTCTGATTTAGTTGGTTTGCAAATTGTTGGGGCACAGCTCTCTCTGATGATTATCCAAATGTTGGAATCTCACTAATGCCCACTTCTTAAAAATTGTAGTGATATACCCTTTAATACTCAGGATGATGATTTGAATAATTGCCTTGAACAGAGAGTACTTCTGAGGAATGAGTGATTGTGAATTTTAAGTCTTGAAGCTCCTAAAACTAAAAAAAAAAAAAAAAAAGTGATCATAATACATTTTATTCTAACTACTCTAATCAGTATTTTTATGGATTGTATTTTTTTTTGCTCATTAAAATTGTGATTAAGGGACCTGGGTTGCTTAGTCGATTAAGTGTCTGCCTTCGGTTCAGGTCATGTAGTGACCTGACCTCTCTGTGTGTCATATAAATAAAATCTTTAAAAAAATTAAAAAAATAAATAAAAGTTTAAAAATAAATAAGTAAATAAAAGCATGTTTAAGTTTGTGATACCGACACTGGTGGGGAAGGATAGTGACAAGGACCACCCAAAATAATGATGTACTTTAAAATCACTGAGATGAGATGTTTTCCATCTTAGAGTATAGCAGGCCTAACCTATCTTTTATGTTTTGCTTGGGCTGACATTTTTTTTTTTTTTTTTAAATATTTTACTTTTCTTTATTTATTTGAGAGAGAGAGACAGAGAGAGCATGAGCGAGGAGAAGGTCAGAGGGAGAAGCAGACTCCTTGCGGAGCTGGGAGCCCAATGTGGGACTCGATCCTAGGACTCCAGGATCATGACCTGAGCTGAAGGCAGTCGCTCAACCAACTGAGCCACCCAGGTGTCCCAACTTGGGCTGACATTTAAACAGTTAATAATCTGGGGTGCCCAGGTGGCTTGGTCAGTTAAGTGTCTGCTTTCAGTTCAGGTCATGATCTCAGGGTTCTAGAATCAAGCCATGCATAAGGCTCTCTGCTTAATGGGGAGTCTGCTTTTCCCTCTCCCTCTCCTTCCTCCACTTCCCCCACTTGCGTGCTCTATCTCAAATAAATAAATAAAATCTTAAAAAAATTTATAAGCCTTGAACTTATGCTAATGAGTGCTAAAGTAAATGTCATGCAGGTCTTTTGTGTTCTCAACTCACAAGCTCCCCTACTTTTTCCTGTGTTGAGCCTTTTACCATTTCCTCATCTTTCTCATAAGACTTTGACTATCAACCATTCTCTCATTGGTCTTGGCATATTCAGTTTTTACTTTCTTTTGATTATTTCTTCTAAGCCTATGAATATACACACTCCAATATCCCCAAATCTGAAACATTACACACACTAATTCTTTTAAACCTGATTTCTCTTCAAGTTATCTCAACTCTCTCATTTTTTTAACTGCCAACCATTTTGAGATCATGATATATACTATCTACCTTCACTTCTTCATATTTTACTCACTTTACAAGCATTTAAAAATTATTTTTGCCCTTACTTCTGTGTTAATTTCCTAGGCTACTATAACAAATCACCACATACTTGGTGGCTTAAAACAACACACATTTATTTTCTTACAGTTCTTAAAGATAATGTTCCAAAATCGGATTCACTGGGATGAAAGCAAGTTGTTGGCCGGGCCTTATTCCCTCTGGGGACTTTAGGGAAGAATCTGATTCATTTCATTTTCAAGCCTCTAGCACTGTATTCTTTGCCTGTTGTAGCTCCTAGTGGCCATCTGTATTCTTTGGCTCTTGGACTCTTCTTCCATCTTCAAAGCCCATAATGTAGCATCTTCACATCTCTCTCTCTCTTTCTCTCTGTTAATGTCATTGCTTTATTTTCTCTCTTCTATATTAGCTTTCCTTTTGCCTCCATTCTCTAAAGATTCTTGTGATTACATTTAGGGTCCATCCAAAGAACCTAGGATAATCTTCTCAATTAAAAATCCTTAAATTAATCACATCTGGAATTTTGGGGGACCATTGCCTGCTACACTGTTCAAAAAATCAGTTAATCAGATTCCTGATCACAAACGTGATGGCATTACTCACCCTTCTTTTCTGTCTCTGTGTAGCGTTTAACAGTGACTCTGGCTTCTTGAAGCACCCCTATGTCTTGCTTCTGTATCAATACTCCCATTTCTCTGACAACCATGTTATGTCCTTCTTTTCCTCTCACTTCTAAATGTAGGTTTTCCTAAATATTCTCTCCTTAATTTCTCCTTTCTTGCTTTTTTTATTACCTTCCTTGACCATCTCATCCATACCCATGACTTCTTACTCTTCATATCCTGGTTAGATCCTCTTCAGGGCTCTGGCTCTCATTTATAGGTGCATGCTAGACTTCTTTCAGGCAGACAACCCCAAGGTTTAGTAATGAGACTGAATTCATTACCAAGTTCTCTAAATGTCTTTTGCCACCTTAATCAGCATTGCAGTTAAGGACTCTGGCATTCAGAAGAATAACCAAACCTCTTTCTCTTTCTTTGTCTTGGCCCTTACCTTATTTCAGGTCCTAATTGCTTCTGATATGAACTATATCAGTAATTTCCTAGCAGATTTTCCTCCCTGTGATTTTTAGCTGTTCTTTGCTTCTGGAATCAGGTTTCTAAAGCCTGACTGTAATGAGTGTAAATTTTGCATTAAAAATTCTCCCCTTCTCCCTATCTGTATGTTCTGACTAAAACCCAGATTTATGAGGGATGCCTGGATGGCTCAGTTGGTTAAACATCTGCCTTTAGCTCAGGTCATGATCCCAGGGTCCTGGGATGGAGCCCTGCATCAGGCTCCCTCCTTCTCTCTTTGCCAAAGGCCCCCCACCATGCTCTCTCTCTCTCTCAAATAAATAAATAAATAAATAGAATCTTAAAAAAAAAAAAAAGCAAACCAGAGTTGTGGCCTTCAAGGCTATCTCCAACTTGATTTCAAGTTGCAGATATCCTCACTTATGCACATATCCTCCAGCTATGTATTCACTTTAGGTCCTGACATAACCTGCCAAATGTGCAGAGTTCATGTCTCTATGTCATTGTTTATTGTATCCATTTCCTCATTTTTCTTTATGACAATCTCACAGTGCAGTCCTCCAGGCAAAAATATGCATGATAGCTAAGTATATTTTAAATTTAAATAATTATTCAATATTCTCCTTGCTTTGCCATTGCATAGAGCTAGAATTCTCTAATGGGCTTCAGTAAGTAATGCCCTTATCAAAATTAGAGGTCTTATCTGAATTTTCTCTTAGTGAAGGGATGGTGCCACTTAGCTAAAGGCCTAGTTTAAATCATTCATTTCATTCGTTCATTCTTACTCTTATACATTAATTCTACAACTCTTTATTGAATGACTACTATGTGCTGGACACTGTTCTAGGCACTGGGGAATAAAACAAAACAAAACAAAAAACGTAATATGGTCTCTGCCTTTCTGGAGCTTACAGATTAGTGAGGAAACAGTATTAATGAAATACACCAAAATAAAGTCAGTGACATCTGTGTCAAGTACTAAGAAGAGGAGCACTTTTGCTGGAGTGTATCAGTGGGTGCTGACCTAGTCTGGGGTTCATAAAAGGCTTCCTTGAGGAAATAATGAATGAATAACAAAGGGGAAGAAGACATTCTCAAAAGCTCTTATCCACATTTTTTTAAGTTTCTAGTTTTTATTTAAATTCCACTTAGTTAATATGCAGTGTAATACTAATTTCCGGTGTAGAATTCAGTGATTCATCACTTACATACAGCACCCAGTGCTCATCACAATCAGTGTCCTCCTTAATACCCATCACCCATTTAACCCATTCCAGTACAAACCTCCCCTCCCTCAATCCTCTGTTTGTTCTCTATAGTTAAGAGTCTGCTTCATGTTTTGCCTCTCTTTTTTCCCCTCTTGTTCATTTGTTTTGTTTCTTAAGTTTGACATATGAGTGAAATCATACGGCGTTTGTCTTTCTCTGACTTACTTATTAGGCTTAGCATAATAGTCTCTAGATCTATCCATATTGTTGCAATGGCAAGAGTTCATTCTTTTTGATGGCTGAATAATATTCCATTGTCTGTGTATACCACATCTTCTTTATTCTTTCATTGGTCTGTGGACATTTGGCCTCCTTCTGTAATTTGGTTGTTGCAGATAATGGTGTTATAAACACTAGGGTACATGTATCCCTTTGAATTAGTATTTTGGTATCCTTTGGGTAAATGCTTAGTAGTGCAATTGCTGGATAATAGGGTAGTTCTATTTTTAACTTTTTGAGGAGCCTCCATACTGTTTTACACACTGGCTGCACTGGTTTGCATTCCCACCAACAAGTGTAAGACAGTGCCCTTTCTCCACATCCTCGCCAACATCTGTTGTTTCTGTAAAAAATTAACAAATTTTAGCCATTCTGGCAGATGTGAGATGATATCTCATTGCAATTTTGATTTGTATTTCCCTTCTGATGAGTATAATTGAGAATCTTTTCATGTGTCTGTTAGCCTTATGTACGCCCCAATAGACATTGGAAAAATGTCTATTGCTGTCTTCTGCCTATTTCTTAACTCAGTTATTTGTTTTTTAGGTGTTGACTTTTGTAAGTTCTTTATATATTTTGGATACTAACTCTTTATCAGATATATCATTTGCAAATATCTCCTCCCATCCTGAAGGTTGCTTTTAGTGATTGTTTCCTTTACTGTGCAAAAGCTTTTTATCTTGATGAAGTCCCAATAATTCATTTTTGAATTATTTAATTAATTTATTTCCCCTTGCCTCTGGAGATCTATCTATTAAGAAGTTGTTGTAGGCAATGTCATAGAGGTTACTGCCTGTGTTCTTTAGGATTTTGATGGTTTCCTGTCTCCTATTTAGGTCTTTCATCCATTTTGAATTTATTTTTGTGCATCGTTGTAAGAAAGTGGTCTAGTTTCATTCTTCTGCTTGTTGCTGTAAAATTTTTCCAACAACATTTATTGAAAAGACTCTTTTTTCCATTGGATATTTTTTCTTTCTTTGTCAAAGATTAATTGATTATATAATTTTGGGTCCATTTATGGGTTCTCCATTCTGTTCCATTGCTATGTCTTTTTTTTTTTTTTGTGCCAGTACCTTACTATCTTGGGGATTACAGGTTTGTAATAGAGCTTGAAATATGGGATTATAATGCCTCCCTCTTTGCTTTTCTTTTTCAGCATTACTTTGACTATTCCAGGTCTTTTCTGGTTCCATACAAATTTTCAGATTGTTTTTTCTAGTTCTTTGAAAAATGCTTGTGTTCTTTTGATAGGGAGTGCTTTGAGTGTGTGGATTTCTCTGGGTAGTATAGACATTTTAACAATATTTGTTCTTCGAATCAATGAGTATGGAATGTCTTTCCATTTCTTTTGTCTTCTTCAATTTCTTTCATAAGTATTATATAGTTTTCGGAGTGCAGATCTTTTACCTCTTTGGTTAGGTTTATTCCTAGGTATCTTATTATTTTTGGTGTTGTTTTACATGGGATCAATTCCTTTATTTCTCTTTCTGCTGCTTGATTATTGGTATATAGAAAAGCAAGGGATTTTCTGTATGTTGATTTTGTATCCTGCAGCTTTATCGACTTTGTGTATCAGACCTAGCAATTTTTTGGTGGAGTCTTTTGGGTTTTCTACAGAGTATCATGTTGTCTGTAAAGAATAAAAATTTAATTTCTTCGTTGCCAATTTGGATGCCTTTTATTTCTTTTTGTTTTCTGATTGCTGAGGCTAGGACTTCCAGTACTATATTAAATAACAGTGGTGAGAAGGGCCATGCCTGACTTATTCCTGACCTCAGGGGAAAAGCTCTCATTTTTCCCCATTAAAGATGATATTAGCTGTGGGTCCTTCACATGTGGCCTTTATTATGTTGAGATATTTTCCTTCTATCTCTACTTTGTTAGGGTTTTTATTGTGAGTGCATGCCCTACTTTGTCAAATGCTTTATCTGCATCTATTGAAAGGATCATATGGTTCTTGATTGATTTGCAAATATTAAACCACCCTTGTAACCATTCTTGTAACCAGGAATAGATTCCACTTCATCATAGTAATTCTTTTAATGGACTGTTGGGTTTGATTTACTAGTATTTTGTTGAAAATTTTTGCATCCATGTTCATTGGGGATATTCGCCTATAGTTCTCTTTTTTAGTGGGGTGTTTGGTTTTGGAATCAGGTAATGCTGGTCTCCTGGAATGACATTGGAAGTTTCCCTTTCATTTCTACTTTTTTGGAACAGTTTGAGAAGAATAGGTATTAACTCTTCTTTAAATGCGTGGTAGAATTCCCCTGGGAAGCCATCTGGCCCTGGACTTTTGTTTATTGGGAGATTTTTTTTTTTAAGATTTTATTTGATTTTTATTTGACAGACAGAGATCACAAGCAGGCAGAGGGGCAGGCAGAGACAGAGGGGGAAGCAGGCTCCCTGCCGAGCAAAGAACCTGATGCGAGGCTTGATCCCAGGACGCCGGGATCATGACCCTAGCCGAAAGCAGAGGCTTTAACCCACTGAGCCACCCAGGCGCCCCTATTGGGAGATTTTTGATTACTGATTCAATTTCTTTGCTGGTTATCAATTTGTTCAAGTTTTCCATTTCTTCCTCTTTCAGTTTTCATAGCTGATATGTTTCTAAGAATTTATCCATTTCTTCTAGATTGTCCAGTTTGTTGGCATACAATTTCTCATAATATTCTCTTATAATTGTTTGTACTTCTGTGGTATTGGTTATAATCTCTCTTCTTTCATTCATGATTTTATTTATTTAGGTGCTTTCTCTCTTTTTAAAAAAATTTTTTAAAGATTTTGTTTATTTGTCAGAGAGAGAGAGAGAGAGAGAGCGAGCGCACAAGCAGGCAGAGTGGCCAGCAGAGGCAGAGGGAGAAGCAGGTACCCCGCTGAGCAAAGAGCCTGATGCAGGACTCGATCCCAGGACCCTGGGATCAATGATCTGAGCCAAAGGCAGCTACTTAACCAACTGAACCACCCAGGCATTCCTCTCTTCTGTTTTTTTGTAAGTCTGGCTGGGAGTTTGTCACTTTTTAAGATTTTTTCATAGAATCATTGATCTGTTCTACTGGTTTTTTGTTGTTTCTATATCATTTATTTCTACTCTAGAAATTATCTCTTTATTTTTTCCCTTCTGCTTTATTATTTCCCTTCTGCTGGCTTTAGACTTCATTTGTAGTTCTTTTTCTTTCTCCTTTAGGGGTAAGGTTATGTTATGTATTTGAGATTTTTCTTGGCTTTTGAGATAGACCTGTATTGCTGTATACTTCCCTCTTAATGACTGCTTTTGCTGCATCCCAAAGGTTGTGGTCTATTTTGTTTTCATTTTAATTTGTTTTCATGTATTTTTGAATTTCTTATTTAATTTTCTCATTGACCCAGTCATTCTTTAGGAGAACGTTTTTTAGCCGCCATGTATTTCTGGTCTTTCCAATTTTTTTCTTGTGGTTGACTTCAAGTTTCATGTGTTGTGGTCTGAAAATATGCATGGTATGGTCTCCATCTTTTTTGTACTTGTCGAGGGCTGATTTGTGACCCAGTATGTGTTATATTTTGGAAAATGTCCTATGTGCAGTCAAAATGAATGTGTATTCTATTGCTTTAGGATGAAATGTTTTGACTATGTCTGTTAATTTCATCTGGTCCAATGTGTCACTCAAAGCCATTGTTTGCTTGTTGATTTTCTGCTTAAATAGTTTGTCCATTGATGTAAGTAGGGGTGTTAAAGTCCCCTACTATTATTGTGTTATTGTCAATAAGGTCCTTTATGTTTGTTATTAATTATTTCATATATTTGCGCACTCCTAGTCGAGGGCATAAATATTTACAGTGTTAGATCTTATTATAGGATAAACCCCTGTACTATGATGTAGTGCCCTTCTTCATCTCTTCTTAGTTTTTGGTTTAAAATCTAGTTTGTCTCATAGAAGTATGATTGCTTCTATGAGTATGACATCCATGTGCATGTTTAATATTTCTCCATTTTCTCACTTTCAATTTGCAGGTGTTTTTAGGTCTAAAATGAGTCTCTTATAGACAGCATATAGATGGGTCTTTTTTTTTGTAATCCATTCTGACACCATATGTCTTTTGATTGGTATTGAGTCCATTTATATTCAGAGTAATTATTGATAGATATGAATTTAGTGCAATTTTATTACTTGTTTTGTTATTGTTTCTGGAGATTTTCTCTGTTCCTTTCTTGTTTTTTGTCACTTTTGGTTTTTAGTACTCAAAGAGTCCCTTTTAATATTTCTTGCAAGGCTGGTTTAATGGTCATGAACTCCTTTAGTTTTTGTTTGTCTGGGAGACTCTTATCTCCCCTTGTATTCTGAGTGATAGCCTAGCTGGATAAAGTATTCTTGGCCACATGTTTTCCCGTTTTGCAAGTTGAGTACATCATGCATTCTTTTCTTGTCTGTCAAGTTTCTCTGGAGAGATCTGCTAACCTTATTTGTCTTCCCTTGTAAGTTAGAGACTTCTTTAGTCTTGCTGCTTTTAGGACCTTTTCTTTATCTCTATATTTTGCAAATTTAACAGTAATATGTTCTGGCGTTGTCCTGCTTTTGTTCACTTTGATCAGAGTTCTCTGTGACTCCTGCATTTGGATGTCTGTTTCCTTCTCCAAATTAAGGAAGTTTTCAGCTATCATTTGCTCAAATAAACCTTCTGCCCCCATCTTTATCTCTCTTCTTTTTCTGGGACTCCTATGATATGAATGTTACTATGCTTTATGGAGTCACTTAGTTCCCTAAGTCTACCTCTGGATTCCAACATTTTACTTTCCCTCTTTTTAGTTTCATTATTTTCCATAATTTTATTATCTATATCACTTATTTATTCCCCTGCTTCTTCCATCCTTGTGGTCATTGCATCCATTCAGTTTTGAATCTTGGTTATTGCATTTTTCAGTTCAGCCTGATTGGTTTTTAGATCTTTTATCTCTGTGGTAAGTGACTCCCTGGTGTCTTCTATGGTTTTCTCAAACCCAGTTAGTGTCCTCATGATTATTGCTTTAAAATCTGGATCAGTCATATTACTTTTTTTTTTTTAAATTTTTTTATTTTTTCAGCATAACAATATTCATTATTTTTGCACCACACCCAGTGCTCCATGCAATCCGTGCCCTCTACAATACCCACCACCTGGTGCCCCCAACCTCCCACCCCCCACCCCTTCAAAATTCTCAGATCGTTTTTCAGAGTCCATAGTCTCTCATGGTTCACCTCCCCTTCCAATTTCCCTCAACTCCCTTCTCCTCTCCATCTCCCCTTGTCCTCCATGCTATTTGTTATGCTCCACAAATAAGTTGAAACCATATGATAATTGACTCTCTCTGCTTGACTTATTTCACTCAGCATAATCTCTTCCAGTCCCGTCCATGTTGCTACAAAACTTGGGTATTCATCCTTCCTTTTTTTTTTTTTTTTTTTTTTTTTTTTACAGCTTTATAAACATATATTTTTATCCCCAGGGGTACAGGTCTGTGAATCGCCAGGTTTACACACTTCACAACACTCACCATAGCACATACCCTCCCCAGTATCCATAACCCCACCCCCTCTCCCAACCCCCTCCCCCCATCAACCCTCAGTTTGTTTTGTGAGATTAAGAGTCACTTATGGTTTGACTCCCTCCCAATCCCATCTTGTTTCATTTACTCTTCTCCTACCCCCTCAACCCCCCATGTTGCATCTCCTCTCCCTCATATCAGGGAGATCATATGATAGTTGTCTTTCTCCGATTGACTTATTTCGCTAAGCATGATACCCTCTAGTTCCATCCACGTCGTCGCAAATGGCAAGATTTCATTTCTTTTGATGGCTGCATAGTATTCCATTGTGTATATATACCACATCTTCTTTATCCATTCGTCTGTAGATGGACATCTAGGTTCTTTCCATAGTTTGGCTATTATAGACATTGCTGCTATAAACATTCGGGTGCACGTGCCCCTTCGGATCACTACGTTTGTATCTTTAGGGTAAATACCCAGCAGTGCAATTGCTGGGTCATAGGGTAGTTCTATTTTCAACATTTTGAGGAACCTCCATGCTGTTTTCCAGAGTGGTTGCACCAGCTTGCATTCCCACCAACAGTGTAGGAGGGTTCCCCTTTCTCCGCATCCTTGCCAGCATTTGTCATTTCCTGACTTGTTAATTTTAGCCATTCTGACTGGCATGAGGTGATATCTCAAGGTGGTTTTGATTTGTATTTCCCTGATGCCGAGTGATATGGAGCACTTTTTCATGTGTTCTCCTCGAGGATTTTGATGGATTCCTTTCTCACATTGAGATCCTTCATCCATTTTGAGTCTATTTTCGTGTGTGGTGTAAGGACATGATCCAATTTCATTTTTCTGCATGTGGGTGTCCAATTTTCCCAACACCATTTATTGAAGAGGCTGTCTTTTTTCCATTGGACATTCTTTCCTGCTTTGTCGAAGATGAGTTGACCATAGAGTTGAGGGTCCATTTCTGGGCTCTCTATTCTGTTCCATTGATCTATGTGTCTGTTTTTGTGCCAGTACCATGCTGTCTTGATGAGGACAGCTTTGTAATAGAGCTTGAAGTCCAGAATTGTGATGCCACCAACTTTGGCTTTCTTTTTCAATATTCCTTTGGCTATTTGAGGTCTTTTCTGGTTACATATAAATTTGAGGATTATTTGTTCCATTTCTTTGAAAAAAATGGATGGTACTTTGATAGGAATTGCATTAAATGTGTAGATTGCTTTAGGTAGCATAGACATTTTCACAATATTTATTCTTCCAATCCAGGAGCATGGAACATTTTTCCATTTCTTCGTGTCTTCCTCAAATTCTTTCATGAGTACTTTATAGTTTTCTGAGTATAGATTCTTAGTCTCTTTGGTTAGGTTTATTCCTAGGTATCTTATAGTTTTGGGTGCAATTGTAAATGGGATGGATTCCTTAATTTCTCTTTCTTCTGTCTTGTTGTTGGTGTAGAGAAATGCAACTGATTTCTGTGCATTGATTTTATATCCTGACACTTTACTGAATTCCTGTACAAGTTCTAGCAGTTTTGGAGTGGAGTCTTTTGGGTTTTCCACATAGAGTATCATATCATCTGCGAAGAGTGATAGTTTGACTTCTTCTTTGCCGATTTGGATGCCTTTAATTTCCTTTTGTTGTCTGATTACTGAGGCTAGGACTTCTAGTACTATGTTGAATAGCAGTGGTGATAACGGACATCCCTGCCGTGTTCCTGACCTTAGCGGAAAAACTTTCAGTTTTTCTCCATTGAGAATGATATTTGCGGTGATATTTTTCATAGATGGCTTTGATAATATTGAGGTATGTGTCGTCTATCCCTACACTTAGAAGAGTTTTGATCAGGAAGGGATGCTGTACTTTGTCAAATGCTTTTTCAGCATCTATGGAGAGTATCATATGGTTCTTGTTCTTTCTTTTATTAATGTGTTGTATCACATTGATTGATTTGCGGGTGTTGAACCAACCTTGCAGCCCTGGAATAAATCCCACTTGGTCCTGGTGAATAATCCTTTTAATGTACTGTTGAATCCTATTGGCTAGTATTTTGGCGAGAATTTTTGCATCTGTGTTCATCAAGGATATTGGTCTGTAGTTCTCTTTTTTGTTAGGATCCTTGTCTGGTTTTGGGATCAAGGTGATGCTGGCCTCATAAAATGAGTTTGGAAGTTTTCCTTCTATTTCTATTTTTTGGAACAGTTTCAGGAGAATAGGAATTAGTTCCTCTTTAAATGTTTGGTAGAATTCCCCCGGGAAGCCGTCTGGCCCTGGGCTTTTGTTTGTTTGGAGATTTTTGATGATGTTTCAATCTCCTTACTGGTTATGGGTCTGTTCAGGCTTTCTATTTCTTCCTGGTTCAGTTGTGGTAGTTTATATGTCTCTAGGAATGCATCCATTTCTTCCAGATTGTCAAATTTGTTGGCGTAGAGTTGGTCATAGTATGTTCTTATAATTGTCTGTATTTCTTTGGTGTTCGTTGTGATCTCTCCTCTTTCATTCATGATTTTATTTATTTGGGTCCTCTCTCTTTTCTTTTTGATAAGTCTGGCCAGGGGTTTATCAATCTTATTAATTCTTTCAAAGAACTAGCTCCTAGTTTTGTTGATTTGTTCTATTGTTTTTTTGGTTTCTATTTCATTGATTTCTGCTCTAATCTTTATGATTTCTCTTCTCCTGCTGGGTTTAGGGTTTCTTTCTTGTTCTTTCTCCAGCTCCTTTAGGTGTAGGGTTAGGTTGTGTACCTGAGACCTTTCTTGTTTCTTGAGAAAGGCATGTACCGCTATATATTTTCCTCTCAGGACTGCCTTTGTTGTGTCCCACAGATTCTGAACCGTTGTGTTTTCATTATCATTTGTTTCCATAAATTTTTTCAATTCTTCTTTAATTTCCTGGTTGACCCATTCATTCTTTAGAAGGATGCTGTTTAGTCTCCATGTATTTGGGTTCTTTCCAAATTTCCTCTTGTGATTGAGTTCTAGCTTTAGAGCATTGTGGTCTGAAAATATGCAGGGAATGATCCCAATATTTTGATACCGGTTGAGACTTGATTTAGGACCAAGAATGTGATCTATTCTGGAGAATGTTCCATGTGCACTAGAGAAGAATGTGTATTCTGTTGCTTTGGGATGAAATGTTCTGAATATATCTGTGATGTCCATCTGGTCCAGTGTGTCCTTTAAGGCCTTGATTTCCTTGTTGATCTTTTGCTTGGATGATCTGTCCATTTCAGTGAGGGGAGTGTTAAAATCCCCTACTATTATTGTATTCTTGTCGATGTGTTTCTTTGATTTTGTTATTAATTGGTTTATATAGTTGGCTGCTCCCACGTTAGGGGCATAGATATTTAAAATTGTTAGATCTTCTTGTTGGACAGTTCCTTTGAGTATGATATAGTGTCCTTCCTCATCTCTTATTATATTCTTTGGCTTAAAATCTAATTGATCTGATATAAGGATTGCCACTCCTGCTTTCTTCTGATGTCCATTAGCATGGTAAATTCTTTTCCACCCCCTCACTTTAAACCTGGAGGTGTCTTCGGGTTTAAGATGAGTTTCTTGTAGGCAACATAGAGATGGGTTTTGTTTTTTTATCCATTCTGATACCCTATGTCTTTTGATTGGGGCATTTAGCCCATTAACATTCAGGGTAAGTATTGAGAGATATGAATTTAGTGCCATTGTATTGCCTGTAAGGTGACTGTTATTGTATATTGTCTCTGTTTCTTTCTCATCTACTACTTTGAGGGTCTCTCTTTGCTTAGAGGACCCCTTTCAATATTTCCTGTAGAGCTGGTTTGGTATTTGCAAATTCTTTCAGTTTTTGTTTGTCCTGGAAGCTTTTAATCTCTCCTATTTTCAATGATAGCCTAGCTGGATATAGTATTCTTGGCTGCATGTTTTTCTCATTTAGTACTCTGAATATATCATGCCAGCTCTTTCTGGCCTGCCAGGTCTCTGTGGATAAGTCTGCTGCCAATCTAATATTTTTACCATTTTACGTTACAGACTTCTTTTCCCGGGCTGCTTTCAGGATCTTTTCTTTGTCACTAAGACTTGTAAATTTTACTATTAGGTGACGGGGTGTGGACCTATTCTTATTGATTTTGAGGGGGGTTCTCTGAACCTCCTGAATTTTGATGCTTGTTCCCTTTGCCATATTGGGGAAATTCTCTCCAATAATTCTCTCCAATATACCTTCTGCTCCCCTCTCTGTTTCCTCTTCTTCTGGAATCCCAATTATTCTAATGTTGTTTCGTCTTATGGTGTCACTTATCTCTCGAATTCTCCCCTCATGGTCCAGTAGCTGTTTGTCCCTCTTTTGCTCAGCTTCTTTATTCTCTGTCATTTGGTCTTCTATATCGCTAATTCTTTCTTCTGCCTCATTTATCCTAGCAGTAAGAGCCTCCATTTTTGATTGCACCTCATTAATAGCTTTTTTGATTTCAACTTGGTTAGATTTTAGTTCTTTTATTTCTCCAGAAAGGGCTTTTATATCTCCCGAGAGGGTTGCTTTAATATCTTCCATGCCTTTTTCAAGCCCGGCTAGAACCTTGAGAATCGTCATTCTGAATTCTATATCTGACATATTACCAATGTCTGTATTGATTAGGTCCCTAGCCTTTGGTACTGCCTCTTGTTCTTTTTTTTGTTGTGAATTTTTCCACCTTGTCATTTTGTCCAGATAAGAGTTTATGAAGGAGCAAGTAAAATAATAAAAGGGTGGCAACAACCCCAGGAAAATATGCTTTAGCCAGATCAGAAGAGATCCCGAATTGTGAGGGGGTAGAAAGGGGATAAAAAGGGGTTCAGAAAGAAAGAAAAAAAAAAAGAAACTATTAAAAAAAAGAAAGCCGATAAAGAAAAAATATAAAAAGAGAAAAAAAAATATATTAGATAAACTATTTAAAAAACGTTAAAAAAAAGAAAACGGTAAAAGTTAAAAAAATTTAGCAGAAGAAGAGAAAAAGAAAAAAAATTGAAAAAGAAAAAAAATTAAATTAACTGCAAGGCTAAAAAATCATGGGGAGAAAACCATGAGTTCCGTGCTTTGCTTTCTTTTCCTCTGGAATTCCGCTGCTCTCCTTGGTAGGTGAACTTGGTCCTGGCTGGGTTTCCCGTTGATCTTCTGGGGGAGGGGCCCGTTGTAGTGATTCTCAAGCGTCTTTGCCCCAGGCGGAGTTGCACCGCCCTTACCCGGGCCCGCGCTGAGTAATCCGCTCGGGTTTGTTTCGGGAGCTTTTGTTCCCTGAGAGCTTTCCGTAGAGTTCCGGAGGACGGGAATGAAGATGGCGGCCTCCCGGTCTCTGGCCCGGAGGAGCCGAGAGCCCGGAGCCCCACTCAGTGCGCCCTCAGAGAACAGCGCCCAATGACTCCCGTCACCCTGGCCTCCAGCCGCACTCCGAGCTGACTGAGCCTGGGACCGGTTCAAGGCAACCCTGAGCTGAGAGTCACTCCTCGGCTCTGTCTCTGTAGCCGGCTTCCCCGTTCTAATACCGGTAAGCTCTGCGACACTCAGACACCCCCGATCCTTCTGCGACCCTGGGGGACCTGAGGCCGCGCTGACCCTGCCTGGGCTTCACCCCAGTTAAGCCTCTGGAGCGATGTCCCTCAGCGGAACAGACTTTTAAAAGTCCTGATTTTGCTCCGTTGCTCCGCCGCTCGCCGGGAGCCGGCCCCTCCCCCCGCGGTCTATCTTCCCGTCGCTTTGGATTCACTTCTCCACCAGTCCTACCTCTCAGATAGTGGTTGATTTTCTGTTTCTGGAATTGCTGTTCTTCTTCTCTTCAATCTCCCGTTGGATTTGTAGGTGTTTGCAATCTTTAGATAAGCTATTTAGCTGATCTCCCGCTACCCGAAGTAGTCTCAGCCTGCTACTTCTCCGCCATCTTGACTCCTCCTCCCAAATCTCCCCTCATATTACTTTTGATTATATCCCTGGCCATGACCTTTTGTTGTTCTTTCTCTTGGGATGAATTCCTTAATCTTAGCATTTTGTCTAGGTCTCTGTCTTTCTGTTTTAGGAAAGTCTGTTATGTTTCCTGCCTCTGAGAGTGATGACTTTATGAAGAAGACAGTATATACTATCCAGAGCCTGCTGCTGGAAGTGTCTCTGGTGTATGGTGTGTATACTCTGCTGCTGTGTTTTGGCTGCTCTTTCCCTCCCAGCAGTCCTCTGCAGGGTTTCTCCTTGCCTGCAGTGGGGAGTGTTTGGACCTTGGCCAGAGTTTGGCAAGTTTTAACTAGGTATGCTCTGGTTAGCTTGTTATTAGAGACCTGATGCTATTTCCACTACAGCTGAAGCTTTGCAGAACTTTATGGTCAGTAGATATGGTGTGTGCAGGTATTTGTGTTGGTCTTCTGGCAGAGGGGAACAGTGTTCTGGTTCTCAGGGACACTTGCCCAAGCAACGTGGCACCTGCAGAGTGCAAGGGGGTTGGGCTTGGTGTAAGTGGTTTAAGCTGCCACTGTTGGCAATGTGCTGAAGTTAGTGTGTGGTCAGGGGCTGGATCAGAACAAAATGGCACCTGCCAGCTCCCAGTTCCCTTGAGAGGATAATTCATGTTTGATGCTGTCCAGCAAGCCCTTCCAGAAGAGCAAAAAATCTTCCTTCATGTGTCTCAAGTGTCCCTGAGATAACTTCCTTTAATCTCTCTATGTCTGAGCCATCTGCCTGTCTGGCAGGTCAATGTACCTTGGGGGTATCCCAGGCAGACCACCTGAGTTTTAAAACTCTGAACTTAAAAAACAAAACAAAACAAAACAAAACAAAAAAACTTCTGAACTTTAGGGACTTAGCATTACAGGGACCTGCACCGATCCTGTGAGGGAGGGTCTTGCTGCGCTAGGATGATGCAGGTTTGTCCCAGAAGGGCAGTTGCACCAAAACACAGGATCATGGGATTTGTGGTAAACACAGGAAAGAGCCAGTGTCTAGTTTAGCTGCCCTCAGCAGGTATCTTTGTTCCCATGCTGGGTTGCAGGGGAGGGAAATGGTGACATCTGGCTCTTTTGTCTCCAGAGAGGCAATGCCACCTCTCCCAAATGCACTCCAAGAAGTGGGAACCGTCTCTCCCAGTGCATCTCAGAGGATCTGCAGATCCCATATTTTGCACCCGGGGCTATTTGCCTTCCTTCTCCACAGAAGCACAGCAGTGCCTTCAGGGCTCCTCACTGGTCATGCTGCAGACCTCTAAAATTTCAGACTTTAAGCCCCGCTATGTTATAAAGTGTAACAAAAGTCAGCCCCTTACATTTTTCTAGTCAGTGGCTTTGGGGCAGTATTTTCATTGTGCAATCCCTTCTATGCTCCTGTCTCTTTGTCTCTCTCTCACCCTTCTTCATGACCAGGACTCCCTCCTTTCCACAGCATCCGCAGCCCATTTCCCCCACAAACCCTGTCTCTGCACCTCCTACTTTCAAAGTGTGGCCTCTTCTCTCCCTCTAGTTGAGTAGTTTGTTCTGTTAGGCTTCAGATCAATTTTCTAGGTATTTAGAATAATTTGATATTTATCTCTCTGTGTTTCAGGGATGAGGAAAGCCTAGGGTCCTCCTACTACTCCACCATCTTATCTCCTCCTGCACATATACACATATTACAAAGAGATTAATTGGGAGGAGAAAAACCCACCTCAAATATCCACTTAAGTACTAATTGGGAGTGTGCAGATTATTAGATGTAGAAATTATATCCCTTAAATGTACCTATGATGACATAAAGCTTTGTTAAGGCCAAAAGTGGCACTAAGAGGGAACAGTACCTGTAATGGGTGCACTGAGGTGTAAAATTCTTTATAATGCTGTTTGAGATCCCATAAATAGCCATGTGAGAAAGGTTGATATGTTTTCCTTTTCCAAAGTGTTTCCAAAGTGTTCCATAGACACAATTCTTACTTCCTCAGGAGCACCTGGTTTGCTTATTGTTTACTCAACGTTTACAGAACAACTTGTTCTCTTATATCAGTTTTTCTTCCCTTTTAACCCCTGAGATCAGAGAGTTAAGTGTTAATTACGCTCCATATTTATTATCATAATCAGTCATAATCAGTGTACAAGATGTCTCTTTCTTCATTTTATTTTATATTTTCCCCCATCTCCCTCGATTCTTCCTGTTCCACTGCCCACCTCACATATCTGTTTAAATATACATGTATTCTATGCAGTGAATCCAAACAAACTTGCTATCCACCCCAAGATGCTATTCATTTCCAGTCTTACAGGTGAGAACTCTATTAGTTGGTGTCAGGGATCCCTCTTCTCGGATACCTCTGGATACCACCCTGCCTCCATCCATATTGCCACTTTTCAGTGGTTCAAACATTTGCTATTTATTTCCTGCTCTATTGTAATTGATCTCCCTAAGTGGTCTTCCTAACTCTAGTCTGATTTGCCAAATGCAGCCAAAATGACTTTTCTAAAACACAAATCTGGTGATATCACCCCTCTGCTTTAATATCTTCCATTGCTCTGTTTTTTGGTGAAAGTCCTTAGAGTGGTGTCAAGGCTTCTTCCATTCTCACCCCTGTCTGCAGTCACTGTCCCTTTTCATAAACACACAATGCCTATGTATTAAGCTACTTGGCAGCCCTACAGATGTACCTCTTGTTTCTTGCTTCTGTACCTTAGTATGGTGTTCAAAATGCAAGGATGAACAGAAAAAATTATTACAAATAGAAAATCTAACAATAGAACGAAGACACAGAGGAGAATCATTTGTTTTAAATCAGTATATTTTTAATCATATGCTGTTTATTTTAAACAAATAACAGAACCTGTTGGTTATAGTGATGAAACATTAGGACTGTTGACATTGATATTTAAGGATATAATGAAGAGCATGAAATTCTGATAAATCTTCAAATTTAGTTTAAAATAATTTGTAACAAGTCTATAATTTGGCAAACATGTAATAAAAATTCTTATATAAGTGAAGCAAAGTCTTGCCAACAAATGTACAGGAGTGCCTGGGTTATACTGTCAGTTAAGTATCTGAGTCTTGGTTTTGGGCCTGGGTTGTGATCTCAGAATTCTAAGATCAGGCCCTGCATGGGGCTCCAAGCTCAGCATGGACTCTGCTTGAAAATTTCTTTCCCTTTCCCTGTGCCCTTTCTATTTGTGCTCTCTCTCTTTCTTTCTCAAATAAATAAATAAATAAATCTTTTTAAAAAGGGAAAAAAACAGAAATGCACAGAAATGATCATATTCTTTTTATGATTTCATTGATTGGTAATGAGTATTTTCAGCCTCAGTATGTTGCTTGCCAGTTGTATCCTGAGACTTTATCTTTCATTTGGTTATTTATAATCAAAACTTAAAAATACAAAAGTAGGTCGGGCTGGACCCGGCGCCGGAGCGCGCGGCCCGGAGCGCACGTGCCAGGAGGCACTGAAGCCTCGGGCCTGGGCCCCTAAGCGGTCCGTCGCCGCGGGCCGGCGGAGCAGGCGCCCGGGAGCCTGCGCGGAGCCCAGAGGGCGAGCGCGAAGAGAACCTTCACGGATCCCACAGTAAATGTTGTGACTGTTCTTCGGATCAGGATGTAAACATCATAGTTGATGCTGTAACTGAGAAGAGAACCTGGTTCTTCAGAGAAAGTGGCACAAACAAGATAGAACAAGTCCGTGACAGCTCATCCTTTGGGGAATCCGTAAGTGACGGGCACAGAATAGGTACAGCACACCGTGCTCTGGCACTGAACCTCTCCTAGTCTCCACGTCCCTCACAAGAAGGCTCTGCGGTGAAGTGACTTGGAAACTGCTGGATGTGGCCTGCGTGTGGCAGGAAGTCACGGAATGTGCTAGAAGCAGCCTCTTAGTGCAATAGCCTGAAACAGAATAGAACAGAGAGAAACAGAAAAGCTTAGAGTGCATCACACCCAAGGGATGTAAAGAATGTGTGCATGTGTGTGCATGTGCACATCCAGCTCAGGTCTCCATGTAAACTGTCACGGGTTTGAAAGCCGCTTCCGCACTAGGATTGTGCCCGTGGAATCCACAGACTGGTTTCACAAAACCCTTCTGAGGTAGATGCTAACTGAATCTACATAAAAAGAGTAAGGAGTTCGCCAAGTTCATATAACTGATAAATGTTGGAACAAGGATTTTCAAAGAGCTACTCCAGGGACACCTGGGTGGTTCAGATGGTTGAACATCTGCCTTTGGCTCAGGTCACGATCTCCAGGTCCTAAGATCGAGCTCCACATCGGGCTCCCAGCTCAGCACGGCATCTGCTTCTCCCTCTGCCTCAAACCCTGCTCTCTCTCTCTCTCTCTCTCTCAAATGAATTAATAAAATTAAAAACAAAAACAAAAACAAAAAAACCAAAAAGCCAAAAATCCAAGAGCATCTCGAGCCCCAGAGTCCATCATCCTGACCTATATGTTATACTCTCAAAAGCCTAAAGGGAAATATTTAGAAACAGCCTAATGTCCATCAATAAGAGAATAAATAAACATAACCATAAAATAGGAAAAAAAATACAAAAGTAATTCTGTTGAATTTTCTAAAGGCAAAAATTTCAAATAATGAAAACATTTTAAAATTTATTTTATTTTTATTTTTATTTTTTTAAGATTTTTTTTTTATTTTATTTGTCAGAGAGAGAGAGAGGAAGCACAGGCAGACAGAATGGCAGGCAGAGGCAGAGGGAGAAGCAGGCTCCCTGATGAGCAAGGAGCCCGATGTGGGACTCGATCCCAGGAAGCTGGGATCATGACCTGAGCCAAAGGCAGCTGCTTAACCAACTGAGCCACCCAGGCGTCCCTAAAATTTATTTTTAATATTGAAACACATGCATATTTTATTTAATGTGCATTTTAACATATGCTGACAACCTAAATGTTAGCAGGACTGCTAGAGATGGATGAGGAACTCCCTTCTGATTTGGTTCCCCTGAACTGAGTTCAGAAATGCCCTTGGACCAGGGTGGAGTAGACTAGGTTTATGCCTGATGTACTTTATGTCCTGGACTCTATGGTCCTGTGTTATGTTGATAACCCTGAGAGAGATAGAGTAACCATGGGCCAGGTTGATATCCTTTTAGCCTACCTGTAGCAGCACTGTGTCTCTAGCCTTGATCTTCCTGGAGAGGAATAGTGATCTTTTCCAGAAGGTATGGTTTGACTGTTGCTCAGCAAAATACTGTCAGCAAACCTGGGCTTCCAGGTGAGGACCCTGTTCTATGGGATGTTGCTGATTACTCTGTTGTGGACCTTGGCTGCTCTGGCTTCCTTCAGTATCCTTTGCTATAGAAACCCTGTTGGACTTATTCACATGATGGCTGGATCTAGCTTCTCTCTGAATTTGAGTCTACCATCAACATGATCAACAGAGTGGTGGAGCATTATAATGTAATTTAAAAACATTTGGATTGGTGATGCCTGGCTGGCTCAGTCAGTGAACATATGACTCTTGATCTTGGGATGATGAGTTCAAGACCCACTTTGCGGGTAGGGTTTACTTAAAAAAATTTAAAACATTTGGGTTGAATAATGCTTTCTCTCTTTCTTAAAAGATTTTATTTATTTACTTGAGAGAGAGAGAGAGAGAGAAGGAGCAGTGGGTGGGGCAGAGGGAGAGGGAGAAGCAGGCTCCCTGCTGAGCAGCAAGCTGCACATAGGGCTCAATTCCAGGACTTCAAGATCATGACCTAAGCAGAAGGCAGATACTTAACTAACTAAACCATCTAGATGTCCCAAATCATGCTTTCTCGTAATTTAGAGGTGTGTGTCATTTTTTAAGTGTTAAGAAGAATTGTGCTCTAATTTGAAATTTTAAGTACTTTAGAATTAAAAATATATTTATTTAAAATGGAAATACATATTTTTATTTAAAAATCACTTCTACACCAAGCAAAAGTGATTATTTAAAGTTCCAATGTGGGGTGCCTAGGTGGCTCATTTGGTTAAACATCAGACTCTTGATTTTGGCCCAGGTCATGATCTCAGGGTCATGAAATCAAGCCTTGTGTCAGGCTCCATGTTGGGCATGGAACCTGCTTGGAATTCTCTTTCTTCCTCTCCCATTGCTGCTCCCCTCCGCTCATACTTGCATGTTCTCTCTCTCTCTCCCTCTCAAAAAAAAAAAAAAAAAGTTCCTATGGGGATAGACAAAAATTATTTAGGAATGTGAAAGTACTCATGATTCAAAAAGTTGGGAAATGTCAATTCAAGGGAGAAGGAGTTCTATCCTTAACTACCCTGTTCTTGGTGGGAAATGAAAGGAGAACATAGAGATGATAGATCTTTCAACATGACCAGGTTTTATAAACATGTTGGAAAAAAATTCAAGGGATGATTCTGCAGAGGTAATTAGTGAGATTAGATTCCAGAATTCTTCTCCCTATATTTTTTGTACAGAAGCAATGCTAATTGAAAATTGTTACTGTGGACTCAGCCCTATGTAAACAGATCATAATATTGCTCTTACAAATTCAGTGAGCTTCCTTTCCTAAATGTGATTTCAATTTCAAGGAATTTGGCAGAAATAACCAGCATTGATATAATATTATTAATGTCCATTATAATAAATTATTTTCACTGAGGTTAAGTGTGTTTCCAAACTTCATGCTTCCATCTATTTTTAATACTTTATGAAAATTTTGAAAATATCATTTTAAAATAATAATGAAATGAAGATACCAGTTAGCAAAAGGATACCTTGCAAAGTTAAATTTTTTTTTTAGGGCCCTGTAAATTGGCCTTATGGTGTGGAAAGATCAGAAATTGGAAGCTCCATCTCTGTGAGGACCTGAGATTCTAATCGGTCAATATAATATTTTCACACTTTTGCTTCACCTAGAACTAGAGATTGTATTTAAAATGCTCTCAGAACAATTCTTTTCTTCCAGGAAATAAGACCCAACTTGTAGAAAACTCCACAGCTAATGTTCAGTCCCTGAAAGTAAAAACCTTTTACTGAGGACAGTGATGCAAGCTGTATCATAGCTCTTGATGAGAAAAAAGCTGATTTCTATGTTTAAGACTGGAGACTTGGCAATAGGTACTGGTAAGAGTGGAAAGAGGATGGCAGCCAATGACTATGTATTCTAATCGCAAAATGTACCTGTTAAACTTTGACTGAGAAGTGACAAATCCTATAAAATTCATTAGCTACTCAAAATTATCATCCCTTCTAATCTGCAGGAAGGAATAGAAGAGTAAAGAGCCTAATTTTGTCTTTCTCCAGACAGGATATACCACTTAAGGGATTCTGAAAATCCAGAATCAGTCTGGGAACCAACCACGGCTTGTAGTTTTAGGGGAGAAAGGGTGTGGAATGTTTGTAGTCCTTCCTGAAATTAAGTGAGACGAAACCCAGCCTTATCCTGTTGTTGTACACACAAATTCTTCCTAAAAATTTGCCACTATAATCCCCTGTCTTAGCTGGAGAAATGATAAATTACCTCAATCATTCTTCCATGTTTTCTACTTTTCCCTCTTCTACACATCAGTAATGTTCCTATCTGCTTTCACAATCCTTTACCATGTTAGTGCCATTTAGAACGTTAGATTGAGATTGCACTAATTAGACTTTTGATCAAAATAGCAGACTGATCTCATGTGAGTCACAGAAAACAGAAATACTAGATAAATATTTTAGAACATGCATGAAAACCATAAAAAGATATTTAAAAGATACAGTAAAGTTTAAAAGCAAGATAGGGAATTTCTAGATGCCAGAAATGAAGTAGGACTCTCTAGTGGTTAAAAGAAGTTGAATCTGCATGGTACATCCCAGATACAGGGGTAGAATCTTTAAAGGAATCTTTAAAGGAAATCTTTGCTAACCAATTCGCTGTTGTGACTAAAAGTGAGCTGTCCACTCTAGGCTGATTGAGTGGAAAAAAGACAATGAAACACTAAGATTTCCATATATTGATGTGAAGGCCATATTTGTGACTATCTTATACCCCTACTTTGGGGACCTGAGGTAGGTTTGATTTTGTAATTCCAGTTTCAGCTCCATAGAGCTCCCAGAAAATTTTGTTTTCCTTCTATTCCCTGAGATGTGCCCTGTAACTTGTACCTTTCTGACCATTATCAACCTTTTTTTTTTTTTTTAAACTTTGCAGCTTTAACCGTACCAAATCTTTTCTTGAGGCACCTGGGTGGTTCAGTTGGTTAAGCATCTGCCTTTGGCTCAGGTCATGATTCCGGGTCCTGAGATCGAGCCCTGCATTTGGCTTCCTGCTTGGTGGGGAGACTTCTTCTCCCTCTCCTGTTCCCCCTACTGGTGTACTCTCTCTCTCTCTGTCAAATAAATAAATAAAATCTTAAAAAAAAATCTTTTCTCGGGCAATCTGTGGCCATTATCACTTCAAATATTGCTTCTGCCCAAATTTCTTTTATCTTTGGGCCTTCAGTTATAGACATGATGGAGTTTTTTCACTATGTCCCATATGTCACAGTGAAAAAACTCCATCATATTCTTTCCTTCATTTTTCATTTCCTTTTCTCTCTTTGTGCTTATATATTTTCAAATGACCTGTCTTCCAGCTTTAATAATTCTCATATGTTTTCAACTGACCTGTCTTCCAGTTTTAATAATTCTTTCTTTTGCATGTCTGATATATTGATAGTCATACCATTGTATTCTTTTTTTTTTAAAGATTATTTATTTATTTATTTGACAGAGAGACAGATCACAAGTAGGCAGAGAGGCAGGCAGAGAGAGAGAGAGAGAGAGGGAAGCGGTCTCTCTACTCAGCAGAGAGCCCGATGCGGGACTCGATCCTAGGACCCCGGGACCATGACCTGAGCCGAAGGCAGAGGATTTAACCCACTGAGCCAACCAGGTGCCCCCATACCATTGTATTCTTAAGTTTAGTTGTTAAGTTTTTTCAAGTCTAGAACTCTTTTTTAAAAATTTTTAATTAACATATAATATATTATTAGCCTCAGGGGTACAGGTCTGTGAATTGCCAGGTTTACACACTTCACAGTACTCACCATAGCACATACCCTCCCCAATATCCATAACCCCACCACCCTCTCCTTACCCCCCCTCCCCCGGCAACCCTCAGCTTGTTTTGTGAGATTAAGAGTCTCTTATGGTTTGTCTCCCTCTGGATCCCATCTTGTTTCATTTATTCTTTTCCTACCCCTAAATCCCCCACGTTGCATCTCCACTTCCTCATATCAGGGAGATCATACAATAGTTGTCTTTCTCTGATTGACTTATTTCGCTCAGCTTAATACCCTCTAGTTCCATCCACATTGTTGCAAATGGCAAGGTTTCATTTCTTTTGATGGCTGCATAGTATTCCACTGTATATATATACCACATTTTCTTTATCCATTTATCTGTTGATGGACATCTAGGTTCTTTCCATAGTTTGGCTATTGTGGACATTGCTGCTATAAACATTTGGGTGCACGTGCCCCTTTGGATCACTACATTTGTATCTTTAGGGTAAATACCCAGTAGTGCAATTGCTGGGTCATAGGGCAGCTCTATTTTCAACTTTTTGGGGAACCTCCATGCTGTTTTCCAAAGTGGCTGCACCAGCTTGCATTCCCAGCAACAGTGTAGGAGGGTTCCCCTTTCTCTACATCCTTGCCGGCATCTGTCATTTCCTGACTTGTTAATTTTAGCGATTCTGACTGGTGTGAGGTGGTATCTCATTGTGGTTTTGATTTGTATTTCCCTGATGCCAAGTGATGTGGAGCACTTTTTCATGTGTCTGTTGGCCATCTGGATGTCTTCTTTGCAGAAATGTCTGTTCATGTCCTCTGCCCATTTCTTGATTGGATTATTCGTTCTTTGGGTGTTGAGTTTGATAAGGTCTTTATAGCTTTTGGACACTAGCCCTTTATCTGATATGTTGTTTGCAAATACCTTCTCCCATTCTGTCAGTTGTCTTTTGGTTTTGTTAACTGTTTCCTTTGCTGTGCAAAAGCTTTTGATCTTGATGAAGTCCCAGTAGTCAAGTCTAGAACTCTTTTTGATTATTTTCCCAGTTATCTTAAAAAATCTTCATTTTGTCATTTATTATCATGAGTTATTAATTATAGATTTGTAAAATTCCATCTCTGATAATTCCAATAAATATCTGACCTTTGAGTCTGTTTTATTGCTTATTTTTCTTTGGATACTGTTCTTGATGTGCTGGGTGCTTTTTATTGAACATTGGACATT
Source organism: Lutra lutra (assembly GCF_902655055.1). Lineage (NCBI taxonomy): Eukaryota > Metazoa > Chordata > Mammalia > Carnivora > Mustelidae > Lutra > Lutra lutra. Next base: position 52,594,779 of record NC_062289.1, on the reverse strand, counting down.
GTGTATGATACACTATTGAGGCTCCAGATAATGTTATCTTCCTCTTGTCTTTATCATCTAGTGGGCAGGAAAAGTGGTGGCAGATCACTACATTAATACAAGCAGGGATTAAACTGACTAAAGTCTTGGCTGGAGTTTTATTGTTGTTTTTCCCTCATTCCCAGGGTTTAGACCACCAGACTCAGTAGTTGGTGTATTTGTTAAAGGTCTTTTAAATGACATTGAACTCTACAAAAACATCAAAGATCAAATGGATCCTGCTTCAGTAGGGGTTTGTTTATCAGATTGCTTCCTACTTCTTCCCACACTGCCCAGCTTTAGTCAGGTATTCCAGTGACCTGCTCTAAGCCTTGATGGTACATTTTAATCATATGGAAAAGCTTTTAAAATTACCTATGCCTAGGTGTCTCCCAAGACCAAGTAGAATATCTTGAGGTGGGAACCTCAACAACAGTATATTGTAAAGTTCTCTAGGTAAATCAAAGTACAGTCAGGGTTGAGTGCTGATTCCATGAACTTCTGTAGTTGCCATGGTGGGATTGGTTTCTGTGGAGTCATGTGAAATAGAATTACACAGTCACCCATCAAAATACTCTTTCTTTTGTGACCTTAAAGCTTTTCTATTTGCTTTGTTTTATTTTTGGGGTTTCGCCAATCCTATTTATTTCACAGATATTTACTTAACACCCTTTCTTTGCCAGGACTATGCTACAACAGTTTAATATATATTTAACAAGATCATCTTTCTTTTCTTAAAGGAAGAAAAGAAGCTTACAATCTAATGGATAGAGATGAACTCATAAGCAGTGAATTCACAGTGTGAGAAGTCCTGTGACAGAAATAGCACAGTGTGAGGCACCTGAGCTAGTCTTAGGGGATGATTGGCTTCCTGGAGGAGACATGATAAAGAGGGTGGAATAATTCAGACAAAAAGTAAGACAGAAAGAGGGGAAAATGACACAGATAAAGGGAACAGTGTAGGCACATTCTTGAGGCAAAAAATATAAGGCACATTTAAGGAAGTGCATGTTCTCATGACCACGTTATTTCTCCTCCCTTTTAGTCATTTGCCACTAGAAGAGTTATGTTTTCTTTCTTTTTTTTAAAGATTTTATTTATTTATTTGATGGATAGAGAGAGATAGTGAGAGAGGGAATATAAGCAGGGGGAGTGGGAGAGGGAGAAGTAGGCCTTCAGCCGAGCAGGAAACCTGATGCGGGACTCCATCCTAGAACCCTGGGATCGTGACCTGAGCAGAAGACAGATGCTTAACAACAGAACCACCCAGGTGCCCCTAAGAGTTATGTTTTCTGATTTCATTGGCTATATATATATCTCACTTGTTCTCTGCTATTTGTGTGTCTCTAGATTTTTTTTTTTTTTAATCTATCTGAATTCTGAATGAGTCAGTTTGGGCTAATTTTTTTTTTTTTTTTTTGCATGTGCTTGTCTAATTTGCCACTTAGGTGCATGTTTTACTTTTCTTAGATGTTATCTTGTTCACATATGGCTCTTTGAAATTATTCCTAATTCATTGCTGTGATACAAGTTGTGCATTTTTATGTGCTGGACATATTTCTAGGTACTAGTAATACACTGGAGATGTAGCAATAAACCAAAGAAGCAAGAGTCCCCAGTCTCAGGGAACTTAAACACTAATTGAAGATCATTCTTACCAACCTCTGGCCACTGATCATAAAGTATGTTTTCAAATCTTCCCATTAGGTTAAATTTCTAATCTTGTCTAGCATTTCTCATCTTGACTTTGAATTGTACATGCATGATCTACTGCTATTTGTGTTCTTTATGAGAAAATGTTTCATGTGTCCTACATGAGCATGGAGGTATCATCTAGAGATTTTATAGAGCCAATAAACCACAGCTTTGGTTACCACTTGTTTTTATAAATAAAGTTTATACCTACACGGCCATGCCCATTAGTTTAGGTATTATGTATGGCTGTTTTCAGGCTTCACCAGCAGTTGTGTGGTTATAACAGAGATCACATGACCTGCAAGCCTGAAATATTTACTATCTGGCCCTTTAAGAGGGTTTGTCAATCCCAATCTATTCTTGATCATTTAATTTAGGTTTTTAACACAGTGCTCCTGAACCTTCATTCTATGATCCGTTATTTCTCTACTTTAGTAGGCATGTAAAGCTAAAGTAAAGTTTCAACTAAAGGGGAAAAACTATGTAAATACAATGTGCATATACTTTAATTGAAAAATACTTTATTTCTAAAAAAAAAAATTGGCTGTGGCAATTTCTCAAAATAAGATAGTGAAAATTGTCCTATCAACTGACTCTTCCTTTCATGAATGATTTCTCTGTAGCATGTGATACTGTTTGATGGCATTTTACCCATAGTAGAACCCAGACAGCAGCACAGTAGAATTTGAAAATTAAAATTACTCTTTGATCCATGGGTAACAGAATGGATGTTGTGCAACCAGGCATGAAAACAACATTATTCTCATTGTATATCCCCATTGGAGCTCTTGGGTGACTGGGTACATTGTCAATGAACAGTAATATTTTGAAAAGGATTGTTTTCTGAGTAGTAGGTCCCAACAGTGGGGTCAAAATATTCAGTAAACCATGTCAATAGACATGCTGTCATCTAAGCTTCGTTGTTCCATTTCAAGAGCACAAGAAGAGTAGATTTAGTGTAATTCTTAGGGGCCCTGGAATTTTTGGAATGGTAAATATGCATGGCATTAGCCCCTATGAGAGCCAACCTGTCCTTTAAAACTTTGAAGTTAGGCATTCTCCTATCTAGCTATGGAAATCCTGGATGTCTTCTTCTTCCCATAGAAGGCTGTTTTGTCTACACTGAAGATCTGTTGTTTAGTGTAGCCACCTTCAGTAATGGTCTCAGCTACGTCATCTGGGTCACTTGGTGCAGCTTCTCCATCAGCACTTGCTGCTTCACCTTGCACTTTGATGTCATGGAGGTAGCTTCTTGCCTTAAACCTCATGAATCACCCTCTTCTAGCTTCCACATTTTCTACTACAGCTTCCTTACCTCTCTCAGCCTTCACAGAATTGAAGAGAGTTAGGGCCTTGCTCTGGATTAGGTTTTGGCTTAAGGGAATGTTGTGGCTGGTTTGATCTTTTATCCAGACCCCTGAGACTTTCTCCATATCAACAATAAGACTGTTTTGCTCTCTTATCATTAGTGAGTTCAACTGGGTTAGCACTTTTAACTTCTTTCAAAAATTTTTGTTTTGCATTTACAACTTGGATATTTGGTGCAAGAGGCCTAGCTTTCAGAAGCCTCTCTTGGATTTGGACATGCCTTCCTCACTAAGCTTAATCATTTCTAGCTTTTGATTTAAAGTGAGAGACATGTGTCTCTTCTTTTCACTTGAACACTTAGAAGCCATTTAAAGATTATTAATTGGCCTAATTTCACTATTTTTGTGTTTCAGAGAATAGGAAGGCCTGAGAAGAGGGAAATGATGCAATAGCTGGTTGGTGAAGCAGTAAGAACACACATAACATTTATCGATTAAATTCATCATTTTATATGGGCACAATTCATGGCACCTCAAATAATTGCAGTAGTAACATCAATTTACCATAATAGATATAATAAAAAGGAAAAAGCCTGAAATATTGCAAAAATTGCCAAAATGTGACACAGAGATACAAAGTGAGCAAATGCTGTTAGAGAAATGGCCCCGAGAGACTTGCTCAATGCAAGGTAGCCATAAACCTTCAGTTTGTCAAGACTTCAATATCTGTAGAGTACAATAAAACAAAGAACAATAAAAGTAGGTCGGCCTATCTTAGGATAAAGAACAAATTTGGGCTGCTATTATTGCAAATTTGCTTAGTTTGCGAAAAAGCAGTGTGGTCTCAGTACAGTGGCTGCTGAGAGAAGAGATGGCAGGCATAGGTAGATGCTCCTCCCAATTAAGGAAACTATGCCACCACTCCTCAGTGAGCTTGTTCTCAGCTCATGAATCCTAGAACACTCTGGTATTTTGACTAGGCCAAAGGAGAAAAACCTTAAATTTACCTCTCTGCCCTCAGGAACCATGAATGTCTGCAGTGGGATTTGCAACACCAAATGTTGTGTTCTAGGAACATAATTTTGGCTGGATTAACTGCCCTAAGAGGGCAAAGATTGCCGTATTTTCTAAACTTAGTGGGTGTTAGGTATGGAACATATATAATATTATGTGTACCAACTTTTTGGATTTTGAAGATAGTGGGACACAGAGAAACTGAATTTTTAATTCAGAGATCCAGTAACCACACACATTTCCAAGAAAGATAATAACCCAGACAGCAGCTGCTGAAAAAACTCAGCTATACTCAGGTTCAGAATAAGACCCCTCTCTCTATGCCTGAGAAGAATAAAAGCTTTTGAAATAATGATAATAATGATTATAGGACTTTAACTTGAGAACTTTGGATTATAGTTTCTTTGAACTTTTACTTACAAGGACAAGAAAATTTTATTTGTGCTATGATGACTTTGGACATTAAACTCACAGAAGCAAGGCAATTTGATTTTGGATTGAATTGCTTTGGACTTTAAATCCTGTGGACTTTAACTTGTAAGGAAATTTAATTTGGGAACATTAATGTCTATCTAGGAAATTTACAATGGATGGTAATTTTTATTCAAATATATGGCTCTTATGTGTGTTGGCACTTTTTAGTGGTGTGTCTTGATGTTTTTATTCAATCTCTTTGAAAACCTTTGATGACCTATGTTGGATTTGGCCAGACAACTTGAAATGAGAAATTTAGACATTATATGACCTTAGGGTTAATTTAACTGGTGACCATTTTTAGAACATTCTAGGGGAAAAATCAGGACTGTTTACTAGTGTTATCAGGGGACCCACAAAACAATCATGGCCAGTACTGGGGAAGAGGGCTCATGAAGTTGGTACAGAACTGTCATGATAGATTTCTGATCCTTTGTCAGAGAGGAATAACTGCTGTCCTAATTGACTATAGGCCGAATGATTTAACCGGAAAAATAGTTATGGAATTTTAGGGATAAATACTTCTTAGCCTCTCATGTCCCCATGTAGAGGTGCTTCCCTAGAGTAAGTTTCCTGACCTTTTGTCCCATGGAGCAGGAGTGAATTTCCTGGTAAGCGATTGACCATTATTGATGGAAGTTTCTCAATTGGGGCAGAGCTAATCTGTTACTGGAAGTTCTGTTTTCTCTTTCTCTCTTTCTGCGCTAGAGCAGACTTTTGTGGTCTGTGTACTTAAACTTTGTTGTTTTAGACTTGCAGAGAGTGTTGGCAAGCCCTTTCTGTTCTTAGGCCTAAGCCACATTCTACAAATATTTGTGTCAATAATAAAAGTGATATTTTGATTTGCGTTCTGTTTACCTCTCAATGGGTTTAGAACGTGTGCAAGAGAGAGAGGGGTGTTATGTATTTGACACATCGAGTTCCCAGCTCTAGACTTTGACTTTGCTGAGCCCTGATCTTCTGGCTTTATTTCCCAACTTGATCTATGGCCTACAACTTGATCTTTTTTTTTTTCTATAGTATATCATCTGCCAATTAGTGTCAATAATATAGACATGATTGCACTCTTCGTTTGAAATGAAATTCGCTAAAAATTACCTAGGAAATATTAACAGTAAGGTGGAACAATGTATTGGAGTTGTGTAAATGGATGAAATAAACTGATAGGATGCATTTGGAAGCCTTTGGCTATTAGATATTGTGCAGATAAACCATTCTATTTGGGTTGAATTTCCCACTTTTTATCCCAAAGTTTTGTATCACATAGATGGAATAAAAGAACATCGGGTTTAATTACAGCAACTTCATGGTTGTAAATTCTCATATCTCTAATCTAAACCCACCTGGAGAAACTGCCCACATGCCGAGGTTATTGCTTTTTAGTTTGTTTCTGATCAACTTTTATTACTTTAAGAAATGTCTGCATCCAAACTTTATAGATAGCACATTCCACATAAGACATATGTGGGTATAGTTCTTAATGTCCTTTTGTAACTTCTTGTTTCCTTTCAACCTAGAAAGTAAGTCATTTATTTTCACATTGAAGAAAAATAACATTAGGTTTTCATGTTCAAGAGAATTTTATAGTTGCTAAAACATACTTCTAATTCTTTCTCATTCACTACACACTGTTTGGGGGATACTGCAGTCTGAGATTTTTATCTCTCTTTGAGTATATTTTTTAAGCATCATGTTTTAACATGTTTTAAATTATGTGTTTTCATGTCTTCTCAATTTGTAATTTGTTGGAATTAAATGAAAGTCTTGGAATTATTTTATGTAATATGTAAATAAAAACACATGAATTTATTTGATTCAGGTCACAGTAAAAAAAATTAGTAAAAACTAGTTATCAAGTTATAAGTGGATATTTTTTATCTTTGTTTTTTTCTATTGCTGTTGTGGATACCAAGGGCCCAGCTCCAGAAATATTTAATTTCTGAATTTTCTTCTTCAAATATTCAACAGTGTAGAAGTAGTTTTTAAGGAATGATGTTTCATTAATTAGCTAGCCATAGCCTTTTATCTGTTCTTGAAAGAGTGGCAGATAGACTTTATATCTTTTAATGTATCTATGAAGAATTTACCTTGAAAGATGGAAAAAATATTTCAAAGGCAAATATAAAACACGAACTGGTAAATCTAGTTCTCTACTCAAGGGAAACTAAAAGCTTGACAGATTCTTTGTTGGCTACGTTATATTTTCAACTGATAATAAGAAAATACAGATGAAAGAACTATGATTTCATGCAAGTCATGAACAACGTTACCATTTATTTGAGAAACATAATGTCTTTTGTTCAATGCATGAGTCTTATTACTGTATAGTTGTCTTTGTAAACATAGTGTCAGTGTATCTAAGAGCAAGAAATAGTTTTGTTTCTACAGTCTCAAATGCACATCATCCTTTTGATTTTCTTCATTTTAATGGGTTTTGAAATAATCATTGGGAAGTGGATCACAGCTGTAACTGCCAAGATGCAATTTGGTCAAAGAAGCTGTGTAGCTTTCATCTGTAATCAGAGCTGGCAATCTCAGAAACATAAAGATCTCATGTTTGCTGGGTGAGTACTAATAAAAACCACCAGAAGAGTTCAAACATCTATTTAATGCATGAGTTCATTTGGAGAACTATTCAAGACCAACTTATCAGGTGGTAGGTTAATGTTGAACATGATGAATACACACCAGCAGACCTATACACTGTCTATTTTCTCTCCTTGAAACAGTGACAATATTGCATCACTCTTTCTCATTATTTTTGGAAATACTGAAAACTGAAACACATTAGAGTGTCTGCTGCACTCCCAATTTGAACAAATTAGTATGAAAATGCCTGTCTCAGCTACGCATCAATACGGGAAGAGATGAGGGCTTTTATTTTTAGTAACCTTCATTTAACTATAACATATTAGTAGAAGTGGATAGGAAGAATAGCACTTAGTTAGATGGCTGCTGAGACCAGTGGGATAAGCTTCTAAAAACAAACAATGCTTTCAAATGGAATTAAAAAAAATCAATGCTTTAAGAAATTTAATTCAGTGTTAGAGTAAGTAATGATGGCAAATATAATAATGATGACAAGATGACTAATTGATGTCTTGGGGTCAAATAGATCTGAGTTCAAATTCAGGTTCATCCATCTCCTACTAGCTATATAACCTTTGATTAAGCTAATTAATTTTCTTAACATTTCTTTATCTATAAAATGGGACTAGATTGTATTTTTTTCATTGTGGGGCAAGGATTGAGACAATGTATAAAAGTGTTTCAGTACTATGCTTGGCACATAGCAAAAATCCAATGTTGGCTAAAAATGATATTAACAACAGTGATAAAAATGCTGGCAATAATAAGGAGCAGAAAGGGTTGGAAGGAGTACTCTGGTTTTAGGGGGCAGTAAGATTTATGGTGTTTCAAGATACTAAGATAAGATGCATATTAGTGATTTAGGGAAATGAAATCCAGTGTGGTGAATTTTGTATTTTAGTACCTGGAATTTCAGTCTGAATCACCAGCCCTGGGGATAGTGCATTCTCAGACAGAAAACCTGGTGACCTGTTTCTGAAAAATTAGAATAGTGGCAAGGATGGGATAGCGGAAGAGGTATAAGGACTCAAGTCATCAACTGACAAGGGGGAGGGTATTTTTTCATTTATGTTATTATCATTCTTTAGCTTTAAACTTCTCAATGAAATGAGATTACTTTGATGACTCAAAGAAAAAAAATGACCAAAAAAAGGTAAATAAATAAAAGGGAAATAAGTGACAGGCTAAAACAGAGGAATGAAAATATATTTTAAATGTTAGGTTATGTGCCTTAGTGCTTTTAATGTAAATACATGATATTTAGAGAAAATTTGAAGTATAGTTGTTCATTGCTTCAGCATTTCTACAGGCTTGTGGTAGAGCTCAGGAATGTAGATTTTTAACAAGCACCACGATTATTCTAACTCTCATGTCCTTGGGCCACACTCTGAGAAACACTGTCACGGACTTTATTACTTAAAGCAGAGTCCATGGACCAGCAGTCTCAGCCTCCCATGGAAGCTTGTTAGAAAGGCAGAATCTAAGGCTCCATCTCAGACTTACTGAATCAGAATCTGCATTTTAAAAATGCCTTCATGGTTTGTACACACACAGTAACATCTGGGAAACTCTGATCTAGATGCTTCTCAGTTCCTCAGGGACACTATGCTGACATAGGGGCCACAAATCCCCAGTTGTGGTGTGTCTGGTGGCACCTGGGATAGCCAACAGTTTTTTGCTTTCCTAAAGATGGAATGTTTGATCAATGACCTGATCCCAACCAGCTCTGGAATTCTTAGATTTTAAAAAGTATTCTAATATCAATTTCACCTAATATTAGTTTTTTTAAAAAATTTTTCTTCATCTTATTTATTTTCCCAAGCACCTTTCATTTCTCTGGTTTCCTTGTCAGCTTATACTGAGCTCCTTTTCAGAATAAAGCCTCCAAAATTGGACTTGATACCTTTCTTTGCATATAGTGAGAATTAATTCCTTCATATTTCCTCCACTCCTCATTTAGTTCAGAACTCATTTCTTTTTTCTTTTCTCTCCTTTCTTCAAATGTTCTCTGCCTGGCTTGCTATTTTATTCTTATTTTTTAAAACAAAAATTGTTCATGAATATTTAAAAAAATCACCCAACAAATAACCCCCAATAATGACTAAAACAAACATTTAACAGATTTTTCATAAATAAGATATAAGCCTAACAGAAAATATATGCACTTATTAATGAGTCATCACAAATGAGCCCAACCGCTGCTTTGTGGGTAGTGCTGAGGCTGGGCAGATACAGACAAGAAAACAGCAATCTTGTGGAGATTTCAGGTATATAAACTGTAAAGTTCTTTTGTTACATAAAAGTAGAATTGTAAGTCCTAGGAAATCAAAGTTCTAGGAAAATCTATCAATTATTCCACCAAAATAATGTTTTCTCTTTTCTCTCTTATTTTTTTCTTTCTTTTTTCCCCCTTTCCTTTTTCTTTTTCTCCTTTCTGCTTCTTCTGTCTCCCTTTCTTTTTTTGTTCCTTATCATTATCATATTGTTCTTTTTCCTTACAAAGTAATGGTCACAGAGTCACACATGCAATATAAGACAACTAATGAATACTGCATCTTGTTTTTTAAGTACTTAGTAATGATACTTTGATCACCCAGAACTCATAAAATTTGGATTGGATGAAATCAATTATGTGGACATCCTCAATAGAGTGAATTTTGTGTTTTGCACTTTTAAGCTCTGCATATGATACTTCTGATTCAGAGAGGGTTCTAAGGAGCAATCCATAGTTCTGAATTGCAGCTGGTTTATCACACTCAAGATTAATATATTATCTACTCTTACTGTTCTTGCAGCTATTTAAAAAACTTTTCTCAAAACTATTTAAAGAGGTTAAAATATTTAAAGTGACACATGTATTATCTATTTTACTGTTCTTACAGAACACCCTTTTCATTTAAAGAATGCAATGTGATATCCATAAGGGAGTTTAAAATACTTGAGATCATGAGGAATTTAAAAAAAAAAAAAGAAAGACAGAGAGATAAGTTTCTTCAGGGAAAAAGCAATACAGAAATTAACAGTAGTGGTTTCATAGAAACAGATCCAGCCAAATTCTTGTTTTGTGGAATGGCAAATAGAATTCCCAGTTCTTGGGAGGGGAGATAGGGGGCAGACTCAAATCTGGCGTACTGGGGAACTTACCAAGTTTCACTGATTCTAAGACACATATATTCCCCCACATTTTATCATCTCTAAATTAAGATAGCTCTGACACCAGATGGTCTGTTACTGTTTAACTGGTAGCACTTACCTCCTACCCCTTTTCCTAGTGGTACATAAAATAATGGTGTGGTTTACAGACAATGGCTATGGAGGTTCAGTGAAGGACAGATAGAGTGGTGATTTCAGTGATACTTAGATACATGCCAGCCCCTGTCCAAAATACTTGAGGATTTCAGCTGGTTATGTTGCTGATGCCAAAAATGTTATTAATAGAACTTAATTTACTTTGTAGCCTTTAACCAGGGTTGGGCACACATCAGGTTGTATCATTCACCTATTTCTTTGTTTGAATGTGTTTCGCAGAACTTTGGATTGTTGTGTTCTTTGCAGTTAGGTTTGCTAGCATCATCTATTGATAGGTGCTAGTACATGATCATGCCTTATGTCCACCCTGTTTCTGATCCTAATTTTTTAGCAACAGAACTGTATTTAGCTTTAAGTGGCAAGACCCATCTTAGTTAACAACAAGGCTACCTGAAGAATGAACAATGCTGTAATTAACAAATCTTTGCACTTATCAGAATCAAAGGATTCCACACCTGCTCCTTTGGTCACAGACTTACAATTTGTTCTTACCACTGGATTCTTGAGGTGTGCTTCTCTCAGGTTAAGCCTGTACCTGAGATGCTCTCCACCACATCTGAAACTATAGAGACTTTTGCTTGTCTGTACATCTTAAAGCGTGATGTTGAATGTTGGTGAACTGAGTTGTTGCTTTTTCAAATTGTCAGTCTCTGTGCCCCACACTGGAAATTTTTATGTTGGAAGAAGTCTCTTTTATATCTTTCTAAGTAACTACGAATTTTGATGTAGTTTAAAATAGAATGTAGAGAATATATATACCTTGGAGAGAAATTGCTGCATCATGGCTCTTGTGTACATTCACTTTAGTAGATATTGCCAAGTTGTTTTCCACTCTGGATTTACCAGCAGTATATGAAAAATTCATTTGTTCCATATCTTCTCAGTCTTTGGAATTGTCAATCCTTTTCATTTTGGCTATTCTTGTAGGTTGTAGTGGTATCATTGTGGTTTTAATTTGCATTTGATTAATGATTTATGTACCAGTTTAAATGGTAATTTGAATAGAATCCCCCCATTCACATCTTTCGTATGTTTCTTTTTTTTCTACTTAGTTGCTCATTTTTTAAATTGACTTAAAGAAACTATAGAAAAAATTTTTTGTTATATATGTTGCAAATATTTTCTCCTGTGTTATGGCTGGTCTTTTTATTCTCTTAATGGTTCCTTTTGATATAGCCAAATTTGTTAGTTTCCCTCTTTGTTTAGTGCTTTTGGGCTTCTTTTTAAGAAGACTTCTCCTATATTGACATCATGAAAGTATTCTCTGACATTATCTTCTGGAAGCTTTATAATTTTACAACTTATATTGAGATCTACATTGCACCTTGCTGTGGATCCTGACCTGTGTCACCTATCCCCTGTCCCTTTCCCCTATCCATTCCCCTATTCATTCCCTTTCCCCTGTCCATTCTCCCTTTAGGACCTTCTTCCAGGAGGATGCTGAAGTCTTTTTTGGGTATAACCCTGAACCCCCCTCCCAAAAAAGCCGCCTTACCCAAAGTTCTCTCCCTTCCCTAGGGACAACCTACATTCAGTGTCTGCTAAATGGATGGTAAAAATGTTTGGCCCCTTTGCTTAAATTGTGGACAATTTTGAAGGGTCAATTCAGCTTGGAGCAACTCATGTGATTGGTAGATGGCTTTGCTACAGCTGCATTGCAGTTCAGTCTTTACTTGGACTAATCTTCTTTTTTACTCCCACATAAATGTTGATCTTAATTGAGGACATGCCCCGATAAACCTGTTGCACACAAATCTTCATATCGTGGGGAATCTAGCCTAAAATGCAACTTGAAATGATGTTTATAAAAGGTGTCAAGTAAGGTTGTTTAGTTTTCCCTATGGATGCCCAGGTGACCTAGTGCCACTTATTGAAAAGTGGTTCTTTTCCCTTACCCTGCAAAATATCATAAATGTAGTGGCCATATTTGTCTGAGCTCTAAATTCTCTTCCATTTATATATGTATATTCTTGGGTCAACAAATATTCTTGGGTCTAAAATTTTGATGTGTTGATATTCTGATAGACTTGTTCTTTTCTTTTCTTTTTTTTTTAAAGATTTATTTGACAGAGAGAGATCGATCACAGGTAGGCAGAGAGGCAGGCACAGAGAGAGGGGGAAGCAGGCTCCCTGCTGAGCAGAGAGCCCGATGTGGGGCTTGATCCCAGGACCCTAAGATCATGACCTGAGCTGAAGGCAGAGGCTTAACCCACTGAGCCACCCAGGTGCCCCGACTTGTTCTTTTCTAATAATAGCAATTCTTAGCTTCTTCAATTGTTACACAAGTTTTAGAATCATCTATCAAATTCCAAAAAAAATCAGTTGTGATTTTATTTGGGTTGGATTAAATCTATATATTACAATTTAAGAGAAAGAACATATTTCAATATCAGGTCTTTGACCTATGTACATTGTGTACCCTTCCATTTATTTTGTTCTTCTTCAATGTCTGTCAGTAAGGTTTTATAATTATCTGCATAGAGTTATTGCACATCTTTCAGTAGATTTATTATTAAGTATTTTGTATTTTTATGCTATTACAGATGTTATATATTTAAAAATATATTTTATTTTTCATTTATGGCTGGTACACAGAAATATGATTGATTTTCTGTGTGTTGACCTCACATTAACTGCCATGCTCCTCACTTATTGACTTTAGTAATTTATTTGTAGACTTTTAAATATACACACTCATTTCACTGTTAATAATAGTAAGTTTTTTTTTTCTTTGCAGATTATTATTTTTTTTAATTTTCAGCATAACAGTATTCCTTGTTTTTGTACCACACCCAGTACTCCATGCAATCCGTGCCCTCTCTAATACCTACCACCTGGTTCCCCCAACCTCCCACCCCCCGCCGCTTCAAACCCCTCAGATTGTTTTTCAGAGTCCATAGTTTCTCATTGTTCACCTCCCCTTCCAATTTCCCCCAACTCCCTTCTCCTCTCTAACTCTCCTTGTCCTCCATGCTATTTGTTATGCTCCACAAATAAGTGAAACCATATGATAATTGACTCTCTCTGCTTGACTTATTTCACTCAGCATAATCTCTTCCAGTCCCGTCCATGTTGATACAAAAGTTGGGTATTCATCCTTTCTAATGGAGGCATAATACTCCATAGTGTATATGGACCACATCTTCCTTATCCATTCATCTGTTGAAGGGCATTTTGGTTCTTTCCACAGTTTGGCGACCGTGGCCATTGCTGCTATAAACATTGGGGTACAGATAGCCCTTCTTTTCACTACCTCTGTATCTTTGGGGTAAATACCCAGTAGTGCAATGGCAGGGTGATAGGGAAGCTCTATTTTTAATTTCTTGAGGAATCTCCACACTGTTTTCCAAAGTGGCTGCACCAACTTGCATTCCCACCAACAGAACACTCATGAAAGAAATTGAAGAAGACACAAAAAGTTTCTTTTTTAAAAAATTTTCTAATCATTATCTTTCCTTGTCCTGTTTAAGACCTCTATTAATTAATAGAATTCATGTTAGTGGTCATCCTCAATCTTGTAAGAAAAGTTTTCAGGTTTTCACCAATAAATATGATGTCTTCTGGAAGTTTATTTTCAAAGATATAAGTGTTGGTCAGTTTTTGTTTGCCCATCTATATTTATTCTCTGCCATCTCCACTCTCTTTCCTTGGTGCTTGGAAGCTGATTTGTGTGGACAGTGTCAGTAAAGCTCCTTTAGCTCCTGTAGTCCCACTGGGCTTAGCCAATAGCAGATTGGAGTATTTGTTCCTAAGGCTTTCTCCTGCCAGGAACAAATCCCTTCCTCCCTTTTTCCAAGTGCAGACAGATAGGTGTGCCATGTGCAGTTGATAACATTAACAAATTGCAGTCCTCTGATTGTGAGTCAGATAACCTCTATTCTGATAGTCACCAGGAAGTTGAAATGACATTCACCTCAGTCATTATGGTGAATGGTTGCCATATTTTCATCTTGGACTTCACCCTCTTAGACAGAGTCTCAAGTCTATCTCTGAGATAGACTTCTTCTAGCTGGGCTGCGGAGCTGGAAAATATTGTAGACTTGACTGTCAGTCTGAGGGACAAGTGGTATGGGGAAGATGGAGCATGTCTAGGAGGACCTGGGATCTTGATTTAGTTTAAAGGGTGCTCAGAATAGATTTCAGGAGAAAGAAAGATGACATTGGAAGATCCCTGTTTTTCTCTGGCCTGGTCCTGGTGGTGGTTGAAGAATTAAATTATGTGCATTTCTTTTGTTGACGTTGATTTGGTGACTATTATTGGAGAATTTGCTTAGCTTTCCTATGGTTATTTTTATTTATTTTGTAGTTATAATTATTAAATAACTTTTTTTAGCTCTTTAATACATCTCCCATTAATTATATTTTCCCATTTCTGGGACCGTATGTTGGTGCTCATTTCATCCTTTGAATAACAAATGGCTTGGCTAGGTAGCCCGACTGAAGCAAGTGAGGTGCCTAAAGACCAACTACAGTGACAACAAATGATGTAGTGACAGGGACACTGGCTATGCAATCAGAATTTGCATTGGGTTAATTCCTCTTCTTCCCCTGATACCATTTTTCATTTGAAATAGAAATAATGCTGCCCTATTTATCTCCCAAGATTGTTGTGAAGATCATATTAAATGGTATAGATGACAGTACTTGCTAAATTTCCGGTTCTAAAGGGATGTTAGGAGTTATTATTTTATCTAACCAGAAGGATAGGGAGAAGTAGGAGAAAGTTTTGACAGTTTATAGGTTAGAAATATATTCTTTGCATCAGTTTCTATTGCTTTGGTCCTGTTTCATTTTCCACTATATTCCATATATCGGCAACAGAAAGGTCCATTTCCTGAGGAGGTAGGAGGCCAGCTTGGGCATCTATGAGTTGTGATTTGATAGAGGCCCTGGGAAATTACCTGTATCACAGGGAAGTGTTTTCATGGTACCTGGGAGTCATTATCATCTCTGCTAGCTCTCTCCAGGTACTTAGTTCCATATGGACAGAGTGTGATAAAAATTGTGTTTCTGGGAATTACTGTACACAGATGTTCTCATGTATAATTGCTCCTAATTAGTCACTTGACGTTCAATAACACCTAAACCTTTTGGAGCATTCAGCCATTCTTGGGAAGAAATTATAGGTGCCTAAGAAGGAATCTTGACCCCTTTCATGATATTACCCATTTCATGAGCTCTGTAGACTCAACTTGTGATTACCTTTGATAGTGTGAGAATAAAATCAAAGGATCTCTTGATATCTTTCCATGAACTTTGACATGTGGGGGAGTAGTTTTTAAGGTTTAGCAAGTATTAACTGACTATTATGTGCTAGGGCATTACTTTGTACTAGGGAGAGAGAGCTAAGAACAGTTCTGCTCACTCAAGGAGCTCATGGTCTAATTTTACCCTTGGATGACTATAATAAAAAATAGGGGACCAGGACCATATGAGGAGCACTCTGTGAAGTGAGGATATGCTGACAGGTTAAGGACATCTTAAGAAAAATTTTTACGATGCACATCTTCTGAAGGGACCCTAGAAAGGGGCTCTTGCTTATGACTACATCTTTATTGGATATTAATCTTCTTGTAATGTTAAAAATAATTTCACTTGATATTGCTTATTTCCTTAGGCACATATATTCCTGTATATCCAGACCATTTTATGGAGCTTTATAAATCTCTGTCAAATCAGGGACTAAAATCACTTTAGCATTTTGTATTCTGAGCTACCATTTTCCATTTTAGAATTCATAAAAGTCTTTGATTCTTTTAAGACCAGAAAGTATCTTCCTTCAAGCAACAAAGAGCTATTTCCAAATATCCACAGTGACATTACAGGACATGTCTTTAACATTGTTTAGAAGAGGTTGTTGGGGCCATCTGTGTATTATTTTAGGGCTTGTAGTCTGTCAGTTAATGGTGCCCTTGTTCCTTCCTTTACATACTTTTTGGTATAATTCTCTCAGAGGTACTCTGCGGCTATCTCAGCCATGGTACTCCTGGCACAGGCTGATGTCTTTGAACTGCAGAGATCTGAAAGCAAGAAAGTTTATGTGATGCTCAACTAAGAGTTCAGGAATTCTCTTCTGCACTCATCCAAAATTTTTGAAACTTCTTTTTAATAACCAGCCTCTTAAAATATTGGGGAACATCACTGGTTTTCTTGATGCTTTGCACTTTACAATGTATCTTTTAAAGAAATAGGTTAAGATGTGAATTCTTAGATACTTGATGTATTATTCAGAACAAATTCGTTTGAAGGTGCATCGAGACCTTACCATCGGAGCTGCTTTTTCATGTTTCCTTTGTTTTAATTCACTCAGTGTTTGGGTCTTAGAGTCTAGAATTCATGGTGATATGCTTATCCTGTTGGGGAAAAAATGCGTTTTGAAATATCATTCAAAAAAGCAGAAGCCTTGCTCCTTTTCCTTTGTAGCCTTCATTTAAAGAACCTACTTAATTGAGCCTTCTTGGAACTGTCTTGTGACCTGAAATCTATGTCTGAACTGCTTCAGAACTCCCTGTACACTCTGCATCATTTAACCATTGCCATAAGCCAGGGCAAACAGACTCTCAGGATCCCACATTGTTATTCATGGAATAATGGCACTCATATCCTCAGAAGGGTTAAAATATTCCATGGGACTCTTCACACCTGGAAATTATTTCCTAATCTTTAAAAATTATACTCAATAATAATCTGGAATTTGGAAACCTTTGTAATTCTGTCTTTTGCATATTTGACTAATACCTTTGTCTGGTCAGGTTGCTATAACAAAATACCACAGATTGGGCAGTTGAAACAACAGAAATTTATATCTCACTGTTCTGGAGGCAGGAAGTTCAAGATCAAGGTGCTGGCAGATTCAGCGTCTGGTGAGAGCTCTCTTCCTGGTACAGATGGAGGCTTTCTTGCTTTGTCCTTACGTGGCCTTTTTTCAGTGTGTGCTCATGGGGAGACAGAATGAGGTCTCTTGTCTCTTCCTCTTTTTATAAGGACATTAATCACATCATGAGGGTCTCACCTTAATCATCTCCCAAAGACCCCACCTCTAAATACCATCACATTGGGGGTTAGGGCTTCAACATACACATTTGGAAGGATATGGGGAATAACACAAACATTTAATCTATAGCAACTAGCAAATAAAATGAAAGAGAACAAAATGAAATGGAGTCCTCATGTGCAGAAGTTTCTGAAAAAGTTGAATTGGACATAGCAGAAGAATGAAGAATATGCCTCATGGATATCAACATTGAAATGTTATGAAGTCAGGCTCAAGCAGCCTTCAAAATGTGTTTTGTTATGGCCCAGCATGGAGGCAATGCTTTTGACCTTGGTTCTTACTTTGCAAAATGATATATCCAGAACAGTATGATAACAACAACAACAAAAACCCCAAAAAAACCCCAACCCTCTGTGTTGGCTCCTTGCCTGAGAACACAACCTTGGAGTTATGTTGGCAAATCAAAGCAGTCAGCATGACGTCAGAAACCATGCTTCAGTCTGCAAGAGGTGATTGTGAATGGGAACAGTCACCAGGATCATTACACTAAGTGAAACCCATGCAATCTGACTTCCTGTGTGATAAAGAAAAACTGGTGGAAGCTGGATCTTTTCCCTCAAACAATGTGCCTGCCACCCACTTGGCTCTCTGCTTCCTTACAATAACATGTATTTGAGATGAAAAGTATAGATTGACTCTTTGCACCTCATTAAGCTCATCCTTCTGTCTTCCAAGCAGGAGTTTATGATAACTGGTAACTGCCTGAAATTTTGTCACAATCCACTGAATAAGTAATTTCAGTTTTTCAAAAAATACTCATAGCAGTATTGTATGAAAAATTTTATAGCCAAGTTTTGGCTTTCTTCACAAGGTTTCAGTGGTATAACCTGGAAGTAGCAGGGTTCAATCATTTCCACATTTGGGGTGTGTGTGTGTGTGTGTGTGTGTGTGTTGTGAGCGGTGGTTACGCTGTCCTGATACTTGGGAGTCATGGAAACAGCATGATTTGACTTGCTAATATATAAAGAGATATACAATATATATTATATATATTAATATATAAAATAGTAGAATTTAACAGAAGGATAATGTGGAAAAAATTCTGTCCTTGATTTTGCCTCTTCCTGTTTTGTGAACTTGAAAAAGTCACTTGGTTATTCTGATCTGGAATTCAATTTCCTCATCTATAAAAAGCAGGCTTGGATTAGACAATGTCTCAGCTTCCTTCCAACTCCAAACTCTAGTATGCCATGACTTTACCATTAAAGTCAAAGCTTCATGGAATAAATATGAACTTGGGAATCAGACAAACTTGGGTTTTTATCCCTGCTCTGTTTCTTATTTGCTGTGTGAAACTGGGGAAACTTCACCCTCCTAATGGCTCATTCCTTCACTTTAAAATAGGAATTCCAGCGTTCCCTTAGCATGGCTGGGAGATCTAAAACTATGTCAGATAGGTAGTATGGTACAGAGTAGGTGCTCAAAATTGGTGGTTATGATTATTAGTATTCTGAGAAAGATTGCTGTTCTTTCAGTTTAGCAGTGAGACTCAGGTAGAACTGAGCTTGGAGTGTGTGGTTAAATAAGGTGATTATTGGAAAGGAAAGATATCCTGGTAAGTGGTTTGTGACTCTGTTAATATTTGTGAAGTGTTTAGAATTGGAGACCCTATGTGTTTTATTTATTTTTGTTCTTCTTGATTGTTTAAGAAGGTGTTTCAAGTAAGGGCCCCCCTGTCTGTCTGCTGTCCTGTTCCCCGGCTGTCACAAAAGTACCTCAAGATTTATATGAGAATGATCAGTCCCACGAGTCACATAAATCCTATTTATTTACCTCTTTAAGTAGCTCCATTTCTTATGACACCTGAGCTTTATTCAAATTTTTGACACTTTATTGTTGCCCTGTGAGTCCACTCCACTATTAATAAATAATAGTTTTCATTTTTTGGCCTCTGATTATGCTGCTGCTTTTATTTTTATTATTTTATTATTTTATTTATTTATTTTATTATTACTTTATTTCCATTTTCACAAAAATCCTCCAGCACTTTTGTTACATGTTCCAGATGAAGAAACCAAGGCTTGAAAAGGTTGAGTGGATTATCAAATATTATTCAGCCTTGAATTTAGGGGAAATTCATGACTGTTTCTAAAATTTGGGTTGTTCCTACTAAGATTTACTACATCAAATCAAAACAACCATTCATTTTTTTTCTGTTTTTGTTTGTTTAAGTCATAAATTAAATTGAACTAAAGAGTTTGATATTCTGTACTTTGAGAAGTTTTCAGCTCTCTCTGAGAAAGCTAAAAACACTCTTTATAGGTTGTCTCCAAATTATCTTAAACATTGCTAACTGGAATCTTTTGCCAAATCAACTCCATTGTAGAGATGAAAGAAAAATATTTAAGTATTATACAGTAAATTGGTGGCTGAATAAGGATTCCAATTTTGGACTCTGAGTTTCCCATCTGCTCTTTAATCCCCAAGCTACCTGAGTTCTAAATTTATATAGAATCTGAATCTATATTGGTCTTAGAATAAAAATAAGAAAGGGAAAAAGGTACAGATTTAATAATGCCAGGGATTAGGATTTTAAACTTTTTTTTTTAACCTCAGAGTACTTTTTAGTTAGTTTTATACTTTCTTTGCCTCAAAATATAGGCAATTTTTTGCAGTTTTTTCAATTCATTACTATACATCATGTATTTTTAATGCTAATCATATTCTTTATGGCTCTTCACAAATCCTTAAAAGCCTGACTTGAACATAAAAGACAAAATGTAGATGAAGTCTATGGGTATCATTTGAGCTCTGTACATCCACATTAAAAAGGCTGTAATAATGATTATGAATAAATGCATTCAAGGAAGAGAAAGATGACAGACAGAACTGCCACTTCAACTAATAGAAGAAAATGATCAATGCCAACCCTGGTAGGTAGCAATAACAATAACCAATCCAAAGTATCAGAAAATTCCAGTGAATTGTAAAATATGGACTACTTCTTTTTGAAATATTTCCAAAACTTTTATTAGATTGAAAATGTGCTTTTCGAACAGGATTTTGCCCTTCTTTTATTTTTTTTAAAGATGTATTTATTTATTTATTTTTTCATATTTGCCAAAATATTTTTTTTATTAATTTTATTTTTTATAAACATATAATATATTTTTATCCCCAGGGGTACAGGTCTGTGAATCACCAGGTTTACACACTTCACAGCACTCACCATAGCACATACCCTCCCCAGTGTCTATAATCCCACCCCCCTCCCAACCGCCCTCCCCCCATCAACCCTCAGTTTGTTTTGTGAGATTAAGAGTCACTTATGGTTTGTCTCCCTCCCAATCCCATCTTGTTTCATTTACTCTTCTCCTACCTCCTTAACCCCCCATGTTGCATCTCCTCTCCCTCATATCAGGGAGATCATATGATAGTTGTCTTTCTCAGATTGACTTATTTCGCTAAGCATGATACCCTCTAGTTCCATCCACGTCGTCGCAAATGGCAAGATTTCATTTCTTTTGATGGCTGCATAGTATTCCATTGTGTATATATACCACATCTTCTTTATCCATTCGTCTGTTGATGGACATCTAGGTTCTTTCCATAGTTTGGCTATTGTAGACATTGCTGCTATAAACATTTGGGTGCGGTTCCTCAAAATGTTGAAAATAGAACTACCCTATGACCCAACAATTGCACTGCTGGGTATTTACCCTAAAGATGTATTTATTTATTTATTTATTTATTTATTTATTTATTTATTTATTTATTTATTTATTTATTTATTTATTTATTTATTTTTAGAGATAGGGAGAGTGCAAGAGAGGAGGAGGAGAGGGAGAGAGGGAGAGAAGCAGACTCCCTGCTGAGCATGGAGCCCAATATGGGGCTTGATCACACAGCCCTCAGATCATGACCTAAGCCGAAATCAAGAGTTAAGATGCTCAACTGACTGACCACCCTGCCACCCTGGATTCTGTCCTTCTTATGCTGCTTATAAGCAAGTGGTTTATAAACTAGAGATCTAGAAAACATACATCAAGCACAGTGTATCAATCTGGTTTCTATAGCAGTAATGCAATGTAATGAACAAACCCTAAATCTCATTGGCTTAACATAACAATTTCTTATTTCTTATTCCTTGCTCTGCTTGTCAGCTAGTGTGGTTCTGTCCCAGGCTGCAGGCTGAGTTCAAGTCTGCTCCAAAGATCTTTTGTCCTAAGGTCAGTAGTTATTTGAGTTACTTTTTCTTCTCATGGAGGATGTCATAATGTCAAAGGGGGCAAACAGATGCATGTGATGCTTATAGCTGGGAATTGACCATTTCACTTCCACTCACATATCAGGGAACACAGCTGTCACATAGCCGAGCCCCACTTCACTGGCACATTAAAATATTTGCTATGGTTCATCTCACAGTGAACCATGATAAAGATATGGAGGGATGAAACATTGAACAAATAAAATCCAGCACATGTAATGGCTAAGTGAAGCTTTCTGAAGACACCAAGAAATTAGACCCATAAAGTTTATAACACTGATCCGTGCTGTTTCTACCAACACTGGGACTTGACTGTTGTTTGTTGACTTCTCTGAAAATCCCAAGAGAAAAGGCGATGAGAAGGGAAATGAAGTTCCATTTGGTTGAGAGACTTGCATTCATGGCAGCAGAGATGATTTATTGAGATGTGCTACAGAATCAAGTCAGCCCCAGAATGTTGGAGTCTGTCTCTGAGTCTGTCAGCCCATGAGCTACTTTGCTCATTAGCATACGTACTCCTTGATTGCCTCTTAAGTTCGTGGCATGGAGCTTGGTGCTTTAGAAAAAAAAGGGAAGTAGTGAAAATTAGGAGAGAATTGAATAAATCCAGGTAGGAAAAGATGGTGTTTTGTAAAGGGAAAGTCAGGAGAGAATGGATGGGGTAAAGAGGGTTGATATTCAGGCACTAATGTTCCTGAGGAAGGAAGGAAGGAAGTTAGGGAATACCTACATAGGGGAGGAAAAAGATCTTTTTCCTTTGCCCTTCTAAATGAAGAGGCCCCAGATTAACAAGAGAAAAGCATACACATTTATTTAATGGAAGTTTTATGTTAGCTGGGAGCATTCATGAGGAGATGAAGGACTGAGGATGTGGTTAAACCTGAGTGTTTTTGTGCTAGGTATGATGAAGAGTCATGGAAAAATGTGATAAGACAGAAAAAAGTATGAGCTTAATGCAGTTCTGGAGAAACTGTGAGCACTGTTCATTTGGATTGCTTTTGGTGTTTCCGTGTCTTCAGAGATAAGGATACTCCTTTCCTGTTGGGGTAGGGAGGGTACCTCTCACTTGAGGTTGTGTGACCTGTCAGAAAATCCTGCCTGCACTTATCTTCTCTCCAATTCTTACAGCTCGAAATACTCAGTAGGCCAAGGTGCCAGATTTGGGGATAACTTGTCCTGAGTGCTGTCACCCGTGATTAGAATGGGAAGAGAGTGGTTCAGTCACTTAGCAAGTATTTACAAATATCTTTAGTATGCCAACTCAGGAAATATATCATGTGTCAGGAATACAAAGAAGAAAGACCCAGTCCTTACCCTCAAGTCTCTGAGAGGGGAAGTCATACAAGTGAACAGACAATTATTAAGCAGCCTTTTAAGTTCAGAGGTAATGGTAAACAAAAAGTCCTTCAAGAGTGCAATAAAGGCCTGTAGTGAAGACCTCAGAAGTTAGTAGAGACTTCTAGGAGCCACTGACATTATGCCAGGGTCCAGAAGGGCTTTAGATCATGACATAGGCTTTAACATAAAAATATAAGTGATGGCAGAGGAACAAAATTTATAAATAGTGGTAATGATCAAGGAATCTACGGTATTCCAAATTTATTTTATTTTACTTATTTATTTTTAAAGATTTTATTTATTTGACAGAGGGAGAGAGAAAACACAAGTAGGGGGAGCTGGAGACGGAGAAGCAGGCTTCCCACTGAACAGGGAGCCTGCCATGGTGAGGAGCCTGGATCCCAGGATGCTTGTGACCAGGACCTGAGCCAGAGGCAGACAGTCTTAACCACTGAGCCACACACAAACCCCAAGTATTCCAAATTTAAATTGAGGAGAGTGGAAGAAGGGATGGCAAGTCTGAAAACTTGGGGAACAAGCTGTGGGGGCCAAACCCTCCACTTCTCAGGCAGAAACCAGAAGTTGTGAGTTCCCTTCCTGGTGTGTGTTGCTGTGCTGGAGGTGGGGTTTATAGCAAGATTGTGTCTCAGCCTTTCCTACTCATTTTGATGTGCTTTTTGTTTGTTTGTTTTATTTGTTTGTTTTACAATTTATCCAGTGTTTTTAGATATAAGCTAGTTTCTGGATTTTTTTCACAGGTAATTGTTCCATATGTAGCTTTGGTTTTGGTGTGTCCCTGGGAGGGACTGAATTCATAAGCCTGCTATAGTTGCTGTCTTGAACCAGAACTCCTTTTGAAGTCACATTCCTTTTATTTATTTATTTTATTTATTATTTATTTATTGTTTATTTGCTTATTTGTGTATTTATTTATTTATCTATCTATCCAGTGTAATTAACATAAAGTGTTACATTAGTTTCAGGTGTATAATATAGTAATACAACAATTCTATACATTACTCAATGCTCATCATATATGTACTCTCTAATCCCCATCGTCTATTTCATCCCCTCCCCCACTTCCCTCCTGATAACCATCAGTTTGTTCTCTATACTTAAGAGTTTGTATTTTGGGGATGGCCGGATGCCTCAGTGGGTTAAATATCTCCCTTTGGCTCAGGTCATGATCTCAAGGTCCTGGGATCAGGCTCCTTGCTCAGCAGGGAGCCTGCTTTTCCCTCTGCCTGTTGCTCCCCCTGCTTGTGCACTCTCTCTCTCTGACAAATAAATGGATAAAATCTTTAAATAAGTGTCTTTTTTGGTCTCATTTTTCTTTGTTTGTTTTGTTTCCTAAATTCCACATATGAGTGAAGTCATATGGTATTTGTCTTTCTCTGACTTACTTCATTTAGCATTATACCCTCTAGATTCATCCATGTTGTTGCAAATGGCAAGATTTTATTCTTTTTTATGGCTGAAGAATATTCCATTGTATATATACCACATCTTTTTCGTCCATTCATATATCAGTAGACACTTGTGTTGCTTCCATATATTGGCTATTTTAAATAATGCTGCAATAAACATAGGGGTGCATTTTTTTGGAATTAGTGTTTTTGTATTCTTTAGGTAAAAATACCCAGTAGTAGAATTATTGGATCATAGGATAATTCTACTTTTAATTTTTTTTTTTTTGAAAACACAGAAAGGGAAATTAGAGAATCGATTCCATTTACGATAGCACTAAGAACCATAAGATACCTGGGAATAAACCTAATCAAAGAGGTACTTTTAAATTTTAGGAAAGCTCCATCCTGTTTTCCATAGAAAGTCACATTCCTTTTAAGTGTTATCTAAGATACACCCTGCCTCTTCAAGTGGTTTGCATATTCAACAAGAAGCTTGGTGTGTATTGCTCTTACCATTTTTTTTTTTTTTTACACATGAGATTTAGTGGAGTGGTATTGAAATATATTAGAGGTAAATGTAAGTGAATATAGTGAAATGGGTGAAAATGTGTTTTGTCATAGGTCTCTTTTAGAAAGATGCAGAAGAGTAAGCAAGCAGACATTTATGAGGCAAAAAAGATTATTAAAAGGAAAGTTGAAACAGACATTCATTTTTTATAAAGATGAATGGTGAAAATTATATAAATGAAACTAAATAAAATAAATGCAATTAATACATAGTAATATAATGTTAGTTTTAATAATCATACTTATAACAGTGACTCAATATATAGAAATCTTTTCACTGC
Organism: Lutra lutra; assembly: GCF_902655055.1. NCBI lineage: Eukaryota > Metazoa > Chordata > Mammalia > Carnivora > Mustelidae > Lutra > Lutra lutra. The sequence goes on along the minus strand of NC_062289.1, from coordinate 52,569,517 downwards.
TAAGGTCTTCAGAGATTGGCTTACACTCTTGGCAAGCATGCCATGGACTTGAATGTGGTTGTTTTCTGGGGTAACATGAATGTAACATAAATCAATTCGCAGAAGAATTTTATTATAGTTCATGAACATTTTTTTGTGGGACATAGTCTCAAATATATTCTGAGGAACATAAGGAAGGTCTTATCAAACAGATGGAATAAATATAGAAAAGTCTATTACTTTAAATAAAAAAAAGCAATCACTATATTGGAAACTGAATTGTCTGAGAACACATTAAACATATGAAAGAACTGGGCATTAATTAAATGCTGGTGTACAGGAGATATTAAAGATCTCATCCATGATAGCCTGTTTTATAGCTTAGCCTTTATTATAATATTGAAGGAAAAATGTTTCTATATAGGAACAAACAAACCCAAAACTTCCCACCCACCAATCTAATAAAAAAACAAAAACCAAATAGTCCTGTTGACTTTTTCCTGTTTTGTTTTACCATATCTTTTGAACATGGGGACTTAAAAGATATTTAGTGAATAAATAAGAAAAGGAAGGGGTGGTTAAAAAATATAGTAAGGAAATAAAGCATGAAATGAAGGTTTGGTGGAGATAATCTGTCTTAACATGACCTTAAATATGATCTTCCTACAAATTGAGAAGAAAAAGGGTTTTTTTGGTAGATTTCCGGACCTATAATTTAAAACCTCATTACATTAATATTTAACCACTTCACTTCACATCTGGGTTGCTTTTATTTCTCTCTGAATTTGAGCTGTTATGGCTTGAAGTTTGAAATATCATAAATATTGTGGTTTTAGTGCTTTTAGTTTCATAGCTATAAGTATGTTCAGAGTGCTTTTTCATTATGGGATAAGTTTATTGGGAATCTTCTAAATGCTTAATCATAGCTCAGGCAGCTTGAGGGGATTTTGAAAAAAATGAAAATAAATACAGAAAAATCTGGATAAAGGGGACACAATGGACTTAAAAATGTCAGAGACTAAAAATTTAATGAAAGGGAACACTTAATGTTGGATGGTTTGGGGCAGATTATAGAATCTTTACCATATGCAAATAATAGATATTTTAGTACACAGAATTGTGAACTGGCACAATTTGACAGCATGACCCTAGGATTTTGGAATATCTTGTGCCATCACCTCATTTGATTAATGAGGAAACATGAGAGCCTTTCCAAAGTCACAGAACTATTAGTGTGAAGGCCCTAGATTTTCCTTTTGTAATAGGTATAACATCCTTTCCTAATATGAACAGTTGGGTGAGAGACACCTGACTTGAGCATCTCCTAACATTCATCAAATACTTTGTAGGGGCTCTTGGGAGATTACTTCTCATATGCATGTCTAATGTCCTTGCCTGTAAAAATAAACATATTTTTTTTCTAAAAAACGCTAAAAAATTATAAAAATTAATGGGGAAAGGGCTCTAAAAAACACTGTCTCTTCTTTGCACAATTAAGAGATTAATTGAACCAGATGATAGCAAACATTACTTCTCCTTCTAAAAGAGACAGACCCACAATTCCTGAAAAAATGAGAACTTTTGTTTTCACTTTTCCTTGCTAACTTGAGTTCATCCTTCCAAACTCAGTACTTGGGAGTCAGCTCTTCTTTTCGCTCTTGGTAGGGGGTGGGTACAACTACTCCAAGCCCCCACAGTCACCTGTGCCTACTGCTCATAATTTCCTTGCTATGTGTATCAGTCTTCCTCCATTTAAATTTCTTTGATGTCGGATGCTATTTAATTTAACTTTGTAACCCAAATGCCTTGCACAGTATTTGGAACTGAGTAGGATCAAAACAAATATTTGTCAAATCAAAGAAAAAAAACTAAGATGTTTTCAGCATCTGAGTTTGCTGGTGACAATGGGCTAGCACTTAGACATGATGGTCAGTGTATGTGAGATTCTAGATTATTAAGGTAAATTTTAAGTGTAGAACTATCTCCCCTACCCTAGAATTAGATTTGAACTAGAATTGCCATTTGACCACCTGTCAAAGAAAAATTTCTGTTTAAAGTCAATTGTTTATATATGGTGGTAAATGGAGAATAAGACAGAGAAGGGGATACATGATCAAAGATAATAGAAGGGGAAAGGAAGGTGAGTTCAGGGTAACACTATTTATATGAACTGAATTTATAATCATCATTGCAATTAATATCATGATAATTATTTGACATCAAATTGTCACTAACATTTTTATGGGTATAGTAAATGCATTTATTCATGAATAGTGCCTATTTTCATCAGTTTTCTAATAAGCAAGGAAATAAATACATGCTTTATTTAACTTAATTGAATTTCCAGTTATATGTTAGAGTTATATTTAAAATGTAACCAGAAATTAATGCCAAGTAGAGAGAGGAGTTGAAGGAATTAAAAGTAAAAATTATGATGTTTAAAAAATACTCTTTTCTAGGGCTCAAATAAAATAAAGGTGATAAAAGCTAATGTATCATTGAAGATTCAATATTAATTGTAAGGACTTGACTCTTCACTGACTATTGAAGTAATTTATTAGAAAATAGATCAGACTGTACCACAGAGAAGGAAATTTTCAAGGCATCAGGTGGTAGTTGGACAGGATGACCTTTATTGTCCCTTCCAACCCAGAGATTCTGTAAATGGATGAAAACCCAATAATGAGGAAGGTGCTAATGACACACCATAGTGCCCTCTATTTTTAAAATGAATATTTTAAATGTCAATATGTTATTTGTTTTCAATGCCTGTAACTTTTATCATAAAAAAATTCATGTTACCATTTCTCATTCAAGCTTCTAATGATAGACTGTGACCTTTTTCTGGGGGGAAAAAAAAAAGGCAAGTCTGTCTGAATTCTTGTTACAAAGAAGTAATGCAAATGAAAGAGGTTCCAATTCCCCAAAGGCTGCTAAATGACACCCTCCAAGTATAACCTGCTGGTCTCCAGAGGGTAATTAAATTGCAGATCAGGAATATATCTGTGATTTATTTTAGGAGACCAGGCTGGAGAAAATAAAATACACCTGACCTTTAAGTTTTTAGGTTTGTAGGGGAATTATTAGTGAAGTTAGTTGTGACTCTAGATTTTCAGTATTTGGTAAGAAATTTCTATCAGGCTACAGTGCCGTTTGCTCTAATGGAATCTTAATGGTAAATTATAAACATAGAATAAGAAACTATACTGAAATTGCCCCAATAGTTTGCTGCACTAAGTGGAGCTATTATGACCCATTTATGAAGAAGTGTCCTTAAAATTTGTAGTTGTCTGTGCACATTGGCAAATAGCAATATGAAACTGATCAGGATAGAGGAAGTCCCTCCAAACGTGGCAAATGGGCAGAGGAGAGCAATCCTTAGGTGAACTAGTTTCTACTATCTGTTTTTGGTCAACTTTACTAAACTTTACTAAAATGTTTATATTGCACACATTGGTTGATCTTTTAAAAGAGTTTAAAATGTTTAATTTTATGAACTTGACATTTTGCTATTTTATTCTCCTTCTTAGATCAGAGTATTTGGTTAGACGCCACCTTTAGCTCATTGAATATGAAAACTTTATTGTTTTTTTTCGTAGGTGTGTGGGAATCTATAATGTAAATTTGGAAGCAAATTTTTATTTTACTAAATCCATTGAAGTTTTTCTTTGTAGGTGGCCTAGGGGATATGAGGAGGGAGATTAAGAAAACAGATGTTTGCAATTTAAGGACACATCTTACAGATAGCAGCTTGCAGAACTTTTAGGTGTGGATGACTTCTTTGCATGTTACAGGATACCAAATCAAATATTGGCTTTAGGAAAGAGAATTGTGATTTCAGTAAATCCAAGTTTTGAATCCATTTAGTATGGGATAGATTAAAAAACTGAGCATTCTCCATCTTGAGTTTAAGAACAACAGAATTCTGCATGTTAAATTCCTTTCACGGGAAACTGAGTCCATGAGATAACTGTGTGTGGAACGTGAAAGAGAGGAGAAAATTAGGGAAAAATGTCAGTCTTTTTTTTGTAAATAGATAACAGGAATGAAAATAATTAAAATTTAATATTTAATTACAGTCAGCCCCAACTCTAGCCCAGCTTAATAGACTTGCACAGTTCTGACCTGATGTGAGTATCAGGAGGAAAGGGTATATTATGGAAGATGGTAGCTCTGGGGTACTCCTAATTTAACACCCAAGTGTTCCTAAGGGGGAAAATTGAAATTGTAAGAAATGTAATAGAAATGCAAAAAAATAAGCAAAATAAACTATGTAAATTGTGAAACATACTCCACAGCTCAGTTTACTCTGTGATAAGGTAACAGTTACAGATTTTCCATCTAGCTAATAGAGGGATCTACCTCATCATGTTAAATGATCTCTGTCTTCTTCCCTTACAATTATGGTTTTTTTTCATGCTTACATCTATGTTCTAAGTGAGAATGTCCAAATTAAGCTACTGCTGTTACTGATGTTGCTTTAGCTCCCACAAAGGAATCTAGCACTTCCTATGTGATAAGTCTGGACTAAAGAAAGCCTTTACAAAAATTTAAGTTCTTTGACTCTCTCAAAAATCCTATAAAGTCAGTAGTTTCATTAACTTCCTTACATGATTGAGAAAACAGAGGCTTAGAAGGGTTTGAGGCAGACAGTTCAGCTGCTTAACCCATGTCTTAACTACTGTTCCATAGTTCCTCTAATTTTAATGACATTTGTCTGTAGAAGATTTAGAGGTTTAAAGACCCTTGTCTCAACCTCACTGTCAAGACTCAGTCTGGACCTCTGCTCCTACGATGCCGTTTCCTGGCTTGTTTCATACCATACACGACATCTTACACTTGATTTCTGAGCCTGGCTGTCATGAGAAGACTCTGTGCTCTCCTCTTCCCAGGTTGAACCCATAATGTATGTAGTCTATTAATTATTAATTAAACAACTATTTGCATGCCTGCTATTGGATGCTAATTTTGGAGTCCCCAAAAATGGGTAACACCCAGCCCCTGTGATTAAAAAGGGGAAGTGAAGGGACAGGAATATAACTTAACAATAAAGTTATTGTTATTGTTCATTATCTTCTTATTGAAGAGGAGTTTGTTGGTATGACATCCAGACTGCCTTATTTTTTTTTTAATTTTTAAAAAAGATTTTATTTATTTATTTGACACAGAGAGAGAGAGAGATCACAAGCAGGCAGAGAGGCAGGTGGGGGCGGGGTGGTGGGCAAAGGAAGCAGGATCCCCGCTGAGAGGAGAGCCCAATGCCGGATTTGATTCCAGGACCCTGAGATCATGACCTGAGCCAAAGGCAGAAGCTTAACCCACTGAGTCACCCAGGCACCCCTGCTTTAAATCAGACTGCCTTATTTTTTTCTGGCAGATGTTCTGCTTTAAGCTGCTTATGCCTTCCTAGCTTGACTTTTTTTTTTTTCTTTACTTATAGCTCTAGGATTGCATTGAGATTCATTTACTAGTTTTTTCCCCACCTGTGTTTAGAACCAACTGATATGGACATAGAGATCCAATACATGGAGATAAATGTTTTATAATGTCTATAAAGTTATCTGGAGATTGTATCTGAGGTCAACCAAATGAGTTTTTGAATACACCCTCAATGCAACGGGCAGCTCTAGGAAACCACAGACCAAAGGGCCAGGCTCCTGCTACTGCACAGTAGGGAGAAGACCGTACATATTCTCTCATCTAATATACAGATCATGAAGGATGCAGGAGAAGAGCTGGGCATGGCTGGTTTATTCTAACACCCACAATTAGAGGGAAGGGTGAAGGGTGGTAGAGAGAGCCCAGAATAATCATCTAGTGGAGGTTTCACTGCACAGACACATGAAGAGCAAGAAACAAAGGTTCCCTCCAACACATGAGTTTGGATTGAAAAATGTGGTTAAAAGATCTCAATCAAATGAAAAGCCATATACAGAAATAGGCAATTCTTATATAGGGAGTTTTCTTTTTTTCCCTCTCTTTTTTTTTCCAGATTTATTGAGGTATAGTTGACAAAATCATAAGATATTTAAAGTATACAGTAGGATGATTTGATTTATGATACATTATGAAAGCATTTCTTTCACTGAATTAGTACATCCATCACTTTATATATTAACCTTTTTTTTTTTTTTTTGGTGAAAACATTTAGGTTTTACTCTCTTACCAAATGTCAGTTTGTACAATATAGTGTTACCAATTACAGTCACCATGTTATATATTAAGTTCCCAGACCTTAGTCATCTTATAACTGAAAGAAAGTTTATACTCTTTACCAACCTCTCCCTGTCCGTGGCAACCACTTTTCTTTGATTCTGTGAGTTCACCTTTTTTTGTTTATTTGCTTTAGAGTCTACATATAAGTAGTACCATGTGGTATTTGTCTTTGTCTGGCTTATTTCATGTAGCATAATGCCTTCCAGTTTCATCCACGTTGTCACAAATGACAGGATTTCTTTCTTTTTAAAGGCTGAATGATATTCCATTATGTCTATGTATATATACCACACTCCCATATTCACTGCAGCATTATTCATAATAACCAAAGAAAGAAAACAAACTCTTCATTTGTTAATGGATACTTAGGTTGTTTTCATACCTTGGTTATTGTGAATAATGCTGCAGTGAACATGGGAGTGCAGATATCTCTTGAGATAATGATTTTGTTTCCTTTTAGTATATAACCAGAAGTAGAATTGCTAGATCATATGGTAGTGATAGTTCAGTTTTCAATTTCTGAGGAAACTCCATACTATTTTCCATAGTGGCTGTACCAGTTTACATTACAGGGAGGCTAGTTTTATAATGCAGGTCCCAATGTTGTAGAATGCATCAGAGATAGAGTCCCAGAAGAGGTGACACTAGTTGACTTTTGAGGAAGGAAGATGAGTTTGCTGGGTCCAGACAGCTGTTTACTGCCAATCCTGCATTGATAAATTCACCACTAGGTGGACTTTACTACCACAGCCTTTTCGATTCCAAGCCAGGTCTGAGAGTAGGGTGATAGCTTACTTCATCCCTTGAGTGTGCTCATAGAATGTTATCCTGTTCTTGGAGGAGTTTATCCATCATGGAGCCTGTCAGATAGTTTGGTAGGCTTAGCATTTCAAATTTATATGAACTGAAAGCATTGAGAGGTTTGGAGAATAAATCCACATTTCTTAGTTTTGTTTGGCATTTTGAAATCCTTTGCCAGAGCAGATTAAAATTACATTTACCACTTGGATTCATTATGCTGACTTTTTCGTGAGGAATTATTCTTTTTGATAGTAGTGTGCAATAGTTTTTAAGATGTTTTCCTATACATTAGTTCATTTATCTTGACAGCAAATCAATAAGACAAGGCAATAGTTCTTTTCTCCATTTTACAGAAGTGGATGTTGACATTAGAGACGTTAAGGTGTATCTCTTAGACCAGTGCTGTCCCAAAGAAATCTAAGGCAAACCAGATATTTAGTTTTAAGTATTTTGAGTGCCACATTAAACAAAGTAAAAATAAGTAGGTGAAATTAATTTTAGTAATATATTTTATTTAACCCAATGTGTCCAAATGTTGTCATTTCTGCATGTAATTAAACTAAGAATTGTTAATGAGATACTTTATATTGTATTTTTCTTTCTCAGTCTTTGAAATCCAGTGTGTAATTTATACTTAAAGCAGGTTTTAATTCAGACTAGCCACATTTCAGGTGCTTACTAGCCGTAAGTGGCTACTGGGTCTACCATATTAGACACTACAGACTTCAATAAAAACTGTACTGCTGGGGCGCCTGGGTGGCTCAGTGGGTTAAGCCTTTGTCTTCGGCTCAGATCATGATCTCAGGATCCTGGGATCGAGCCCCACATTGGGCTTTCTGCTGAGCAGGGAGCCTATAGCCTCCCACACCCCCCGCCTTCCTCTCTACTTGTGATCTCTCTCTGTCAAATAAATAAATAAAATCTTAAAAAAAAAAAACCAAAAACCTGTACTGCTGCCTTTTCGACTATACATTGTATTGACCTACTGTTAGTCTGACTAATGGAGTAGGGTTGTATTTTCAAGAGTTGTGATAAATCTAAATAACTTCATATACAAACTTCTTGTTGTTTTCCCTGAGAACATTATTTACCTTTGTATCACTTGATTATTTCCACAGATGTGGTCTGTGTGCCCTGGAGTAGTATTCCCTAATAGAGGAATTGACAGAAACACACAGATAATGAAAAGAGCTCTAATCAACACTCCTTGAGCAGCCAGTTAGTAGTGAGTAAGTTCACCTTTGTATGTTAGGAATGAGAGAGCCTACCCAATAATCTCAAATTTGTGTGAAAATGCTTATATAAATGGATTTGCATAAAGAAAACATTCTAAATGAAATTAAGAATTTACATCTAATCTTCCTCTGGCATCATTCTTTGTTTGGCCCTACTATTTTCAGTCTGTGTAGGCCAAAATTTCATTTCTATTGATTGTTTAGTGTGGGTGGAATAGGTTGGCAGGCATTTTTAGTGACTAAATGAAAGATATGCCTTCATGAGATTCATCCTCTGTTTTCCTGAAATAGCAACTCTACATTTTCCAGGTAGCTAAACGGAAAAATCTTAGCCACTCTAGACAGCTGCTTCAGAATTTTATTTCTGTAGAGATTCAAAGATCTGTAAATCTTAGATTTTCAGACATGTAAGCATACATGTATGCTTGATTCTAGGGGGCTCTATTCCTTCCCTTCAGAAAACCAAAACCAAAATAAAACAAACAAATCCCAAATACTTTTGTTGAAAAAAACTTCCAGAGAGAGAACATTTGTAAGCTCCATATAAAATAAGAGCCCAATGTTATCCAGTCCTTCAGGACTAATTACTGAACTTTACTTTCTCTTAGTGTTTATTCTACAAAGCTGGCCTTTTGTGCCATTGCCAACCATCTGTAGTCACTTGCTCAAACTAATGCATTTCATGAAATCTCTAATTCCCCTAATTAGAGGTAACATTTTCTTCTCCTGGTTCCCATAATACTTTGCTTATATATTTTTTATTAATAATTTTATGAACATATAATGTATTATTTGCCCCAGGGGTACAGGTCTATGAGTCGTCAGGCTTACACATTTCATAGCACTCACGACAGCACATACCCTCCCTAATGTCCATAACCCAGCCACCCAATCCCTACCCCACACCTTCCAACAACACTGTTTGTTTTGTGACATTAAGAGTCTCTTATGGTTTTTCTCCTTCCTGATCCCATCTTGTTTCATTTTTTCCTTACCTACCCCCCAAGGTCCCCTGCACTGCCTCTCAAATTCCTTATATCAGGGAGGTAATATGATAATGTCTTTCTCTGATTGACTTATTTCACTCAGCATAATTCCACCAATGTCATCACAAATGGCAAGATTTCATTTTTTGATGGCTGCATAGTATTCCATTATATATATACACACCACTTCTTCTTTATCCATTAATCTGTGGATGGACATCTAGGTTCTTTCCATAGTTTGGCTATTGTGAATATTGCTACTATAAACATTTGGGTGCATTTGCCCCTCTGGATCACTACATTTGTATCTTTAGGATAAATACTCAGTAGTGCGATTGCTGGGTTGTAGGGTTGCTCTATTTTCAACTTTTTGAGGAACCTCCATGCTGTTTTTCAGAGTGGCTGCACCAGCTTGCATTTCCACCAGCAGTGTAGGAGGGTTCCCCTTTCTCTGCATCCTCGCCAACATCTGTCATTTCCCAGCTTGTTAATTTTAGCCACTCTGACTGGTGTGAGGTGGTATCTCATTGTGGTTTTGATTTGTATTTCCCTGATGCCAAGTGATGTGGAGCACTTTTTCATGTGTCTGTTGGCCATGTGGATGTCTTCTTTGCAGAAATGTGTGTTCATGTCCTCTGCCCATTTCTTTATTGGCTTATTGGGTGTTGGGTGTTCAGTTTGAGAAGTTCTTTATAGCTTTTGGATACTAGCCCTTTATCTGATATGTCATTTGAAAATATCTTGTCCCATTCTGTCAGTTGTCTTTTGGTTTTATTGGCTGTTTCCATTGCTGTGCAGAAGTTTTTGATCTTGATGAAGCCCCAGTAGTTCATTTTCACCCTCACTTTCCTTGCCTTTGGTGATGTTTCTAGGAAGAAGTTGCTGTGGCTGAGGTTGAAGAAGTTGCTGCCTGTGTTCTCCTCAAGGATTTTGATGGATTCCTGTCACACATTGAGGTCTTTCATCCACACACATCTATTTTTGTGTGTGGTGTAAGGAAATGGTCCAGTTTCATTTTTCTGCATGTGGCTGTCCAATTTTCCCAACGCCATTTATTGAAGAGACTCTGTTTTTTCCACTGGACATTCTTTCCTGCTTTGTCGACGATTAGTTGACCATAGAGTTGAAGGTCTATTTCTGGGCTCTGTATTCTGTTCCATTGATCTATGTGTCTCTTTTTGTGCCAGTATCATACTGTCTTGAAGATTACAGCTTTGTAATAGAGCTTGAAGTCCAGAATTGTGATGCCATCAAATTTGGCTTCCTTTTTCAACATTCCTCTGGCTATTCGGGGTCTTTTCTGGTTCCATATAAATTTTAGACTTATTTGTTCCATTTCTTTGAAAAAAATGGATGATATTTTGATAGGGATTGCACTAAATGTGTAGATAGCTTTAGGTAGCATAGACATTTTCACAATGTTTGTTCTTCCAATCCATGAGCATGGAACATTTTTCCATTTCTTTGTGTCTTCCTCAATTTCTTTCATGAGTACTTTATAGTTTTCTGAGTACAGATTCTTTGCCTCTTTGGTTAGGTTTATTCCTAGGTATCTTATGGTTTTGGGTGCAATTGTAAATGGGATTGGCTCCTTAATTTCTCTTTCTTCTGTCTTGCTGTTGGTATATAGAAATGCAACTGATTTCTGTGCATTGATTCTATATCTTGACATTTTACTGAATTCTTCTATGAGTTCTAGGAGTTTTGGAGTGGAGTCTTTTGGGTTGTCCATAAGAAGTGTCATATCATCTACAAAGAGCAAGAGTTTGACTTCTTTTTTGCGGATTTGGATGCCTTTATTTCTTTTTGTTGTCTGACTGCTGAGACTAGGACTTCTAGTACTATGTTGAATAGCTGTGGTGATAGTGGACATCCCTGCCATGTTCCTGACCTTAGGGAAAAGCTCTCAGTTTTTCCTCATTGAGAATGATATTTGCTGTGGGTTTTTCATAGATGGCTTTGATGATATTGAGGTATGTGCCCTGTATCCCTACACTTTGAAGAGTTTTGATCAAGAAAGGATGCTGTACTTTGTCAAATGCTTTTTTAGCATCTACTGGGAGTATCATATGGTTCTTGTTCTTTCTTTTATTATGTATCACATTGATTGATTTGCGGATGTTGAACCAACCTTGTAGCCCAGGAATAAATCCCACTTGGTCGTGGTGAATATCCTTTTAATGTACTGTTGGATCCTATTGGCTAGTATTTTGGTAAGAATTTTCACATGTGTGTTTATCAAGGATATTGGTCTGTAATTGCCCTTTCTGATGGTGTCTTTGTCTAGTTTTGGGATCAAGGTCATGCTGGCCTCATAAAATGAGTTTGGAAGTTTTCCTTCTATTTCTATTTTTTGGAACAGTTTCAGGAGAATAGGAATGAATTCTTCTTTAAATGCTTGGTAGAATTCCCCTGGGAAGCCGTCTATCCCTGGGCTCCTTTCTTGGGAGATTTTTGATGACTGCTTCAGTCTCCTTACTGGTTATGGGTCTGTTCAGGTTTTTTATTTCTTCCTGGTTCAGTTTTGATAGTTTATACATCATCCATCTCTTCCAGATTGTCAAATTTGCTGGCGTATAGTTGCTCATAATATGTTCTTATAATTGTTTGTATTTCTTGGTGTTGGTCGTGATCTCTCCTCTTTCATTCATGATTTTATTAATTTGGGTCCTTTCTCTTTTCTTTTTGGTAAGTCTGGCCAGGGGTTTATCAGTATTATTAATTCTTTCAAAGAACAAGCTCCTAGTTTTGTTGATTTGTTCTATTTTTTTTTGTTTGTTTGTTTCTATTTCACTGGTTTCTGCTCTGATCTTTATTATTTCTCTTCTCCTGCTGGGTTTAGGCTTTCTCTGTTGTTCTTTCTCCAGTTCCTTTAGGTGTAGGGTTAGGTTGTGTACTTGAGACCTTTCTTGTTTCTTCAGAAAGGCTTGTATTGCTATATATTTTCCTCTCACGACTGCCTTTGCTGTGTCCCACAGATTTTGAACCATTGTGTTTTCATTATCATTTGTTTCCATGAATTTTTTCAATTCTTCTTTAATTTCCTGATTGACCCATTCATTCTTTAGAAGGATGCTGTTTAGTCTCCATGTATTTGGGTTCTTTCCACATTCCCTCTTGTGACTGAGTTCTAGCTTCAGAGCATTATGGTCTGAAAATATGCAGGGAATGATCCCAATCTTTTGATACTGGTTGAGACCTGATTTATGACCCAGGATCTATTCTGGAGAATGTTCCATGTGCACTCGAGAAGAATGTGTATTCTGTTGCTTTGGGATGGAATGTTCTGAATATATCTGAGATGTCCATCTGGTCCATTGTGTCATTTAAGGCCTTTATTTCCTTGTTGATCTTTTGCTTGGATGATCTGTCCATTTCAGTGAGGGGAGTGATAAAGTCCCCTACTATTATTGTATTATTGTCAATGTGTTTCTTTGATTTTGTTATTAATTGCTTTATATAGCTGGCTGCTCCCATGTTAGGGGCATAGATATTTAAAATTGTTAGAGGGGCGCCTGGGTGGCTCAGTGGGTTAAGCCGCTGCCTTCGGCTCAGGTCATGATCCCAGGTTCTGGGTTCGAGCCCTGCATCGGGCTTACTGCTCAGCAGGGAGCCTGCTTCCTCCTCTCTCTCTGCCTGCCTCTCTGCTTACTTGTGATTTCTCTCTGTCAAATAAATAAAATCTTTTAAAAAAAATTGTTAGATATTCTTGGTGGACAGAACCTCTGAGTATGATATAGTGTCCTTCCTCATATCTTATCATAGTCTTTGGCTTAAAATCTAATTGATCTAAGGATTGCCACCCCACTTTCTTTTGATTTCCATTAACATGGTAAATTGTTTTCCACCCCCTCACTTTAAATCTGCAGGTGTCTTCGTGTCTAAAATGAGTTTCTTGCAGACAGTGTATTGATGGGTTTTGTTTTTTTTAATCCATTCTCATATCCTTTGTCTTTGGATTGGGGCATTTAGCCCATTTACATTCAGGAAACTATTGAAAGATAGGAATGTAGTGCCATTATATTGCCTGTAAGGTGACTATTACTGTATATTGTCTCTGTTTCTTTCTGGTCTACTATTTTTAGGGTCTCTCTTTGCTTAGAGGACCCCTTTCAATATTTCCTGTAGGGCTGGTTTTGTGTTTGTAAATTCCTTTAGTTTTTGTTTGTCTTAGAAGGTTTTTATCTCTCCTTCTATTTTCAATGATTACCTAGGTGGATATAGTATTCTTGGCTGCATATTTTTCTCATTTGCTGCTCTGAATATATCATGCCAGTTCTTTCTGGCTTACCAGGTCTCTGTGGATAAGTCTGCTGCTAATCTAATATTTCTACCACTGTACGTTAGAGAGTTCTTGTCCCAAGCTGCTTGCAGTATTTTCTCTTTGTCACTAAGACTTGTATCTTTTATTATTAGATGATGGGGTGTGGACCTATTTTTATTGATTTTGAGGGGGATTCTCTGCACCTCCTGGATTTTGATGCTTGTTCCCTTTCCCATATTAGGGAAATTCTTTAGTATAATTCGTTCCAATATACCTTCTCTTCTTCATTTGGAATCCCAATTATTCTAATATTGTGTTGTCTCATGGTATCACTTATCTCTCGAATTCTCCCCTCATGGTCCAGTAGTAGTTTTTCTCTCTTTTGCTCAGCTTCTTTATTCTCTGTCATTTGGTCTTCTATATCACCAATTCTCTCTTCTGAGTCATTTTTCCTAACAGTAAGAGCCTCCATTTTTTATTGCACCTCATTAATAGCTTTTTTGATATCAGCTTGGTTAGATTTTAGTTCTTCATTTCTCCAGAAAAGGATTTTATTTCTCTAGAAAGGGATTCTCTAATATCATCTGAGCCTTTTTTGAGCCCAGGTAGCACTTTGAGAATCATCATTCTGTCCTCTAGATCTGACATATTACCAATGTCTGTATTTATTAGGTCCCTAAGCTATCGATACTGCCCCTTCTTCTTCTTCTTCTTCTTTTTTTTTTTTTTTGTGGTGAGTTATTCTGCCTTGTCATTTTATCCAGATAAGGATATATGAATGAGCGAATAAAATATATGATAACCAAATCGGAAGAGACTCAAAACCAGGGAGAAGAAAGGGGAAAAAAAGAAACAAAAATAAAAAAATTAAAAATAAAAAATTATATATATATATATATATATATATATATATATATATATATATATAATAGGCTGGTGAATAGAACAGAGCCACCCACTTGGTTTTGGGTGTATTTTGGTCTCTTAGAAGAATCTACCTCCCAAAATTTTAAAGAAAGAAAAACTTTTATATATACCAAAATAAGGGTAAATATGATGAAGAGAAGGAATAGACTGTAAAGATGAAAATTATAAAAAAAATTCTAATAAAGGAATTGATAAGATAAGTTGGTTGGAAAAAAAAAGGGGGGGAGAACATGCATAGGCTGGAGACTAGAACAAAGCCCTGTGCTAGATTTAGGGTATATTTTGATCTATTAGAAGAAATTGTTTCCCAAAATTTTTAGAGAAAAAAACCTGTATGTATACAAAAAATGAGGTTAAATACAATGAAAGGATTAAAATATGACTATAACAATGAAGGTTTAAAAAGTTTTTTTTTTTTAGAAAGGTATTGTTAAGATAAACTAGTTAAAAAACCTTAAAAGAAGAAAGAGGAAAAGTTAAAAAGAAGAGAATAAGAAAAAAAAATTAAAAATATTTTACTTTGCAAAACTAAAGGATCATGGGGATAAAGCCATGAATTCTCTGCATTGGTTTCCCCTATCTCTGGAGGTCTGCTCTTCTCCTTGATTAGAGAGCTTGGTTTTGGCTGGATGTTCTTGCTGATCTTCTGGGGGAGGGGCCTGTTGCAGTGATTCTTAAATGTCTTTGCCCAAGGTGGAATTGCACCACTCTTTCCAGGTGCCAGGTTAAGTAATCTGCTCGGATTTGCTCTCAGGAGCTTTTATTCCCTGAATGCTTTCCATAGAGCTCCACAGGAGGAGAATGAAGATGGCAGCCTCCCAGTCTCTGACCTGGAGGAGCTGAGAGCTCAGGGCCCCACTTCTCAGTGTGCGCTCAGAGAAAAGCAGTCAGTCCCTCCCATCTGTCTGGTCTCCTGGCGTGCTCTGTGCTCACCTGGCTTGTGACTGAGCATTTCTATCTCTCACAGACAGCCCGATTTGGAGTCTCCAAACTCAGCAGATTCCTACCATGCTGCTCCTCCCGGAGGAGAAAGGTGAGTCTCTCTGGATCTACCATTTGTGGGGTACCTGCTTGAAGAGCAGTGGTCTGACTGTGCCTTGGATCACGGTTTAAGGGAACCCCAATCTGAAAGCTCAGTCTTTGGCTCCATCTCTGTAGCCATTCCCCCACTCTGATACTGGGAGCTCTGCCACACTCAAACACCCCTGATCTTTCTGTGACCCCCCAGGGACCTGAGACCACTCTGTGCCCTCAAGGCTCCACCCCCACTTAGCCTCTGGAGAGATGTGCCTCAGTGTAGCACACTTCTAAAAGTTCTTATCTTGTGCTCTGCTGCTCCACCCCTTGCCGTGAGCCAGCCTCACCCCCATGGTCTGTCTTCCCATTGCTTCGGATTCACTCCTCTGCACATCCTACCTTTTAGAAGGTGGTTGATTTTCTGTTCCTAGAATTGCTGCTTTTCTTCTCTTCTATCTCCTGTTGAGTTTGTTGGTGTTTGGAATGGTTTAATCACTATCTAGCTGAACTCCTGGGACCTGATGTCATTTCAGTCTGCTACTCCTCTGCTATCTTGCTTCTCTCCCTACTTTGTTTCTATTTCTGCTATAAAAATAATTGCCTTGTTTTCTATGTTATATTAGGTTGATCCAAATGTGAATGCTGTTTTTGTAGATTAAAAAAGTTCACTTTCATATGCTTCAACCTACTGTAATTAACTTAAAGAATTCTCAACACATACACACACACACACACACACACACACACACTCTCTCTCTCTCTCATACATATCTGTGGGGCAGAATCTGTCTCAGGTTAATTTCTGAATATCCCATAGCAATCTTGGCCATAGTAGCCCTTGAATAAAGGTTTGTTGAATTGAATTGAATGTAATAAGAATGGAATGGATGTTGGGGAAATAGAATCATATAAATCATCATCTTCTCCATAAAACTCATAGGTAGCATGTGCCTTGCAGGTTTTAAATTTCTAAGAAACTGAGAGCCTTCAACCTGATGCTCTGATATGTTGATTTAAGTAGAGAATATCAAAAGAATTGGAAGTAAACAAATTCCAGAATTTAGAAAATGCTAGTTATAAGCAGGGAAGCTATTGTATTGCTGATAAATGGGTTGTATGTGCGTGTGCTATCTTTCTTTAAATTTTTTTTGGGGGGAGGTGAAATCTTTAACAAATGGAGAGTAAGAAACTCTTCCTCATGCCAAAAACAATTGGTCTGAACAATTTGGCAGACTAAACTGACAATGGACAATTATTTATTTGTTTATGTGTGATAAAGATACATAGAGAAACCATGTGTTATTTTAATATTCTAGTTTTATATTGAGTTTTAGTGAAATAATGATTCAAAAAACCAGGCAGTTTCAAAATCTGTAAATTATTCTTTGAATTTGCTAATTTTCCTGTGTACACCTGTTCAGCAGGTGTGACTGGATTGTGACAGTAGTATTTCTTTACATATCTGTGCCAAAGACAATTTCATTAGGCATTCAGAAGGAAGAAGCATCTGTGGATTTGATGTATCTGACATGAATTTTTTATATGAAGAAATCTAGTCAGTTTGAAATTCAAGGTCTCTGAATTCTCAATTAGACCTTGGTCTCAAACTGTGGCTAAACAGAATATGAGTCAAATTGTGTAAGATAAAGTTCATACTTTGTCTTGGGCAGTTATATGTCACTTCATGTGGCGATGGAAAGAATATTGCAGTAAATGTCAAACTTGGGTTCTGGATATGCTGCCGAAATTTTCCTTTAGAAATGAAGAAATATTTCACAGCTGCTGGAGATGGTACCAACAGATGCCCCTCAGTTCTTAGCCTTTTTTGGGAAGTGCCATGACAGAGATCTACATTGTCCAAGGTCATATCCCTTCCTGGAGAAGCCTTCATGCTATGAATGTCATTGTGGAGGTATAAAGTTCTATACTTCTCATTCCAATTCAGAAGGGTCATTTAAGCTTCAGAGCCGCTGGGGTTGAGGTGGGGTAGGGAATCATCTGAGTTGAGTTTGGATTTGTTGAAGCCAGGTTCAGCCTTTGCCCAGTCCTGTTTCATTCCCTCCTCTTCCTTTATGCAAGGATTGATCTCAAGAATTTTTCCAATAGATTTCTTGTATGCTCATATCTGTCTGAGTCTATTATGTGGAGCCCAGTTCATGACAATATCATATTAGGAGAGAAGAAAAATGTTCTGAACTGATAGAGACTTAAATAAGACTTAATGCTAAAGAAAATTATCAAATTACCAATTCCTTCCATAGTATTGATAAGAGACCCAGATGCCATGAGTCACTTGTCCATGGTTGCTGCTACCACAGCAGGGACTTGACTTCACAGGGTCTTACTGTTTTGGTGCAGAGTTGATAAGAGGTTCTGCCTGCCCTTTGTGTTTCTGTTTAGCTAGTGTGATGTTACCTATATATCTGATCTAGAATTGCTCCAGCAGATCAGCTCAATTGAGTGATTTAATAGATCCAGAAAATTCTCCAGAGGTAATGTCTAAATTTGAGTTTGAGGATCTCCTGAAATATAGAAATATAGCTCTGATCTTTGGAGTTTATTGCAAACAACTTGAAATCCAGTCATTCTAGAGTGTTTTGTATAAGGGATATCTAGGTAGAATCAGAATAACCTTAGGACCACTTGATACAGATTGGGGTCTTCTGGGCCCATTACTGGAGAGGTCCAGTTCCCTGGGCTTGCTTTTGTAGTTTGCTTCAATATAGTATAAAACTTAAGGGTATTTTTTTTTTTTTGTCCTCCACATTTATTTGAATAACGTCCATGTGACATAGAACAAGTGATTCAGGGCTAGTTTTCTCACTGCTACCATTCTGTATGAAGTGCACCTACTGGAGACAGTCTCCTATTTTGCACTCCCTCTCTTTTTCGTTCTCTCTTCTGTGTTTTGAGTCTTTTATAATTGCCTTGGAAGATTCTTATTAGTTGTTGCTTTAAAAATTAGTCCAATTATTCTGAATGAGCCATCATTTCTGTTGTGAGAAATTTAAGAGAATAGTCAAGCTTATCCTAAATAGACCTGATATTCTGCTGCCATTGCCAGTTTCACCAGTCTGGTAAAAAGAAACTGAGAATACTGAGCCCAGAAAGCAGATGTAGGGACTTGGAAGAGTATGGAGAAGCATGATATTCTCTTTACATTTTTTAGGTGTTATACTTAGAAAGGGGAAGCAAATACATTTTTTTCTATGTTCCTCAAGAGAGCAGAAATAGGATTAGTGGCTAGAAATTAGAGAAAGACAGAGGAAGCACTTTCTAATAAATATTGTCTCAGATTGAAATGGTCTGTCTTACTAATGAGTGCCATCTGATTAAAGTTATCTGAGGTATGTATTTGAGACATTTTCTCTTGGATGGAGAACTTGATGGGGTAGAGCTGTATGTTGGTGCTCCCCAATGATCATATCTTCTCGTATCTATACCCTCTGCTATCCTCTTGCATAGTAATGCTAAGCTCAGCCACATGGCTTCTTCTTGCCATTGGGAACATGGGCAAGCATGAGCCAAGCAGAGGCTTTTGAGTGCTTTTACATTGAAGCTTGTCATTTGGTAACATTCCTTCTTGGGGCAAGGCATTGTACCACAAAGAAGCTTGGGCTGGAATACTCAACAATGAGAGACTGTTGGAGGGAGGCTAAATTCCCAGTTGAATGCAGCTACATGGGTGATTCTGTACCACAGAGAGCAGAAAAACTACCTAAGCAAGCTTAGAACCATAAGAAATAATATGTTGTTATTGTAAGCCAATAAATTTCAAGGTGGTTTATTATGCAGGAGTACCTAGTGGAAATACTGAATATATTATATTATCTCTGGTGTCTTTCCCAATTCTTATGCTCTCCAACAAATTATAAATAGTGGGAGAAAGAACTTGAAAAAGCATATGGTAAGAGCTACCCTCTGAGATACTGTGGTTCATTCCTTCGCCATGGGGAAATATACATTTAAACCATCTCTACTTTGTGACAATCTGACAAGTACATTAATATCTCCCACAAAAGGATCACCTCATCCATCCTCCTGTGCTGATTAATCCTGATCGTCTGGCAGATGGTAAGGATATAGGGATGGTATTCTGGCTTCAAGTTGAGATGAGAATGAAGATAGCAAAATCTCCCTCAAATTGTCACATTTCTGAAACTTTAACAGATGTTACATGTAGTTTAATCAACATTGATTGATTCCACACACTGTTTTCTCATCTATTAAATGAGGTTTCCACAGCCAGTTAGTGGGAGAAAAGGAAAAGTTAAGCAGAGCACTGGGTGTGGTACATAAACAATGAATTCTGGAATAAATACTGAAAAGAAATAAAATAAAATAAAAAAATATAAATCAATGTGTCCATTTTAAAATTAATTAGATAGGATTTTATATTTGCCTTACAAAATATATTTGCTTAATAACTGTTGTTTACTCTTTTTAAGAAATTCTTGCTAATCAAAGCTTATTTTCTGTCCTTCCCACTAGAGTTACAAACCAACAGTATAAGTGGGAAGATACAGATCATCCTCGATGTGTT
The DNA here is from genome assembly GCF_902655055.1 of Lutra lutra. NCBI lineage: Eukaryota > Metazoa > Chordata > Mammalia > Carnivora > Mustelidae > Lutra > Lutra lutra. The sequence goes on along the minus strand of NC_062289.1, from coordinate 52,549,549 downwards.
TGATTTATTTTGAATGTTGACAAATTCACAGATCAGAGCAGCAGTTTGATTCCATATGATTCCATGTTGATGCCAATATGGAAAACCATGATAAGGGTAAGCTCAACACATTGTAGTTTGCTTGTATATTGTACCTTCACTTATTTACTTTTGAGCTAGTGAGAAGATATGTTATTCTTGCTGTTAATTGTTTACTTAAGTTGGGTGATTAGTACTTTCTCTAGTGTGCCCATCCCATGTTTTGGAATTCCTTAAAAGCTCTGTTATAAACTGGGTGTTAAAAATACTGCTGTGAGTAGTGCCTGTGTTTAGTTAATCATGGCTGGTGTAGTAAGGTTCCAAATTTGGCCCATGAAAAGGCCAGTGTCTGCTAGTTCCTGACTCGCAGCTGAGCCATAACCCTGATTTCACCTCATGAGTGGAGCATTTGCCATTTCAAGGGAAACAAGATGGGACCAAGGATATCTTTGATATATAGTCATTGCTCCTTCTGGAAAAGCACCTAAACACAGAGGCCCTGTTTCAAATTTGAAGCATACTCCATGAGATAAATTAAAGCAATATGTTATAGCACATCTTGCAGAGGAAGTGTGAATGGGAAACTGAAATAACAAGAGGCAGCTTGTTCCTTTCCTCACAGGTTAGTGAAGGATAGTTGTGACATTGTCCCATGCATGCAATATTGGCATCAAGACTCTGAGGGGTACTTAATAGAGTGCAGGGGTAGGGATGTTGTCCAAACTGGGAGGGTAGAAGCTCCCTTTTGTTAGGTCATGGTCTATTCTAGGAGAGAAGGCTCAAATGCCAACCTCCAAGCCTCCCTGGTGCTTGAGCTCCATTCTGCAGCAGTCTGGCATTGTTTGGACATTCTTATGGAGTCATTCAGGGTCATGTAAAACTACATTTCCTGTGATGTGTCTATTTTTTTCATAAGATTACTGTCTGCAACCAAAGTGAGAACCCTATCACCAATAACAAAACACTATGGTCCCATTTTCTTTCTTCTAAACGCTTTCCGACTGAGCAAGAGTATGACTTGGTTGGTTAACCCATTGCTAAGGTAGAGAGTGAAAAAGTATGGAACTTTGTGTGTATGTGCATGTGTGTTTAGGAGGTAGGGAATGTGAAAGGGCAGTAGCTGTTGTTATTCATTGTAAAACCAGTCAAAGTTTGTACATTTCTAAAAGAAATATCAGATGTTAGATTCTTTACATCACGTATCTTTAAAGTCCAGTTTATCTTTGTCTGAAGGGAAAATGTGTTATTTTAACTGCAGAGTTCACACTAAAGGAATATTAAAAATAGCTTGAAAAGAATAAAATAGCTAATATTTATTGCATGCTTATAATATTCCAGATACTTTACTTATATTAACTAATTTATTCTTGTAGCAAACCTATATGATCCTATTATTGTCTATATTAACAGCTGAAGAAACAGAGGTGTAGAGAAATTAATGGACCAGCTCCATTCTGGCAGACTAAAGATGTCCACAAATTCTTTAATGCTCTTCCAGTGAGAGGAGTTCCCTCCTCTTGAGACTCATAGGCTCTGTGTCTGCTTTCACTAATATAATATGGCAAGAGTAACACTTTGCCATTGGGTCCAGGCTTTTAAGGCTTTGTTTGGCAGCTTCCACCTCCTTTCTCTTGGAGCACTTGCTCTTGGAGTCCTGAGACACATGGAAAAGTCTGATGGCCTTGAGGTTATCATGCTGAAAGGAGGCTGAAGGGAGCCAAGTGGAAGGGCCATGCACAGAAGGACTGATGCTCAGTGAGCTCCCAGTTGTCATGGCTGCAGCTCCCAGCTGTTCAAGTCATCACCTGAAGCCACAGACGTCATGTGGCTTCACAGATGACCATTTTCTGCTGTGCTGTCAGAATTCCTGACTCACAGATTCATGAGTAAAATAAATGATTAATTTAAACCACAGAGTGTGGGGGTCATTTGTTACATAACAGCAGATAAGCAGAACAGTCAGACAGCTATTATGTATACAACCCAAGTGGATTTCACCCAAGTGACCTGGCTCCAGAGTTCATGTGCTTAACAAGTATTCTATAAAATGCATATGTTACCCAGGATGTTGTGCTATTTTAGTCCAAATAGCAACTCTCCCACCTCTGCAACACACTATATGGACTTTTTTTCTTTAGCCTGCTTTATTCTCCTTCAAAACCCTGCCACCACCTGACATCTTCTGTCCTGTGTTCATGCTTGTTTAGTGTCCATTTCTCTACCCTCCCCCACTCGAATAGATGACCCAGAGGTTTGTCTGAGCTGTTGACTGCTATATCCCTAGCACCTAGAATAGTGCCAAGCATAAAGAAGACAAAATATTTTTGATTGAATTAATAAATGATAGAAATATTTCATTTAAAGTGAGTAAAATGGGAAATGCCTTTTGCTTCAGTCACTTGAGACATTCTGTGTAGCTATTCTGGTTTACTCTTCAGCAGGGAGAAAGGAAAAGGTCAGAAGGAGAGGGTCTTGTGAATAAAATTGGTTGATATATTAACCTCATAAGACAATTACCTGAGTCTCAACCAGGCTAGGAAAAGCAAGAATGGCAAACAGTAAAAAAGCAATTGTGACAAGCTGCATGTTATTGAAGACGATATTTTTCCTGGCAGTAAATCTGATAGTGAAATCTGCAGTGAGGATGTGCAGCAAAGTGCCATCCTGTAGAAGTAAGCTGCTCCCTGGCGTTGGCTCAGGTATGACACCATTCCACTAGGAAGAATTTGAGTAACAACGGGATGGCCTCTAAGAGTTCCATTGGCTGGAATAATTAAATAGGTTAAACTAAATTGAGTAAGAAAAATTATTTTGTGGACAATAGAAAAAAGATAAGAAAACTAGACCTTTCTAGAAACCCTAGAGCAAAGACTGACCTCTTCAGATTCTAGTGAGGTATTAGGAAAATAAATCTAAATGATAGTCACCAATAACACATGGTAAGTTGAAAGTATGACATAAGTGATGTCCTATTATTACAGCATAACTTTGAAGGAGATTTTGTAAGTGACTTAGGGGAAATGAACTGTTCAATGTGGAGATGGTGACAAGTTGGGAGATGCCTACAAATAGAACCTCTCATCAAGGGCTTGCTGTCTGTTTCATGTGTTAGTCACTCTGGCTTCTAGAAGAAAGAGTTAAGCCTGAATGACGTAAAAGATTTAACACTTTAATGAATGATAACAAGATAAAAAGGTGATCTCACTGAGAAGTTATCAGCTTCTAAATCAATTGAGGGGACTGAAGTTAGATCAAGACAAAATATATTCAGATAGGTGTGCTGCAGTGGGAACTGGGAAGCTGTTCTTCATAGGGCGTGGGTGACTATTAAGCTCCCTCAGGAAATTTAAACAATTCTCTGTGGGCACATAACTCACGTTTCATGGTGTGAATTCTAGAATTGTTTTCCAAAATTGGCACATAAAACCAAAGCTGTAGCAATAGTCTAAAATTAGGAGAAGAGTCACTTCCTCTAAACATAAGTATCCAGTTCAACATTTATGAGAAAAGAGAAGATGGGTGACTGAAAATCTAAAGGTTATGTTTTTCACATAATGAACTGAGTTATTTTTTTCTAATTACACACTTTATGTCAGATAAAATGGTAATAATGAAGTACAGTTTGCAAAAAGTGCCACATGTTTTACTAATTCTGTGGTCTGGATAAGCACTGATGAAATGTAAATGTCAGTGCATTGGGCCAAGAATTGACAATTGATTCACTAGAGGGCCACTTTTTTATTTACTGCCATCAGAGTGTCTTAAAAGGCCTGATCCTCTTTCATTTATATCATTTGTTTTATTTAATCTCCAAAAGATAAGAGCCAAAGCAAATGTTTTTAAAATGAAGATAGGAATATTCTAGCATAATTATCATGCATATGGTTCCATAAGTATTTTAAAACATCTGTGATTTGTGTTTTTTTTTAATTTTACCAGAATATTGGCATCTGATTGAAATGATTTTGCATATTCTTATATTCTTATTCCTTACTGATTAGTGGTTGTTGCTACTGTCCCAAAAGGAAACAAAAAGCCTATTAAAAAAGAAATTCGTTCCATTTGTATTTGTAGTATGAACAATGATGGCACAGTTCATTCTGGGTGTTATTTATTAGTCTATTAAGTATTTGTGGCTGAGTAAGGACAATAAACATTGACTATATTGCTTTACTTGCTTTAACTCATTTGATTCTTGTATCAATTTACCCCTATTTCATAGATGAGAAAATAGAGGTATGGAGATGTTGGGTAACTTTGCTGAAGTTGGGAGCTAGTAAGTGGCAGAGCTGGGATTAGACTACAAGGAATTTGATTTGTAACCCTGTCTGTGCCCATAAGCCCTAGGCTAGGATGCTTCTCAAACCCTGCATGTGGTAACTTTGCATTTTGCCTTGTAAGTCTTTCAACTGAATTAGTATATCAGTGTTGAAATAGTGTCAGTTCATTTATTAAAGAGTAAAGGCCTTTTCTTTCTGTTATGCCCTTGATGCGAAGAATACCAGAATTAGTATTTTATGGCTCGTTTGGAAGTGACTTGTAAGAAATAGATTTTTTTAGGTTGATATGATGTCAGTGATGGTGGCTGGGTTGGGGGGAGGGAGAGTGGAGGAAAGATGGCCTATCCATAGCAGTTCGTCAGAGAGGCAGTGACTCAAAGTGACATTTTAGAGTGTCACAGAAGAGTTCATATGTACTCCTGCTACATATAATGAGTGTTATAGAAAGAAAAATAAATAGGCAGGTTGTGAAGCCTGTGTTGTTTTATGTAGTTGTAAGGAATATGGATAAACTAAAATATTATTGCCATTTTGCAGATGGAAAAATTGAGGAGTAGAACGTGCTTTAAGATGTTAAAAGAAATTAGAAGCTGAACCAGTTTGAGAAACAAACATTTAGAATTATATAAAATTAGAATTTGAGAGATTGGATTACAGTACCCACCCATCTCATGTTATAAGATGGGAAAATGAGGCTTGGTGGTTTTCTAGGTTTTCTTTTGAATGTGTGTATATATTTGTGTATTTATATACCTTACCTTGTTCCCCCAAACCCATGAATACAAGTACAGCACATAAGGGCTTTTAAGGAAATTATGGTAAAGAGAAAATAAAAGAACAATAATCTATAATGACAGGTGAAGTTAGAACACCAAATGCATGTTATGAGTTCCCAAACACTGTTGGAGGGCAATCTGGCTTTCAAATTTCTAGCAGCAAACACTAAGACAAAAATAGGAGCCACAGTGTCCATGAGATAAAACATCAGTTTTTCAGAATAGCACAATTATTCCTGGTTCTGAGCCTTTAGAGAATTTATTCTAAAGGACTACGTAAAGAGGGGTATGTTTATAAAATGAGCAATATCCTCAACAATAAATACCATAAGCTTCATAGGACTGTTTCTTTACCATCACTTTGTGCAGGCTATTGGCAGAGTAAATCAGTACAATGTAGCAGGAGAATTTTATGAGCAGCTAAAGCAATGTAGGCCACATATGAAGGTGTCCCAATGTTTTCTCAATGATGAATTTTCAAGTTTTTGAAGACATACAGACAACATACAATTCAGGCAGTTCCGCAGAATACATATTTCTCCCAATAAGACTTTTAACTAAGTACTGAGTAGCACTGAGTTTGGCATTATCCTCTGAAGTAGGTGTTTGGGAGGTAGTCTGTGAATGCACACCCACATACCTGTAAGCATCAGAGTTCTCTGAACTGAAGGAAGGTTTGCCACACTGTAGGAGCTCTTGTATTCTCTTTTGCACATATTTTTCCCACTATAATATTTATACCTTATCTTGCTGATAATGTATTTTTCCATGTGGAATTATGGATTTGCATGTGTTAGAGTAGGAGGCCACTCAACTCCTTAGAGTGATGGATTGAGCAAGTACTGAGGAGAAAGCCAAGATTTCTCCTAAAAATAACTTTAAGTCTATTCCAGCTCATGAACAGATGGGTGACCAAGGCCCTCAAAACATGGCCACAAGAATTTTAGTTTGGAACAATTTCAAAGTGGGTGTTAACAAATGCCCATCATGGCCATAAAAATAAACCTCAGGAAGGGATTCATAGAACATCTAAACATTGAGCAATGTAATTTCCTACAGAATGCTCCTAGATAAAATACTCAAAAAATATACTCCTAATGCCTGAATGAAGGGTGTCCATCCATAACCACGTAGAGATCCATACAAATGCACCTATGGTGGTCATGTGGCCTGGTCTGGATAATGCCTTTTGTCCTGGCATGATTCCTAATAGTATCTCTTTTATTGTGAAAAGTATTCTGGCTCCTTTAATGCCTTTTGGAAACATTTGTAATTATAGAAGATGTTTACTGAAAGTCTTATGCTAATGTTAAGCATTTTTATAGAAATTTTGCTTTCATGTTTCTTACTGGTTCTGTCTACTGAAATTGGGGAGATGATGAAATGAAAATGATCATTAAAAATCTTTAAAAAATAATGCAAATTTTAATTTGAACACAATGTTGAAGACCTTTAATTTTTGCGTGTGTGTGTGTGTGTGTGTGCGCGCACATGTATTGCACTAATTGTAAACTTTAGAAGCATTTCAAGTGTTGTAAAGATTCACTGCCATTGTAAACGTCCTGGAATTGCCCATTTGTTTCTGAAGATGTAATTAAAGCAAATGATGTATTTCCATTGGAAAGTTTGTGTTGACCTTATAATGGTATATTAATCCCCTAAATGTTAAATAAAAGTGTAACTTCTGGGACACATACAACAACATATTCTGGGTAAATTATATGATCACACTACTCTTACCTGATTCTTCATTTGGGAAGTCATTGCCAAGGAGAAACACAGAGAAGCTGCAATCATACACAATTTTTTTACTGAAGTATAATTAACATAGTGTTATATTAGTTTCAGGTGTACAATATAATGCTTCAGCAATTCTGCACATTTCTCAGCATTCCTTTTTAATGATGGCCATTGTTAAAACCATGATCAGCCATACCCTGTATAGAAAACTAACTTGAGAAACCAAGGCTTCCAATTTATTGATGAAAGCTTGCCATACAGTTGAACTAACCATTAAGGAATTTGTGGACAGAAGGGGTAGCTCTTTAAAACAATAAATGGATCACATCCTGAATACTACTAGATCATGTATATATATGTGTATGTGTGTGTGTGTGTGTGTATGTGTATATATATATATATATATATATATATGAGGAAAAATTTGAACCCATAGCTTGGAGTGTTCCTTGAGCAATTCTTAAGTGAAGAATCTTCCCCCAAGAGGTAGCTTTATATAGACTCAACTTTTAAAAATAATCTGCAGTACAATATGAGGAAGTACTGTCCTAATACAATCCCAGAGGTAGCTGGGTTTACAAAGTTCAGAGCAACTGACCTTGGTTTGTCCAGCTGGGACAAGTATACATCCTAAGGATCAACCTGAATCTGAATTTGAATAACCTCTTTAACCAAATTTGTACTTTAGTGACTTGTTTCACATTAAGTCCTATTGTTATATCTAGGGGCCAAAGTCAGGCCTTTCAGCAAGGATTTATTTACCCAAATCCTTTCTAGGCACAGAGATTTAAAACTACAGAAAGAAATCCTGATTCCCAAGTGTTATGACTCAGTTTCCTGTTACAGACGCTAATAAAACTATAATTGTGAATGTGCTAAAATGTGAAGCGATGCGTTTGAATTCTTCCCACTGGTGGGGAAACCACTTGTAATTACTTTCCAAGGACCTTCAGCATTTGTACAAGGAATTCTACTGAGGTAGAATTGATCATCCCTGTTTTGTGTGCCCACTGCATCTTCCACTTATAACTGTTATTTGTATCTTTCACAGTCAAATATTAAAGTATTTGTATATCCCATCTCCTATCAGACTTTGAATTCAACAATAGCAAGGCTGTGCTTTTCCAACACTTAGCCCAGAGTCTGTGTTGAATAAACGGGAGGCTGTGTTTTATCCATTTCTCTAATATATTTAAGTAGCATTTTTTTAAAAGTCTAAAAGGTTCTGTGACAGACAGCCACCACTTATATTTACTACATATTAGTTTTTCATTTTGCTTCAGATAAATATATTTTTAAGGAAATAAAAGCTTACAGCTATAATGAAGTCTCCTTTCTCCATCCCACTGGGTTATCTTCCCAGAGATAACCATGTCTTGAAGTTGACTGTGCCATTTCTGACACATATTTTTCTTCTTAATTAATATGCCTATGTGTATCCATAAAAACAGCATTGTTCAAAGTGTTTTTAAATTTTACATAGTGACATCCTATAAATCTTCTTACAACTTGCCTTATTAATTTGATATTTTGTTTTCAATATTTATCTATATTGATACATATAGATGTAATTCTTTCATACTAACTGCTGTATTCTATGATGTGATTCCACATGGCTTATTTATCTATTTCAGTATCGCTAGAAATATTAAGGGTGTTTTCAGATTCCCCCAGTTATGAACCATGCAGCAGTAAACACCCTGGTACATATCTTATTGAGTACATATGTATTTGTAAGGTATATAAATAGTAAAAGGAATTTCTGGATTTTCTGGCTAGTCACATTGTTAGCTTCTAATGTGGTGTAGTAATTTACACAACTACCAGCAGTGTATGACTCTTCTTATTTCAACATCTCACTATTCTTGGATAATCCAACAAAATTTTTGTCAATATGAGAGGTGTGAAACATCTCACTGAGAATTAGTGAGACTCAAAATCTTTTCATTTGTTTATTATACATTCATCTTTCCTCCTTTGTGAATTGCCCGTTTATGATCTTTTCCCATTTTTCTTTTCTTTTTCTTAAAAGATTTTATTTATTTGAGAGAGAGGAAGAGCACAAACAAGCAGGGTGAGGGGCAGAGGGAGAAGCAGGCTCCTCACTGAGCAAGGTGCCCCACAGGGCTGGACCCAGCAACTCTGGGATCATGACCTGATACTTAAACCAATTGGGCCACCCAGGTGCCCCTCCCATTTTTCTATTGAGTGGTTTGTCTTTTGTTATTGAGTTTTAGGTATTTATTTGTGTATTCTTGATCTAACTGATCATCAGTTACATGGAATGGAAACATATTTCCTAATCTGTAGCTTGTATTTTAACTTTAATGGCTCTTTTGTCAGACAGGGATTTTAATGCAACTAAATTTCTAGGAGTTTTCCTTTATTCGTGGGATTTTTGTGTCTTGATTAAGACAATCTTTCAAACATAGAAACAAGGCATATTATCTTCTAGAGCTTTTAAAGTTTTGCTTTTCATACGTGTGACTTTAATACAGCATGAATTTTCAGCATGAAGGAAAGATGTAGTTTTATTTTTCATTCAGATAGCATTTTTTTTTTCATTGCACCATCCTCCATTCAGTGATTTGAAAGTCACATATCATACACCAAAGTTTCATATAATAGCTCTTGATTCTCTTCTCCTGACTTATTTATATATCCCTGCCCCAAAGCCTTTCTAATTTTGATAATTTTAACTCCTTCAGTGTGTTATGCTGTCTGGTAAGGCAAGTTCCTTCCTTTATATTCTTTAAAATTACCTTGACTATTCTTGGCCTCTTATTCTTTAATATGAATTTTAGAATTATCTTTTCAAAATCAATGAAAAACACTGTCATGGTTTGGAAAGGATTATACCAAATTTATGAACTAATTCTAAAAGAATTACTATATAGGATTTCCATATCTATGACCATGGTCTCTTTGTTCATTTAGTTTCTACTTTTAATAAAATTTTGTAATTTTTTTGTTTCATAAAGGTCTAGAATACCTTTTGTGAGACTTATTTATAATTTCTTACAATATTTGTTAGTAGTATATAGAATCCTTAAGAGTTAAATTTTCTGATTAGTTGTTTATAAAGTATAATAGTTCTGTTTATCCAAAATAAGTAAATTCTTAGAGACAGAAGGCAGATAGGTGGTTGCCAGGGGAGGAGGTGAGGGAAAATGGGAAGTGACTGCTTACTGGGAATAAGGTTTTTTTGGGGGGTGGTGAAAATGTTTTAGAACTTAGGTGGCAATTGTATAACATTGTGAAAGTACTAAATGCCTCTGAATTGCACACATCATTAAAATGGCTGATTTTATGTCATGTGAATTTCACCTCAACTAAAGAACAATATACCCAATATTAAATATTTATTAAGTTCTAAAACATCTTTGTCATCCCAAGAGAAAACCTCAGATTCAATTAGCAGTCACTTCCCATCTTCCCTTTACCTCATCCCTTGGCACCCACCTGTTTGCTTTCTGTCTCTATGAATTTACTTATTCTGGATATTTCATATAAATGGAAGTAACTAATATGTGACTTTTTGTGTGTGGCTACTTTCACTTGGTGTGTTTTCAAGGTTTATCCATGTTGTAACATGTATCAGTACTTTATTCTTTTTTAGGGCTGAATAATTCCTTTGCATGTATATATCATATTTTGTCTATCTGCTCAACTCTTGAGGGACATTTAGTATGTTTCTACATTTTGATTATCCTGAACTGTGCTACTGTGAACATTTGTGTACAAGTATTTGTTCAGTGTCTGTTTCCAGTTCTTTTGGATACATGACTAAGAGTGGAATTGTGGGTCATAAGGTAATTCTTTTTGACTTTTTGGGGAACTTCCAAAGTGTTTTCCAGACTGGATGCAACATTCTACATTTCCAACAGCATGTATGGGGGTTCCAGTTTTCCACAACTTATTATTATTGTTTTAATTATAGTCCTTCTGCTGGGTATGAAATAAATGACATATATATTTTAAAGATTTTATTTATTGGACAGAGAGAGAGATCACAAGTAGGCAGAGAGGCAGGCAGAGAAAGAGGGGGAAGCAGGCTCCCCAACAAGCAGAGAGCCTGATGCGGGGCCCAATCCCAGGACCCTGAGATCATGACCTGAGCCGAAGGCAGAGGCTTAACCCACTGAGCCACCTAAGTGCCCCTGAAATAAATAATATCTTACTGTGGTTTTGATTTGCATTTACCTAATGACTAATGATGTTAAGCATCTTTTCAGGTGCTTGGCCATTTTTATATATCTTTGGGGAAAAGCCAAGTCAGGACTTTGCACATTTTTAAATTGGTTTGTCTTTGTATATTCTTTCCAGACCCTTATTAGATATATGATTTGCAAATATTTTCTCCTAGTCTCTAGGTTTCCTTTTCAATATAGAGTGTCCTTTGATACACAAAAGTTTTTTTTTAATTTTAATGAAGTTTAGCTTATCTGTTTTTTTCCATTGCTTGCATTTTTGGTGTCATATTTAAGAATCCATTGCCAAAACCAAGGTCTTCAAGATTTACCCCTGTTTTCTTCTAGAGTTTTATCGTTTTAGGTCTTACATGTGCTCTTGCTTTAGGTGTTGATTTATTAAATTTATTCTACAGATGAGATGACTTGATATGGTTTATCAATCTGATTCTCTTTTAAAGTATTATCTTTTGCTTAACTACTATATTTAGTTTTAACTTTAATGGCAAATTTTATTGTCTGAAATTTACATATTCCTTTTTTCATAGCATATTTCTTTATTTTATTTTATTTCCCATTCCATATTAAATATCCTTATTTTATTTTTAATGTAATTATTTTTGAGCATTTGCTAATTAGTATATTACATCAGCTTCTTGGTTGTGCTAATCCTCTTAGTTTTTGTGCCTGCTAACTCTCACAGTAAATTGTTTCCTTGAGTAGTTTATAATTTTTGCATTGTGAATTTTTTCAGCTGTAGTTATTATTTTTCATCAATCCTAAGGGTTGTGAAAGTGCTTTCCAGAGCAGTCTTATTTTTGCTTTAGACAAATGTATGAAGAGTCTCACCAGACTAGGACCATTTTTAAAAATTTATTTCTTGGTTGAGGAGTTTCACACCATTTATGATACCTCCTAAGGTGTCAATTCAGATTTGATGTCTGTCTTTGCTCAGAGGCTTGCACAGAGACTCACTTCTTTGCATAATGTGGTTTTCTAGTCCCCTCTGGGGGTCCAGACTCTCTAGGATACTAGATTTTGGTAGGCGATCTCATAGATGAACAAGAGTGGTGAGAGTGGGCATCCTTGTCGTGTTCCTGATCTCAACGGGAAGGCTGCAAGCTTTTTCCCATTGAGGATGATATTTGCTGTGGGTCTTTCATAGATGAACAAGAGTGGTGAGAGTGGGCATCCTTGTCGTGTTTCTGATCTCAATGGGGTAGGCGATCTCAGCATATTTCATAGCTTCTTCTTTTTAGTGTTGTGTTAAAGTCCCAACTCCTCGCTCATAGGGTCTATATCATCATCTGAAATCCCCCGAGTCATTAAAGTTCCCTCTCTCAGCTTTACAATTCTGACTTTAAGTTACTCTTTATTTCTGGTACTTGAGGATTTTAATCACTTATTTAACAGATTTCTATCAAGCATCTACAACATGTCAACTACTGTTCTAGAAGTTGAGCCATCTCTGATTAATTAGACATATTTCCATCTTTATAAGTTTATATTCTGGCAGTACACAGATTAAAAAATAAACTTACAATAAAAAAGTAAATTGTATAGAATCTTAAAAAGTGACAAGTGATATGGGGGAAAAAAGAAGAGCCAGATAAAAGGATTGGGAAGAGTGAAAGAAGAGAGGCAAGGTGGAGTGTGAAGTAGTGTTTTAGGGGTAAGCTTCATAGAAAGTTAAATTTGAGCAAAAGTTAAATGCAAATGATGTGAACCCAGCAGTTTTCTAGAGGAATAGTGTTTCAGATGGATGAAACAGCAAAGTAAAGGCCTCCATATGTGAGGGAGTTGCTTCATGCATTCTAGAAGTAATGTGGATGCCAGCATCACTAGAGCTGGTTAGTTAAGAGGGAGGGTCCTAGGAGATGAAGCCAAAGAGACAAAGGGAGAGGACAGATCATGTAGAGCTTGAAAACTCTTGTAAAGACTTTGGGTTTTAGCTTGAGTTGTGAAAAGAGTAGCAACATGATCTGATTTAGTCTCTAAGAAGATTGCATTAGCTATGTGTTGAGAATAAACTGTAGGGGTCAAGGGTAGATGTAGGGAGATCTTTTGGGAGGGTACTAAAGCAATCTGGGAACAAGATGATGAAACCTAACCAGCACAGTAGCTGAAGAAGTACTAAGAAGGAGCAAGCAGCAGTTTCCTAAAGGATTGGATATGGGCTAGGAGAGAGAAAAATTAAAAAAAAAGAGTTAAAGATAACTCTTTCCTCTCAGCTCAGCTATGTATGTATAATATTCATTATCATTATTTCCTTAAATCTAGCAGTCCTCTTTGATCTTAGGGGCAGAGTAGGCCTCTGTTACTTCAGCTAACTATATTCTAAGACTGGAAGCCAATGAAGTGAGTTTTAAAAATATCATCTTCTGTTTAAATGTGCCTTTAAACATTTTGTTGTATATTCTTAGTAGTTTTGGAAAGTCCAAGCTCTTTAAAGAAAGTCTTTGGGAGAGCTGAATTGTTTGATCCTTTTGTGATGCAGCTAATGATGTACTCACTGCAAATGGATGGGAACAACAGCAGGTAGCTCTGTGATGAGAAGGGTTCTTAATCCCTTAGATACTTCCTGGCAAAGAAACAAGTATTTGGACAAAAATATAGGCAGGGTTTTCATCTTGATGATTGACATAATGCAGATATAGGGGTTTTCTTTTCCTTTGATTTTCTTTCAACAAAAGGGAAAAAAAATCAGTTCTTATAAAGGCTTTCTTTCATTAGATAACAGAGTTCTTTCACTTGAGAGAATCAGCAAAATATTCCATGGCAATAGGAATTTTTGTATTTATCATTATTGCTTGGTAAAACAATGAATGAGGAAACCAGATAATTTGGGTCAAGGCATTACCCAATGGAAAAAAAAATCAAAATCTTTTATAGTCTTTGTCTTGAAAAATTCAAGAAAATTCATACTTAGAACCTAAAGTGGATGTAGCAAGATGATTTTACTCCCACAATATCCAATTCCATTTTGTGTGAGAAATTCATTTCAGTTATTGGTCAAAAATGTTCGCAGAGTAAAATTGTGGACATGGTAGCAGATACACACCTCTTCATGAGAAGTGTGCAGTGACCACCCTTTCCTATAGACATTAAGTAAACATTGATTTTCTTACTTTGCTTTCCAGGGCTTGCCCTTGTTCTGTTTCCCTATTGCACTTGAGATGAAAAGGGATCAAGGCAGGGGAACTTCTTTTTCAGAGTGTTGCTTATTTCAACGGGATGACAAATAATGTAATATTTACCCAAAAGAGTTACTCTTCTCAAATCTCTGAGGCTGACTAAAATTTACTGTTTATTTGAAAAATAATTTTGATCTCCATGGTGCCTATAAATACCCCTTGGTATCCTCTTATTTTCCCTTAAGGACATGGCTCCCAAACTTTACCTTGGGTCCACCCCCAGAATTCTGATTTAGTTGTTTTGGGTGGGGCTCCAGATTTACATTTCTAACAAGTTCCCAGTGGGTGTGGGTATCCAGGTGTTACTAAGATGCTGGCTTGTGGAATTCCTAAGTCCTCCTCTTCTTTAAGGAAGGAATTCAGTCGAGAGACTGGATAGAGAGTTAAAGTAGCAAGGTTTTGTTTTGTGTTGTTTTTTTTAAATTAAGCAAAAAGTAATAGTACACTACAGAGAAGTTGGAGCAGGCTGACCCAAAGATGGGTATCAGTGTCCTGAGTTTCTCACTGTATTCTTTTATGGGGGTTTGTTTGGTAGCCTTCCTCTCATCTTGTTACTATCACTCTACCTTTGGATCCACCTTTGTTTCCTCCCCTCTAACCTTTGCCCAAGTTTGTGTTATCTTTCCATGAACACCTATCCACAACCCATGGGGTAGGAGGTTGAGGAGCAAATTGTAATGCAAATAGTATTATAATGATATTATAATAGCCTGGGGTTACTAGTGGACAAGGTCTTTCTTAAGTGCACATGGTCTACAGTTGGGGTAATCCTATAGCTCATATCTTCTGCTCTAAAAATTGTATTAAACCTCAAAAGGGGTTGGTCTAATGGAGACAGGGCGGTTTCTGGGTAGAAACCGGGTGGGGGCAATTGTCTACCTGGCATTCTCCTTTCTCCCCTCCTGCTCATGTCTATCTAACTGCCTACTCTAACACAGGAACCATCCTTTGACTGCCTCAAGTCAGTGGTTTTCAAGCTTACTTGTACCTTCAGTACCTTGGAGAGCTTTAGAAATTCCAAGTAACTGACTGCACCCCAGGCCAATTAAATCAGAATTCTGGATTGTGTTGGGGGGTGAGTCCTGGAATCAGAATTTTTAATGCTTTCCAATATGTGCACAAATATGGGACCTCTGTCTTAAGGTCAGCTGACTGGCAGCTGAATACCCTTGACATAACGATTATCATTAATCTGCCTGTCCACCTGGGCTAGTCTCACCAGCTCTCCATCAACTCCTCTCTGAAGTCAAAGTCTTGTGTGAAATTAGAAATAGGACAGCACTATGCAAATATAGAACTCTTATCATCAAACTTGCAGCAAACATTTTGACATGTATGGATTTAACAAAGGGTAGAAATTTCTCCATGTGTCACTTGGTGTGAAACTAAAAATTAATTATTGGAGCTGAATTTTGCACAATGGTATATAATGAAGAGGGAAAAGATACTCTTACTTTTAAAATGTCTTTTTGGACTATACTGAAACATTATGATATAACCCAGGTTCAAAAAATCAACTTTTGTGAATATTTAAACTGTTTTATCGAGAACCAACTTAAAATGGACTAACTAATTATAACCTGATTTTATTTAAGCATCAGCATTAGGTTTCTGTTTCTTTGTCTTTGTTGAGGTTATCAGAAACATTCTCATCAAAAATACCCTTCTTGGGGCGCCTGGGTGGCTCAGTGAGTTAAGCCTCTGCTTCAGCTGAGGTCATGATCTCAGGGTCCTGGGATCGAGCCCCGAGGCGGGCTCTCTGCTCATCAGGGAGCCTGCTTCCCCCTCTCTCCCTGCCTGCCTCTCTGCCTACTTGTGATCTCTCTCTGTCAAGTAAGTAAATAAAATCTTAAAAAAAAAATACCCTTCTTGACATTGGTAGCCAATTGTAATATATAAAATTATAGATAAAAAAGTATAGTTAGATGAAACCATAGAATGCTTATAGACCATTCTGAAGATAAATTAGTCAAGGATAGGTCTCTCAGAAAGGGTTCATGCATGAATTCACTAGCCCCAGGATCCAGCACAAAAATAGCAGTTTGAATAGGACCTGGACAACTTATGAAGGAAATTCTTTATCTAACTTTAAATTTTCTGCCAGAGGGACAAGAATCTATTGGGATACTCTCCAGGGACAGAGGCACTGATGGGCACCATTTTTATTTTCTCCCTCTACCTTGCTAGTGCAAGCATTAGCAAGAACCATTTTTACACTCTCCTAACCTGCTAGCAACAGTGGTTGTGCCCATTCTAGCACTGCTCCTCTGGCCCCACCAAAGCTGCCAGTTTTTAGAACTGTTGCCAAGGGGATACCTCCAAACTCTCTGGCCTGGAGTCCATTAGACTACAAATGCTTTCCCACAGAACTGTATATATTTGCATACCTTAAAAGTGGCTGCCTAAGGGACTAGCTTCCAATCAGCCTGAATCTAGGTGCTTACTGAGATCCCTCCCTCAGTAACACTCACAGATCTTGGCACACAATTGAGACCTATCATGACTGGGACCTTTCAAGAGTAAATCAGGCTGCTTAGACAATCACAATTTTGAGAGACAACCAAGAGCTAGGGCACATTTCGGTGATAAGGTTTATCTCCCGCACAGGACCACCCCTTCAAGACGGAAAGATAACAGTTTTGCCTAATACATAGGGGAAAAAAAAAAAAAAAAACCACACACAGAGTCAAGCAAAATGGAGAAACAGAGGAAACTATTCCATATGAGAATACAAGATAAAAATACCAGAAAAAAACCTTAATGAAATGGAGATAAGTAATTTGCCTTAATCATCAAAAGATGGTCACTGGACTTGGGAGAAGAATGGATGAACACAGTGAGAACTTCTCGAAGAGATAGAAAATACCAAACAGAAAGTCATAGAGATGCATAACAGTAACTGAACTGAGAAATATACTAGAGTTTCAACATCAAAACTAGATGAAACAGAAGAAAGGTGACCTAGAACAGTAGAACTTAACCAAACAAAGCAGGAAAAAGAAAAAAAGAATTTAAAAAAGTGAAGCTAAATTAAGCGACCTGTAGGACAGCATAAAGTGGAATAACATTCACATTATAGAAGACAGAGAGAAAGTGGCAGGAAGTGTTTTTGAAAAAGTAATGGCTGAAAATTTACCTAATCTGTGGAATAATTCCAGACATCCAGATTCAGGAAGCCTAGGGAGCTCCAAATAAGATGAATTCAAAAGAGTTAATATCTCTTAATCTCACAAAACAAACTGAGGGTTGATGGGGGGAGGGGGGTTGGGAGAGGGGGGGCGGTTATGGATATTGGGGAGGGTATGTGCTATGGTGAGTGCTGTGAAGTGTGTAAACCTGGAGATTCGCAGACCTGTACCCCTGGGGATAAAAATATATGTTTATAAAGCTGTAAAAAAAAAAGAAAAAAGAAAGGATTAATACCCAGTTTTGTAGCAACATGGATGGGACTGGAAGAGATTATGCTGAGTGAAATAAGTCAAGCAGAGAGAGTCAATTATCATATGGTTTCACTTATTTGTGGAGCATAACAAATAGCATGGAGGACAAGGGGAGATGGAGAGGAGAAGGGAGTTGAGGGAAATTGGAAGGGGAGGTGAACCATGAGAGACTATGGACTCTGAAAAACGATCTGAGAATTTTGAAGGGGTGGGGGGTGAGAGGTTGGGGGCACCAGGTGGTGGGTATTGTAGAGGGCACGGATTGCATGGAGCACTGGGTGTGGTGCAAAAATAATGAATCCTGTTATGCTGAAAAAAAAAATTAAAAAAAAAAAAAGATAATTCAAACTGTTTCCATGTCCCCTAACTTATTGAAGGTATTTGTCTATTCCCAGTATCACTGAATAGGTATATGAAGATTGTTGTTATTCCTTCGTTCATGGCATAATGGAGCTTTTACTGTGTTCCAGGCACTGAGGATGTAGTGATAAACGAAACAGATATAGCCTCTTCTAGTATGAAATGAACAAGTCACAGGAATAAAAGATATACCATAGTGAATATAATCAGTGGTATTATAATAGCATAGTATGGTGACAGATGGTAGCTACACTTGTGGTGAACATGATCTAACATATAGAGTTGTTGAATCATTGTGTTTATAGATCTGAAACAAATGTACCATTGTGTGTCAACTATACTCAGATTTTTATAAAAGAGACAGAGCCTCTCCCTAATATAGTTTGGAAATATTAAGCAAATTATCATATCAATAAAATATGTAATTAAGCATGGTAATAATCACTCTAAAGAAAGGTCAGGGGACTCATGGGAGAATAACAGAGATGAGATTTAGGTGGAGAGGAAGGAAAGTCTTTTTTTTTTTTTTTAATTTCTTTCAGTGTAACAGTATTCATTGTTTTTGCACCACACCCAGTGCTCCGTGCAATAGGTGCCCTCTCTAATACCCACCACCTGGTTCCCCCAACCTCCTAACCCCCGCCCCTTCAAAACCCTCAGGTTGTTTTTCAGAGTCAATAGTCTC
This sequence comes from Lutra lutra, assembly GCF_902655055.1. Taxonomy (NCBI): domain Eukaryota; kingdom Metazoa; phylum Chordata; class Mammalia; order Carnivora; family Mustelidae; genus Lutra; species Lutra lutra. The sequence continues at coordinate 52,530,866 of NC_062289.1, read as the reverse complement.
TCATGGTTCACCTCCCCTTCCAATTTCCCTCAACTCCCTTCTCCTCTCCATCTCCCCTTGTCCTCCATGTTATTTGTTATGTTCCACAAATAAGTGAAACCATATGATAGTTGACTCTCTCTGCTTGACTTATTTCACTCAGCATAATCTCTTCCAGTCCCGTCCATGTTGATACAAAAGTTGGGTATTCATCCTTTCTGATGGAGGCATAATACTCCATAGTGTATATGGACCACATCTTCCTTATCCATTCGTCCGTTGAAGGGCATCTTGGTTCTTTCCACAGTTTGGCAACTGTGGCCATTGCTGCTATAAACATTGGGGTACAGATGGCCCTTCTTTTCATTACAGCTGTATCTTTGGGGTAAATACCCAGTAGTGCAATGGCAGGGTGATAGGGAAGCTCTATTTTTAATTTCTTAAGATATCTCCACACTGTTCTCCAAAGTGGCTGCACCAACTTGCATTCCCACCAACAGTGTAAGAGCATTCCCCTTTCTCCACATCCTCTCCAACACATGTTGTTTCCTGTCTAGCTAATTTTGGCCATTCTAACTGGTGTAAGGTGGTATCTCAATGTGGTTGTGATTTGAATCTCCCTGATGGCTAGTGATGATGAACATTTTTTCATGTGTCTGATAGCCATTTGTATGTCTTCATTGGAGAAGTGTCTGTTATAATATTTCTAAGAAAAGACCTGATAGATGGGTGAGGCCATTTAATTAAGCTTTTGGAAAACTCAGTTTTAGGCAGGCAGAGAGAAGAACACACAGGAAAGCACAGGAGAGAATAGACTTGGCTTGTTTCAGGATCAAAGTGAAGGTCTGTGTTGTTGGAATGCAGCAAGCAGAGAGGAAAGTTGAGGCTCCACATGGAAGCAGAGGCCAAGTTATTTGAGGATATAGAAGCCCATGTTGAGGTTTTAATATTTTATTCCAAGTTTATTGTACTTTGAAAGAACATTGAAGGCTATTGAACCAGGGAGGTAGATGGAGTATATGATCACACTGGCTATTGCATGGAGAATGAATCAGAAGCGGTCAAGAGAGGAATTGGGTAGCAAGTTAGGAAGGAGACAGTCAAGGAAGACTGACAAGGTATACCATAAAGGGAGGAAGATAATGCAAACTGAAAAAATTAGGTGTGTTCGACTACCAAAGGAAGGAGCAAGGGCAGGAAGGTGAGAGATTAAGCCATCAATGCCATTTAAACTGAATAAGGATAGGGACACCTAGGTGACTCAGTTGGTTAAATATCTGACTCTTGATTTTGGCTCAGGTCATGATCTCAGAGTTGTGAGATCAAGCCCCAAGTTGAGCTCTGCACTCAGTGGGGGGGGGGTCTGCTTGAGATTCTCTTGCTCTCCCTCTGCTCCTCCCCGCCAACCACTTGCATGTGCGTTCTCTCTCTCTCTCTCTCTCTCTCAAATAAATAAATAAATAAATAAATCTTTAAAGAAATAAATAAACTGAGTAAGGATAGAAGTGAAAACCATAGGGACTGGCAAGAGAAAATGAAGTGTTCCCTGTGTCTGAGGACTGTTAAAGGAGATGCACTTGAGCAAAAGAGGCAGGAAAATAGGTTATGGTCAGACTATTGATTTTGGTTGGCTGTGATGTGTTCCTGTTGTGAAATTTTGGAAAGCAGATTGTTGAGGTAAAACAGAAGAAAATATAACTGGAAATAAAGAGGTCAAAGAATTAATTTAAGGGCATTAGTAATGTCATCTATGTGGACATTAAATTGTCTGGGATGATGGAGGGAGCGAAGGTCTTCAGTGAATGAGGGAGAATGCCTAGGAGTTCAATAAACTACATTGAAAATAAAGAAGAGATAAGATTGCCAAATGGTAAGCTCAGGGGAGGAGGGAATTTGCACTGGAAGGGGAAGTGATGAGCTGGAAGAAGCAGTGGGGAGTACAGGAGATACTGATTATAAGCACAGTGAGAGATAAGAGGAAAAATGGCCTCCATTTTAGAGGGTCTGGGGAGGCAGTGCCCTCAGGGGACATCTAAGATTCAATTAAACCAGGTGGGTAGTGAAGAAGAGGTTGAAGATTCAGAGGGGTCTTTGGTCATAGAGTAGATCCCTGAAGGGGAGAGAATCTTAGATAGAATAGAAAGGATTCACAAAATTGCAGTGTGTAGTCAAATGGAAGAGCCAAGCAAGAAGGGTCTTTTGGTAAGTGCACATGAGTGTTAGTGTGAGTGTGAGTGTGCATGAGCCATCAGTACTCTGTGCTGGGTTGCCAACCCTGAAGTCTGAGTGAGCACACCTGTTGGCTGTAGTTTTAACTCCAGTTGTCTCCAACAGGCCTCTCAGTTTGAGAGTAAAAGAAGTCAATGAAAGTTGTTTCTGGTGGGTGTCTGTTCTTTGAAAACTAACCTAAATCTCTCCTCCTGGTCTCATAGGAAAAGCTACATTCTATTAATTTTTCAGTGTAAAACAAGTAGAAGAACAATGTAAAAATAATATTGTATTCAGAGCACTTATAGAGAAAAGAAATTAACATTTTAAACTGTGAGATAATGTACAAGAAAACTGAACATGTAATTAGAGGCATGGTGAACACTTGGTTACAGTTCTCAAGTTTATTTTACCAGTTCTTCTGGATCATAATTATAGAACATTTTGTTTCAGCCTAGGAGACAGCTACATTCAGCCCAACAACATAAAATGTAGTTTTCATAAGGTGCCATATATACAAATATATATGCACTTCATATGATTCAAAAGGAGTGTCATAGTTTAGGAAATAGTTTTCAAGAATGATTAAAAAATAGTCCCAGGGATAGAAAAGAACACTTCTAAATAAACCTCAGGGTAATTCGATGAATATTTTGCTATTAAGAACATTTTCTCACAAACTACTCTTTTATTGTCTAAAATAAAGAAATTACATGGAAAAGATGAATTGCAGTTTATAAGGCAAGAGAAAATTGACTTCATCTATCACTACGCCACCTTTCAGGAAGACAGGAATTCCAGATGCTTTAGAATAATGAGCCAAAGGTGGGAGAATGTACAGCATGTTCAATGGACTTGAAGTCATTTGCAGAATGAGAGCAAAAGTTCAAGTTGAGAGAGCAAAATGAGTGAGAGATTATGCTGGATAAATAGGTGGGAGTACCTCATGACAACTTTCTATTTCTTGCTGAGAAGTTAGTCTTATGAGGACCATGAGGTCTAACTATTGGCTACTAGGCAAAGGAGTGGCATGGCCAGAAATATATCTTAAAAATATCTGTGTAATAGCTGTGTTGAAGGTGCCATGGAGGGAGACTAGGAAGAAGATGGTTAAGATATAGTAACTGGAGGAAGAAATGATGAGGGCCTAAACAAAACAATGGTGGTGGAGGAGGGACAGAAATGTGAGACAGATTTGGTAAGTTTTGAGGATGGCCCCACCACTTGTCTAAGGACCACAGACTCAAGTCAAGTGCAGAAGACATTTGATTCCTGAGTCTTTCTTCCTTCTTATTATCTTGCTAAGTTATCCCTTCCCCTTTAAAAAAAATTTTTTAGGTGTTGAGTTTGATAAGTTCTTTATATATTTTGGTTACTAACCTTTTATCGTATATGTCATTGGCAAATATCTTCTCCCATTATATAGGCTGCCTTTCAGTTTTGTTGATTGTTTCCTTAACTGTGCAGAAGCTTTTTATCTTGATGAAGTCCCAATAATTCATTTTTGCTTTTGTTTCCCTTGTTCTGGAGACATGTCTAGTAAGAAATTGCTATGGCTGATGTCAAGGAGTTTGCTGCCTGTGTTCTACTCTAGGATTTTGATGGTTTCTTGTTGCAAACTGGTAAAGCCATTCAGAAAAACAATATGGAGTTTCCTCATAAAGTTAAAAATAGAACTACGTTATGATCCAGCAATTGCACTACTTGGTATTTACCAAAAGGTACAAAAATACTGATCTGAAGGTATACATGCACCCTAATGTTTATAGCATCATTGTCAACAATAGCCAAATTATGGAAAAGGCCCAAATGTCCATAGACTGATGAATGGTTAAAGAAGATGTGTTTGAGGAGTTAAGATGGTAGAGTAGAGGTGGATCCTGGGTTTGCTCATCTCTCAAACACAGCTGGATTGATGTTAGATTATTTGTAATACATAGGAAATTGATCTGAGGATTGGGAGAATGATCTGCACAGTTGGAAGAGGAGAGCATGGTAAGTGTGAGGTGTATGGGCACAAACTGAGGGAGAGAAAAGTCCCATCACCGTAGAAGGCAGGAGCCCTTTCCATGGAGAGAGAAAAGGAAGAGATAGAGAGGGGGAGAGAGAGTGGCATGTCAGTTACATGCAAAAAAAAAACCAAACACCTCCCCAAGACCACTGACTAGGGAGTAGAGGGAACTGAGTGTTGCAGATTTTAGCAAGCAGTTGCAGAGTTCAAATTCTGAGGTTTTAGAGGTCTGAGACATTAGTCAGAGTTGAGCTGGAACATGTGCTCCTGGGGAAAAGGAGGGCACAGGCCTGGGAGTGGACAGTCTGGTGTAAGGATCCCCTGGGTTGCACTAGGAGAGAACATTACACTTCCTGGAGTATATATGGAAGAGGGTATATTGCCTCTCTGAGGACAAAAGACTCTGTAGGCACCACTGAGTGGCTGTTCCTTGGCAGGGGACAGAGGTGCTCAGAGGACAAATAACCTGGTTGCTGCTTTTTGCTGTGCTTCAGCATAGGATCTGGGCACCTGTGCAAATGTGTGACTATTTTTCTGGGATGAAATGGCACAGACACAGCATGGTGAAAGTATTCTCTGGAGGAGGGGATGGATCCATACCATGCCCAGTCCTTTAAGATTTGATGTTTTGAATCCCAGCCACATGCCAGAGATAAAACACAGGAGAGCTATGGTGTTGGGCACACCAACAGACCTGGGCACAGATAGGGTGAAGTTAGAGCTCTGACGGAAGCCTGGGACACAAAAGGGGAGGTTGTTCACTTTTCTGTGAGGGCCGCCTGAACAGCGGCAAGCACAGGATCTGCTGTCCAGAGAAGGAGAGAGAGTGTGGTAGCACCATTTCCCCCATTGCCATCAACAGGGTCAGACTTCAGTAAGCAACACAGTGTCCCCAGTGGAGGTGGGAGCTGCTTATACTAAACCCCACCCTTCTGTGCCTTGCAAGTGCATGGTTACAAGGGCTGGTCTGACTGTGAGCCAACACAGCTTGCAACTCCCCCAGAAGACCCCCACAGGAACACCCCATGAACCAGGTCTGCTGATCATAGAGTGCTCCAAAGCCTTAGCTTCAGTCCTGGTAGAAATATGACCAGGCTTATTTTTTCTCCTTTGGAATTAGGTTTATAGTTTTTTCTTCTTTTGTTTGTGTTTTGGTTTCCTTTTCACTTTCCTTTCTTTCTTTTTCTTTCTGTATTTCTTAATTTTTTTAAAATCAGGCTTTATTTAATTTTTAAAAAAATTTTTATTTATTTTTTTAAATCTCCTTTCAATGTTCCAGAATTCATTGTTTACACACCATGCCCAGTGCTCCATGCAATATGTGCCCTCCAGAATCAGGCTTACAGTTTTTTGTTTGTCTGTCTGTTTTTGTTCCTTTTCATTTTTGGGGGGGTGGGGTGGGTGGGATTAGACTTTTCTTTCAGTTTTTCTTTTTTTCCAGGCTTGTTTTAACAAACAGACCAAAGCATACCTAGTTAAAGATCCAAACCCTCCCCACTGCAAGCATGGTATAACTCTGAAGGACTGACTGTGGGAAAGAGCAGCCAAAATGTAACAACAAAAGGCACACAGCATACAACAGAAACACTTCCTGAAGCACTAGGCGCCGGACAGTATATATGCCCTTCTTAATACCGCATTACTTTCAGGAACTGGAAACATACAAAATGATGATTCAGAGGAATTCTCCCCAAAAGAAAAATCAAGAAGAAATCACAGTCAGGGATTGTCTTAAAACAGCAATATGTGTGAACAAGAATTTAGAGCAACAGTCATAAGAATACTTGTGTGGCTTGAAAGAAGCTTAGAAGAAACCAGAGAAACCCTTGCTGCAGAGATAAAAGACATAAAAGCTAGTCAGGCCAGAATAAAAAATGCTGTCACGGAGATACAAAGCCAGCTGGATGTAATCACAATAAGAATGGAAGAAGCAGAGGAATGAATAGGTGATGTAGATGATAAAATTATGGAAAATAATGAAACTGAAAAAAAGAGGGTAAATAACTTTTAGGTCATGAAGGTAGACTCAGAGAACTCAGAGATTCCATAAAGTGCATAATAGCTATATCACAGGAATCCCAGAAGAAGAAGAGTGGGAAAAAAGGGCAAAAGGTCTGTTTGAACAAAGTATAGCCAAGAACTTCCCCAATTTAGGGAAGGAAATGCATTCAAGTCAAAGAGTCACAGAGAACTCCCCTTAAAATCAACAAAAATAGGTCAACACCAAAACAGATAGTAAAACTTGCAGATTACAGATAAAAAGAGAATTCTGAAAGTCAGTAGGGACAAAAGGTCCTTAACCTACAAGGATAGGCATATAAGGTTAACAGCAGATCTGTCCACAGAAACTTGAAGGACAGGTAACAGTGGCATGATATAGTTAACATGCTAAATGTGAAAAATACACAGCCAAGATTAGTTCATCTAGCAAGGCTGTAATTCAGAAAGAAGGAGAGAGAAAGAATTTCCAAGACAAAAATTAAAGGAGTTCCTGAACACTAAACCAGCTCTGCAAGAAAAAATTAAAGGGGATCTTATGTGTGGGAAAGAAAGACAAAAAGCAACAAAGAATACAAAGGAACAGAGACAATCTACAGGAATGGCAACTTTATGGGTAATACAATAGCACTAAATTCACATCTATTGATAATTACTCTGAATGTAAAGGGACTCAATTCTCCAACCAAAAGACATAGAGTATCACAATGGATTAAAAAAATGTGGCTTATAAGCAATATGCTGCTTATAAGAGACTCATTTTAGATCCAAAGTCACCTTCGGACTGAAAGTGAGGGTTTGGAGAACAATTTATCATGCTAAAGGACATCAAAAAAGCTGGAGTAGCCATACTTAATTATTAGACTAGATTTTCAGCTAAAGACTGTATCGAGAGATGAAGAAATGCACTGTATCATAATAAAGGAGTCTATCCAACAAGAAGAACTAAGAATTGTAAATATTTATATCTCCATCTTGGGAGCACCCAAATATATAAATTAATTAACAACAAACTCATAGATAATTGTTTTAATTACAATATTACAGTATTAATTACAATAATACTATTATTGTATTAATAGTAGGGTACATTAACACCCCACTCACTGCAACGGATAGATCATCTAAGCAGAAAATCAACAAGGAAACAGTGGCTCTAAATGACACACTGGATCAGATGGACTTAACATTCAGAGCCTTTCTTCCTAAAGCAGCAGAATACGTATTTTCTTCTAGTGCACATGGAACTTTTTCTAGAATAGATCACGTACTGGGTCACAAGTGAGGTCTCAACCAGTAAAAAAAGATTGAGATCATACCATGCATATTTTTAGATCACAACAGCATGAAACTTGAAGTCAACCATGAGAAAAAATTTGGAAACCACAAATACATGGAGGTTAAAGAATATCCTACTTAACTGTGAATGGGTTAACCCAGAAATTAATGAGAAACAAAAAACATTCATGGAAGAAAATGAAAACACGGAAGTCCAGAACCTTTGGGATGCAGCAAAGGCAGTCATAAGAGGGAAGTATATATTATTATAGGCCTTCAAGTCTCAAATACATAATCTAAACTTACACCTAAAGGAGCTGGAAAAAGAACAGCAAATAAAGCCCAAAACCAGCAAAAGAAGGGAAATAATAAAGATTAGAGTAGAAATAAATGATGTAGAAATAAAAAAGGCAGTAGAACACATCAATGAAGGTAGGAGCTGACTCTTTGAAAGAATTAACAAAATCGATAAATCCCTAGCCAGACTTACCAAAAAGAAACCAGACAGGACCCAAATAATTGAAATCTGAATGAAAGAGGAGATATGACAACCAACATCACAGAAATAAAAACAATTATAAGAGAATATTATAAGCAATTATATGTCAACCAGTTGGGCAATCTGGAAGAAATGGATAAATCCTTAGAAACACATAAACTACCAAAACTGAAACAGGAAGAAATGGAAAACTCAAACAGACTGATAACCAGCAAAGAAATTGAATATGTAATCTAAAATCTTCCAACAAACAAGAGTCCAGGTCTGGATGGCTTCCCAAGGAAATTCTACCACACATTTAAAGAAGAGTTAATACCTCTTTTTCTGAAACTGTTCCAAAAAATAGAAACAGAAGGAAAGCTTCCAAACTCATTCTATGAGGCCAACATTACCTTGATTCCAAAATCAGACAAGACCCCACTAAAAAGAGGATTACATACCAATACCCTTGATGAATGTGGATGCAAAAATTCTCAAAAAGATACTAGCAAATCAAATTCAAGAGTATATTAAAATTCACGATCAAGTGGGATTTATTCCTTGGCTGTAGGTGTATTTCAGTATCCTCAAATCAATCAATGTGATATACCGCATTAATAAAAGAAAGGATAAAAATCATATGATTCTCTCAATAAATTAGAAAAAACATTTGAAAGAACACAGCATCCATTCTTTTTTTTTAAAGATTTTAATTAATTAATTAATTAATTAATTTATTTAATTTATTTATTCTATCTCTCACATAGAGTGAGAGATAGAACACAAGCAGGGGGAATAGCTAAGCAAGAAGGAGAAGAAGACTGTCCATTGAGCAGGGAGCCCAAGATGGGGCTTGATCCCAGGACCTTGGGATCATGACCTGAGCAGAAGGCAGATGCTTAACTAAGCCATGCAGGCACCCCTATAGCATCCATTCTGGATAAAACCCCTCAATGATGTTGAGGGAACATACCTCAACATCATAAAGGCCATATATGAAAGTTCCACAGCTAATATGATTCTCAACAGGGAAAAACTGAGAGCTTTCCCCCTCGGGTCAGGAACACAACAAGGATGTCTACTCTCACCACTGTTGTTCAGCACGGTACTGGAAGTTCTAGCCATAGCAGTCAGACAACGAAAAGAAATAAAATGTATCCAAATTAGCAAGGAAGACGTCAAACTCTCCCTCTTTGCAGATGACATGATACTCTATGTAGAAAAGCCAAGAGACTCCACCCCAAAATTGCTAGACTAACATAAGAATTCAGCAAAGTCACGAGTTATAAAATCAATATACAGAGATCTGCTGCATTTCTATACATTAATAATGAAGCGGCAGAAAGAGAAATCAAGGAACTGATCCTGTTTATAACTGCACCAAAAAACCATAAAGTATCTAGGAATAAACCTAACCAAAGAAATAAAATATCTGTACCCTGAAAGCTATAGAACACTTATGAAAGAAATTGAAGAAGGCACAAAGAAATGGAAAAAATATTCCATGTTCATGGGTTGGAAGAACAAATATTGTTAAAATGTCTGTACTGCCCAGAGCAATCTACACATTCAGTGCAGTCCTGATCAAAATAACACCAGCAGTTTTCACAGAGCTAGAACAAACAATCTGAAAATTTGTACAGAACTAGAAAAGACCTGGAATAGCCAAAGTAATGTTGAAAAAGAAAAGGAAAGGAGGAGCCATTGTAGTCCCAGGCTTCAAGCTGTATTGCAAAGCTGTAATCCTGAACACGGTATGGTACTGGCATAAAGACAGACACATAGATTAATGGAACAGAATAGAAAACCCAGAAATGGACCTACACCTACAGGGTCAACTAATCTTTGACAAAGCAGGAAAGAATATCCAATGGTTAAAAAGACAGTCTTCAACAAATGGTGTCGGGAAAACTGGACAGCCACATGCAGAAGAATGAAACTGGACCACTTTCTTACACCATATGCAAAAATAAACTCAAAATGGATGAAAGATCTAAATATAAGACAGAAAACCATCAAAATCCTAGAAGAGAAAGTAAGCAGCAACCTCTTTGACATTGGCCATAGCAACTTTTTACTAGACAGGTCTCCAGAGGCAAGGGAAGCAAAGGCAAAGATGAATTATAGGGACCTTGCCTGTAGAAAGCCCTTCTGTACAGCAAAGGAAACGATCAACAAAACTAAAAGGCAACTGATAGAATGGCAGAAAATATTTGCAAATGATGTGCTGGATAAAGGGCTAGTATCTAGAATCTATAAAGAACTCATCAAAATTAACACCCCCCCCCCAAAATAATCCAGTTAAGAAATGGGCAGAAGACATGAATTGGCATTTCTCCAAAGAATACATACAAATGGCTAACAGACATATGCAAAAATGCTCAAAATCCTTATCAGGGAAATACAAATTAAAACCACAGTGAGATACCATCTCACACCTGTCAGAATGGCTAAAATTAACTCAGGAAATGAGATGTTGGCAAGGCTGTGGAAAAGGGGAACCCTCTTACACTGTTGGTGGGAATAGAAGTGGGTGCAGTCACTCTGAAAACAGTATGTCAGTTCCTCAAAATGTGAAAAATAGAGCTACCCAACAACCCCCCAATTACATTCCTAGGTATTTATTCAAAGAATACAAAAATGCTGATTTGAGGGCCTCATGCACCCCAACGTTTATAACAGCACTACCAATAAAAGCCAAATTATGGAAAGAGCCCAAATGCCATTCATCAGTATATATATACACACACTATTTATTTATTTTTTATTATTTATTAATAATATTATTCAGCCACCAGAATGAATGAATGAACTGCATTTTGCAGTGATGTGGATGGAACTAGTGTATGTTATGCTAAATCATTCAGAGAAAGACACAGACATTTGATTTCACTCATACGTGGAATTTAAGAAACAAAAACAGATGAACATAGGGCAAAAAAAAAAAAAGAGGCAAACCATAAAACAGACTCATAACTATAGAGAACAAAGAGAGTTGCTGAAGGGGAAGTGGGTAGGGGGGATAGGTTAAATGGTCATGGGTATTAAAGGAGGGCACTGGTTGTGATGAGCTCTGGGTGTTATATGTAAGTGATGAGTCACTAAATTCTATACCTGAAACTAATATTACAACTGTATATTAACAGGAACTTAAGTAAAAACTTGAAATGACAAAAAATTTTAATTTAATTTTATGTTTTTAATCTCTTCCTCTTGTACAGAACCCTGAGTATAATATCCTGATAGTGTTTTGTTTTTTTTCAGCAACTCATTCCTTTTCTTTTTCCTAACATGTATGAATACCATCAATACTCCCATTGTTTTAAAAGAGTACCGGCCTTGGAGCGGCTGGTTGCCTTGTTTGGTTAAGTGAAGATTCGTGATTTTGACCTAGGGCATGATCTCGGGGGTCAGGAAATAGAATCTGGTGTCAGACTCCACGCTCAGCAGGGAGTCTGCTTGAGCTTCTTTCCCTTAGCCCCTTCCCTGACTTGAGGGTGTGTCTCTCTCTCTAAAATAAGTAATAAATCTTTTTTTTTTTTTTAAAGAATACTGATCTTGCACAGGATTTGTGAGGTCCAGAGGCTAGTTCATTCTTGAAAATGGGGTAAGATATATCTGTGTTGAGTTTTTCTGTAAAGTCCTTGAAAAAGTCTGAAAATGCTTAATCTCTGTCTTTCTACTGAGCTTTAAAACATCTAAAGGAAGGGATAATAATAATAAACACTTTTTAAACATTTATTTGAGGAAATTATTTAAGTAATTTCTGCACCTAACATGGGGCTTGAACTCAAGAGTTGTATGCTTTTCTGACTGAGCCAGCCAGGTACCCCAAGCACTTTTTTACAAAATGGTTTTAAAATATGTTGACTCACTGGGATGAGTAGTCACAGTCCTATGAAAAAAGTACAGACTTCATTGTACAAATATAGAAATTGAGGCACAGAGAAGTTAAGTGTATTAAACAAGGTCACACAGATAGTTAGTTGCCACTTGCCTAAGGTGAGTTTAGAGGTAGAAAGCCAGGATTTAAACCCAATCTGTGTGGCTATTAGTTTCCAGGCTTTTAAGTATTACACCATGTCACCTCTCAATACTTGTGGTATGCTGTAATAGCTAGAGAGGGGAATTTCTTATGTGAGAGAAATTCCTAAGATGCTTATCTGCTAGTCAGAGGTGAGAATCCTATATTTAGATCAGGGTCTTTGGAGATTGCTAATATTTTACTTGTTATCCCCAGTGGGGGTAATGATTTACTATGGTTACCTTTACTCTTTGTTGTTCTCCTGCCTCAACTAGCTAGCTAGCCATACATTATCCATCTGTCCATCCATCCTTCATCTGTCTGTCTATCTAGCTATCTACCCATCCGTCATCTATCTTCTAACCATCCATGCAACCATATTCATATATATTCCTTGGCTTCTATGGTCCATATACTTCATTTGACTCTTTAGCATAGTTAGATCATTTAATTCTGGAAGGATTATAACACCAGTATTTTATGGATGGAGAAACTGAATCTAAGAAAGAGATTCAGGTTATTAAACCCCCAAACAAGGTGTGTAGTCAAATTTATCTGATCCCAAAGTACATACTCTTTCTCTTTACAACATAGTTCTTAGGCTAGGTCATTTGATTTTTGGCTATTCTACTTATTAGACTACTTTATTGCTGGTTTAAGGTCTTTCCAGATAATCCCTGTAATTATCTTTAAAGAATATTTGCAAATTCATCTTTGTTTTTCCAAGTGTTGATTATGAAAACTGTAATATACTAAGAAGAAAACCTATTCCATACAGGCAAGTACATGTACAAAACCTGTGGGGGATACTAAAGATAAACTTTACTTCTGTTTCAGATGGATTATATAGGCCCTTGTTCTTCCTCTTATTCTGTGAGAGTTTTGAGTAAAATCAGTGTAGAGTGGAGTAGCAGTGTCTGTGTTTCCATGTACAACATAATTAGGCTGTTAAACTCATTTTAATGATAATATGCTTACTCTGTAATCAGTTAAAACTCCATTTCAATGACATCCTATTAGAATGGTGCGCCTTGCTTTATGTAGAAGGATTGAATGATTTAAATAAGGCATATCACCTTTTTTGTCTCATAATCATGATACCTGATGTATCACTCAGACTGTCCAGTTGCTGTGGCAATAAAAAGTATTGAAATTTCATACTGATAAAAGGAATTAAACGTTTTAAGACATACAGTTTTTTTCTTTGAGCTGTATTTGCTGCTCAAGCTGATGATAAAACCAGTTTGCCACATAATAACCAAGACAGGTAGTATTATCTATACTCATGGCACCTGTACAGGTAAATTACCTTGCTAAAAATAAATAATAATGCAAAAATGAATAAACTTAGTCACAGTTAGGTCTCATGCATAATAGGATTAAAATGAATTGCTTGTTCATTCTCTACTACACTGTTTTCATAAATCTTAACTGGAGAAGGACTCTTGAGTTTTCAGAAGAATGCCTTTTCAGGATTTCTACCTGTCATTGGCTAAAAACAATGTTCACATAAATAATTTGTTTTCCTTTCTTTCTTTTGGAGGAGGGGAGAGAGTGAATTTCCTATGGTTCAATTCAGAATTTATTAAGCACTTTCTCTTTAGTGATAAAAGAACTTGACGTCATTAATAGAGATGATCTTTACATTTTGTTCCAGAGTAAGGCATTTACTAAAATTAGATTGTAAATTCCAAATGTGTAAACACATCTTGGGATTTTTATATAACTGTACTCCTGCTCTGCTTGCTTATTGGTATTTATGTCTGCTAACTCCTGCTAATTGGTTAATGTTTGTAAAGTGCTTTTGAGATGAAAAGCTAATGATCACTTTACTGTAGGAGGGTGTGGGTGGCTGCCCTGACAGCTTGCTGAGAGTGTCTGCTCGGGGATTGATGGTGAGGGTTTGCTGTGGGCTCTGGGATAATGAGGAATCCCTGAAGAGTTCTATGTTCCTGTTCCCCAAAAACTTTTGAGTTCTGTTCTCCTGGTATTGCTAAGTCAGTCTGGACATGATAAAATCATCATTCCTGCAAAGCTGTGAGAGGAAGGCTCTTCAAAGACTTTGTACCCACTTTACCACTAGAGTTTGCTCTGATGCAGTTGGATGGTATCTATATTCCAATATGAAAAAGCCATAATAATAATAGGAATACATAAAAGTTCAAAAAAACTGTTGATCTTAAAAATTAGGGCCGTATGTTTTATTATTTTATCTTTTTTCTCCAGTTACAAGCCTAATGGGAGCCACATTTTTATTTCTTTATTTTCATGTTTTGAAATGTAGGACATATATTTGTAAAAAAGTTGGCTAAGAAAAGCATAATTGTTTTTGAAATGATAAAAATTTCCACCCATTTCTACAACAGACCTGTAGTCAAAGGGAAAATAGTTTTTTAAACACTGAAATTAATGGGGTTTTTGTTTGTTTGTTTGTTTGTTTGTTTTTTGCTGTGATTACTTAATTTTCTGTTATGGCTTAGGAATGGTACTTAGAGTTTCTATGCATTGAAAATGGGATTTTTTTTTTGGCTTTTAAAGAATAAATATTAAGTAATATTAAATGATCATATTGATTTTCTTTTTGTTGGGTTTATGCCTGCTTTTTGTAAGATCTATTTCTTATGTTCCTGGGTCTCTTCTAGTCTTACACATTAGCGTTCCATAGTCACAATACTGGTTCACCTGCCTGACATCACACTTCCTCTGGGGGCTCTCTCCTGGGGTTTGTACAAATGGTCCAGTAGAGGAAAGTGGTGTCCAGAGGGAACCACCCCATTTCCCAGATTCCCTCACAGAGACAAAACATTTTCCAGTTATTTATTTTTAATCAGCTGGTAATCACTGCACTATTGAGAGTAAGTTTTAAAAGTGACCAAGCAGATATAAGTCCTGCAGCACATAAAATTGACCCCTTAGCATGGAGCTATTCTGAATTTTGCCCCAAATAGTACATTTCTGTACCTGTTGTTTTAAATGGAGATCTGTTCTGAAGCTCTGGCATCCTTAGCAAGGTTCACTTCTAAGATCTTAAAAGTTTTAAAGCTTCTTATAGAATTAGAAAATGCTTCAAACAGAGTAACTAGGAATACAAAAAAACTAAGTAAGAAATGCTTACATCAATTTTTATATAGTCAGGAAAAATTAGAGAAACAAAATGGCCCTAAATATAGACTATTTGGACAAATTATTGCACAACTATTTAATGTGGTATTGTGCCACCATTATGACAATATGGGGAATACTTACGTTATTATATAAAGTAAACAAAAAACAGAATAGAAAACTAGTTATAAAATATGATCTTAACTATTAAAATATTCATGGAAACTGCTTGGAAGGAAATATAGCAAAACACTAAAAATAATTGTTTTCTTCCTTAATGATTACTTCACATTTTTATAAGTTTTTATCATGAACAAGTGTTTTACTTTTTTAAAGTAGATGCTTAAGACATACAAAAGTGTAGAGAATGATATAAAATAATAGCCTTGTATCTATATGCAATTTTGCATGCTTACTTTTAAATCTCATTTGCTTAGATATTTTCAGTTTTTTGTTTGTTTTGTTTTTTGAGAAAAAGCATTTAATTTCTCTGTCTTTTTTTTCCTGGAGGTAATCACTATTCTGAGGTTTGTGAGTTTTATATTTTCATTACATGTGTAAGCATCCATAAACAACATATAGTATTATGTGTATTTTAAAGTGGTAGACATATCATTCTGCAATTTGTTCTCTCACCTATATACATATTTTTAAAGATTTTATTTATTTATTTGACAGAGAGAGATCACAAGCAGGCAGAGAGGCAGGCAGAGAGAGAGGAGGAAGCAGGCTCCCCGCTGAGCAAAGAGCCCGATTCGGGGCTCGATCCCAGGACTCTGAGATCATGACCTGAGCCGAAGGCAGCGGCTTAACCCACTGAGCCACCCCGGCGCCCCTCTCACCTATATTTTTAAGATTTATTCATGATGACAGATGGAGAGCCAGCTTGTTATAAAATTATATATATGGGGCACCTAGCTGTCTCAGTCAGTAGAGCATATGACTCTTGATCTCAGGGTTATGAGTTGAAGCCCCATGTTAACCTGTAAAGATTACTTAAAAAATATAAAAATCTAGGGTCCTGGGATTGAGCCATGTTGGGCTCTCTGCTAAGTGCGGAGCTCACTTCTCACTCTCCCTCTACTTGGGATAAGTCATAGAAAATGCCTAAATGATTATTAAAATGATGGGAGAATACTCAACTTTGAGCCTAGGCTAAAACATTGTGTGCATCCATTTTAAGGGGGATAAAAATTTGCGTTAAATGTTATCTCTTAAACAGGAACGATTTGCTATCACACCTATACATTGCTTTGAGAACAAAAAGTTTTCAGCAGAGCAGGCGCCCTGGGCTATAGGGAAAATATTGTCACCTGGGAGTTTCTTATTTATTTCTTTTTACAAATAATGTTACTTCTGTAGTCTGTGATTCTCCTCCTTGCACTTATCATAGTTTATGAGTGTAAAGGCAGAAGTCTATATCCTTAATATAAGAGGGCTTACCAAGGTCTAATAAGTAAGTAAGTATGTAAGTAAGTAAGTAAGTAAATAAATAAATCTTTGGAAAAATAAAATTAAAACAAATCTTTTAAAAATGCTATTTAGGGCGCCTGGGTGGCTCAGTGGGTTAAGCCGCTGCCTTCGGCTCAGGTCATGATCTTAGGGTCCTGGGATCGAGTCCCGCATCGGGCTCTCTGCTCAGCGGGGAGCCTGCTTTCCTCTCTCTCTCTCTCTCTCTCTGCCTGCCTTTCTGCCTACTTGTGATCTCTGTCTGTCAAATAAATAAAATAAAAATCTTTAAAAAAATGCTATTTAGGATTCCATTGTATTGATACACAATCATTTATCTATTCATCCTCCCAGTAATTCTCCAAGTAGTGTACTTCTCAAATTTGTTTTAAAATTTTTGGTCTTATAAAATGCTGCATTTAATATTCTTAAAAGTCTTGTACATTTGAGAGTCTCTCTAGGGTATACTTAGAAGTGGCATCATTGGGTTTAAAAATATTTATAACTTAACTTAGATTTTACTGAATTATTCTCTAATTTATAATCCTAACAGCTGAATACATGAATTACTGTTTTCTGACATTCTTGTCAATGCTTGATATTGATAAATATTTGCCAAATGGATAAATAGAAAATAACATTTTTTTAAAAGATTTTATTCATTTATTTGACAGAGAGCGAGAGATCACAAGTAGGCAGAGAGAGAGTGGGAAGCAGGCTCCCGCTGAGCAGAGAGCCTGATGCAGGGCTGGATCCCAGGACCCTGGGATCATGACCTGAGCCGAAGGCAGAGGCTTAAGCCACTGAGCCACCCAGGCACCCCAGAAAATAACATTTTTTAAAGAGTTTTTGTTTGCCTTTCCCTGTTTATTAGACTTTAGGATTTACTTTGATGTGAAGTACCTCTGAGAATGTAAGCAAATGTTGAGAATGTTGGAACAGAATGAAAGAGGATCTTGGGTCATGATGAATTTATAGAGTTGCAATTTTAAATCAGCACTGACTACATCAGGATTTCTTTCAAGCAGGGAAAAAACCCTGCTATTTTGTTTAAGGCACCATTATTTATGTTTTCTGTAACATAAAGCCATATTTGATTATAAATGTACATAGTATTGTGTCTTCACTAGCATTTTGGTAGAAGTATTGTCTTTTTCTTAAATTTAGGAGAAAATTCTTCCAGGTTTCACTATGAAGTTTGTTGTTTGCTGTGGTTTTTGTAGACACCTTTTCAAACATGTTTCCATTCTTTTCCTGGTTCTCTAAGAGTTTTTATTATGAATGGTTATTGAATTTCATTTACTGCTTTTTTTTCTGTGTCATGTCATAAAGATCATAAAATAAGTTATACCTTTTTATCCACTAATGTGATTACTTACATTAATAGAAATTTCTAATATCTTATCTTTCTAATATGTTTTTTCACTTCTGGGATAAACTCTGGTTAGTTATAATAAACTGTCTTTCAGTGTACTATTTTAGTTTTAAAAATATATTGCTTAATTTGATTTGCTAATAGTTCTGAGTTATTCCTATAATCTTATCTGTAAAACTGCCTTGGCCAGGGATATTTTGGTGGGTTAAGTTCAAATTATTTTTGAGTTGTAGTTAAGATTCAGATTCCTTAGTGGTTATACATTTTTTCATTTTTTATTTCTGCATGAGATAATTTTGCTATTTTTAATTTTTTTGGAAAAATTTTGTATTTCTAACTTTTCCTATTTTTAGTATAAAGTTGTTCCCTATAGTGTCTAATTCATTTTTATTTATATTTTTATCTATCCCATGTTCACTGTTGTTATTTTTTTATTTGTGCATTCTCTATATTTATGTTGGGAGACATCTCACAGGCATGTTCATTTTCCTTAGTTTTTTTATTTTTAAAACATCTTTCCAATTTTATTGAGAAATAATTGACATGCACCACTGTATAAGTTTAAAGGGTCCAGCATGATGGTTTGACTTACATATATTGTGAAGTGATTACCACAATAGGTTCGGCTAACATTCTTCTTTTCATATAGATAGAATAGAAAGAGAAGAAAGGAGAAAAAATACAGGAAAACAATTTTTTCTTTGTGATGACAACTTTTACGATTAATTATCTTAAAAACTTTCTTGCAACAGTGTTAGCTGTAGTTATCAGGTTGTACTTCATTCCTCTAGTACTTATTTCTCTTATAACTGGAAGATTGTACCATTTTATCACCTTTCTCTGATTTCATCTGTCCCCATCCTCTGCTTCTGGTAACCACAAGTCTGATCTTTTTTTCTATGTGTTTGTCTTTGTTTTTTTGCTTGTTTGCTTTTGGTTTCACATATATATGAGATCATATATATATGTCTTTGTCTTTCTATGTCTGACTTCATTTAGCATAATGCCTTTAAAGTCTATCCATTTGTGGCAATTGGTAGGATTTCCTCACTTTTTATGGATGGATAATATTCTGTTGTTTATGGATACCACGATTTCTTTATCCATTCAGTTACTAATGAACACTTAGGCCCTCAGGGATCTTGATGTCCATTTCTCTCCCCAGATTTGGGAAGTTTTCAGCCATTATTTTTTTAATTATACCTTCTGACCCTTTCTCTTTCTCTTCTCCTTCTGGAATTCCCATAATGTGACTATTGCTTCTTGTCATTGTGTCCTATAATTCCTATAGGCTTTCTTCACTCTTTTTCATTTTTTTCCTTTTTTTCCTACTGACTGGATAATTTCCAATGTCCTTTCCTTTAGGTCACTAATTCTTTGGGATGGTTGAGTCTACTTTTGAAATTCTCTATTGAATTCTTAAGTTCAGGTATTGTATTTTTTGTGTAACTTATGTTGTATTATAAGGAATGGATAATGAGCAAATAAACATAATAATTTGAGAAAATTTTAAGTTTTCAGAAAGTAATGAAATAGAATTATTTGACAGAACTGAACTTGATTGAATATGGAGATGCTACCTGAAATAGGACAGCCAAGGAAGGCTATCTGAAGGGATCATATTTAGACCAAAACTGAATGAGAAGCTGCCATATATAATTATTTTTTGAGTGATTTTTTATTTATTATTATATATTTATTATGTTTAGTTAGCCACTGTATAGTACATCCTTAGTTTTGTATAATACCCAGTGCTCATCACAATGTGTACCCTCCTCATTTTTTTAACTCTAGGCTTTCTTTTCTTCCTTTTTTTAAAAAAATGATTGTTATTTCCTTGATGAACTTCTCATTTTCTTTGTGCATTATTTTCATAATTTTGTTTAGTTGTCTGTGTTTTCTAAACTTCCTTAAGAGGAGTATCCTGAATTCTTTGTCTGAAATTCATAGATCACCATTTCTTTAAGGTCAGTTATTGAATCTTTATTAGTTTCCTTTGAGTGTCATATTTACCTGATTTTTTGTGATCCTTGATTCCTCATATTGGTATCTGCACATTTGAGTAATTACACTACTTTTCCAGACTTTACAGGTTTGCTTTGGCAGAGACAGTTCTTCACCAGTCAGTTCAGTCTGGGTTTCTGGGTGAGTCTGTCAGTAAAGTCCATGAACAGGTAGGACCTACTGTTATCACATAGTTTGCGGCAAGGCAACTGTCTAAGCTCTGGGGGCAAGGCAACTGTAAACTCTGAAGACAAGGATGGGTGGGTGTGCCCTGGTTGAGAAGAGTTGGAGAAGACTGCTGTACTGGTGTCCTACCCAATTGAGGCTGTAGGATGGGCTCCACTGTTGCGTGGATTCTCTGGTTAGACTTATTAGATAGTTGGAACTGAGTACTACATTCAGTAGTAGATGGAGCTATGAATTAGCTTCCCTGCCCTGGAAGAGCAGCAGGCTAGGACCCAGGGCCTTATAGTTCATTGTTTGGGGACCTCAGCATGCAGTCAATTCTCTGGTCATGTGAGGCCACTGCTCTTGATCTGTTGATAGGGAAATCATGTCCTATGCTCTCTGTACAAGTGCCACTGTAGGGCTATTGAGTGGCTACACAGCTTTCCCTCTGCTCTGATTGGGTTTCCTAGTCAGACAGGTTGAAGGCTATATTCAGCACTGAGAAGGGCTATGAACTATATTCCTGCCTGGGTGCAGTGAGAGAAGCAGCTCTAAAGCCAGGAAAGGTGTTTGTTGTCTTAACTCAAGTTGACTCATACCCCAAGTTCTCTTGTATGAACATGGCTACGGACTTTGAAAACTATCAGCTTTGCTTGTCTACCTTGTGGCTTAAATGATACTGTCTGCAAAACTTCCAGGATAGTCTCCAGCTTTTCTGGTCAGATGGGGTCAGAAAACATTGTCCACAGTGGGTGGGGCTATGTCTCAGCTTCTTGCCTGGGTATGGGCAAACCAGGCTCTAGTATTTCCTCTTTTGAGAATCTAAATCAGGCAGACCTGCACCCCACCAACTGCCCTAGTCATAGTACACTCCTGACTTGGTTCTACAGGTGAGCAAAACTGTGGGATAAGATTACTAATTGGGCACTATAGGTATCAGTTTCGTCTGCCAAGATCCCTGTACTGGTTGTTGCAAGCTCCTCCTCCCTACTCCATCAAAGTCAGATTTTTGGTAGTTGAGCCTCCCAAATTCCCCATACAATCCTTTGTTGTGTGATTGGAGTAGGGGCTCCCACAAAGTGGCTCCCAATGCTGGGAGAGCTGGTTGTGCCCCATCCCCAGGTTCTCTTTTCCCACTGGAGGAGCTGAAGGCAAAGGGGGACCTTTCCCTGTGGTACTGAACTGGCCTAGGGGAGGGGCAATGAAGTCAATGTGTAGCTGCTTTTCTGACTCTTCTAATGCAGTCTGCCTTAGTCTCTGTCATGCAGGGGTTCTTCAACCTTGCTGAATGTTCTAGGATTCTCTCAGTGGTGTCTTGTTCTTGAATAGTTGTTAGATGTTTTTGTGAAGGGGCAGTGAAGTGAGGAATGAGTTATATTGCCATCTTGGTGACATCTAAAACTTTTTTTATTCCACATCCTGTTTTTGTTTTTTTATTTCATTAAATCCTGTGAGTTTTCTTATTTTTTACTTATTCAGGGCTTATCTTGTTGCTGTTATCTGGCCTTTTGTGTTGGATGCTTAACTCATTTTTTACCCCTAATATATGTATTTAAACAACACATGTTACCTGTGAAGAAAGGGGTAGCCTGAGTAGAAGAATGAGACCTCCTTCAGATTCCTGTGTTAAGCAACCCCCTGGAACTGGAGTCTAGGGCATAGCAGAAGGTGAGGCTAGGTCCCAATTATGAAAGACCTTGAATGAAATATTTATCCTCATTTGTTTCAGAGATTTATTTCCCCTAAGGTTAGAAAAATGACCTTTTTCCCCACTTTATCTCTTTATTTTTTAAAGCTATACATAATGATTTATCAGTCCACCCATACCCACAGGAGATACATTTCAAGAGACCCAATGGATGTCTGAAACCACAAGTAATACCAAACCCTATATATACTGTTTTTCTATACATATATACCTATGATAGAGTTTAATTTATATATTAGGCATAGTAAGACACTACCAACAATAATTAATAATAAATTAGAACAATTATAATAATAAGTTATATGAATCTCTCTTTTTCAAAATATCTTATTGTACTGTACTTACCCTTCTTTTACTTGTGAAGATGTGAGATAATAAAAGGCCTACATAGTGAGATGAGATGAGGTGAGTGACGTAGGCATTGTGATGTAGTGTTAGGCTACTATTGACATACTGACAATACATCAAGAGGAGGATATTCTGTTTTTGGACCACTGTTGACCAAGGGTAACTGAAATAGCAGAAAGTAAAACCATGGATGAGGGGGGATTGCTGTATTAGGTAATTAAGATTAATTAGGTAATAAGGTAATTAAGATGCCCCAAAATAGCATACATTGAATAGATACAGGATTTTGGTCCGGTTTCTGCTTAGACGTGTGAAGGGAAAAGCACCTATACTCTGAATTTCTTTTTTTTTTTTTAATTTTTTTTAATTTTTTTATTTTTTCAGCATAACAGTATTCATTATTTTTGCACCACACCCAGTGCTCCATGCAATCTGTGCCCTCTACAATACCCACCACCTGGTGCCCCCAACCTCCCACCCCCCACCCCTTCAAAATTCTCAGATAGTTTTTCCAAGTCCATAGTCTCTCATGGTTCACCTCCCCTTCCAATTTCCCTCAACTCCCTTCTCCTCTCCATCTCCCCTTGTCCTCCATGCTATTTGTTATGCTCCACAAATAAGTGAAACCATATGATAATTGACTCTCTCTCCTTGCCTTATTTCACTCAGCATAATCTCTTCCAGTCCCGTCCATGTTGCTACAAAACTTGGGTATTCATCCTTTCTTTCTTTCTTTCTTCTTTTTTTTTTTTTACAGCTTTATAAACATATATTTTTATCCCCAGGGGTACAGGTCTGCGAATCGCCAGGTTTACACACTTCACAACACTCACCATAGCACATACCCTCCCCAATATCCATAACCCCACCCCCTCTCCCAACCCCCTCCCCCCATCAACCCTCAGTTTGTTTTGTGAGATTAAGAGTCACTTATGGTTTGTCTCCCTCCCAATCCCATCTTGTTTCATTTACTCTTCTCCTACCCCCTCAACCCCCCATGTTGCATCTCCTCTCCCTCATATCAGGGAGATCATATGATAGTTGTCTTTCTCCGATTGACTGATTCGCTAAGCATGATACCCTCTAGTTCCATCCACGTCGTCGCAAATGGCAAGATTTCATTTCTTTTGATGGCTGCATAGTATTCCATTGTGTATATATACCACACCTTCTTTATCCATTCGTCTGTAGATGGACATCTAGGTTCTTTCCATAGTTTGGCTATTGTAGACATTGCTGCTATAAACATTCGGGTGCATGTGCCCCTTCGGATCACTATGTTTGTATCTTTAGGGTAAATACCCAGCAGTGCAATTGCAGGGTCATAGGGTAGTTCTATTTTCAACATTTTGAGGAACCTCCATGCTGTTTTCCAGAGTGGTTGCACCAGCTTGCATTCCCACCAACAGTGTAGGAGGGTTCCCCTTTCTCCGCATCCTCGCCAGCATCTGTCATTTCCTGACTTGTTAATTTTAGCCATTCTGACTGGTGTGAGGTGATATCTCATGGTGGTTTTGATTTGTATTTCCCTGATGCCGAGTGATATGGAGCACTTTTTCATGTGTCTGTTGGCCATCTGGATGTCTTCTTTGCAGAAATGTCTGTTCATGTCCTCTGCCCATTCTTGATTGGATTATTTGTTCTTTGGGTGTTGAGTTTGCTAAGTTCTTTATAGATTTTGGACACTAGCCCTTTATCTGATATGTCATTTGCAAATATCTTCTCCCATTCTGTCAGTTGTCTTTTGGTTTTGTTCACTGTTTCCTTTGCTGTGCAAAAGCTTTTGATCTTGATAAAATCCCAAAAGTTCATTTTTGCCCTTGCTTCCCTTGCCTTTGGTGATGTTCCTAGGAAGATGTTGCTGCGGCTGAGGTCGAAGAGGTTGCTGCCTGTGTTCTCCTCGAGGATTTTGATGGATTCCTTTCTCACATTGAGATCCTTCATCCATTTTGAGTCTATTTTCGTGTGTGGTGTAAGGAAATGATCCAATTTCATTTTTCTGCATGTGGCTGTCCAATTTTCCCAACACCATTTATTGAAGAGGCTGTCTTTTTTCGATTGGACATTCTTTCCTGCTTTGTCGAAGATGAGTTGACCATAGAGTTGAGGGTCTATTTCTGGGCTCTCTATTCTGTTCCATTGATCTATGTGTCTGTTTTTGTGCCAGTACCATGCTGTCTTGATGATGACGGCTTTGTAATAGAGCTTGAAGTCCGGAATTGTGATGCCACCAACTTTGGCTTTCTTTTTCAATATTCCTTTGGCTATTCGAGGTCTTTTCTGGTTCCATATAAATTTTAGGATTATTTGTTCCATTTCTTTGAAAAAAATGGATGGTACTTTGATAGGAATTGCATTAAATGTGTAGATTGCTTTAGGTAGCATAGACATTTTCACAATATTTATTCTTCCAATCCAGGAGCATGGAACATTTTTCCATTTCTTCGTGTCTTCCTCAAATTCTTTCATGAGTACTTTATAGTTTTCTGAGTATAGATTCTTAGTCTCTTTGGTTAGGTTTATTCCTAGGTATCTTATAGTTTTGGGTGCAATTGTAAATGGGATGGACTCCTTAATTTCTCTTTCTTCTGTCTTGTTGTTGGTGTAGAGAAATGCAACTGATTTCTGTGCATTGATTTTATATCCTGACACTTTACTGAATTCCTGTACAAGTTCTAGCAGTTTTGGAGTGGAGTCTTTTGGGTTTTCCACATAGAGTATCATATCATCTGCGAAGAGTGATAGTTTGACTTCTTCTTTGCCGATTTGGATGCCTTTAATTTCCTTTTGTTGTCTGATTGCTGAGGCTAGGACTTCTAGTACTATGTTGAATAGCAGTGGTGATAATGGACATCCCTGCCGTGTTCCTGACCTTAGCGGAAAAGCTTTTAGTTTTTCTCCATTGAGAATGATATTTGCGGTGGGTTTTTCATAGATGGCTTTGATAATATTGAGGTATGTGCCCTCTATCCCTACACTTTGAAGAGTTTTGATCAGGAAGGGATGCTGTACTTTGTCAAATGCTTTTTCAGCATCTATGGAGAGTATCATATGGTTCTTGTTCTTTCTTTTATTAATGTGTTGTATCACATTGATTGATTTGCGGATGTTGAACCAGCCTTGCAGCCCTGGAATAAATCCCACTTGGTCGTGGTGAATAATCCTTTTAACGTACTGTTGAATCCTATTGGCTAGTATTTTGGCGAGAATTTTTGCATCTGTGTTCATCAAGGATATTGGTCTGTAGTTCTCTTTTTTGTTGGGATCCTTGTCTGGTTTTGGGATCAAGGTGATGCTGGCCTCATAAAATGAGTTTGGAAGTTTTCCTTCTATTTCTATTTTTTGGAACAGTTTCAGGAGGATAGGAATTAGTTCTTCTTTAAATGTTTGGTAGAATTCCCCCGGGAAGCCATCTGGCCCTGGGCTTCTGTTTGTTTGGAGATTTTTGATGACTGTTTCTATCTCCTTACTGGTTATGGGTCTGTTGAGGCTTTCTATTTCTTCCTGGTTCAGTTGTGGTAGTTTATATGTCTCTAGGAATGCATCCATTTCTTCCAGATTGTCAAATTTGTTGGCGTAGAGTTGCTCATAGTATGTTCTTATAATTGTCTGTATTTCTTTGGTGTTCGTTGTGATCTCTCCTCTTTCATTCATGATTTTATTTATTTGGGTCCTTTCTCTTTTCTTTTTGATAAGTCTGGCCAGGGGTTTATCGATCTTATTAATTCTTTCAAAGAACCAGCTCCTAGTTTCGTTGATTTGTTCTATTGTTTTTTTGGTTTCTATTTCATTGATTTCTGCTCTGATCTTTATGATTTCTCTTCTCCTGCTGGGTTTAGGGTTTCTTTCTTGTTCTTTCTCCAGCTCCTTTAGGTGTAGGGTTAGGTTGTGTACCTGAGATCTTTCTTGTTTCTTGAGAAAGGATTGTACCGCTATATATTTTCCTCTCAGGACTGCCTTTGTTGTGTCCCACAAATTCTGAACCGTTGTGTTTTCATTATCATTTGTTTCCATAAATTTTTTCAGTTCTTCTTTAATTTCCTGGTTGAACCATTCATTCTTTAGAAGGATGCTGTTTAGTCTCCATGTATATGGGTTCTTTCCAAATTTCCTCTTGTGATTGAGTTCTAGCTTTAGAGCATTGTGGTCTGAAAATATGCAGGGAATGATCCCAATCTTTTGATACCGGTTGAGACTTGATTTAGGACCAAGAATGTGATCTATTCTGGAGAACGTTCCATGTGCACTAGAGAAGAATGTGTCTTCTGTTGCTTTGGGATGAAATGTTCTGAATATATCTGTGATGTCCATCTGGTCCAGTGTGTCCTTTAAGGCCTTGATTTCCTTGTTGATCTTTTGCTTGGATGATCTGTCCATTTCAGTGAGGGGAGTGTTAAAATCCCCTACTATTATTGTATTCTTGTCGATGTGTTTCTTTGATTTTGTTATTAATTGGTTTATATAGTTGGCTGCTCCCACGTTAGGGGCATAGATATTTAAAATTGTTAGATCTTCTTGTTGGACAGTTCCTTTGAGTATGATATAGGGTCCTTCCTCATCTCTTATTATAATCTTTGGCTTAAAATCTAATTGATCTGATATAAGGATTGCCACTCCTGCTTTCTTCTGATGTCCATTAACATGGTAAATTCTTTTCCACCCCCTCACTTTAAACCTGGAGGTGTCTTCGGGTTTAAGATGAGTTTCTTGTAGGCAACATAGAGATGGGTTTTGTTTTTTTATCCATTCTGATACCCTGTGTCTTTTGATTGGGGCATTTAGCCCATTAACATTCAGGGTAAGTATTGAGAGATATGAATTTAGTGCCATTGTATTGCCTGTAAGGTGACTGTTATTGTATATTGTCTCTGTTTCTTTCTGATCTACTACTTTTAGGGTCTCTCTTTGCTTAGAGGACCCCTTTCAATATTTCCTGTAGAGCTGGTTTGGTATTTGCAAATTCTTTTCAGTTTTTGTTTGTCCTGGAAGCTTTTAATCTCTCCGTCTATTTTCAATGATAGCCTAGCTGGATATAGTATTCTTGGCTGCATGTTTTTCTCATTTAGTACTCTGAATATATCATGCCAGCTCTTTCTGGCCTGCCAGGTCTCTGTGGATAAGTCTGCTGCCAATCTAATATTTTTACCATTGTACGTTACAGACTTCTTTTCCCGGGCTGCTTTCAGGATCTTTTCTTTGTCACTAAGACTTGTCAATTTTACTATTAGGTGACGGGGTGTAGACCTATTCTTATTGATTTTGAGGGGGGTTCTCTGAACCTCCTGGATTTTGATGCTTGTTCCCTTTGCCATATTGGGGAAATTCTCTCCAATAATTCTCTCCTATATACCTTCTGCTCCCCTCTCTGTTTCCTCTTCTTCTGGAATCCCAATTATTCTAATGTTGTTTCGTCTTATGGTGTCACTTATCTCTCGAATTCTCCCCTCGTGGTCCAGTAGCTGTTTGTCCCTCTTTTGCTCAGCTTCTTTATTCTCTGTCATTTGGTCTTCTATATTGCTAATTCTTCTTCTGCCTCATTTATCCTAGCAGTGAGAGCCTCCATTTTTGATTGCACCTCATTAATAGCTTTTTTGATTTCAACTTGGTTAGATTTTAGTTCTTTTATTTCTCCAGAAAGGGCTTTTATATCTCCTGAGAGGGTTGCTTTAATATCTTCCATGCCTTTTTCAAGCCCGGCTAGAACCTTGAGAATCATCATTCTGAACTCTATATCTGACATATTACCAATGTCTGTATTGATTAGGTCCCTAGCCTTTGGTACTGCCTCTTGTTCTTTTTTTTGTTGTGAATGTTTCCACCTTGTCATTTTGTCCAGATAAGAGTTTATGAAGGAGCAAGTAAAATACTAAAAGGGTGGCAACAACCCCAGGAAAATATGCTTTAGCCAAATCAGAAGAGATCCCGAATTGTGAGGGGGGAGAAAGGGGATAAAAAGGAGTTCAGAAAGAAAGAAAGAAAAAAAAAAGAAACTATTAAAAAAAAGAAAGCCGATAAAGAAAAAATATAAAAAGAGAAAAAATATATATATTAGATAAACTATTTAAAAAACGTTAAAAAAAACGGTAAGAGTTAAAAAAATTCAGCAGAAGAAGAGAAAAGAAAAAAAAATTGAAAAAGAAAAAAAAATTACATTAACTGCAAGGCTAAAAAATCATGGGGAGAAAGCCATGAGTTCCGTGCTTTGCTTTCTTCTCCTCTGGAATTCCGCCGCTCTCTTTGGTAGGTGAACTTGGTCCTGGCTGGGTTTCCCGTTGATCTTCTGGGGGAGGGGCCTGTTGTAGTGATTCTCAAGCGTCTTTGCCCCAGGCGGAGTTGCACCGCCCTTACCCGGGGCCGCGCTGAGTAATCCGCTCGGGTTCGCTTTCGGGAGCTTTTGTTCCCTGAGCGCTTTCCGTAGAGTTCCGGAGGACGGGAATGAAGATGGTGGCCTCCCGGTCTCCGGCCCGGAGGAGCCGAGAGCCCGGGGCCCCACTCCTCAGTGCGCCCTCAGAGAACAGCGCCCAATGTCTCCCGCCACCCAGGCCTCCGGCCACGCTCCCAGCTGACCGAGCCTGCGACTGGTTCAAGGCAACCCCGAGCTGAGAGTCACTCCTCGGCTCTGTCTCTGCAGCCGGCTTCCCCGTTCTAATACCGGTAAGCTCTGCGACACTCAGACACCCCCGATCCTTCTGCGACCCTGCGGGACCTGAGGCCGCGCTTACCCCGCCTGGGCTTCCAGTTAAGCCTCTGGAGCGATGTCCCTCAGCGGAACAGACTTTTAAAAGTCCTGATTTTGCTCCGTTGCTCCGCCGCTCGTCGGGAGCCGGCCCCTCCCCCCGCGGTCTATCTTCCCGTCGCTTTGGATTCACTTCTCCGCCAGTCCTACCTTGCAGAAAGTGGTTGATTTTCTGTTTCTGGAATTGCTGTTCTTCTTCTCTTCAATCTCCCGTTGGATTTGTAGGTGTTTGCAATCTTTAGATAAGCTATTTAGCTGATCTCCCGCTACCCGAAGTAGTCTCAGCCTGCTACTTCTCCGCCATCTTGACTCCTCCCTCTTTACTCTGAATTTCTTAAGAAACCACAGTACTATTTTCCATAATGGCTGTTCCAATTTACATTCCCACCAACAGGGGACAAGTGTTCCCTTTCCTTCACACCCTTGCCAATACTTGTTATCTCTTGTCTTTTTGATAATGGTCATTCTAACAGGTGTAAGGTGATACTTCATTGTGGTTTTGATTTGCATTTTCCTAATGCTTACTGATGTTGAGGACCTTTCCATTTACCTGTTTACCATTTATATATTTCCTTTGGAAAAAATATATATTCAGTTCCTCTGACCATTCTTTTATCAGATTGTTTGATTTTATTTTTGCCATTGAGTTGCAGGAGTTCTTTACATATTTTGGATATTAACCCCTTATCAAATGTATGATAGAGAAACTGACATTTTACAACTCAGTAGATGCCTACATTTGGGTTTTATTTTGATTTCTTTAAAGTCCTTGCTATATGTCTGATTTTCATTTAACAGTTGACTTAGCTAATGAAACAAGAATTGACCTAATTGATTTATTCTAATGTAATTGTATTGGAAGAAGTAAGAGTTTTTGAAATTCTGTGCATAAAAATAACTCAGGGATATTATTTTTAGTGATGCCATAAAACAAAATACTAGGAACTTTATCCCTGAATGAGACAGATATAGACTTAGTCAGGCTCTGCTGTTTTACTATGACAACTTCACATCACATACTATTTATGCTACTTGTGATTTTCTGAAAGAGATGCTAATAAGACTTGCAAATTAATGTGCTTAGCATTTTACTAAAAAATAATGATTTCGTTCTTCACCTTTATTTTAATCACTGCAGAGATATTAAAAGGAACAAGATGGGGAGCTTTCACTAAATTGGTGAAGCTTATTAGAATACTTTCTAGACTAGTGTGAGGTAAGAGGAAGAAACTAGAAGGCACAATTCCAAAGTCTTTTAATATTCATTTATAATTATGTGTATGCTAGACCCAGAAATTCATAGGAAAGCATTCATTATTTTATTTATTTATTTATTTATTACTATTTATTTATTTATTCTTTATTATGTTATGTTAGTCACCATACGTACATCTTTAGTTTTTGATGTAGCGTTCCAAGAAAACATTTGTTATTCTAGTCTTAGTTTTAATTAAAATTTTAAGTGAGTGTGACCTTTTATTGCATGCTAGTCAGTTTTTACTTAACCTTTTGTTCTTTCATTCAACAAATCTATTTCTATCTATCGTTCTACCTCTACTGGGCATTGAATTGAAATACAATGAAACATAATATGTGGTTCCTTTGATCAGTGCCTTGGTGTTTTATACTTTTGCTTGCCTAGATTTTGGTACCTAGGTCATCTTTAAAATGATTTATCTCTGATTTGAATTTGTGAACTGCAAATGCACCCAACAATCTGATCACGTGTGGTGTTTCTGCAAATGTGAATAAATGAGGATTAACTTCATGTTACCTACTTTAGTCAGACCCCTTGCAGATCTGAAGCTAAATTGCAGAAGTGGATGGGTGATACATCAGTATAGTGCTTTACTCATATTTCTTTGTCTTCAATATTTAGAGGTCTGAGTATTTTAGAAATAATGTGAATTATGAAAAATAATAATTTTTCTAAGATTATTTTTGGTAAACTTGTAGGTTTAAGTCCACTTAATGCAATTAGGAGGAAGAAATTGCTGGATTTCTTAAAGCTTTACAAAAGGTGCTATACTAGATGGAATTCAAAGCACTGAAATGTAATTGAAATTGAAAGTCTGAAGAGAGTACTGTGTGGTGATTTTAGACTCTGAGAAACAAAAGACTTATTGTCTCAAATGAAGTTATTCCATTAAATAGGTCTTTTGACTTTAGTTTTTAGAAGGAGAACCAGAAAGATATTTTTTTTCAAAAACAGGGGAAGAAAGATAACTCAGAGGAAGAGCAAACCACAATAATAATATGTAACAATAATAATTAATTAAGAGAGGAAATTATTACCTGAAAACATTGACCATGAAAAATTTAGCTAGCATTTCTCACAGCAGTTTCAACGTTGAGTACAAAAGAAAAGGTATTTAGCTGTGGATTTTGAAACAGAGAGGAATCACCAAATCTAAAAGTGGTATTTCTTAAAATATTTTCCATTCACTTAGCAAATTTTTATTAAATGTTACCATTTATCAGTCTCTACATAAAGCAGTTCCTCTCTTAAGGAACTCCTAAGGGCTGTTTTAGGTTCACTGAAAAAGTGAGCAGACTGTATAGAGAGGTCTTATTCACTCTGCCTACCCCCCACTATCAACATGGCTCACCAGAGTAATATATTTTACAGTTGATGAACCTGCATTGACATATCATTATAACCCAGATTCAGAGTTGGCAGTTTACCTTAGGGTTTGCTTTTGGTGCTGTACCTTTTATGGGTTTTGAGAAATGTATAAGGTTACAGTATCATGCAGAATAGTTTCACTGCTCTAAAAATCTTCTGAACTTCGCTTCTTCAACCTTCCCTCCTCCTTATGCTCTTATGTTTTAAGTCATATTAGACGTCAGTGTGTGGTTAAATTTCCATTTTGCTGAAAATTTGAATGTGCATTAAATATGCAGAGAATATACTTGAAAGCTAGTCACTAATGTATATTTACCAAGGTCAAGAGCTTCATATAGATTGTTATTGCTCATGTTACAGTTTAGTAACAAGTTTTAGTAACAAGTTATCAAGGTTGAAGCTTTGCTGCTATGGAAGTTCCCCATTGTAATTAAGTTCATTCCTCAAGTCTTTCAGTAAGTCATCAAGAGTAGAGAATATACGTAAATAGTGCTTTGTCAGGTGAACAGACAAACATATATCAACTTATGGGATAGATTATTTCTATTTTAGCACAGCAAATTATTTCCTTTTTAATTTGTCACAATGAAAACTTACCTGGTATCTATGGCTGAAGATCTTTGACTTGAAAGCCATCACCTGCATCTGGATCTAATCATTTTGGGAGATGTAAGTGTGTGTGCATGTGTGTATGTGTGTGTGTACATGTTCAGTAAATTTTCAGCATCTGAGATCAAAATAAGAAAGAAGTAAACCAGCTGGGGAGTGGGCAGGAGGAGATGGCAATGGATTTATTTTTTAATGATTAAAAAAAGAGAGAGCAGTAAGGAGATGACAGAACCAAATGGGGGAGAGAAAAATAAATTAGTAGAGACGCAATACACAGGTGCAGGAGGAATCGGGTCATTTTTGGATCAATGCAGTGAAAAGTGGCTAATGGCATCAGGGTCCTCATGGCAAAAACAACTTTTTTCTCTAATGGGGACCTGAGGAGCCCAGAGTAGTGATGCATGTCTGTGTTGCTATTACTCACTGACTTTTCCCCCTGTCTGAGAAATAGAGGATTCTCTACTCATTACTTTATTTTGATTTTAACCAAGGCCAGGAATCTGTTAATTTATATGGGGTGGTTTATTTATTTATTTATTTTTAGCTTCTCTCCCCTGCTTATAAAGATTATTAATGTTTCAGTTTAAGCTACTTAGTCCGGGGTTCCTAATTTAGACACCTCACTAGAAAACCTTTGAAAAACCTTTCCCAGGTGGGCAGAGAGGTTTGATGGATTAAATGTCAAATTTCAGTCTATTGATGTTTATGGAATAAACTGGTCTTCAATAATAAATATTTTCTGGGAGCTGAAGAAAGTGCATGAAGCATTAGAAACCACGGAACTCAAGTGTTAACATTGATCTTGCCACATTTTCACATAATATATTTTAGAAAATATTTTTATTTCTCATAACTAAAGTGATGTTTTGGGGTCCATTTTCAAATTTGTACAACCCATACTCTTTTGTTTCCTGATTTGAGGGGAAAAAAAGGTCCAGTAAAGAAGATAAATTAGATAACTAAGATCCATTGCTATGATGCTATTTGCATGATCTTTTTTTGTGGGATGAGGGGTAAAACACTGTTTGACAATATATGTTGAATATTCTTTATAACAATATAGCTTTTATTAGAATATCAAGAAATAATGATTTAGAGCTTCTGAAAGGTTCTGTTGGATTCTTACCAGGGCTTGACAAATAAATGGCATTCATGAATAATTGTACTCTAAACATATGGTTTTTGAGTTTATTGATATTCCTTGATATCTCTTTGACTTTTAGCCAACTACCTGCATTTTTATTGCTTACTTTGGAGCCTTTGTTTCTCATTTCAGCCATTATCAGCACAAATGCAAAGAACATCTGAGGAGGTGGGGAGGAAAGAGAAAACATAAAAGAATGACAATTCAAATAAGACATGTCATAGTCTAATTCTGCACTAGAATTAAGTTGGGTTATATGAACTGGCAATTTCTAAAACTGTTTCCGTGGGAGCGTGTAACCTGGGTTCCAAACAGATAAACTACAGACAGGATTTAGAGTGTGGTAATGGTGATGGGAGCAGGGTTTGGTCTTTGTAAGGATGGGTGGCTCCTCTTATATTATTATTATTATCAAGGTACCTGTCACACTATCTAGTGATTATTTACTTGATACTATACTTCATTAGACTGTTAGCAATAGGGCTGTCTTGTTTTTTATGCCTTTGATGCCTGGTAGAGCACCTGACACACAGTAGGAATGAATACTTGTTTTCCAGATGAATGAATGACAGGAGCAGAAAAATCTCTGCATCTAAAACAGTCATAAACATAATAGCAGTAATAATGCTAATGACAAAGCTAGCAGCTAATACTCATTGATAGTTAACTACGGCCCCGCCAACTCTTTGAAGTAGTTTTATGTATTAATCACTTAATCTTCACAATAGTTAAATAGTATCATTATACCAGTTTTACAAATGAGGAAGCCAAGGCAGAGAGAGCTACTAAGCAGTTTATACAAGATGTCTCAGCCAAAAAAAAAAAAAAAAAAAAAAAAAAAAAAAAAAAAAAGTAAGTGCTGGAACCAGGATTTGAATCCCAAACTTCTAGCTCCAGAGACCATGCTTATTTTATTTACCACCGCAGTAAGCAACAAGCTCAGTACCCCTGCTCCCAGCCCATTTGTTTCAGGTTGTTGTGATGCAAGCAGACTCTACTCTTGTGCTAAGCTATGGTCAAGACTGCAGTGGAGCTGACTTATAAAGATGAATGAAACATGGGAAAAGGTGATTTGGTACAGGAAGAATTTCAGTCATGTGGTAGAAGAGAGACCCGGATGTAAGCACAAACTGTGGGTCTGCATACCCCTGAATTGGTTGATTTCTGCCTGTAGCCAGGCTTTAAAGACCATGGACATTCCTGTGAGCCTCTGGGAGGAGCTAGGGAGACAAAAGAGGCCCCATATAACCTTTGCACCATTTATCTGCTAACTTGGAAATAAGCTGAAGTGAAAGCCGCTTTCAACTGAATTCAGGTTGTCCTCATCCCTAGTCTTCCATCTTGTGCCAGGTTCTGTATTATGGTCAACTCTTTTCTGAGCAATTAACTTAATACCTGTCCCTTGTTTCCCTCATTTGTAAAATAGAGATAATATACTCCCTACCTTACAGGATTATTGTTGAGATTAAATGGGTTAGTATACATAAACCTTTAGAAAACTGCTTGTCACATTATAGTAAGTGCTCAAGAAATATTAGCTCTTATTCCTATATGACTTTATATGCTTGAAACTTCAATTTAACTGAATTTTTAGCACTTGGATAATTCCAGTTCAACTAAAGTCATGGATAATTGTGATCTGAAAGTCACATTATCTCTGTTTATTCTGCCCTGAGCTGGAAAATAAAAAAGTGAAGGAACAAAGCACTAGATTTTATGATAGTGGAACTCAGGCTGAGTGAGATCAGTGGACTTCTTAGACATCATATAGATAATCAATGCACGATTACTGATGATCAAGCCTGATAAAGAATTCTTAGGCAGTTACTCTAATTGGAGTGTGCTGGTGGCATGTGTGTATTGTGTTAGAATGAATGGTAATAAGCATGGTGAGATTCTGGAAGAAAGACCTGAGAAGACACATGATGAATTTTCATGTCTAAGATGACATGTAGCACAGATTTTTGTCATGACTTTTACTTACTCTTTATGGCAAAATGAACTCTGTATACCTTATGGAACTCACTGGTTGATGATTACTAATAAAATGCTTTCTATCTGATGCACAGGGAGAAATGATTTGTACGACCTATTCTGTCTCAGTCTCCAGAGTTTTTTTGTTATGCTTGTTTGTTTTGTTTTGTTTTGGACTGAAATTCTTTTTTTTTTTTTTTAAGATTTTATTCACTTACTTGACAGACAGAGATCATGAGCAGGCAGAGCGACAGGCAGAGAGAGAGGAGGAAGCAGGCTCCCTGCTGAGCGGAGAGCCCGATGTGGGGCCCGATCCCAGGACACTGAGATCCTGACCTGAGCTGAAGGCAGAGGCTTTAACCCACTGAGCCACCCAGGTGCCCCTGGACTGAACTTCTTTCAGAGAAGAAGGAAATCCCATTTTACCAGAGATTTGCCATTTGGTTTCCATAGAGTGAAATGCTAGGAACCATTGAGTCGCTTGAGTTCCAAGATATCTTAGGGACCAGCTGGTCTAAATCTTACACTTGACTGATAAAAGAGGTCAAGAAAGCTTGAGGAATTTGAGCGAAGTTATACAGCTGGTGGGAGAAGAGAGGTGGCAGCCTTGGCCTGGTTTGATCCCAAGTCCCATTGCCTCTGCTACTCTTGCTCCTGTTGCTTGAGAATGATTTCATGTGAAGACTGTTAGGGAGATTGTCCAAATGACCATGACAGTTGTGTCTAAGGATCATCCTGACAGCTATATGGGATTCCAGACACTTCCTTTTTCATCACTCCTTACCTTGGAATTTAGTACCTTTAATTGACCAAATATTTGGAAAATTAAAGAATTTTGAAAATTTTCTCAAGGTGGGTAGTTTAAATAGCAGTAGCAGTTTCTTAGTTAGTTACATTTTGGAATTTTTGAAATAAGGCCAAAAAAGAGCATTAATAGGGCTTATGTTTCTTATTTGTATAGTTTAGAAGTTGGCATCTTTTGGTACCTCTGCCATGCATGGCACTCAAAGATATTTGAGTGGGAATGCTAGGGTCTCAGGAGTATCAGTTTATGCTCCTTGGGAAGTTACAGGAATTTTAGAGCATTATTAGGCTGTTGGAAACAATGCATAAGATGACACTTGAATGAGAAGAAGGCAAGGGCATGCACCTTCAGGAAGACATTTTGGGTTAGTTAAAAATTTAACCCTAGAGATAGGAAAAAAAACAAATTCCCCAGGTTGAAACATTGATCTAAAGTTTGATGGAAGGTCTGAGAATACTTTTGGTGTTTCATTGGTATGTCATCTATGACTGGATGAGTCAGGCTGCCATGTGGGAGTCATTGGGGAAATAAGAGGATCAAGGACAGAAGCAGCAGCAGAGGTAGGCAAGAGGTGGTACCAAAATGGTACCAAGGAAAGTAACACCACTAACTCTAGGTATAGAAATAAAACTTAAGAAAAGCATTTGAGCCACATGGATATGCTCCATGAAAGTGATAGGAGTTGGGGCTTCAGTGTCTTTACTGCATAGGGAAGAAGAAAAAGGTCCTAAATGGTTTCTGAAATTGATGTGGCCAGGCAAGGCAAGTGTAGTTCCCTGAAAACCTGTTGAGTCAAGGATGGGAGACAAGTTACCCCTAATGAAAACAGTGCTTTCTTCTCCTGGGATTCCTGGCTTTCCCTCTCAGAGGACTATGCTCCCTTTTTTGGAGCTTGCTGATCAAAATTTAATGTGTAACCTTACCAGATAGCTTCAGGTTTTAAAAAATGAATTAAATAAGTAACAAATCCCTAAATAAGAAGTATGAACTGAAACTGTAGAATGATGTAAAATATGATTTACCTTTTAGGTCAGAATATCTTTTTCAAAATGTTGTTCTTCCTTGCTTTTATTTTTGTTAATTATTTTAAAACATATAATGTATTATTTGCCCCAGGGTTACAGGTCTGTGAATTATCAGGCTTACACATTTCACAGTACTCACCATGTCACATACCTTCACCAATGTCCATAACCCAACCACCCGCTCCACAACCCCCCTCCACTCGGTAACCCTCACTTTGTTTTGTGAGATTAAGAGTCTCTTATGGTTTGTCTCCCTCCTGATCCCATCTTGGTTCATTTTTTTCCTTCCCTACCCTCCAAACCCATGCTCTGCCTCTCAAATTCCTCATATGAGAGAGAGATCATATGATAATTGTCTTTCTCTGGTTGACTTATTTCGCTCAGCATAATACCCTCTAGTTCCATCCATTTCATTGTAAATGGCAAGATTTCAATCCTTTTGATGGCTGCATAGTATTCCATTATATATATATATATATATATATATATATATATATATATATGTATTCCACTTCTTCTTTATCCACTCATATGTTGATGGACATCTAGGTTCATTCCATAGTTTGGCTATTGTGGACATTGCTGTTATAAACATTCGGGTGCACATGCCCCTTCGGATCACTATGTTTGTATCTTTAGGGTAAATACCCAGTGGTGCAATTGCTGGGTCATAGGGTAGCTCTTTTTTCAACTTTTTGAGGAACTTCCATGCTGTTTTCCAGAGTGGCTGCACCAGCATGCATTCCCACCAACAGTATAGGAGGGTTCCCCTTTCTCTGCATCCTTGGCACATCTGTCATTTCCTGACTATTAATTTTAGCCATTCTGACTGGTGTGACATGATATCTCATTATGGGTTTTTTTTTTATCTTACTTTGTTTTATTTCTTTTCAGTGTACCAGCATTCATTGTTTATGAATCACAATCAGTGCTCCATGCAATACATGTGTCATTTTGGTTTTGATTTGTATTTCCCTGATGCTGAGTGATGTGGAGCACTTTTTCATGTGTCTCTTGGCCATCTGGATGTCTTCTTTGCAGAAATGTCTGTACATGTCCTCTCCCCGTTTCTTGATTGGGTTATTTTTCTTTGGGTGCTGAGTTTGCTAAGGTCTTTATAGATGTTGGATACTAGCCCTTTATCTGACGTGTTGTTTGCAAATATCTTCTCCCATTCTGTCAGTCGTCTTTTGGTTTTGTTAACTGTTTACTTTGCTGTGCAAAAGCTTTTGATCTTGATGAAGTCCCAATAGTTCATTTTTGCCCTTGCTTCCCTTGCCTTTGTTGATGTTTCTAGCAAGAAGTTGCTGCGGCTGAGGTTGAAGAGGTGGCTGCCTGTGTTCTCCTCAAGGATTTTGATGGATTCCTTTCTCACATTAAGGTCTTTCATCCATTTTGAGTCTATTTTCATGTGTGGTGTAAGGAAATGGTCCAGTTTCATTTTTCTGCATGTGGCTGTCCAATTTTCCCAACACCATTTGTTGAAGAGACTGTCTTTTTTCCATTGGACATTCTTTCTTGCTTTGTTGAAGATTAGTTGACCGTAGAGTTGAGAGTCTATTTCTGGGCTCTCTCTATTCTGTTCCATTGATCTGTGTGTCTGTTTTTGTGCTAGTACCATACTGTCTTTTTTGTTTTCGTTAATTTCTTTTCAGTGTAACAGAATTCATTGTTTATGCACCATACCCAGTGCTCCATGCCATATGTGCCCTCCATAATACCCAACACCTGGCTCCCCCAACCTCCCACCCCCTGCCCCTTCAAAACTCAGATTTTTTTTCAGAGTCTATAGTCTCTCATGGTTCACCTCCCCTTCCAATTTCCCTCAACTCCCTTCTCATCTCCATCTCCCCATGTCCTCCATGTTATTTGTTATGCTCCACAAATAAGTGAAACCATATGATAATTGACTCTCTCTGCTTGACTTATTTCACTCAGCATAATCTCTTCCAGTCCCGTCCATGTTGCTACAAAAGTTGGGTATTCATCCTTTCTGATGGAGGCATAATACTCCATAGTGTATATGGACCACATCTTCCTTATCCATTCGTCCGTTGAAGGGCATCTTGGTTCTTTCCACAGTTTTGGCGACCGTGGCCATTGCTGCTATAAACATTGGGGTTGCAGATGGCCCTTCTTTTCATTACATCTGTATCTTTGGGGTAAATTCCCAGTAGTGCAATTGCAGGGTCATAGGGAAGCTCTATTTTTAATTTCTTAAGGAATCTCCAC
The DNA here is from genome assembly GCF_902655055.1 of Lutra lutra. Lineage (NCBI taxonomy): Eukaryota > Metazoa > Chordata > Mammalia > Carnivora > Mustelidae > Lutra > Lutra lutra. Next base: position 52,491,585 of record NC_062289.1, on the reverse strand, counting down.
ACTGTTCTCCAAAGTGGCTGCACCAATTTGCATTCCCACCAACAGTGTAAGAGCGTTCCCCTTTCTTCACATCCTCTCCAACACATGTTGTTTCCTGTCTAGCTAATTTTGGGCATTCTAACTGGTGTAAGGTGGTATCTCAATGTGGTTGTGATTTGAATCTCCCTGATGACTAGTGATGATGAACATTTTTTCATGTGTCTCATAGCCATTTGTATGTCTTCATTGGAGAAGTGTCTGTTCATGTCTTCTGCCCATTTTTTGACATGATTATATGTTTTGTGTCTGCTGAGTTTGAGAAGTTCTTTATAGATCCTGGATATCAACCTTTTGTCTGTAGTGTCATTTGCAAATATCTTCTCCCATTCCGTGGGTTGCCTCTTTGTTCTGTTGACTGTGTCCTTTGCTGTGCAGTTTGTGCATTTGATCAAGTCCCCAAAATTGAAGTCCCCAAAATTCATTTTCGCTTTTGTTTCCTTTGGCTTTGGAGACATATCTTGAAAGAAGTTGCTGTGGCTGATACCAAAGAGTTTACTGCCTATATTCTTCTCTAGGATTCTGATGGATTCTTGTCTCACGTTGAGGTCTATTATCCAGTCTTTTATACATTTTGAGTTTATTTTTGTGTATGGTGTAAGAGAATGGTGGAGTTTCATTCTTCTACACATAGCTGTCCAATTTTCCATTTACTGAAGAGACTGTCTTTTTTCCACTGTATATTTTTTCCTGCTTTGTCAAAGATTATTTGACCATAGAGTTGACATATCTGGGCTCTCTACTCTGTTCCACTGGTCTGTGTGTCTGTTTTTATGCCAGTACTATGCTGTCTTGGTGATCACAGCTTTGTAGTAAAGCTTGAAATCAGGCAAGGTGGTGCACCCAGTTTTGTTTTTCTTTTTCAACATTTCCTTATCAATTCAGGGTCCCTTCTGCTTCCATACAAATTTTAGGATTGTTTGCTCCAGCTCTTTGAAAAATACCAGTGGAATTTTGATTGGAATGGCATTAAAAGTATAGATTGCTCTAGGCAGTATAGACATTTAACAATGTTTATTCTACCTATCTAAGAGCATGGAATGGTCTTCCATCTTTTTGTGTCTTCTTCAATTTCTTTCATGAGTGTTCTGTAGTGCCTCGAGTATAGACCCTTTACATCTTTGGTTAGGTTTATTCCCAGGTATCTTATGGTTCTTGGTGCTATAGTAAATGGAATCAATTCTCTAATTTCCCTTTCTGTACTTTCATTATTAGTGTATAAGAAAGCAACTGATTTCTGTACATTGACTTTGTATCCTGCCACATTACTGAATTGCTGTATGAGTTCTAGTAGTTTGGGGGTGGAGTCTTTTGGGTTTTCCATATAAAGTATCATGTCATCTGCGAAGAGAGAGAGTTTGACTTCTTCATTGCCAATTTGGATACCTTTTATTTCTCTTTGTTGTCTGATTGCTGTTGCTAGGACTCCTAGTAATGATGTTGAACAAGAGTGGTGAGAGTGGGCATCCTTGTTGTGTTCCTGATCTCAACAGGAAGACTGTGAGCTTTTTCCCATTGAGGATATTTGCTGTGGGTTTTTCATAGATAGATTTTATGAAGTTCAGGAATGTTCCCTCTATCCCTATACTTTGAAGAGTTTTAATCAGGAACGGATGTTGGATTTTGTCAAATGCTTTTTCTGCATCAATTGAGAGGACCATGTGGTTCTTCTCTCTTCTCTTATTGATTTGTTCTATCACATTGATTGATTTGCGAATGTTGAACCATTCCTGAAACCCAGGGATGAATCCCACCTGGTCATGGTGGATAATCTTTTTAATGTGCTGTTGGATCCTATTTGCTAGGATCTTGTTGAGAAACTTAGCATCCATATTCATCAATGATATTGGTCTGAAATTCTCCGTTTCAGTGGGGGTCTTTGCCTGTTTTGGGGATCAGGGTAATGCTGGCTTCATATAAAGAGTCTGGAAGTTTTCCTTCTGTTTCAATTTTTTGAAAGAGCTTCAGGAGAATAGGTGTTATTTCTTCTTTGAAAGTTTGGTAGAATTCCCAGGGATTCTTTCAGTTCCTGGGCTCTTGGGTTTTGGGAGGTTTTTGATCACTGCTTGAATCTCGTTACTAGATATTGGTCTTTTCAGGTTGTCAATTTCTTCCTGGTTCAAAGGTAGGGTAACTGAGGCAGAAGATAGAATTAGTGATCTAGAGGACAAACAGATAGTGAAAAGGATCAGGAGGAAGCCTGGAATAAACAGGTTAGAAGACGTGAAAACAGAATTAGGGAAATAAATGATGCCATGAAACATTCCAATGTCAGAGTTATTGGAATCCTTGAGGGGGAGGAGAAAGAAAGAAGACTAGAAGATATAGTGAACAAATTCTCCACGAAAAATTTCCCAAACTCACAAATGGAACCAGCGTTCATTACTAGAGGCATGTACTAGAGGCAGAAAGGTTTCTCCCCAAGATCATAGAATCTCGAAAGTCCTCGAGGCACCTAATAGTGAGAATGAGGAATCATAATTGTGGAGAGACTCTCTTGAAAGCAGCTAGGACAAAGAAGCTCCTTACGTACAGAGGAAAGCCCATCAGAATAATGTCAGACCTGTCCACAGAAACCTGGCAAGCCAGAAAGGGCTGGCAAGTCATATTCAGGGCACTAAATTAGAAGAACATGCAGCCAAGAATACTTTATCCAGCAAGACTGACATTCAAATGGATGGAGAGGCCGGCAAGACTTAAAAGAGTATGCGACCGGGGCGCCTGGGTGGCTCAGTGGGTTAAAGCCTCTGCCTTCGGCTCAGGTCATGATCCCAGAGTCCTGGGATCGAGCCCCGCATCGGGCTCTCTGCTCTGCAGGGAGCCTGCTTCCTCCCCTCTCTTTCTCTGCCTGCCTCTCTGCCTACTTGTGATCTCTCTCTCTCTCTCTGTCAAATAAATTAAAAAAAAAAAAATCTTTAGAAAAAAAAAAAAAAGAGTATGCGACCACCAAGCCGACACTGCAGGAAATATTAAGGGGGATTATAGAAAAGAGGAAAAATCCTAAGAATATCATTGAACAGAAATATATGCAGACAATCTACAGAAAGAAAGACTTCAAGGTAACATGATGTCAGTAAAAATGTATCTCTCAATAATCACTGTCAATGTGAATGGCCTAAATGCTCCCATAAAACGACACAGGGTTGCAGATTGGACAAAATGATAGGACTCATCCATATTCTGTCTACAAGAGACCCATTTTGAACCTAAGGATATACCGAGACAGAAAATGAAGGGATGGAGAAGCATCTTTCATGCCAGTGGGCCTAAAAGAAGGCCAGGGTAGCGATTCTCATATCAGATAAATTAGATTTTAAACGAAAGATTGTAGTCAGAGATACAGAAGGTCACTACATAATTCTTAAAGGGACTATCCACCAAGAAGATCTAACAATTGTAAATATTTATGCCCCCAATATGGGAGCAGCCAATTACATAAGAAAACTATTAATCAAGATAAAGAGTCATATCGATATGAATACATTTATAGTAGGAGATCTCAACACGTCTCTCTCAGTAATAGACAAATCATCCAAGCAGAAAACCAATAAAGAAACAAGAGCATTGAATGACACATTGGACTAGATGGACCTCATAGATATATACAGAACATTCCACCCTAAAACAACAGAATACTCATTCTTCTCAAGTGCACATGTAACCTTCTCCAGAATAGACCACATACTGGGTCACAAATCAGGGCTCAACCAATACCAAAAGATCAAGATTATTCTCTGCATATTTTCAGATCACAATGCTTTGAAACTGGAGCTCAACCACAAGGAAAAGTTTGGAAGGAATTCAAACACCTGGAAGCTAAAGATCACCTTACTTAAGAATGCTTGGATCAACCAGAAAATCAAAGAAGAACTTAAACAATTCATGGAAACCAATGAGAATGAAGACACTTCGGCCCAAAACCAATGGGATACAGCAAAGGTGGTCCTAAAGGAAAAATACATAGCCATCAGAGCCTCCCTCAAAAAAATTGAAAAATCCAGAATACACCAGCTGTCTCTGCACCTTAAAGAATGGGAGAATCAACAACAAATTAAGCCAACTCCACACACAAGAAGGGAAATAATCAAGATTAGAGCAGAGATCAATGAGATAGAAACTAGAGATACAGTAGAACACATCAATGAAACTAGAAGCTGATTTTTTGAAAGAATCAATAAGATCAATAAACCATTGACTACACTAATCCAAAAGAAAAGAGAGAGTACCCAAATTAATAAACTTATGAATGAAAAGGGAGAGCTTGCTGTTCCTTTCTCAGCTACTACTTTTAGGCTCTCTCTTTGCTTAGAGGACCCCTTTCAATATTTCCTGTAGAGATGGTTTAATGTTTACAAATTCTTTTAGTTTTTGTTTGTCCTGGAAGCTTTTTATCTCACCTTTTATTTTCAATGGTAGCCTAGCTGGATATAGTATTCTGGGCTGCATGTTTTTCTCATTTAGTGCTCTGAGTATATCATGCCAGTTCTTTCTTGCCTGCCAGATCTCTGTGGATAAGTCTGCTGCCAATCTAATATTTTTACCATTGTACGTTACAGACTTCTTGTCCCGGGCTGCTTTCAGGATTTTATCTTTGTCGCTAAGACTTGTAAATTTTACTATTAGGTGATGGGGTGTGGACCTATTCTTATTGATTTTGAGGGGGGTTCTCTGTACCTCCTGGATCTTGATACTTGTTCCCTTTGCCATATTAGGGAAATTCTCTACAGTAATTCTCTCAAATATACCTTCTGCTCCACTCTCTCTTTCTTCTTCTGGAATCTTAATTATTCTAATGTTGTTTCGTCTTATGGTGTCACTTATCTCTTGTATTTTCCCCTCGTGGTCCAGTAGTTGTTTGTCTCTCTTTTGCTCAGCTTCTTTATTCTCTGTCATTTGGTCTTCTATATCACTAATTATCTCCTCTGCCTCATATATCCTAGCAGTTGGAGCCTCCATTTTTTATTGCACCTCATTAATAGCTTTTTTGATTTCAACTTGGTTAGATTTTAGTTCTTTTATTTCTCCAATTAGTACTTTTATTTCTACAGACAGGGTTTCTCTAATATCTCTCATGCCTTTTTTGAGCCCAGCTAGCACCTTGAGAATCGTCATTCTGAACTCTAGATCTGACATATTACCAATGTCCATATTGATTAGGTCCCTGGCCTTCAGTACTGCCTCTTGTTCTTTTTTTTTTTTTTTTTTTGTGGTGAGTTTTTCTGCCTTGTCATTTTATCCAGATAAGAATATATGAAGGAGTGAATAGAATACTAAAAGAGTGGCAAAGACCCCAGGAAAATGTGCTTTAACCAAATCAGAAAAGACCCCAAATTATGGGAGGAAGAAAGGGGGTTAAAAGGAGTTCAGAAAAAAAAAATTAAAAAAAGAAAAAATATAAAAAAGAAAATGTATGTATATATATTAGACTGGTGACTAGAACAGGGTAACCCACTTAATTTTGGGGGTATTTTGATCTCTTAGAAGAAACTACCTCCCAAAACTTTATAGAATAAAAAAACATACATAAGGGTAAACACAATGAAGGGATGGAATATGACCATAAAGATGAAAAAAATTTTTTTTTAATTTCTAAAAAAGGAGTTGCTAAGATAAGTTGGTTTGGAGAATAAAGAAAAAGAAAATGGAGAGAATTTGCTCAGGCTGGAGACTAGAACAAAACCCTGTGCTAGATTTAGGGTATATTTTGATCTATTATAAGAAGTTGTATCCCAATTTTTTTTTAGAAGAAAAAACCCTATGTGTATACAAAAAATAAAGTTAGATACAGTGAAGGGTTAAAATATGACTATAATAATGAAGGTTCAAAAAAGATTTCATTTTTTTTTAAAGATTTTATTTATTTATTTGACAGAGAGAGATCACAAGTAGGCAGAGAGGCAGGCAGAGAGAGAGGAAGGGAAGCAGGCTCCCTGCTGAGCAGAGAGCCCGATGTGGGACTCGATCCCAGGACCCTGAGATCATGACCTGGCCAAAGGCAGCGGCTTAACCCACTGAGCCACCCAGGTGCCCCAAAAAAGATTTCATTTTTTATGAAAGCTATTGTTAAGATAAACTAGTTAAAAAAACGTTAAAAGAGGAAAGGGTAAAAATTATTAAAAAATTAGCAGAAGAAAAAATAAAATTAAAAAAAGTTAATTAACTTTGCAAGACTAAAGAATCATGGGTAGAAAGCCATGAATTCCATGCTTTGCTTTCTCCTCTTCTGGATTTCCGCTGTTCTCCTTGGTAAATGAACTTGGTCTTGGCTGGATTTCTTGCTGATCTTCTGGGGGAGGGGCCTGTTGTAGTGATTCTCAAGTGTCTTTGCTGGAGGCAGAATTGCACCACCCTTGCCAGGGGCTGGGCTAAGTACTCTGCTCGGTTAGGGTTCGCTTTCTGGAACTTTTGTTCCCTGAATGCTTTCTATAGAGTTCCGGAGGATGGGAATGAAAATAGTGGCCTCCCAATCTCCAGCCCAGAGGAGCCGAGAGCTCAGGGCCCCATTCCTCAATGTGCCCTTGGAGAAAATCGCTTAATCACTCCTGTCTCCCTGGCCTCCACTGTGCTCTGAGCTCACCCAGCCTGTGACCAAGCATCTCTGTCTCTGGCACGCAATCCCACCTGGAGTCTCCAAACCCTGTGCTGTTCCAGGGGTTTCTCCCTGGATCTTTTAGGATCCCTGCTCACAGAGCAGTGGCCTGTGTCATGGATCACAGTTTAAGGTAACCCCGAGTTGAGAGCTCACTCCTTGGGCTCTCTCTCTGTAGCTGGCTTCCCCGCTGTAATAACTGTGAACTCTGCGACACTCAGATACCCCCGGTATCTGAGGGCCACACTGTCCCCACGTTGGCTTCACCCCGGCTTAGCCTCTGGAGCGATGTCCCTCAGTGGAGCAGACTTTTAAAAGTTCTGATTTTGTGCTCCAGTGCTCTGCCGCTTGCCTGGAGCCAGCCCCTCCCACCACGGTCTATCTTCCCGTTGCTTTGTATTCACTTCTCTGCCGGTCCTACCTTTCAGAAAGTGGTCGATTTCTGTTTCTAGAATTGCTGCTCTTCTTCTCTTTGATCTACTGTTGGATTTGTAGGTGTTCAGAATGGTTTGATAAGCTATCTAGCTGATCTGCCACCTGATGTCATCTCAGTCTGCTACTTCTCCGCCATCTTGACTTCCTCTCCTATTACCAATTTTCTTAAGCAAAGTGCAACAAAGTCAATGTGCCCTTTTTAATTTATAGAAATGCATATGTTCATTAAGGGAGGAGTAACATCTGCATATCATCTCAGAGACCTTCTGTTTAGGAATTCTTGCTTTATTCTATTTGTGTGTGTGTGTGTGTGTGTGTGTGTGTGTGTGTGTGTGTGTAACTGAGGTCTCTGGGTAGATTGGTAAAACAAGAGAGATCTGTCCCTCTGTACCTTACCAAGTGAATATTATAATTGGATTTCACCATGGGCCCAGAACTTTGATCTAGAGAAAGTAATGAAAAGATCAGCATATTCCTGGAAAATTCACTTAGTGCTCCCTAAGGTTTTTGAGCTGTGGGCTATGTGTATGTGTTGGGGAGGGCTCGTGTACATCTCTCTGTCATTCTCCCAGACATCAAGTAAACAATTCTGTTTATCATTTGTACAATTAATGATAACCACGTTTAAGCAAATGACTGGAGGCAGCTAGGATGGTATGTAGATATTGCTAAACATTGTATATGGTGAGGGGAAAGGGATTGAGAAAACTTTTGATTATTTCTCTCATTGACTTGGAATTTTTGTGTATGGCTTTGAGAAGAATCAAAGTTAGGATTTTTACGGAGAAGTGAATAGATAATACCAAGTTTGATGAAACCATGAATAACTATACACAGCTAAGTAGCTCAGGTCTCTAGACATGCAAACACTTTTGAAAAAAAAATTGTACAAAGGGTCAGTAATTTGAGATGGTCAACAAACATTTGAATTGCAGTGATTTTTGCATCATGACTGAGTTCCACCACAATTTAATCTCACGTGGTCCTCCATGAATAACACATAAGATCATTCCATAGAGCTGATCTCCACACCCCAAAACCCTGATCTCTTGCACATCTCATGCTCTGTTGCTTCTTGGCTATTGGACAGCTTAATTCAGTCACTTGTCTGTCTCCTAAATGTATTATTGGTGTTAGCAGTTTGCACTCATGATTCATTACTCTTCGGGGTGGATGGTATGGACTGATTGTATCTCTCCAAAATTCATGTTGAAGCCCTACTTTGATGGTGGAGCATTTGGGAGGTAATTAGGTCTGAGGGTGGAGCTTCCATGATAGGATCAGTGTCCTGATAAGAAGAGGAAAGAGCCAACTCTCTTTCTCTCCACCATGTGAGGGTGCAATGAAGAAGATGGGTGTCTATTAGCCCTCACCGAGAACCTGACCTTGCTGGCAACTTGATTTCAGACTTCTAAACTTCAAAACTATGAGAATTAAATGTTTGTTGTTTAAGCCATCCTGTCTATGATATTCTGTTATAGCAACCTGAACTAAGACAGTGGTTTCTTCTTGAACCCCTTTCTACTCTAAAATATCTTATGCATATATTATCTATGCATGGTATTTTCCTCTCTAGCTTTACTTCTATTTGAGGCCCTTATCCATTATTCACCAAATGAAAGGTCATGTTATAAAATTTGTTTCCAGATTTGTGGTATTAATGCTTAGAATTATGTCCTTCTCTGGGATGGAAAGTGTCTAAAGACCATGGAATTATTGTTTCTGCTCAAGTGAACCAAAACCTTGCTGTATTCTGCACATTGTAAAGTGAACCAAAAGCCTTGTTGCATTCTATACATTATAGTTGACTCATTTCTCTGTACCTGACTTGCTGTCTGTACCCTCCTGGCTCTTCTATGTCCATGTGAAATAATCTTTAATCATCTCATCATACACATGTTACAATTCACCTCATATTCTTACTTAGTTTTTCTTTTTCTTTTTTTTTTAAAGATTTTATTTAATTTTTTGACAGAGAGAGATCACAAGTAGGCAGAGGCAGGCAGAGAGAGAGAGAGGGAAGCAGGCTCTCCGCTGATCAGAGAGCCCAATGCGGGACTCGATCACAGGACCCTGAGATCATGACCTGAGCCGAAGGCAGTGGCTTAACCCACTGAGCCACCCAGGCGCCCCTTTACTTAGTTTTTCAACCTAAACTGTAATCTCCTCATTTGTGTTGTCCTAGATTGGCTTTTTTAATGTAGTGCAACAATAATCTCTCCTAGAATTTACATGCTTAGAGGCATATCTGCCAGGATTTTGAATATAGATACATAATTTCTTTCAGATTTCTATCATATCTCTATGTGTATTAATTTTAAAATCTTTGGATCTCTATAGATCTAGATTAAATTCTGAATCTGCCACTTATCAACTGTGTGAACTTGGGCAAATTGCTAACATTCTTTGGGCCTCAATTCATTTTCTTTAAATGTTTTATTTGTGCATAGGATTATCTTGAGAATTAAGTATGATATTTATGTAAAATGCTCAGTACAATATCTGGTACATAGGGCACATGATATGTGCTCAATAAATGTTAGCAATTACTAATATTTTTGTTATGGTTCTTAATAAATGATGTTATGACCTTATGATAATGGAAATTAATAACATCAATATAGTAACTAGCAGGGTGTGGTGGACATTGTGTCCACAAATATTTGGTTCTCTTCTCATTCTGGGTGTACTGGAAGGTTAAAAGTCCCAGTCTCTTGAAGTTAAGCATGACCATACCACTGACTTTTGGTTAATGAAACATTTGAGAGCTGGTATGTGACTCAATATTATTCTCTCATCTCTTTCTCTCTTTGTCTTGGTTATTGGATAATCATTTATTGATAAGGCTGGGTCAACTCGTAGAACACTGAGTTTAAGCCATTTAGATTTTGGTATTATTACCAAAGCACAATTATCTTACTGTGACTTATTTACAAAGTCAGTGCAGAAAAATTTGATATCATAGGTGATTTTTTCTTGACTGAGCTTGCCTGCAAGGAAAGTTAGAATTTCAGCAGTGGTCAGAGGAACTAAATTTAGGATTGGGCAGCCAGTGATTTAAATGTATCCTAAGGACTGTGGTTACCACATGCTTCATCTGAGCTGGCTCTCATAGCAGAGAGTGATTCGGATACTAAGCTAGGACAGGTGCAGCCACCACCTCAGTTCTGGGGAGAACACTATCCAGTCACTGGAGGTACAAAGAAGAGATCCAGCTCCTGGGAAGGACAAGCCTGCAACATGTAACTATCTATAGAAAGGGCTTCAGTGAAGAATTCTAGCCCCAGTAGGTGACCCAGGATACCTATAAAAAAAATTGAGGCAGAAATCCAGTTCTTGAACTTGGTAAATATGGTGGGTTTGTGGCAGAGGGGCAGAGTTTGATAGAATGGAAAAGAAAGAAATGCTGAATATTCTCTCATTTGGAAGAAAATACTAAAATGTTGCATTGTGTTTTAAAAACTTTAAACTCAAACTATTAGACAAATGAAACCCAAAGTGCCTGAAGAAGTAGTCACACAATTAAATAGTCATCAATTAAACCTAGTATAGACCTCACTCTTGAAATTTCATTATGGCTTGTGAAAATTTTAGTAATTAAAAAATACTGTAGTGCAGTAATTAAACATGAAATAGTATAGCTTGAAAAGGAGAAACTGAACCCTGTCAGAAAATGATCAGGTCATAAAAATTATGAATTTTATATTGCAGCTATGCCGAAAGTTTGAAGAAAAAGAATCCTTAGGGATTTTTACTTGTCTGTCAGGAAGAATAAACTGATGGAGTGAACCATGCCAATTTAAAGGTTTAGTGAGCTGTAGCAAGAATATTGTCAGAAAAAATGGCTGCATGTTATGTGGGAATGCCACCTCCTTCAGATGTCTTATAAATTGCTCCAGGTCTTGCTGCCATGTGGGTCCTGATGAATTTTTTTCCCCCTTTTCTCTCGTTCTTTCTAGACAAATATGACATCTATTTTTCCGAAGTTTGTTGAAGAAATTTTTACTGCTGCTGCTGCTCATTGGTATAATTTCTGAGGTTCCTAGGGACCAATGTTGGGGAAACTGTAGCAGGTGCACAGAAATGAAAAATACCCAGTAACATAGCTTAAACAGGATACAAGTTTATTTCTTTCTCTCATAAAAACGGTATACAGTGGGTGTGCTGGCTTCCTGGCCAATAGGGACCCAGGATCCTCTGAGGCGAAGCTCTGCCATTTTAGTTGGCCTTGTCTTCAAATTCATCTCTCGTTGCAGGCCATGAATAGGAGAAAATACAGAAGGGCAAAAATATGCTTTTCCCATTCCATCAGCTTTCATTAAAGGAAGCATTTCTACTCTCATATTTCATTGGCTTAGAATTAGACACATTGCCATGCCCAACTACAGGGGAAGGTAGAAAATGCAGAATTTAATTCCAAGCATCAGGTAGGATTTTCTACTACTTTGTCAGTGAAAACCCAAAGAATAGATATCAGAAGCCAGTTAGCTATCTTTGCCATAACGACCAAAGCCACTGGCACAAGTGCTATTGAGAATTTTATTTCAGTGTCCCAAAGCTTTTTATCTTCAACCAAAATAATATTTTTTATCAAAAAATACATATTCATTATATAACACATGGAGCAAAAGTGACAAAATTTTTTATTACTTTTTTTTATTACAAATTTTTTTTGTCATTTTTTATTTTATTTTATAATTTTTTTTATTTTTTATAAACATATATTTTTATCCCCAGGGGTACAGGTCTGCGAATCGCCAGGTTTACACACTTCACAGCACTCACCATAGCACATACCCTCCCCAATATCCATAACCCCACCCCCCTCTCCCAACCCCCTCCCCCCATCAACCCTCAGTTTGTTTTGTGAGATTAAGAGTCACTTATGGTTTGTCTCCCTCCCAATCCCATCTTGTTTCATTTACTCTACTCCTACCCCCTCAACCCCCCATGTTGCATCTCCTCTCCCTCATATCAGTGAGATCATATGATAGTTGTCTTTCTCCGATTGACTTATTTCGCTAAGTATGATACCCTCTAGTTCCATCCACGTCGTCGCAAATGGCAAGATTTCATTTCTTTTGATGGCTGCATAGTATTCCATTGTGTATATATACCACATCTTCTTTATCCATTCGTCTGTAGATGGACATCTAGGTTCTTTCCATAGTTTGGCTATTGTAGACATTGCTGCTATAAACATTCGGGTGCACGTGCCCCTTCGGATCACTACGTTTGTATCTTTAGGGTAAATACCCAGCAATGCAATTGCAGGGTCATAGGGTAGTTCTATTTTCAACATTTTGAGGAACCTCCATGCTGTTTTCCAGAGTGGTTGCACCAGCTTGCATTCCCACCAACAGTGTAGGAGGGTTCCCCTTTCTCCGCATCCTCGCCAGCATCTGTCATTTCCTGACTTGTTAATTTAGCCATTCTGACTGGTGTGAGGTGATATCTCATGGTGGTTTTGATTTGTATTTCCCTGATGCCGAGTGATATGGAGCACTTTTTCATGTGTCTGTTGGCCATCTGGATGTCTTCTTTGCAGAAATGTCTGTTCATGTCCTCTGCCCATTTCTTGATTGGGTTATTTGTTCTTTGGGTGTTGAGTTTGCTAAGTTCTTTATAGATTTTGGACACTAGCCCTTTATCTGGTATGTCATTTGCAAATATCTTCTCCCATTCTGTCAGTTGTCTTTTGGTTTTGTTCACTGTTTCCTTTGCTATGCAAAAGCTTTTGATCTTGATAAAATCCCAATAGTTCATTTTTGCCCTTGCTTCCCTTGCCTTTGGTGATGTTCCTAGGAAGATGTTGCTGCGGCTGAGGTCGAAGAGATTGCTGCCTGTGTTCTCCTCAAGGATTTTGATGGATTCCTTTCTCACATTGAGATCCTTCATCCATTTTGAGTCTATTTTCGTGTGTGGTGTAAGGAAATGATCCAATTTCATTTTTCTGCATGTGGCTGTCCAATTTTCCCAACACCATTTGTTGAAGAGGCTGTCTTTTTTCCATTGGACATTCTTTCCTGCTTTGTCGAAGATGAGTTGACCATAGAGTTGAGGGTCCATTTCTGGGCTCTCTATTCTGTTCCATTGATCTATGTGTCTGTTTTTGTGCCAGTACCATGCTGTCTTGATGATGACAGCTTTGTAATAGAGCTTGAAGTCCGGAATTGTGATGCCACCAACTTTGGCTTTCTTTTTCAATATTCCTTTGGCAATTCGAGGTCTTTTCTGGTTCCATATAAATTTTAGGATTCTTTGTTCCATTTCTTTGAAAAAAATGGATGGTACTTTGATAGGAATTGCATTAAATGTGTAGATTGCTTTAGGTAGCATAGACATTTTCACAATATTTATTCTTCCAATCCAGGAGCATGGAACATTTTTTCCATTTCTTTGTGTCTTCCTCAATTTCTTTCATGAGTACTTTATAGTTTTCTGAGTATAGATTCTTAGTCTCTTTGGTTAGGTTTATTCCTAGGTATCTTATAGTTTTGGGTGCAATTGTAAATGGGATGGACTCCTTAATTTCTCTTTCTTCTGTCTTGTTGTTGGTGTAGAGAAATGCAACTGATTTCTGTGCATTGATTTTATATCCTGACACTTTACTGAATTCCTGTACAAGTTCTAGCAGTTTTGGAGTGGAGTCTTTTGGGTTTTCCACATAGAGTATCATATCATCTGCGAAGAGTGATAGTTTGACTTCTTCTTTGCCGATTTGGATGCCTTTAATTTCCTTTTGTTGTCTGATTGCTGAGGCTAGGACTTCTAGTACTATGTTGAATAGCAGTGGTGATAACGGACATCCCTGCCGTGTTCCTGACCTTAGCGGAAAAGCTTTCAGTTTTTCTCCATTGAGAATGATAGTTGCGGTGGGTTTTTCATAGATGGCTTTGATAATATTGAGGTATGTGCCGTCTATCCCTACACTTTGAAGAGTTTTGATCAGGAAGGGATGCTGTACTTTGTCAAATGCTTTTTCAGCATCTCTGGAGAGTATCATATGGTTCTTGTTCTTTCTTTTATTAATGTGTTGTATCACATTGATTGATTTGCACATGTTGAACCAACCTTGCAGCCCTGGAATAAATCCCACTTGGTCGTGGTGAATAATCCTTTTCATGTACTGTTGAATCCTATTGGCTAGTATTTTGGCGAGAATTTTTGCATCTGTGTTCATCAAGGATATTGGTCTGTAGTTCTCTTTTTTGATGGGATCCTTGTCTGGTTTTGGGATCAAGGTGATGCTGGCCTCATAAAATGAGTTTGGAAGTTTTCCTTCTATTTCTATTTTTTGGAACAGTTTCAGGAGAATAGGAATTAGTTCATCTTTAAATGTTTGGTAGAATTCCCCCGGGAAGCCGTGGCCCTGGGCTTTTGTTTGTTTGGAGATTTTTGATGACTGTTTCAATCTCCTTACTGCTTATGGGTCTGTTGAGGCTTTCTATTTCTTCCTGGTTCAGTTGTGGTAGTTTATATGTCTCTAGGAATGCATCCATTTCTTCCAGATTGTCAAATTTGTTGGCGTAGAGTTGCTCATAGTATATTCTTATAATTGTCTGTATTTCTTTGGTGTTCGTTGTGATCTCTCCTCTTTCATTCATGATTTTATTTATTTTTTTTAAAGATTTTATTTATTTATTTGACAGGGAGAAATCACAAGTAGGCAGAGAGGCAGGCAGAGAGAGAGGAGGAAGCAGGCTCCCCGCTGAGCAGAAAGCACAATGTGGGGCTTGAACCCAGGACCTGGGATCATGACCTGAGCCAAAGGCAGCAGCCTAACCCACTGAGCCACCCAGGCGCCCCTCATGATTTTATTTATTTGGGTCCTTTCTCTTTTCTTTTTGATAAGTCTGGCCAGGGGTTTATCGATCTTATTAATTCTTTCAAAGAACTAGCTCCTAGTTTCGTTGATTTGTTCTATTGTTTTTTTGGTTTCTATTTCATTGATTTCTGCTCTGATCTTTATGATTTCTCTTCTCCTGCTGGGTTTAGGGTTTCTTTCTTGTTCTTTCTCCAGCTCCTTTAGGTGTAGGGTTAGGTTGTGTACCTGAGACCTTTCTTGTTTCTTGAGAAAGGCTTGTACCGCTATATATTTTCCTCTCAGGACTGCCTTTGTTGTGTCCCACAGATTCTGAACCGTTGTGTTTTCATTATCATTTGTTTCCATGAATTTTTTCAATTCTTCTTTAATTTCCTGGTTGACCCATTCATTCTTTAGAAGGATGCTGTTTAGTCTCCATGTATTTGGGTTCTTTCCAAATTTCCTATTGTGATTGAGTTCTAGCTTCAGAGCATTGTGGTCTGAAAATATCTAGGGAATGATCCCAATCTTTTGATATTGGTTGAGACTTATTTTAGGACCAAGAATGTGATCTATTCTGGAGAATGTTCCATGTGCACTAGAGAAGAATGTGTATTCTGTTGCTTTGGGATGAAATGTTCTGAATATATCTGTGTTGTCCATCTGGTCCATTGTGTCATTTAAGGCCTTGATTTCCTTGTTGATCTTTTGCTTGGATGATCTGTCCATTTCAGTGAGGGGAGTGTTAAAATCCCCTACTAGTATTGTATTATTGTCGATGTGTTTCTTTGATTTTGTTATTAATTTGTTTATATAGTTGGCTGCTCCCACGTTAGGGGCATAGATATTTAAAATTGTTAGATCTTCTTGTTGGACAGTTCCTTTGAGTATGATATAGTGTCCTTCCTCATCTCTTATTATATTCTTTGGCTTAAAATCTAATTGATCTGATATAAGGATTGCCACTCCTGCTTTCTTCTGATGTCCATTAGCATGGTAAATTCTTTCCACCCCCTCACTTTAAACCTGGAGGTGTCTTCGGGTTTAAGATGAGTTTCTTGTAGGCAACATAGAGATGGGTTTTGTTTTTTTATCCATTCTGATACCCTGTGTCTTTTGATTGGGGCATTTAGCCCATTAACATTCAGGGTAAGTATTGAGAGATATGAATTTAGTGCCATTGTATTGCCTGTAAGGTGACTGTTATTGTATATTGTCTCTGTTTCTTTCTGATCTACTACTTTGAGGGTCTCTCTTTGCTTAGAGGACCCCTTTCAATATTTCCTGTAGAGCTGGTTTGGTATTTGCAAATTCTTTCAGTTTTTGTTTGTCCTGGAAGCTTTTAATCTCTCCTTCTATTTTCAATGATAGCCTAGCTGGATATAGTATTCTTGGCTGCATGTTTTTCTCATTTAGTACTCTGAATATATCATGCCAGCTCTTTCTGGCCTGCCAGGTCTCTGTGGATAAGTCTGCTGCCAATCTAATATTTTTACCATTTTACGTTACAGACTTCTTTTCCTGGGCTGCTTTCAGGATCTTTTCTTTGTCACTAAGACTTGTCAATTTTACTATTAGGTGACGGGGTGTGGACCTATTCTTATTGATTTTGAGGGGGGTTCTCTGAACCTCCTGAATTTTGATGCTTGTTCCCTTTGCCATATTGGGGAAATTCTCTCCAATAATTCTCTCCAATATACCTTCTGCTCCCCTCTCCGTTTCCTCTTCTTCTGGAATCCCAATTATTCTAATGTTGTTTCGTCTTATGGTGTCACTTATCTCTCGAATTCTCCCCTCATGGTCCAGTAGCTGTTTGTCCCTCTTTTGCTCAGCTTCTTTATTCTCTGTCATTTGGTCTTCTATATCACTAATTCTTTTTCTGCCTCATTTATCCTAGCAGTGAGAGCCTCCATTTTTGATTGCACCTCATTAATAGCTTTTTGATTTCAACTTGGTTAGATTTTAGTTCTTTTATTTCTCCAGAAAGGGCTTTTATATCTCCCGAGAGGGTTGCTTTAATATCTTCCATGCCTTTTTCAAGCCCGGCTAGAACCTTGAGAATCATCATTCTGAACTCTATATCTGACATATTACCAATGTCTGTATTGATTAGGTCCCTAGCCTTTGGTACTGCCTCTTGTTCTTTTTTTTGTTGTGAATTTTTCCGCCTTGTCATTTTGTCCAGATAAGAGTTTATGAAGGAGCAAGTAAAATATTAAAAGGTTGGCAACAACCCCAGGAAAATATGCTTTAGCCAAACCAGAAGAGATCCCAAAGTGTGAGGGGGAGAAAGGGGATAAAAAGGGGTTCAGAAAGAAAAAAAAAAAGAAACTATTAAAAAAAGAAAGCCGATAAAGAAAAAATATAAAAAGAGGAAAAAAATATATATCTTAGATAAACTATTTAAAAAACGTTAAAAAAAATGGTAAAAGTTAAAAAAATTTAGCAGAAGATGAGAAAAAGAAAAAAATTGAAAAAGAAAAAAAAATTAAATTAACTGCAAGGCTAAAAAATCATGGGGAGAAAGCCATGAGTTCCGTGCTTTGCTTTCTTCTCCTTGGAATTCCGCCCCTCTCCTTGGTATTGAAACTGCACTCCTTGGTAGGTGAACTGGTCCTGGCTGTTTTCCCGTTGATCTTCTGGGGGAGGGGCCTGTTGTAGTAATTCTCAAGCGTCTTTGCCCCAGGCAGAGTTGCACCGCCCTTACCCGGGGCCTCACTGAGTAATTCGCTCCGGTTTGCTGGGTTTGCTTTCGGGAGCTTTTGTTCCCTGAGCGCTTTCCGTAGAGTTCCCGAGGATGGGAATGAAGATGGCGGCCTCCCGATCTCCGGCCCGGAGGAGCCGAGAGCCCGGGGCCCCACTCCTCAGTGCACCCTCAGAGAACAGCGCCCAATGACTCCCGTCACCCTGGCCTCAGGCCGCGCTCCGAGCTGACCGAGCCTGCGACCGGTTCAAGGCAACCCCGAGCTGAGAGTCACTCCTCGGCTCTGTCTCTGCGGCCGGCTTCCCCGTTCTAATACCGGTAAGCTCTGTGACACTCAGACACCCCCAATCCTTCTGCGACCCTGCGGGACCTGAGGCCACGCTGACCCCGCCTGGGCTTCACCCCAGTTAAGCCTCAGGAGCGATGTCCCTCAGTGGAACAGACTTTTAAAAGTCCTGATTTTGCTCCTTTGCTCCGCCGCTCGCCGGGAGCCGGCCCCTCCCCCCGCGATCTATCTTCCCGTCGCTTTGGATTCACTTCTCCGCCAGTCCTACCTTGCAGATAGTGGTTGATTTTCTGTTTCTAGAATTGCTGTTCTTCTTCTCTTCAATCTCCCGTTGGATTTGTAGGTGTTTGCAATCTTTAGATAAGCTATTTAGCTGATCTCCCGCTACCCGAATTAGTCTCAGCCTGCTACTTCTCCGCCATCTTGACTCCTCCCTCCACAAATTTTTTTTATTACATTTTTTTCTCTAACTATACCATGGGGAAGTAACACTATTGACATCTTGGTATATATCCTTTCATTATTTCATATATATTTATGTATCTATGTGTCTATTTACATAAACTAATGAATATATATTTATATATAGTATATTATAAATATATAAATACTGATACATATAAATATACATGTAATTGGACCATAAAATATTATTTTATACATTTTTTACTTGTTAACATTTCCTTATATCAACAGTTATTTTGTGGAACAGAATTCAAAACTTTTTATTGGTCCATAGTATTTTATTATATCAAAGAGTTATCTTGATTTATTTATTTACTTATTTTACCTTGACTAATCTAAATGATACCCAAATATGCTATAAATATACCTGATGTACTTTTTATTTGATGATGAACATTGTGTTTTTATTTGTGTCCATTTTGGATTAATTCCTTAGTATGCATCATTAACAATAGAACTGTTTAGGCATAGATTTTATATTTTGACAGCTTAATATTATGTGTCACACTTATATACTTGTATTTAGATAATTTTTATAACAGAGTATTTAGTAAATCTAAATCTAAAAACTTAAATTTATGATACCTTATGAAACAAAAGGAATTTACACAGGCAGGTTTTTATTTTTTATTCTTGAAGATTTATTATTTGACAGAGAGAGAACAAAAGCAGGGGGAGCAGCAGAGGGAGCCTGATGAGGGACTCAATCCCAGGACCCTGGGATCATGACCTGAGCCGAATGCAGCTGCTTAACCTACTAAGCCACTCAGGCACCCAACTCAGGCAGGTTTTTAAAGCCTACTTTAGAGTGTTAGTGTTTATGAGTTTGTCTTAAAAATAACAGCACAACAGAAAAAAAAAGATGACAGCAGCAGACACTTCTAGCATCATTACCTTTCATAAGATGTAAGTGAATCATGAATTCTATCTTAATATTTCTTTTTGATGTCAGCATTAAATAAGATATTTTCTTTCTTGTGTAAGGAAGTACTGACTGTGTTTATGTACACTGGAAATTACCACTTACCAGTAATGCAACAGAGAACATGGGACATTGTATATGACTGTGTAGGGGAAAACGACTCCTTTGCGGGGCATTGTTCTTAGCATGTGAGAAGACATCATTTTTTTCTGCCTTGAATTCAGGCCTCTGTCATTAGCTTCAGATTGAGTGGGGGAATGCCAGAGACAAAAACACCTCCTTTATAACCAATTCAAACTCACTCTTAAGACACTTAAAAGACCAACTTAGAAAAGTCAGACATTTCAAAGTAGGCTGCTTATAATTGTCTTTGGTATATCTTATACATCTTCTTAATTAACAACTTGGAGAAAGCTAATCACCCAGGGATCCTCAGAATAGTTTAATTGTTCATAGAAGGACCAAAGCCCTGAAGGTCTTTCTAAAAAGAGAATGCCGAATGTGTGTATTTGACTAGCAGGGGGTTGAAAGAATTTTTAAAGATGTGGTTATTAATATGGACAAGGGAAGAAAAGGATCTACTCAATAATTATAATTAGAAATTTGCATTTGGGAAGAAATCCTTAAAATTTGCTTAGTATTCCCTTTGCATGATTTCATCCCAAATGAGCAATTTAACAAATCTCATCCTTGAGAAGTTATTCATTTTTATGGGTTGGAATATGCAGCATTTACTCCAAGAATCTTCTATTTTTTTTTCAAACTTTGAAAGAATCACTTTATAGTAAAACTTCCAATTAGGACATTTGCATTGAAAGACATGATGCATTTTCTTTTTCTTAAGATGCCCCAGAGATAGAATGAGGGCTGTTTATTGAAAACTGTTTCTGGATCAAATCCTTCATGTGTGTTGCTTCTAATCGTCACAACAAATCTGCAAGGGAGGGGTCATTATTATTCTTTTATAAATGAGGAAACTGAGTTTCAGAGAGGATAGAAATTTGTGTCATGTCTCACAGCTGCCACATGTCAGAGGTAGGACTAGAATTTAGGGCATTTAGGACAAAGGAACCAGGATGATTCCCTAAGGAAGGTACTGGCTGTTGGATGGAGAAAATAAAAGGGACAACTGCATTGAATGACTCTTGAAAAGTACACATGAAGGTAAGAAAACCCACAAAACTTCCAAGGATTACTTCTGTGTTTGTTATTTATTATTGAAAACAAAAATCTTGTGAAAAGGAGAAGGTTCAGAATCAAATATTAGTCAATGCATACACTATTAGGATTGAAAAGGACAATTGGCATCTTAAATTTCTAGAAATTATATGGTCTTGAGCATTTATTCTGATTTGATCTATCTGCAAAATAGAAACATGTTTTGAGTTAACTGATGAAATAATTGGTTAGTTTTCTTCTGAGGGCCTCATTATACTTCCAGGTTTATAAGAGGGTCAGCTTAACACTTACTGAAGGTTCCAAATGTATCAAAGCTAAGTAGATAAGAACTTAAAACAATTTAGGAAGGAATACTTTGAACAAGATGGGAGTATAAATAGCATCATACTTTCCTGTAGGGCTTTTTATTCATTTGTAATGTTCGAATGCTTATTGGGTATCCAGAGTGCAGTGTGTAAGGAGTCTGATATGTTTAATTCTTTTTTTTTTGAAGATTTTTATTTATTTATTTGACACAGAGAGATCACAAGCAGGCGGAGAGGCAGGCAGAGACAGAGGGGGAAAGCAGGCTTCCTGCTGAGCAGAGAGCCCGATGTGGGGCTTGATCCCAGGACCCTGAGATCATGACCTGAGCCAAAGGCAGAGGCTTTAACCCACTGAGCCACCCAGGTGCCCCTAATATGTTTAATTCTTCAGAGGCAACATTGCTTAGTGCTTATAGTCTCCTAAGCAAGGTTTCCTGGGTGCAAATCCTGAAAGCCTGAATCAACCATTCAGCAGTTGTGTGTGTTTTTTAATGAATAATTTAACCCCTCTGTGCCTCGGTTTTCTTATCTTTAAAATGAAGCTAATAACAGTACTTTTCTCACAGGGTTCTTATGAGGATTATGTGTGTTAATATTTGTGAAGCATTTAGAATACTTTAAAATAGATAGTGAGTGCTATGCAAGTTTGATACTTGTTTTAGGAGACAGTGTATAAGGCTGGATACTTGGGTGAACAAGAAAACTTCACTCATACCACAAAATTCTGAAAATGCAATGCAGCAATTTCTTCCATTTCTTTAGTGTCAAAGAGGTGAAATGATAACTTTCTGTGGTGATATGATCGCGTTTAAAAGAACTCAATTCAAACACAATTTTGGAGGAATTAGAAGTCTTTAGGATGTTTTGAAATCGGTTTCCTATCTCAGCTTGTGGTTCTTAAATTAAGGAGGAGGTAGAGTGAGATTAAAGCTTTGACCTTTATAATATCAAGAGCAAAGAATATATCTTAAATAATTCCAGAGAAAAATAATAAGAGAATTGAAACTGCATCTCCTTCTCAATAGATTGACATTGTGCTATAGGACAAGGAGGCTAGTTTCAAAAATTTGAAGGAAAATTATTTTAACCTAGAATTCTTTACCCAGTCAAATTTTAATCAAGTGTACTAACGAGATGCCATTTTCAGATAGCCAGAGGCTCAGAAAGCTGACCTACCATACTTCCTAAGCTGTAATTTAGAAGTTACATAAAGATGGGCTAGAGCGAAATGAGGAGCAAACTAAGAACAACATATGGCAGCTGGGGAACATTTGATCTCATTCAGGAGAGTAATGAAGCACATTCCCATGATGATGACTGGGCAGTAGGCCCTGAGGACCATTGGTTCAGGGTGAGCAGGAGTATAGAGGACCCATAGGGAGGAAACTATGAAAAAGATTTTAAAGAAATTTGGTAATCATTATGAGAGACTGCATCTGTTAAGGCTGACTTTATAAAGAAGAAAGATTGGCAATTAGGAAAAATTTATAAAATATAGTCATTGCTCTTTTGGTCCAACATTGTGTTTTTTTCTTCCTTATCACTTCTTTCTTGATTATGTTGTTGGCTTCTCTATGGTACATTCATTGAGGTAAAGCGCTCTGGCTCCTCACTTTTCTGTACTGGGAGTGCGGTGGAGGTGAACTGGTCACATCCCCCTTCATAAAGCCTAGAAGAGTTGCATTGCCTCTTACTCAAGCTAAGATGGGCCAAATTTGGTATGTGGCAGCTACTGTAGCACTCACCAACCATAGAGAAAATTGATGGGATATCTTGTTATCAGAATGACATCTTAACAGGAGGCCATCTGGTGACTATCTTGTTAACAGGATGACAAACTGGTTAGTCTTTCGTTCAGAAAAGAACAGCTTTCCTTCCTCCCTCCCTTCCCTCCCTCCTCTCCCTCTACTCCTTCCTTCCTTCCCTCCTTTTCTTTCTTTCTTGCTGTTTTTCCTAGAGAGAGTGTGTGTGTGTGAGCACACATAAGCGTGGGAGAGGGGCAGGATCCACACCCAGCATGGAACCCGATGCAGGGCTCCATCCCAAGACCCTGAGATCATGACCTGAGCCAAAATCAAAAGTCTGACCAGCTGAACCACTCACCTTAACCAACTGAACCACCAAGAACCAACTTTTCTTATTCACATCAGGCAGCTTCTTTATTGCAAAGGGTATAATCTGTCATTGCAGTGAACTAAGACTTTGTTTTAGATAATGGCTTTTTTCATGTGCTTGCTTTAGATACGCTGCTGTACCACATGCTTTCAGTACACACTTCCATTTTCATACTGTGATCTTGTTAGCAGCATGCACTATTTTAAAATTATAACTTGATTAAATTTTCATTAAGCTAAAAAATTTAGACTATGCATCATTATATTTGGGCTTTGAGGTATTTCTTTATAAGTAAGAACTGAATCATTATATCAAAGAACACATTGAATACAAGATGCCAAAAATTGTATTCCATATTGAAATATCTTGAGTTCTAATGATGACTCAACCATTATCAGACAATCAGTTATATATGATCTTTTTGCAATCAGGAAGGTTCAGGAAAGATGGCTAGAGGTGCATAATCTTGGAACTTTAATGTTTTCCTCATCATTTTCCCATAAGTTGTTTGGTCAGGTGATAATAGCTTCTCCCAGAAACTGGCTTTAGCTCTATATTTCAAACTTCCAAAGAAAATCATATAATAATTCTTATGAATTATACCAACTCTGACCTTGAGAAGCCTATTTTAAATATGACAGAAAAGCTTCAGGTGACTAGTTCATGAAGTATCACTTAGTTTATCCATTTTCTCCCTTTAAAGGATTTGCATTACTTCTTGGTGCAACCTTGTAATTAATTTGTAATTATTGCTAAAGAATTAAGGAGAAATTAATGTTCCAAATCTAAATTAAAATGAGTAAGAGATATCTTTTCTGAGAGAAAGAACTCTGCTATACTAACTGATACTATCAGACATTCATTATCAATCAGTTATATTTCTCTCATTGTGAGAGAAACCTGATTGCTGACAGAAATAATGGTAATCTTATTTAGTAAATGATTTTTTATTAACAAAAGCAACAGTAATAAAAAAACAAACACCATAGAGAAATTGAAAGCACATAAGAAAAACATGCTGTTAACCTTGTCCCAACAGAAAATCAATAGCGGTGATACAATTTTTTAAAAAATATTTTATTTATTTATTTGAGAGAGAGAGAGAGAGAGGGACAGTGAGAGAGAGCATGAGCCAGGAGAAGGTCAGAGGGAGAAGCAGACTCCCCGTGGAGCTGGGAGCCTGATGCGGGACTCGATCCCGGGACTCCAGGATCATGACCTGAGCTGAAGGCAGTTGCTTAACCAACTGAGCCACCCAGGCACCCCAATAGTGGTGATACATTTAGGTCAGTGGTCTAGCAGTGTAAAAGGATGGGGGATAACATTTAGTCCTCATTTATCCAGGGACAGAAAGAGTAAATTGTTCCATATCTTTCTATATTTCTTCTTAGAAACTTGATTTTTTTTTTTAATGAGAGAAGAGTTTTCCTATTCGAATGGCAATTCTGCACATGTGTAACAGGCAGTGTTTTTCTGCCTTCTTAAAATAACCTTCTCAAATGCAATTAATGTGACAGAGACCCAATTAGAGGCAAATTAAGTGAAGTGAAGGTCAGAATGTAGAGGACCTGTGATACATGGTTGATGAGATAATAACAAAGATTTGGAGGGATGACATCACTTTTATAAGCATCAGTTTGGAGTCTTCTCACTTAGAGAAGAATAAGTGGATAATAAATTATAAGCTGTCTTTAGGACTGACATCACCAACATTTATCCAATCTACTGTTTATCTGGCCCTGCCATATTCTCACTTTGGTAGTATTTCTATTAACTTACATTTTAAGAATCAGGTGGTCCCTGTTTTCTGATATAAGTCCAAGAAATTGATATTCTGAAACCTATCAGATTGCCATCAATTGAAACTTTGCTTTATATTTACCTGAAATCAACAGCACAATATTTAAAATATTGTATCAAGTAGCTTACATCCTAAAACTGTTACTATTAAATACTAAGATTTCTCTAAAGAAGTGATTTTTTAAAATATTTTATTTATTTATTTGACAGAGATAACAAGTAGGCAGAGAGGCAGGCAGAGAGAAAGGAGGAAGCAAGCTTCCTGCTGAGCAGAGAGCCCAATGTGGGGCTTGATCCCAGGACCCTGGGATCATGACCTGAGCTGAAAGCAGAGGCTTTAACCCACTGAGCCACCTAGGTGCCCCTAAAGAAGTGATGTTTTAAAGCAATTAACTTTTTTATCTTTTTTGTCAAAATGTTAAGATATTAGTACTAGAAGTGATTTTATTTTTTTATTTTTTTTTAAAGATTTTATTTATTTATTTCACAGACAGAGATCACAAGTAGGCAGAGACAGAGAGCGGGGGAAGCAGGCTCCCTGCTGAGCAGAGAGCCCGATGTGGGGCTTGATCCCAGGACCCTGGGATCATGACCTGAGCCGAAGGCAGAGGCTTTAACCCACTGAGCCACCCAGGCGCCCCTAGAAGTGATTTTAAAAATCCAAATCAATCTTCTAAATATTTCCTGTTTCATGAGGTTATATTTCATGAGGTTAGAACTTTGGGAATAAAATAACTGTTTAATTTTTGCAATTATAGTTTCTTTTTTCTGTAATTTACTACTCCTTTTTTTTTTCTCTTGTTTTGCTTTCAGTAAGTATTTTATTTTTTAATCTCCCTTTTATCAGATACTGTTGGCTTCCTATCTGGCATCCAAATTCCCTCTTCCTTCCTGACAACTAAATGCTGATTTCCCAAAACGTTAGAGAGAGTCAACCTATCTCTAGGCCATATATAACCGTAATTAATTTAGTGATGTTTATCCTACCTCCTTGCAATTGGCTGGCTTGAGAATGGGCATTAAGATCTAGTTTGGGCCAATGACATAAAAAGGGATGTCTTGTCAGAGATTTCTAGGAAAAAATCTTACAGGATTCAGAAAACATGCCCAGAGAAGTAATAAAGCACACTGCTATGATGACAGCTATGCAGTAGGCCCAAAATTTGAATAAACCATGGAAGTCCAAAGAGGGATGCTAAGAAAAATGGTTTGAAAGAATTTGGTAATGTCCTTGAAAGATTAGCTGTACTAAGGCAAACAATAGAGAAAAAAAGATAATCAGAAAGTACTTGAAAAATGTATTCTGTGTCTAATGAGCTCAAAGGCATCACTAGACATCTCTTTTGAATCACTTCCTTCTTGATTATGCTGTCAAATTTTATGTCACCCATTTACTGAAATAAACCACTCTAACTCCTCACCATTTCTAAATGTTCTTTATACTCTTCTAAGAAGTGATCTGTTTTTCTGTTCTTAGATATAGTCTGGTTGTAAGGTCAGGAGCAGCTTTGACCACTTGTGTAGTTTCCTGAAACCTAAGTCAATGTGGGGAAGACAGCAATGGCAAAAGATTCTTAGGGAGACCTAGAAGAGTCCTGTGTCCTGTCCTGGGTCTGCTTTAGGTTTATTGTTATGTGAGATAAACAGTCATCTTTTCATTTATTCCAATTTGACTCTGGACTTTTTGTTAATTGTGGCTAAAAGATCCATTCACAGAAGCAAGCCCTCATTGAACTTTACAAACTACATTAATATGCTATCTAGAGGGGAGAATTAAGTCATAAAGACAGTCATGTAGGTATGTGAGGCCCATCTCCTTTATCCCAGTTTCTTGAAGTCCTTAGGCTAATTGGAAATAGGGGCCCTCTCTGTTGCAACAGCTTTTTCTGAGCCCCTCCTATCAAGATAAATACACTTGTTTTATGTCCTATCTTCTTAGGGCTTAGTTCTCTTGGTTTTATACTTCACCTCTGCTTTCTAGATGATTCCATGTTTTAAGTACCAACTATACACTGACACTTTCTAATAAACTGCTCCAACAAGGAATTTTCCCGTGAACTCTATACTCCTATCTCCTTGAATCAACTGATTTCTTGACATCTCTACTTGGGTTTCTGATAGACAGCTGAAGTTCAGAAAGTCCAAAAACCAAACTCTGACTCCTTGAACCCTCAAAGAAATTTGTTCTGCCTTAATCTTCTTGCTTAAGGCCAGCTCTTTCCTTCAGTCTAAATACCTATGAGACATCTCTGATTATTTTCCTCACACCCTACACCTGATCCATCAACATATTCTGTTGCCTATATCTTCAAAATGTACCTATAACCAGATCCCTTCTAATGGCTGTGTACTACTGCTCTTTACCCTGCTCAGACTCTCTTTGGTAAGTGCAGATTGGTCCTACTCTCCATTCTGCTCTCTACTATCCTTCCCTTCTAATGCATCTTAACCTTGTAGCATTCCCTGGGGCTTGAAAAAGCAGGAGGGTTTCCATCTCCTGGGCATTTTCTGTACTCTTCCCTCAGCCTATAGCTCTTTCTCCACCATAACCAAAGTCACCCTCTTAGTCCCTAACTTCCTTGAGGCTTTTACTCAAATGTTAATGAGTAGTGAGGTTTTCCTTGGCTCTCTTTTTGACATTACATTTTCTCTTTGGTCCTCAGACTCTTTGTGTCTGCATGATTTTATCACCATCTGGCATACTATATATTTTATAGATATATTGCTTTATCATATGTTTCCCCCTTTATAATATAAGTTCCATGAGGGTAAATATTTTTGTCTGTTTTATTACTGTATCTCCATTGACACACGATAGGTACATAATAAATATGTGTTTAATTAGAGAAGTAATCCCTGTCTCTAGGAAATAACTAGCCTGATGAGTGAGTTTTTGCTGGTAAGTGCCAATGGTAGCATACTTAGGTTTTAATCTCAGAGACAAACCTTAATATGCCTAAATATTTAATTTAAACAAAGGCTCTTGAAGTCAATATTTTAACAAAAATCCATGATTTTAATAGTGTATATTTCAGTAGTTATGAGAAAATGAGCCTTGCCTTAAACTTTGTATCTTATAGCATTCTTTCAGTTGTAAGTAATAGAAACCCAATTCAAATTAAATAATAACAAAGAATTAGCTCACTTAACAGAATTCTAGGTATAGGGTTTTGGTCAGGGTTCTTATAATCTTGGCTTTATTTCTGTTTCCCAAGGATCTCTTGTTTCAGTCTTCTTCCATACATTGACTTCTTCAGGCTGGTAAATTATCTGTAGACATTATGGCTTCATATCCATGTATGACAGTGTTCAGAAAAAGAGGGAAGGTTGTTTCAGAAAAATTCTTAGAAGAGTCAGAAGGAATTTTCATAGCAGTTCCCAGAAAACTACTCCTCAGGTACCACTTGTTCAATGAAAGTCACATACCCATTCCTGAAATTGAAATATTGGCAAGAGATTTGGGATATCTATAGCTATTAAGCTTATTCCAAAGAGGGGAGGTGAGGAGCTTCTCCTGAGGCACATGGGATTTCTGGAAAAGTAGAGGGCTTAAGAGCTCCAGGCAATTTTGATTCTGTGAGGTAGGAGGAAGTGGGGAGGCACCCAAATGTCAACTGTATCTTTTATATCTTATGGACCAATTATTACCACTTTTCCAGCTTTAGGAACAAGTTTATGATCTTCATGATAGTAGCTATAAAGTGTTCTCATCTTTAGACTTCCTCTGAAATTCATCTGAATTGCTGCTATGTGGGTGAAGAATTTATTTTTCCCCTAAATGAACTCAATGTCACCTAAAGGGGTTTTAATTTTTATTTTTTCAAATGCTTTGAATTATGTAGCTATTGCCATATGAAGTGTGAAATGAATTTATTAGCTCTGAAAATTATAATTGCATATTGTATATGTTATTGATATGTTTTAGTTTTATTATAATAAAAATGCATTTAAGGTTATGAAATGAAAATGAAATAGATATATGTTTTCTCATCCTGAAAATTATATTGTATATTCTTTTTTGAAAGAGTATATTGAGGGGTGCCTGGGTGGCTCAGTGGGTTGAGGCCTCTGCCTTCAGCTCGGGTCATGATCCCAGGGTCCTAGGATCAAGCCCCACATCGGGCTCTGCTTGGCAGGGAGCCTGCTTCTTCATCTCTCTCTCTCTGCCTACTTGTGAGAACCAGATTCAGGTTTCATGGGAATTTTCCAGGTACTTATAAATCAGTTAAAGTCTCATAGGCTTCCATTCAGCATCATTTGATTATGTCTGCACATAAATTTGACAAGGTGTTTTTGTCTTGGTTTCACACAGCAAGCCCTAGAAGATTGGTCTGGGGGGAAAGAATTCTTCCTGACTGCATTGTCTGTAGCTAAAGCTGGGACAAGACCATTGCCACATCAGGCATTGGGGTCATCAGAATTAAAATGGCAAGCACTCAGACTATAAAATGGTGGAAGGCTGTCGATACAGAGCAGAAGCATTCTCTCTGGGTCTCTTTCTGGAAGACGGATTTGCATACCCCGCAAATCCTATCTTCAGTTTTGGTGAGCTATCCTCTTCTGTGCTGAATTTAGATTTGTCTACAAAAATCAAGTCTTTATACAGAAGGGAAGCAGAGATTAGCCATCTTCAGTCCACTAAAAGATTCCTTTGTGGGATTTCTCTCTGTAAAATCTGAGAATGAGGCTCTTGCTTTGTCTTTGTTCTTTTTTTCTTTTCTTCTCCTCCTTCCTCCTATCCTTCTTCTTCACCTTCTTCTTCCTCCTCCTCTTCTCCTTCCCCTCCTCCTTCTTCTATCTTTTCCACCTCCCCTTCCTCCTCCTCCTCTCCTACCCCTTCCCCTTCTTCCCCTTTTCCTCCTCCTCCTTCTTCTTATCTCTTCTTCTTTCCTCTTCTTCCCCTTTTCCTCTTCCTCCACCCCCCCTTTTTTTGATGCTACTTTGAAATATTAGGTAGACTAAAGTTGACAATAAGGATTCTTCCAATCAATAAAAGAAGAGTTAGTACCAGTCTAAAACTCATTCTTGAGATGAGTCCAGTCAAGCTAAACTCTCAGGCTTAGTATAAGAGACAGAAAGACCTGCAGTCTAAATAGAATGCTCCTAAAATCATGTTTTTATATTAAAAGGAGTATTGTTTTGGAAGTAGTCTAATAGATTTCATTTGCCCTATTAAGACCACCTGTTGTATCTCCTAAGAATTCTCATTGAGAGATTTTGGGAGATTCATTGAATTAATAGAATAGAATTAATTGTGAAAGTTAAAATTTTTGAGAAAATCATCTCCTGTATCTTGTGATATAGGGAGTTTGTTTGCAGGACTACTAAGTAGTCATTCCATAATGCTTTGTTGGAAGAGGTGACTGAATTAAACATTATGAATAGATTGAATGGTACGAGACATATGATAGCATCATTACAATAATTCAGTTGATGCAAGAAGTGGACTTGCTGTTACTCTTCAAGAGAATTTTGACTTGTGGCACAACTGGATTGTTTAAGTATCAGAAAATTATTTTGTGAATCAGTAGAGGATCTTTGTAGGAACAAATTCAGGGAAGATCCTTGCCTGATTAGGCCACAGTTTATCTCTGCAAAAGATGGCCAAACACTACATATTCTCCTTTATGAAGGCAAATTAAAAGGATATATACATATACATACCTCAAAAACAGATAAATTGATAGCATAATAATATTTTAAGGTTTGCCAATCTTGAGTCTGCTGAACTTTTTATCCTTGTCTTAGCTAGAACATATTTTGATACTAACTAATTGCAAAGAGACTTATATTTTAAGATATTTAGAGGCAGAGAGTCTTATAAATCTTATAGTCCCTCTTAAATGTAATATCCCCTCCACCCAATAATGTACCTTTAATCTATAATACTTCTAGTCTTCCTTATGCCTATTATGGGCCCCAGAACTGGCATTGCTTTTTGGTGGATTAAAAGGCAAATGGTTGAAAGAGCCAAACCCCTGGGAAGAATAGTGAGATACTTTTAAAGTATAAGATGCAGGAGATTCCCCAAGGCAAGACTATGGATCAGGAAGAAAATCTCTTTCTGTCTCATATTTACCTTATTTGGAATGCAAAAAGAAAAGTCATTTCCCAATATGTTTATATGAATTGTGCCAGCACAATTCCTAAATGAAAGATAATTTAAATAGGTGATATGTGTATGATACTCAATATTTCCCAGTTTAAACAGTGTCTTAGGTCTGCATAATCTATTATCTATTAATTTCATTTGTTCCTGTGATAACAAGAAATGTCAAATGAAATAACAAAGACAATAAACTAGATGGAAAAAGATAAAGAGGATAAGAAAAATTGTGATTAGTTATGAAATTAAACATGAAATAAAAATAGTGGAAGTGCCATATAATTAAAATAACCAAATTTACATAAAAGCCAGATAGATAGGCACTAGGATGTAACTGCTATAAGGGCAGAGATTATATTCCTGTAGGTTACTATTACATCCCTGGCAGTTAAATAAATATTAATGAAAGGAAAGAATGATATTATAGAATACAATCCAAATGGATTAAAAGGAAAATAGTCAATGTAATGTCTTTATGTAAATGGATCTCAACCTACTTTTTATTATCACTCTCCACCCCCAACCAAGGAAACTTCTTAAATATTTTTTTCTATTTATCCCCACTTTCCATGAAAGTTTAAAATCACAGATATACTTTATATCTGTTCATGTGCTATGATCCTTTGCAGAGCCATAAACCACTGTGATAGATAAGTTGTTTTTGTTTGTTTGTTTTTCTAACCTCCCAAAACCAATTTTTGCCCCCTCATAGAGACTAAAATATCATCAAAATTCCTTTCCACGAAAAATTAATGCTTTATGGAAAAAGTATTTTATCATGAACATGGCTTGGAAGTCAGAAAATGCTTGAATCTGCTCCTGAGCATATGGGGAAGTTACTCAAGCTCTCTGAATCCCAGGATAATAATATCTACCATGGAAGTTTGTTTGTTAATTTCTACATTGTTAATGTAAAAATGCCTGCCACTCTTGCTTATGAATTATCACTGCATAAATCATATTTCTCTTACATGCAGTGGTATTTTCAAGAAATTGGTGAAAATGTTTAGCAGATAAGCCAATCAATAGTTTCTCTAAAGGATGGTACTTCCCTGAGAAGACCTCTAAAGTGTACATTTTAAACCATGAGCTGAAGAGCAAAAACAAAACCTGTGGATTCCTGCCTTTTGCCTTTTCTCTGATTTTAGTCTCAGTCTAAATTGATGTGGGATATGGGTCCAAAGTGAAACATCTGTAAAACCCTTTCAATAATGAACTGAAGCCGGGGCGCCTGGGTGGCTCAGTGGGTTAAGCCGCTGCCTTCGGCTCAGGTCATGATCTCGGGGTCCTGGGATCGAGTCCCGCATCGGGCTCTCTGCTCAGCAGGGAGCCTGCTTCCCCCCCCCCCCCCGCCTGCCTCTCCATCTACTTGTGATCTCTCTCTGTCAAATAAAGAAATAAAATCTTTAAAAAAAAATGAACTGAAGCCTAATATGTGAAACAGATTAGCACTCAGTGAGTGACTGAATCCGGTGGAAGGGTTCCACTTACTAGCCCTCAAGACCCTTCTCCAGAATCCCTAGGGTTCTAGGAACAAACTGGAAAACTATTACGTTGTATGAGCCCTTCTAGTCTTAAAGCTTAAAGACATTGATTCATGTATAGTTTGTGTGTTGGGTTGAATTTCGGGTTGCTTCCATGTTCCATGTTTTAACATGGTTGATATATTTAGAAACAAATGAGAAATCAAAGTAGTTGGGTTACTTTATGAAATTAACCTATTGATTTTTTTGGTCATATATTAAAAACTTTTTTAAAAATTATTTTTATTAACATAAAATGTATTATCTGCCTCGGGGGTACAAGTCTGTGAATCATCAGGCTTACAGATTTCACAGCACTCACCATATCACATACCCTGCCCAATGTTCATAACAAAACCATCCTATCCCTACCCATCCCCCTCAGCAACCTTCAGTTTGTTTTGTGAGATTAAGAGTCTCTTATGGTTTGCCTCCCTCCTGATTCCATCTTGGTTCATTTTTTCCTTCCCTACCCCTCACAAAACCCTGCCATGCCTCTCAAATTCCTTGTATCATAGAGATCATATGATAATTCTTTTTCTGTGATTGACTTATTTTGCTCAGCATAATACCCTCTAGTTCCATTCATGTCATTGAAAATGGCAAGTTTTTCAATCCTTTTGATGGCTGCATAGTATTCCATTGTATAAATATACCACATCTTTTTTTTTTAAATTTTTTATTTTTTCAGCATAACAGGATTCATTATTTTTGCATCACACCCAGTGCTCCATGCAATCCGTGCCCTCTACAATACCCACCACCTGGTGCCCCCAACCTCCCACCCCCCACCCCTTCAAAATTCTCAGATCGTTTTTCAGAGTCCATAGTCTCTCATGGTTCACCTCCCCTTCCAATTTCCCTCAACTCCCTTCTCCTCTCCATCTCCCCTTGTCCTCCATGCTATTTGTTATGCTCCACAAATAAGTGAAACCATATGATAATTGACTCTCTCTGCTTGACTTATTTCACTCAGCATAATCTCTTCCAGTCCCGTCCATGTTGCTACAAAACTTGGGTATTCATCCTTTCTTTTTTCTTTTTTCTTTTTTTTTTTTTTTACAGCTTTATAAACATATATTTTTATCACCAGGGGTACAGGTCTGCGAATCGCCAGGTTTACACACTTCACAGCACTCACCATAGCACATACCCTCCCCAATATCCATAACCCCACCCCCCTCTCCCAACCCCCTCCCCCCATCAACCCTCAGTTTGTTTTGTGAGATTAAGAGTCACTTATGGTTTGTCTCCCTCCCAATCCCATCTTGTTTCATTTACTCTTCTCCTACCCCCTCAACCCCCCATGTTGCATCTCCTCTCCAATATACCACATCTTCTTTATCCATTCATCTGTTAATGGGCATCTAGGTTCTTTTTTTTTTTTTAAGATTTTATTTATTTATTTGACAGAGAGAAATCACAAGTAGGCAGAGAGGCAGGCAGAGAGAGAGGAGGAAGCAGGCTCCCTGCTGAGCAGAAAGCCCGATGTGGGGCTTGAACCCAGGACCTGGGATCATGACCTGAGCTGAAGGCAGCGGCTTAACCCACTGAGCCACCCAGGCGCCCCCAGCATCTAGGTTCTTTCCATAGTTTGGTCACTGTGAATATTGCTGCTATAAACATTCGGGTGCACATGCCCCTTTGGATCACTACATTTGTATCTTTAGGATAAATACCCAGCACTGTGATTTCTGGGTCATAGGGTAGCTCTATTTTCAACTATTTGAGGAACCTCCATGCTGTTTTCCAGATGGTTGCACCAGCTTGCATTCCCACCATAGTGTAAGAGGGTTCCCCTTCTCTGCATCCTCGCCAACATCTGTCATTTCCTGACTTGTTAATTTTAGCCATTCTGACTGGTGTGAGGTGGTATCTCATTGTGGTTTTGATTTGCATTTCCCAAATGCTGAGTGATGTGGAGCACTTTTTCATGAGTCTGTGGGCCATCTGGATGTCTTCTTTGCAGAAATGTCTGTTCATGTCTTCTGCCCATTTCTTGATTGGTTTATTTGTCCTTTGGGTGTTGAGTTTGATAAGTTCTTTTTTTTTTTAATTTTTTTTTAAATTTTTTTCAGCATAACAGTATTCATTATTTTTGCATCACACCCAGTGCTCCATGCAATCCGTGCCCTCTACAATACCCACCACCTGGTGCCCCCAACCTCCCACCCCCCACCCCTTCAAAATTCTCAGATCGTTTTTCAGAGTCCATAGTCTCTCATGGTTCACCTTCACTTCCAATTTCCCTCAACTCCCTTCTCCTCTCCATCTCCCCTTGTCCTCCATGAGTTCTTTATAGATTTTGGATACTAGCCCTTTATCTGATACGTCATTTGCGAATATCTTCTCCCATTCTGTCAGTTGCCCTTTGGTTTTGTTGGCTGTTTCCTTTGCTGTGCAAAAGCTTTTGATCTTAATGAAGTCCCAATAGTTCACTTTTGGCCTTGCTTCCCTTGCCTTTGGTGATGTTCCTAAGAAGAAGTTGTTGTGGCTGAGGTCGAAGAGGTTGCTTCCTGTGTTCTCCTCAAGGATTTTGATGGATTCCTTTCTCACATTGAGATCTTTCATCCATTTTGAGCCTATTTTGTGTGTGGTGTAAGGAAATGGTCCAGTTTCATTCTTCTGCATGTGTCTGTCCAATTTTCCCAACACCATTTGTGGAAGGGACTGTCTTTTTTCCTTTGGACATTATTTCCTGCTTTGTTGAAATTTAGTTGACGATAGAGTTGAGAGTCTATTTCTGGGATCTCTATTCTGTTCCATGGATCTATGTGTATGTTTTTGTCCCAGTACCATACTGTCTTGAAGATTACAGCTTTGTAGTAGAGCTTGAAGTCTAAAATTGTGATGCCACCAACTTTGGCGTTCTTTTTCAACATTCCGCTGGTGATTCAGGGTCTTTTCTGGTTCCATATAAATTTTAGAATTATTTGTTCCATTTCTTTAGAAAAAAAAAAAAGGATGGTATTTTGATAGTGATTGCATTAAATGTGTAGATTGCTTTATGTAGCACTGACATTTTCACAATACTTGTTCTTCCAATCCATTAGCATGGAACATTTTTCCATTTCTTTGTGTCTTCCTCAATTTCTTTCATGAATACTATATAGTTTTCTGAGTACAGATTCTTTGCCTCTTTGATTAGGTTTATTCTTAAGTATCTTATGGTTTTGGGTGCAATTGTAAATGGGATTGACTCCTTAATTTCTCTTTCTTTTGTCTTGCTGTTGGTATATAGAAATGAAAGTGATTTCTGTGCATTGATTTTATATCCTGACACTTTACTGAATTCTTGTATGAGTCCTAGCAGTTTTGGAGTTGAATCTTTGGGGTTTTCCACATAAAGTATCATATCATCTGCAAAGGGAGAGAGTTTGACTTCTTTACTGATTTGGATGCCTTTCATTTCCTTTTGTTGTCTGACTGCTGAGACTAGGACTTCTAGTACTATGTTGAATAGCAGTGGTGGTAGTGGACATCCCTGCCATGTTACTGACCTTAGGGGAAAAGCTCTCAGTTTTTCCCCACTGAGAATGATATTCACTGTGGGTTTTTCATAGATGGCTTTGATGATATCGAGGTATGTGCCCTGTATCCCTGCACTTTGAAGAGTTTTGATCAAGAAAGGATGCTGTACTTTGTCAAATGCTTTTTCAGCATCTACTGGGAGTATCATATGGTTCTTGTTCTTTCTTTTATTAATGTATTGTATCACATTGATTGATTTGCAGATGTTGAACCAACCTTACAGCCCTGGAATAAATCCCACTTGGTCGTGGTGAATAAACCTTTTAATGTACTGTTGGATCCTACTGGCTAGTATTTTGGTGTGAATATTCGCATCTGTGTTCATCGTGGATATTGGTTAGTAATTCCCCTTTTTAATGGGGTCTTTGTCTCATTTTGGGATCAAGGTCATGGTTGCCTCATAAAATAAATTTGGAAGTTTTCCTTCCATTTCTGTTTTTTTGGAACAGTTTCAGGAGAATAGGAATTATTTCTTTAAATGTTTGGTAGAATTCCCCTGGGAAGCCATCTGGCCCTGAGCTCTTGTTTGTTGGGAGATTTTTGATGACTACTTCTATCTCCTTACAGGTTATATATGGGTCTGTTCAGGTTTTCTATTTCTTTATATTTCCAATTCTTCTTGGTTCAGTTTTGGTAGTTTATACGTCTCTAGAAATGCATCCATTTCTTCCAGATTGTAAAATTTGCTGGTGTATAGTTGCTCGTAATATGCTCTTATAATTGTATTTCATTGTTGTTGGTTGTGATCTCTCCTCTTTCTTTCATGATTTTATTTATTTGGGACCTTTCTCTTTTCTTTTTGGTAAGTCTGGCTAGAGGTTTATCAATCTTATTAATTCTTTCAAAGAACAAGCTACTACTTTGTTGATTTGTTCTACAGTACTTTGGGTTTCCATTTCATTGGTTTCTGCTCTGATCTTTATGATTTCTCTTCTCCTGCTGGGTTTAGGCTTTCTGTGTTGTTCTTTCTCCAGTTCCTTTAGTTGTAGTGTTAGGTTGTGTATTTGAAACCTTTGTTGTTTCTTGAGAAAGGCTTGTATCACTATATATTTTACTCTCAGGACTGCCTTTGCTGTGTCCCACAGATTTTGAACCATTGTGTTTTCATTTTCATTTGTTTCCATAATTTTTTTCAATTCTTTGTTAATTTCCTGATTGACCCATTCGTTCTTCAGTAGGATACTCTTTAGCCTCCATGTATCTGAGTTCTTTCCAGCTTTCCTCTTGTGACTGAGTTCTAGCTTCAGAGCATTGTGGTCTGATTTTATGCAGTGAATGATTCCAATCTTTCGATACTGGTTGAGACCTGATTTGTGACCCAGGATGAGATCTATTCTGGTGAATGTTCCATGTGCAGTAGAGAAGATTGTTTATTCTGTTGCTTTGGGATAGAATGTTCTGAATATATCTGTGATGTCCATCTGGCCCAGTGCATCATGTAAGACCTTTATTTCCTTGTTGATCTTTTGCTTGCATGATTTGTCCATTTCAGTGTGGGGGGTGTTAAAGTCCCCTATTATTATTGTATTATTGTCAATGTGTTTCTTTGATTTTATTATTAATTTGTTTATATAATTGGCTGCTACCAAGTTAGGGGTATAGATATTTAAAATTGTTAGATCTTCTTTTTCGACACACCCTTTGAGGTGTCCTTCTTCATCTCTTATTATAGTCTGGTTTTAATCTAATTTATCAGATATAAGGATTGCCACCCCAGCTTTCTTTTGATGTCCATTAGCATGGTAAATTGTTTTATACCCCCTCACTTTAAATCTGGAGGTGTCTTTGGGTCTAAAATGAGTTTCTTATAGAAGCATACTGTTGGGTCTTGTTTGTTTGTGTTTATTTATTTATTTAATCCATTCTGGTATCTTTGTCTTTGGATTGGGGCATTTAACCCACTTACATTCAGTGTAACTATTGAAAGATATTAATTTAGTGCCATTGTATTGCCTGTAAGTTGCCTGTTATTGTGTATTATCTCTGTTCCTTTCTGGTCTACTAATTTTAATCTCTCTCTTTGCTTAGAAGACCCCTTTCAATATTTTCCATATGGCTGGTTTGGTGTTTGTAAATTCTTTTAGTTTTTGTTTGTTCTGGAAGCTTTTTATCTCTCCTATTTTCAGGGAAAGCCTAGCTGGATATAGTATTCTTGGCTGCATGTTTTTCTCATTTAGTGTTCTGAACGTATCATGCCAGTCCTTTCTGGCCTTGCCAGGTTTCTGTGGATAAGTCTGCTGCCAGTCTAACATTTCTACCATTGTACATTACAGACCTCTTGTCTTGAGCTGCTTTCAGGATTTTCTCTTTGTCACTAAGACTTGTACGTTTTACTATTAGATGGCAGGTGTAGACCTATTTTTATTGATTTTGAGGGGAGTGCTCTGTGACTCCTGGATTTTGATGTTTGTTCCCTTTGCCATATAGGGAAATTCTCTACTGTAATTTGCTATGGTATACCTCCTCCCCTTCTCTCTCTTTCTTCTTCTTCTGGGATCTCAGTTATTTTAATATTGCTTCATCTTATGGTATCACTTATGTCTCCATCATTTGGTCTTCTATATCACTAATTCTCTCTTCTCCCTCATTTATCCTAGCAGTAAGAGCCTCCATTTTTTATTGTACCTCATTAATAGCTTTTTGATTTCAACTTGGTTAGATTTTATTTCTTTTATTTCTCCAAAAAGGGATTTTATTTCTCCAGGAAGTGTTTCTCTAATATCTAATATCCAGGAAGTGTTTCTCTAATATCTAATATCTCTAATATCTTCATGCCTTTTTTTGAGCCTAGCTAGCACCTTGATAATTGTCATTCTGAACTCTAGTTCCTACATATTACCAATGTCTGTGTTGCTTAGGTCCCTAGCTATTGGTCCTGCCTCTTCTTCTTTTTTTTTGTGGTGAGTTTTTCCACCTTGTCATTTTATCCAAATAAGAACATATGAATGAGAGAATAAAATACTAAGAGGGTGGCAAAGACCCCAGAGAAATA
This sequence comes from Lutra lutra, assembly GCF_902655055.1. Lineage (NCBI taxonomy): Eukaryota > Metazoa > Chordata > Mammalia > Carnivora > Mustelidae > Lutra > Lutra lutra. Next base: position 52,452,790 of record NC_062289.1, on the reverse strand, counting down.
TGTGCTTACCAAATCAGAAGAGACCTGAAACCAGGGGGAGAAAATAGGGGGAAAAAATACAAAATGAATATATTTATATATTTATATTTATATTAGACTGGTGAATAGGACAGAGCCACCCACTTGATTTTGGTTGTTTTCTGGTCTCTTAGAAGAAACTATCTCCCAAAAATTTAAAGACAGAGAAACTTATATATATTCGAAAATAAGTGTAATGATGATGAAGGGATGGAATATGACTGTAAAGATGAAAATTAAGAAAAATTCTAAAAAGGGAATTGATAAGTTGGTTGGAAAAAGAAAAAAAATGAGGAGGGAATGTTCTCAGGCTGGAGACTAGAACAAGGCCATGTGGTAGATTAGGGTATATTTTGATCTATTAGAATAAATTGTATCCCAAAATTTTAAAGAAGAAAAACCTGTATGTATACAAAAAATAAGGTTAAATACAGTGAAGGGATAAATATGACTATAACAATGAAAATTTAAAAAGATTTTTTTAAAGTATTGATAAGTTAAAATAAAAAATGAATGCTGGAACACTGAAAAGAAATAAAATAAAATGAAAAAAGAAGAAGAAGGTGAAAAATTAAAAAAATAGAATTAGAAAAAATAAAAAAAAATAATTTACTTTGCAAGACTAATGGATCATGGGAAAAAGCCATGAATTCTTTGGTTCCTTTCCCTTAGCTCTGGAGTTCCACAGTTCTCGTTGATCAGTGAACTTGGTCTTGGCTGATGTTTCTGATGATCTTTGGGGGAGGGGCCTATTGCAATGATTCTCAAATGTGTTTGCCTGAGGCAGAATTGCACCACCCTTGCCAGGGGCCAGGCTAAGTAATCTGCTCAGGTTCGCTCAAGGATCTTTTGTTCCCTGAATGCTTTCTGTAGAGCTTTGGAGGATGGGAATGAAAATGGCAGTCTCCCAGTCTCTGGCCTATAGGAGCTGAGAGCTTGTGGCTCCACTTCTCAGTGCACCCTCAGAGAAAAGCAGTCAATCCCTCCTGTCTCCTTAGTCTCCAGACACACTCCGTGCTCACCTGGCCTGTGACCAAGCATTTCTATCTCTGGCACACAGCCCCGTTTGGAGTCTCCAGACCCAGCAGATTCCTGCCATGCACTCCCATGCTGCTCTTCTTGAAGAAGAAGGAGGGTATATCTCTGGATCTGCCACTTGCTGGGTCCCTGCTCGAAGAGCAGTGGTCTGATTGTGCCTTGGATCATGGTTTAAGGTAACCCTGAGCTCAGCACTCACTCCTTGGCTCTGTCTCTGTAGCTGTCTTCCCCACTCTGATACCTGGCAGCTCTGCCACACTCCAACATCCCTGATCTTTCTGTGAACCTGCCGGTCCTGAGACCACACTGTCTCCGCAAGGGCTTCACCCTCGCTTAGCCTCTGGAGAGATGTCCCTCAGTGGAGCAGACTTCTAAATGTTCTGATTTTGTGTTCTGCTGCTCCACAGCTTGCCAGGACCTGGCTCCTCTCACTTCAGACTATCTTCCCATCAATTCGAATTCACTTCTCCATACCTCCTACCTTCCAACAAGTGGTTGATTTTCTGTTCCTAGAATTGTTCCTCTTCTCTTCTATCTTTTGTTGTGTTTGTAGGTGTTCAGAATGGTTCAATAATTATCTAGTTGAACTCCTGGGACCTAACGATATTTCAGGCTCCTACTCCTCTGCCATCTTGCTTCGAGAGCTCAAATTAAAAACTTTATAAGAGAAAATAACTCAGTTATAGGCAATGGTTTTATCTTATTCTACTGCTTGCTAAGAAGGAGCTTCAGTAGATAAACTTTACAACCTAGCTTCCAGTATAAATATTGAATTCAACAGTTTAGGAAAGCTTCAACTCTAAATCAGGAAAGATTATTTCGGTGATATTTTCTCTCTCTTTCTAATTAAAAAAATGGGAAAATTCCTTCATTAATTTTTCTCTTCTTACATGAATAGCCACAACAAATCATATGATGTGGAAAAGGGTGAAAATTGTAAGACAGTATAGGTGGCACAGTGGTTGACATTAAACTGCTGGTGATGGGATAGATATGCACCATCATGAAACTCTCTTGCTGATACATGTTTTTCATCTTTCACTATGTTTTTTTTTTATGTTTTGTATAGGTTTGTTTGTGAAACTACTGCATAATGAATACTATATAGGAAAGCACTTCAGTCATGATATATGGTAGAAAACAGTCTTTACAGCTAGTGAAAAATTATGCCAAGGTCTTCATTAAGAATAATGTAATAAGTGAAAGTCTTCACAAATGAATTTTTCTTTTTGTTTCAAGGTAGTATTCATGCCAGGTTTTCCATGAATCTTTTAGGAAACTAATTCTAATCGTAGTTGACTGGGTTTTCACAGGAGTGGCAAATAGTAGTAAGGAGTTTTATATAGACATATAATTAATGATTTATAAAAATGTCATAGATAATAGACACATGGCGAAATATATAACATTTTGAATAATTAACAGTATATGAGTAATGGCCTTAGATGTACAGACATTACAAAGATGAAGAGAGCTTGTTGTTGAAACATTTTCATTAGTACAAACAAGTCTGTTTCTTGCCCACAGATGTGCTAAGTATAAGCATGAGCCAATGCATTGCTGTCTTTCTTGAAGCAAAATTTGTTTTTGGTAAGTGACAATTTCTATCCAGTTTCCAACTTGTGAAATAAAATTTCTTGAGTTCTACACAATTTTTCCTTTTCTGATAGGGTCCATGTATATCCCTTAGGTTTGTAGAGATCTTTGTAATCTGAAAAGCACAAAAAATGTGCTTGTTTTAACATTACCAAGATGAAGAACTATTTCCATTATTCTGAAATGATACACTTCTTTCACAAGAATGATAATAATAAGACATGCTACTAGACTTCTAGGGAAAGCAACATTCTTCAATGGTAGAAGGATAAACTGGCAAAAACATCTCTAACTTCTCTTTGTTCACTCTCCCTTGAATAGAAAGTGTGTATTTTTGTTTTTCTGTTTTTTCAAGATATTGATGAGAAAGTTTCTTTTTTCTAGCTATGAGCTTTTTGCAAATCAAGGTTCCAAAAGAAAGGCAGTGCCAAAATCTAGCAATTTGACATTCAGTAGACTAACCAATAAAATCATTTAAAATTAGCATTGGCATCTTGACTTTATTCTGGGCTGTCTCTTCATATGTTCAGTACTCTATACATTTTAAATAGTAGATTTTAAATAAATATGTTAATGGTTAAAGAGAGAATCAAGATCTAGGAAACAATGATGCCATGTCTCCAAACGGCTGGCAGTAAACTGAGATAGTTGTTCTTGGGGTGGAAAAGGGGGCTGGTAATTACTATTCATAAGCATATGGCATATGATCAGTTTATAAAATACTTTTCCAATATTGCATGTGACATTGTAAATCCAGATTCCTGAATAAGAATGAGGAATAGAGAAATGGGAAGATTTTTACAAGAAGCTTTTCCAAGAAAATATTTAAAAAATTTAAAAAAATATAAACTTCCACATATCCTTGAATGGAGGCACAAGTTCCAGATTAGTGGATACTTTAGGTTGATGACTTTACATCTGGAATGAAGATAAAAGTGGGGGAAAAGGTACCTTTCCCCAGGTGTTCTTGTTTTTGTCACATTGGTCATTCAGGATACTCAATGTAAATCATCCACTTTTTTTTTTTTAATTGAATTTGGAATCTATAGGGGTGGGAAGTCCAGACATTTAAAGACCCTGTAACACAATGAAGATCTGGGAAATAGGATTTTCTACATGGAACTGGATTGCTGTGGCACTAGTTTGGGCATAGACCAAGAATGGTTACCAGCAACTTAGAATAGTCCTTACTAGTCAGATAAAATTAGATAGAAGTGGTATCAGATACTCCAGTTTATAATCTACAGTGCTCTTTGATAGAAAATTCAGTGGTGATATAGATGTTCTATATCCACTACCATGTGTGGCTATTGAGCACTTGATTTGTGCTTAGCGTGTTTAGGAACTGAGTTTTAAATTTAAATTTAATTGATTTAAATTTAAATAACCACATTTAAGTAAACTACTGTTTACTGTATTGTATAGTACAGAGTTAGAAAGATGCTCATCCTTAATCTAGTTCTGAATTATGCTTTCGCTACGTGTTGAGACAACAATTCATTATCTTATTACAGAGATTACTCCATGGTAATAGGAACAAAAATTTTTAAAACAAAGAAACAAAAAGGAAACATAAAGCCTTTCTGTGTCCAAGACTTAATTGCCTCATGCCAAAATTGTGAGTCTATTTATTCACCTTCTAGTTGGTCTTGGAAAGTCCATCTGTTCTCTGGATAAAGCATGCGTTTAAAAAGTTAGTTAACAGAACATTTCAGGGGTGTCTGGGTGGCTCAGTGGGTTAAAGCCTCTGCCTTCAGCTCAGGTCATGATCCCAGAGTCCTGGGATTGAGCCCCGCATCTGGCTTTCTGCTCAAGCGGGGAGCCTGCTTCCCCCGCTCTCTCTGCCTGCCTCTCTGCCTACTCGTGATCTCTGTCTGTCAAATAAATAAATAAATAAAATCTTTAAAAAAAAGAATATTTCATACTTCACCTGTTTGTGTTATATCAAACTCAGAAAATTTTTTAGAAAATTATAATTTATTTCAAGAGAGAGATACAGTAGTATTCTTGAAAATTACCCCAAAGATACAGATGTAGTAAAAAGAAGGGTCATATGCACCCCAACATTCATAGCAGCAGTGTCCATAATAGTCAAAATGTGGAAAGAGCCAAGATGTCCTTCAACAGATGAATGGATAAAGAAGATGTGGTCCATATACACAATGGAATACTACTCAGCCCTTCAAAAGGATGAATACCCAACTTTTGCATCAGCATGGTTGGGACTGGAGGAGATTACGCTAATCTCCTGAAATAAGTCAAACAGAGAAAGTCAATTATCATATGGTTTTACTTATTTGTGGAACTTAAGGAATAGCATGGAGGACATTAGGAGAAGGGAAAAATGAAGGGGGAGAAATTGGAATGGGAGATGAACCATGACAGACTATGGACTCTGGGAAACAAACGGAGGGTTTTAGAAGGGAGGGGGTTGGGGGGATGGGTGATCCTGGTGATGGGTATTAAGGAGGATTTGGATTGCGTGGAGAACTGAGTGTTATATGCAAACTATGAATCGTGGAACACTACATCAAAAACTAATGATATATGGTATGGTGACTAACAAAACACAAAAAAATAAAAAAATTAATTAATTAATTAAAAAAAAGAAAACATTATTTAAAAAAGTAACTCAGACACTGTGGCTTCTGTGGCAAAGTTCCCAACCATTAGTCTATAGTGATTTTGTTTTCATTGTGGCTGATTATTCTTTTTCATCTTCTTTTCCTTCCCCCATTCTTAATTTCTACAGGTACAGAATGAAGGCAATATGGCTAAATATCCTTACTCTTGCACAGACGATTCACCAGGTAGGTAATCTTGAAGATGCCCATTTCCACTTTCTTCTTCCCCTCCCCTCTTCTTCTTCTTCCTTTCCTCTTCCTACTTCTTTTTTCTTTTCCTTTTTCCCTTCCTCTTCCCCTTCCCCCTCCCCTTTCCCTCCTCCTCCTTCTTCTTCCTCTTTCTTTTACCCTTCTCTTACTACCCTTCTTCTTCTTGCTTCTTGCTTCTTCTTTCTTCTTCATAGGACAGTTTGGATGCTCTAGAATCTATCCTTGATGCCAAGATGCCAAAAAGAATGTACTTGGGGCTGTTCTGTCTACACTACTGCAAGATAAGGATATCACTTTGTCTCCTTGAGGTGAATTTACCTGAGCTGCTATCAAAGAGGTAGGTACAAAAGCTGCAGGAACCACCAGTGTGATGACTCAGCTGAGACAGTTTTTAACCATGTTTAGTGCACAGGTTCCATAGGTCAGAAAAAGCACAGGACTATGGTTCTGCATAATGGTACCCTGCCCATGATGTCAGGGAAGCTTCTGGAAAATTCTGCAGAGTTCACAGTCACCAACATCTCAAGACTGAAGATTTACTCAGTGAACCATTTTACACGCCTTGTTCTGGTGAGATATCTTCTGCTTCTCATTGTAATCAAAGGAAAGTCATGTTCATGGTGGTCTAATCTTACAGGCAGGCCTAGTTGAGCAATAGGTTAGAAGATACACACTCCCTCTGTTATTTCTTAAAAATAACAGGGTTAAAATATAGTAAAGTGATCCTAATACAAAATTTTAATTGCACATTTAATTAGAATGCACAATTTCATATAAGGTAAGTTACGCATTTTCATGAATGGTTTAGAGTTACTGAATGCCTGGGATTCTGGAGGCATTGGGGATTTGTTTCCATATGCATGTGTTCATAGCATTTGTGATATGTTTCTTGTCATTTCTTGTCTCTAATGCATCTAGAACAACAACCTTGAGATATTTAGGAACATCTTTATGATTTTACTGCTCTATTTATGTTACTGTCCCACTAGAATGTGAGCCTTGTATAGGCAGAAGCTTCATCTCATTCAGGATGGTTTTCCTATAAGCAGGTGTGTTATCTGTCACAAATTTGAATGAATGACTGAAAGGATAGTAGTAGATTGAGCAGAATATCATCAATATTCTGATATTTATAGGAATTTTTAGAGGGGTATAACTGAGGACTACAATAACATAGGTGAAATTCCATGAAGGTAGTTATTTGGAGCATTTGCAGAAGAGTATATTTACATGGGGACCATTATACAATTTAAAGAGGTGAACCAAATACCCTCCAATGCCTCCTCTGTTTTCATTGTTTTAAGTGACCAGGGTTTTTTGTTTTTATGTTTTGTTTTTGTTTTCTGCATCTCGTAGCACTCTTTAAAATGCCAAATATATCATAAAAAATAAAAATGTGTGCATAATCACTGCAATGGTAATCTATAGATTCTATTGGACGATCTTTTGGATAGTAGACACTCTACTGCTTTTCTAATTTTCTGCTAAAATCCTAGCCTGGTTTCTTCCTTTCCAAATCTTATACCTTTTATTTCTTCCTTTGTTCTACTGCACAGTGCAAAATCTGCAGTTCACTATTGAAAATATATGGTGTTGGAATGCATCCTTAGCTGATTCTACATTATAAAGAAAATGCTTTCAATATCATATGTTAAAGATAATGTTTGCTGAGGGTTTGTTATACTAAGAAAGTTCCCTTCTATTCTTATTTTTTTAATACTGTGAATTAATATTGAATTTTATAGGATGTATTTCTTGTATCTGTTGAGGTTATAATTGACTTTTTAATCTGTAGTTGATTACTGTGGTGATATTCAGTAGTTGATTTTCTTATGCTAAACCGACTGTTCATTTCAAGATAACCTTATTTGGGCTCTATTTGATATTTTTTATACATTGCTACAGGCAATTTACTGGTAGTTATACATTTTTGTCCCATTAATATATAAAGGTATGTTTTAAAAATTCACATGTGAGAAAAATTTCATTTTTTAAATAATTTTTAAGTGATTTCTAACTTAATCGCTTTGTAATTGTGCCTGTCATTAATTTGTTGGCAATTAGTTTCTGGCCTGGCATTTAGTAAATATTTTTAAAGTTTTTGTTTTTTTTTTTCTTTAGGGGGAGGGTGGAGAGGGGCAGAGGAATAGAGAGACTCTTAAGCAGAGAGCCTGACACGGGGCTCCATCTTACAACTCTGAACTCATGACCTGAGCCAAAATCAAGAGTTTGATGTCACTCAGGTGCCCCCTGGCATTTAGTAAATTTTAATAAATACTTGATTTGTGCTGAAAAGAAAATTATCATCTCTAATTGTTGGATGTACTTTCTATATGTTCTTTGGATTAGGCTTGTTAATTATAATGTTCAAATGTTATAGATTTTGCCGATTATTTCTGCCAACTTAATCTATTAAACCCAGACATGTCTAATTGTTTTCCATTATGATGTTGGAATCCATCTCTCATTGCAGAGCTATTAATGTTGGATGATGAAGTTTGAGGGTTTGTTATTAAATGTGTAATGATTTAGAATTATTTTATCTTTCTAATGAATTAAAACTTAAGCAGTTACTTTTCTTTGTTCTAGTAATACTTTGAAAATCTATTTTAAAAAATGCATATATATATATAATTATAATTATATTTATATAATACTAGTTTTGGTTTGAGCACAAACGTGGTATATATTTTTCCATACTCTTACATACAAACTTTCTGTGTCTGTCTAATAGGGCATTTGTAAGTGACTTATAGTTAGATATTATTTTTTAAAACTTGGTGAGATATTTTTGTTTCTTTTTTTAAGATTTTATTTATTTATTTGACAGAGATCACAAGTAGGCAGAGAGGGAGGCAGAGAGAGAGACGGGGAAGCAGGCTTCTTGCTGAGCAGAGAGCCCGATGCAGGACTCAATTCCAGGACCCTGGGATCATGACCCGAGCTGAAGGCAGAGGCCCAACCCACTGAGCCATCCAGGCGCCCCTCATTTGTTTATTTTTAAAAGATTTATTTATTTTAGAGAGAGAGAGAAAGATAACAGCGGGGGGAGGGGTAGAGATAGGGAGAGTCTTAAGCAGAATCCATGCTGAGTGCAGAACCTGATGTGGGGCTTCATCTCCCAACCCTGAGATCATGACCTGAGCTAAAACCAAGAGTCCAATGCTTAATCTACTGTACCTACCCAGGCTCCCCAAGTCTCTGTCTTTTATAATTACTGATGTACTTGGACACATTTCTCCATCTTAATTTTTACTTTCTACTTTTTGACTTTTTTAGTTTCATGTTTTACTTCCTTCTTGTCTTCATTTGAATTGTTCTATTTACTTTGGGTCTGTCTGTTTCATTTTGTTGTTGTTGTTGTTGTTGTTGTTTTCCTTATTGGTTCTCCATTTTTATACTTCAGTATTTTGGAAATTACACTCCATATGTATATTTTTAAAATAATTATCCTAGATAGTTTCATATGCACAGTGTCTGAAGTTGATAAATATATACTTTCAAATTATTGGGATCAAAAAATGCTTTAACTCTAAGAATAATTCCCCAGATAAATTATAATCTAGTTGTATCTAGTGTTTTTGTAAAATCTGTTATTTCAATGTGATACACTAGACATTATTATTCTTAAAACCATGTTTTATAGATTTATCAAAATCACTACCAACTATTCCCTATTTAAGTGAGGAGAACTTTTAGAGTTTTCTTTTGTGAGAATTGTGATAAACTTTTAGTTTTCACTTGGACGAAAAAAAACCAAAATTTCATTATTATACTTGAAAGATAGCTTTGCTTGTATAGAGTTATAGGTTGACATTTATTTTTTTCTAGGTACATTAGGAAATCTTCCATTGCTTCTGTTCTCTATTGTAGCTGTCAGTTCAAAACCATTCCTTTGTCTCAGGCTTCTATAGATATCACATTCCCATTTTAGTGTTCTACAGTTTCATTAAAAATGTCAGATAATTGGGGCTCCTGGGTGGCTCAGTGGATTAAAGCCTCTGCCTTCGGCTCAGGTCATGATCTTAGGGTCCTGGGATCCAGCCCCGCATCGGGCTCTCTGCTCAGCGAGGAGCCTGCTTCCCTTTCTCGCTCTGCCTGCCTCTCTGCCTGCTTGTGATCTCTGTCAAATAAATAAATAAAACCTTAAAAAAATACCTTCTTTTAAAAAAATGTCAGATAATTAATTATATAAATATAGTTGTTTATATATCTGTTGTTTAAGGTAATCAGCGGGTTTCTGGGATCTGAGGTTTTATGTCTTTCCATAATTTAGGAATATTATTTGTTTTTATTCCCTTGACTATTGCCTTATTCTGATTTTTTTCTACCATATCTTTTTGGTTCTCTGATTAGACATATCTTAGACCTGCCCACTGCATCCTAACCCTTTTTTATTTTCCCTATTTTTGTATCTTTACAGGATAACTTCCCTGCATCTAGATTTTAGTTCAGTAAATTTTTCTTCAGCTGTGTCTAATGTTTATCTCAATCTGTCAGCTGAGTTTTACATTTTACTTTTCATTTTAAAAAACTGTATTTAATGTATTTCAAACCTTATTGTTTAATTTTTTTTTTTAAAGATTTTATTTATTTGACAGAGAGAGATCACAAGTAGCCGGAGAGGCAGGCAGAGAGAGAGAGAGAGAGGGAAGCAGGCTTCCTGCTGAGCAGAGAGCCCGATGTGGGACTCTATCCCAGGACCCTGAGATCATGACCTGAGCCGAAGGCAGTGGCTTAACCCACTGAGCCACCCAGGCGCCCCTTATTGTTTAATTTTTATACTCTGTCCTTTGCTTATAATTTTAATAAATGCTTTATTGAAACATGTGAAAAATACTCATTTTTACATTCTCTTTTGGTTAAATTACAATACCTGAAGTAATTGCTAGTATCATTTTTGCTAGATTTCATGAATTTTTCCTTGTTTGTTCACATATTTCATGACTTTTCTTTATGAGTTCATATTCCTTAGAGCTTCAGCTGTGATAGATAATTCTTTGAAGCCTGAATATACTTGCATTCCTCTGGAGAGCATTTCCATTGGCTTCCACAAATTGCCTGATATCATTGCCAATTTGCGACCACTTGCAAATCTGTGTTGACCACATGGATAGTATGAATGTAGGCTGGAAAACTTCAGATTTGAGGGCAAAACTGGGCTTGCAAATTATCAGGGAGCCTTAGAAAAGCAAACTTGCTGACTCTTAGGTCTATTTGATATCTTTCACTTCCAAAATCTCAATTTTATGCAGAAATCTTCTATTAGACCCTTCACTTTGGATAGTTCTTGATCTTATTATCTATTTCTCATGGTCTGCACTGCTGTCAAAACAGAAGCTGAAATTATCGTGGTTAAGCAGATGCTTCCTGGGGAAAAGCTGGCTTTGGGCCTTTTTTATTTCCCAGCTATTTTCCTTTTCTTTCTTTTCAGTTTCTGAACATTCTTTACTTTCTTGCTCTTAGGAAATCATTGAAAAGGGTGTTTTCAATATATTATTAAGTGTTTTAAGTTATTTTTATTTTTCAGGATACATGGGGTGGTTGTCACAGGAATTGAAATCATTTTCTGAAGTCTCTGGGAGAGGCATCCTGTGACCAAATGCCTTAGGAACCACTCTGATGCATCATGAGAGGGTGAAGGCAAAACACTAGTGGGTTGGCTGATATTCTTGAAAATCAGTTCAGCAGTGTTAGAGATTTTTATTTAATTAGAGCAAAAATACCCCCAAGGAGGACACTGTAAGATTGCAAGTGTGAGATGCAAACATTAAATGTAGGATCATAGCCTCAATATAAGTTGCTCGGTCTAATTTGTAGAACTGCACACTTAGCTGCTTTTTAGTTTTTCTTTTTGTATATAAGAAATTATTTGAGTTAAAATATTCTTTGAATGCACATTTATTTGTGGCTCATCGAAAACAGACTTAACATGTAGTTTTCAGTTATGAAACCATAGGGCATTGTATTGACCAAACATTATTATTGACCAAATAATATTATATCAACTTATATAATATTGACCACACAAAGTTTTTGGACAATATTTTCCATGGCATTATGGCTCAAGAAAACCAGATATTTCACCCTGCAAATTTGCAAACTTGAAGCTACTGTGATTTGTGATACTGTGGTTATTGCTGTGGACATTTCTGTGGTTTTTAAAACTTTTTTTGTTCTCTTTTTTAACTAAATAGTAAATTTTCAATGGGGCAGGGAAATAAACAGCAGGTACTTATGAGCTCCAAATATAAAAAATATTCTTTCAATAGAGTTAGACTGTCACTACTACCTCATTATTAAGAGTCAAATGGGAATGTTTGTTTCTATCAGGGGAACTCTCTCTCGACCTTGTTTACTCTCTTTACATTAATTATTTTCATACAGAGAATCTATAATAGGTCTTCTCAGGCAGCTCCAGGGGCCAGACTCAGCTGTGGAGAGAAACATTCCCAGAAAACTGGTGGGCACCTTGGGAGGTATGCTAGCTCTTTCATAATAACAGAGTACTAGTTAGGGCATCTTCTACATTAAAGACATTTTTTTTCCCATTGTGATAGTAATAGAAATATTCATTAACCTTCAGATTTTCATGTGGCATTGTTTAAGGTTATATTATATAATGACCATTGTTGTATTATTATTAAGGCATAGTTATTAAATCTGTTTTGAAACTGGTAGGATATAATTGTAAGTAAATGTGAATGATTTCCATGGAGATAGAATTTCTATTTCATGGTAATATTAAGTAATGAAATCCTTTCTCTAACTTGGAAATATTAACTCCATTGATTCCATGATACAATTCCAAGATGACCATTTTCTTTGAATGGATGGGAAATCTAAAGCATGCAAAATGGATAGGCAATGTGGAAATACCCCTGTAATAGAGAAAACCTTGCTTCTACTCCTGGATCTGCAGTATGTTAATGGTGTGGCTGTGAATGAATCAGTAAATCTCTCTAAATTTAGGTTTCTCATCTATAAAAGTTCGGATTAACACTGGTCATGCAGTAGTTAGGAAAAAGAATTTGGGGAAGTTAGAAATAAATTTGAGTACTGAATTTGCCAGCTACAAACTGTGTAAATATGAACAAGTTGCTCATTCTCTTCAATACTCAATGTTCTTATCTATAAAATGGAAATAATTCAGTGTCTGGATTATCAAAGGGATTTGTTCCTTTTTTCCTATACAAATGCAAGTCCATCCTTTTTTTTTTTTTTAACCCCTTCATTATTCCTCCTAGATATTAGGCTATCATCCCACCTTGGGTGGAGCCAGAGAGAATGAGAGAACTGGGTTCTTTATATTTAAGTTCCTTTCCAGAAACTTCCATAATGTTGGCCCATAGAACATACAAAATAAATATTTGTGGAATGGTAAATGAATGAAGTTTCTTACACACAGATAGAGTTAGTAAGTTAGGGACCTTCTCTCCTTGGCTAATCAAGACTTTATTTCCATGAAGGTTAATCTAAGAAATAGCATGAAAGCTTTGAGATGAGATTAAAAATTCTATTTCCAGTTCTACTTCTATTTTCTAAATTGAGTACCTTCTCCTCATTGGCACTGTCTATGAATAGATAATCTATTTGGCTCTTTATGAATGACCAATCCTTACACCATGGGAGACTTATGATTATAAATAAAAATTGACTTCAAAATTACATCAGCAATTCAAGCATCTTATGGTGTACTAAAAAATAGATTAAAGTAATTATCATCAGTATGCCATTTTAAGCTGTAAGAAAAATGGCCACATTGTCAGTTTGATAAATAATGCTGGTGTGAGAGAATGTGCATGTTTTAATTTTATCCTTTGGAGCTGCAAACCCACATCCACTTAAAAGTAGTCCAGGATGATACAGCAGGCTTGTTATTTGCCAGGAAATAAATCATTATCATCTCTTTTAATAAAAGTGCTGATGGCCATTGTTCAGTAACCCTTCTGCCTAAGTAACAGGTCTGCGGCTTCAACAGAAGGTTGTAACTGATTATCAGCACTATACAGTCTTATTAAAAAGAAAACTGTATTAAAAATAGTACTGAGGGGCTCCTGGGTGGCTCAGTGGGTTAAGCCTCTGCCTTTGGCTCGGGTCATGATCTCAGGGTCCTGGGATCAAGCCCCGCATCAGGCTCTCTGCTCAGTGGGGAGCCTGCTTCCCTCTCTATCTCTGCCTGCTGCTCTGCCTACTTGTGATCTCTCTTTCCCTGTCAAATAAATGAATAGAATCTTTAAAACAACAACAACAACAACAACAAACCAAGAAAAATAGTACTGAGATGTAGGTTTAAGATATATGGGAGATGTTGCCTGCTCACAGTAAATAGTCCTTATACTGGGAAATACCCCCAGGCAAATTTCTTGATGATCTTAATGCACTCTCGATCAAGTCTAAAATAGCTTCCAAAAAAAAAAAAATAGCTTCCATTTCAAACTATGCATCAGTTTTAATAATGACATTAATTTTTGCTTGGAAAGAATTGAGACATCATTCAGCCTGCTCTCTTACTTCTATAAAGGACATACTTACCACTTTGGTATCAGGAAATTAATTTTGTTTTTGAAGTTTCCAAGAAAAAAGAGATTTTACAACTTTCTGGAACTGTAAATTACTGGCCTGGGTAAAACGAAGTCGCTCCATTTTGTAGTTAATCCTGGCGTGTTTGGCAGATAGGAGAACCAGCAGGCCTCCCCTTTGGCAGGCTCTCCTGCCTCCAGAACTGGGAGGCTGAACTGCCATTACACATTTTTTGCAACATCTCCAGATATGATACTATTGTTGGCATATTAGATGTGCTTGATATATCTTAATAATACATAAAATTTCTTCAGAGCTTTCCTTCTTGGAACCCTGGTTGGCATTGAATAATATTGTACGTTGTTTTTTCTGGGAAATAGCCTCTGATTCTCTGGGATTTGCATTCAAGAAGTTTGCTTGGGAGTTTGTTAATTGGAGTTAACACCTGTGAGAGATTATGGACATGTAATTGGGCAGAAGGAGATGTGAAATGAGTTGCAATTGCAAACTGCATTCTAACTGATTGACAGGCTTCTCTGGAGCTGGCATTGACCTCCATTGTTGTCCTGAATGCAGACAAGGGGGATAAGCCAATGTACCTATATGTGTAGCAATTATTGGATGCTAACTGCTCCTGGAAAGGGAGCAAACATGGGGAAAGACATCTACTTCTACTGAATTAGGTTTCTAGACAGGTCACAGATGTGAATCATCAGCTGCCAACATTTCTAGAAGCTGACAGAATAAGATTTTTAGTCCTAAAAGGAAATCTGGTGGCACACTATAGCATCTATCACAAGTAAACATGTGTACCATAGTATCCACTGCCATAAACATTTGTTGAATGAATTAACTGTTACATTTTTTTTTTAAAGAGTTGCTTTCAACAGGATGGGGGCAAGAAACAACTAAATACCAAAAAATTCATTGTGGTTGGAATGAAGGGGAGGGGGTGAGGAAACAGCTTGATAGTGAGTGATACACAGGAAGAGTTTGGATTTTATGATATCTATATAATTGACAGCAGAGGAAGGAACAAGAATTGTCATGACAAAGGGGCAGATAGGAGACTGAATACTCAAGGCTGACCATGCCATTTTCTGTTTATAAGACACAGTGATCTGATTTTTGTTTTTCATCTCCATCTTATGCCATGATTCCCTTTATGGCATTTGTAGATACACAACATACATCTTAACATTTACACTTTTTCTCCTATAACTTATTTCATCTACAATGTCTTCTCCATCCCCACAAACTGTCAAACATTTATCATTAAGTAAAGATTTAGATGGAGGATCCACCCTTCTTGAAGCTGTTTACTCTCTTCCCTGTGTTAGGTAGAATTTACAGCCTCTTCCTAACAGTGGTCTTTGTTTCATGTTCGACTCCCCTGCTCAAACTGTAAACTCTTCAAGAACAAGCAGTCATATATCTCTTTGATACTACCAGTTGATATGTCTGGCAAATGATGACTACTCAGAACTGTTTTGGTTGAACTATTGAATTGCATAATACTTGGACAGGATTCCAGTTGTAGAGAGGATTCAGGGGATGTTGTAATTTAGCAGAACATAATACTCAAGGGGAAAGAAAAAGGGAATATCTAATGAAATTTTAGAAAATAGTTAACAAGGCTTGTTAACCTGGGCTAGGGGCTTATGTATTCAGAGGTAGTAGATTTGGAGAGGACCTTGAACACCTGGATAAGAAGCTCATGGTTAAATATTTTAGCTAATGGTTTTCCAATATGGGCAAGCATCTAGATTCTCATTTAAAGAATGAAAAGATGACTTATCAGGTATACTAAAGAATGAGTGATTGAGGTATCACATCAGTTAGGTAGTTACTGCAATTACCTGACATAAAGTAGGAAGGGACTTACCTCAAATGGGCACTGTAGCAGACAGATACTCTAGAGGTACCCTGAATATCCAGATAGGTCAAAGGTAGGGCAAGCTGGAAATGGATCGTGGGAACATGCAATACACAATGCAGAAAGATAGTGAACAGGTGACAAGAAGAAGGCTGTGTTATCTCATGGTGAGCCACCTACAGATTATCCTACACTTCACCATCTGGAAGGTCTGCTTGCAGGTGGGTATGACAACAATTCAGAGAACTTGCAGGCAGTAGGTAGAGTCTAGCAAGCCAGATAGCAGTAGAGAAATCTGGCAGAAGTAAAGATAAGCCAACCATAATATCAGGATTTTGGAGACCGAATCCAGTCGATGGGATTACCGGAGAGAACAATTTAGGGGGACTAGTGCTCTAGGACTCTAATACTCAGTGAGGCCCTGGGACTGGGTTTCAGTTATTGAAATTAGTGTACAAGGTGTGAATGTGATCACAGTAATAGGCAGCATTAGATGTGTGAACTTTGTTCTTATCCTTTGTAGAGCAGGAGGAACATCCAGTGACTCTTGGCAATGAAGGTCTTCTTTTAAGGATACCTAGAGAAGAAAATAGGAAGATATCCATAGAATTACTAGTCTGACAGAAATACTAGTTACTCAACAAAAGTTCTAGTAATTGTCACCTCAGGAATGGTTATTGTGGATCAGAGAGACTCAGCCACCTACTTATTTTCCTCCTGCCATTACTGAAAATCATCACTGCTTACTGCTTTCTGTCTGTGTGTCTCATCTTTTAGCTTCTACTACTGACTCTTAGCTCTTCTGAATGCTTCATATGCAAACTTCCCAAGAAGAGCTCCAGTTGGCATAGTCAGTATTATAACAAGTTGGCAAAGCTGTCTCATAAATATACTTAATGGGTTACTGACAAGCTGATAACCTGGCTGCCATTGGTCAGATGCCATCACTGGTCAAGACAGCTGTGGTATTGGTGTTTGTATTGGATTACTTGGGGATTAATGGTTAGCTTCCTTTTACCAAGGGCAGTGAAGGTGGCAGGTATAAGGTCATACTGGACTCTTCTAACCCACAATAACAGGAGTGGGATATCAAAACTATAACAACAGGAAGCCTGAGGGTATGTTGACTGAGAGTTCCAAAAAATTATACCCAAGATAGTAGTGGCAAGTCATAAGGCATGTAGTTTCCACAGGATTTGTGTGAGAAACATTATAAAGAAGACTTGGAGGGGTTTAGCTGCAGAGTAATTTGGTTGACTTGTCTCACATGTCCCTTTCTTACAGAATAATCTCTGAACAGAACCTTTTAAAAAGGTTTTATGCATTCTAGAAGAACTAAAAGAAATCTCTGAGAATTGAAGTATATATGCTGTCTCTTATTTTCTGTACTATATGAAGTCTGCAGTAAACAAAAGTTCATGAAAAAATAACGATTCCTGGATAAATCAAATGACAAATTTGGGTAAAAAAAATTCATGGATCAATCAGTAAGATTCCAAGAAGTATAATACAAAGCCAAAAGTAAATATGTTTCATTTACATAAAAAACCCATGAGATTTTGAAATGCAATTTTTCTATGTTAGAGTGAGCCAACATAGGCAGATCCAAATCTACTTATTAACACTTTGAAATCCTGTAAAGTGTAAAGGACTATCATAGTATTTAAGAAAATGGAATTGTTAAATTTGAAATGGACCAAACAAATGAAAATTTTAAGCAAGAACTTTAAGAAGAAATGACAAAGCATTTTTTCATTGTTCCCAAAGAACAATACACCTAATTTCTCTACATCACTTTATGATTAACAAAACTCTTTGCATTCCTTATATTACATGATCTTTACCAAAACCTTTTGCATATAAGAAGATTATAGGTTCAGGAAACGTGATTTGTCCAAGGCCGTATGGCTACTAAGTAGCTAAACCAGACTTTGAGTTCAGAACATCTTTAATCTGATTCACTGGGTCATTCCCTGCCCAGGAAGAGTAGATAAAAGGAGACATAAAGATAAAGTATTAGCAGCATACTAAACTGTTTCTACTGCATTAATATGAGTTGAATTTAATGGTATTCAGGGATTTTCCATAAGTGAAATTGCATTACTTTTAGTTCCCTGTGCTGCACAGCAGCTACCTGCCTTCTTGGGATTCTTTCTCAAGAGTACCAATAATTCCATCAACATGACCCAGATGCCAGACTTGGATTATGATCTTATAGTGATAACAATATTATTAAAATGTATTTTGTAATTTATAAAGATTTCCATATATATACCATTTAGACACGAGCAAGTCCCTTCATATCCACACACTCCTCCTAAATGGTAGCATCTACTCAAGTTTAAACAAATAGGACAATACTATGTGTACACTGTCTTTTAATGCATTTAAAAATGTTTCATGATTATGTGAATGTATTCCTTTCAGACTTAACCTCAGTACTGTCTCTCTTTGAAATTTTCATATAATATATATGTACTCAGGCTATATTGAGCTTTCAAAATGAGTTAGAATCACTTTGAATGTTAAAATGATCCAATATTCAGGGGGGGGAGGAGTCAAGATGGCAGAGAAGTAGCAGGCTGAGACTACTTCAGGTAGCAGGAGATCAGCTAGATAGCTTATCTAAAGATTGCAAACACCTACAAATCCAACGGGAGATCGAGAGAAGAACAGCAATTCTAGAAACAGAAAATCAACCACTTTCTGAAAGGTAGGACTGGCGGAGAAGTGAATCCAAAGCGACGGGAAGATAGACCGCGGGGGGAGGGGCCGGTTCCTGGCAAGCGGCGGAGCAGCGGAGCACAAAATCAGGACTTTGAAAAGTCTGTTCCGCTGAGGGACATCGCTCCAGAGGCTAAACCAGGGTGAAGCCCACGCGGGGTCAGCGTGGCCTCAGGTCCCGCAGGGTCACAGAAGGATTGGGGGTGTCTGAGTGTCGCAGAGCTTACAGGTATTAGAACGGGGAAGCCAGCTACAGAGACAGAGCCGAGGAGTGAGCTCTCAGCTCGGGTTTACCTTGAACCGGTTGCAGGCTTGGTGAGCTCAGAGCGCGGCCGGAGGCCAAGGTAATGGGAGCAATTGGGCGCTGTTCTCTGAGGGCGCACTGAGGAGTGGGGCCGCAGGCTCTCAGCTCCTCTGGGCCGGAGACGGGGAGGCCGCCATTTTCATTCCCATCCTCCGGAACTCTACGAAAGTGCTCAGGGAACAAAAGCTCCGGAAACCAAACCCGAGCTGATTACTCAGCCCGGCCCCTGGTAAGGGCGGTGCAACTCCTCCTGGGGCAAAGACACTTGATAATCACTACAACAGGCCCCTCCCCCAGAAGATCAACAAGAAATCCAGCAAGGACCAAGTTCACCTACCAAGGAATGCAGTTTCAATACCAAGGAGAGCAGCTGAATTCCAGATTAGGAGAAGGCAAAGCACGGAACTCATGGCTTTGTCCCCATGATTCTTTAGCCTTGCAGTTAATTTAATTTTTTTTTCTTTTTCAATTTTTTTTCTCTTCTTCTGCTAAATTTTTTTTTAACTTTTACCCTTTCTTTTTTAACGTTTTTTAACTAGTTTATCTAATATATATATTTTTTCTTTTTTATATTATTTCTTTATTCGTTTTCTTTTTTTAATTGTTTCTTTTCTTTTACTTTTCTTTTTTTTTTTTCTTTCTCAACCTCTTTTTATCCCCTTCCTCCCCCCTCACGATTTGGGATCTCTTCTGATTTGGTTAAAGCATATTTTCCTGGGGTTGTTGCCACCCTTTTAGTATTTTACTTGCTCCTTCATATACTCTTATCTGGACAAAATGACAAGTCGGAAAAATTCACCACAAAAAAAAAGAACAAGGGGCGCCTGGGTGGCTCAGTGGGTTAAAGCCTCTGCCTTCGGCTCAGGTCATGATCTCAGGGTCCTGGGATCGAGCCCCACATCGGGCTCTCTGCTCAGCAGGGAGCCTGCTTCCCCCTTTCTCTCTCTGTCTGCCTCTCTGCCTACTTGTGATCTCTGTCTGTCAAAAAAATAAATAAAATCTTAAAAAAAACAAAAAAGAACAAGAGGCAGTACCGAAGGCTAGGGACCTAATCAATACAGACATTGGTAATATGTCAGATCTAGAGTTCAGAATGACGATTCTCAAGGTTCTAGCCGGGCTTGAAAAAGGCATGGAAGATATTACAGAAACCCTCTCTGGAGAGATAAAAGCCCTTTCTGGAGAAATAAACTAAAATCTAACCAAGTTGAAATAAAAAAAGCTATTAATGAGGTGCAATCAAATATGGAGGCTCTGATTGCTAGGATAAATGAGGCAGAAGAAAGAATTAGCGATATAGAAGACCAAATGACAGAGAATAAAGAAGCTGAGCAAAAGAGGGATAAACAGCTACTGGACCTCGAGAGATAAGTGACACCATAAGACGAAACACATTAGAATAATTGGGATTCCAGAAGGAGAAGAAAGGGAGAGGGGTGCAGAAGGTATATTGGAGAGAATTATTGGAGAGAATTTCCCAAATATGGCAAAGGAAACAAGCATCAAAATCCAGGAGGTTCAGAGAACCCCCGTCAAGATCAATAAGAATAGGTCCACACCCCGTCACCTAATAGTAAAAATTACAAGTCTTAGTGACAAAGAGAAAATCCTGAAAGCAGCCTGGGACAAGAAGTCTGTAACATACAATGGTAAAAATATTAGATTGGCAGCAGACTTATCCACAGAGACCTGGCAGGCAAGAAAGAGCTGGCATGATGTATACAGAGTACTAGATGAGAAAAACATGCAGCCAAGAATACTATATCCAGCTAGGCTATCATTGAAAATAGAAGGAGAGATTAAAAGTTTCCAGGACAAACAAAAACTGAAAGAATTTGCAAACACCAAACCAGCTCTACAGGAAATATTGAAAGGGGTCCTCTAAGCAAAGAGAGACCCTAAAGTAGTAGAACAGAAAGGAACAGAGACAATATACAGTAACAGTCACCTTACAGGCAATATAATGGCACTAAATTCATATCTCTCAATAGTTGCCCTGAATGTTAATGGGCTAAATGCCCCAATCAAAAGACACAGGTATCAGAATGGATAAAAAAACAAAACCCATCTATATGTTGCCTACAAGAAACTCATCTTAAACCCGAAGACACCTCCAGGTTTAAAGTGAGGGGGTGGAAAAGAATTTACCATGCTAATGGACATCAGAAGAAAGCAGGAGTAGCAATCTTTATCAATTAGATTTTAAGCCAAAGACTATAATAAGAGATGAGGAAGGACACTATATCATACTCAAAGGATCTGTCCAACAAGAAGATCTAACAATTTTAAATATCTATGCCCCTAACGTGGGAGCAGCCAACTATATAAACAAATTAATAACAAAATCAAAGAAACACATCGACAATAATACAATAATAGTAGGAGACTTTAACACTCCCCTCATTGAAATGGACAGATCATCCAAGCAAAAGATCAACAAGGAAATAAAGGCCTTAAATGACACACTGGACCAGATGGACAACACAGATATATTCAGAACATTCCATCCCAAAGCAACAGAATATGCATTCTTCTCTAGTGCACATGAGACATTCTCCAGAAAAAACACATCCTCGGTCCTAAATCAGGTCTCAACCATTATCAAAAGATTGGGATCATTCCCTGCATATTTTCAGACCACAATGCTCTGAAGCTAGAACTCAATCACAATAGGAAATTTGGAAAGAACCCAAATACATGGAGACTAAACAGCATCCTTCTAAAGAATGAATGGGTCAACCAGGAAATTAAAGAAGAATTGAAAAAATTCATGGAAACAAATGATAATGAAAACACAACGGTTCAGAATCTGTGGGACACAACAAAGGCAGTCCTGAGAGGAAAATATATAGCGGTACAAGCCTTTCTCAAGAAACAAGAAAGGTCTCAGGTACACAACCTAACCCTACACCTAAAGGAGCTGGAGAAAGAACAAGAAAGAAACCCTAAACCCAGCAGGAGAAGAGAAATCATAAAGATCAGAGCAGAAATCAATGAAATAGAAACCAAGAAACCAATAGAACAAATCAATGAAACTAGGAGCTGGTTCTTTGAAAGAATTAATAAGATTGATAAACCCCTGGCCAGACTTATCAAAAAGAAAAGAGAAAGGACCCAAATAAATAAAATCATGAATGAAAGAGGAGAGATCACAACGAACACCAAAGAAATACAGACGATTATAAGAACATACTATGAGCAACACTATGCCAACAAATTTGACAATCTGGAAGAAATGGATGCATTCCTAGAGACATATAAACTACCACAACTGAACCAGGAAGAAATGGAAAGCCTGAACAGACCCATAACCAGTAAGGAGATTGAAACAGTCATCAAAAATCTCCAAACAAACAAAAGCCCAGGGCCAGATGGCTTCCCGGGGTAATTCTACCAAACATTTAAAGAAGAACTAATTCCTATTCTCCTGAAACTGTTCCAAAAAATAGAAATAGAAGGAAAACTTCCAAACTCATTTTATGAGGCCAGCATCACCTTGATCCCAAAACCAGACAGGGATCCCATCAAAAAAGAGAACTACAGACCAATATCCTGATGAACACAGATGCGAAAATTCTCACCAAAATACTAGCCAATAGGATTCAACAGTACATTAAAAGGTTTATTCACCACGACCAAGTGGGATTTATTCCAGGGCTGCAAGTTTGGTTCAACATCCGCAAATCAACCAATGTTATACAAAACATTAATAAAAAAAGAACAAGAACCATATGATACTCTCAATAGTTGCTGAAAAAGCATTTGACAAAGTACAGCATCCCTTTCTGATCAAAACTCTTCAAAGCATAGGGACAGAGGGCACATACCTCAGTGTTATCAAAGCCATCTATGAAAAACCCACCGCAAATATCATTCTCAATGGAGAAAAACTGAAAGCTTTTCCGCTAACATCAGGAACATGGCAGGGATGTCCGTTATCACCACTGCTATTCAACATAGTACTAGAAGTCCTAGCCTCAGCAATCAGACAGCAAAAGGAAATTAAAGGCATCCAAATCGGCAAAGAAGAAGTCAAACTATCACTCTTTGCAGATGATATGATACTATATGTGGAAAACCCAAAAGGCTCCACTCCAAAATGCTAGAACGTGTACAGGAATTCAGTAAAGTGTCAGGATATAAAATCAATGCATAGAAATCAGTGCATTTCTCTACACCAACAACAAGATAGAAGAAAGAGAAATTAAGGAGTCAATCCCATTTACAATTGCACCCAAAACGATAAGATACCTAGGAATAAACCTAACCAAAGAGGCTAAGAATCTATACACAGAAAACTATAAAGTACTCATGAAAGAAATTGAGGAAGATACAAAGAAATGGAAAAAGGTTTCTTGCTCATGGATTGGAAGAACAAATATTGTGAAAATGTCTATGCTACCTAAAGCAGTCTACACATTTAATGTAATTCCTATCAAAGTACCATCCATTTTTTTTTCAAAGAAATGGAACAAATAATCCTAAAATTTATATGGAACCAGAAAAGACTTCGAATAGCCAATGGAATATTGAAAAAGAAAGCCAAAGTTGGTGGCATCACAATTCCGGACTTCAAGCTCTGTTACAAAGTTGTCATCATCAAGACAGCATGGTACTGGCACAAAAACATACACATAGATCAATGGAACAGAATAGCCCAGAAATAGACCCTTAACTCTATGGTCAACTAATCTTTGACAAAGCAGGAAAGAATATCCAATGGAAAAAAGACGGCCTCTTCAGTAAATGGTGTTGGGAAAATTGGACAGCCACTTGCAGAAAAATGAAATTGGATTATTTCCTTACACCACACACGAAAATAGGATGAAAATGGATGAAGGACCTCAATGTGAGAAAGGAATCCATCAAAATCCTTGAGGAGAACACAGGCAGCAACCTCTTTGACCTCAGCCACTGCAACATCTTCCTAGGAACATCGCCAAAGGCAAGGGAAGCAAGGGCAAAAATGAACTATTGGGATTTCGTCAAGATCAAAAAGCTTTTGCACAGCAAAGGAAACAGTGAACAAAACCAAAAGACAACTGACAGAATGGGAGAAGATATTTGCAAACGACATATCAGATAAAGGGCTAGTGTCCAAAATTTATAAAGAACTTAAGAAACTCAATACCCAAAGAAAAAATAATCCAATCAAGAAATGGGTAGAAGACATGAACAGACATTTCTGCAAAGAAGACATCCAGATGGCCAACAGACACATGAAAAAGTGCTCCATACCACTCGGCATCAGGGAAATACAAATCAAAACCACAATGAGATATCACTTCACACCAGTTAGAATGGCTAAAATTAACAAGTCAGGAAATGACAGATGCTGGCAAGGATGCGGAGAAAGGGGAACCCTCCTACACTGTTGGTGGGAATGCAAGCTGGTGCAACCACTCTGGAAATCAGCATGGAGGTTCCTCAAAATGTTGAAAATAAAACTACCCTATGACCTAGCAATTGCACTGCTGGGTATTTATCCTAAAGATACAAACGTAGTGATCCGAAGGGGCACGTGCACCCGAATGTTTATAGCAGCAATGTCCACAATAGCCAAACTATGGAAAGAACTGAAATGTCCATCAACAGATGAATGGATAAAGAAGATGTGGTATATATACACAATGGAATACTATGCAGCCATCAAAAGAAATGAAATCTTGCCATTTGCGACGACGTGGATGGAACTAGAGGGTATCATACTTAGCGAAATAAGTCAATCAGAGAAAGATAACTATCATATGATCTCCCTGATATGAGGGAGTGGAGATGCAACATGGGGGGCTAAGGGGGTAGGAGAAGAGTAAATGAAACAAGATGGGATTGGGAGGGAGACAAACCATAAGTGACTCTTAATTTCACAAAACAAACTGAGTGTTGACGGGGAAGGGGGGTTGGGGGGGTGGGGTTATGGACACTGGGGAGGGTATGTGCTATGGTGAGTGCTGTGAAGTGTGTAAACCTGGTGATTCACAGACCTGTTCCCCTGGGGATAAAAATATATGTTTATAAAAAATAAACAAAATAAAAAAAATTTTAACTAAAAAAAAAATAAATAAAATAAAAGAAAATAAAAGATACCTTTTCACACTTATCATATGATCTCACTGATATGTAGAATTTAAGAAACAAAAAAGAGGATATAGGGGAAGAAAGGGAATAAAGAAAACAAAATGGAAAAAAAAAAGATCCAATATTCAATATGTAGTTATTGAGTGATTCCTCTATGTCAGGCACTGTGCTAGGCATTGAGGCTATATAATATGAATGTTACAGATGTGACTCTGTCCTCCTAGGACTCACATTCTGCCAGGTGAGTTAGACATCAAATACATAAGTAAATACTTAAAAACATGGTTTAAAGTTATGAATGAAATAAACTGATTTCTGTAATAGAAATAAATTTGATAATGTGTATTCAGGGAACTTCTTTTTCAGTGGGTGTCAATTAATTTAAGTTCTGAAAGAAGAAATATCTAACGGTCAGGATAAAGAGATTCCAGACAGAAGGAACAACTTGTGTTTGCTTCTGAGATGGGAAGTGGGAGAGCTTAAAGAAACCAGCATGGCAGTCACTAAGTGGGAGTGGTGGTGGTGGTGGTGGTGGTGGTGCTTGTGGGCAGGTCAACAGGCATGCAGAATCCTTTAAACTATGTAAGATATTGGATTTTAGGTCTTGTTGGAATCTGTTGGAGGATTTGTAGGATATTTAGAATTATGATATTCATTATATCATGAGGTAAATTTTCAGAGGTCCAGCAAGTTCCAGGAATGGGCACTGGGCTGGACAAAGCAGTGAAGTTGTCTGGAATTTCAGAGTCTCCAGCAGGGTTGCCCTGGCAGAGCCAGGTCTCCAAGTCCTCAGCCACAGTAGGAGACCTCTTTGGACTTGAACCCAGTGTCCTCCATTATTCCCTGCTGTGCAGAGAGATCAAAGAATGAACCATATTCCTTTGGGTTCAAGTAAAGGGACGCAGGACAGAAGTCTGGCTCAGGAGAAAACCCAATTATATCAAAACTTCAAAAAATAGAATTGTTCTTCAGAATTTATAGTGTTACTATCCTCAAAGCAATATTTATATGAGCTGTGTGCTGAGTCAAATGGAATTAAAAAAAATATTCTGATGTTTATTGAAAGTATTTTTCCTTGTTAACATCTGATTTGTCACAGATTTCTACTGAGGTTTTATTTTTTTCCCTTTTCAGTGTTCCAGAATTCATTATTTATGCATCACACCCAGTGCTCCATGCAATACATGCCCTCCATAATACCCACCACCAGGCTCACCAAACCCCCTACCCCCCTCCCCTCCAAAACCCTCAGTTTGTTTCTCAGAGTCCACAGTTTCTCATGGTTCATCTCCTCCTCCAATTTCCCCCAGCTCCCTTCTCCTCTCCATCTCCCATGTCCTCCATGTTATTCCTTATCCTCCACAAGAAAGCAAAACCATATGATAATTGACTCTTTCTGCTTGACTTACTTCACTCAGCATAATCTCTTCCAGTCACAACCATGTTGATACAAAAGCTGGGTATTCATCCTTTCTGATGGAGGCATAATACTCCATAGTATGTATGGACCATATCTTCTTTATCCATTTGTCTATTGAAGGGCATCTTGGTTCTTTCCACATTTTGGCGACTATGGCCATTGCTGCTATGAACATTGGGGTAGAGGTGGCCCTTCTTTCACTACATCTGTATCTTTGGGGTAAATACCCAATAGCGCCATGGCAGGGTCATAGGGAAGTTCTATTTTTAATTTCTTAAGGAATCTCCACACTGTCTTCCAAAGTGGCTCTACCAACTTGCATTCCCACCAACACTGTAAGAGGGTTCCCCTTTCTCCACATCCTCTCCAACACTTGTTATTTAGTGTTGTTAATTTTGGCCATTCTAACTGGTGGAAGGTGGTATATCAATGTGGTTTTGATTTGAATCTCCCTGATGGCTAATGATGATGAACATTTTTTCATGTGTCTGTTAGCCATTTGTGTGTCTTCTTTGGAGAAGTGTCTGTTCGTGTCTTCTGCCCATTTTTTGACGTCATTTTCTATTTTGTGTGTGTTGAGCTTGAGTTCTTTATAGATCTTGGATATCAGCCCTTTGTAGTGTCATTTGCGAATATCTTCTCCCATTCCATGGTTTACCTCTTTGTGTTGTTGACTATTTCCTTTGCTGTGCAGAAGCTTTTGATCTTGGTGAAGTCCCAAAAGTTCATTTTCACTTTTATTCCCTTTGCTTTTGGAGACATGTCTTGAAAGAATTTGCTGTGGCCAATGTCGAAGAGATTACTGCCTGTGTTCTTTAGGATTCTGATGGATTCCTGCCTCACATTGAGGTCTTTTACCCATTTCAAGTTTATTTTTGTGTATGGTGTAAGAGAATGGTGGAGTTTCATTCTTCTACACATAGCTATCCAATTTTCCCAGCACCATTTATTGAAGAGACTGTCTTTTTTCCACTGTATATTTATTCCTGCTTTGTCGAAGATTATTTGACCATATAGTTGAGGGTCCATATCTGGGCTCTCTACTCTGTTCCACTGGTCTAGGGGGCACCTGGGTGGCTCAGTGGGTTAAGCCTTTGCCTTCAGCTCGGGTCATGATCTCGGGGTCCTGGGATCAAGTCCCACATCGGGCTCTCTGCTCTGCAGGGAGCCTTCTTCCTCCTCTCTCTCTCTCTGCTTGCCTCTCTGCCTACTTGTGATCTTTATCTGTCAAATAAATAAAATCTTAAAAAAAAAAAAAAGAATCTGTTCCACTGGTCTATGTGTCTGTTTTGTGCCAGTACCATGCTGTCTGTTGATCATGGCTTTGTTGATAATAATTTCTGATGATTGTTTCTATTTCCTTGATGTTAGTTGTGATCTCTCCCTTTCCTTCATAATTTTATTAATTTGTGTCCTCTCTCTTTTCTTTTGAATTAGTTTGGCCAATGGTTTATCGATCTTACTGATTCTTTCAAAATATCAGCTTCTAGTTTCTATCTCATTGATCTCTGCTCTAATCTTGATTATTTCCCTTCTTGTGTGTGGGGTTGGCTTAATTTGTTGTTGATTCTCCAGTTCTTTAAGGTGTAAAGAGAGCTGGTGTATTCCGGATTTTTCAATTTTTTTGAGGGAGGCTTGGATGGCTTTTTATTTCCCCCTTACAATCACCTTTGCTGTATCCCATAGGTTTTAGACTGAAGTGTCTTCATTCTCATTGGTTTCCAAGAATTGTTTAATTTCTTCTTTGATTTCCTGGTTGATCCAAACATTCTTAAGCAAGGTGGTCTTTAGCTTCCAGGTGTTTGAATTTCTTCCAAACTTTTTCTTGTGGTTGAGTTCCTGTTTCAAAGCATTGAGGTCTGAGAATATGCAGGGAATAATCTCGATCTTTTGGTATTGCTTGAGTCCTGATTTATGACCTAGTATGTGGTCTATTCTGGAGAAAGTTCCATGTGCACTCGAGAAGAATGGGTATTCTGTTCTACTGGGATTTTTTTTTTTTAAGATTTTATTTATTTGACAGAGATCACAAGTAGGCAGAGAGGCAGGTAGAGAGAGAGAGGAAGGGAAGCAGGCTCCCCGCTGAGTGGAGAGCCCGATGCGGGGCTCAATCCCAGGACCCTAGGATCATGACCTGAACCGAAGGCAGAGGCTTTAATCCACTGAGCCACCCAGGCACCCCTCTACTGGGATTTTTAATGAAAATTTACTTAACTATTAAAGGTGGCTGGAACAATGACAGCAGCCAGGACAGGCTAACTCTGAAGAAAGACTTTTTTTTCCAGGTTTTCATAACATTCAAATTCCAAAATTTTCCACAATGTTTAAACCAGTGCAAGGACTCCCTTGTGTATCAGTTTATTCTAACAACTAAAGTAAAGATTTGTAACTGTGGAAGCCAAAGTGCAAAAATAATTAGTGGGCTTTTCAGAAAAGTAACTCAGGTGTTATTCAAACTGACTTCAGGTGATTTATATACACAATCTATGTATGACTTTTTGTGGTCTCTGATGAAAGTTACCAGGATGACCATGAATTTTTGTTAATGACCATGTATATTTAGGTTTATTTAATACAAAGCTAGCTCTTAAAGAGCTTTGTCACTAGAAAAATGGAGTGGCATGGATAAATGAAAGAAAACTATGTGTTCACTCATAGTTCAAATTTGCTTACCTATTTTTAGCCCATCCCATTCTCAAAAAAAAAGAATGTAAACAAAACCCCCAAAACTTTTGCCTTCACAAATCCATTCTAGACTGATTCAGATTTTCTTTTCAAGTTATTCCCGAATTATTCCCTAATATTTTTTTAAAGATTTTTTAAATTTATTTATTTGACAGAGAGATCACAAGCAGGCGGAGAGGCAGGCAGAGAGAGAGGAGGAAGCAGGCTCCCTGCTGAGCAGAGAGCCCGATGCGGGGCTCGATCCCAGGATCCTGAGATCATGACCTGAGCCGAAGGCAGCGGCTTAACCCACTGAGCCACCCAGGCGCCCCCCTAATATTTTTAGTGAAGGTTTAAATAGGCAATGAACCAGCTTCTCATTTAGAAAGAAAAGAAACCAAAGATGAGGGAGGGGGACAGAAAGAGACTATTACAGTCTCTTAGGGGTGACCATGATAGGCAGATTTCTGCCTCCTGGTATTCACATCTCTGTGTAATCCCCTTCTCTTGGGTGTGAACCCTCCCTGTCTGGCACCTTAATTACAGCCCTGTGAGAAACCCTGAATCAGAGGACTCAGGTAAGCTCTGCCCTGGTTCATAACCCATACAAATTATAGGATAATAAATGCATGCTCTTTTTAGTGACTAAATTTGGGAGCAATTTATTACACAACAGTATACAATGAATATAAGAGCTTTTAAAATTATTCCCATAAACATGCACCCTGTCTATGCTCTATCCCAGTAACTTGGCACTATACCATAGATTTTTAAACATTTGACCATATTCCCCAGGAGATCTTGATATAATCACCTCTCCTGTTCCTATCCTCTAACCACTTGAAAGCCACTGACTCATCTTTATACTCAAAAATAACAACTTCAGTGATTGAGAATGTATGGTACAAGAAGGCCTCCATATTTGTGAATTGAATTTTGTGTTTCTAAAAGTTCTGGTACATGGCATACCTATTTACACTCTGTGAATTGTTCTAGGTATATGGCTTACCCACATACTCTTTAACAGTGTGATGAAAGAATAGTAATTTTATCATGGTCAATGAGAAGAAATAATGAAATAGACCAGTAGGAAGTGGAGAAATGGGAGAAAAGACTGATAAAAATGATGAAAAGTAACAATTTTGGAATTAGGAAATTCTGGGTTTCAGCATATAATAGGCTATGTGTAAGTTCCTATGATTTAGGATGAAATTATTCAACCTTCAAGGTCCTCTATTTTCCTCATTTATATAATGGGGAAACAATGTAAGTGAAGGAACCCAGCATGTGAGGACCACACAGGGAATGGTGTTTTATATCCTTTCTTCCTTGCAGTGATACAGGACAAATGTATGAGTGGGAGAAACAAAACAGTCTTTTCAGCAATTGAAATTCTTTCCTTTAGCCATTTCATAACATGCTGGGTTTTTTTTTGTTTTGTTTTGTTTTGTTTTGTTTAATGCGGGTTCTGAAGCTCACTTGTAGTTTTCTCACATCTCAGGCCAGCATGATGTAGTGGCCAATGGATCTTGCTTTCACTGGGATCTCTAAATTTAATCTCCAATGGATGGAATATATAAACCAATTTGATTTTAGGAAGACAACTGTATTCATATAAAATGAAATTTCATATAAATGAAAGAAAACTATGTTTTCACTCATAGTTCAAATTCATTTACCTATTGTTAGCTCATTCTATCCTCAAAACAAAGAACATAAACGTACACAATTTATGAATCTTCATCAGTTTCTTCTCTATATTTTGCATCTCTCCCTCACCTTTTCTATCCTTGTATCTTAGAGGAAAGAGCTAACATAGCCTGGTTTTGTTTAGCTATGCTGAATGCTAAAGATATGTAGCTGGAATAGAGCTGTGATTAAAGGCAAGAAAACCTTAATGTATTCAGGTAGGAACAAGGTTTAACTTGGATAAAGGAGTTTTCTCCACATTATATCTTACTAATATCATGAAAGCAGTGGATTTGAAAATTGGGCTCTTCTGAGTGAAACATTGCCCAACCCGTCCTCCAAAGACTTTCAATGTGTAAGTGGATAGGGAATGTATTTTAGAGCTTTTGTCAGACTCTCTTTTATGTCCATGAGTAAATCCTCTCACAGAGTGGAACAAACTGAAAGAAATACAACCCAGGTTTTCAGAGGCAATAATTTCTAGTTAATTTGGAGAATTCCTTCACTGCAGAGATCTTGAGCTTATCCAAAGATCTTTGCACCCTTAAGGGCACTATTCCTAACTATGGGCTCATTACTCTTCCTTCAGAGACACCTTCATCTTTGGATTTGTTCCAGAGCACCCCTGCCCTCCCACAAGAAGTTCTTTGGGGCTAGTTTTCTGGTACCAACTCTTTCTTTTAATTTCAGATTTTCTGCACATTTGTTCAGGGAAACTTGATACTCAGCTTCCCATTTCCCCTTTACCTAGTTAATTCCACCAGGTCCCCTTTTCCTTTTGCTCCCTAGCCTCCTTTCTCTGAATACAGTCCATCCCTGCCTATCCCAGTCCCAGTTTTGGCCTGCCTTTCACCTGGCAGGACAGAGCTGGTAGAAAATGGAGAGTTGGATCTTTGCCTTAACCAGCTGGCCAACTCAACCAGTTCAACAGGGAAAAAGTATTTATTGCATGTTCTTAGACGAAAAGGTTTGTTTGCCTTTTAGAAAGATGGTATATATTTTTAACTTCCCCATTTGCTCTGTAAACTTCTTTAGATCACACTGTATTTATGTTTGTATCTCCCAGGGTACCACTATATATAGCTTTAATTGTGTTGTGTTAAATACATGTTTTTCTTGAATGAGATTAAGAGAAAGAAAAGGAATTGAAATTAATGGGGGAAACTTAATTTATCCATGGCCAGGTATCTTTCAAGTAACAGAACAGATAGCAGAACGTAGGGCTGTTTGACCCGAAGACTTTACATTTCTTTTTACAACATGCTACCTCACCATTTTAGCTGCACTGCTGTGATAATGTAAGATACTTCTCTCTGCAATTATTTTTATTATTAAACCCTGTATGGACATAGCTCATTAGGGGACAGTGGCAGTCTGAAGAAAATTGCAGAAAGATTAAAAAGTAGGGGTGCCTGGGTGGCTCAGTGGGTTAAGCCTCTGCCTTTGGCTCAGGTCATGATCTCAGGGTCCTGGGATTGAGCCCCTCATCAGGCTCTCTGCTCGGCAGGGAGCCTGCTTCCTCCTCTCTCTCTCTCTCTGCCTGCCTCTCTGCCTACTTGTAAGATCTCTCTGTGTCAAATAAATAAATAAAATCTTTTAAAAAAAGATTAAAAAGTAGATTTATCAAAATTGAATTGGAGGAAACAACAAATGTGTTGGATTAAAGTCACTTTATATTTTCTGTTTTTGATTCCTCATTCACTTCATAAAGAACTTTGTCAAATTTTGGGAATAACACTGACAATGTGTTAATGTAAATAGGATGTAAGATATAATGATGCTTCTGAGTATAAGAATTTTGATGATCTAGGAAGATTCTCATTTTATTTTATATTCTCATGTAAAATAGTGATATTTAAAATCTTATTACCCTTTAGCAAAATCTGACAAAAATAGCCATTTTCCTTACAACAAGTGTTCATTTTTTAATGAGGAATGCTGCTTATATATAAATGAAGCATACTCAAAAATGACAAAAACATTGCTAAATAGTTAAAATTGGAATTACTGGAAAATGAGTTTAAGACAAAAATGAAAAATGGGAAGTAAACTATTTTTAAATATTTTATAAATTATAAAAGTACTCCTTGGTCCAGAAAGTTACTAATACATTAACCAGTAGTAGTTGAAAACTTTGACTAAAATCTGAAGAAAAGAATTTTAAATTCATGAAGGCCAAATGAATGGAGTTGGACAATGAATTACAAATTTAAAAAACTGTTTGAAAAGAAAACCCAAAAAATGCAAAAAGATTCAAAAAGCAAAACAACATATTTTTTTTGCAAAAAAAAATTCTAACGTGGAAAAAAAAAAGCTTAAGACTATAAACAAAATTTAAAGACCATTTTGTCTTGTGTGAAATTTACTAGACTTAAAAAAAAATCACTGAATAAAAAGAGCCACTTGAAATCTATCAACTGTTTGGAACACTTGAAGCACAGTTTCCTTCCTTTGTGGAACCTGTGGTTTATAAAGTGCCCCTTTTGTACTCCTCTGAACTTTCCTCTTTGAGGTGGGCTCATCTAAATGCTAGGGATTTTTTTTTTTTTTTAAGATTTTATTTATTTATTTGACAGAGAGAGATCACAAGTAGAGAGGCAGGCAGAGAGAGAGAGAGGGAAGCAGGCTCCCTGCTGAGCAGAGAGCCCGATGCGGGACTCGATCCCAGGACCCTGAGATCATGACCTGAGCGGAAGGCAGCGGCTTAACCCACTGAGCCACCCAGGCGCCCCAATGCTAGGGATTTGTAATGCGAGTTAGGTTGTAATTACATCCCTGGTTTTGTTCCGAGTAATCCACTATTTTTTTTTTAAAGATTGATTGATTAATTGATTGATTGATTGATTTTAGAGAGAACTCACAAGGAGTGGGAAGGGCAAAGGGAGAGGAAGAGAGAATCCTCAAGCAGTCTCCCTGCTGAGTGTGGAGCCCTACTTGGTGGCTCCATGCTGGGACCCTGAGATCATGATATGAACTGATACCAAGAGCCAGCACTCAACTGACTGAGCCACCTAGGCCCCCACTATTTTTTCTTTCTAACTGCTTAAATTCCATTTCAAGGTAATTATGATGGAAATTATTTCTCCTTCTGATCTTTTTATTTGTTAGGAACTTCTGTCCTCCATGACTTTTGTGCATGTGGTTGAAATAGATAGATCTAGTCCTAGAACCTTGTCTGTGCTCTGACATAATTTCAATTCATTTCAATCCTAGAAGACTTCTTTCTGTTTCACAAATTCCATGCATATTTTTTCACCTATCCATTTTCTCTTTAAGGAGTCTTTTAAGCTTCCTCTTACCTTCTTGAATAACCTCCTACTTCAGGCCAAGGATCACAGGAAAGAGAAGTCATGTGACTTTTATCTGATAATGGCATAAACCTCGTTTGCAGACTACTTTCCCTTAGGAACTTCCTAATAGTATGTGACTTTTAGAACTTTCATTGATAAAGCTATTTTTTGAAATATTCTAATTATTTTTACTTCATATTGTTAAATGAAAACTAAATTTATCTGATTTAAGCTGTATGGATTAAAATAAAGGTAATTGAGGGATGTGATGATGAGATTCTTATGGCTCAAGTAATTTAGAGATGTAAAATTTAGTGAATAATGCTCCCAAACAGATCTATTTTCCATCCTATTATCTCTCATGATGATAATGGAACAAGGAACTGTTAAAAGAAAGCTTATAAAATTTCCCATTGTTCATATTCCCATGTAAATCTTACTGGAAGAGGTATTGAGGAACATTATCAGAGAATGTGGAGGGTAAGGAAAGAATAATTCATCTTCCCTTCCTAAGAGGTAGAATTCATAAACAAAACCTAATCTGCCTGAGAGGGAGAATGGAACTTACTGATGCTGAAGGACAATTACAGTCCACTCTTTTGGTTTAAGTATTCATGAGTCAATATCATTCTGCTAATCAAGTTATTAAAATAAGTAATAAAGGAATGAATAATTAGTCCTCTAATTTGTCAAACGTAACACCAACCTGGTTATTATGTACCTTGAAATAGATATTACCTTTTAAGCAGTCATTCTAGATATTACATAAGCTGGGTTATAGCAACTCTTAGCCACTGAATTTTCAGAATTTTAAGAAAAAAAGTGGGTAAATAATTGGACATAGGTAATTGGGTTAAATATTATACCCAAGCCTTTTCTAACTTAGTAAAGCTTTGGGTAAACCAAGATTATGCATTGAGTTTATTATAAAAGCACAACATAAATTCAATTAGGTTAAAACTCCTGACTTTTTTTTTAATAGAGTACATGTTTCTAAAATGTGGAAAACAGTATGGAGAATATGTTGATATCTGTTGTTTTGTGTGTTGTCTACCTTGCTACTGCTTTCTTGTACTGATAACTACAGTTTATGTACATTTTTTGAGTAAATTCCTCATAGTAAAGATTCATTAATAGTTTTAAAACATAGTGTACTTATGTCAAAAATTACGAGTTTGGGGAGCCTGGGTGGCTCAGTGGGTTAAAGCCTCTGCCTTTGGCTCAGGTCATGATCTCAGGGTCCTGGGATCAAGCCCCACATCGGGCACTCTGCTCAGCAGGGAGCCTGCTTCCCTACCTCTCTTTCTGCCAGCCTTTCTGCCTACTTGTGATCTCTGTCTGTCAAATAAATAAATCAAATCTTTAAAAAAATATAATAAAATAAAAATAAAAAATCAGTGAGATTAACCAGATTATTAATAATAACTTCCATTAGTTTTCTCATGCATTTCATCACATGTTATGTTATTGAAGCTTTAAAAGATGGAGCCGATTACTGACTTTAGGTGCTATATAGCTAGCAAGGTGTCATTACAAATACTTTAAGTCAAAGCTAAGAAAATCAGACCTATAAAATGGTAAATCTGGGCAACTTAAGCCTTTTAAATCTATCATTTGTTATGCTTCAATTTGACTTGGAACCAAACATTTGCAATTCATTTTTAGATCTTTAATTAATTGCATTAGTTAGACAAAAAATGTTTCCATTCCATTTAAGAAAACATCATTTGGTATCTCCTTTTTAATCACAAATATAGAAATAATGCTAAAAATAGATATTAGTGTATTTTTTTAACTGATCTTGATGTTTGAGAGTTTGAAGGGAAGACTATTGGAAAATAATCACCTAATCAGCAATCAATATGATCCTTCTATGGAATTAAATAAAACTTACAAAACAAAGAGCCTTAGCTCTAACAATTTATCATTAAATTAAATATTTTTTTTATTTTGAAAACTATTTAAGAATCTATAGTTGTTAACAATGTTGTTTATTCTTTATTAGCACAAACATGATGGAGATTCCCTAGCGGATTAAAGTTTCCTTCCTTTAGAATTATTTATTAAAACAAAGTTGAAAAGGTACTAGAAACCAGATCCCGAAAGAAAGGTCCACAAAGCAATAAAAAGTAATGAACTGCCAATAGAATAGCAAGCATGAATGTGGTTAGAAATAATCATTCAGCCATGCTGCAGGCTCCCACCTCAGAGATGGCAGAATCTGTTTAGACCAGAGCATGACAGATAAACCTTCAACAGATTCTTGCCCTCATTCCTAGATGCCCTCTAATCTGTCTCAGGGCAATCAGATCTCAATTTTACAGATGCATTAACCTTTATGGGTATAGTCTGTGTATATGAGGGAGGGGTGAGTCAGCTTCCCTGATACCAACACAGAAAGGATTTAGTATGTCATAAAATTCAGAATATTTTTTTCTATCAGTCAAGATAGGTTAGGATATATTGCAGTAAGAAACAATACATTTCAGTGGATTAAAATAAGAAGCTTTAATTCTCATTTATACAACATACCAATCACACATTCAGTAAGTGTTCTGCTCCATGTTGTCCTCAATTTGGGAACCTGGTGTCATAGATATAATCCGGAACATTACTATTCTCTGGCAGAGGGAAAGAGACCATGGCGAGTGGAATACTGACTCTTCTTTATATCTTCTCTTTGTTTGCTGAGAATTTCCATTTTACATTTATTTTTAAAGTGTTCATGATTTTTTTCTCAAGCATTTTAATAAAAATCACCTTAAAGTCTTGTTAGATAATTCCAACATTTGTGTCATCTTAGCTTTGGTGTGTGCTAATTGTCTTTTTCCATATGAGCTTTTTGTGATTCTTTGTATATTGAGTAATTTTGTATTATATCCTGGACATTTTGAATATTAAGTTGTAAGACGTGGGTCTTGTTTAAATCCTACAGAGAAGGTAGAATTTTTATATTAGAAAAGTTATTAGGTTCAGGCCTTAAGTTCTGCTCTGCCTTCTGAAGACTATGGCTCCAGTTTAAGTTTAGTTAGCTTCAGATATGTCCAGGTTGTTTTCCACCCCACCTTCAGTCAGTGACCTGGGTGGTTGTTTACCCCTTAGTTCGGTTCACAAAGTCTTGGTATGCTAATTAAGATCAGTTCCTTGTATAGAAGGCTCTGAGATGAGCCCTGGAACACAGAGACAGCTTTAACGGGGTTGCTTTCATGAACTCCTTCCTCTCTGTTACTTCCTTAGTATTTTCTGGCTCTCTAGGTCTCCCTTTTTCAGGATTCTGGCCAAAATCCTGAGCCTTTAGTTGCCCCACTTAGCTGAACACTTTTGTGTTTGGGCTTACCTCTGTACCCAGCCCACAAAAGGACAGAGAAAAAAAAGTAATGGACGGTCCTGCATTCTTGGGATCTTAGCTTCTTCTACCCCTCTCACTGGTCACCACAGTGGGATTGCTTAGGGAATGGAATGTGAAAGAATGTAAAAAAGAGAGAGAGGAGTATAAGGGAGGGTTTCCATGTTCTTTTTGGGTGTTAGAAGCTCCCCGTTTTGCTTCTGAAGTCAGAATTGGAGGTTTTTTCCTGTGGCTCTCTTTGTGACATAGTGCTTACATCTACTCTGGGATGATACTGGGAGAAAAATGGTAAGCCCGTTGTAAATTCAGTGGTACTTCAAATTCTTTGTTCTTCCCCAGTGTGCCTGCTATAATTTACTTTATAGCGTTTTTGAATAACTACTCCATGATTTCTGTTCAGGTTTTGTAATTGTATCAGGGGTGAGAAATGGGTGGGGTATGCTTACTCCATGTTACTGACTATTGGATCTAATATTAGCTCTTAAAGCTTTCACCCAGAAATGACACGTTATTTCTATTCACATTTTATTGGGCATAGGAAGTCAAATAGCCATACCTATTTTCAAAGAGGAAAAGAAATGCAACATTATTACATGTTCTGAAGGAGAATAAGAGGTATTTGGTAAATAGCACCCATGACTATCCACAGTGCAATAGTTTGGACCTCTAGAATGAACTTCTTCTTGAACCAAACCCAAGCACCAATTGATTGTACCTAATCTAGAAGTATAATGATTGTCTTGAAAGCATAAGTATGGGATTCTATACCATCAAAATCTACGGTTATCTTTGTGGGACCATCTATAGTCTAACTACTTAAAAGAAGAGCCAGTGATGGTATGCTCCATTTGTATAATCTTGAATTTATATGTTGGTACAAGGTAAAGAAATGATCCAAAGATGGGATCAAAGGGAAAAATATCTGTATTATTGAATATTAGCTGGAAATAAAATACAACTTAGAAAGCACAGTTTAGTGGAATAAACTTGTGATAGGAAGTCATACAGATCTATTGATATTATATGTTTTCTCAAACTAGTCAATATTACAGTTTAATTAAAATTGATTCCAGAAACCTCCAAAGGAGATTTTGGCACAGTATATCTATGATGTTTCATATCAATCTGTTCCTATCCTGCTAAGATTAATTAAATTTCTTCATTTTTCCTAAAGTAAGTTATTTGCTTCCACAAAAATAGAACTTTCATTTTATTTGACTTAGGCACAGAGTTCAGTTCTAAAGTTCTGCTTCACTGGAGAACTATTTAGAAACAGAAAGTTGTGACATAATCTCTCAATAGCCTGGAGAAGGTATAGAGCAAGGATTTAGATCTAGTTTCCAGGTAATACAAAGGAAATATGTAACAGCAAGTAGTTCTCAGTGAACTTATATTAACATGACTCACAACAAGAAAATCATTCAATAAAATATGCTGAATGGGAAATGATTCAGTGAAAATATTATTCAGAACAGGCAATTACTGAGTGAAGGTATTACCCACAGAAGACAATTACTCAGTGAAAATATTACAGGGAGCAGGCAAATATTCAATCAAACATTTGACAAGGAGAGCAATTATTCAATAAACAATCATATAATTGTACCCAATGGAGCATGCCTGCCATACAGTGTACAAATCATTTGCAGACACTCAGGATGATGTTCTGACTGTTGCAAATGTGGATAATTTATGGTTCTCATTTGTCATTGTTGAGATAATTTCATTTCAGTTTTACTTTCAAGTGGATACCATTAAAAGTGTGTACAACCATACTAAAAATCAATTTTTCAAATAATCCTATTTCAAAATTTTTTGTCTCCTTTCATATCATTCTCTTCTTTGTCCTTTCTCCATCTTTTTTTCCTCTTTCTCTACCTGATTCTTCCTGTATCTCACTGTTTTCTCCTTTCTCTTAATATATTTTAAAGAGTAAGTCTGAATATTAAAATGCCCACATTTATTATTTAATCTTCTCTCTGTAAATCACTCATGAATATGTTTTCTAGAAGGAAACATCACTAGGAGTTATTTATCACACACTGATGGATTACAGGTATAATTTGCAATGTAAGACCAAGTGAGAATGTAAGTGTACCTTCAGGAAGTTCACAGGCTAAAATGGTAACAGTGGATGAATCAATGAATACATACTTCAACCATCAACACTACTGACTGCTTACTCTCTGTCAGTCACAGTGCTAAGAGATACATACAAATGACAGTTCCTATTCTTAAGGGGTGTGTAGACTAGTGGTAGAACTGGTTCACAAACCAAAAAATGTCAACAAGATATGGTAATTGCTGAGAGAGGTGTGCAAAAGTGGATGGGGGAGCAAAGAGTTGAGTTCAAGATAAGCTACCTTGAGGTATTGGATCCTGAGCTGTGTGGAAGAAACATGAATATTTAACCAGGTAAAGAAAGATGAGAAAGGAGCCTTTTGCCAATCAAACATATGGTAAGTATGGGGACTCCAAGTAGTTCAGTGTCTCAGCATGTGATATGAAACTGGGTCAGTGGTAGGAAAGGAGGCTGACAAAATATGTACATGGGAAGATCAACGCACAACAAATTATTACTCCTCCTTTACTTGTCTTTAAAAGTCTCTTGCTATATATTGTCTTCTCCCTTTTCCAGTTTCTAAAGGAGGATTAAATATAGTTGATTTTCCTCATCTACATTGTTACAGAGAGGATTGAAAAGTGCTTGCTTCAATACATGAAGAACAGTTTCAGAGTGGTGAATAACACTGGCAATGCATGGAAAAGAGGTTGAAAGATAAGATCATAGAGCATAAAGAACTGAATCTTGTGACATAACACACCAGCTACTGCTATATTTTCTTAGGGTCCAACAGGGATAGCCATCATTCAACTTGCTTGATAAAAAAAAGCTTGAGGAGGGCTATATGGTCACCAGCTGTCTTTGCATCTAATATTCCTTAACCTTCTCTTGGTAACTGCATAGCCAGTGCCCTGCTGGGGATCAATTCTCCTCAGGCTCACCAGTATGATTTGTGCAGCACAGACTCCCATTCCCAGTTCCAGGGGTTCATAACAATCAAGGTTTCCACTTTTTGATGGTATTAATGACTTCTTTTTATCCATGGGAAACATATAACCCCTTTAATGGCCACAGGGAGCCATTTTTTAGGGCTCTGAGGAAAGGAAGCTTTCACTTATCTTCTGGAGTATGTAGAGTGTTGGAGTGAGGCACAAGTGCTGAGCTGTCTTTCTATAGTAGGGTGGCTAGCTTGAGAAGAATGCCTACACAGGGCTTCCACACCATGGCAGAGCATGTGGGCATGCAGTATATTTTAGTGCCCTGATTAAGCCATTAGGAAGCCATCTCTCTGTCCCTTGAGTTTTTCAGACTATGCCAGCTAATGTGTTTACTTTTTCTGCTTAAGCTTGAATTGGATTTTATGTTTTGGGAAACCAGAACACTCTTGACGGAAAGGCTGAAAAATTGAAATGGTTTGTCAGGTGGCTGCAAAATATTTGTTTAGTTACATACTAAACTAATTAAACTAAATAAATGAATCTGCTAAATTCTCCATCAATAATGGCAGTTGCTTATGTATGAATGACCCTTTATAGTTGCAAACCCTTTTTGCATACATTATCTTGCTTCTTCATAATAAATATTGAAGGAGATAGTATTTACCTCTTTTGTTTTCAAGGAATTAATTGTTTACTTGGGTTATGCAAAGCATGAGTGTCTTGGGCACAAACTCAAGCCTTCTAAGTACTTTGAAGGCTTTCGCTAAGATACTTTTACATCTTTAACTATCATGTGCACTTCAAAAACTCACATTATACTCTACATTTTTGTAGCTTTTAAGAGGTGAACATTAAGAAAAGTGTTCCTCCAGGTTTCTTATTTGTAACTGTGACATTTAGAGATTAGTGGAATAGAATGATAGGGAGGAGAGGATTGTTTTTAAAATGCAATTTTAAAGTAAAATTATAAAAAAAATTTTAAAGTGACTAATAAAAAATAAAAGATAGTTTATTAGAAATAGGAAATTTCAAATTTGCTTTTTGGTCTTAACATAATCAATTGTATTTAACCCTTGTGCTATTACAGTCTTGAATATAGCCTCATTCTCTAGGTCACCAAAGTCTGTCACTTTAGAATTATTTATTTATTTGTTTCTTTGTTCATTGATTGATTGACTGATTGATTGGTTGGAATCTCTTTATTTGTCTTCCCTTTTAGAGAAAAAAAACACCAGAAAAACAATCTTTTAAAAAACAAATACATTTTTTTTTAGAATTGTCAAAAAAATGTTTGGAATTTTTGCCTTTGTTGTTTTATTTTTTCTCTTGATATGTAATTTACATATAACATATTAATTTCAGGTGTACAGCATAATTATTTGATATTTGTATATGTTGTAAAATGATCACCATAATAACTTTAGTTAATATCCACCATCATACATGGTTATAGAAATGTCTTTTTCTTGTGATGAGATCTTTGAAAATCTATTCTCTTAGCAAGTTTCCAATATGTGATAACAGTATTATTAACTATAGTCATTATGCTGTACATTATCTTCCTGTGGCTTATTTTATAATTGGAAATTTGTACCTTTACGTTAGTGTTTTTCTATTGCAGTACTTGATATTTAATTCTCCAAATGTTCTTGATATAGTTCAGTTCTTGGGACAATCATTACCCTCATGAACTCTTTCTGCTTCTCATAGATATGGTTTCCCCCCAAGAAGTTCTGGCTGGAGTCATAGGAGAGCTAGACAAGTCCTATTGGGAACCTTCTATAATCAATTTAAATTTTGGGTCTGTTTTCGTCGAAATAAAAATCCTGGAAAGGTAATGCATGAGACTTTACAGTTAAAAAATAATAAGTATTTTCCTTTTGAATAAAAGTGTAGTTGTTTCACGTTTACTCAATGTTAATCATATCCTTAGGGACTAGAGAGAGGTTCCTTAAAGAGTCGCTCCTGTCTTAGATCATCATATTAACAGGAGAATAAAATACCCTTGCAGAAACAGAATAAAAAGACCTCTTTTCTCACTTGAACCTCATCTAAGTATATCAAATATAATATACAATACTTCAACTTGAACTTTAATAGTACCCTCTGTGAAATTTTGATAATATTTATTCACCTTTTGCCCTGGCAGTTAATTACTCACTTATGCATCCTTTCTCCTCTGAAAAACTTGTGACCTTACTAAAAGCATAGATGAAACTTTTAAAAATCTTGTTATTCTATACCTCCCTCCTGAATACATAGTATAATCCATCATATTATTAGATGTTCAGTGTATGTCTGTTGATGATCTTGGAAGCAGATCTGCACCATATTGGTCCAAAGCATTGCATTTGCAGTTTGTTTTAAAAGGAAGAAATACAGGGGCACCTGGGTGGCTCAGTGGGATAAAGCCTCTGCCTTCAGCTCAGGTCGTGATCCCAGGGTCCTGGGATCGGGCCCCGTATCGGGATCTCTGCTCGGTGGGGAGCCTGCTTCCTCCTCTCTCTCTCTCTCTGCCTGCCTCTCCACCTACTTGTGATCTCTCTCTCTCTGTCAAATAAATTAAAAAATCTAAAAAAAAAAAAGGAAGAAATACAGATCAAGTTCTAGTGTGATGATGGTAAACAGGTAAACTGATATTGCTAGTGAAAATATAAAAAAATATGAATATTTTGGAAAGCAATTTGGCTCTTATGATGTGTGAGGTGAGGATCTTTCAGGATCCATAAAAGTATTGAACTTTTTGGCCCTGCCATTATATTAATAAAGATTTTATTCTAAGGAAGTAATTACTCAGTGGAAAATTATGTCAATTTATTCAACAAACAATTATTGAATGCCAGCTATATGTCAGGTACTATTGTAGATACTTGGCCTCTGTCATTCAACAAAATGGACCTTATATTCTAATTGACAGTGACAAATAATAAATATAATAATTATAAATGATTAAATTAAACAAGATACTTGGTAGTAGTGAGTGCTTTTGAAAAAGAAGAGTGGAATAAGGATCAAGAATACAGAATTAGGGACTAAAATTTTAAATGGAGTTTTGGGATAGATCTTATTGAGAAAGCCATATGTAAGCATTGCAGAAAGAGATGGTTACCACATGATATCTGTGGGAAGATGATGAGCAACAAATACAACAGTGTTAAGGTGGGAAAATGGTTTGCATGTTCCAGGAAGAGCTAAGAGAGCAGTTGAGGGTGATGGAGTGAACAAAGAGGAAAGTGTTAGAAGGTTAAGTTGGGGAGGTTAAATGGGAGCCCAGATCATGTACAGCCTTGTTGGCCTTATAAGGAATTTGGCTTTTATGTTGAAAGAAATGAGGATCTATTGCAAGATTCTGAGAAAAAAAGAAAGTGGCCAAGATCTAATTGACATTTTAAAAGGATCACTCTTGGGGCGCCTGGGTGGCTCAGTGGGTTGGGCCACTGTCTTCGGCTCGGGTCATGGGATCGAGCCCCACGTCAGGCTCTCTGCTTGGCAGAGAGGCTGCTTCCTCTGCTCTCTCTCTGCCTGCCTCTCTGCCTACTTGTCAAATAAATGGATAAAATCTTTAAAAAAAAATAAAATAAATAAAAATAAAATAAAAGGATCACTCTTGTTTCTTTGTTGATAACAGACATAAACAGGAAATGAATGAGGTTAGGTAACTAGCTCAGAAACATGGTAGGCTGAATAATACCTCCCCCCAAGATATCCATATCCTAATTCCTGAAGCCTGTGAATGTTGGCTTATGTGGCAAAAAAAGATTCTGTGGATGTGATCAAATCAAAGATACTGAGATGGGGAGATTATTTGGGATTATCCTGGTGGGCACTTCAAATGCAACCACATGTATTCTTCTAAGAGGGAGGCAGAGGAAGATTTGATCACAGGCAAGAAGAGGGCCATGTGATGGAAGCAGTGTCAGAGACAGAAGACATTCTAACACTGGCTTTGAGTATTAAAGAGGAGGCCATGAGCCAAGGAACACAAAGAGTTCAGCTCTAGTTGCTGGAAATGGCAAGAAAACAGAGAAGGCAAGAAAATGATTCTTACCTACAGCCTCTTGAGGGAGTACAGTCCATTGATACCTTGATTTTGGCTCAGTGATAGTAGTGTTGGAGGTATGGCCT
The DNA here is from genome assembly GCF_902655055.1 of Lutra lutra. Lineage (NCBI taxonomy): Eukaryota > Metazoa > Chordata > Mammalia > Carnivora > Mustelidae > Lutra > Lutra lutra. The sequence continues at coordinate 52,408,262 of NC_062289.1, read as the reverse complement.
TAAGAACTTTAAGAGAATAAATTTCTACTATTCTAAGCCACCAAGTTTTGGTCATTTGTTCTAGAAGCCATAGAAAATTATTGTTCTTACCCAACAAAGAGATGATGGTAGTTCAGACAAGGATCATAAGGAGCTGGAAAGAACAACTGCATGGTGAATAGGTTTTATATGTGAAATAAATAGGATTTTTACTCAGATCAAAAGTGGGATATGAAATAAAGGGAATCAAAAGTAGCACCAAAGTTTTTGCCTAAACAACTGTTAAAATTTTACATTGGATGAAAATTTCCATATCGAGGTTTTTCTAGGGGCAACCAGGAATTCTATTTGAAGCATACTGGATTTGAGATTTTTTTTTTTAAGGTATCTAAGTGGAGATTTGAATAGGCAGTTGGATATAAAAGCATGGAGTCTGGAAGAGAGATCTTCGGCCCATGATACAAATTTGAGAGTTATTGACACATATTTGGCACTAAAAGCCATGAGATGAGGTGAGATAGTCAAGGGAGTAAATATAAACAGAAAAGAGAACTAAAGCCTGATCCATTGGGAACTCCACACTACAGGCTTTGAGGGAAGCTCTGTGTGTGAAAATAACCATTGTAAGGATGTTTACAGAAAATGTGTGAATAATATTAATGTCCAAAAATAGGGGAATGTTGGGGCACCTGGGTGGCTCAGTGGGTTGGGGCCTCTGCTTTCAGCTGGGGTCGTGATCTCGGTGTCCTGGGATTGAGCCCCGCGTCAGGCTCTCTGCTCGGTGGGGAGCCTGCTTCCCTCCTCTCTCTCTCTGCCTGTCTCTCTGCCTAGTTGTGATCTCTGTCTGTCAAATGAATAAATAGCAAATCTTTAAAAAAAAATAGGGGAATGTTTATGTCACCCTGGGTACACCAATTCAATGGAATTATCCATTCACTAAAAATAATTAGTATGATGACAGTGGAAGTAATTATGACCAATTATTAAGTAATATAAAATAGAACTCAAAATGAATATATAATTTTAAGAATGAATATGAAAAGGCATTTTATAAAATTAATACTGTGGTGTTAATTTTTGGTTTCTTATACTGAGGAGCTTTCCATTTATGTTTTCTATAATGCACAAAAGCCCCTGTGAGATAATACTGAATAACTTCATGGTCTTTATTTAGCAATAATATAATGGAAAACACATTGAAAAGAATTAGTGAAACATTTTAAAATCATATTTCTTTTGAATCACAGTCATTTTAAAAGCATTTTACAATATGGCATATAAAACACAATTATTTATTCTAGATACCAACTATTTTTGTAGTTGAAGGAATAGACATGGTAGTAAGTCAGTTACCTAATGGTAAAATTTGAATTAGAACTATTCTTTCACATTACTGCCTTAGGGAATCTGACTGTATGAGTGACCTAACAGAGCTGCTTGTTTGTGTTACTTTAATGATAGGCCTGAGTATGAAATTAGACTAATAGGATAGGCTGCTCTTGCCTTGTGCATATAGTATTCAGTTGCACAGTAGTATTTGACCCTGAAAAGATCTCAGATCTTTGGGGTTTCACTGGAATAGCAGTGCACAGGAAATTTGTGTCCTTGAAGTCATGATGGAAAGGAAAATCTTTGCTGTTCTGCTTTTAGTTGGTAAGGATTTTCAATTACTTATATGAAAATGACTCATCTTATCAATTAAAGAAATTATTGGAAATAATAAACTAAGATAATTTTTTTCAAATACCAAGTCACTCTCCACTCAAACTCTTATTTTCATCCTATTTCTTAGTGTTTGTGTATTTTCTACACTCATAACATTATAAAATTTATAGATTTTTCAGTATAAAGATACAAATTACATCATAGATAGTGAAAGATTGTATTAACAGGGAAAGTAGAATCATATATATTAAGTCAAGGTTTAGTTGAAATGCTAAAAGTCCGCTTTAAAAGGATCAAAGTTCAACTTTCTTCAGATTTATGTGAATTTTTAAAGTTGGAATGCTTTTGTTAAATGATCCTCTAAACTACTGCTTTCCCCCCATCCTGTTGCTGTAGAGACTCTTATAGCTTAATGAAAGCCATCTTCCTTGTGAAAAGAGGAAAAGGGAAGGAAAAATATTGATGTAAACATTAAACAAGGAACATGACCTATGAGATGTGGATTTGATAATGGAGATTTTTGAAAAAGATGATCAAATTTTCAAGAAAGATGATCTACTTATTTTTGATTTCTCAGAAATAGGAATTTAGGCTATGCTAGCCATGAATTGGTTTCTGTTATTTTAGCAATATGGTAGAAGTTTAATATTACGTCAAAGAAAGAAAAAGGAGTCTCTTAGCTGTTTAAGTATTTTAATGCCAAACATCTGCTTTATTGATTTTTCACTAATATAATTTTATTAAAAACCCTTAAAAATTCCATTGCTTGAATTTTATTTTTCCTACAAGCTGATTTGTAATATGTGGACATAGATTTGACTTGAAAGGGTAGCTGGAACAAAAATGCTTAGCATTCAAAGAGAAGAAAATTATGTTATCTCTAAGGAAATACACCCATGATTTAGAATCTCTTGTAGTATTATAAAGCATCACCCAAAAACTTGGAAGATTTCTTTAAATTTGAAAAGCAATGATAGGATTTCCATTTCTGGCTCTGATGAAGTTTCTTGTGGAAATCCTGCCAAATCAACTAAGAAAGCCAAATAAAATATAAAAAATAACTTTTCTTTGAAGACATCAGACAGCTTCTAGGATAACAAGACTTAAGGGGACAAAATCTTGGGAAAATAGGATTCATGCACAAATATGAGCTGATATTCTATAGCCACTTTTATTTTTAAGGCATTGTTGATATTTGGTGCAGGCCAAGAGGCTGGGAGTTCCAACTAAAGGTTCGGAGGACTACTAGTAAAAGGTGGAGAGGAAAAAACGCAGATACTAGCAGGATACAGAGAAAAAAACTGTAGAGACGTAAGATTCTAGCATCTCAATGAGAAGAGATAGGTGAACAGCTGACACCAACAACACTGATTTTTCTGTCAGTACATCTGTATAGTTCTAAAACTGTCTGTGGTCAGCTAGGGAGAGTAAGAAGCTAAGCAGAAAGCCTTTGAGATGCAGACTAGGATTGATAGCAGTTTTGTGGTAAGGATTAGAATTAGGACATTCCAGAGAGAGAGACTCTGACGAATACCCAGACTCTCCATGGGAAACAGTAGAGGGTCACTTCCTATGAATGAACTCAAGATAATGGCAATCATACCTCAAGAGAGCTAAGTTCTCAGTGGGATTAAGGTGATTGGCATCACACTATGAACTACCAAAGGAAAAGTTAAACCCTCTGTATAGGAAGATAACATGGTTCATAACTTCTATAATTTTTCATACATAATGTCTTCCATTTAGTTAAGAAATTGCCACACAGGCAAAATGACAAGATCACATGACTAGAAACTAAGAGAAAAACAACATACCCAATGGTGATCCAGACATTGGTCAAGGACTTTAAAATTTTTGTGATTAACTTGTGGGTAAATATATGGAGAGGTAAGAGTGAAGAATTCACCAGAGAACCAGTGAAATGGAAAAAAAAATCAGTTTGAAATTCTAGAAGCGAATAACACAATAACTTAGGAACTCAGTATTTGGGTTTAATAGCAGACTTTGACAGAGAAGAAGATATGGTTAGTGAACTGGAAGGTAGGTTAATAGAAGCACAGAATAAAAAGGATGAAAAATACAGAAAACTTGTAAGAGTCTTATGGGACACAGTGAAAAGATCTAACATAGTTAATGGAATCCCAGAAGAGAGAAGAAAAATAGTGCAGAATTGATATTAGAAATAGCTGAGAACAGTTCAATATAGGTGGAAGATATAAAGCTACTGATGGAAGAAATGCTGCAAACCTCAAGTATGAGGAACATAAAGAAAACCATCACACTTAGACATACATAGTCAAACTGCTGAAAACCAAAGACAAAAAAAAAAAAAAATCCTAAAAGCAGCTAAGACATTCAGAGATTAAAAACAAATAAATAAACAAAACCCCAAATATCTTTATGGAACAAAAGATTGATATTGATTTTTCAGTGGAGACCATGAAAGCCAGAAGAAAATGGTATAAAATATTTAAAATACTAAAAGAAAACAACTTACAACTAAGAATTTTCTATTCAGAAAAAAAATTACCTTTAAAACTTCAGTTGAAATCTTTCCAGAAACCAAAACTGAGAGATATTATTAAGAGACCTATACTAAAAGAAATACTGAAAGGAATCTTTTATCCAGGATGACTTTTAAGCTGTTGGATCCTCAGAAATGCAAGAAATACTTAAGAGAAACAGGAAAGATAAATATGTAGGTGAACATAAGTGAATGTTGATTTGTAAACAAAAACAATAAAGTCTTGTAGAGTTTTGAATACGTAGTATTAAAATACACAACAATAATGCAAGAGTGAGGAAGTAGGTCAAAGGAATTAAGATGTTGTAAGTTACTGGTCATGAATTAATAATTGTATTAGAGAAAAATCAAAGATTGAGGGCACCTGGGTGGCTCAGTCATTAGGCATCCGCCTTTGGCTTGGGTCATGATCCCAGGGTCCTGGATGGAGCCCCATATTGGGATCCTTGCTTGGCAGGAAGCCTGCTTCTCCCTCTCTCACTCCCCCTGCTTGTGATCCTTCTCTCACTGTCTCTCTCTCTGTCAAATAAGTAAATAAAATATTTAAAATCAATCAATCGAAGATTGTGTAATCTCTAGGATAGCCACTAAATGAAAAATGAAGCAATGTAAATAGTTTGCCTTTGTCCTGGTCACATCCTTGGAAGAAGGAATGACAAACTGTTGGTGATTTCACATGGGGAGCAATCTCAAAAACAAGTGGCTTCTCAGTAATTCATTCAAGATCATAATGATCATGATTAGACAGCTTTTAAGGGCATGAGCTATGAATCCAAAATGTAAACTTTAAAGAACACTGATATGAGCCAGAACTTGGGAGATAGGACCTGAATTTGACATTCATTATAAGACTTTAAGGTTGTAGGGTAGCATGGTATGGAAGACATGGCTAGTTGCATATGCAGTGTCCACTTTTCCATTTTTATGTATTTTATGCAACTCAGATGCATATAGATATTCAAAATATTCACTTTTCCAATTTCCTTTACCTGAGGGGAGTCAGTTCTGACCTTCAGATTTAAAATAAAAATCTACTCAAGATTTTTGGGAAAGTATCTATGTTACCCTTTCTTATTCTTCCTCTTCATCCAGTCTGAGTTGAGTATTGCCATCTGGAGAGTAACAGCTATCTTGAGATGATGAGGACAAAAGACACATGCTAAGGATGGCAGAACAGAAAAACAAACAGAACCTGGGTCTTTACTGATATCTTTAAGCAGTTAGCTATGCAAGACATGATCTAACCTTGAAGAATTCTTTTTTTCTTATTAATTTTTTAAAATTTCAGTGTAGTAGACACACATTTTTAAATGTATGTATGTATGTATGTTAAATGTATGTTAAATGACACACATTGTTTCAGATGTACAGTTTAGTGATTTGACAGTTTATACATTAGGCTCTGTTCACTACAAGTATAGCTACCCTCTGTCCCATTCCATCACTCTTACAGTATCACCCACTGTATTCCTTATGTTGTGTTTTTTATTCCCATGACTTAGAAATTCCATACTCTCTCTCTCTCCCCTTTACCTGATTTGCCAACCCCAAGCTTCCTCCCCTCTGGCAACCATTAGTTTCTTCTCTGTATTTTTAGTTCTTATTCTGCTTTTTGTTTATTCATTTTTTAAGATTCCATTGATGTGTAGAATCATATGTCTCTGTCCATACCATTCTGAATGCGTCTGACCTTGTCTGTTCTCGGAACCTAAGCAGGATTAGGCCTGCTTAGTGCTTCGATGGGAGATGAGTAGAATCATATGCTATTTGTCTTCTTCAGTCTGATTTATTTCACTTAGCAAAACAACCTCTAGGTCCATCCATGTTGTCTCAGCAGGCATAGTCTCATCTTTTGTTATGAGTATGTAATATTCCATGGTATAAATATACCACATTTTTCTTAGCCATTTGTCTATTGGTGTGCAATTAGATAGCTTCCATGCCTTCCCTATTGTAAATAATGTTAAAATAAACATAGGGTGTCTATATCTTTTCAAGTTAGTGTTTTCACTTTCCCTGGGTAAATACCCAATAGTGGAATTATTTTATCATATGGTATTTATATTTTTAATTTTATAAGGAACATTCATGCTATATTCCATAGTGGGTATACCAGTTTGCATTTCCACCAGCAATGCATGAGGGTGACTTTTTCCTCCACATCCTTGTTGAAATCTGTTTTTTCTTGTCTTTTTTATTTTAGCCCTTCTGACAGGAGTGAAATGATATCTCATTGTGGTTCTGATTTGCATTTCCCTGATGATTAGTCATGTTGAGCATCTTTTTCATGTGTTTGTTGGCCATCTTTATGTCTTCTTTGGAAAAATGTCCATTCAGTTCTCCTGTCCATTCTTGTTGTTGTTGTTGGGTTGTTTTTCTGGTGTTGATTAATATAAGTTCTTTATATACTTTGGATATTAACCCCTTATTGTATATATCATTTGCAAATATCTTCTCCCCTTCAGTAGGTTGTGTTACGGTTTTGTTTGTTGTGCAAAAGCTTTTTATTTCAAGGTAGTATCATTTGATGTAGTTTATTTTTGCTTTTGTTTCCCTTGCTCTACGAGATAACTAGAAAAATATTGCCATGGTTGATGTCAGATAAATTACTGCCTGTGTTCTATTCTAGGATTTCTATGGTTTCAGGTCTCATGTTTAAATCTTCATCCATTTTAAGTTTATTTTTATGTATGGTGTTCAAAAGTAGTCCATTTCACTCTTTTAAATGTAGCTCTTCAGTTTTCCAAACACCATTTATTGAAAAGACCTTTTCTTATTGTGTATTCTTGTCTCCTTTATCATAGATTAATGGACCATGTAAATGTTGGTTTATTTCTGGAATGTTTATTCTGTTCCATTGATCTCTGTGTTTGTTTTTGTGTCAATGCCATTCTGTTTTGATTACTACAGCTTTGTAGTGTATCCTGAAATCTGGAATTGTGACACCTTCACCTTCACTCTTCTTTCTCAGGATTGCTTTGGCTATTTTGGGTCTTCTGTAATTCCATACAAATTGTAGTATTATTAGTTCTAGCTATAAAAAAGCTATTGGTATTTTGATAGGTATTGCATTGGATCTGTAGATTTCTTTGGGTAATACAGACATTTTGACAATATTAATTTTTAATATATAATATTATAATATTATTCTAATCCATAAGCATGAAATATTTTTTCACTTATGTCATCTTTAATTTCTTTCATCAGTGTTTTATAGTTTTCAGAATGCATGTCTTTAACCTCTTCAGTAAAGTTTATTCCTAGTATTTTATACTTTTTGGTGTAATTGTAGATGGTGTTGTTTTTAAAATTTCTCTTTCTGCAACTTTGTCATTGGTATATAGAACACTACCGATTTCTGGGTATTAAGTTTGTATAGGGTCACTTTATTGAATTTGTCTATTACTTCCAGTAGCTTTTAGTGGAGTCTTTAGGATTTTCTATCTATAGTATCATGTTGTCTGAAAATAGTGACAGTTTAACTTCATTTGCCAATATGGATGCTTCTTATTTCTTTTTCTTGACTGATTGCTATGGGTAGGACTTCCAGTAACATATTGAATAAAGTACTGAGAGTAGACATTCTTGTTTTGTTCCTAACCTTAGAGGGAAAGCTTTCAGTGTTTCACCATTGAGTATGATGTTAGCTGTCTGTTTTTCATATATGGCCTTTATTATGTGGAGGTATGTTCCCTCTAACCCCATTATGTTGAGAGTTTTTATCCTGAATGGATGTTGAATAATTAAAATGCTTCTGCATCTAGTGAGATGATTATATGATTTTTATATTTTGTTTTATTGATGTGGTATATGATGTTTGATTTGCAAATATTGAACCATCCTTGCATCCTGGGAATAAATCCTATCTGATCATGGTGAATCTTCTTTTAATGTATTGTATGTGGTTTGCTAATATTGAGGATTTTTGCATCATTATTCATCAGAAATATTAGACTGCAGTTTTCCTTTATTGTGATGTTTTTGTCTTGTTTTGGTATCAGGGTAATGCTGGCCTCGTAGAATGAATTTGGAAGCTTTTCTTCCTCTTCCATTTTTAAGAATAATTTGAAAAGAATAGGTGTTGACTCTTCTTTACATATTTGTTATAATTCACCTGTAAATCCACTTGGTCCTAGATTTTTATTTTTTGGCAATTGTTTGATTACCAATTAATTTTGTTACTTATAACCAGTCTTCTCAGATTTTTTTATTTCTCCTTGGTTCAGTTTTGGAAGATTGTATGTTTCTAGGAATTTATTCATTTTTCTAGGTTGTCCAGTTTGTTGGCAAATTATTTTTTATAGTATATTTTTATAGTCCTTTTTTTGTTGTGGCAGTTTTACTTCTCCGTTGTTTCTGATTTTACTTATATATGTCCTTTCTCTTTTTTTCTTGATGAGTCTGGCTATGGGTGTGTCAATTTTGTTTATCTTTCTAAGGGACTAGCTTTTGGTTTCATTGATTTTTTTCCATTGTTTTAGTCTCTATGTTATTTATTTCTGCTTTGATCTTTATTATTTTCTTTCTTCTATTCAGCTTGGCTTTTATTTGTTCTTTTTTATTTTTTTTCCTATTTCCTTTTGGGGTTTGGTTAGATTGTTTGCATTTTTTCTTTTTTCTTGAGGTAGGCCTGTATCACTATATACTTCCCTCTTAAAACTTCCTTTGCTCTGTCCCAGAGATTTTGGACCATTGTGTTTTCATTTTTATGTCCATGTATTTGTTTATTTCTTCTTTGATTGCTTCATTGACCTGTGGTTGTTTAGTATCATGTTTAGTCTCCACATGTTTGTGTTTTTCCCAGTTTTTTGGTTGTGATTTATTTCTGGTTTTATACTGTTGTTGTCAGAAAAGATGCATGGTATGGTTTTAGTCTTCTTAAATTTATTGAGGCATGTTTTATGGACTAACATGTGATAATTTCTGGAGAATGTTCCATGTGGACTCCAAAAGAGTATGTATTTTGTTGTTTTGGTATGAAATGTTCTGTGTGTGTGTGTGTGTGTGTATGTATATATATATATATATATATATATATATATATATTCTGTTTATATCTATTATATCTATTATGTTCATCTGGTCCAATATGTTATTTAAACATATTTAACATAGTTTCCTTATTAATTTTCTGTTTGGATGCTCTATCCATTGATGTAAGAGGAAGGTTGATGTCCCCTACTATAATTGTATTACCATCAGTTTTTCTCTTTTTGTCTATTACTGTTTGCCTTTTGTATTTAGGTGCCCCAGTGTTGGATGAGTAAATATTTGCAACTGTTATAATCTCCTGTTGTACTGAGCCCTCTATCAGTATATAATGCCCTTCTTTGTTTTGTGTTACCATCTTTGTTTTAAAATCATTTTGTCTGATATAAGTATTCCTACTCTGGCCTTTTTTTTTTTTCTACTTCCATTTGCATGGTGCATTTTTTTCCCCATCCTTTCACTTTCAGTCTGTATCTGTATATAGGTCTGAGTTGAGTATCCTGTAGGCAGTATGTAGATGAGACATTCCACCATTCTATGTCTTTCGATTGGAGTATTTAGGTCATTTACATCTAAAATAATTATTTATAGATAAACTTATTGCCATTTTTTTATTGCCATTTTTAAATTTTGCTTTCTGGTTGTTTTTGCAGTTCTTCTTCCTTTCTCCTTCTGTTGCTCTCTTTCTTTGTGGTCAGTTAGCATCTACAGTGTTTTATTTGGCTTTCTTTCTCTTTGTTTTTCTGTATCAGTCATAGGTTTTGGGTTTTTGGTTACCATGAAGCTCACATGTAAAATCCTAAGTAAATAGCAGTCTATATTAATTTGATTGTCATTTAAGTTCAAACACATTAAAGAAAAAAAGAAAAAAATCCTCTTTTCTCTTTCCCCCTTCTCTTTTTTTTTCACTCCTTACTCCACATTTTATGTATATATTATCATATTTTACATCATTTTATTAATAATTTTCTTATGTCTAATTATGGCCATTTCTTTTCCACACATTTATTGTAAAACTAATTTAGTGATAATAAAAGCCTTCACCTTCTGTTTGTCTGAAAAACTTTATCTCTCCTTCAAATCTGAATGACAACCTTGCTGGGTAGAGTATTCTTGGTTGCCTCTGTGTGTGTGTGTGTGTGTGTGTGTTTTCCTTTCAGCACTTTGCATATATCATGCCACTCTCTTCTGGCCTGCAAAGCTTCTGCTGAGAAATCAACGGAGAGCTTATAGGTTTTTCCTTGTAGGTAATTGTTTGTATCTCTCTTTTTAAGATTTTCTCTTTATCTTTAACCTTTGACATTTTAATTAATATGTACATGGTGTAGACTTCCCTGGGTTCATCTTGTTTGGAACTCTTCATGTTTCTTAGACTTGAATATCACCTATTTCCTTCCCTAGGTTAAGGAAGTTTCTAGCCATTATTTCTTCAAATAAGTTTTCTATACCTTTCTCTCTTCCTTATTCACGAACTTCTATAATTCGAATATTTGTTTGCTTGATGTTGTCTAAGAGATCTCTTAATTTATCCTCATTTAAAAAAATTCTTTTCTCTTCTTGCTGTTCAATCTGTGTGCTTTACATTACCTTGTCTTTTAGATTGCTCATAGGTTCGTCTGCATCCTCTAATCTACTGTCGATTCTCTCTAATGTGTATTTTATTTCAGTTATTGTGTTCTTCAACTCTGATTGGTTCTTTTTAATATTTCCTATCTCTGTTTTAAAAGATTTATTTATTTATTTTAGGGATGGTGGGGAGAGGCAGAGGGATAGAGAAAATCTCAAGCAGACTACCCACTGAGCATGGAGCCCTATGCAGGTATCCATCCTATGTCCCTGAGATCATGACCTGAGCTGAAATTAAGACTCAGATAGATACTTAACCAGCTGAGCCACTCATGTGCCCCAATACTTTCTGTCTCTTTATTGAAGGTCTTACTGAGTTGTTGCATTCTTTTCTCCAGCCCAGTAAATATCTATATGATCATTACTTCAAATTCTTTATGAGGCATACTGCTTATCTCTCTTTCATTCAGTTCCTTTTCTAGTTTTTTTTTTTTTTTGTTGTTGTTGTTGTTGTTGTTCTTTCTTTTGGAGCATATTCCTCTATCTCCCCATTTGGCTTGACTTTCTGTTTTTGTTTCTGTGGATAGGTGAAGCAGCTACTACCTTCTAAATGTGAAGGAGTGGTCTTGTGTATGTGTGCAGACTGTGTGTGTTTGGTGACTTCTGCTGATTGCATACAGCTGTGAATGTACTCTTTTAAACCATGACATGTTTCTGTTTCTCTTGCTATTCTCTTGCCATTCTCTCTATCTTTGTTTAAAGTTACTAAATGTAACTGTTTAGTCAGCTCTCAGTTCTTCTTCAGGAAGAATTGTTCTGTTAATAAATGTAACTGTGTGCATTCCATGGAGGAGATGAGTTCAGAGTTTTCCTGCATCGCCATCTTGAATCCTGCATAGAGAATTATTATATGAAAAAATACATCACTATTTATTCAGTTGACTGTACTCTAATGTTCTGTTTTTTAATGTTAAATGCCCTCATAATTCATGTGCATATTTCCATTATCAAGGCCAACTTTTTACCCTGACAGTCAAGGTTAACCACAGTCTGGTCTACTTTAATTATCTCCTCCAACACGTCTCTGCTCCTTCCAGTTTCCTTCACTTTTTTTGTGATCCTCTTCATTGAAGAGCAAAAGACACATCTGTTTCTCTTCTAACAAATTATATGCATAATTTTAGGTTTCCAGTATTCATCCAATACTTTTCTGTTTCTGTATCTTGGCTCAGCCTTTAAAAATCTCAACCAATATTTACATCTTGCATACACAATGATTAGCATTAAAATCCCTGAAATGAAAATGACCTCTATATCTGTTTTTTGAGCAATAAAGAGATGGAGGTCTTGGGTAATGATTTCTCACATTTCAAATGGAGAGCTCCAAATTAATTTCAATAGATTAGATTATGATAGAATACCAAATTAATCCCGATATGTCAGTTATTCAAAACATAAAGATTTATTTCTCACTTGGGCTGTATGTCCACTGTGAGTTTATTGGGCCCTGTGCTCCATGTGATCACTTGGGAACTCAGGCTGATATAGGTTGTACCATTTAGAATATAACTGGCAGTCAAGGTAGGGGAATGAAAATACAGTCATGTACCATCTTTTCAGTGCTTTGACTTGGAAATGACACATATCCTCACCTCTCTTGGGCTGTTGTTCACAACTACTCATGTGACCCTACCAAACTACCAGGCCTGGGAATGTAGGATAGCAGAAGAATCTTTCGTGAGCTCTCCAAAAGCTCCAACAAGCAGAATGAGCACTGGAAGCATGAAAAAGGAAAGAATAATTAGTTGTGTCCTAGGGATCTGTGGAAAAGAGGAGAACTTGTGTGTCTGTGTTGAGAGGTGATCTCCGTTTAGCTGTAGAAAATCTTGAGTGGTTCTCCAATATAGGTCAATAGGGCTGATTACTAGAAATATAAGCTGAATATTCATAGACCTAGAGCTCAGGTTGTCAGCAACAGAGATGACATTCGGCCCATACCAAGCCTTAGCTAGAGCGTTGGGGCATGGATAGAGGTAGTTGTTGCACATCAGTAAGGTCAATGTATGTGCCTTTACTTCTCTCTCTGAACTTGCTTTTCACAGGCAGCAATATGTCCAAAAGATGCAAAAGTGGAACGTAGGGGGAAACAAGTGTCCTGAGAATGCTGAGAATTATCAGTGAATAATCTACCTTCTTCCTAGAACATTATGTTCTACCTAGAACAATTGTACTAAATGTAGTCTCTTATTTCACATGAAATGTTTTAACCGTAACTCTACATAGAAGTTTCAATTTTAAATCTACATTGAACTTTATTTTGGAAAACATTATAGGATTTCATTTTATCCTCATAACCACTCTATTTAGTAGGTACTATTATGCTAGTCTTACAGATGAAAAACCAGAGGCCTAAGGAGATTGCTCAAGTTTGAAAGGCTTAACTTTCTGGCTCACACATTTCAATCCAGTTTTGTCTGTTTTCTTCATATTGAAGGAGTTTTCAAATTAGGCTATAAATTCCAATGTCTCTTAATGCTGATGAGCCAAAACACTTGAGCTTTTCAGCTAATTTTAAAAATGAGTGATTGCTCACATATCTTTCGTGGTGTATGCCTTTGACCATCTTAGACTTCAACAAGTTTTGCTGGGTAAGTGCTGGCTGGCAGTTGCAAAGTTCCCCAGGCTCTTGTCTTCAGGTGAGAAGATGATTATACCATTTGACAAATGTGATATCTGAACTTAGCACTCAGGAAAAATGAGTGTTCACAGTGGCAGGGCAATTTGAATATTATGTAGGTGTTCTTGTGGGCTGCAAGCACTTTATTACCAGTACCAGAATACTAACTTACATATGTGCATATACTGGCATAGAGATTGCAGAACAGTTGAAAAATGGAAGCATCCTCCATTGCTAACAAATCAAATGTAATGAGGAAATATTGACAAAATTAAAATTACTTCCCCTGCAGTGAGTTAAGAAATTGAAAGTTTTCTTTCTCCCTTACTTCTTTCTCAAACTTAATTTTACAACAATTTTGCTCTGCATTAACAAAATACTCTTCACTTTAAATGTAATGGTTTCCATTGAAAGTACTGTTAGAAACTGGAATACTTTATTTTATAATCATGGTACAAAAAGACTAAAAAATTAGATCTTATGTATTTACATTTTATTCTTATTTTTTTTTCACTTTTATATGCCTTACTGTGTCAGGTTATATGCTTTTAGTTACAAATAAGAGGGGGTGGAATACAAACTAGCTTTAATTACATGGAAATGTATTGGTTTACTTCAGAGCTAAAACAGGCTTTGGATGCAGTTTGATGAGGGCTTCAGTTCCATTTCTCTGCTGTAGTTTATTCATTACTTTATCCATGTGATGGCTTTACCCTCAGACTGGCTTCTTTGTTGGTAATAAAATGTCCTTAACTTACATGCACAAATCTGTAAAAAGAAAGAGAGAAATATTTTCTTTTTCCAAACAAGAAACAAAAGATTTCATGTTTCTCCCTCTCGAACCTGGAATAATGCAGTGTACTAATTAGCTTAGGCCTGAATAATTTCTTATCTCTGATTCTACCACTGTGACAAGGAGGATCATTTACCACTAGAGAAGGGGGTAGAGAAGATAACGCTTGAAACATAGCTGCATTTCATTTGGAGAGGGATGGCTTTCCCAAGCAACAGTCTGATGTTTGCTGGGAAGAGAAGAGGAAGGAATAGACCTTGCTTGCATAATGAATACATGCTAAATATACCCATTGATGGTACTTTTTAGGGTCAAGAAATTTTATTTCCACTGAGATAAAATACTGTCATGAAACATTTCATGTGGTGGATTCATTTCCAGAATAAAAAGCAAATACCTATACACTTTATAAAATATTTATCTGAGCTAAGGATGGTTAGGGCCTCTACAACCCATGTTGTATCAAGTGTAACCTAGGGGAACACCTGTAAAAAACAGAGGCAGACAGGGAGAAAAGCTCATTCCTGGTCATTACAGTATTCTGTAGCTTCTGATTTCAGTCCTCCTCTTGGGTGATACCTCTCAGAATGTCTTTGGTAGTCTCCCTTCAATTCATCCACGCATGAAGTATTAATCATGGCTCTTGTGACCTCCTACGTATTCTGTTTCTTTAGAGCAAGATCACACCTGCTTTGGCTCCTGAATATTCTGAATGAACTGCTTATTCATTTCTGCCTTACTTACTTACTTACTTACTTACTTACTCTTCTGCCTTACTTCCTACCTCTATCTGGCCTTTGTTGACTGCAGTAACTTGCTATTCCACAGGGATTAAATTCTAATATTGTACAAGACATTGAATTTGTATGTTCTTGTATAACATAGAAAGATTCTGCGTCCGAATTCCTGGTAGCTGTGATTATAGATAACACTCCTCTAACTCTGTTATGTTATGGTTGACCTTTATATAGTGAAGTTATCTAGGTGGGCCAGATCTGATACATGAGCCCTTAGAAGCAGAAGCAGAGAGCTTTTTATTGGCCTCTGGCAAGGAGGAAGTAAAAAAAATCAGAGGAATGTGAAGCATGATAAGGATTTGATATAGTGTTACTGGCGAAGATGGAGGGGGCCTCATGCAAGGAACATTGAGTGAATCTAGGAGTTATGAAAAGATCTCAACCAGGCAGAAGGGAAACAGAACCCTCAGTCCAACAACTATAAGGAATTGAATTCTGCCAAAAACCTGAATGAGCCTGGAAGTGGATTCCAGGTTAAGATCCTACAGCCTCTAAGTAAGATCCAAGATCTCAGCCTGACTAAATCTGGATTTTGGCCTTGTGATACCTGGAGCATAAAACCAGGCTAAGTGTACCCAGATATCTATGTACAGAACTGTAAGCTCATAAATGGGTATTGTTTTAAGGCTATTAAGTATGTTATGAATTCATATAGTTAGACTGAATACTTCATGAAGACAAAAGCCTTGAGTACCTTGTGATTTTAGTAAGTGAATGGAGCTGCTTAAGGTGGTTGGTTCCCATATATGTGAAGACAAATTACAGAAGATGTGATCAAATAACAGAAGATTGTACAAGTGGTGAGAAAGTCTTAGTCATGGAAAATGATTGGTTTCATGAGCAGTTAGACATATATCTAATCCAAGTGATGAAGTTTTAGAATATACGTGAGGGTCCGTGGATTGGAGTCCGGAGCTGACAACCAAGAAAAAATTCTTGAGGCATCTTTGGTGCAAAATGGTGATTTATTAAAGCATGGGACAGGATCCATGAGCAGAAAGAGCTGCTGCCCTGGGGTTGTGATGGGTGGCAGGTTATATACAACAGGGTTGGGGGAGGTAAGGAAAAAAGGAGGTTTCAATAGAACTTTCATATGCTAAAAAGGACCTACAAGATACTCTAGGTGAGGCCTTGCCATTTTCAGGTTAAACTTGTTTTTCCCCTCTAGCAAGGTATTTGACATAAGACGGGAGATTCCTGGAAGAATGTCACACATGTCCCACACAGGAGTGAGGGGTGGGGTGGAGGTTGCAGGGTGTCAGCTTCTGCCTGTCCTCAGCTTGCCTTCTGTTCTCTCATCACAAGGGCATTGCTCTTCTACCATCATGCCTTTTAAAAAATATTTTATTTATTTATTTGAAAGAGAGAGAGAGCATGAGCAGGGGGAAGGGTAGAGGGAGAGGGAAAAGCAGACTCCCTGCTGAGTGGGGAGCCCAATGTGAGGCTCAATCCCAGGACCCTGAGATCAGGATCTGAGCTGAAGTTAGACATTTAACCGACTGAGCCACCCAGGTGGCTCCTACTATCATATTTTTCTCCCTGATTTGAATTGTCCTCCAAATATGAATGGTCTGTCCTTTTCCTTTCCAGTTGTTTCCCCTATGGAGTTCCTGACCCAGTATACATGAGTAATGTTGACCCATTTTAGCTTTACTTTCCAGCTTGAAGTAACTATGACCCCAACAAATAATTCCAATAGCCTCCAAGGTTAAATCTAACACTTTTTATAACACTTTATTTTAATTCCATTTCATACTGTATTAGAACAGTCCAATCCTTCAAGAATATTATTTTAATGCAAACTCTCAGGAACTCCTGACATTTGTCATTTTATTTTATTAGTAAGTTAACTATTGTGATTAATTTACTCTAAACACATCAAAGCATTTCTTACTAGGAAATTGGAGGAAGTGGGAGTTAAAAGTAAAACCTTGAAATTAGACATGCCAAGGAAGTTTGAATGAGAGTAAATCAGCCAGTGCAAAATATGCCCGGCTACATCATAATTCTGATGATGTCATGATAAAAGAATAGAAAAAAGGCACTATGCATTTCCTTCTTTGAATTCTGAGTTTAATGGGCCCTTGCATTTCATTATTTCATTTCTGTATATTCATACTCTTATACTTGTGAGCTTTAAACTTATCTCCCACTAGGACAGTAGAATTTTTTTCCAACTTATTATTGGAAATTTACATTCTTATCTCCATCTACAAAGCTAAATATATTAGTGGATCATAACTTAGGATCTATTATAAGGTTATAGATAGTCACAATTAAGCATCCTTGGGAGTTCTTTCTGCATGCAGGGGTAGTTTACATTAATTGTGATTTGAGAAATAAATTATAATGGAAAGAAATTTCCTTCCATACCAATCATGTGGAGGCTGGTAGAGACTTTCATTTAACTATTGAGGAAAGTGAAACAAATACCTTACAGAGCTTACCCAAAACACACTGTGGTGTCTATGACTCAGATAAAGGCAATCTGATTTAGACATGTTCTGAGAGCTAAGGTCTGAAATGATAATTCTGCTATTCTATAAGTGGGCAGAGGGCAGGGCTAAAGGAATCCAAAACTCTTTGTGGCAATAAATGTCCTCTCTATCTAAACAAATTCTGCCTTGTTTGAATGTAAGCAAACAACAGCAAGAACAAAGAAAGCAACTTACAGAATATGGAAAAGAAACAACAACAGTATAACAAAAGAAAATGGGAGTAGCATCATCTGGAAAACTCAAGAAGAACATAAACCTTAAACAGATCTAATGAGAGATTAAAAGAACATTTTAGATGACTTGTATCCTTCACAACATGAAAAAAATTATGAAAATGGAACAGAAAGCCAAAGAAGAGAATGGACTTGGATTAAAAAAAATGTTGAAAATGAGACATATGAAATAAAAAGTACCAAAATGAAAATTAAAACACCAAATCAGAATTGAAACCATTATTTCAGTTAGGTGCCTAATTGTTTCTGCACAAAATTGAATTAATTATATGGAGGTTGAGTTGACAGTCTTTCACAGAATTTACAGTGCTACAGTGGAATCATTTCTCTGAACTAAATAACACTTTCAAGTACCTCTTTCGGTATATGGGGCAGGATTTCAGAGAAGTAGATTTGGAACACTGGCCATGGAGTAAAGAAGGAAGTCAGCAGGGGAGAGCTATAATCCCACCAATAGAACAGAAATACTTGAGAAGGCCACACTCGAAGACCCAGGCCCACTAGAAGATAGAGACTTAACAGATTATAGAAAGCTGCACTTCTGTCCCATCCACCACCACACAAACAAGCCTCTAATATAAAAACAGTGGTTTATACCTGAAAGACAAAGACTCAGAGGAATAGAACAAAGCCCATAGATGTGAAAAAACCAAGTTCATTAGAGGAATTTCAAACCTCTGATGTTTATAGCCATAATAGACATCAAACATAACCCAGCTCCTGGCCAGATTAAATCTTCACACACAAGGCTTATGTAAACTTAGTACATACTAAAGATAGAACATGTTCAATTTTCAACAAAACAATTAGAAAAAAATTCCCAAGAGAAGAAAAAATACTATCTAAAGAGACAAGTCATCAGAATCAGTTCTAGATATGACATAGATGTTGAAATTATCAGCAAAGAACTTAACATAATGATGATTAGTATGCAAAAGACTTTAATGGGAAAAAAAACATACAGCTTGTAAATCAAATGGGTATGGTCCACAGAGAGATGGAAATTATAAGAAAGAACAGAAATTCTAGATATTAAAACATGGTAACAGAAATGAAGAATGCACAGGGCATCTGGGTAGCTCAGTGGGTTAAAAACTCTACCTTTGGCTCAGGTCATGATCCCTGGGTCCTGGGATGGAGCCCTGCATCAGGCTCTCTGCTCAGCAGGGAGCCTGCTTCCCCCTCTTTGCCTGCCTCTCTGTCTGCTTAGCTTGCTTCCCCCCCTCTCTCTGCCTGCCTCTCTGCCTACTTGTGATCTCTGTCTGTCAAATAAATAAATAAAGTCTTTTAAAAAAATTCTAAAAAAAAAAAGAAGAAGAAAGAAATGAAGAATGCTAGGACACCTGGGTGGCTCAGTAAATTGAGTCTCCAACTCTTGATTTTGGCTCAGGTCATGATCTCATGTCATGCGATTAAATCCCACATCAGGCTCTGTGCTCAGTGCAGAGTCTGCTTCAGATTCTCCCTTCCTCTCCTTCCCCCTCACTCACTCTCTTTCAATTTCAAATAAATAAATAAAATCTTAAAAAAAAAAAGAAATGAAGAATGCATTTAATGGACTTAGGAGACTCAAGCTATTTAGACCATGTAGAAATTTCTCAAATTGAAATGCAAAGAAAAGGAGGGGGGGAAAAACCCCAGACAGAACATTTCAGAATAGTAGCACAATTTCAGTTATAAAATAAATTAGTCCCAATTGCATAGGGAAACTCTATTTTTAATTTCTTGAGGAATCTCCACACTGTTCTCCAAAGAGGCTGCACCAACTTGCATTCCCACCAACAGTGTAAGAGTGTTCCCCTTTCTCCACATTCCCTCCAACACATGTTGTTTCCTGTCTTGCTAATTTTGGCCATTCTAACTGGTGTAAGGGTATTTACCCCAAAGATACAGATGTAGTGAAAAGAAGGGCCATCTGTACAACAATGTTTATAGCAGCAATGGCCACGGTTGCCAAACTGTGGAAAGAACCAAGATGCCCTCCAACGGATGAATGGATAAGGAAGATGTGATCCATATGGAGTATTATGCCTCCATCAGAAAGGATGAATACCCAACTTTTGTAGCAACATGGACGGGACTGGAAGAGATGATGCTGAGTGAAATAAGTCAAGCAGAGAGAGTCAATTATTATATGGTTTCACTTATTTGTGGAGCATAACAAATAGCATGGAGGACAAGGGGAGTTAGGAGAAGGGAGTTGGGGGAAACTGGAAGAGGAGGTGAACAATGAGAGACTATGGACTCTGAAAAACAATCTGAATGGTTTGAAGAGGTGGCGGGGTGGGAGATTGGGGGAACCAGGTGGTGGGTATTAGAGAGGGCACAGATTGCATGGAGCACTGGGTGTGGTACAAAAACAATGAATACTGTTATGTTGAAAATAAATTTTAAAAAATGATGATAAAAAAAATAAAATAAATTAGTCCCAGGGGTAAAAACTACACCATAGTGAATATAGTTAATAATATTGTAATAACTTCGTAGAGTGACAGATGGTAACACTTACCATGGTGAGCATTTGTAATGTATATAACTATCAAATCATTATGTCTACATCAGAAGCTAACATAATATTTCATGTCAACTATATTTCCATAATAACTAATAATAAATTAATTAAGTCAATGAAAAATAATAGTGGGACAATATCAAAAGGTATAACATAAACATAATGGGAATATCAGGAGAAGTAGGAGAGAATGGGGAAGAATAAATATTTGAGATAATAAAAACTGAGAACTATACAAATCAATGACACACATAAAATCACAAATCCAGGAAGCTCAAAAAACAGTAAGCAAGATAAATGCAAAAGAAAAATCCACACTTTGGCTTATTATATTTATACTGTAGAGAGACAAAGAGAAAGTCTTGAGGAAAATGAAGGGAAAAAATATCTTCTCTATAGAGAACAAGGATAAGATTATGGCAGCCTTCTCATCAGAAAGCAAGAAAAGAGTGCAATGAAATCTTTAAAGTGTTGGCAGAAAAAGCAAAGCTAACCTGCCAACTTAGAAATCTATGCCCAGTGATATTATCCTTCAAAAGTAAAGAATATATAATGAGTTTCTCCAGCAGACAAATTCATTACAAGGAGACTTATCCTTCAAGGAATGTTAAAAGAAGTTCTTCAGGCAGAAGATAAATGTTATAACTTGGAAGCTTGATTCTATAAAAAAGAAGAGAAAGAATAAATGAAGGGAAAAAGAAAACATTTTATTTTTATTATTCTTTATTGATCTGAAGGATAATAGTTTGATGTGACATTGGTAAACAATGACTGAAGTAAGTCAAACAATACAAGAGCCTGAAGGGAAGAACTGGGAAAACTGTTTTATGGTAAGTGTACCATACAAGAAGCTGTGGAGTGTTCTTTGAAGGTGAACTTTGATTATTTAATAATGTATATTATAAGTCCTGGGACAGCCACCAAAAGAACTAAGCAAATGAGCATAGATGATACACCAAGAGAGGAAATTAAATGGAATCATGCAAAATATGAAACCAGCTCCAACTCTTAAAAAAGAAGGGCATCAGGAAATTTGTACTGACTCTCCCTCTTGTGTGTGTCTGTCTTCTGATGTTGCTCTAGCCCACTACCACTGTTGGGCTGATTATTTTTGTCTTTTATTTCTCTCTCTTTTTAGTGGGAGGACATAAAGCATAAAATGTGCTATTAATTTTGAGTTAATAAATGTCTATGAGAATCTTTCCAGTCATATATATTTTGTATCTAATAAGACACTTCAGTAAAACTTGAAGAGACTAATCATACTCATAGATCCTATTGAACCTCTACACTACCACCATCACCAAACAGAGAATGAAGAGGAAAGATGAAAAAAAGTATGAGAAGATAATGAATAAGGAGGACAAGAAGCAGAGAGTGGCTTGGGAATAAATAAGTGACATATTCCTGTATTCCTGAGAGAGACCTAACAATAACTGAAATAGAGGCAATGTTCAAAGATACACTGTAGTTCTTTGAATCTAATAAATAAAAAGATTTTAATGTTTCTGATATTTGTTTGCATCTTACAATCAATTTCCACAGAAATTTGCTAGTCAGAGAAAGGAATGTGTTCCAACATGATTATAATTGCATTCACAAATGCCACCTGAACTGTGCAAAATCCTGATTAAATTCCAGTTGGATTATCTTCACCAATAGACAGCATGTGGTCGAATTTATAATTAAATTTTGTCTTTAATTTTTAAAAGTCTTAAAAACTCTATCAGTGATACTGTGTTAAAATCAAAGTACAATATATTCCTGGAAAGTTTAGGACATAAATTAAAAATTATAGGTAATGCAAACTCTCTCATAGTATATCAGCTTCAAAGGTAGAAGAGATGACTTATATGATGACTTACTCATACCACACAAGAATTATTAGACAAGTTCATAACATTTATCTGTAAAAATGTCAAAGTTCCTCTTAATAGGTGGTGTTTTATTTCTAGGAATTAAGAAGAAATAAACAATAGAAGCAACAAGAAAACCAACTATGAGTTTTAGCAAATGGCAAATGCAAACAAGACTCTAATAGGTTTGTAATACCCAAAAAGTTTTCTGTCAGTTCTAAATATGATGAAGAGATAAAGATACGCATGAGTTTATTTTTTCTGTCTCAATGCTGTCTGTAGTTATGCACTATTAAAATACTTTAGTAGGTTGGTAGACTGCATGTCAAGAAGTCTTGGATTCAAAATCTGATTGAGTTACATCTGGCTGCTAACCATGGATGGGTCTCTGCTGCTCTTTTTAGCCATCCAGGATTCCACAGGCCGCAGAGTCCAGGAACTGTGTCCTTGAAATTCTCTAGGTTTTGACATCTTTCCTTTCATCAGCAATTCTTCTGTGTTGAGAGTATATCCCTCTGTATCATGGGCAAATCACACAGTTTGGTTTATTTCCCTGCTTTTTGAATCAGCTAAGGTTTTGGTGGAAAATCAAGAGAGAAAATTTTGGGCCCCATATATTGGTACTGCAAACTTGTTAGTTATTTTTCTCTCCTAATAGAGTTGATTTGATAGATTGCTTATACTCAGTGTAACCAAAATTTAAGATAAAAACTCAGAACCATGTATGACCCCTCAAAAATCGTTCTCTAAAAACATTAAGCTGTGTACTTTCAACAGAGATAATATTGTCCTCAAAGTGGTAACAATTTGGATTTGGGGAAAGGAAAAAAAAATCTTGCTTTTTTAATGTATAAGTACAGATATACATACAGTACATAAATAGATATACAGCATATCTATGGTATTAAAATTTAATTGGGGTGAGTTATGATTAAGGGATATATCTAAAAATGCTCCATAGAGGGTCAGTATTAAAGCAATGACATTTCTTCCTCCCCCTCCTCCCATATGCATTATTTTGTTTTTGCAAAGAGAAAAAAGGATGTAAAGTTTATTTAGTTTATCTATAATGCAGTCTGTGCCTACATGTGGATACACCCAGATATCTGAAAAGGTAAAAAATAAAAATTGACCAATCATCTTGGTATTTGACTTTGAAAGTTTCAAATGTTATTACAATATTGAAATTTGAAGACAAGCCACAGACTGGGAGAAAACATTTGCAGAAAACATAGATGATGATGGACTGTTATTCAAAATATACAAAGAACTGTTAAATTTCAACAATAAGAAATGAACAACTTAAGTTAAAAATGCGCAAAAACCTGAACAGGCACCTCATGAAAGATATATAGATGAAAAGTCATATTTTTACCACATGATTCAGCACTTGGATTACTTGGTATTTACCCAAATGAGTTGAAACTTATGTTCACAAAAAAACTCAACATGAATGTTTATAATTGCCTTAATTGTTTAATAATTGCTTTGTTCATAATTGGCAACACTTGGAAGCAACCAAGATGTCATTCAGTAGATGAAGTATAATATGTGGTACCTTCAGACAATAGAACATAATTTCACACTAAAACATTATTCATAACAGTTAAGATATGGATACATCCTAAGTGTCCATCGATAGATGAATGGATGAAAAAAATGTGAATGGAATATTATTCAGCTATAAAAAAGAATGAACTATTGTTAATTGCAACAACAGGGATGGACACTGAAGGCATTATGCTAAGTGAAATAAGTGAGAGAAAGACAAACCCCATATGATCTCGCTTATATGCAGAATCTAAAAATAAAAAAATAAAAAATAACCAAATTTATAGATGCAGAGAACAGATTGATGGTTGCCAGAGGTGGAGGAGGGGGTTGGGAGAAATGGGTGAATTGTTTTTTCTTATTTGTTTGTTTGCTTATTTTAGTTTAAGTAAATAGATTTTTTTAATTTCTTATTTTTTTAAAGTTAATTTATAAAAAAATTTTTAATTTACATATAATGTATTATTAGCCCCAGGGGTTCAAGTCTGTGAATCACCAGGTTTACACACTTGACAGCACTCATCATGGCACATACCTTCCCCAATGTCAATAACCCAACCACCCTCTCCCTACCACCCTCCCCCCTCAGTTTATTTTATGAGATTAAGAGTCTCTGATGGTTTGTCTCCCTCCTGATCCCATCTTGTTTCATTTATTCTTTTCCTGCCCCCCAAACCCTCCATATTGCCTCTCAAATTCCTCATATCAGGGAGATCATATGATAATTGTCTTTCTCTGATTGACTTATTTCACTAAGCATAATACCCTCTAGTTCCATCCACATCATTGCAAAAGGCAAGATTTCATTTGTTTTGTTGGCTGCATTGTATTCTGTTGTATATATATACACCACATCTTCTTTATCCATTCATCTGTTGATGGACATCTAGGTTCTTTCCATAGTTTGGCTATTGTGGACATTGCTGCTATAAACATTCGGGTGCACATGCCCCTTTGGATCACTACATTTGTATCTTTAGAGTAAATACCCAGTTGCGATTGCTGGGTCATAAGGTAGCTCTATTTTCAACTTTCTGAGGAACATCCATGCTGTTTTCCAGAGGGGTTGCACTAGCTTGCATTCCACCAACAGTGTAGGAGGGTTCCCCTTTCTCCGCATCCTGGCCAGCATCTGTCATTTCCTGACTTGTTAATTTTACCCATTCTGACTTGTGTGAGGTGGTATCTAATGGTTTTGATTTGTATTTCACTGATGGCAAGTGATGTGGAGCACTTTTTCATGTGTCTGTTGGCCATTTGGATGTCTTCTTTGCAAAAATGTTTGTTCATGTCCTCTGCCCATTTCTTAATTGGATTATTATTCTTTGGGTGTTGAGTTTGAGAAGTTCTTTATAGTTTTGGATACTAGCCCTTTATCTGATATGTCATTTTGCAACTATCTTCTCCCATTATGTCAGTTGTCTTTTGTTTTATGACTGTTTCCTTTGCTCTGCAAAAGCTTTGGGATCTTGATGAAGTCCTAATAGTTCATTTTTGCCCTTGCTTCCCTTGCCCTTGGCAATATTCCTAGGAAGAAGTTGCTGCAGCTGAGGTCAAAGAGGTTGCTGCCCGTGTTCTCCTCAAGGATTTTGATGGATTCCTTTCTCACATTGAGGTCCTTCATCCATTTTGAGTCTGTTTTCATGTGTGGTGTAAGGAAATGGTCCAGTTACATTTTTCTGCATGTGGCTGTCCAATTTTCCCAATGCCATTTGTTGAAGAGACTGTCTTTATTCCATTGGACATTCTTTCCTGCTTTGTTGGAGATTAGTTGACCATAGAGTTGAGGGTCTATTTCTGGGATCTCTATTCTGTTCCATTGATCTATGTGTCTGTTTTTGTGTCAGTACCATATTGTCTTGATGATGACAGCTTTGTAATAGAGCTTGAAGTCTAGAATTGTGATGCCACCAATGTTGGGTTTCTTTTTCAACATTCCTCTGGCTGTTTGAGGTCTTTTCTGGTTCCATATAAATTTTAGGATTATTTATTCCATTTCTTTGAAAAAAAAATGGGTGGGATTTTGATAGGGATTGCATCAAATGTGTAGATTGATTTAGGTAGCATAGACATTTTCACAATATTTGTTCTTCGAATCCATGAGCAAGAAACCTTTTTCCATTTCTTTGTGTCTTCCTCAATTTCTTTCATGAGTACTTTATAGTTTTCTGAGTACAAATTCTTTGCCTCTTTGGTTAGGTTTATTCCCAGGTATCTTATGGTTCTGGGTGCAATTGTAAATGGGATTGACTTCTTAATTTCTCTTTCTTCTGTCTTGTTGTTGGTGTAGAGAAATGCAACTGATTTCTGTGCATTGGTTTTATATCCTGACACTTTACTGAATTCCTATACAAGTTCTAGCAGATTTGGGGTGGAGTCTTTTGGGTTTTCCACATGTAGTATCATATGATCTGCAAAAAGTGAGAATTTGACTTCTTCTTTGCCAGTTTGGATGCCTTTAATTTCTTTATGTTGTCTGATTGCTGAGGCTAGGACTTCTAGTACTATTTTGAATAGCATTGGTGATAATGGACATCCCTGCCATGTTCCTGACCTTAGTGGAAAAGTTCTCAGTTTTTCCTCCATTGAGAATTATATTTGCAGTGGGTTTTTCATAGATGGTTTGATGATTTTGTGGTATGTACCCTCTATCCCTACATTTTGAGGAGTTTTGATCAGGAAGGGATGTTGTACTTTGTCAAATGCTTTTTTAGCATCTATTGAGAGTATCATATGGTTCTTGTTCTTTCTTTTATTAATGTCTTGTATCACATTGATTGATTTGTGGATGTTGAACCAAACTTGCAGCCCTGGAATAAATCACATGTGGTGGTGAATAATCCTTTAAATGTACTGTTAGATCTTATTGGCTAGTATTTTGGTGAGAATTTTCGCATCTGTGTTCATCAAGGATATTGGTCTGTAATTCTCTTTTTTGATGGGATCCTTGTCTGGTTTGGGGATCAAGGTAATGCTGGCCTCATAAAATGAGTTTGGAAGTTTTCCTTCCATTTCTATTTTTTTGGAACAGTTTCAGGAGAATAGGAATTAGTTCTTCTTTAAATGTTTTGTAGAATTCCCCTGGGAAGCCATCTGACCCTGGGCTCTTGTTTCTTGGGAGATTTTTGATGACTGTTTCAATCTCCTTATTGGTTAAAGGTCTGTTCAGGTTTCCTATTTCTTCCTGGTTCAGTTGTGGTCATTTAGATGTCTCTAGGAATGCATCCATTTCTTCCAGATTGTCAAATTCACTGGCGTATATTTGGTCATAATATGTTCTTATAATTGTTTGTATTTCTTTGGTGTTGGTTGTGATCTCTCCTTTTTCATTCATAATTTTATTTATTTGGGTCCTTTCTCTTTTCTTTTTGGTAAGTCAAGTCAGGTGTTTATCAATCTTATTAATTCTTTCAAAGAATCAGCTCCTAGTTTCATTGATTTGTT
Organism: Lutra lutra; assembly: GCF_902655055.1. Classification (NCBI taxonomy): domain Eukaryota; kingdom Metazoa; phylum Chordata; class Mammalia; order Carnivora; family Mustelidae; genus Lutra; species Lutra lutra. The sequence continues at coordinate 52,381,178 of NC_062289.1, read as the reverse complement.
GTATTGGTTTTTGTTTGTTTGTTTGTTTCTATTTCATTTGTTTCTGCTCTGATCTTTATGATTTCTCTTCTCCTGCTGTGTTTAGGCTTTCTGTGTTGTTCTTTCTCCAGCTCCTTTAGGTGTAGGATTAGACTGTGTATTTGAGACCTTTGTTGTTTCTTGAGAAAGGCTTGTGCTGCTATGTATTTTCCTCTCAGGACTGCCTTTGCTGTGTCCCACAGATTTTGAACCATTGTGTGTTCATTATCATTTATTTCCATGAATTCTTTGAATTCTTCTTTAATTTCCTGGTTGACCCATTCATTCTTTAGAAGGATGCTGTTTAGTCTCCATGTGTTTGGGTTCTTTTCACATTTCCTCTTGTGATTGAGGTCTAGCTTCACAGCATTGTGGTCTGAAAATATGCAGGGAATGATCCCAATCTTTTGATACCGGTTGAGACTTGATTTATGACCCAGGATGTGATCTATTCTAGCGAATGTCCCATGTGCACTCAAGAAGAATGTGTATTCTGTTGCTTTGGGATGGAATGTTCTGAATATATCTGTGATGTCCCTTTGGTCCAGTGCATCATGTAAGGCCTTTATTTCCTTGTTGATATTTTGCTTGGATGATCTGTCCATTTCAGTGAGGGGAGTGTTTAAGTCCCCTCCTATTATTGTATTATTGTCAATGCGTTTCTTTGATTTTGTTATTAATTTGTTTATATAATTGGCTGCTCCCACATTAGGGGCATTGATATTTAAAATTGTTAGGCTTTTTTGTTGGACAGACCCTCTGAGCATGACATAATGTCCTTCCTCATCTCTTATCATAGTCTTTGGCTTAAAATCTAATTGATCTGATATAAGGATTGCCACCCCAGCTTTCTTTTGATGACCATTAGCATGGTAAATTGTTTTCCACCCCCTTACTTTAAATCTGGAGATGACTTTGGGTCTAAAATGAGTTTCTTGTAGACAGCTTTTTGATGGGTTTTGTTTTTTTATCCATTCTGTTACCCTGTGTCTTTTGATTGGGGCATTTAGCCCATTTACATTCAGGATAACTATTGAGAGATATGAATTTAGTTCCATTGTATTGCCTGTAAGGTTACTATTACTGTATATTGTCTCTGTTTCTTTCTGGTCTACTACTTTTAGGCTCTCTCTTTGCTTAGAGGACCCCTTTCAATATTTCCTGTAGAGCTGCTTTGGTGTTTTCAAATTATTTCAGTTTTTGTTTGTCCTGGAAGCTTTTTATCTCTTCTTCTATTTTCAATGATAGCCTAGCTGGTTATAATATTCTTGGCTGCATGTTTTTCTCGTTTAGTGCTCTGAATATATTATGCCAGTTCTTTTGTGCCTGCCAGGTCTCTGTGGATAAGTCACCTGCCAATCTAATATTTTTATCATTGTATGTTACAGACTTCTTGTCCCAGGCTGCTTTCAGAATTTTCTCTTTGTCGCTAAGACTTGTAAATTTTACTATTAGATGACGGGGTGTGGACCTATTCTTATTGATTTTGAAGGGGGTGCTTTGTGCCTCCTGGATTTTGATGCTTATTCCCTTTGCCATATTAGGGAAATTCTCTCCAATAATTCTCTCCAATATACCTTCTGCGCCCCTCTCTCTTTTTCTTCTTCTGGAATCCCAATTATTCTAATGTTGTTTCATCTTATGGTGTCACTTATCTCTCGAATTCTCCTCTCGTGGTCCGGTAGCTGTTTGTCCCTCTTTTGCTCAGCTTCTTTATTCTCTGTCATTTGGTCTTCTATATCACCAATTCTTTCTTCTGCCTCTTTATCCTAGCAGTGAGAGCCTCCATTTTTTATTGCACCTCATTAATAGCTTTTTTGATTTCAACTTGGTTAGATTTTAGTTCTTTTATTTCTCCAGAAAGGGCTTTTATCTCTCCCGAGAGGGTTGCTTTAATATCTTCCATGCCTTTTTCAAGCCCGGCTAGAACCTTGAGAATCATCATTCTGAACTCTATATCTGACATATTACCAATGTCTGTATTGATTAGGTCCCTAGCCTTCGATACTGCCTCTTGTTCTTTTTTTGTGTGTTGAGTTTTTTGCCTTATCATTTTATCCAGATAAGAGTATATGAAGGAGCAAATAAAATACTGAAAGGGTGGCAAAGACCCCAGGAAAATGCACTTTAACCAAATCAGAAGAGACCCTAAATCGTGGGAGGGAGAAAGGGGATAAAATGAAGTTCAGAGTGGCGCCTGGGTGGCTCAGTGGGTTAAGCCGCTGCCTTCGGCTCAGGTCATGATCCCAGGTCCTGGGTTCGAGCCCCGCATCGGGCTTTCTGCTCAGCGGGGAGCCTGCTTCCTCCTCTCTCTCTGCCTGCCTCTCTGCCTACTTGTGATTTCTCTCTGTCAAATAAATAAATAAAAAATCTTTAAAAAATGAAGTTCAGAAAAAAAAAATTAAGAAAACAAGAAAAAATATATAAAAGAAAATATATATATATATTAGATAAACTAGTTAAAAAACATTAAAAAAGAAAAGGGTAAATGTTAAAAAAAATTAGCAGAAGAAAAAAAATAAAACTAAAAAAAAAATTAAATTAACTGCAAGACTAAAGAATCATGGGGAGAAAGCCATGAGTTCCTTGCTTTGCTTTCTCCTCCACTGGAATTCTGCTGCTCTCTTTGGTAGATGAACTTTGTCTTGGCTGGATTTCTTGTTGATCTTCTTGTGGAGGGGCCTGTTGTAGTGATTCTCAAGTGTCTTTGCCCGAGGCGGAGTTCCACCGCCCTTACCAGGGGCTGGGCTAAGTAATCTGCTCGGGTTTACTTTCGGGAGCTTTTGTCCCCTGAACGCTTTCCGTAGAGTTCCGGAGGACGGGAATGAAAATGGCAGCCTCCCAGTCTCCAGCCTAGAGGAGCCGAGAGCTTGGGGCCCAACTCCCCAGTGTGGCCCCAGAGAAAAGAGCCCAATCACTCCCATCTCCCTGGCCTCTGGCCATGCTCTGAGCTCACCCAGCCTGCGACTGGTTCAAGGAAACCCTGAGCTGAGCGCTCACTCCTCGGCTCTGTTTCTGTAGCTGGCTTCCCCACTCTAACACCTGTGAGCTCTGTGACACTCAGACACCCCCAATCCTTCTGTGACCCTACAGGACTAGGGCCATGCTGGCCCCACGTGGGCTTCACCCCAGTTTAGCCTCTGGAGCGATGTCCCTCAGAGGAACAGATTTTTTTTTTTAATTTATTTTCAGCATAACAGTATTCATTGTTTTTGCACCACACCCAGTGGAACAGACTTTTAAAAGTCCTGATTTAGTTCTCTGTTGCTCCGCCGCTTGCCGGGAGCTGGCCCCTCCCCCTGCAGTCTATCTTCCCGTCACTTTGGATTCACTTCTCCGCCAGTCCTACCTTTCAGAAAGTGGTCGATTTTCTGTTTCTAGAATTGCTGTTCTTCTTGTCTTTGATCTCCTGTTGGATTTGTAGGTGTTTGCAATGGTTTGATAAGCTATCTAGCTGATCTCCTGCTACCTGATGTCATCTCAGCCTGCTACTTCTCTTCCATCTTGACTCCTCCCTGGTTTATTATTTTTATGTAGTAAAATTGTCAAGTATGTATTCAAATGATACTCACCATGGTCAATGGTTGTGGCCCTGGGATTGTGTAATGGTATTTAGGGGATTTTTCTTTTAAATATGGTATTTTGTTTCTATATTAAAAAACAGAAATATGACAAAATATTAAAATTTGACACTTAGTGGGTGAGTATACGTGTTCATTATTTCCTAAACTTTACTGTAGCATGAAATACAATCTAATATTGATGACATTTAAAATAAATTCTTTTTTTAAAAGATTTTATTTATTTATTTGACAGAGAGAGAGATCACAAGTAGGCAGAGAGGTGGGCAGTGGGGGGGAGCAGGCTCCCCACTGAGCAGAGAGCCTGATGTGGGGCTCAATCCCAGGACCCTGAGATCATGACCTGAGCTGAAGGCAGAGGCTTAATCCACTGAGCCACCCAGGCTCCCCTAAAATAAATTCTTGATTATATTTTTGTACTTTTTAACTTCTCAGAACATTCATTATCTTTCTTAGTCCCCAAGTTATCAACTTTCTGAGTTTCCCTGAATCATCTAATGTTGATAGATTTTGTGATATCTGCATTTATGATCTTATTTTTATCCTTTTATAGATGTCATAGTAGCATTTATATATAATTATAATATACAGTATGTTGTAATATATACTATGGAAATATAGTACTTACATATGGCAATATACTGTATACATATAACAATATAAATATACTGTAATAATATTGTAAACTTCTATTTATGGAAGATAAAAATTTCCTGTTTTTCCCAGCAATTTAAAAAGCTTTTTAGTTGTAGGGATAAAAACACATGCAGAAAATGTACTGGTATTATGTAAAGAACAATATCTTCAACAGAGTTGAGTGTAACACCTTAGAAGCTCCCTGCATGGCCCTTTACAATTAAAAATCCCTTTTTAATTACAAGGAGAACTGTTATCCTGACTTTTATATTAATAATCTCTTTATATTTATTTATCTTTTATAGCATTTAATTATGCAGCAGTAAAGACCAGTTTTACCTGCTTTTGAACTTTATATAAGTAGAACCACACATTTTTTTGTTCTGATCGTGCCTATTTTTATTGTAAGAGTCATTCATGTTGGGTTACATAGTTGTTGTTCATGCACTTATGTTCAGGAATATAACATTACATGAATATATCAAAATTTATTTAAAGTCTGTTGATAGTGTTTAGATTTTATGTAGCCCAATATCCTTACAAATGCTTGGCATATCAGACTTTTACAATTTGTCATTTTTGTGACTATTTTGAGGTAACTTACTTATGTGTTTATTTTTGAGGTTTAATTTACATTGATGTGCCCTGATGAACTTTTACATGTGGACAAGCCTTTGTCCAGATCAACAAATAAATTATTTCCAGCATCCCTGTAAGATCCTCACAGTTACCCCAAATGTAACCACTAGTTATGATAGAAAGTTTTACTGTGTTTGACCTTCATATTCACATAAATTAACTATACAATTTGTATTTTTTGCAACGGCCTTTTTTTTGTTTAACATTTTGTCTGATATTTACATGTTTTTGGATGAAGCAGGTGTTCATTCTCTTAATTTTTGAATCCACAACTTATCCACTTTACTATTGATTGACATCTGAGTTAGTTCTAGTTTTTATCTCATACGAATAAATCTCTTTACACATTTTGGTGCACATCTTTTGGTGAATACAACTAAACATTTATTTGCATATACACCTAGCGGTGGAAAGGTTAGGTCATAAGCTACACATTTGTTTAGTAGCAAACAGTGACAATTTTCCAAAAAGGCTGTACTAATTCATACCTCCACCAGCAATTTATGAATTCCACCTGCTGTACATGGTTAGACAGTCTTGGTATTGTCAGTCTTTATAATTCTAGTTACTCTGGTGGGAATATAGTGATATCTCATTATATTCTTGATTTTTTAAAATTTTTATTTATTTATTTGAGAGAGAGAGAGAGATCACAAGTAGACAGAGAGGCAGGCAGAGAGAAGGGAGAAGCAGGCCCCCAGCTGAGCATAGAGCCTGATGTGGGGCTTGATCCCAGGACCCTGAGATCATGACCTGAGCTGAAGGCAGAGGCTTTAACCCACTGAGCCACCTTGGCGCCCCTCATTATATTCTTAATTTGCATTTTCCTCTTCATATGTTCATTGGCCATTCATATATCCTCCTGGTTCCTCTTCAAGTGTCTTTTCAAGTCTTTGTCCTCTTAAAAAAATCTAGTTAACAGTCAATTTTTTATATCCTTATAGGAATATTTTGTATATTTGGGAATATAAATCCTTTGTTAAAGATGTATGATGCAGGGGCACCTGGGTGGCTCAGCCATGAAGCCTCCACCTTTGGCTTAGGTCATGATCCCAGGGTCCTGGGTTCAAGGCTTGCATCAGGCTCCCTGCTCAGTAGGAAGCCTGCTTCTCCCTCTCACACTCCCCTTGCTTGTGTTGTCGCTCTCTGTTAAATAAATAAATAAAATCTTATTTTAAAAAAGATGTATGATGCAATTATAGTCTGTGGCTTGTGGTTTTACTCCCCTATCTTTTGATAAATTAATGTTCTTAATCCTTATAGAGGCCAATTTATTAAACTTTTCCTTTAGTGCTTTTTATGCCTTTACAAAAATATTTGCCTACCACAAGATCATGAAAGCATTTTCCTATGTTTTTTACCTAAAGTTTTATGGTTTTAATATTCACATTTAGATCTGGAATTATTATTGTGCATGTTGGAAGGGTCAAGATTCATTTATTTCCTTATACTGGACCTGGCACCATTTATTGAAAATCTATCCATTCTCCACTAAATTGAAGTGTCACATTTGTCATAAATCACTGTTACAAATTTAATTGCTATAGCTTTTAGTAAATTTTGAATCCTGCTGTGTAAGTATTGTAGCATTTTCTTCCTCTTCTTCAAGATTGCAAAACCTATTCTTGGCCCTTTACATTTCCATTTAACTTTGTATATCAGCTTGTCAATTTCCACAAAAACTTTTTTGAGATTTAATTTGCAATTTCCTCAAACTAGAGATGAATTCAGAGACAACTGACATCTTTACAATATTGTATTTTTCAGCGTGCAAGTATAGCATTATTTTTCTAGGTCTTATTAAATTCCTCAATAATATTTTATAGTTTTATAGACATATAAAATATAGATATATTTTTCATTAGATTTATTACTAAGTATTTGATACTTTTAGTGCTAAATAAATAATTTTATTTTCTAATTAGTAGTGCTGGTATAAAAACATAAAATTAATAATTTTGCTAACATATATCTAGAGAACTTGCTAGATTATTCTTTTTAATAATTGACTTCAGATTTGTTGAGATACCCTATATGTCCAATCATTACATCTGTAAATAATGATTATTTTATAACTTCCTCTTAAAACCTTGTACAGTTTTTGTTGTTGTTGTGATCGCTAGGAGCTCCTGTCTCATATTCAATGAAATTGATATTGGTGGGCAAACCTTTCTCTTTCTAGATCTCAAGTTTAAACTTTTTAATATTTTAAGTATGATGTTTGCTACAGGCATTTTATAGATACTCTTCATCTATAGTATCTACCAATAAACCATGGCTTAGTTAGGATTTTTTTTTTATCATGCATACATATTGAAATTATTATATATAGATTTTTCTTCCTCTATGGAGATATTCATTTTTTTCTCCTTTTTTTTTTTCATTAATGTGGAAATTTGCATTGATTGATTTTGAATGGTAAATCTACTTTGTTTTCTTGGAATAAACCCAACTTTATCATGATACAGTTTCCTTTTTGAATATCATGGACTGGATTTGATTAATAATAATATGTTTAGAATTGTTGCATTTATGTTTATGAGAAAAATTAGTCTATAATTTGCTTTTCTGATGATATGTTTGTCATATTTTGCTAGTAAGGTTATAACTATTTATAAAATAAGTGTAATTTCTTTTACATAAGTTTATGAGAATTCACTAGTGAAGTTATATGGGTCTAGAGATTCGTTATGAGACTATCTTTAATTATAGCTTTATTTTCTTTAATAGATATTTCATTGTCTTGTAATGAAACTTTAGATCATTGATATTAGTCTCTCTTTTTTTCCTTTCTATATGTATTCATAAATTATATATGATATTTATAAGTCTTTCAAGCACAACGTTCCTGCTTCCCACAGATTTTGGTGTAGGTGTCCCATTAGTATTTAGTTTAAAATATTTTCCAATTCTTAATGTTAATTTCTTTTATTCATGGGATATTTACAAGTACAATTGTTAAAGAACTTACATGATTTTAAACTTTTGGGTATTTTGAGATTTATGATCCAGTAGATGGCCAAGTCTAGTTAGATAGTCCATGAACAGTTGAAAATACTTTAAGGTAACTAAAAATCAGATTCACAAGACTCAAATAAGCCCCCACCTGCTTTCCAGGGAAATAGTACTAGATAATTATTTAAGATGAAATGTTCATACAAGAAGGAAAAGAGATTTGTTAACCTATTTTTTTATAGAAGACCATTGTAAGTCTTTAGAACACTTCACCTCTACCACCCCACATTTTTGTGAATGTTTTCTTGCTTTTTAATTCTCCCCTCCACCTCCTTTTACATACCCACAAACATTTATACAATATTTTTTATATAGTTTTAAATTTCTAGAGAAGTACAAGGACTTCTCATATATACCCTTACACAAATTCACAAATTTTTTTCCATTTTGCTTTTATCATTTTTTCTCTCTATATATTGCAAGGATCAATCTACCTATGGTCCCTCTATGGTGAAGTTCTCCAGTGTTCCTAATGGAGACCTGTGGTGTTCCCTAAACCATCTCTGTCAGGGTCCTGAGCCAACTCATCTATCTTTACAGAGTTCTGAGGTTGCTGAAAGTTCTCCTTTCTGACATTTGTTGCTTGGCTTCTTGGCTGCTTGCTCTGAGCAGTTTAATAAGAACATGCCTTTACTGGAAAATGAGTTCCAAGAGTAATTCTGACTTCACAGTGTCTCCCCCTTATAAGGGATTTTAGCCCTTCATGTCTTATTTGATATGGGAACCCCAACTCTATCCGAATATCTGATGGTTTCTCTAGCTTTAGCAGCCACCCTCAATCCAGTCTCTCTCCTCTTGCTTCTCATTATGGATTGGCCAATGACCCAAATAGAAAAGCTGATTTATGAACTAGAGCTCAGAAAATTTCTTTCTCTTCAGTCTGACTGCTCAGATCTGGCTGCCTTGATATCTTCTGATGCCACCAAACATATACTTGTATTTTATATTGCTTTAATTTTTTTTCCAGTGGCAGCATGAGCCTGGTACATAGCTGAGTTCAAATGCCTTACCTTCATATTTCTAACAAACATGCTTAAGGCTTTTTATTTTTATTATTTTAAGGCTTTTTTTCAAATCGTATATGTAGTCTACTCTCTTTCTACTACACGAAGTGAAGATTTATTGTTTAAAGCTTTCCCTTACAAAAATGTATACACATCCCTATTCCCAATACTTTACTAATATGTATATATATTTAAATAATATTTAATAAATATTTAGAGTTTATTATAAGTATAAAATATTTTCTCTTGATTCATGCAATATATAATGATTCCACTTCTTTTTATATACTACTGTATGTTTTTTCTAGACTTAATAATTGCATCTACTTATTTTTATGTCTTTTGATCATTAATTATTTCAGTTCCCTATGGGTGCTGTAACAAATGACCACAAACTTGGTGTCTTAAAATAGTACAGATTTATTCTCTTACAGTTTGTGAGGCCAGATGTATAAAATCAGTTTCACTGAGGTAAAATCAAGATTTTAGTAGGACTGATTCTCTCTGGATGATCTAGGGGGCAATGATTTCTTTGCCTTTTCTAACTTGTGGATTATATCTACATTTCTTGTCTCATGACTCTTTCCATCATTCTAACTTCTTGCTTCTGTTGTCGTATCTCCTACTTTCTAATCTGACCATCTCTATTTCCTCTTTTAAGAACCTATGCGGAATACTTGGGTGGCTCAGTTGGTTAAGTATCTGACTCTTGATTTCAGCTTAGGTCATGATCTCAGAGTTGCGAGATGAAACCCAGCAAAGGGCTCTGTACTGCACATGGAGCCCACTTAAGATACTCTCTCTCTCCCTCTGCCCTTCCCCAACTCTCTCAAAAACAAAACAACAACAACAACAACAACAACAACAAAAACCTTTTGTGATTATATTTAGGGCCTATCCTAACAAACCAGGATGATCTCACCATCTCAAGATCATTGATTTATTCATATCTATATGTCTCTTTGGCCCTAAAAAGTAACAAGATATTCACAAATCCCAGGAATTAGAAGTAGGTATCTTCTGAGGGTCGATTATTTAGCCTAGCACACTAATTCAACTTCAAACTGTCTCATTAAAATAGGCCTGTCCTTTTAATAATGTCAGTCATATCAGGAAGGTTTTTGATTTCATTTTATTCTTGCATACTTCTTGCAGTCCCCTGTTTACGTGCTTCATTCTCTATTCTGGGTATGCTATTGCTGGCCTGGTCTCTCTTTTCCATCATTTTGGAAACACCATTTACTTTTCTCTCCTTTTCCCTGGATCTCATGCCTTCTCTTTCTTGATTAGTTTCCTTATTTTGGTTAAACAAGTTTTTTAGCAACTACCTGAGAAAGAGTCCATAAAAAGTAAATTTTTTGTGCCTATACATATCTGAAAATGTCAGATATATCGTTCTTTCTTCCAACTTGATTGACAATGTTGTGGAGACTTCTGCTCTCCGTGTCTACTTCTCCTTTGTTACCTAAGATGACAATAGGGTGACAAATCCCAGACCCTTTGCAATTAGGTAGGGTCTTGCTATCAGTTTTGGAGGTGATATGTCATTTCTGATCCAAAGGATTTGAGAGCCAGTGCAATCTGTTGACTGTCTTTAGTCATTTGCCGCAGCTACACTGGATGCCATAGATTGAGATGTTGGAGCCTCATATGAAACAACTCATCCTTGTGTCATTGAGTCACTGTTTCTAAGAAAGCTGTCTGGGAGAGTTGCCCAACTTGAAGAGGTCTTTGTATGAGTAATAAAAAAATTTAGGTATTTGACTTTTGAGATATGGGGATTATTTGTTACCACCAAATAACCCAGCCTCTTCTCACATAGGTGAGCATGAAATTTGAGATTTCAAGTAGATTTTCCTGGTCATTTAAAAAAAGTATTTCTCTGTTTTCTTTCAGCTTCCAATGTTCTGATAAGGAGTTTAAGAGTATTAAGATTTCTGATTCCTTTATAGAATTTGCTTTCGTCTCATCAAAATAGTTTAGAGTCTTCTTTTAATCCGCAGTTTTCAGAAATGCCATGAGAATATCCCTTGTTGTGAGTTTTTTCCTTCAGGGTGTGGGCACTCTATAGTCTTTTCATCCTAGAAAATAATTTCTTTTCAGTCGTAACAAATTTTACTATACTTGAAAAATATTTCCGTTTCATCTTCTTTGTTCTATCTCTCTGGAACTTCATGTAGCTGGATATTATATCTCCTAGATTAATCCTTTAATATTCTTATCTGTGTTGTTCAATTTCCCATATCTTAATATTTTGTTCTGGAATATTTTTTTCAACCTGATGTTCTAAATATTTCATTAACTTTTTTAAAATTATTTTTTATATTTTAATTTCCAAGAGCATTGTTCTTGCTTTATGTCTGTTTCTTTTTTGGATAGCATTCTCTTTTTATTCTATGGATGCAATATTTTATCTTCTTGAGGGTGTTATATAGTTTTATAATACTCTCATCTATTCTCCTTTATAATTTCAATACTCTAATTCATTTTTTGTTATTTGTTCATGTTTTGTTTTTGAGAAGTTATTCACCTTTGCATTAAAGCCCTTCAGCAAATATTAACTGTCCATTTGTATTTATGAGTAAGGTGCTGAAGCTGATAATTTACTTGTTTAGGTAGGAATTAATGAGTGGCTGGCTTCAGTTATAAGTGGTGAAATGAGACTGGATATGTGGTTTAACCAAAAATAAACTCTATAAATATATTCCTGCTTTGGTGCTATAAGCTGTTTATTGGCTTTTTGAAACTGAAGTGTGAGAATATTGTGAAGCTATTAGAATTACTTTTATCTTTTTTTTAAAGTAAGCTTTTGTCAAGTGTTGCCAAGTCCAAATCCCTCTGATTCAACTTGTCAGAGAGTAAACATCTAGGTTTTTTGGGGGAATGAAGAAGGAGTAATTATCTGTTGCCCCCATTGTAGGAAAGATAATCCGGGGTTCTATTTATTTAAATTGTTTTTGAACAATCCTCTTATTTTTAATTCTATTTGAATGCTTCAAAGATAGTTGATATCTCCAATTTCTGAGCATGTTTGGAGTTCTGTTTTGAGAATAAGTATGTTTCTTGGCCTCTTCACCTTCGTACGAGTATTCATCCCCTCCCTTCCCCAAATCTATACTCTTGGCTTCCAACTTTCCAAGCTTAGCTAAGACAGCTACTGCTACTTTCAATTTATTTTCTGGCTTCTGTAATTTTGTTGATCTCACTCTTTGGCTCTAGTGTCTTTTTCCATTAGCTTGTGGATATTCAGATTGGTATGCTTCAAGTGAAGTCACCTGACTCCAGTTAGTCACTGTACCTTTTGTGAATTTGACATGGTATCCTCTATATTTCACTATTCTTTATTTCTTATTCTCAGTGAAATCTTATTTTTAAATGTTAGGCAATAAAATCTTACCTTCCCTTTTCCATAAGATATATTTACCAAGGAAGAAGTTATAGATTTCCAGGACTCTGATAAAACCCTGTGATTTCCCACAAGATGACTTTGTAGTGAGTAAGTAGATTAATATACAATGATGGGCAGGTGTCAGGAGTGTTCTAATATATTCATGGACATAATGTGATGTCTGTTGCTTACCATATTACTCTGAAAAATAGGTGTGTTCTATTTGTAGTGATTTTTGTGTTTGTTTTTTTGTAAATCCTCCACCTCCCTACTCACTCCTCCCCTATATACACAGACTACATCCGTAAAGGCTAATGCATCTGTATAATTGAGATCTGATTGCCCTGAGATAGATTAGAGGGCATCTAGGAATGAGGGCAAGAATGTGTTGAAGGTTTATCTGTCATGCTCTGGTCTAAATAGATTCTGCCATCTCTGAGGTGGCAGCCTGCAGCATGGCTGAATGATTATTCTAACCACATTCATGCTTGCTATTCTATTAGCAGTTCATTACTTTTTATTGTTTTGTGGACCTTTCTTTTGGGATCTGGTTTCTAGTACTTTTTCAACTCTGTTTTAATAAATAATTCAAAAGGAAGGAAACTTTAATCTGCTAGGGAATCTCCATCATGTTTGTGTTAATAAGAATAAACAACATTGTTAACAGCTATAGATTCTTAAATAGTTTTCAAAATAAAAAAAGGTATTTAATTTAATTTAATGATAAATTGTTAGAGCTAAGGCTCTTTGTTTTTGTAAGTTTTATTTAATTCCACAGAAGGATCATATTAATTGCTGATTAGGTGATTATTTTCTAATAGTCTTCCCTTCAACCTCTCAAACATCAAGATCAGTTTTTTAAAAAATACACTAATATCTATATTTAGCATTATTTCTATATTCATGATTAAAAAGGAAATACCAAAGGATATTCTCTTGGATGGAATGGAAACATTTTCTGTTTAAGTAATGCAATTAATTAATGATCTAAAAATGAATTGCTAGTGTTTGGTTCCAAATCAAATTGAAGCATAGTGGATGATAGATTTAAAAGGCATAACTTGCCCAGATTTACCATTTTATAGGTCTGATTTTCTTAGCTTTGACTTAAAGTATTTGTAATGACACTTTGCTAGCTATATGGCACCTAAAGTCAATAATCTGCTCCACCTTTTGAAGCTTCAATAATATAACATGTGATGAAATCCATGAGAAAACTAATGGAAGCTGTTATTAATTTTATTGAAAAGTAAACGTTTAGCTCTTTTGTCATGCAATAATGGTCTCCATTGTCTCTTTATGGTCATGGGCAAATCACCCCAAAGTTAACATATTTCATTTTAGGTGAGGGCGTAGCAAGCCAAATCAACTACTTTCTGTTGATTTCAAGTGTTATATTCTTAAATAGAATTCTTGTAGAAGTAGAGAACTTATGGATAATTAATAAAATTTCTATTTGGCCTTTAATCAGAGCTTACATTTCTTCATCAAGTGAGAAAGATTCCAGTATTAAGTTCACCTTCATATAAATGTCAAGTAAATTTTTGTCATGTCTCATTGTTTAAAATTTCTCTCATATCTTAGAATCAACAAAATATTTTTCATGGGATATTTTAAATGTATTGTTTATTAGATTTATTTCTATTTTGAATAAAGAATTTAAGTACTTCAAATGAACTGCTTTTGAAGGAGTAACCATGTCATTTTTATTGAGTATGACCTCTAACTTCCTGGCTAGATCAGGCTGTCAGGGATGAAGCAGAATAAAAAAGTAAGGGAAAGACAGTCCTCCAGATTCTTGTAGTTAGGGTCTGTGACAGAGGGGATTTGCTCAGAGCTGCTTTCTGGTTTGAGCATGGACAAGTGAAGGGAGGCGTACTTCCAGAGTATAGGAAGTAACAAACACTGATTGTATAAGAATGCTTTTGAAACACCGAACATAGAATCCTGAGATTAATGTTTGCAAGGAAATCATGATTTAACGGGAAAAACAAAATGTTTCAGTTTTGTATTCATAAAACATACTTATTCATTAACTTGCCAGAGCTAGAATTTCTTCATTTGGAAAAGGGAGAAAATCATGCCTAATTTACAGCGTAGTGTGGAATTTAACTTAGCATGGGAAAACTATAGCACAGCCTATGGCACTAAAAGGCTCTTCCCATCCACATATTTCCAACACTTGGGTTGCACTGTAAATAATCTAATCTCAGACTATGGAGTTACTTGCTTTGTAGCTCTGGACAAGGCACTTAACCATACTGGACCCACAGTTTCCTGATGTATAAAAAGGCAATTACTAAAATATATTATATGTTTATAAAAAATAAAATAAAAAAAAATTCTAAGGAAAAAAAAAAGGCAATTACTAATCATATCCCTGTGACAGAGAATCAGAGTGTTAAAAGAGAAAATCTGTATTAGAAGTTTAGCAAAGAGGTTGGAGGAATTAGAGCTTCTAAATATAAATGTTTAGTTAAGAGTGATTTCAGGGATGTGTTGCCATGTATAGTAAGAAAACTTTTCAAACATTGCAATATTAAATGAACATGAGGAAGGGAAAGAATTATTGACTCAATGTATCAATCAATCTAAACAATAATATTGATGGAAGTTTATACATTTAGCTCTTAGTATTTGCTACATACTATATTCATTTAATCTCCATTATGATTCTATCAGATAGGTACTATAATCTCTATTTTGTAAGTTATAAAACTAAAGCAAAGTGTTAACCTTTTTCAAGGTTAGACAAAAACAATAAGTAATGGAGTCAGGACTCAAACACAGTCTGTGTTTAGAATCTACATTTCAAACCCTATGCTCTATTCCCTCACAAAAGTTGTTCTGATTCTATGTGTCTGGAACAGATTCTCTGTGTACTGAAATGTTTACATGATGATTTTATAAAAGTGGAAAATCATCAAAACGGGGTGATGTAAGAGGTCAATACAAATGAGTTCAAAGTGTAATAATGAACAAACAAGAATATTAAACGCATTGAAATCACAACTAAATTAAAATTATGACCTGGGGGCGCCTGGGTGGCTCAGTGGGTTAAGCCGCTGCCTTCGGCTCAGGTCATGATCCCAGGTCCTGGGTTCGAGCCCCACAACGGGCTTTCTGTTCAGCGGGGAGCCTGCTTCCTCCTCTCTCTCTCCCTGCCTCTCTGCCTACTTGTGATTTCTCTCTGTCAAATAAATAAATAAAAAAAAAATCTAAAAAAAAAAATAAAATAAAATTATGACCTGAAGAACAATTACAGTTTTTTTTAAGTTAGGTTTATTGAGGTATAATTTACATAGAGTAGCACTGGATCTTTGTAGGCATATAGTCTGTGTATTCTATCAAACCAGCACTGCAATCAAAATAAGAAGAGTCTTTCATTTTTTTTCACCATTATATAAGATGTTAGCTATAGGTTTTGCATTATCAGATTAAGAAAATTCTCTTCTATGCATATTTGTGGAGAGTTTTTATAATGATTATTTGGGGTTATGCCAAATTTATGAATTTTATTTATTTATGAATTTATAATTTTATTTATGAATTTATGAATTTTATGAAATTTTATGAATCTAGTTGATCATGAAGTTTGTCCTTTTTGGTTTATTGATATGATAAATCACTTTGATTGAATTGCTCTTGCATTCCTGAGACAAACTCCACTTGATCACTATTTATTTTTCTTGTCATATATTGCTAGATTTGATTTGATAATATTTTATTAAGAATTCTTTAGATATGTGGGATTATGGACATTGGGGAGCGTATGTGCTATGGTGAGTGCTGTGAAGTGTGTAAACCTGGCGATTCACAGACCTGTACCCCTGGGGATAAAAATATATTATATGTTTATAAAAAATAAAATTTAAAAAAAAGAATTCTTTAGATATGAGAAATGTGGATTTGTATTAATTTCTCTTGTGTTTCTTTTCTGTTTTTTCTTATTAGAATAATTCTGGCTTTGGAGCACCTGGGTGGCTCAGTTGGTTAAGTGGCCAACTCTTTATTTCAGCTCCAGTCATGATCCCAGGATCCTGGGATTGAGCCCCATATCTGGGGTGGAGGTGGTTGGCACTCAGAGTGGGGAGTTTTCTTCAGGATTCTCTCTCCTGCTCTGCACCTCTCCCCTCTAAAATAAATAAATAAATCTTTAGGGGGAAAAAAGAATAATTCTGGCTTCATGTGTTGGGGTATATTCTTTCCATTTCTATTTTCTGGGAAAGTTTTCATAGACTTGGTATTGTTTCTTCCTTAAACGTTGATCTACTATAAAATATTGTACTTAAAGTCAATAATATATTGTATACTTAAAGATTTTCTAAGAGGGTAGATCTCATGTTACATCTTTCTATCACAAAAAATTGTTGTAATTTACCAGTGAAGCCATCTGGGCCAGAGGTTTTCTTTATCAAAAGGTTTATAACTACAAATTCACTTATTTAATAGATATAGAATATTACATCTCAAGGAATTTATGCATCTCATGTAGTCTTGAATTTATTGGTAAAGGATAAAATTCACTCCAGTATTGTCCTTTTAATGTCTATATGATCTGTAATGGTGTTACTCTTTCACTCTTGTTACTTATTTTTTGTGCTTCTCACTTTTTAGTTTTTGAACAGTTTGGCTGAAATAGTATTCTTGTTGTTGCTTCCAAAGAATGAGAGGGAATACAGTTCATGTATCTTAGCTGTTATTTTACACCATTCATATTGACATTTGAATGACTTGGATGCATTGACAATTTTGTGTTTTATTGAGGTGATTATAATAGTATAGGAACTTTTTTTTTAAGATTTTTTTTTCATTTGTTAGAGATAGATATAGAGAGAGAGAGCACAGGCAGACAGAGTGGTAGGCAGAGGCAGAGGGAGAAGCAGTCTCCCTGCTGAGCAAGGAGCCTGATGTGGGATTCGATCCCAGGATGCTGGGATCATGACCTGAGCTGAAGGCAGCCACTTAACCAACTGAGCCACCCAGGAGACCTGGTGATTTTAATCGTAAAATAGAGCTTTTGATTTCATTGTTTTTGTTTGTTTTGTTTTCAGTTACATTGATTTCTGCTGTTTTTTTTTTTTTATAATTTCCTTATTGTTTTGGCTTTAGTTTGCTCTTTATCCAGTTTTTTTTTAAAGATTTTATTTATTTATTTGACACACACAGAGAGAGAGAGAGAGAGAGAGATCACAAGGAGGCAGAGAGGCAGGCAGAGAGAGGGGGGAAGCAGGCTCCCCGCTGAGCAGAGAGCCCGATGCGGGGCTCGATCCCAGGACCCTGGGACCATGACCTGAGCCGAAGGCAGAGGCTTTAACCCACTGAGCCACCCAGGCACCCCTTTATCCAGTTTTTTAAGGTTGAATTTCAGATCATTGATTTGAGCTCTTTCTTTTCCAATACGAATATTTAATGCTATAAGTTTCCTTCTAAACTGCTTTAGCTGCATCTCAAATTTTTTTCAGTTTTGTCGTTTTCTCTCTTTTTTATTCAAAATATCTTCTGATTTACTATATAATGTCATCTTTGACCCATGAATCATTTAGAAATGTGTTTATAGTAGGCTGAATGATGGCCACCCAAAGATAAAAGGTCTTAATTTCTGTAACTTGTAAATGTTACCTTATAAAGAAAGTGGGATTTGCATATGTGATTATATTAGGGATTTAAATATAAGAAAATTCTTTTGGATTTTTATTATAAAATTTCTAAGTTTAATCCCAAGTATCCTTATTAGAGGTGGGGGGTGGGTGAGATTTGATATACACAGAAGAGGAGGAAGAATGTGATCATGGAGATAGAGATTGGAATGATGGGACCACATGTCAAGGTAGCTACCAAAAGCTGGAAGAAGTGAAGAACAGATTCTTTCCTAGAGCCTCCAGATAGAAGGTGGCTCTGCAGATACCTTGATTTTAGATCAATGAAACTAATTTCAGACTCTGGCCTAAAAAACATTGGGTATATCCAGTACTGAAAAAAAAAAAAAACCATTCATTTGTGAAAATATTTTTTACAGTTTAAATAGATTAATGTGAAAAACAGAATGAGGAAGTAATTTTTAATTATAAAATATTTTAAATATTCAGGTACAAATAGAGGGCAATATAATAAATAGCCATATGCCCATAATCCAGATTTAACATCTGATATTTTTTTAAAATAACTTTACTGTAGCATAGTGAATCAATAATTCTATACTTATGCAGTACTCACAAGGGTAAATGTAGTTACCATCTATCACCTACAACATCATTATAATATTATTTACTATATTTCCTATGCTGTATTTTTCATCCCTGTGACATATTTATTTTATAACTAGAAATTTGTACCTCTTAATACTCTTCACCTATTTTATCCATCTCCCACCTTTACCCTCTGCCAACACCAGTTTGTTCTCTGTATTTATGAGTCTTTTTCTGGTTTTTGTTTGTTTCTTTGTTTTGTTTTTAGATTCCACATATAAGTGGAATCATATGGCATTTATCTTTCTCTGTCTGACTTACTTCACTTAGCATGGTACCATGTAGACCTATCCATGTTGTCATGAATAACAAGATTTCATTCATTTTTATGGATGAGTAATATTCCTTCAGAGATATAAAATCCACATTTTGTTTATCCATTCATCTATCAGTGGGCACTTAGATGGCTTCTGTATCTTGGTTACTGTAAATAATGCTGCAAGAAATAGGAGTGCATATATCTTTTCAAATTAGTCTTTAAATTTTCTTTGGGTAAATACCCAGCAGTGAAATTTTTGGATAGTATGGTATTTCTATTTTTTATTTTTGAGGAAGCTCCATGCTGTTTTCCGTAGTGGTTGCACCAGTTTGCATTCCCACCAACAATGCACAGGGGTTCCTTTATCTTCACATCCTCCCAACACTTGTTATTTCTTATCATTTTGATAATAACCATTCTGAGGGGTATGAGGTGATATCTCATTTTGGTTTTGACTTGCATTTCCCTGATGATTAGTGATGTTGAATTTCTTTTCATGTGCTTATTGGCCATCTCTATGTCTCCTTTGGAAAAATGTGAGTTCAGGTCCTCTGTCCATTTTTTAATCAGATTATTTGGCGGTATTTCGTGTTGGGTTGTGAGTTCTTTATATATTCTGGATATCAGCCTTTTATTGGATATGTCATTTGCAAACCTTTTCTCCCACTTAATATGTTACCTTTTTGTTTTGTTGCTGGTTTCCTTTGCTGTGCAAAAGTTTTTATTTGATGTAGTCACAATAGCTTACTTTAGTTTTTGTTCTCTTGTTTGAGAAGACATATCCAAAAAATGTTTAAGGTCTGTGTCCAAGAGATTACTGCCTATGTTGTCCTTTAGTAGAAGTTTTATGGTTCCAGGTCTTAAGTTTAGGTCTTTAATCTATTTTGAGTTTATTTTTGTGTATGGTTTAAGAAAGTGATTTGGTTTCTTTCTTTTGCATGTAGCTATCCATTTTTCTCAGCACCATTTCCTGGAGAGACTCTTTTCCCCAGTGTATATTCTTGCCTCTTTGTTCTATATTAATGGACCATATAACCCTGTATTTATTGCTGGGCTCTCTATCTTGTTTCTTTGATCTATGTGTCCTTTTTTGTGTTGGCACCATACTGTTTTGATTATTACAGCCACTATTACAAAGTATGTCAACTATATTTAAAAAATAATTGGGGTACCTGTGTGGCAAATCATTTCAGCGTCCAACTCTTGGTTTCAGTTCAGATTTTGATCTCAGATTGTGAGATCAAGCCCCATGTCCGTTTCCACACTCAACATGGAATCTGCTTAAGACTATCACTGTCCTTTCCCATCACTCTATCTCTAAAATAAATGAATAAATCCTTAAAATGATTAATTTAATTTGTTGATCAATTTACTTAATTAATTAATTAAAAGTAAAGGAGATTTTCTTCAACTTGGGTGGGCCTGATACAATGAGTTCAAAGGACCTAAGAAAAGAATTGAGGCTTCCTTGAAGAAGAAATTCTGTCTTTGGACTATAACTTCAGCATATGTTTAAGAGTTCCAGCCTCCCTTTCTCACCTGCTCTAGGGATTTCAGAAGATTTTAGACACCCTAACAGCTATGTAAACCAAGTCTTTGTAATAAACAACTTAAAATATAAAATAAATAAATACAATTTTTTTGCACATTTTAAAAATATTAAATATTATTGATAGAGGGGCACCTGGGTGGCTCAGATGGTTAAACATCTGTCTTCAGCTCTGTCATGATCCTAGGGTTCAAGGATCAAGCCCCATGTTGGGCTCTGTGCTCAGTGGGGATACTGCTTCTCCCTCTCCCTTTGACTGTCTCTCTCCCTCTGTGTCAAATAAATACATAAAATCTTTAAAATATATATCATTTATAGAATTGGAGTTTAAACTATAACACTTTCTATCTTAATTCCATTTCTTCTTTTCTGGAGTTAGCCATTATCCTGGAGTTGATGATACACTTTTGTTATTTTCAATATATGTATTACCCTTAAATAATATGTAAAATTATTTTAAATTTTTTTTTGGAATTTACATAAATTGTATCATCTGTATGTGTTCTTTACGTACTTGGTTTATTTTCTTGACAATATATTTTTTGAGATTTACTCCTGTTGAAATATGTGGCTCTGGCACATTCATATTAAGTGCTATAAAGAAATTATTACATATTTCTATCACAATTTGTTTATTCATTTTTCAATTGAGAAGATATTTAATATTTTTCTGACATGATAGATGTAAAATAATATTTGACTATTATTTTAATTTTCCTTCCTTTGATTACCAGTGAGGTAACCCATGTTCTATGAATTGCTTATTATCATATTTGCAATTTTTTCCTTTTATTTATAAGATATTGTAAGATATCCTTATTGTGGATAATAACCTTTTAATGGCTCCACAGTTTAAAAATATCTCCTCATTCAGTATCTTATAATTGAATTTTGTCCATGAATCTCTTTTTTTTAAAGATTTTATTTATTTGTCAGAGAGAGAGCGAGCGAGCGAGCACAAGCAGGGAAGAGGTACAGGTAGAGGGAGAAGCAGCCTCCCTGCTGAGGAAGGAACCTGATTCAAGACTTGATCGCAGGACTCTGGGATCATGACCTGAGCTGAAGGCAGATGCTTAACTGACTGAGCCACCCTAGCGTCCCATCTATGAATCTGTGAAACTCGTCATTCCTCTTGTGCATTTTATGTTTTGTTTAAGATTTTTATCCTCAGACTCCAAGTTTTAAAGTTTTGCCTTTCCTTTTTAAATTACTAATCTATCAAAAAATAAATTGTTAATCTATCTGGAATTTATACTTCTTTATACTAGGTTATGAGTCTTATTTTTTCCCTGCATGTGCATCCAAATGTTCCAGAACTGTATTTGAATAGTTTATACTTTCTCCTGCTGCTTTGTAATGACAGTTACAAAATTCTTTTCACTGTGTGAATCTGCATCTAATCTCCTTTTTCTGTCCTGTTCTCAGTGCATCAGTGCCAATTACTTTGTTCAGAAAGTTTTATATCTTAATAGTGACTTGATATTTATACTCTTTATTTTGCTTATTCAAAATATTTATGACTACTCTTGGGGCCCAGTCTTCTATATGAATTTTGGGATCAGCTTCAAGTTCCATGGGCAATCTTTTTGGCATATTGATTAGGATTACATTAATACGGAGAGTTGATAAATGACTTCTGTAATTTCAAAGTAGTGAACATAGAAATGATTTTTTTGTAATATAGGTAACCACTGTTATTTGACATAGAAATAACTATACTTTCTATTCTTTCTGTTGTTGACAAAAATTACAAACACTGCTTACGCTATCCGTGTTTGTAAACTATGGGAAGATTGTTAACTTTTATTAGAGGTAAATTGTTTCTCCCAGCCCACCTCATGGACATCCCTAAATTCTACCAATGGACAACCCTAGGGTGAAGAACCTCTGTTTAAATAGCTTGTCTCCCCACAATTGAGTCTATTCTTTTTCCCTATATTTCCTCTCTGGAGTTTAGGAAGAGACAGCACAGAACTAAATCAGAGGTCTTTAAGTGTTCAGAAGTAACAGAAGTTACTGGACAAATTAGTGATTTTCAAGATGGAATTGGTAATTTCTCCAAAAATTCAGAAGAAAATGGTAAATACATGAAATCATGAATGAAGGGATGAAAGACTTAAAGAACAGAGAACTAAACCACAGATACAAATACAGTTTTCATATACTTACATAAAATCGTTATCATATAAAACTACAAGAGATCTAAAGTACATACACTTGATACAAATAGAAGGTGATTGATACATGATGTGGTGCAAAGAAGCAATGCTCAAATAAGTTACAAGAAATTTCTAAACAACTTAAGTTTTCACATTGAAGGGACTCTCCAAATATAAAGCTGAAATAATTATATTCACACATTGACATTTTTACCATTTATCCCAGGATTAAAAAATAATTCCACAAGAATAGAAGAAGAAATAAATAGTATATTTTCCATGGAAATATGAAAATTGGGACAACATATCTCTATTAAAATACATATATCCATATATATATATATATGGATATATGTTTCCAGATGAAAATGATGCAATGTCTATAAAATTTTTAAGGAAAAAAGCTATGAGAAAAATTTCTGCATACAGTAAAACTATGAAGTTAATGTGTAAAGAAGTTTAAAGACACTGCCTCTTTTGGAACTTCTAGCAAATAAAGGCTTCAAGTTTAATCAGTAGATCCAGATCTTCAAATTCAGACCCCTTACTATATACTGAACTTCTACATTTTATTCTTTCAATGTGTCTTCTTGGGGTCTCATGTACATTGTTTTGCCTCAACTTATCAACAATTCAAGACACTGATTGATTTTTCTCACTACACTAAACTAATATGAAGTCTAGACATTGTGGATTTCAGCATGAATTCTCTGTGGAAAACTTGAGGTAGTTTGAATTGACACTACAGATAGAATTTCTGGAAATTATCTTTTTAAT
This sequence comes from Lutra lutra, assembly GCF_902655055.1. Taxonomy (NCBI): domain Eukaryota; kingdom Metazoa; phylum Chordata; class Mammalia; order Carnivora; family Mustelidae; genus Lutra; species Lutra lutra. The sequence goes on along the minus strand of NC_062289.1, from coordinate 52,357,905 downwards.
GAAAGATTTATGGCAATACATATCCCTTCATCTTTCCCACAAATGTTAATGACAATTGCCATGTGTATAGACTCTAAACCATATGTTTGAGTTTGGGTTCCTCAGAATCAGTCCTTTTGACAAAAATTGAAGTTAAAGCACTTATTAGGGAAATAATCTGAAGCTGGTATCAGGGACTGGGGAAGTAAGCCAAAAAAGCAAGAGTAGTTAGTAAGAGGTACATTATCAGCTAGTACTGCTGTTGGTAATTAGACCTTAAGACTTTGGGAGAACTCTGGGACTCCTTGTTTGATATGTGCCTACAATCATGAGTAGGGACTTGGGATTTTTAAATACCTATGCCATCAAGTATTGTTGAAGGTTGTTCCTGGGTGGTGAGGGAAGCTTAATTTTTCTGATAGTTCTGACATACTCTGTAAGGTAGAGGAGAGCTCTTTTTTTCTGGGGGAAGATAGACAGTTGAAAGGTCTCTGTGTAAGGCTCAAGGGATATAGTTAGTATGTCAATGGCATTTACTACAACATACTTTGGGCAATTGGTGAGTGGACATATTAATTAGGTATTTTAGGTACTTCTAGCAAAATGTGAATGTCAGTATAAATTTAATGTTTCTACTGGCAGGGTAGAAGATTTAGGATACTCAAGATGGTGAGGAGAATTAAAAAAAAATATATATACCTACAGCCATGGCTTATAATGCCAAAGCCAGAGAACATTTTTGTTATAGTGGTGAGGAAGGCTAGTCAAAAAGACCATATGAGTTAATAATCAGATAATAATCAGATAATTAATAATCAGATAATAATAGTACTCAAAACACCACCTCAGATAAAACTATATATTATGATACATGGTGATAAAAATAGCAAACTTTATTTCAGAAGTTTAGAAAAGGGGAATGCAATGTTTTAGAATGAATCATTTTAATTAATTTCCAGATATACAGAGGAAGACAGATTTATGATAACAAGATATCAAAGATAAAGTGTGAAGAAAATTCTGCCTATAAAATATAGAGAATTCACAGAGGTGTAGTTGTGCAAAGGTGGTGAGACTGTTGGGAAAGTTACAATGTCAAGGTAAGACTGAGAGAAATGTCAGGTGATTTTTTTTATCCTTTCTAACTTATATTACTAAATGTATAGTCTTATGCATTGAAGACTGTAAAAATGCCTGATTTTTTTATGGATCATGGACAATAGACCAAAAAGGCTAGATAGTTCTAAGAAGGAATCAAAAATTTTGTATGGCAATTGAATTAAAATAATTGATGTTACTGCCAGTGCTTTTTAAAAAAATTAACATATATTATCATACAGTTTCGCTTATTTGTGGAGCTTAACAAATAGCATGGAGGACAAGGGGAGTTAGAGAGGAGAAGGGAGTTGAGGGAAATTGGAAGGGGAGGTGAACCATGAGAGACTATGGACTCTGAAAAACAATCTGAGGGTTTTGAAGGGGCAGTGGGTGGGAGGTTGGGGGAACCAGGTGGTGGGTATTGGAGAGGGCACCGATTGCATGGAACACTGGGTGTGGTGCAAAAACAATGAATACTGTTACACTGAAAATAAATTTAAAAAATAAAAAAGAAGAAAAAAAACTGTTGACAAGACCATGTCAAAACAAAAAAAATTAACATATAACTGGTGTTAGGTGATATCTCAATGTGGTTTTAATTTGAGTCTCCCTGATGGCTAGTGATGATGAACATTTTTTCATGTGTCTGATAGCCATTTGTATGTCTTCATTGGAGAAGTGTCTGTTCATATCTTCTGCCCATTTTTTTTAATTTTTTTTAAAATTTTTTTTATTGTTTTTTTATTTTTTTTTCTGCCCATTTTTTGATATGATTATCTGTTTTGTGTGTGTTGAGTTTGAGGAGTTCTTTATAGATCCTGGACATCAACCTTTTGTCTGTACTGTCATTTGCAAATATCTTCTCCCATTCCATGGGTTGCCTCTTTGTTTTCTGGACTGTTTCCTTTGCTATGCAGAAGCTTTTGATTTTGATGAAGTCCCAAAAGTTTATTTTTACTTTTGTTTCCTTTGCCTTTGGAGACATATCTTAAAAGAAGTTGCTGTGGCAGATATCGAAGAGATTATTGCCTATGTTCTCCTCTAGGATTCTGATGGATTCTTTTCTCACATTGAGGTCTTTTATCCATTTTGAGTTTATCTTTGTGTACGGTGTAAGAGAATGGTCAAGTTTCATTCTTCTACATATAGCTGTCCAATTTTCCCAGCACCATTTATTGAAGAGACTGTCTTTTTTCCACTGTATATTTTTTCCTGTTTTGTCGAAGATTATGTGTTGGAGGGGATGTGGAGAAAGGGGAACCCTCTTACACTGTTGGTGGGAATGCAAGTTGGCGCAGCCACTTTGGAGAACAGTGTGAGATTCCTTAAGAAATTAAAAATAGAGCTTCCCCATGACCCTGCAATTGCACTACTGGGTATTTACCCCAACGATACAGATGTAGTGAAAAGAAGGGCCATCTGTACCCCAATGTTTATAGCAGCAATGGCCACGGTCGCCAAACTGTGGAAAGAACCAAGATACCCTTCAACGGATGAATGGATAAGGAAGATGTGGTCCATATACACTATGGAGTATTATGCCTCCATCAGAAAGGATGAATACCCAACTTTTGTAGCAACATGGACGGGACTGGAAGAGATTATGCTGAGTGAAATAAGTCAAGCAGAGAGAGTCAATTATCATATGGTTTCACTTATTTGTGGAGCATAACAAATAGCATGGAGGACAAGGGGAGTTAGAGAGGAGAAGGGAGTTGGGGGAAATTGGAAGGGGAGGTGAACCATGAGAGACTATGGACTCTGAAAAACAATCTGAGGGGTTTGAAGCGGCGAGGGGTGGGAGGTTGGGGGAACCAGGTGGTGGGCATTAGGGCACGTATTGCATGGAGCACTGGGTGTGGTGCAAAAACAATGAATACTGTTATGCTGAAAATAAATTTAAAAAAATTAACATATAATATATTGTAGTGCCTTTTTGAGGGCCACATCTGTTAAGATATATAGGGGTCCTGATTTATGGTATTTCACTTTGTTGTTGGTTGAAGAAAGAATTACACTCTAATATAACTCCTTAGTGTTTGGGTATTGATGATTAGGGCCACAAACATCATTCTTGGACCCAAGGAGTGGAGAAGAATTTGGATTAATTTCAGTTTTTGATGATTTTATTCTGAATAAGGATAAAATTAACATTGTCTTTTGGCAAGAAGTAAAAAGCTAATTGAAACTGGAGAGGCTTAGAGTTAGAAATTAAACTCAAACCCAAGTCAAAAATATTATGTAAATTAATAACCTGTTGAAATACAACTTGTGAATGGTATTCTATGAGCTGTTGGGTTGAATATACCCATTCCTGGAAACTGGGACTTTTGTCGTTTTTATTGCATGCCATTATTTTACTGGGATCTTGTCAAACCAGATGAACATTCTTCTTGGTCAAATGCAGGAATTTAATATGACCTCAAGGACCCCTGCAGCCATCAATAGGAAGAACTGAGGTGGGGATGTGCCAGGAGGTCTTTGGCCTTAGTTAAACTAATTTAACTAAAGCAAAGAATTGAAACAATAAAGTAAGTTGTGTTCAGTCCATAGAGTTCCTACTATATCGTGAGAATTTTTGTATACTCACTACTTCATAGTATTTTTAAATCAGAGTACTGCTATAGATAGTCTTCCAGAATCCTAAATATAGAGGAAAATTTGTGATTGGATGGCATTACTCTGAATTATTGAGGATGTAAAAGATAGGTCATTTAGTAATGAGGAAGCACGTCCTGATAGGAACATGTGGTTTGGTGTGTGGTGAGGGTTTCCTGTTCTGCTCCGATTTCAATCAGAGAACGAAATCACATGAGTAGAAGACTGGGAAAACAGTGTGATTACTATATAATTATTAGTTATTTTGTCTTAAATTAAAAATAAATCTTGGTCTAAACTCCTTATGATTCATGTTGGTCTTTTGGAGTTTTGAGACTTTTTATAATTCTCTGCTTTTTAAAATTAACCAATTAATCAATTTAGGGCAGGGAAAAAGAACAAACCCCTTTTCTGATTTTTGGCCAAGAATTTCTCCTAAATGATGTGCAATGATAAAATTGTAATCATTTCTATAATGTATGTTCATACTTTCATTTTCCCTATTCTCTAATTTGCTGAGAACCAACTTAGAAAAAGATTTCATATGAATTATTTTATGCATGTTGAAAAAGTCATTTGAAATAATTTACATGAAATATGGGTGATGTAGGAAAAAAATTGAATGATAGGATTTCTAAAAATCCCACATTGTTTTTGGCAGAAGCAATCAATTCTGCAGATATTTTGAAAATAAAGGAAAAATATGAGACAAAGAGAAGCGTGTTTTAAAATAACATATCATGCAAATGATGTAACATACTTGCTTGAACCCAGCTAAAGACATAGCAAAACAATGAGACAAAATTGATTACAAATAAAGAAACCAAGAAAAAATAAAAAACTATATTATAAGATAGTACTTTCTTTTTAAAAATAAGGGTTGTCTGATGTCTTAGGGTTGTCCAGAGAAATAAAACCAACAACATATATACATGTATGTGTATATGACACAGATCATTAAAGGACTTAGCTCATATGGTAATGGAGGCTAAGAAGTCCCATGATTTGCTATCTGCAAGCTGGAGAACCAGGAAAATAGGTGGTGTGAATTCAGTTTGAATCTGAAGCTCTGAAAATCACAGGTTGAGAAAGGGGGTAATGGCATAAGTCCAGGTCTAAGGCCAAAAGCCTGAGAACCAGGAGCAGTCGTGTTGAAGACAAGAGAAGGTGAATATTCCAGCTCAACCGAAAAAGCAAATTCCTCTTCTTCTACCTTTTTGTTCTCTTCAGACCCTCAGTGGATTGGATGATGGCCTCTCACATTTTCTTTACTCAGTTTACTCTTCCAACTGCCAACGCGTTCTGGATACACTCACTAAGGCACACTCAGAAATCTTGTTTTACCAGCTGTCCTGTCACTTTGGTCCAGTCAAAGTGACACATAAAAGTAACCATTATGTCTGAGATCATTCTGATATCCAATTATAAAACACTGGATATTTCTTAGAAAGATAATAAAAGTTACTCTGGGAACTTATATTTATATCCTACACTGAGAACAGAAATATCTGACTCAAAGACATACACTAAAACATATCTTCTGTTAGGATGTCATTGGGTGGAAACATAAGGAAGCAGGGTTACAGTACAATGGCTTTCATGAGGTGGTGGTGGAGGTTGTAGGAAGACAATCTGGCCAAAAATTCACTAGGGAATTAAGGGGAAAGATGCTCTAGTTTGGACAGGTTTGTTTCGAGTGGGGTGATTCTTTGAGTAAAGGCCCAATTGATGATAGTAATTTAGAGGCTGCTCTGTTTCCTGGAGCAGAAGCTCATATAGAACTCCAGACATTCTTCTTGTCTACTTCATAGGAAACTGCAGGGAACTTTTCTTTCCCCTGGTCATGGGGACTCACCAATGCTGTGATCAGTGAAGGGCTTAGCCAGGCAAGCAATTGATTCTCTCCCTGTTCATAGACACCACAAGCTAATATTTCTTACTTTTGCTTTTGATCTAGCTGGATCTTGTCTTCTTGGAACTACTATTGGTTTCTAAATTCGATTTCCAGCTCTCTGGCATCCTTTTTTCTCTTTGGAAACCCACACATGAATCCTGACATGATATGGGCAACTGTGTGCCCATAAAGGCTAGCAAAATATTCTACCTCTAAATATGCTCCTTTTATACCTGCAGTGGGCATGCTGGCATGGCCAGGATGCTTGGAGATTGCAGGAAAGCAAGACGTCTCTAAAACCTCCAATCATTTCAAGATTATTTAGGAATATTTTTTGGTTACCAGTAACAGAAATTAAACTCAACTTAGCTAATAAATGATAGACAGTAAGTTTTTTATAGTGATAACTAGAGTACATTCTGTAATCTAGGATCCAGGATGAGACCAAAAAAGGAACTGGAGCAATATATGGGGACCAAAATAGTTATTGTTTTCTATATCTTTTTCAATGTCTCCTTGTATATCAGATTTATTACTTATATACACTTAATAAAAATATGAAACATGAAAAAGTTACAGGAAATAATTTCTTAGACAACTATAAACCCATCACTATGAATTAACTTACAGTATCATTTTGTGGTATTTGTCTAAAGCCCTTCTGTACCTCTATTTAGAATAATCACTAATTTGATTTTTTTTTCTTTTTTTTGAGGACTGGCAGAGATTGTATATTCAGAACTTGCTAGAGAGTCAGCCTCCATCACCTGTGTTTTGTCAGAGACTCAAAGGCAGGTAGGGGAGCAGGAAAGTCGTATAGTAGAAAAAAGGGAAAACTTTAGCTATGCCCTGATTAGAGGCTGTTGGCATGGGGAAGCTACATGTAGACAAGCTACCTAGAAGGGGGTGTTCTATGTATTTTGTTAAGGGTATATAGTTGGCTCGCCCCGAAGAAGTGAAGGCTGTGTATTTTTATATCATTCTAACATACATACCTGTACTTTACTATATAGAATGTTATAGATACTAAACAACATTTGGTGAACTTAAATATTACATAAATTGCATCATTCAGATGCCCATCTTTTTCATTTTCTTTTTTCTTCTCACCTGTGCTGCTTTGGATTTCTACGTATGAGTTCTGCATATCTATAGTTTATATATTTTAAATAACCAATAATATCTGTCGTAAGAATAAGCTTTAGTGTATATTCAGTTGTATGCTCTTGCAATTTTTTGTGTTTTCAGAGTGCTGTGGTAAACATCTTTGTTCATCTGTGTGTGTTCTCTAGGGAACATTTTAGAGTTTTAGAATTAGAACTGCAGACTCATAGATTTTGTGCCTCTCACCTTCGGGTTTACTGGGTGTTTCTAAATTGTTCTCTGAAATGACTCATTGGTTTACCTTTCCACTAGTAATGTTCAAATTTCTCCAATTCCACATCCCCATCCAAATTAAATTTTTTTTTGCCCATTAGAAGGAAATTAGGTGATATCTTGCTTTTATTTTCTCTGCCCTGATTTTGAATGAAGTTGAATATTTTCATATGTTTATGAAATAATTCATTAGTCAAAGAATACACCGTATTGGAAACTGGAAAATGGTAGAGCAAATCAACAATGGAAGTATTACATATTAAAATAAGTAGGGCTCAAAGTAGCAGGGAGAGGTAACTTTTTTGCTTTTGTTCTGAGTAGAACAAAGAGATTCTCCCCTGTGAATTCTGTTTCTGCAAGTCTGTGCTTCACATGGATTCAAGTTTAGAGTGTATACTAACTACCTGGTCCAGGAAATCTATAAGTCCTGAATGTAGGGGTAGGGGTGGGTCAGTCTCCAGGAGAATTTGGGATCTTTATTTCCTTCTCATCCTTGTTTTTGTTATCATTTTCCAACTTTATTGAAATAAGCATATAACATTTGTGTAGGTGTAAAATGTGTTGATTTAACACAATTGTATATCACAAAATGATTGTTATAACCTTCATCATGTCATATATACCATTTCTTTTTTGTGGTAAGAAATCTTAAATAGTGCATTATAAATCTCATTGCCCTGATCTTGGCCAAGAGTCAGCATACCCGATGTCCAGGTGTGCCCAGAGATAAAGCTTGAGCTTTCCTGTCTAGCTGACAATTGTTTTAACTCCACCCTTGGTATGTCCCATAATGGGGGAGTGGGAGGTAAGTATGGTGGAAACAGGCACTTCCCTGAAGAGGAGGGGCTTCTGGGCCCAGGCAATGTGACCACTGACTTTCCAAACTTAGGGTTATTCTTTAGGCACCTATACCCAATCTTGGCTCTTAAAAAGAATGGAATGCAAGGGCCAGGAAAGAATTCCATATATGTAATCAGAAGAAATTCCTATCATTCTCTTTTTCTGGGCCAGAAAGACTAATAACTTCAAAGGACGGTATCAGCCTCTTCTATGCATATGTCCTATCTGTAATGGTTGATGGTATCTGAGTCTATACAGAGGAACCCTAAGGCTTATAGAAAGTATAAAAGGAGGATTCTGTTCCTTTGATGCCATGTTCCCTACCAGAACTCCCAAAGGCCCTGAGTCCCTGGACCTGTTTCCATAGCTCTTGGTTTGCTCTCTAGCTCCTGGAAATAGCTTGTTTACCTTCTCCCTGACCTCACAGACTGTTTCTGCTGAGGCCTTCCCCACCCTCCCACCCCCCCCGCCCCAGCTTGGGCTCATTTTTAAATCAGAACAAAACTCTTGGAACACTGGTTATAGCCTGCTGTGTCCTTCAAGCTATTATACAACTACTTTGGCTTTTCAAAGCTTTTAAAGTTAACTAAAAAGGAAGAAAACAAACAGTGTGAAACAAGAAGGAGGAGGTGTAAAATTTCGAATAGTTTTTGAAAAGACAAAGAATAGGGTTGATGCATGGATTTCAACTTTAGTACCAGAGTAGACCAATTGATAATGTCACATGCAACAGTGGAAAGAACACAATTATTGATTAGCAGTGAACAATAACTGATTGTTTGAGATGACAAAGGCAAGAACAATAGCTTCATCTCTTATTAGTATTGGGCAAGCATGGTATTTACTATTCTAGTATATCATTTTATGCACTCTTCATAACGACCTTGTGATGAAGATACTATTGTAAGATGAGAAAACAGAGGCTTACTTACGAATATTAAATAACTTGGCATCACACAGAGGTTTTGTTATGTGATAGGGAGGGATGGTAGCACAAATGTCATGCATTTGAGTTGATCTTTGGGTTTTAAATTAACTATAAAATGAGCTATACTTTTTATAGGGGTTGAGAAATTATAGCCAGTGGGCCAGAGATGGCCTCTGCTTGTTCCTGTAAATAAAATTTTATTGGTACATAGCTGTACCCATTGATGTACATATTATCTGAAGTTGCCTTTCCCACTACAGCTGTAGAGATGAGTACTTGGGACAGAGACTCCGTGGCCTGCAAAGTCTAACATTTACTGTCTAAGCCTTATAGAAAAAGTTTGCCTGGCCCTGCGGTGTTGTTCAACTTTCTTTAAAGCCTTTTGGAGACACCTCTACACACAAGGTAGTTTCCAGGATTCCAGATAAAACATGTTTCCTGAATGTACAGTCATTACCAGTCTACCTTGGCCATGACTCCATTTAATCTCCTTATCCAGCTATGTCACTCCAATTAAACATGGGTTTAGAGAGGAGCTGGGGAAATTAATACAAGTATTCTTGGGACCTGAAGTGATTATGTTAGTTAAAATTCTCTTTTCTACAAGTGTTAAAGAGGAACAACAAAAGTAGCAAAACTGAAACTGAAGTAAACTTTTTGCATGTCTCCTTTAAAAAAATTGTCAGAGAAATTTTTCACAGGAAGAATCACAAGTAAGATTGCTCATTTTAATCACTAGGAGATAAACGGAGTTTTTTATAGAAAGTGTGAGAGGATATATAGGATGAAGGACATTTCATTGGGTGACTGCCTAATATTTGGATATGCCAATACTAAGTTTCCTCATCCCTATGTAACACTTGAATGGGCAGGAGGCAGGTGGAGGGTTGGGTGAAGGGAGAAGTTTCCATTTTTCAATCAAAATGTCTTCTTTGACTACCACTCTTCTGGGAAGTATTCCTATACTGACTGACCACTTTGCTACCTAGATATCATAAGACGGATATACAATTTTATAATCTGGCACCTGGTCATCCTCTTCTTCTGGATATTCTCTATCTTATACACTACGAGGTTAGTTTGATGTTTCTGTACCCTCAGTAGTCATGGCATGCACTCCCCAGTATCCTGCCATTATTTAGTAAAACTGGGTCTAAGATATCATTTGCATTATATCTGACTTTTCATTTTGAAACCTGTGACCACATAGCCTTTAAGAGTTCATTGAAGAGGCCCACAGGATAGTTCTATCAGTTTTTTGGTTGCCTTTTCTGTTATTTCCTTCCCAGGAAAGGCAGATTGTCATATTGGACACATGGCTTAGCCTTCTCACACCCTACCCTACGTAACTGGGCATGTAGTAGTTCTGTGCCATCTTGAGCTCACCATTGTCTCAGGAAGAGAGTCAGAGAGGCCTTACTGGGATAAAATCATATAATACTTCTCCTGTAAGGAGTTTGTTGATATGAGTCACTTCCTACTCTCCTATCTTCTCCCTTAGTGAAGTCTGCCCCCACCTGAACAAATTCCTCCAAGATTGTTAATAACCAGAGGCATTTTCCCGGGTGACAATATCAGGCTTCACCTCCTTCCTCCAACTCTCCTGTTCATGGTGGATCCCTGAATAGGAGATCCTCAAGAATTTCAAGAGTTCTCATTTTTTCTTTCTGTCAGAGAAGTCTTTCCTATCCTGAGATAGTCTCTCTAACATGACTGATAACTGCCAAAAGTATAAGCGATCATTAGGAGCAAGTGTTAACTGGTAGATTCGTGGGCCAACTCAACCATGAATGTGATGTTCCATTTGGAACATTTCCATTTGAAAATCTTGTAAGTAAGAGGTAAGGCTTTTTGGGGCATTTATTTTTCACCACTCTTTCATTTCAAATGAAATAGTTTTCATTTCTTCCTTCTTTCTTCCCTCCTTCCCGCCCCCCCGGCTTTCTTTCTTTTTCAAATAAAACTGATCTAATATCCTAAGAAGATAAAATGACTTTCTCAAGATCACATACCTCATCAGGAACACAACTGAAACTAGAATCCAGCTTTTAAGTGTTGTCATTTATCTCATATGACATATTCACCATATGATCTGTGTAGTACATAGTTTCTTATACCTCATTCCACTATCCATTCTTGCTAATCAGTTCTAGTTCAGATTTTCCTTTACTTCTCTTTGCAGAGTTGCAATAGCTTCCTATGGGGGTCACATTACTTCTAATTGCTCTCCCCTTCAATTCATCATGACTCTGCTGCCAAATTAACTTCCCTAGAGCACCATTTTGATTCCAGACTCCTTTGCTTAAAAACCAAAATGACTCAGTTTTACAGAACACTCCTTAAACTTCTGTTCAAAACTTTTCACACTCTATATATAGAGAGTATGTCTTTGTATACAACAGCAATTGACTCATAACATGTTGTAGAAAGTGACTGCATGCCCATGACAGCAAGTAGGTATTTGGGAGACAATGTATTTGGATGTGAGCAGTGATATCTTAGTGTCTTTATCAGCTGCTACTTGTTGTTGTTATGGTTGTGGTTGTTCTTTTTCTTCTTCATCATTTAAAATAAAATAGTTTATTTCCAACTTTGTCTTAAAAGGTTGTGTTTTTTGCACTGAGGGGAATTTCAAAAATAACCATTCTGCTTATTCAATAGGCATGAAGCAATAAGGCTTATGGGAATTCGACCATGTTTTGTAAGTCACATATTTATTTTTATTAGTATTTTCTATGATTTAAAAGTTCTTCACATTCTAGGAAATTTTAAAATAATACAGATAATAGATACATGAAATTAAAAATCACTCATTATTCACAATCTCAATAATATCCTTAGATTTTGTTAGTGTTTTGGTGATATTACATGTAGATATATTTCCAAACTTCAAGTATTCCAAGAGGTAGAAAGTCCAGAGATACAAATAAAGTCATAGTAATAGTTATGCCCAGTTTTTGTCACATCTGTCTAACCTATACAGCTGCAGGGACTAAATCCTCTACCCAGTAGGACCTTTGTTTCTAGTATTCTGGGGAGTTTCTAGAGTTATGTGTTCTGAAAGTGAACATGAATCACTGCCCTCACTGCTCTAGATTATTAGTGGGAGCCTTTGGGGACATGCCGCAAGTCATTATGCTCAATAGCTTTAACAATTGAAGTTTCCGCCATTCTGGAGTAGTCTCACAGCAGAGTTCTTCGGAGCGCAATTTATTAAACAGGTGAGTCGACTTGCTTTATTTGGAGAAGAGGACTGATTTGTAAATGAACTTTTCTTCTCCTTGACAATGAGAACAGCACGTTGCTCCATTGGGAAAAAAATCTATTAGCATCCATCATTCAAAATTCAAAATCTCTTCAGTCTGGTGTTCATCCCTCTTGTCTAAATCTGATTTTTATTGATTTAATCTGAAAACTATCTGATATACTATCTTAGTGACCATAATTTTTATTTCTTGATGTTTAGTTGTTTAGATATGCCTCTGTTTCCACAGGCTAGATACTAATTGCTTTGATTAAACATTGTGGATTCCTATATGAAGAAGTTCCTATTGTGAAGGAAGTATGAGACAATGACATACAAAGGCACAAAGCAGTACTTGTTGAATGATAAAATTGACAAAATTATATGTGTGCAGAAACTGGATAGAGTTTTCTATGCTTAATTGCCACAATCCTTTATGAACAAGACATATACATGTGGGTTGAATAAAATACTGACAGAATTAGGACTCAAGATTGGTTAATGACCAGGATGCTGTTGGTGAGAACTTTACCAACTTCAAGGAAAATGTATAGTGCTAAAGTACTCTGGCCTGGTGGGCTCTGATTTTGCTTTCACTGAGAATAAAGACACTGGGGAACACAGGTCAAATTTGTACATGCTGTGAAAATTTGATGAGTGGTTGAACCATATCCAAAAGGATGCTGTCAATAATCAAATAAATAAGATAATTGTGAAACTCTAATAGGATAACATTGAATAGGAATAGAGTTCTTAGCATATGCTCTAAAGGGCTTTTTCATAGGCATAAGTTAGAACAGGCATAACTTACCTGAAGAGCTTGTAGAAAATGCCTGGGGTTTTGGTTGCTTTAAATATCTGTGGGGAGCAAAATGCCTTACCAACTGTCATGAAAATCTCAGGTGTCATCAGTGAAAAGTGTTCAGATCAAAGGAGATTACAGCCAACTTAGTGCTAGACAGATCATAACTGGAATATTATGTTCTGATCTGGACACTGCACTTGATGTGTGATGATGAAAGGCTAGAGACAATGATCATGAACTAGCTTAAAAACCAAGAAACATTAGAAAAACATTAAATGGATGGATCTGAGCTTGCAATACAAAAAAATTAGTGAAGACAATTGTAGCTGTCTTCAAGTATTAATACATGAAATGTTTATTCTATATCACTCCTGAGAGAACAGAGAAACAAAATAATAAACATGTATTTAGTACCTATCATATACCCAGCTTGAGATAGCTTATTACACGTGTATGTATATAATTTCATTAAAATTTCACAACAACTTGGGGTGCCCAGCTGGCTCAGTTAGAGGAGTGTATGACTCTTCATCTTGGGGTTGTGACTTTGAGCTCCACATGGGGTTGGGTGGAGATTACTTAAAAATAAAATCTTTAAAATGTTTTTTTTTTTTCCACAACTTTACAAGGTAAAGTATCTTATAATTTAGAGTCCTGAGACTCAGAGAACTTTAGAAGCTTCATCAAGGTAATATGCATAGTTCTGGGATATAAAGTTAGAACAGTAGAGTGGATTCCATGGTAAACATCTGATTCTCTGGGAAAACAACTCCTCTCATCCTCAGTCTATGGAGTTTGAGAGCATCTGTGTTTCCTTCTGAATCCAAAAGGTGGGGGAGGGGGGCACGTTGTCCTGTTCTGCTCAATCAGAATGTAGGATCAGTGGCTCTGAATGACTTAAACCATGAATGTGGGATCAATTCTAGGGCCTTTGATCATTGGGAAAGAGTCATTCTAACTTTTCACTGGGATTCTTGAAGGCTAAAGACATAAAATATAAGCTACTTCAAACAATTTGGCACCATGAGGCAAAGATTGGTGCTTGAAAATGGTGCCAATTAGAATGGAAAGCAGAACTTATAAGGCCATGCTAATCACCTGAAATGTGGTTTAAATTTATTCTTTACTATGTATGTGAGGATGATTCCATCATCATCTTAATTTTGTAAGGGAAAAAACAAAGGTATGACAATATTGAGTACCCAATGTTATTCCTAGCAGAGCCAGAATTCACACCCAACTTTGCCAGATTTTTTAGATTCATTGATTACCATCTCTCTTTTTTTAGATTTATAGCTAGTTTAATTATTTTTTAATTATTTTTATTAACATATAATGTATTATTTGCCCCAGGGGTACAGGTCTGTGAATCATCAGGCTTACACACTTGACAGCACTCACCATATCACATACCCTCCCCAATTTCCATAACCCAACTATACTCTCCATACCCCCCAACCCCCCAGCAACCCTCAGTTTGCTTTCTGAGATTGAGTCTCTTACAGTTTGCCTCCCTCCTGATTTTATCTTGTTTGATTTTTTCCTTCCCTACCCTCCAAACCCCTCACTCAGCCTCTCATTCCTTATATCAGAGAGACCATATGATAATTGATTTATCTGATTGACTTATTTCGCTCAGCATAATACCCTCTAGTTCCATCCACGTCATTGCAAATGGCAAGATTTCATTTCTTTGATGGTTCCATAGTATTCCATTGTATATTTATACCACTTCTTCTTTATCCATTCATCTGTGGATGGACATCTAGGTTCTTTCCATAGTTTGACTATTGTGGACATTGCTGCTATAAGCATTCAGGTGCACATGCCCCTTTGCATCACTACATTGTATCTTTAGGGTAAATACTCAGTAGTGTGATTGCTGGGTCATAGGATAGCTCTATTTTGAACTTTTTGAGGAACCTCGATGCTGTTTTCCAGAGGGGCTGAACCAGCTTGCATTCCCACCAACAATGTAGGAGGGTTCCCCCTTTCTCCGCATCCTCGCCAGCATCTGTCGTTTCCTGACTTGTTAATTTTAGCCATTCAAACTAGTGTGAGGTGGTATCTCACTGTGGTTTTGACTTGTATTTCCCTGATACTGAGTAATGTTGAGCATTTTTTTCATGAGTCTGTAGCCATCTGGATGTCTTCTTTGCAGAAATGTCTGTTCATGTCCTCTGCCCATTTCTTGATTGGATTATTCATTCTTTGGGTATTGAGTTTGATAAGTTCTTTATAGATTATAGATACTAGCTCTTTATCTGATAGGTTATTTGTGAACATCTTCTCCCATTCTGTCAGTTGTCATTTGGTTTTGTTGACTGTTTCCTTTGCTGTGCAAAAGCTTTTGATCTTGATGAAGTCCCAATAGCTCATTTTTGCCCTTGCTTCCCTTGCCTTTGGCGATGTTTCTAGGAAAGAGTTGCTGGGGCTGAGGTCAAAAAGGTTGCTGCCCGTGTTCTCCTCAAGGATTTTGATGGATTCCTGTCTCACATTGAGGTCTTTCATCCATTTGGAGTCTATTTTTATGTGTGGTGTAAGGAAATGTTCCAGTTTCATTCTTCTGCATGTGGCTGTCCAATTTTTCCAATGTCATTTGTTGAAGAGACTCTCTTTTTCCATTGGACATTCTTTCCTGCTTTGTCGAAGATTAGTTGACCATAGAGTTGAGGGTCTATTTCTGGGCTCTCTATTCTGTTCCATTGATCTATGTGTCTGTTTTTGTGTCAGTACCATATTGTCTTGATGATGACAGCTTTGTAAATAGAGCTTAAAGTCTAGAATTGTGATGCCACCAATGTTGGGTTTCTTTTTCAACATTCCTCTGGCTATTTGAGGTCTTTTCTGATTCCATATAAATTTTAGGATTATTTGTTCCATTTCTTTGGGAAAAAAAAAGGATGGTATTTTGATAATGATTGCATTAAATGTGTAGATTGCTTTAGGTAGCATAGACATTTTCACAATATTTGTTCTTCCAATCCATTAGCATGGAACCTTTTCCCATTTCTTTGTGTCTTCCTCAATTTCTTTCATGAGTACTTTATAGTTTTCTGAGTACAGATTCTTTACCTCTTTGATTAGGTTTATTCCCAAGTATCTTGTGTTTCTGGGTGCAATTGTAAATGGGATTGACTCCTTAATTTCTCTTTCTTCTGTCTTGCTGTTGGTGTATAAAAATGCAACTGATTTCTGTGCATTGATTTTATATCCTGACACTTTACTGAATTCTTATATGAGTTCTAGGAGTTTTGGAGTGGAGTCTTTTGGATTGTCCACATAAAGTGTCATATCATCTGCAAAGAGTGAGAGTTTGACTTTTTTGCTGATTCAGATGTCTTTTATTTCTTTTTGTTGTCTGATTTCTGAGGCCAGAACTTCTAGTACTATGTTGAATAGCAGTGGTGATAGTGGACATCCCTGCCATGTTCCTGACCTTAGGGGAAAAGCTTTCAGTTTTTCCCCATTGAGAATATTTGCTGTGGGGTTTTCATAGATGGCTTTGATGATATTGAGGTATGTGCCCTGTATCCCTGCACTTTGAAGGGTTTTGATCAAGAAAGGATGCTGTACTTTGTCAAATGCTTTTTCAACATCTATTGAGAGTATCATATGGTTCTTGTTCTTTCTTTTATTAATGTATTATAGCACATTGATTGATTTGCAGATGTTGAACCAACCTGCAGCCCTGGAATATATCCCACTTGGTCGTGGTGAATAATCCTTTAAATGTACTATTGGATCCTATTGGCTAGCATTTTGGTGAGAATATTCACATCTGTGTTCATCAAGGATATTGGTCTGTAATTCTCCTTTTTGATGGGGTCTTTGTCTCGTTTTGGGATCAAGGTCATGATGGCCTCATAGAATAAGTTTGGAAGTTTTCCTTCCATTTCTATTTTTTTTTTTTGGAACAGTTTCAGGAAAGTAGTATTAATTTTTCTTTAAATGTTTGATAGAATTCCCTGGAAGTCCACTGGCCCTGGGCTCTTGTTTCTTGAGAGATTTTTGATGACTGCTTCTATTTCCTTACCGGTCATGGGTCTGTTCAAGTTTTCTATTTCTTCCTGGTTCAGTTGTGGTAGTTTATATGTCTCTAGGAATGCATCCGTTTCTTCCAGATTGTCAAATTTGCTGGCCTATAGTTGCTCATAATATGTTCTTATAATTGTTTGTATTTCTTTGGTGTTGGTTGTGATCTCTCCTCTTTCATTCATGATTTTATTTATTTGGGTCCTTTCTCTTTTCTTTTTGTTAAGTCGGGCCTGGGGTTTATCAATCTTATTAATTCTTTCAAAGAATCAGTTTTTACTTTCATTGATTTGTTCTACTGTTCTTTTGGTTTCTATTTCATTGGTTTCTGCTGTGATCTTTGTGATTTCTCTTCTCCTGCTGAGTTTAGGCTTTCTTTGCTGTTCTTTCATCAGCTCCTTTAGGTATAGGGTTAGGTTGTGTACTTGAGACCTTTGTTGTTTCTTGAGAAAGGCTTGTATGGCTATATACTTTCTTCTCAGGACTGCCTTTGCGTGTGTCCCAGATATTTTGAAAAGTTGTGTTTTGATTTTCATTTGTTTCCATGAATTCTTCCAATTCTTCTTTAATTTCCTAATTGACCCATTCATTCTTTAGTAGGATGCTCTTTAACCTCCATGTATTTGAATTCCTTCCAGCTTTCCTCTTGCGATTGATTTCCAGCTTCAGAGCATTGTGGTCTGAAAATATGCAGGGAATGATCCCAGTCTTTTGGTACTGGTTGAGACCTGATTTGTGACCCAGGATGTGATCTATTCTGGAAAATGTCCCATGTGCACTCGAGAAGAATGTGTATTCTGTGCTTTGGGATGGAATGTTCTGAATATATCTGAGATGTCCATCTGGTCCAGTGTGTCATTTAAAGTCTTTATTTCTTTGTTGATCTTTTGCTTGCATGATCTGTCCATTTCAGTGAAGGGGGTGTTAAGAGTCCCCTAGTATTATTGTATTATTGTCAATGTGTTTCTTTGATTTTGTTATTAATTTGTTTATATAATTGGCTGCTCCCATGTTAGTGGCATAGATATTTAAAATTGTTAGATCTTCTTGTTTTACAGACCCTTTAGGTATGATATAGTGTCCTTCCTCATCTCTTATTATAGTCTTTGTTTTTTTTTTAATTTTTTAATTTTTTTATGTTTTTAAAGATCTTATTTATTTGACAAAGAGAGATCAGATGTAGGCAAAGCATCAGGCAGAGAAAGAAGGGGAAGCAGGCTCCCTGCTGAGCAGAGAGCCCGATGTGGGGCTCGATCCCAGGACCCTGAGATCATGACCTGAGCCAAAGGCAGAGGCTTAACCCACTGAGCCACCCAGGTGCCCCTAGTCTTTGGTTTTAATCTAATTTATCTGATATAAGGATTGCCACTGCAACTTTCTTTTGATGTCCATTAGCATGGTAAATTGTTTTCCAACCCCTCACTCTAATTCTGGAGGTGTCTTTGAGTCTAAAATGAGTTTCTTGTAGACAGCATATTGATGTGTCTTGTTTTTTTATCCATTCTGATACCCTGTGTCTTTTGATTGGGGCATTTAACCCATTTACATTCAGGATAAGTATTGAAAGATATGAATTTAGTGCCATTGTATTGCCTGTAAGGTGACTGTTACTGTGTATTGTCTCTGTTCCTTTCAGGTGTACTACTTTTAGGCTCTCTCTTTGCTTAGAGAACTCCTTTCAATATTTCCTGTAGGGCTGGTTTGGTGTTTGTAAATTCTTTTAATTTTTGTTTGTCCTGGAAGCTTTTTATCTCTCCTTCTATTTTCAATGACAGCCTAGCTGGATACAGTATTCGTGGCTGGATATTTTTCTCATTTAGTACTCTGAATATATCATGCCATTTTGTTCTGACATGCCAGGTCTCTGCGGATAAGTCTGCTGCCAATCTAATATTCATATCATTGTATGTTACAGACTTCTTGTCCCGAGCTGCTTTCAGGATTTCCTCTTTGTCATTTAGACTAGTAAGTTTTACTATTAAGTGATGGGGTGTGGACCTATTTTTATTGTTTTTGAGGAAGGTGCTCTGTGCCTCCTGGATTTTGATGCTTGTTCCCTTTGTCATATTAGTGAAATTCTCTGTTATAATTTGCTCCGATATACTTTCTGCCCCTCTCTCTCTTTCTTTTTCTGGAATCTCAATTATTCTAATATTGTGTTGTCTTATGGTATCACTTATCTCTCAACTTCTCCCCTCATGGTCTAGTAGTTATTTGCCTCTCTTCACTAAGCTTATTTATTCCCCATCATTTGGTCTTCTATATCACTAATTCTCTCTTCTCCCTCATTTATCCTAGCAGTATGAGCCTGCATTCTTGATTACACCTCATTAATTCCTTTTTTGATTTCAGGTTCGTTAGATTTTAGTTCTTTCATTTCTCCAGAAATGGCTTTTATTTTTCCAGACTGGTTTCTCTAATATCTTCCATGCTTTTTTCGAGCCCAGCTAGCACCTTGAGAATCATCATTCTGAACTCTTGATCTGACATATTACCAATGCCTGTTTTGATTAGGTACCTAGCTGTTGGAAATGCCTCTTGTTCTTTTTTTTTGTGTGGTGAGTTTCCACCTTTTCATTTTATCAAGATAAGAATATATGAATGAGAGAACAAAATACTAAAAGAGTGGCAAAGACCCCAGAAAAATGTACGCTAACCAAATCAGAAGAGACTCCAAACCTGGGGGAGAAGAAAGGGGAGTTAAAAAAAAAAAGTCTAATATATGTGTGTTTATATATATACACACATATATTAAACCGGTGAATAGAACAGAGCCATCCACTTGATTTTGGGGTGTATTCTGGTCTCTTAGAAGAAACTACCTCCCAAAATTTTAAAGAAGGGAAAACATATATTCAAAAATAACGTTAAACATGATGAAGGGATGGAATATGGCTGTAAAGATAAAAATTTTTTAAAAATTCTAAAAAAGGAATTGATAAGATAAGTTGGTTAGAAAAAGAAAGAAGAAAAAAAAAGGTGGGGGGAGATAATGTGCTTAGGCTGGAGACTAGAACAAAGCCCTGTGCTATATTTAGGGTATATTCTGATCTATTAGAAGTAATTGTATCCAGAATTTTTTTAGAAAAAAAAAAAAACCCTGTATGTATACAAAAAATAAGTTTAAATACAATGAAGGATAAAATATGTCTATAATAATGAAGGTTTAAAAAGATTTTTTTAAAGAAAGGTATTGTTAAGATAAACTAGTTTTAAAAAGTTAGAAGAGGAAAGAGTTAAAAAATTAGAATAAGAAAAATAAATTTTAAAAAATTTAATTTAACTTTGCAAAACTAAAGGGTCCTGGGGAGAAAGCCATGAATTTCATGCATCGCTTTCCCCTATCTCTGGAGTTCCACTGTTGGGTGAACTTGGTCTTGGCTGGATGTTCTTGCTGATCTTTTGGGGGAGGGTTCTGTTGTAGTGATTCTCAAATGTCCTTGCCAGAGGCAGAATTGCCCCACCCTTGCCAGGGACCGGTCTAAGTAATCTGTTCAATTTCGCTCTGCGAGCTTTTGTCTCTGAATGCTTTCCATAAGAGCTCTGGAGGATTGGAGTAAAAATGGTGGCCTCCTAATCTCCAGCCTGGAGGAGCTGAGAGCTCAGGGCCCCACTCCTTAGTGCACCCTCAGAGAAAAAGGGTCAATCCCTCCCGTATTCCTGGTCTCCGGCTGCACTCTGGGCTCACCCAGCCTGTGACCGAGTGTTTCTGTCTATGATGCACAGCTCTGTTTGGAGTCTTCAAACCCAGCAGATTCCTGTCTCCAGAGAAGGAAGGTGAGTCTCCCTGGGTCTGCCACCTGTGGGGTCCCTTCTCAAAGAGCAGTGGCCTGAATGTGCTGCAGATCATGGTTTAAGGTAACCCTGAGCTGAGAGCTCACTCTGGGCTTTGTCTCTGTAGCCAGCTTCCCCGCTCTGATACCTGGCAGTTCTGCCACACTCAGACACTCCCTGATCTTTCTGTGACCCTGCGGGACCTGAGACCACACTGTCCCTACAAGGGCTCCACCCCCGCTTAGCCTCTGGAGTGATGTCCCTCAGTGGAGCAGACTTCTAAAAGTTCTGATTTTGTGCTCCTCCGCTCTGCTGCTTGCTGGGACCTGGCCCCTCCCACCACATTGAGTCCCTGACAAACTCAGTTTCAAATCTTGGTGCCCCCATTAGCTGTGTGACCTTAAGCACATGTATTGCTTTTGTGGCCTCAATTTCTTCAACTGTGAAATAAATATATACTTTCCAAATCATGGTAAAGATGAAATGAGCTAATATGTAATGTAATTGGCATGGTCTAAGTACATTATAAGTGTGCCCTCAGTGGAGCAGACTTCCAAAAGTTCTGATTTTGTGTTCCACTGCTCCACCACTTGCTGGGAGCTGGCCCCTCCCCCAGCAATCTATCTTCTCATGGCCTCGGATTCACTTCTCCATACATCCTTTCAGAAAGTGGTTGATTTTCTGTTCCTAGAATTTTTGCTCTTCTTCTCTTCAATCTCCTGTTGAGTCTGTAGGTGTTCTGAATGGTTTGATAACTATCTAGCTGAACTCCTGGATCTGATGTCATTTCAGTCCCCTACTCCTCTGCCATCTTGCCTCTCTCCCTTTGAGTACCATCTTTATTTTCACTTTGAATTTGCAAATCAAAAGAAAACTATGTGCATGATTATACTGCAGCTCTCTACCTAATCATGTCTTATTTAATTACGGAATTTAATGTTTGATGGATAGATTAATATACTAACAATTTAGGTGGGAATGCAAAGTTAAATAACTATTCAGAGAAGCTTTATATTAGAGTCCAAGAGGTCATTTTTTAAAAATTAAATTTAATTTTTTTCAGTGTTCCAAAATTTATTGTTTATGCACCACACCCAGTGTACCATGCAATACGTGCCCTCCATAATACCAACCACCAGGCTCACCCAAACCCTACCTCTCCCCTCCGAAACACTCAGTTTGTTTCTCAGAGGCCACCGTCTCTCATGGATTGTCTCCCCCTCCAATTCCCCCAAATCACTTCTCCTCTCCATCTCCCAATGCTCCACAAGTAAGTGAAACAATATGATTATTGACTCTCTCTGCTTGACTTATTTCACTCAGCATAATCTCTTACAGTCCCATCCATGTTGATACAAAAGTTAGTTATTCACCCTTTTTGATGGAGGCATAATTCTCCATTGTATATTATGGACCATATCTTCTTTATCCATTCATCTGTTGAAGGGCATCTTGGTTCTTTCCACATTTCAGTGACTGTGGCCATTGCTGCCATGAACCTTGGTGTACAGATGGCCCTCCTTTTCACTGCATACGTATCTTTGGGGCAAATAGCCAGTAGTGCAAATGCAAGGTCATAGAATAGCTCTATTTTTAATTTCTTAAGGAATCTCCACACTGTTTTCCAAAGTGGCTGCACCAACTTGCATTAATTTCTTAAGGAATCTCCACACTGTTTTCCAAAGTAGCTGCACCAACAGTGTAGGAGGGTTCTCCTTTCTTCACATCCTCTCCAACACTTGCTATTTAGTGTTGTTAATTTTGGCCATTCTAACTAGTGTAAGGTGGTATCTCAATGTGGTTTTGATTTGAATCTCCCTGATGGCTAATGACGTTGAACATTTTTTCATGTGTCTGTTAGCCATTTGTGTGTCTTCTTTGGAGAAGTGTCCAGTCTTCTGCCCATTTTTAGATGTGCTTATCTGTTTTTTGTGTGTTGGGTTTGAGGAATTCTTTATAGATCCTGGATATCAGCCCTTTGTCTGAATGTCATTTGCAAATGTCCTCTCCCATTCCATGAGTTGCCTCTTTGTTTTGTTGCCTGTTTCCTTTGCTGTGCAGAAGCTTTTGATCTTGATGAAGTTCCAAAAGTTCATTTTCACTTTTGTTTCCTTTGCCTTTGGAGACATGTCTTGGAAGAACTTGCTGTGGCCAATGTCGAAGATGTTACTGCCTATGTTCTCCTCTAGGATTCTGATGGATTCCTGCCTCACGTTGAGGTCTTTTTTTCCATTTTGAGTTTATCTTTGTGTATTATATAAAAGAATGGTCGAGTTTCATTCTTCTACATATAGCTGTCCAATTTTCCCAGCACCATTTATTGAAGAGACTTTTTTCCACTGTATATTTTTTCCTGCTTTGGCAAAGATTATTTGACCATAGAATTGAGGGTCCATATCTGGGCTCTCTACTCTGTTCCACTGGTCTATGTGTCTGTTTTTGTATTAGTACCATGCTGTCTTCGTAATCACAGCTTTGTAGTAAAGCTTGAAATCAGGCAACGTGATGCCCCTAGTTTTGTTTTTCAACATTTCCTTAGCAACTCAGGGTCTCTTCTGATTCCATACAAATTTTAGGATTGTTTATTCCAGCTCTTTGAAAAAAGCATGTGGAATTTTGATTGAGATGGCATTGAAAGGCACGGATTGCATGGAGCACTGGGTGTGGTACAAAAACAATGAATACTGTTATGCTGAAAATAAATTTAAAAAAATGATAAAAAAAAGAAAGTATAGATAGCTCTAGACAGTATAGACATTTTGACAATGTTTATTCTTCCGATCCATGAGCATGGAATGGTCTTCCATCTTTTTGTGTCTTCTTCAATTTCTTTCATGAGTATTCTATAGTTCTTCGAATACAGATCCTTTACCTCTTTGGCAAGGTTTATTCCCAGGTATCTTATGGTTCTTGGTGCTATGGTAAATGGAATTGATTCTCTAATTTCCCTTTCTATTTTTTCATTGTTAGTGTATAAGAAAGCAACTGATTTCTGTACATTGGTTTTGTATCCTGCCACATTACTAAATTGCTATATGAGGTCTGGTAGTTTAGGGGTGGAGTCTTCTGAGTTTTCCATATAAAGTATGTCATCCATGAAGAGAGAGACTTTGACTTCTTCTTTGCCAATTTGAATACCTTTTATTTTTTTCTTTCTCTCTCTTTTCTGATTTTGGAAATTTGTTTCCTCCTTCCTTCCCCTCCCTCTCTCATTGTTTCCTTCTCTTCGATTTATTTTTCTTGTTAATTTTTTTAGCTTCAGAATGTCAACATTTGTCATAAATGTTATTAGAAAATATTCAAAACTGGAAAAAATGGGTTTAGGTTATTTCTGGCTTAAGTAAGAAGGTTGCATTCTTCTTTAAGGTCATTTTTGATGTTCAAATATTTAATAAAGTATATGTATGCAGGTGAAACAATGAAAAATTAGTGCCTCAAACCTATAGAATTTCAGCTAAAACAAGAAAAGAATTTATCAAGGACCTCAGCTTCTATACGAAAAAGTGAGGAAGATAAGAGTCTATTAAAACCAAAGCAAGATCAAAGAAAAAATCAATGGTATACAAAGTAGGGGGGAAATTAAAAATAAAAGGGAATATCAATGAGGCCAAAGCTGGTTTTTTGAGAAGTTCAATCAAATTGGTGAACCTCTACAAAGACCTCTCAGGAAAAAAAAGATAAAGAAAGATAAAGAGATGGTTAAGATAGAGAGCTAGGGACAGAGGTGAGAGAATGAGAGGGAAAAAGACAGAAAAGTGGAGGAGATGGGGGAAGAGAGGGAAAGAATGAGAGAGGGAGGGAAAGGAAGGAGGAAACAAATTTCCAAAATCAGAAAAGAGAGAGGTGATATCAGTACAGATTCTACAAATATTAAAAGAATAATAAGAGAATATTATGAACGACTGTTTGCCAATAAATTTAATTAGATGAAAAATAAAAAATACCAGAATTAATACAAGAAAAAAATGAATAATCTGAATTGTCCTATATAAACTAATAAAATTAAGTATGTAGTTAAAATCCTTCCCACAAAAGAAAAACAAAGCAAAGCAAAACAAGCAACAAAACAAGCAAACAAACAAACCAAAAAAAAACCCCTCTAGGCTCAGAAGATTTCACTGGTAAACCAAATATTTAAATGGAAGTAATATTAATTCTACCCAAAAATCCCCCAGAAAATTAAAGAAGATGGAATGCTTTCCAGTTCATTCCATGAGGCCAGAATACTCTGATATCCAAATCAGAAAGAGAGATATAGGAGAAATGTAGAAGAGTTTTCTACATGAACATAGTTGTAAAATTTCCTAATAAAAATTTGGCAAATCAAAGTCAATATTATATAAATCACATGTCATGACCAAATGGGTTTTACCCAGGATTATAAGGTAGTTTAACATTTGAAATAGATCCTTGTAACTCAGTATACTCAGAAACTACAAAAGAAAAGTCAATATGATTATTTTATGTTGTTTAATAAAATAACTTATCAAAATCCAACATCTACTCTGATTAAAACCCATAGAAAACTAGGAATAAAAGGGAATTTTCTCAACTTGATAAAGAACATCTATGAAACCCACAACCAACACCATACTTAATGGTGAAAAATTGTATACTTTCTTCCTAAAATTAGAAATAAGGTAAAGACATTTTACTGTAAGTTCTAGTTAGTGAAAAAAATAAATCAGAGAAATGAAATAAAAGGAATTCAGATGGGAAAGCCAGAGATAAAACTCTTTATTCCCAGATGAAATAATCAACTATATAGAAAAGCCAGGGGAATCTACAAACAACACAAAACAAAATAACCCCACAACTACTTTGACTAAAAATAAGTGAGTTTAGCAATGTTTCAGGATAAAGGATCACTATACAAAGATTTTATTGTATTTTTAATATATGAGCAACAAACAATCAAAACTTTAAAAATATAATTTTACCGTTAAATGATGTATAATGCCTATACATTGAAAACTGTAAAGCACTGCCAAAAGAATTCAAAGACCTAGATAAAAAGAAAGATATAACATTATCAGGGGTAGGAAGACTCAATACTTTTAAAATGTCAGGTATTCCCTGGTTGATCTAAAGAATCAATGCAATCTGATTGAAAATGTTAGAAGCTTTTTCTTTTTTTTTTTTAAGTAGAAATTGTTCTAAAATTCATATAAATATAAAAAGGTCTAGGAGTAACCCAAATAATTTGAAAAAGAACAAAGTTGGAAGACCTTTTTCAAGACAAAGTTTCAAGACTTATTTTTTAATTTTTAATTTTAATTTTTTTTTTTGAGAGGGAATCTTAACCAGTTTCCAGGCTTAGCATGGAACCCGATATAGGGTTCAATCTCACAACCCTGAGATCATGACCTGAGCTGAAATCAAGAGTCAGACACTTAACTTACCTGAGCAACCCCAGGTGCCCTCAAGAGTTATTTAAAAGCTACAGTAATCAAGACAGTTGTAGTAATGGCATAAAAATAAATAAATAAATAAATAAAACAAAATAGAAAATCTAGTAATAGGGGCATCTGGGTGGCTCAGTGGGTTAAAGCCTCTGCCTTTGACTCGGGTCATGGTGTCGGGATCCTGGGATGGAGCCCCACATCAGGTTGCCTGCTCAGTGGGGAGCCCTCTTCCCTTCCTCTCTCTCTCTGCCTGCCTCTTTGCCTACTTGTGGTCTCTGTCTCTCAAATAAATAAATAAAATCTTAAAAAAAAATAAAGAAAGAAAATCTAGTAATAGATTCACACATATGGACAGATGAGTTTTGAAATAGTTTACAAGGTCAATTGTAGAAAAACAGTTTTTTCACCAAATGGTACTGGAACAATTGTATACCTATATGCAAATAGATGAACTTTGACCAATGCTTTACATCACATTATAAATATGAACTAAAAATATGTCATAAAGAAAGAAAGCATATGAACTTTGCAATTGATGCAGAAAAAGCATTTGAGAAAATTTAAATGATAAAAACACTCAACTGGGTAGGGAAACCTTCTCAATATAATAAAGGCCATCAGA
Source organism: Lutra lutra (assembly GCF_902655055.1). Lineage (NCBI taxonomy): Eukaryota > Metazoa > Chordata > Mammalia > Carnivora > Mustelidae > Lutra > Lutra lutra. Next base: position 52,331,306 of record NC_062289.1, on the reverse strand, counting down.
GTGATATCATCATCATGACAGCGTAAGGCAGTTTTCCTTTAATAATAAAAGTCATAAGTAAAATCTCACAGCTAATATCATACTTAATGGTGAAATACTGAAACTTTCCCCCTAAGATCAGGAACAAGACAACCTTCCCCCTTCTGCTACTTCCTTTCAACATACAACTGAAAATCCTAGTCAGAGCAATTAGGCAAGACAAATAAGCAAAAGACACCCAGACTGGAAAGGAGTAAAATGTTATCTGTTCACAGGTGACATAATCCTATATGTAGAAAATTCCACCCCCCCAAAAAACCTTGTAAAATTAGTAAATAAATTAAGCAACTTTGTACGATACAAAATCAGCACCCAAAAATCAGCTGTGTTTCTATGTAATAACAATGAATTATTTAAAAAAATTTTTTTAATCCTGTATATGAATGTTCATAGCAACTTTATTTTTAATAACCAAAGACTAGAAATAATTCAGATGTTCACTCCTGCATTAAAAAAATAATCTTTCTAAAACAGAAACTTAATTTAATATTGAGGAATCTTGTTCATGATTTTGTACTTGTTTTGTAGATGGTCTTATAAGTACATTTTGAGTACATGGGAAGAAAATTCATTCAAGAGTCAGTTGTATTACCTTGGATAAAATTTGGGAAATATATGTACTGAAGAGCCAATTTTTTACTTTGTTTTTGATACCAAGACAAATATTGTAACCTCCAGGTTTTCCTTCCTAATTGCATTGCTAAATGCATGGTTTTTGTCTTTTCTCCCTATAATATTATATAATACATGTATTCACCTTGATAATATTATAATCAACTATGAATCAATTGTTCTGTATCATTTCATTTTAAAGTAATCACAGCTATTTATATAATTATTAAATGCTTGTATTAAATAAAATTTTATAGTTTTCTATCCTAAAACTTAATATAATTTTATAGGAAAAGCCATATATTTCAGAAAAGTAATACATCGTAAGTAGCATATATGCAATAGTGGGATCTCATTTGCTCACTGGGTTCTTATAACTGGGCCATGGTTAGCCTTTTTTTTATACACTGTATATTATACTGTATATTAGATACACTGTAAACAATATATTTAGGTTAAATCATTCACTTTAAATCAGTTTCTTTTGCTCTTTGTTGAGTACAGTATGTCCCTAACAAAACAGACCATCTTCCTGTATCTTTTTCCTCTGCCTTGTTCCCTTTCTTTTCTAGATAGAGTGAATTATGTAGAAACTTGTACAATTTTATCCCGTATTTTATATTTAAAAAATGAATTTTATTTGACAAAAAGGTGGATGGCGAAACCTTACTACCCAGTATGTAGGGTTTGAAGCTCATTAAAGTCTGGTGGCTTCTGAATTAACCTGTGGGTCCCTACAGTGATGGAAATTGCTTCTTTCCAGTATTATTGACTGACTGAGCAGGTGATAACTTGTTTGCATCTTTTGAACAAGTTCATTAGTTTCCCATAAAGCCTGTTGCAGGTAAACACTCCAATATTTAATTAGCAGTTTTTCTTTGGTGAGCTTATAAACAATTACTGGACTTTCCATTTGTGTTTAGGACTCAAATGTTTCTTATGGCTAGATTGACTCATCTCCAGTCAAAGGTGTATGCCTGACAGCTGCTATTAATAACTATTAAAGCAACTGCCTATTTTTTTAAGTCTAAAAATAAGATTCCATCAATCTTCAAGATTAACTACCAGGCCAGCAAATGTTTTAAGCCTCTGCAATCCAACTCTTCAATTTGCTACCACTTACCTGAATCTTCTGTGTCATTGCCCAATAAATTGAAGCAACATATAAGTTGTTAAAATTTTCTATACTAAGTACATACATATGTTCCATTGACAATAACCTGGTGCAAGTGGACATACAGTTTCAATACATCTTGAGTACCTGCCACCAACTTGTCCCTAGGGATACCAGGGTTACTAAAAACATAGTCTTTGCCTTAAAATAATTCCCAGTGTAGTGGAGGAAATAGGTAAGCATTTAACCATAGTACATTTTTAAAAGTCTTTAAATTTTTCATAAGACTCAGAGGAGTGAGACTGAAGGATGGTATATACTGAATAGTGGGACTTTGAACTAATTTCTTTCTACTACTTGTAAAAGTAAAGCTGTAAACAAGAGAACCACATAACATTGAAAAAACAGTTTGAAGAAAGAAGATAGCAGTATTTAAAAGTGGTGCTTTGTATGAGCCTCTACTAAAATGGAGAGATATTTAAAGAGGATTTTAAGAAAGTTTTCTGCGTGAGGCTTCCTCTCAAAACAATAAAATCTACGTTAAGTATTTAAACTGTTTTTTAAGGATTCTTGTGTTGAACTTGTATTTCTTTTGAATATTTACTCAGATTGTCCACTTTAGACTAAGCTTTGACATGTATTTTAGAGAATACTGTATTAGATTTTAGACAAGGCAAAAATTTAGTGGCATTTTGAATAAAATCCTTATTCTAGAAACTGAGCTAGAAGTATGCCTTTACAATGACCAAATACTGGAATTACAGTGCCAGAGGTTAGGTTTTAAAAGCTTAAGTGGTATAGTTAGTTTTTGAAATAACCCAAATAGATGGAAATGGCATAGGACTCTCTGGGATTAGAATTAAAATACTGGAAGAATTTTTTTTTCAATATTTAGTTGTACTAGATACAGAACTAAATTTATTCTGAGTTATTATATCAGCTCACTAAATTAAGGGATGCTATGAAACTTCTTTATGAAGCTGTACATTGAAAAGTGTAGGTTTTTTTGTTTGTTTTTTAATCCAATAATCTTGGCACAGAATTTATTAGGAAATTAAGTCTTCCTTGGACAGAGTGTAAGGGGTAGTCTTTCGGTTAAAGAGTTTTACTTGCTCAACCATCAGTTCATGAATCTTCAGGAACTGCCAACTCCTGAGAGCTTTTAAGCCAAGCAGGATTTGGAATGACTGGTATGAATTGTTTGCTATTAGAGGAAAATGAGACTGTTTTACAGACCTTTAAAGCAGGAATCTCAGACTCCGTGCCAACATTGCTCAATGTAAGTTAGTACCGCAGGTGGGTATTTCAAGAGATAGAACTGGAGAACACAGGCCCTGCCCCACCAAAAGCTTCAGCTCCTCTTCAGGTCTAGTGGATAATTGCAGTCATACTGGAGCTGGGGCTTAATTGTTGCTACATCTTCCAAATCTTAAAGAGTAGTTAAAATCCAGCATTTAAAAAACATTAAATCTTCCAATTTTTAAATATTATATTTGAAGAATAGAAATAAGAATTTATTTTTAGCATGGTGTGGATAAATATTATTAGAATCAATCAAGGACATAGGCAGACCAAATCTTGAAGATAATTAGTATATACAGTCAATATTTATTATTTGTGGAAATATTACATGAATTCCATATTTGGGAATTCATCTACTTGCTAAAATTTATTTGTAGGTCAAAATCAGTAGTGGCACTTTCATGGTCATTTGTGGACATGAACAGTGTATTGAAAATTTGAATTGCCACATGCAATAAAGCAATGCTAGCCTTCTTTTTTCAGTTCTTGTAATTCAAATATGTCCTTTCTCTGTGGTCTATTTAGTGCCACAGTTTTCATATTTTGGAGTTTTTGTTGGTGATTTTGCTGTTAAACTGGCTCCCAAACATAGTGTGAAAGTGCTATCTAGTGTTCCTAAGTGCAAAAAGACTGTACTGTGCCTTATGTAGAAAATACCTGTGTTTGATAAGCTTTATTCAGGCGTGAATTATTGTGCTGTTATCTGTGAGTTCAATGTTAATGAATCAACAATTCATGTTAGATAAGGTGTCTCTAAGTAGAAACATGTAAAGCCAGGTTATGTATTGATTTATTCATGAAATATTGTGACCAGAAGCTTCCAGGAAACTTGCTCTGTATTTTATCTAGGGGCACTGGTTCAGTGTTTGCTAGTTAAATCTTGGAGTGACTTTATAGGAAATAACTACATTGAAAACAGGAATCCACTATAATTTTTTGTTATAGCCATGAGTTACTAAACAAAACTAAGCTTCACAAAAATCTCAAGGAGTCACAATTGGTGAAGCCAGTTAGCACTGAGAAGAAATAATGGATCAACGAGTGGAGCTCTGACTCAAGGTACTTGGGCAGCAGTGGGGAGGTCTGAGTGATACAAGTGTCCCTGGCACTCCTGCAGTGAATTCTCCTTTTACACCTGATCCTGCTGAGAATAGGAGAGAAAGATTGGGGCATATTTTTTCACCAATCTGGTAATCCCCAGAGCTAGCCAGAGCTCAAGTCAACTTCTTGTAATTTGTTTCTAGAGGGACTGGATAGGTAAGAGGTACAATCCCTACGTCCTTCTGGGTGTTGTCCTTAGCACTTCCCAGTTCTTACCAGTGTGTTCTGAGGTAAGGGAATCTCCCATCACTCTATCTGTGAGACAATGAAAGAAAGTATTTGTGGGCCAGCCACACTGACAAGGCCAAGGGCAGGGTGAATGCTCCACTTTTTCTCCAGAGTGGTAACATAGACAGTGAGGAGCTGGATTGAAACTGAATTCTAATAATAATGAGTTTGTTCTTGTGGCAAATGCAAATACCTCAGTTGCAAGGTTTATTGGAAGAAAGTTTGTGATTGCAGCAAGGGCAAGATAAGTGTCACTATCCAGAGAGGTAAAAGAGAGGATTGGACTAGTACGTGGATAAATAAAAAGGGGAGTTTTATGCTCAGTCAGACAAAGCTCAGACATGTCAAATCAATATGGAATTTTCTCTTTTCTTTATTCATCTGAGAGATGTATGATAGCTTTGTCAGGGATCAGCAAATTTTTCAGGGCAAGAGATAATGAAATGACTTTATTCCCCCAAATTCCAAACTCTTCCTCTTGAGAAGCAACTAGGTCAGGAGATAAATCATATTTTTAGGGAGATTGAGTATAAATTCCACAAGGACATGAATCATGCTTGTTTTTGTTCACTGTTGTATCACTGATACAATGCCCAGGAAATAGGAAATATTTAACAAATGACAAATAAATAAATAAATACAAATAATGATAATTTTGATAAACTAAGAGTTTCTGTTAATTGAGCATATGGTGTGTGTCAAAAATGATACTAAACAATAGCTTGTATACATTATTCCATTTTATCTATAAGTGTATGAGGTATAATCCTAGAATTCCAGATAAAGAAACAAAGGTTAAATTACACAGACAGATGGTAAGAGGTAGGGTTAGAATTTAAAGTAAGCTATGACCCTATGCTTTAAATTGTCACTCTATAATATATCTAAGAGTGTGAATTACCACCTGTGTGCATGGTATATGGCAGGAGGGGAGAAAATGTATCTTGGATGGTAGCTGTAAATGATGGGATGAAGCTCAGAAAGAGACAAAGGAGGGATATTAATGGCAAAACCAAATTCAGAGCTCCAACTAGAGCTTTGATATGACTCTATAGTGATAAACATAGCAACTTCCCAGGTAGAGCAAAAGGCAAAGATCAATTGAGTCAGATGTAATTGTCCAGCAGCCTACAAAGAATGGCCATTCTTCCTGTTTAAAAATGAAAAGGGCTATCAGGTGAAAAATCCAAACAACAGTTTTTAAGTTCTTATACTCTGGGATTTGATGTTTAAAACAATAATTTACTCTTGACTCATCAATTTAATCTCACTTAGATCAATAGTTAATCAATATCACTTAGCAGTACTTTAATAACTGTGAAAGATACCTGCTTGGTTTAAGTCCCTTTATGCACATCTCTATCACTGTTATATTTATTTAAACTTCCTTCAGGGACACCCGGGTGGGTCAGTTGGTTAAATGTCTTGGCTCTTGATCCTGGGGTCCTGGGATGGAGTCCCATATCAGGCTTTCTGCTCAGCGGGGTGCCTTCTCCCTCTTCTGCCTGCCGCTCCCCCTGCTTCTGTGCTCTCTCTCTCTCTTTCTGTCAAATAAATAAAATCTTTCCAAAAAATGCAGTATTTGTTCCAGACCAGCTATGCCTTGACTAGTGTTTGGTTTATCAAAGATTTGCCTGTTTCTATCAAATCAAGGCATGCCTCGTGAGGTGAGCTTCCTTGGATGGCACATCCCTTCCCTCACTTGAACTGAGTTCTTTTCAGAGCCTCGTTTTCCTTGTCATTTTAAAGTCCCTGGTGGCCACCTGCATAGGAACATCTGAACAACTCCCACCAACATTCTCTTTGGATTTCTGAAACAGAAATGGAGACTTCTAAAGAAGTGCTCACACTGCTGATCTTGTGATGCTTTACACCTGGGATTTGCCTCTCTCTGGCTATAAACTAGGTCAGTTAAACTCTGCCATACTTCTCATCCTGTCATGTTATGCTAGCAAAAATAATAATTTAAGGTCTGCCATGAATTAGGTTATAGTTTTCTTTATATTATGTGCCTTCTCCACTCCTATTTTCTTCCCAGTTTTGTTTTCCCTCCAAACTTATTTTACTATGGTCACTATGAATAATAGCCTGTTTTTTTTTTAATTTTTAATTTTTAATTTTTTATAAACATACAATATATTTTTATCCCCAGGGGTACAGGTCTGTGAATCGCCAGGTTTACACACTTCACAGCACTCACCATAGCACATACGCTCCCCAATGTCGATAACCTCACCCCCCCCAAACCCCTCCCCCCAGCAACCCTCAGTTTGTTTTGTGAGATTTAGAGTCACTTATGGTTTGTCTCCCTCCCAATCTCATCTTGTTTCATTAAATCTTCTCCTACCCCCTTAACCCCCCATGTTGCATCTCCACTCCCTCATATCAGGGAGATCATATGGTAGTAGTCTTTCTCCGATTGACTTATTTCACTAAGCATGATACCCTCTAGTTCCATCCACGTCATCGCAAATGGCAAGATTTCATTTCTTTTGATGGCTGCATAGTATTCCACTGTGTATATATACCACATTTCTTTTTTTTTTTTTTAAAGATTTTATTTATTTATTTGACAGACAGAGATCACAAGTAGGCAGAGAGGCAGGCAGAGAGAGAGAAAGGAGGAAGCAGGCTCCCCGCTGAGCAGAGAGCCTGATATGGGGCTCGATCCCAGGACCCTGGGATCATGACCTGAGCCGAAGGCAGAGGCTTTAACCCACTGAGCCACCAGGCGCCCCATACCACATTTCTTTATCCATTCATCTGTTGTTGGACATCTAGGTTCTTTCCATAGTTTGGCTATTGTAGACATTGCAGCTATAAACATTTGGGTGCACGTGCCCCTTCGGATCACTACTTTTGTATCTTTAGAATAAATACCCAGCAGTGCAATTGCTAGGTCATAGGGTAGCTCTATTTTCAAGATTTTGAGGAACCTCCATGTTGTTTTCCAGAGTGGTTGCACCAGCTTGCATTCCCACCAACAGTGTAGGAGGGTTCCCCTTTTTCCGTATCCTCGCCAGCATCTGTCATTTCCTGACTTGTTAATTTTAGCCATTCTAACTGGTGTGAGGTGATATCTCATTGTGGTTTTGATTAGTATTTCCCTGATGCCGAGTGATGTGGAGCACTTTTTCATGTGTCTGTTGGCCATCTGGATGTCTTCTTTGCAGAAATGTCTGTTCATGTCTTCTGCCCATTTCTTGATTGGATTATTTGTTCTTTGGGTATTGAGTTTGCTAAGTTCTTTATAGATTTTGGACACTAGCCCTTTATCTGATATGTCATTTGCAAATATCTTCTCCCATTCTGTCAGTTGTCTTTTGGTTTTGTTAACTGTTTCCTTTGCTGTGCAAAAGCTTTTGATCTTGATAAAATCCCAATAGTTCATTTTTGCCCTTGCTTCCCTTGCCTTTGGTGATGTTCCTAGGAAGATGTTGCTGCGGCTGACGTCGAGAAGGTTGCTGCCTGTGTTCTCCTCGAGGATTTTGATGGATTCCTTTCTCACATTGAGATCCTTCATCCATTTTGAGTCTATTTTCGTGTGTGGTGTAAGGAAATGATCCAATTTCATTTTTCTGCATGTGGCTGTCCAATTTTCCCAACACCATTTATTGAAGAGGCTGTCTTTTTTTCATTGGACATTCTTTCCTGCTTTGTCGAAGATGAGTTGACCATAGAATTGAGGGTCTATTTCTGGGCTCTCTATTCTGTTCCATTGATCTAAATGTCTGTTTTTGTGCCAGTACCATGCTGTCTTGATGATGACGGCTTTGTAATAGAGCTTGAAGTCCGGAATTGTGATGCCACCAACTTTGGCTTTCTTTTTCAATATTCCTTTGGCTATTCGAGGTCTTTTCTGGTTCCATATAAATTTTAGGATTCTTTGTTCCATTTCTTTGAAAAAAATGGATGGTATTTTGATAGTGATTGCATTAAATGTGTAGATTGCTTTAGGTAGCATAGACATTTTCACAATATTTGTTCTTCCAATCCATTAGCATGGAACCTTTTCCCATTTCTTTGTGTCTTCCTCAATTTCTTTCATGAGTACTTTATAGTTTTCTGAGTACAGATTCTTTGCCTCTTTGGTTAGGTTTATTCTCAAGTATCTTGTGTTTCTGGGTGCAATTGTAAATGGGATTGACTCCTTAATTTCTCTTCTTCTGTTTTGTGGTTGGTGTAGAGAAATGCAACTGATTTCTGTGCATTGATTTTATATCCTGACAGTCTACTAAATTCCAGTACAAGTTCTAGCAGTTTTGGAGTGGAGTCTTTTGGGTTTTCCACATATAGTATCATATCATCTGTGAAGAGTGATAGTTTGACTTCTTCTTTGCCGATTTGGATGCCTTTAATTTCCTTTTGTTGTCTGATTGCTGAGGCTAGCACTTCTAGTACTATGTTGAATAGCACCGGTGATAATGGACATCCCTGCCGTGTTCCTGACCTTAGCGGAAAAGCTTTCAGTTTTTCTCCATTGAGAATGATATTTGCGGTGGGTTTTTCATAGATGGCTTTGATAATATTGAGGTATGTGCCCTCTATCCCTACACTTTGAAGAGTTTTGATCAGGAAGGGATGCTGGACTTTGTCAAATGCTTTTTCAGCATCTATTGAGAGTATCATATGGATCTTGTTCTTTCTTTAATTAATGTGTTGTATCACATTGATTGATTTGCGGATGTTGAACCAACCTTGCAGTCCTGGAATAAATCCCACTTGGTCGTGGTGAATAATCCTTTTAATGTACTGTTGAATCCTATTGGCTAGTATTTTGGTGAGAATTTTTGCATCTGTGTTCATCAAGGATATTGGGCTGTAGTTCTCTTTTTTGATGGGATCCTTGTCTGGTTTTGGGATCAAGGTGATGCTGGCCTCATAAAATGAGTTTGGAAGTTTTCCTTCCATTTCTATTTTTTGGAACAGTTTCAGGAGAATGGGAATTATTTCTTCTTTAAATGTTTGGTAGAATTCCCCCAGGAAGCCATCTGGCCCTGGGCTTTTGTATGTTTGGAGATTTTTGATGACTGTTTCAATCTCCTTACTGCTTATGGGTCTGTTGAGGCTTTCTATTTCTTCCTGGTTCAGTTGTGGTAGTTTATATGTCTCTAGGAATGCATCCATTTCTTCCAGATTGTCAAATTTGTTGGCGTAGAGTTGCTCATAGTATGTTCTTATAATTGTCTGTATTTCTTTGGTGTTCATTGTGATCTCTCCTCTTTCATTCATGATTTTATTTTTTTGGGTCCTTTCTCTTTTCTTTTTGATAAGTCTGGCCAGGGGTTTATCAATCTTATTAATTCTTTCAAAGAACCAGCTCCTAGTTTCATTGATGTTCTATTGTTTTTTGGTTTCTATTTCATTGATTTCTGCTCTGATCTTTATATTTTCTCTTCTCCTGCTGGGTTTAGGGTTTCTTTCTTGTTCTTTCTCCAGCTCCTTTAGGTGTAGGGTTAGGTTGTGTACTTGAGACCTTTCTTGTTTCCTGAGAAAGGCTTGTACTGCTACATATTTTCCTTTCAGGACTGCCTTAATTGTGTCCCACAGATTTTGAACCGTTGTGTTTTCATTATCATTTGTTTCCATAAATTTTTTCAATTCTTCTTTAATTTCCTGGTTGACCCATTCATTCTTTGGAAAGATGCTGTTTAGTCTCCATGTATTTGGGTTCTTTCCAAATTTCCTCTTGTGATTGGGTTCTAGCTTCAGAGCATTGTGGTCTGAAAATATGCAGGGAATGATTCCAATCCTTTGATAACGGTTGAGACCTGATTTAGGACCCAGAATGTGATCTATTCTGGAGAATGTTCCATGTGCACTAGAGAAGAATGTGTCTTCTGTTGCTTTGGGATGAAATGTTCTGAATATATCTGTGTTGTCCATCTGGTCCAGTGTGTCATTTAAGGCCTTTATTTCCTTGTTGATCTTTTGCTTGGATGATCTGTCCATTTCAGTGAGGGGAGTGTTAAAGTCCCCTACTATTATTGTATTCTTGTCGATGTGTTTCTTTGATTTTGTTATTAATTGGTTTATATAGTTGGCTGCTCCCACGTTAGGGGCATAGATATTTAAAATTGTTAGATCTTGTTGGACAGAACCTTTGAGTATGATATAGTGTCCTTCCTCATCTCTTATTATAGTCTTTGGCTTAAAATCTAATTGATCTGATATAAGGATTGCCACTCCTGCTTTCCTCTGATGTCCATTAGCATGGTAAATTATTTCTCCCCCCTCACTTTAAGTCTGGAGGCGTCTTCAGGTTTAAAATGGGTTTCTTGCAGGCAACATGTAGATGGGTTTTGGTTTTTTATCCATTCTGATACCCTGTGTCTTTTGATTGGGGCATTTAGCCCATTAACATTCAGGGTAAGTATTGAGAGATATGAATTTAGTGCCCTTGTATTGCCTGTAAGGTGACTGTTATTGTATATACTTATATATATTATATATATATATACAATATATTGTATATAAAATATTGTATATTGTATATTGTATATATTGTATATCTCTGTTTCTTTCTGATCTACTACTTTTAGGGTCTCTCTTTGCTTAGAGGACCCCTTTCAATATTTCCTTAGAGCTGGTTTGGTGTTTGCAAATTCTTTCAGTTTTTGTTTGTCCTGGAAACTTTTAATCTCTCCTTCTATTTTCAATGATAGCCTAGCTGGATATAGTATTCTTGGCTCCATGTTTTTCTCATTTAGTGCTCTGCATATATCATGCCAGCTCTTTCTGGCCTGCCAGGTCTCTGTGGATAAGTCTGCTGCCAATCTAATATTTTTACCATTGTATGTTACAGACTTCTTGTCCCGGGCTGCTTTCAGGATTTTCTCTTTGTCACTAAGACTTGTAAATTTTACTATTAGGTGACGGGGTTGGACCTATTCTTATTGATTTTGAGGGGGGTTCTCTGAACCTCCTGGATTTTGATGCTTGTTCCCTTTGCCATATTGGGGAAATTCTCTACAGTAATTCTCTCCAATATACCTTCTGCTCCGCTCTCTCTTTCCTCTTCTTCTGGAATCCCAATTATTCTAATGTTGTTTCATCTTATGGTGTCACTTATCTCTCGAATTCTCCCCTCGTGGTCCAGTAGCTGTTTGTCCCTCTTTTGCTCAGCTTCTTTATTCTCTGTCATTTGGTCTTCTAAATTGCTAATTCGCTCTTCTGCTTCATTTATCCTAGCAGTGAGAGCCTCCATTTTTGATTGCACGTCATTAATAGCTTTTTTGATTTCAACTTGGTTAGATTTTAGTTCTTTTATTTCTCCAGAAAGGGCTTTTATCTCTCCAGAGAGGGTTTCTCTAATATCTTCCATGCCTTTTTCGAGCCTGGCTAGAACCTTGAGAATCGTCATTCTGAACTCTAGATCTGACATATTACCAATGTATGTATTGATTAGGTCCCTAGCCTTTGGTACTGCCTCTTGTTCTTTTTTTTGTTGTGAATTTTTCCGCCTTGTCATTTTGTCCAGATAAGAGTATATGAAGGAGCAAGTAAAATACTAAAAGGGTGGCAACAACCCCAGGAAAATATGCTTTAGCCAAATCAGAAGAGATCCCAAATCGTGAGGGGGGAGAAAGGGGATAAAAAGAGGTTCAGAAAGAAAAAAAAAATAAAGAAAAGAAACAATTATAAAAAGAAAATGAATAAAGAAGAAATATAAAAAAGAAAAAATATATATATTAGATAAACTAGTTAAAAAAACATTAAAAAAGAAAAGGGTAAAAGTTACAAAAAATAGCAGAAGAGAAAAAAAAATTGAAAAAGAAAAATAAATTAACTGCAAGGCTAAAGAATCATGGGGAGAAAGCTATGAGTTCAGTGCTTTGCTTTCTCCTCCTCCGGAATTCTGCCGCTCTCCTTGGTATTGAAACAGCACTCCTTGGTAGGTGAACTTGGTCCTGGCTGGATTTCTTGTTGTTCTTCTGGGGTTGGGGCCTGTTGTAGTGATTATCAAGTGTCTTTGCCCCAGGCGGAATTGCACCACCCTTACCAGGGGCCGGGCTGAGTAATCCGCTCAAGTTTACTTTTGGGAGCTTTTGTTCCCTGAGCGCTTTCCGTAGAGTTCTGGAGGACGGGAATGAAGATGGCAGCCTCCCAGTCTCTGGCCCGCAGGAGCCGAGAGCCCAGGGCCCCACTCCTCAGTGCGCCCTCAGAGAACAGCGCCCAATTACTCCCATCTGCCTGGCCTCCAGCCACGCTCCGAGCTCACAGAGCCTGCGGCCGGTTCAAGGTAACCCCGAGCTGTGAGCTCACTCCTCAGCTCCGTCTCTGTAGCCGGCTTCCCTGTTCTAATACCTGTAAGCTCTGTGACACTCAGACACCCCCGATCCTTCTGTGACCCTGCAGGACCTGAGCCACGCTGACCCCGCATGGGCTTCACCCCAGTTTAGCCTCTGGAGCGATGTCCCTCAGCGGAACAGGCTTTTAAAAGTCCTGATTTTGTGCTCCATTGCTCCGCCGTTTGCTGGGAGCCGGCCCCTCTCCCCGCGGTCTATCTTCCCGTCTCTTTGGATTCACTTCTCTGCCAGTCCTACCTTTCAGAAAGTGGTTGATTTTCTGTTTCTAGAATTGCTGTTCTTCTTCTCTTTGATCTCCCATTGGATTTGTAGGTGTTTGCAATCTTTAGATAAGCTATCTAGCTGATCTCCTGCTACCTGAAGTAGTCTCAGCCTGCTACTTCTCCGCCATCTTGACTCCTCCCTCCTTAATAGCCTGTTTTAAATACACACATGTGTTTTCTTAACTCTCCTCTATTCCCATTGATCCTTTGGCAGGAAGGATATCCAGTGCTCTACCCTGGCACAGCCTCCTCGGCAGCCAGCACTCCTGAGTTTTGACTTATTCTCCCATACGTGGTCCTGTAGGAACAAGAGGCAACTATTTTCACATAATGTCATTGTTTTTAGATTGCCATTTGTTCTGTGTGCAAAATCTTATCCTTTTATGAGGTACATGCCATGCAGCCATACTTCCATCTTCCACTCCCTATCTCTGTTGTCTACTGATTTAATGATTAGTTTCTTTTTAAAAAGATTTTATTTATTTATTTGAGAGAGACAGTGAGAGAGAGCATAAGAAAGGAGAAGCAGACTCCTAGTGGAGCTAGGACCCCAATGCAGGACTTGATCCTGGTACTCTGGGATCATGACCTGAGCCGAAGGCAGTTGCTTAACCAACTGAGCCACCCAGGCGCCCTAATGATTATTTTCATAAATCATTGAGACTCTTGGCCTTTGCTTCCTTGTTTTCTTCCTTATTCCAAGCACTCCTCTCTTGCTCTCTTCTTCATGTCTTCTGTATATACATGTGGAAGATCCATCTAATTCTGTAGTTTCGAAGTTTTGTGCTCTCCTCAGTGTAAGCTATTGTATCTTGTTTAACAAATCCTTCTCTCTCCCAAGGTCAGAGAAGTTTTCCTTCTATTGTTTTAAAATATTTTATAATTTTGCCTTTCAGATTTAGATATTCATTACAGTGGAATTGGAATTTATGTATTTTAAAAGGAAGGAGTCCAATTTCACAATTTTTCTATAGGTAGATTTCTAAATGTTCCATTTATTGAAAAGCCTTTCCCCAAGGATCTGAAATTCCAGCTCTATGATGAATGAAGTTCCGTTGTGTATGGGAAAATCTGTTTCTAGGATCTTTGTTTTACTCTATTGTCCAATTTATCTATGCTTGTCTTACTAACACCCTGGTTTAATTATCGTAATTGTTTATAGCAATTGTTGATATTTGTTAAGGCAATTCTTACTCCTTACTCCTTATTATGTTTACAAACATTTGGTAGGGAACTGTAGGCCTTTTTTCTGTACCACATCAATTTCAAAACCAGCTTTTCAGGCTCCTTAAACAACCTGTTGAGGACTATTGGGATTTGACTGGAATGGCATTGAAGCTACAGATTAATTTTGGGGAGAATTGACCAATGTACTGAGACCATCAATCCATAAACATAGTATATCTCTCCATCAGTTTTGTTCTTGCAAATGCCTACCAATAAAGTGTTATAGCTTTCTTTGTATAATCTAGATTGTCTTTAGAAATCTGTTTGATTAATTCCCATATTGTTTGTAGCCTTTGATGCTATGGTGAATAGTATTTTTTAAAATTTTATTTTTGAATTCTTTGTTCTTGGCAAATAAATGTGTAATTAATTTTTGTATATTAATTGTAATCCAGAAAATTTGGTAAACAATTCTAATAACTCATGTAGATTCTTTTGCAGACAATGACAGTATTGTTTCTTTTCTTCCTAACCTTATAACTTTTATTTGTTTTCTGGCCTTAGTGTGCTGACTGGGATTTCCATTATAATTGTATTAGAATTGGTGATAGTTAATACCCTTGTTTTGTTTCCAGTATTGAAGGAACTATTTTGAACTTTGTACTTTTAGGTGAAATGTACTTTGTAGATTTTGTATAGATATTCTTTATCAGCTTAAGGTTGTTAACTTCCTTTGATGCTTTGTTAACAATTTTTACTATAAAAGAATGTCACATTAGGCACCTGTGTGGCTCAGTTGGTTAGGTCTCTGCCTTTTGTTCAGGTCATGATCCCAAGGTTCTGAGATCTAGTCTCTGCATCTGACTATGCTCAATGGAGAGTCTGCTTCTCCCTCTACCCCTCCCCCTACTCATGCTCTCTTTCTCTCTCAAATAAATGATTAAATAAAATCTTGGAAAAAAGAATGACATATCATGTTCTTTTTGAAATATGCTGATGAGTTATATTAATAGAGTTTATGATGTTGACTTGTTTGTATATTCTTTGGTTAAGAGGTTTTACCTGTTTAACATTGTTCGGTTTGATTGCTAATTTACAGAGTTATTTAGGATTTTTCACCTATTTTTATGAGTGAGATTGGCAAGCAACTTTTTTTTCTTTTAATGTGTTAACCTGATTTTGATATTGAAGATTTTGTAGACTCAAAAATAATATTGAAAGTGTCTCCTTTTTTTCTGTACACTGGGGTAATTTGTATAAGATTGGAATTACTCTTTTTCATAATGTCAGTGACTTATTGGTTATGCTTTCATTTTATGTCTATTCCTTTAAATTGTTAAACATATTTAATATTACTATTTTGAATTCTTTGTATTTGCTACTGGGCTTGGTGCAAGCAACTGTGCTTGCTGTTGGACATTGCTAGAGTATCATTATTTAATCATGGAACACCAATCAACCATACAGCCTGTTTCCTATCATGACCTGATGTCATGTTACTCAGTAAGCCATATATGTGGGTCTAAGCAGCAACAATTTATCACCAATTGGCAAGACTATGAAAGACAATGGGCTTAGGCAGATATAAAAGCTATAACTAAGTTGTATGAGTGGGCATTTCAGACACTTTTAGAACCAGCTCCTGTTACATTGCCTCTTCTCTCTGAGTTCATCATAGGGAATATCTTATGACCAGGTGACAGAAGAAAAAAACTCAGGAGATGCGTGGGTGGTGCAGTTGGTTAAGCATTTGACTCTTGGTTTTGGCTCAGGTCATGATCTCGGGGTCTTGAGATGGAGCCCCGTGTGGGGCTTTGTGTTCAGCACAGAGTCACTTGGAGTTTCTCTCTATCCCATCCCTCCCTGCCCCCATGAGTGTGCTCTCTCTCTCTCTTAAATAAGTAAATACATATTTTAAAAAAGAAAAAAACTCAAATCTTTTTAAAAAAGAAAGGCTACAGATAAGTAGCTCTGCAAGAAGTGCTGCTATCAACTGAGAACGGATGACTGTAGCATTATAGTTTAACTCAGATGTGACCCTGAAGGAGAGGAATGAAGTAAAATTTTCCCAATGGGCATATTTGCTTCGTTTGTTTGGAGTGACTTGACAGAAGCATATATCTATAGCATTTTAGGGCAGTTGCTTACAGTTTGATTGGATCATCAGGGATTTGGAGGAAACAGAATTGTAAAATGGGTGACAAAGTCTGGGAGAGGAGCACTTGGAGTTGGCACACTGAGAAGATATTTGTGTCTTTTGTGAATACCAAAAAAGGTCATCTTATTAAGAAAGCTGCTAACAATTAGAATGACAAAATGAAGGCCTCTGAGGATGTCAGTCTTTCATCAACCACCCCACTGTTTGCACAATAGGTCCAGGAATGAAGGGTCATGGTGGCAGTGATGAAGGCTAAGCATGAGATCCACAACATGGACTTCCCTTTCCCTGACCTGGTTACTGCTACTGATGAGGGTCTAATCTGCCAATAGTAAATACCAGTGAGCCCTTAATATAATAACACTCTTTGAGGGGACCAGCCAGTCACCTGGAAGGTTATTGATTACACTGACTTCTTCCACTGTGGAGAAGGCAAACTTTCATCCTCCCTGGAATAGACAATATTCTGCAAATGCATTTGCCTTCTCTGCCATATGCTTCTGCCAGCATCACTATCCCTGTACTCACAGACTACCTAGGCAATATTGCAGTATTCCATGTAGCCTTCCTATGAGTCCAGGGATTTATATCTCAGCAAAGAAAGTGCTTTGGTCATAGCTTAGTTAAATGGCAGTATTTTTTTCTCTCTCAAAGGTTCATAAAATATAGTCTGATATGATGGCATGTTCTGTGGCTATGATAGGACTCCTAGCCATAGACTCATATGACAAGGGCTCATGTTACTATCTCAAATTGCCTGCAGAGACATAGGGAAAGACATAAGACAGATAGAAAGAAGTTGTTTTTGTCACTTGTTCTGTTTTCTTAAGCAATTCACTTAAGCACTCTGGGGTTAATACTAGTTTCCTCATAGTCAGAATTAGGTAAATAATGTCTACATTCACAATAAATGAAATGTTCCTGGCCTTTAGATAGGTACACAGTAGTTTATGGCTGACTAGAGAACATAAGCTTTTTAAACCTTCAGTCTATGATACTATTGTTGCCTATAACAGAGGGTATTTCCTGTGGAATCAATGTTACTGGCTTCAGATACCATCCACTTGCTGTCCAACATGAGGAAATGCTCTCATCTGAATCATCACTGCTTTGTGTTGTTTTAAGTATATTATTCAGTTCAGGAGATAGAAAAAACAACAGTAATTCAAAATTCTTAATCCTCTGATGGATTTTATTTATTTATTCATTCATTCATCATTCTGGAAAGAATTTTTCCTGTAATTGGTACTAGACTGTACTTTGCAACAGAAGAATGATTTAAACACTCCTTGGGAAGCTAAATTCAAGTATTTTCTGTTAGATTTCTCTTTGGGCCTAAATATAAATATTTCCTTGTTGCTATTTTATAGCCATTTTATACTGATCAAGTATATTTTGGCCTCTGACATTTTTCTTGGTCCTATGGAGATGTATTTTGTGCCTCTTAAGAACTATGAGTGAAACAAAAATACAAAACCCCTCAATACACAAGTTTTATTTATTACGAGCATAGAAATAAAAGAGCTCTTATGTAGTAGCATTTTTAATATAGACAACAAACAAAATATATATAAAACATGTTGTGACCCTTTTTTAAAGTGCTGATGTCTTTTAGACAGGTAACATACCCTTCACTTGTGTGCATTAGGTCAGATATTTTTATGATTATTGATAAAAATGTAAGCACGTTTGAGTTTCACTACTTTTTTTTTACCCCTAATGTAAATATCTGAAGTAATTTTTGAGTATGCATCCCTTTATGGAATTTTTGGGGGGTACAAAACAGAGAACAAGTATAAATATGTCTACTAATATATAAGTATAAATAAGTATAATTATACTATGTAAGTATGAATATGTATAAATTAAGTATAAATATATGTTATTAAGTTAAACCTATAAAACATTAATTAAAATTATTTTAAGATAATTTAGCAAATGTAATTTCAAAATAAATTTCTATTAACAAATCAAAATTCTTTAATATCAATTTTGTTCATGTTTGCTTATAATCATATTTTATATTAAGTGACAAAATCATTCTAATGAGGTGTCTTTGCTACTAACAAAGATATTTCAGTGTTTGGTGAACTACCATAAATAGTGTATGCCTGATTTTTACCAATAGAAAAAGTTTTAGAGTTGAATTTAGAGATTTATTTCTAGTTCTGGGGTTATCAGAACATTTGGACAAATAATAATCTCCTTGGACCTCATTATCCTTACTTAAAAGCTGAAGAAGTTATACTAAATGAGTTTCAAAGGCCAATTTATCTCTAAAAACTAAAATGATCTGATAAAAAATGAATTTCACAGCTATTTAGGTCAAGCTAGGAAAAATTACTCTTAGGAAAATATTATTTGTTTGCCTATTGGTATGCCTCACTAGCTTATAAATTTCACCAGGGCAAGACTGTGACATATTTTAGTATGCCAGTGACAAGCATGTCTCCTATACATCCAGTGCTCAGTGAATGTGGAATAATTAGTGTCATTGCAGAAAAAGTAAAACCAGAAAATAGTGTTCTGTTGTGCCTTTCTTTTTTTTTTTCTTTCATTTTATTTATTTGACAGAGAGAGATCACAAGTAGGCAGAGAGGCAGGCAGAGAGAGAGGAAGGGAAGCAGGCTCCCATGCTGAGCAGAGAGCCTGATACGGGGCTCAATCCCAGGACCCCAGGATCATGACCTGAGCTGAAGGCAGAAGCTTAACCCACTGAGCCACTCAGGCGCCCCCTGTTGTGCCTTTCTAAAAGCCTCATCCTTCTACTTAAAAAGGAAACTTAGTGGAAACACACACACACACACACACACACACTTACACACACATAAACACACACACTCTTGAATCTTGTTAAGACTTACAGGATAATGTGAGAAGTTTCAGTTGGCAATTGTTAAGTTAAATCTTAAAGTCTGTGACATTATAAGTGGTGCAAACATTCAATTAAAACTATAAAACCCCAAATTATAAGATCGTGTGTAATTTATTTAAAATACCAGTGTCTTCTAGCTTAATGCAGATTCTTCATCTATTATTAATGAACTAGACCTTTAAAACCACTTGGCAAGACAGTTTTATTGCTGGCTAATTGGGATCCACATTTTAAAGGCATATTTTATATAAAATAGAAAAACTCTACAACTTTTCTGGTACTTGAAAAACAAAGTTTGGTGTTTGTCCATTTAATTATCTTCTTATTCTTTCTATTTCAAGTTAGTTTCCTTCCATTTAAGAGATGTAGCTAACACTAAAACTCTAAATGAATTATTTCTTATAATAAGGAACTCTAATTTGAACCTTTCATCATGAATTTGTGTAGTCGTTTTTCTTTTTCTTTTTTTTTTTTAAAGATTTTATTTATTTATTTGACAGAGAGAGATCACAAGTAGACAGAGAGGCAGGCAGAGAGAGAGAGAGAGAGGGAAGCAGGCTCCCTGCTGAGCAGAGAGCCCGATGCGGGACTCGATCCCAGGACCCCGAGATCATGACCTGAGCCGAAGGCAGCGGCTTAACCCACTGAGCCACCCAGGAGCCCCTGTGTAGTCATTTTTCTTAATATCTCAATGCTCCTGAAAATATGCAGTATACTTCCTGTTCTGCTGGAAAAGTTGAAACACCAAAGATTATTTTTATAGAAAAATGTGTTCCATGTTTTAGGATCAATTAGGAGTTTGATATTGCTGTCTTTTCAGACCCCAACTGCTGTTATCATGAGTTGAATGGCTTTTTCCTTTCAGAGAACATGTCATTTATTATATAGGAGACCTCCCCTATTAATTTCAACTGAGTTGACTCATGAGTAAATATTTCTATATTGTTCTGTTTTGTTGAAGTCACTGACTTCATGATAGACTTGAGAAGAGAACTGGCATTATTTGGAAACAATACTATCATATATACCAAGCAGGCTACTCTTTTCTTGAACCTTATGAATTTTGATGACTTAAAAAATTTGCCCCAAAACTCAATGTGTTCAAAAATTTTTGTAGCTTTATTTTGCTAGCATTTTGTCACAAGGTAAAAAGGATTTTATAAATGAAAAGCTGCAAAGTATTTGTGGAAGATAATTCTCCATGGGTCTCTCATCTTTCTAATCATTTTGTAGGCAAGGCACAAACTGTCTTTTATTCTTGATTATTTTTTCAACAATATTTGGTTATAGCAAAAACCTTGGAAAATAGAGATGGTGTCTCCCTCGGGAGCAAAGAGCAGGCATGCTTGCTGTATACTGTAATCAATGTAATGATTATGTTTTCCTCTTATTGACGAATATAAAAATGTGTTTTTCCTAAGTTCAGAATTCCTTTCTTATAGTGACACCCAGTGTGTGTTCAGATGCCATCTAGTCTTCTCCAGGTCATTTTTTGGAAATGGGAGCTTGCAAAACTGGTGAAAAAATGATGATGCTCTTGCTGCTGCTATTGCAGTAATAAAATATATTTAATAAAATACCTTTATCTCTGACCAGGGATCTTCTGCATTCACAAAACTATGGCAGGATAACTTATCTTGCAAGTAGGGGAAAACTCTCATCCTCCATACTCAGAAAAATTATTGACCATACTCAGAAAAATTTATGTGATTATATTGACCTCCAGTGAATTTAGTCTATAATTAAACTTAATTTTTACCTGAAAACCATACTGTTCTATTTCTCAAGATTCTCTACAATTTTACTCCATTTTGCTCAAACTAATGGTATTATCTAAGCACATATTCTATACCATAGAATTCTTTCTGCATTGTACATTGACCATATCTACTATTTTTCTATGCTTTATTCACATTTCACTAGTTTTCCTCAAGTGTCCTTTTCCCTATGTAACATCCCATTTATATTACATTTACCCATCCCATTTTCTTAGCCTTCTCTGGCTTATGACAGTTTCTTAGATGTTTCTTCTTTTTGATGACTTGGACACATCTGAAGAATACCAACTGAATATTTTGTAGGATGCCCTTCTAGTGGAATTACTTGATATTTTTCTTCTCACTAAAGGGGTTATAAATTTTGGGGCAGAAGATCGAAGAGCTGAAGTGAAATTCTCACCACATCATATCAAGTTACATGCTAGCAAACCTGACATCACTGGTAGTATTAATCTTGATATAATAATATGTAATAATAACCTTGATTGCCTGGCCAGGGAGATGCTTGCCAGGTTTCTCCATTATAAAGTTTCTTTTTCCTCCTTTCCAAACTCTACTCTTTGGAAATAACTCACTAAATGTAGCTAACATTCATGGAAGGAAGGGAAGTTCCCAGTTCCACAACCTTGGTGGAGGGAGTGTATAAACAAATTATTTTTATTTCCTCCATGTGGGAAACTTTTTTCTACCATTATTTTTTAGTGAAGACTTTACTTATACTGGCACAGGCTTGTGAATATTGGTTTATGCTTTGGGTTATAATCCGATAGTATGTTATTTATTTAGTTCTCATTGTTATAGCTTTGGTCATTGGGACCACTTTGAGGAGAACTTATGGATTCTTTTGAGATATATATATATATATATATAATATATATATATATATTCTTCTGGATTCTTTTGACATATATATATGTGATCCCATTTATATTACAAAAATTATAATTTTGGGGGTACATTTCCTTACTTTCTGAACTGTAGGATTCTTTGCCCATTCCTAGAATCAGTCATTTCTCCAAAGATCTTTGGTTTATTTTTAGAGAATGTTATTAAAAACCTAGAATAGGGAGCTAAATAACACTCTTTGCTAATGGGGTATCATTTAGGTGCTGCTTCAGTGGACAGAGCTAAAAATGGCTTACTAATTTCCACCTTTAAACAGTTTTTCAGGTTAGTGTTCCTGAACATCTTTTCCCCCTTATTTACACATATTTGTCACAGTTTTAATATATAGATCAAGTTATAACTCTTTATTGAAGATTTCCTTATCTATGGTATTATTGGCTACCACTCATAACAGTCACAATTCTATTGAAATTGATTCAATTGTTAAAATTTTAATTCCAATATAGTTAACATAGAGCGCTATATTAGTTTCAGGTGTACAATATAGTGATTCCACTCTTCCATACATCACCTAGTGATCATCAGGACATATACACTCATTAATACCCATCACCTATTTAACTCATCTACCCACCCACCTCCCTTCTGATAACCATCAATTTGTTCTCAGTTAAGAGTCTGTTTGTTGGCTTGTCTCTCTCTTTTCTTTTCACTGGCTTGTTGTTTTTTTTTTTCTTAAATTCCACATATGAGTGAAATCATATGGTATTCATGTAAAGATATGGGAAAAAATAATCTTGTAAATTAGTTATCCAAACCTCAAAGAATTTCATGCCAGAATAAAATGAGAAAGCACTAAAAATAGGCTTAATGGTTTAATGTCCTACATCATAGTGCCACTGGACACTAAAGGAGCCCTAATGAGAGAATTGGAAAAATTTTAGATAGTTTCTGAGAAGGCATGGCTTGTATTGTTTTATTAATAATATCAGCAGTAGAATTTTTATTGTCAAAATTCTGTCATTTGGGTAAACAAAACCATTCTGAATTTACACTACTTTAAATAATCAAATAGAATAAAAATGAGGGGCATCTGGGTGACTCAGTTGGTTAAGGATCTGACTTCAGTTTAGGTCATGATTTTGGAGTCCTGGGAGGAGTCCTATATCAGGCTCCCTGCTCAGTGCAAAGTCTTCTTGTCCTCTCATTCTCCTAGTGTCCCTCCCCATTCATGCTCTCTCTCTCTCTCTCTTTCTCTAATAAATAAATAATCTTTTTTTAAAAAAGCATAAAAATGAAATGGGACTTTGGTTTTAGCATGGTGAAGTACAGATATCTTCACCTTTTTCAACACTTGGAGGCCACTCTAAAACAATGAGAATGAGAAAGAAGAAACATATTCGAAAAGCAAAACAAAACAAAACAAAAAATAACTTATATCCTATTTTTCACAAATCTAAGAATCATTCATAATTATGAAATATTTTATATGAAAAAAGTTGCCAAATATAGATTAATAAACATACATGGGTTTAATTTGTCTACTATTTTTTCAGTTTTTATTTAGATATAAGTGACATAGAACATTGTATAAGTTTAGGTGTAGAACTTAATGATTTGGCATCTGTATAAATAATAAAATAATTGGCACAAGTTAACATCCATCACCTTGCAGAGTTATAAATGTGTGTGTGTGTGTGTGTGAGATGAGAACTTTTCAGATTTACTTTCTTAGTAATTTTCAAATATATAATGCAGTACTGTTAACTATAGTCATCAAGTTGTACATTATATCATCAGGACTTCTTTATCTTATAATTAGATGAACTTGCTTATTAAAGAAAATGATTTTAAAATCAGTAAAGACAAACCCAACTCTATGTTCTATTCAGTAGTCAAACTTAAAACACAAAGATTCAAACAGGCCAGAAATAAAGGGATAGGCAAAGGATGTCTTCTATACATAGGAATAATAAGAGAGCAGGGGTTGTAATCACAGCAAGAACAAGATTGAGGCAAGGTAGCCCATTATTTGTATCACTATTTAACTTTGTTCTGGTGTTACAGAGTAATACCACTAGACAAAAACAAATAATTAAAGGCATATTAAGAATTGGAAAAAAGCATGGGGCACCTGGGTGGCTCAGTGGGTTAAGCCTCTGCCTTCAGCTCAGGTTGTGATCTCAGTGTCCTGGGATCGAGCCCCATATCAGGCTCTCTGCTCGGCCCAACCCCCCACCACCCCGGCTGCCTACTTATGATGTCTCTGTCTGTCAAATAAATAAATAAAATCTTAAAAAAAAAAGAATTAGAAAAAAGAAATAAACCATATTTGCTAATGGCATGCCAATATACTTTAATAATCCAAAAAAATCAATAATAGAACAAAATTGCACAATAAGAGAATTTGACAAGAATACAAAAGTAACATACAAAAATTAATAGCATTAACATACACAAGTAATAACCAGTTAGAAAATATAATAAATGAGAAAATTCTATTTATGAGGGCAAAAATATAAGATATTAGGGATAAACTTGGCAAGAAATGTTTGAAAAAACATGAACAAAACTATAAAACATACTGAAAGACACAAAGATGGGCTTAAATAAAGGAAAGGACATCCTTATTCTTTGGATGGTTCAACATCATCAAGATGTCAATTCATTCTGGTTTAGTTAAAATTGAATATAGTTCCAGTGATCTATTTTATGAAGGTAGAAAAATTGAACCTTAAATTCAAATGGGAAAATAGACAAGTTTAGCTAGGAAAACACTGGAGGAAGAGCTACAAGGGGAGACTAATTCTGCTAAATATTAAAACAGCACTACAAAATCAGTATAATTATAACAGTGTAATACTGACTTTAAATAGACAAATCAATGAAACAGAGTACAAGGTGCAGAAATAGACCTAACTACATATAAAAACATAGTTTATTATGCGGGTATTCTCTTCTATGTGTGCTTGTAAAAAATGCACATTTTATAGTTGTTGGAAGTCATGTCATAAATATCATTAATATCTTTTTTCCCAATTATGTTGCTGGATTCTTCTATATCTTTGTTGATTTTTTTGGCTCCTTAATGTTTTAATAACAGGTGTAAACATCTTGAAATTTCCACTATGGCAAAATATTTGTTAATTTTCTTGTATTTCTCAGGGTTTTTGATGTAGTTGAGAGTTCTGACATTGGCACAGAAATTTAGAATTTTTATATAATCCAGATAAGTTGAGCATATTTAACAATCTTCCTTAAGTCCAGTGATTTTTTTTTTTTTGCTTTAGACTCCTTTTTTTTTTTTTTTTGGTATTTACGTAAACTACATGATTTTGGTTTTGTTTTGTTTCTTGTGAATAACATAAAGCTGTATATATTACCTACTGTGCCTTATAAACAGGAGAGCTTGATCTATTTACTCATTTATGATTGATTACAAATAAACAATAGGCTATGATCTATTTCCTTTCCTTTCTGCCATATACTTTTTTTAAAGGTTTTTATTTAAATTCCAGTTAGTTAACGTACAGTGTACTATTAGTTTCAGGTGTAGAATTTAGTGATTCAACTCTTTTATACAACATCCAGTGCTCATCACAACTGCACTCCTTAATCCCCATCACCTATTTTTTTTTCTTTAAAGATTTAATTAATTTATTTGACAGTGAGAGACACAGTGAGAGAGGGAACACAAGCAGGGGGAAAGGGAGGGAGAAGCAGGCTTCCTGCTGAGCAGGGAGACAGATGCGGGCCTCGATCCCAGGATCCAGGACCATGACCTAAGCCGAAGGCAGATGTTTAATTTAAGGACTGAGCCACCCAGGCGCTACCCGCCCCCCCCCATCAACCTATTTAACCCATCCCTCCACCCACTTGCCTTCTGGTCTTGCCATATATTTTTGACTTCTTTTGTCTACATTTTTTAGTTTTCTGCTCTCCTCTCCTTTCTTTTCCTTCCTTTGAGCTAAAACACATTACTCACATTCCATTCTGTTTTATTAAGCTGTTATACTAAAATTTTAATATGCATATATTTTTTTAAAGATTTTATTTATTTATTTGACAGACAGAGATCACAAGCAGGCAGAGAGGCAGGCAGAGAGAGAGGAAGGGAAGCGGCTCCCTGCTGAGCAGAGAGCCCGATGCGGGACTCGATCCCAGGACCCTGAGACCATGACCTGAGCCGAAGGCAGCGGCTTAATCCACTGAGCCACCCAGGCGCCCTTAATATGCATATTTAACTTAGAGTCTAGCCTTAGTAACAATCTTCGCTTTCCTCTTCTCAAATAGTACAAAGATGTGCTTTGCTAATTAGTGCCCATGAATATGTATGGTTTGTTTATTGAGAAAATCGGAATTGCTAAACTGGTTTGAAGAATCCCCAGTTCAGCTTTGCTACCAGATTGTGGTATCAGGTGAATCAGGAGAGGTCAGACTGATGCCTTAAATATTCATCTACAATTGGCTCTGTGGTTGAAGGTTTTACTATTATATTAGATTGTGAACATTTAAAGAGTTTCTTCATTATTCCAACTACATATGAAAGAGATTTCCAATAAAAGGTTTTGAAAACATTATGATTCTAATTAATTAAAGTAACATCCGTTAAATATGAAAAATAAATTGAACAATGTTACTGCTATGATTGGCAGAACGTATAAAAGTTAACTTGTCTCTAAGGTGGAAACTACCTAAGGATCATCGTTTATTAGTTAGGAATGAGCAGGAGATATTTTTTGTGAATGTCATTGTGACTTACACTTGCATTCATTTTTACCTAAGTATAATATTGACAGAAAGAAATTATTATGATGAGAAACATTTAAACTTCTAGTAGAATTCCTATAAAGCAGATTCCATAAAGTATAAAGGAACAGGTTTTGTTATACTATAGTAAAGATAGATTTTTTCTGCTTTTATCTTTACTAAATAAAGATAGTTGGATTTTCTACAGCAGAGAGACATTTCAAAGTCTAACATACAAGAAACTTGTGATAATGACCTGGAAAATGGAATGAAAACTGTGGGCTACTGACACTTTTCTTATATCTATTGCTTCATCTCTGACATTGCTCTTTAATAAGAGATTTTTTTAAATGTCTATACAAGGACTTAGCTATTTCTTTTAACTCTTGATAATGACTACTTTTTTCTTTTTCCTTTTTGTCAAGTGTAATTTCTTTGTTGTGCACTTAACTCAGAATGCTAAATATCTAATTTAGTAAGTCACATATATTCTTATCCATAATTCCTTGATCACAACGCTGTACCAAAAAAAAAAAAAAGAGAGAGAGATTGAGAGAGAAAGAAAAGAAAAAAAGAATTCTGCCAAGACAGAAATATGTTGATTGGATTGTGGATACTGACCACTCCCTCTAGAAAGGAACACAAAATGATCTGACTTAGTTCCTCATTTTTAACTTCCTGTTTAATTTGAGCTTTTATTAGCTTGAATATAATGTATCTTAGTGTGGTCTTCTACATGGTTATCCTGCTCGGTGCTCATTGGGTATCTTGTTTGTGAACACAGATATCAAAATTGGGAAATTTGGGTTATTATTTTGTCAAATATATATGTGTGTATATATGTGTGTGTATATATATATATACGGGCATATGTGTGTGTGTGTGTGTGTGTGTGTGTGTGTGTGTATTTCCCCCCCATTCCATCTTTTCTCTTGTTCTAGGACTCTAGTTACTTGCATGTTAGATGCTTTGATGGTATCTATAATGGGTCCCTCAGGCTCATTCTTCTCATTAGGTATTTCTGTTAACCTATCTTCAGATTCACTTACTCTTACCTCTGTTATCTCTAATCTACTACATGTCTCCAGTGAATATTTTATTTTTATTTAATTTTTTAAAAGATTTTATTTATTTATTTGTCAGAAGGAAAGAGAGAGAGCGCAAGCGGTGTGGGAGGTGGAAGACAGAAGGAGTACCAGCCTCCTCCCTGAGCAAAGAGTCTGATGCTGGACTCAAATCAGGACCTTGGGATCATGACTTGAGCAGAATGCAAACGCTCAACCAACGGAACCACCCAGGTGTCCATCTAGTGAATATTTTATCTTAAATATTGTACTTATCTTTTCTGTAGTTTCCATTTAGTCTTTTAAAAATCATTTGTTTAACTGAAAATTTTTACCTATCTTCTGATTCATTGCAAAACTTTTTAAAAATTTTAGAATTTTGAGAATGGTTATAATAACTGCTTTACAATTCTGAACCATTAATTCCAACATATGGTTCATCTCAGAGTTGTTTCCATCAATTGTTATTTTCTCTTGATACTATATATCATTTTACTGATTTAGCAGCTGTTGCACAGTTTTGAGTTGCATAGTGGACATATGACAGGTTTATGGAGCATTGGATTCTCTTATTTTCCCATGATTAATGTCATTTTGCTTGTTTTCTCAGGCACTTGTATTGACCTACAAACTTGAACTACAAACTTTGCTTCTTAGATAGCAGCTCTGTTCTGAATTCAGAACTGTCGTTAGCTGGGCAGTTTTGAGTTTACTCTAGATATTTGTCATTCTGAGATCAGCCATAGATGTAGGTAGATCGTATCTCTCTAGAGATTACTCTGTCCCCAGTGCCCATGTTTTCCTGGAACCCCAGACAAGAGTAACTGTATTTTCCCACCAATGTCCTTACTGGTTCACATGCCATGCTGACTGTATCTAGGCTATGCTAAAAACAAAACAAAACAAAACAAAAAAACAAAAAACAAATAACAACCAACCAAAACAAAACAAAACCAAGCAACAACACAAAGTTGTGAATACACAGCATGCAACTTCTCTCCTGTATCTATGTGTGACCTATCAGAATCATCGATGCTTTAACTATACTGTGTCACCAGGTAGCTATCTTTTTATATATCCAGTATTTATAGCTGTTATTTGGACAATTTTTGGGGGGTACCTGGGTGGCTCAGTTGTTAAGCAGCTGCCTTCAGCTCAGCTCATGATCCCAGGGTCCTGGAAATCTAGCCCTGCATCAGGATCCCTGCTCAGCGGGAAGCCTGCTTTTCCCTCTGCCACTCCCCTTGTGGGCTTGTGTTCCCTCTCTCGCTGAGTCTCTCTCTGTCAAATAAATAAATAAAGTCTTTTAAAAAAATGAGTTTTTTCAATAGGATCTTATCCATGACCAGAAGTGGAAGTTGTAGAAATTTCAAATATGACTTATTTTCAATACCAGTATTTTAAAAATTTTCTTTGGTTTCTATTTACCCAAGATTTTCATAAATAATAAAGTTTACCCTATTTACCTCTTTTTAAGTAATAAAATTAGGCCTTCTTCTTTTTTCCTCCCACTCCTTTCTGATAGTTTCTAGTTTATTATTCTGTTGTCAAAAAATATATCATGTTCTGTTCTACTTTTTGGAGTTTGTCCATGTGTTCTTTGTGGTATTGAGTTAATTAATTTTTCACAGTACTTTGATAAGATATTAATTTTTCTTATCAGGATATATAAGTTGATATATATCATTATATATTTTATTTGTCTCTCAAAATCCTTATATTTCGTTTACTCAATCTCTTTTTTTGACAGATATATTGACAGGAACATTTCTGTGAATTTCTCTTATACTTCCTTATAGTTTTCTATTGAAATATTCTCATTGATACATCATGTGTTACATACATTTATGACAGATATCAAGTATATTCTCATTTGTAATATAACATTTGTTGTTATAGAATACCCGTTATTTTCTCATTTATGCATTTTCCTTTAACAATTTCATGTATCAAAATTATTATTTCAGCTGTCTTTTTGCTGTTTTTTCTTAGTATGGCTTTTCCATTTTTTGTGATTAGTTTTGTATATTCTTTTTTTGTTTTAAGATTTTATTTATTTGACAGAGAGATCACAAGTAGGCAGAGAGGCAGGCAGAAGTGGGGATGGGGGAGCAGACTCCCTGCTAAGCAGAGAGCCCAATGTGGGGCTCGATCCCAGGACCCTGAGATCATGACCTGAGCTGAAGGCAGAGGCTTTAACCCACTGAGCCACCCAGGTGCCCCAGTTTTGTATATTCTTGATTTTTTTTTTCTTTACTCAATCTGAGAATCATATTTTTAAGTAGCTGGATTTTTTCCATTCATATTTATTTTTTCAATATATTTTTATTTTATATTGCTTTTTAGTTATATTTATCCTTTTTCTCTGTATTGACATTTGTTTGTTTTTCTTCTTCTAATGATTTGAAGCACTTATATTACCTTTTAAATTGTGATAGAGACTACTAGTTGTCATTTGCACATCTGAACTCAGTGGGGCAATGGTCACAGTTAACAACTGTATTACCAGCTTACTTTGCAAATAAATATGATTGTCTAACTTAAGTTCTTGCTGAGGAAACATGGACAGAAGTGTAGTGTAGGATGTCTGGAAAACTTGTAAAATGGAAGAGGGCCTCTACTTCTGTCATTTCTTCTTTCTGTCACTGGAATGTGAATATAATAACTGGATCTTGAGAAGCCTTTCTGGACCAGAAAGTATTATACTAAAGACAGCACAGAAAACATGGAGACTTGGAGAAAAGAGTAATCTCCAAAACAGTAGAAAACATTTTCCTTGTCATCAAGCAACTCCAATTTAGCCTTTGAACTGTCAAGTCTGGATTTTATTTACATTAAAGAAAAATAAAATATTTTCTTTATGTCCCCCCCTTTTTTTAACATTTACCTACTTTGTATAGTAGAGCAAAATTATAGCCAATGCATAGTTATTTTAGTCTTTTAAAAATTTGTACTTAACTCTCTATTCTCTCCTTTTATATTATTCACAGAACTCTTATTTTTTTTAAGAGATAAGAGTTGTATCAATGTACCCAACTAAATATAATATTTGCCTACTTCCTTTGTAGTTAGGAGTAGCCATGTGCTTTAGTTATAGCTATGAAATTTAATTGGAACTCTCCTGGGGATGTCTAGGAAGGTTTTGCTTATGTTACACACAAGCTCTGCTCTTTTCTCCTGGAATGGGGACATGATGGCTGAAGGTACAGCACAGTGGCTCCCAGAAATATGAGAGAAAGGCCAAAGTAATCAGAACTGTTTTGGGCTTTCCATCTTTGTGCAGCTGAACAAAAGCCAGCAACCACTAACGTTGGAGTTCTTGTGTCATGAATGCAATCATATTACTGACATATCTTCACAATTATATATATAATATTTGTATTAAATATATTATATATGCTATATAATATTTATATAATTGGTTATACAGATTAATTCTTTCAGTTTTTTTAAAAATATTTTGTTTATTTATTTGACAGAAAGAGATCACAAGTAGGCAGAGAGGCAGGCAGAGAGAGAGGAGGGGAAGCAGGCTCCCTGCTGAGCAGAGAGCCCGATGCGGGGCTCGATCCCAGAACCCTAGGATCATGACCTGAGCCGAAGGCAGAGGCTTAACCCACTGAGCCACCCAGGCACCCCAATTCTTTCAGTTTTAATGGAACAAATAGTATCTATGCTATTTAAACTTGTCTGGAGCACAAATTTAAAAAACCACTCTGATTGAAAAATATAACACTACATTTACTTATTACAAATAAGCAATAGGAGCAAAATATTTTATAAAAGGGGCTTATGTGGGGTTTTCACACTAAAGAGTTTAGCATTTGGTCTAGAAGGCAAAAATTGGCAAGTAGACAAATGAATTCATAGTTACAAATTTTGATGAGTGCTGTGAAGAAGAAGAAAAATCCATCCCATCATTACCCTTGTGCTCGGCACTGCAATACCCCCCCCCAAACAAATACTTTCTTGGGACCCTGGAATCTTCCTTCACTTTCAACAAGTGAAAATCTAATCTTACCACAGTTTTGCTTATGTGTCCTCATTGGTTCCCCAGTATTGTTAGGAGAAAAGCCTATATTACTAAAATGTCTTTAAATGGCCTTTAAATCCCCGTACAATTGGGGCCCCTTCCTTTTCTCCCCAGTATTCTTTGACAGTAAAACTTGCAATAGAAAGTTACTTTTGTTCTTAAGAATTTAGCAATAAAGTTCTTGTTCTAAGGCAGAAAAAGAAAAATTTGACATTTTTTTAATCCATGTAGTGGAATGATGAGTCACTTGTAACATGTCATCATGCAAAAGCATGTGTTCTCCTAAATGGAAATAAATTCTGTTAAAGTTATGTCAGCTTATCTGGAAAGATCCTCTTAGAGGGTATCAATTGCAACATCCCACCTTTACGAAAAAATTTAATATTCCTTTGAGTTTGTATTCTTTCTATATAACATTGTTTATACAGTTTTCCCAACAGAGATTTCCAAATTGATAAATTGTGAGGGATAAAGCCCATCTGGAGATGCACTGTGATTATTTTCTGTGATGAATAAATAGATGTGTTTGCATTATATCCCTTAAGAAATTATAACCTCAAATTTCAGGAAATTAAGTGGAACTTCTAGGTAGATTTGTCATAAATATTTGAGACTTCAAAAATTATCACAAATATTCATAAAAAGGGGAAACCTAAGATATCTAAAGCAGCTCTGCAAAATGGGTCAGAAAAGTTGCTGCTTAGGAGATGCAGGAATATTTTCTGGTAGAAAGTGTTTCCTGCTGGTTTTGTCAAAAGTTGAAGCTCCTTTTACCCTTCAGGACCTTGGATGGTGCCCTTCCTACTCTCTCAAATCAATATAAAACACAAAACTCTTCAAGTCTTCTTGGTTGGTGGGATATTCTTAAATTCATCTTAACCAAGTTGGAGTTTGAGAGAGAGAGAGTAATTACCAGAACAACACTGTTGAAAGCATACTTTCATTTCAGTGTGGAAACTGCAGAAATAAGCAGCATGCATTTGCTAATGGTATCTGTAATATAATCTTTCAGTTCCTGCTGTCTGACTTATAAACAGCCAACCCTCTGTATATATAAAAGCAAGGTTCTGTGTCCTATACTCCTCTCTCCTTGTACCCTCAGCTGCTGACCTTGTCTGATAACCACTTTTACAGTAGGGATTAACCACATGGCTCTGGCCCGTGGGGTTCCATTGATGTACATAAGGAATATTCTTTTTCTTATTAACGCCTTTGTTTTCTCTCAGGGAGACAATCTGATGTCAAAGTCTCTACTTTTCCTTTGTTTTCATCCCTCACAATTTTGCTAGTTTTCCCTCTGGCAATTATCTTCCCACATAAAAACATCTGCTTTGACTCCCTTCCTCACCTCCATTGGCCACAAATTTCATTCAGGAGAATAATCATAGAATTTCTGATTCCACTCTGTCTATCCAGAACCTGTGGAGCCTGCTCTGGAGGCAAAGAGAGCCCCAGCAGAGATGATCTATGTCCTCTAAGCAAGTACTGTTGGGTAGAACATTCTGTGATGATGGAAGTGTTCTTCAATGTGCAACTATTGAGCATTTCAGATAGGTTCATGTGACTGAGGAAATGAATTTTTAATTATATTAAATTTCAATTTAAATCAAATTTAATAGATAACTAAATGAAAATTTAATTGGAATATAATTTTGATTAGATTGTAATTTTAATTAATTTAAAGGTAAAATTAAATTAAATGGCCACATGTGGCCTAATTGCTACCAGTTAGGCCCTGGTCTAAGGTCTTGAGGGGTAAAAGTAGCTTTTGGTCAAGTTTCTGTCCTGTCATCTTCTCAGTCTTATTATCATTCTCCCTTAAAATTTACTGCAGCTCAGTCGGTCTTTGGTCTTCATATTGGTGATTCTAGGATTACCGTGAAATTAGGACATCTTCCAGGTCAATCCCTTTCCTTTTCTTCTCTGAATCTCATCCATCAAACATTATTAGCATGACATCCACGCAGTTGCAAGACTGAGTCAATTCTCTTTGGAGATTTTTACTTCTTTATGTACATCTTTATCTTTTTAAAACTAATGTCATTTTAGCCTTAAGGAAAACTTTCAGACATTCCAATCCTCAGTTTGACTAGTTTATTTTTTCCTTTGCAGTGAAATACCTACTTGTCACTCTTACCTCCTCCTCTGTTGGAGGGCCTTCTAATTCTCTTCATTTTCTTTTGTGTTTTCTCACGTCATGGTCTACACATAACTGGAAATGGTACCAGCATCATACTGTGACCAGGCACCCACAAATATGGATGTGTGGTCTTGTCACCTGGTGTATGACTCTTCTCTCCTGTTTGCAATTTACAATCTATCCACAACTAGAAGAGAGACATTCCTAGAAGATAAGATTACTGGTTTTTATTAACAGTAATAAGTCCAAATATGCATATTTTAATCCCATAGGTAACCAATAAGAATATGGTAAAAAGACATATAAGTCACATTCAAATAGAGAGGGAAAGTGAAATAATTCAAAATACATAATTAATATAACAGCTAGTAAGAAAAGGAAATAAAACAGGTGACACAAAAAGAAAACAAATAGTAAGATGGTAAAATCCAATCCAAATATATCAGTAATTATACTAAATGTAAAGTAAGTTAATCTCTCATTTTTTACAAACACTGTACTTGTTTTCATTAAAAAAAAAAAGCAACAGAGGAATAGCATAAACTATTTAAATAAGTGAATTTAGGGATACCTGGGTGTCTTAGTCAGTTTAGTGTCAGCTTTTGATGTCAGCTCAGATCATGATCTCATGGTTGTGAGATGGAGCCCTGAGTCTGGCTCCCTGATGAAGGTGAAGCCTGCTAAAAGTTCTTTCTCTCCTCTCCCTTTGCCCTTCCCCCCACTCCCCAGCCATGTGCTCTCTCTAAAAAAAATAAAAAGTAAAAAAAAAAAAATTAAGTGAATTTAGTAGGATTACTAGATATAGGGTCAACATAGAAAGTCAATGGTATCTTCATAAGCTAGCCACAAATAATATCTGAATTAAAAATAAATATCAGGGGGCACCTGGGTGGCTCAGTGGGTTAAAGCCTCTGCCTTCGGCTCAGGTCATGATCCCAAGGTCCTGGGATCGAGCCCTGCATCTGGCTCTCTACTCCGTAGGGAGCCTGCTTCCTCCTCTCTCTCTCTGCCTACCTGCAATCTCTCTCTGCCAAATAAATAAATAAAATCTTTAAAAAAAAAATAAATAAATATCATTTACCATAACCTCAAAGAACATCAAATACCTAAGAATAATAAAATGTATAAGATTTTGTAGTAGTTTGAAAACATGTCTGAAATCCTTTGACACTTCTGCTATTGAAAAATAAAGTTCATGTCTCCTTCCCTTGTATCTTGGCTAGCTTTCATTACTTGCTTGTTACCAAACAGAAGGCCGTGGAAGTAGCAGTCACTGTGAGACTTTGAAGCTGGGTCCCAAACTCCCAGTTTCCACCCGGCTCATTTGAAACGCCTTCTTTCTGGGTGTTCTGTGATAGGATGCTTGTGCTCAGAAACCACTTCCTGAGCTGTGAGAAGCCCAAGCCATGAGAAGTTGCACATAGATGCTCAAGCCAACAGCTCCAGCTGAGCCCTGATTTTCAATCTTATCAGGCCAGGTGCCAGATATGCAAGTAAAGATGATTCCTGAATCTTCCATCTGAGGCCTTAGATGGTCAGGCAGAGACAAGCCATCCTTAACTTGACCTTTCTGAAGTGTCTGAGTTACACGATTCATAAATATAAAAACATGATTGTTTTATGGCACTAAATTTTGAAGCACTTTGTTTTAGCAGGAATAGATAACCAGAATTGGCTTCTGAATTAAAATTTATGAAATATTATTGTGAGAAATTTTAAAAGTCCTTGTTGATGGAATAGAAGACTCAATATTTTAAGCATGTCATTTCTTCCAATGTAGATTGATATTATGAACACAATTCTAACAAAAATTCCAGAAAGATATTTATAGAAATTGAAAAGTTGATTTTAACATTTATATGAAATGCAAGTCCTAAGAATAACCAAAATAACCCTGAGAAGAAAAAATATGGAGATTCTACTAAATCTAAATCTTATGTCTTATCAGATATCTAATATCTAAATCATAATATCTAAATCAGATATTAAGAGCCACTATAAAGCTACTATAATTAAACTAGTTTTAGGTACATGGATAGAACAAGGGAACAGATTTAAAGGGTTGAGAAAAAGATCATACCTACAGGGTTCTCTCTCTCATATGATAAAGGTGACCCTGAACAGCAGTAATGAAAGCTTGGTCTTTAAATAAATGATGCTGGGTTTATTGGATATCCACATGTGGGGGCAGGGAAATTAACTCATAACAAGCACAACAATTAATTCCAGGTAGATTGTAGAGCTAAATATGTGAGGGTTCTAGACGGGGTGGGGCTTACCAAAGGGATAACTCAATTTTTTTTTAAAGACAATTTTATTGAGGTGTTATTGCTGTATAAAAACTTGTACCAATTTACATTCTATTTGGATAGATGGATATATGGACACATCTGTGAAATCATCAGCACAATCTAGATAAACACTTAATGTTAAAAGAGAGGAAAAAGAAGTAAGGGAAAAGCAATATAAGTGGAAAAATGCAAAATGATAGAAATAAATTCAAATATATTGGACATTAAAATCACTAAAAATGAATTTAGCAATTACAGGACTAAATGAGACAAATAAAGCCATGATATCAGTCAGCTATATGCTATGTTCAAAGGTCATGAGTAAAACAAGAAAACAGAAAGATTGAAAGGAGGCAGATGAAAAGAAATTATACCAACTATTAATTACAAGAAAATTATTCAAAATATAGACTTTAAGGCAAAAAATATTACATAAGTAACATATCAATATTACAAATGATAAATAGGAAGATTAGGAGGAATTTATTCAAAATCAACACTTGCACATAACAGTAAAACAGATTCAGGTATGCAAAACTTAAATTGACAAATTTTGAGAACAAATATATACCTCCAAAATCATAATGGAAGAATCTAGGATATCTTTTTCTGTAATTGGTAATGAATCAGATAAAAAATTAGTAAGGGTATCTATGACATAATTAAGTTTGAAAATACTGGCAAAATGTAGAGTTTAACAGACTCTAATTAGAGAATCTACATTCCTCTCAAACACACATTAATCAGTTGCCAAAATTTGTAACATATTAAGCGAGGTGACAAGTTTCAACATAGCTGCAATAAATCGAATATCACACAGACCATATTTATCTCGACACAATGTAATTAAGTTAGAGATCAACAATGCAAAGATAACAAGAGTCTGTATGTTGGAAATCTATAAACAGGTATCTAAATAAATAATTGATCAGAGAAGTCATGCCAGGAATTAGTATTTTATTTTTTATTTCTTGCCCCAAATCTATTTTGATTTCCATCACATTTCTTCAAGTCTTAGGGCTTGCTTCTTATATTTGTGAAAGCATTTGTGGAGGGGCCTAATTGATGTTAAATTAAGCACAGCATACATTAAGTCTCCCTGTTAAAATTTCTAGAGCTTTCTTCTGGAGCAGCTGCCTACTCTCTGGGGTGTGTGTGTGTGTGTGTGTGTGTGTGTTAGATTTCACCTATTACTTTTATTTATGATTCTTTTTAATTTTTTTTAGTTAAACTCATTTAGCCAACACATAGCACATCATTAGTTTTTGATGTAGTGTTCAGTGAGTCATTATTTGTGTGTAATACCCAGTGCTCATCACATCACATGCCCTCCTTAATATTCATCACCCACTTACCCTGTCCCACCCCACCTCCCTTCTGTAACACTCAGTGTCTGGTGTGTTTTCATGCAAACCCAGCTGAAGCCACTGCTAACCATCACTGACCTCTCTTTCCTCAGCTCATGGTGACAGCTTTCTCTGCTTGGGCTGGCTGTCCTATGCGCCTTGCTAGAAAATGCCTCAAGGCTGAAAGCTATTGTTGGCTCAGCTAGTTCTTTTCCCTTCTCTTAGGGAATACAATCCTGTGTTACCTATGGTAAAACATCTAAAAAGAAATTTTATATTTTTATGTACTCTGTTATATATAATTTTTATATAAAAGTATATATACTCTGTTATATATAATTTTTATATAAAAAAGAGAAGAGGGAAGTTATAAAAAGAGGAGAGCCAGTCTTACAGACTGTAATATAGATGAGGACCAAGTGCTATCAAAATTGGGAATAGAACATTTCATATTTTCCACCAGTATATTTTATGTACTCTGTTATATATAATTTTATATAAAAATTTATGTACTGTTATATCTAATTTTATATAAAAATTTTTATATAAAAATTTATAGATATGTACTCTGTTATATATAATGTTTATATAACTTTTATATAAAAATTTTCTAGGCAGTTTGTGGTAAGAGGGCTCATCTTTATGCCACTACATTCCTGCTTAGGACCTTTCAGGTGATCTTAGTGCTGCTTCTGGTTTAGGGCAATCTTTCCTTCTGCTCCCTTTTTGTGCTCATATGCCTTGTCTCTCTCTCTTTAGATCATGGGCAAGCTAACATAGTCTCTTCAATGTGCTTAGTCTTTTACAGAGGAGAGGAGAAACGGACAGAAATTATTTCAGTGTCTTTGCTATCCCCAAAATTGCTGAGTGAAGATCTTTCAAAATGTGTGTGTGTGTGTATGCATGCACACATGTGTGTGTGTGTGTTGGCTGAGGGCCACATAAAGAGAGAAAAACATAAGTTGAAAAACACTTCGTAATTGCAACATTAATAATTTTTTAAAGATTTTTAAAGATTTTTATTTATTTATTTGAGATCAAGTGAGAATAAGAGAGACAGAGAGAGCACAAGCAGGAAATTGGGCAGGCAGAGGGAGAAGCAGGCTCTCCACTGAGCAGAGAGCCGGATATGGGGCTCCATCCCAGTGATCCTGAGGTGAGCTGCAAGCAGACGCTCAACCAATGAGCTACTCAGGTGCCCCACAGCATTTGTAATTTAATATATCTTTCTTCTTTTTTTCCTTTCCTTTCCTTTGTTTGTTTGTTTGTTTTTGTTTGGGTACAGAAGATTCTTGAATATGATGTGCCTGTGATTATTAATTTTATGTGTCAAAATGGGCCAGAGGGTCCTCAGATATTTGATGAAACATTATTCGGGTGTGTCTGTGAGGGTGTTTCTGGATGAGATTAACATTTGATTCAGTAGACTGAATCAAGCAAATTGTCCTCCTTGCTATAGTGCACCTCATACAATTAATTGAAAGCCTGATTAGAGGTTAAAAAACTGAGTAAGAGAGAATTTTTTCTCTCTCTGCTTGACTGTCTTAGAGTTGGGACATCCATCATCTCCTAACTTTGTACTCAGATGAGATCTATACTATGGGCTCTCCTGGGTCTCCAGCTTGCTTACAGCAGATCTTTGGACTCTCAACGTCCATAATCGTGTGTCAATTCCTTATAAGAAATTTCAGCCAAGTTACTTTGGTGTAGTCTTAGTAATTGCTGTAGTCTTTCAGAAACTGCTCTGATTCCTTCATTTCACAATGGAACTACTTTTGGGAATCTGGGGGAAAAGAGAAGAGGGCAGTTATAAAAAGAGGAGACCCAGTCTTACAGACTGTGATATAGATGAGAACCAAGTGCTATCAAAACTGAGGATAGAACATTTCATATTTTCCACCAGTATATCCAACACTTTGGATGAAAAATGCTACTCAACAATATCCAAAGTCATGGTCAATGGAGAAAAGGGGTACATGGTTAGAACTCAAACTTCATTCTGGCTACTTAATGGAGAAAATAATTTTCCAAACTAAGGTTTTAAGACTTTTTGATAGATCATGTTTTCCTTGCATGTACAAAATACATTTTGTAAATGCATGCAATAATATTTTGGGATCTTTATTTGTAAATGTGTTAGTTTTCTGAGATACCACTTTAATATCCTGAAATGTTACCTCTCTTCCTTTGTGTTTATTAGACCCATCTGAAGAAAATCTTAAATTGCATTCCCACTTTGTAGCCTAACTTGATTTTGAACTTCTGTTTCCATTATAATGATTGCTTTTCTGAGGAATCAGTTTTCCCTATATGATTTTCGTGTAAGTACTTCTGTCCAATGTAGAGAAAATATGAGACTGCAACAGAGCCAAGAGGAAAAAAAGGAAATTTAAAAAGAGAATACTTCTTGATACATAAGAGGATGAGGGAAGAACACACTGGACTGGCTTTTGAATTGTGTCCCCCAAAGGTCATATCCTAAAGTCCTAACCCCAGCACCCTAAAATGTAACCTTGTTTGGATATAGGGTCATTGTAGATATAATTAGTTAAGAGGAGGTCAGACCAGATTAAGGTAGACCCTCAATCCAATATGACTAGTGTTCTTATAAAGGGGGAAAATTTGGACACAGATATGCTCACAGGAAGAACACCAGGTGAACATGAAGGCAGGGAGGAAGATGACACATATAAAAGCCAAGGAATGCCCAAGATTCCTGGCCAACCCTGGAAGCTAGAGGCATAACAGATTCTCCCTACAGCACTCAGAGGGAACTAACCCTGCTGGTACCTTGATCTCTGACTTCTAACCTCCAGAACTGTGACATAAGACATTTCTGTTGTTTAAGCCACCAGTTTGCAGTACTTCGTTAGGACAGCCTTAGGGGAGCTCATATAACCAGAATTCAGAAAATCTTGATTTTTGAACTACCATTTCTGTTAACTCTGTGACTTGGACAATGTTGATTAACAACTTTGTGTTTTGATTTCCTTAACTAAAAAATGAAGGAATGTACCAAATGAAACTTTCTGTTTGTATTTTTTAATATAAGTACTCCTTTATATGTAGCTCCCATTTCATCAAACAGAAGATTAAAAATACATGGATTCTGGTGTAGACATTTTATAAAATTAATAGTTTTCACTGTTTCATCAAGGACATTCTTTTTTTTATTTAAATTCAATTAGTCAACATATAGAACATCATTAGTTTCAGATATAGAGTATAGTAATTCATCAGTTGCATTTAACACCCAATATTCATCACATCATTTGCCTTCCTTAATGCCTGTCATCCAGTTACCCCATCTCCCCCACCTACGTCCCCTGCAGCAACCCTGTTTCTTTCCCATAGTTAAGCCTATCTCATGGTTTGTCTTCCTCTCTGATTTCTTCTCATTCCATTTTCCCATCCCTTCCCCTATGATCCTCTGCACTGTTTTTTTTTTTTAAGATTTTATTTATTTATTTGACAGACAGAGATCACAAGTAGACAGAGAGGTGGGCAGAGAGAGAAGAGGAAGCAGGCTCCCTGCTGAGCAGAGAGCCCAAAGCGGGGCTTGATCCCAGGACCCTGGGATCATGACCTGAGCCAAAGGCAGAGGCTTTAACCCACTGAGCCACCTAGGCGCCCCATCTCTGCACTATTTCTTATATTCCTCTTTTTAGTGAAATTATATGATAATTGTCTTTCTCTGATTGACTTATTTCACTTAGTATAATACCCTCCAGTTCCATCCACATCAAAGTAAATGGTAAGATTTCATCCTTTCTGATGGCTGAGTAATATTCCTATATATATATATATATATATATATATATATGTGTGTGTGTGTGTGTGTGTGTGTGTGTGTGTGTGTATATATATATATATATATATACCACATCTTCTTTATCCATTCATCCATTGATAGACATTTCAGTTATATCCATAGTTTGGCTATTGTGGATATTGCTGCTATAAACACTGGGGTGCAGGTGTCCCTTCAGATCACTACATTTGCATCTTTGGGATAAATCTCTACTAGTGCAATTTCTGGGTTGTGAGTAGCTCTATTTTCAACTTTTTGAGGAACCCCCATAGTGTTTTCCAGAGTGACTGCACCAGCTTGCTTTCCCACCAACAGTGGAAAAGGGTTTCCCTTTCTCTGCATCCTGATTTGTTAATTTTAGCCATTCTGATTGGTGTGAGGTGGTATCTCATTGTGGTTTGGATTTGTATTTCCCTGATGCCAAGTGATGTTGAATATGTTCTTGTGTGTCTATTGGCCATTTGTATGTCTTCTTTGGAGAAATGTTTGTTCATTTCTTCTGCCCATTTCTTGACTGGGTTATTTGTCTTTTTGTGTGCTAAGTCTGATAAGTTCTTTATAGATTTTGGATACTAGCCCTTTATCTGATAAGACATTTGCAAATATCTTCTTCCATTCTGTCAGTTGAGTTGTCTTTTAGTTTTGTTGACTGTTTTCTTTGCTCTGCAAAGGCTTTTTAACTCATCAAGGACATTCTTAAGTGGAGCTGACATTTTTGCCTGTGAGTGGGCAATGGCAAAAAAAAAAAAATGTGTATTAGTATAGTTTGGAACCTTGATATGTACTAGCCAGTATTTTTACCCAACATTGTTTTTGCATCACTAGTATGTCTGGGAGTAAGAATTCCTGTCCCTTTCAGAGTCCTTCTAGCCATCTTAAGAATCAAATTGGCATGAGACAGATTAACAGGAGAAAATCAAATTTAACAGTGTACATACGAGAAACCCACAACAGACACAGAAATTCCAAAGACAGACAGTCAGGCAAAATGCAGCATATATGTCATCCTGAATGAAGGAAAAAGGGGGTAGGGCCTGGGACTTCAGAGGAAAGGAATTCAATTGACAGTAAAATGAAAAAGAGTAAGTTTTTGATAAGTGTTTTCTGGACCACTCAGTAACAGTAGGACAAAGAGAAGACTTTGACCACTATGGCCTTGCTTGTTACCTAGATCCTAAAACAAGACAAAGACCCCCACCAAAAAGAAGAATTACAGATCAATATCCCTGATGAACACAGATGCAAAAATTTTCACCAAGACACTAGCCAATAGGATCTAACAGTATATTAAAAGGATTATTCACCATGACCAACTGGGATTTATTCCTGGGATGCAAGGGTGGTTCAATATCTGCTAATCAATCAATGTGATACACTACATTAATAAAAGAGGCAAAGGATCTGTACTCAGAAAACTATAGAACACTCATGAAAGAAATTGGAGAAGGCACAAAGAAATGGAAAAACATTACATGCTCATGGATTGGAAGAACAAATATTGTTAAGATGTCTATGCTACCTAGAGCAATCTATACATTCAATGCAATCTCTATCCAGATACCATCAACTTTTTTCACAGAACTGGAACAAATGGGATGCCTGGGTGGCTCAGTTGGTTGGACGACTGTCTTCGGCTCAGGTCATGATCCCGGGGTCCTGGGATCGAGTCCCACATCGGGCTCCCGGCTCCATGGGGAGTCTGCTTCTCCCTCTGACCTTCTCGCTCATGCTCTTTCTCACTGTCTCTCTCTCAAATAAATAAATAAAATCTTAAAAAAAAAAAGAACTGGAACAAATAATCTTAAAATTTGTATGGAACCAGGAAAAACTCCAGATAACCAAAGGAGTGTTGAAAAAGAAAACCAAAGCTGGTGGCATATCAATGCAGACTTCAAGCTCTATTACAAAGTTTTAATCAAAAAGACAGTCTAGTACTGGCACCAAAACAGACATATAGATCAATGGAACAGAATAGAAAACCCAGAAATGGACCCTCAACTCTGTGGTCAACTAATCTTTGACAAAGCAGGGAAGAATATCCAATGGAAAGAAGACAGTCTCTTTAACAAATGATGTTGGGAAGATTTGACAGCCATGTGCAGAAGAATGAAACTGGACCATTTTCTTACACCATACACAAAAATAGACTCAAAATGGGTTTAAGACCTAAACATGAGACAGGAATCCAACAAAATCATAGAGGAGAAGACAAGCAGCAACCTCTATGAATTCGGCCATAGAGACTTTTAATCATAGGAACAGGACTGAGGGTTGCTGGAGGGGAGGTGGGTGGGGGATGGGGTAACTGGGTGATGGACATTAAGGAGGGCATGTGATGTAATGAGCCATTGGTATTATATAACACTGATGAATCACTGAACTCTACCTAAACTGACAATACACCATAGGTTAATTAATTGAATTGAAATTTTAAAAAATTTTAAAAATACCAAGAAACTCCAAACCCTACCTCCCCTACAAAAACAAAAGTGGCCTTGCTTGGTTCCTTCCTGTCTACAATACCTAGTTCATATAATAATGTAGTGATCTATGGTGATAGCTCTCTTCCTGGAGCAGGTCCTCTAAATTATTAAAAGAGCTTTTCCTGAATCTGTTGGATTTTGATCACTTTTTAACTCAAATTAGTCCTCATGCCAAAGTGGCCCATCTTGTGGCAGCCTGCTGGTGGCCCCCACAGGTGCAAATGTTGACCCAGGGAAAAAGCAAACAAAGTCTTATTATTATTGTAAAATAGTTTCTATCTCATGAGCCACTGGAGGGTTCTTAACATACATTTCTTGTATGTAACCTATGAAATTATTCTATGAGTCATTTTGTAATATATAAAACACATTGATTGAGTTTCTAATTTATTTCCTTAATATCCAAGAATGGAGATACTTTGTGAACAGGAAGAAAAGTCACCATCTGACTTGATGGGGCACTGCAGTACTGGAAGATGTGGGGAGATGCCCCTCAAAAGTTAATGTTGGCTGCACAGGAGAGTTGTAGAACTGAATGGGCAACCCTGGCTATCATTCAGATGGTCAGATGAAGCATTTACCCTTCTCCTAGCAGGAGAGCACCCCAAATTATTCTTGCTAGACAAGATCACAAAAAAGATAGGACCAATTTAGTGCAAATTTTCTCAGTATAGCAGTCTTCTGTTATTGCTGAACATGAGCTAATATACATTTTGAATTATATTCTCAATAAAAACAGAAAAAAATGTTTTGAGAGACCCAATTCCTGAGTTTGAATATTAAAGAAATTTAAAAATTTTGTCACTTGTTA
This sequence comes from Lutra lutra, assembly GCF_902655055.1. Lineage (NCBI taxonomy): Eukaryota > Metazoa > Chordata > Mammalia > Carnivora > Mustelidae > Lutra > Lutra lutra. Next base: position 52,286,786 of record NC_062289.1, on the reverse strand, counting down.
CTTTTCATATCTGAATAACTAGCAATATTCACAATTTTTCAGCATTAACATTTAACTCAAAGAAGCAAGGTACAATTACTGTGGAAACACTTAATGAATATTTTAATAAAAACATTTACATTCCAAAGTGGGTGAAATGGTTTTCAGACTGAATCACACATTGAGATTTACTAGGCCTGTGTCTTAAAGGATATAATTATAAAATTCAATTACTTATCTCTCTATATCCATATTTGTCAGAAGACATTTACTATTGGTAATAAAATAATTTAATGCTGCATATAGAAATTTTTAATGGTGTTCACTTGGAAAAATAAATTACTATCAAATACAATAAAATCCCTTTTGGTTTTTGTAGGTAGTATGAATATTGAGTAGCTTTTGTTCTAAAGTCACAACTGAAGATAATTAAGGAGAAAAACAAAATTAATCCTAAAGAAAACTTATTTCCTAATACTGTTTCAATTTTGTTGGTCTTTCATTTACATGCACTTGACAGAGCATTGTTGATGTAATCATTTTTCCAGATGAATGTGTTAAAGGATTGTTAAATAAATGCAGTGTAGAGAAGAATCCACTGCAGAAGGCACTGCTTAGGATGAAGATGTCTATCTCCCTTACTCAATCATCATAAAAGTGAAGTAATTTATTTACATGAGCAGAGAACTGAATTATTTAGAGTATACTATCTTAGAAAGGAAGCAAGAAGGAAAAAGGAAAGGGAGGCGGGAAGAGAGGAAGGATTTTGAGTAATTGTTTCACTCTTCTTAACATCTTTCACTATGTTTACTATAGTACATTGCACGTAGTAGGTGTTGAAATGTTTCTGCATCTCTCAGTGGTTCAAAGAAAATATCAAGCCCATTGGCTATATCTGTAGTTTATTTTAAAACGTGATTATTATTTATGATTTAATACAACTCTACCACCAACTTAGAACTTAAAATCAGAGGACTGATTTGGAATACAGTTAGTGGTGGTTTAGGAGATTAAAAAGCAACTGTCAAAAATAAAAAGAATCAACAGAGCAAAGATGATGAGAGCCAAGAAAACATTAATGACTTCTTATGCTTTGAGAAAATACAAGTTCTGCAGGGATCCTGGCATTTAAACAAAAGACTTAAAGCAACTTTGGGACGCCTGAGTGGCTCAGTTGGTTAAGCCGCTGCCTTCGGCTCAGGTCATGATACCGAGGTCCTGGGATCAAGTCCCACATTGGGCTCCTTGCTCGGCAGGGAGCCTCCTTCTCTCGCTGCCTCTGCCTGCCTCTCTGCCTGCTTGTGTGTACTCTCTCTCTCTGGCAAATAAATAAAATCTTTAAAAAAAACAAAAACTTAGGGGGGATGAGTCAAGATGGCGGAGAAGTAGCAGCTGAGACTACTTCAGGTAGCGGGAGATCAGCTAAATAGCTTATGTAAAGATTGCAAACACCTACAAATCCAACGGGAGATTGAAGAGAAGAAGAACAGCAATTCTAGAAACAGAAAATCAACCACTATCTGAAAGGTAGGACTGGCGGAGAAGTGAATCCAAAGTGACGGGAAGATAGACCGCGGGGGGAGGGGCCGGCTCCCGGCGAGCGGCAGAGCAACGGAGCACAAAATCAGGACTTTTAAAAGTCTGTTCCGCTGAGGGACATCGCTCCAGAAGCTTAACTGGGGTGAAGCCCAGGCGGGGTCAGCGCGGCCTCAGGTCCCACAGGGTCACAGAAGGATCGGGGTGTCTGAGTGTCGCAGAGCTTACCAGTATTAGAACGGGGAAGACGGCTTCAGAGACAGAGCCGAGGAGTGAGCTCTAAACTCGGGGTTACTTTGAACCGGTCGCAGGCTCAGTCAGCTCGGAGAGCGGCCAGAGGCCAGGGTGACGGGAGTCATTGGGCGCTGTTGTCTGAGGGTGCACTGAGGAGTGGGGCCCCGGGCTCTCGGCTGCTCCGGGCCGGAGACGGGGAGGCCGCCATTTTCATTCCCGTCTTCCAGAACTCTACAGAAAGCGCTCGGGGAACAAAAGCTCCCGAAAGCAAACCCAGCAAACCCGAGTGGATTATTAAGCCCGGCCCCGGGTAAGGGCGGTGCAACTCCGCCTGGGGCAAAGACGCTTGAGAATCACTACAACAGGCCCCTCCCCCAGAAGATCAACGAGAAACCCAGCCAGGACCAAGTTCCCCTACCAAGGAGTGCAGTTTCTATACCAAAGAGAGCGGCGGAATTCCAGAGGAGAAGAATGCAAAGCATGGAACTCATGGCTTTCTCCCCATGATTCTTTAGCCTTGCAGTTAATTTAATTTTTTTTCTCTTTTTCAATTTTTTTTTCTCTTCTTCTGCTAAATTTTTTAAACTTTTACCGTTTTCTTTTTCAACGTTTTTTAAATAGTTTATCTAATATATATATATTTTTTCATTTTAATATTTTTTATCGGCTTTCTTTTTTTAATAGTTTTTTTTTTCTTTCTGAACCCCTTATTATCCCCTTTCTCCCCCCTCAGGATTTGGGATCTCTGCTGATTTGGCTAAAGCATATTTTCCTGGGGTTGTTGCCACCCTTTTAGTATTTTACTTGCTCCTTCATATACTCTTATCTGGACAAAATGACAAGGCGGAAAAATTCACAACAAAAAAAAGAACAAGAAGCAGTACCAAAGGCTAGGGACCTAATCAATACATCCATTGGTAATATGTCAGATCTAGAGTTCAGAATGACGATTCTCAAGGTTCTAGCCAGGCTCGAAAAAGGCATGGAAGATATTAGAGAAACCCTCTCTGGAGAGATAAAAGCCCTTTCTGGAGAAATAAAAGAACTAAAATCTAACCAAGTTGAAATCAAAAAAGCTATTAATGAGGTGCAATAAAAAATGGAGGCTCTCACTGCTAGGATAAATGAGGCAGAAGAAAGAATTAGCGATATAGAAGACCAAATGACAGAGAATAAAGAAGCTGAGCAAAAGAGGGACAAACAGCTACTGGACCATGAGGGGAGAATTCGAGAGATAAGTGACACCATAAAACGAAACAACATTAGAATAATTGGGATTCCAGAAGAAGAGGAAACAGAGAGGGGAGCAGAAGGTATGTTGGAGAGAATTATTGGAGAGAATTTCCCCAATATGGCAAAGGGAACAAGCATCAAAATCCAGGAGGTTCAGAGAACCCCCCTCAAAATCAATAAGAATAGGTCCACACCCCATCACCTAATAGTAAAATTTACAAGTCTTAGTGACAAAGAAAAGATCCTGAAAGCAGCCCGGGAAAAGAAGTCTGTAACGTACAATGGTAAAAATATTAGATTGGCAGCAGACTTATCCACAGAGACCTGGCAGGCCAGAAAGAGCTGGCATAATATATTCAGAGTACTAAATGAGAAAAACATGCAGCCAAGAATACTATATCCAGCTAGGCTATCATTGAAAATAGAAGGAGAGATTAAAAGCTTCCAGGACAAACAAAAACTGAAAGAATTTGCAAATACCAAACCAGCTCTACAGGAAATATTGAAAGGGGTCCTCTAAACAAAGAGAGACCCTAAAAGTAGTAGATCAGAAAGAAACAGAGACAATATACAATAAAGGTCACCTTACAGGCAATACAATGGCACTAAATTCATATCTCTCAATACTTACCCTGAATGTTAATGGGCTAAATGCCCCAATCAAGAGACACAGGGTATCAGAATGGATAAAAAAACAAAACCCATCTATACGTTGCCTACAAGAAACTCATTTTAAACCCGAAGACACCTCCAGATTTAAAGTGAGGGGGTGGAAAAGAATTTACCATGCTAATGGACATCAAAAGAAAGCAGGAGTGGCAATCCTTATATCAGATCAATTAGGTTTTAAGCCAAAGACTATAATAAGAGATGAGGAAGGACACTATATCATACTCAAAGGAACTGTCCAACAAGAAGATCTAACAATTTTAAATATCTATGCCCCTAACGTGGGAGCAGCCAACTATATAAACCAATTAATAACAAAATCAAAGAAACACATCGACAAGAATACAATAATAGTAGGGGACTTTAACACTCCCCTCACTGAAATGGACAGATCATCCAAGCAAAAGATCAACAAGGAAATAAAGGCCTTAAATGACACACTGGACCAGATGGACATCACAGATATATTCGGAACATTTCTTCCCAAAGCAACAGAATACACATTCTTCTCTAGTGCACATGGAACATTCTCCGGAATAGATCACATTCTTGGTCCTAAATCAAGTCTCAACCGGTATCAAAAGATTGGGATCATTTCCTGCATATTTTCAGACCACAATGCTCTAAAGCTAGAACTCAATCACAAGAGGAAATTTGGAAAGAACCCAAATACATGGAGACTAAACAGCATCCTTCTAAAGAATGAATGGGTCAACCAGGAAATTAAAGAAGAATTGAAAAAAAATTATGGAAACAAATGATAATGAAAACACAACGGTTCAGAATCTGTGGGACACAACAAAGGCAGTCCTGAGAGGAAAATATATAGCGGTACAAGCCTTTCTCAAGAAACAAGAAAGGTCTCAGGTACACAACCTAACCCTACACCTAAAGGAGCTGGAGAAAGAACAAGAAAGAAACCCTAAACCCAGCAGGAGAAGAGAAATCATAAAGATCAGAGCAGAAATCAATGAAATAGAAACCAAAAAAACAATAGAACAAATCAACGAAACTAGGAGCTGGTTCTTTGAAAGAATTAATAAGATTGATAAACCCCTGGCCAGACTTATCAAAAAGAAAAGAGAAAGGACCCAAATAAATAACATCATGAATGAAAGAGGAGAGATCACAACTAACACCAAAGAAATACAGACAATTATAAGAACATACTATGAGCAACTCTACGCTAACAAATTTGACAATCTGGAAGAAATGGATGCATTCCTACAGACATATAAACTACCACAACTGAACCAGGAAGAAATGGAAAGCCTGAACAGACCCATAACCAGTAAGGAGATAGAAACAGTCATCAAAAATCTCCAAACAAACAGAAGCCCAGGGCCAGATGGCTTCCCGGGGGAATTCTACCAAACATTTAAAGAAGAACTAATTCCTATTCTCCTGAAACTGTTCCAAAAAATAGAAATAGAAGGAAAACTTCCAAACTCATTTTATGAGGCCAGCATCACCTTGATCCCAAAACCAGACAAGGATCCCTTCAAAAAAGAGAACTACAGACCAATATCCTTGATGAACACAGATGCAAAAATTCTCGCCAAAATACTAGCCAATAGGATTCAACAGTACATTAAAAGGATTATTCACCACGACCAAGTGGGATTTAATCCAGGGCTGCAAGGTTGGTTCAACATCTGCAAATCAATCAATGTGATACAACACATTAATAAAAGAAAGAACAAGAATCATATGATCCTCTCCATAGATGCTGAAAAAGCATTTGACAAAGTACAGCATCCCTTCCTGTTCAAAACTCTTCAAAGTGTAGGGATAAAGGGCACATACCTCAATATTATCAAAGCCATCTATGAAAAACCCACCGCAAATATCATTCTCAATGGAGAAAAACTGAAAGCTTTTCCGCTAAGGTCAGGAACACGGCAGGGATGTCCGTTATCACCACTGCTATTCAACATAGTACTAGAAGTGCTAGCCTCAGCAATCAGACAACAAAAGGAAATTAAAGGCATCCAAATCGGCAAAGAAGAAGTCAAACTATCACTCTTCACAGATGATATGATACTATATGTGGGAAACCCAAAAGACTCCACTCCAAAACTGCTAGAACTTGTACAGGAATTCAGTAAAGTGTCAGGATATAAAATCAATGCACAGAAATCAGTTGCATTTCTCTACACCAACAACAAGACAGAAGAAAGAGAAATTAAGGAGTCCATCCCATTTACAATTGCACCCAAAACTATAAGATACCTAGGAATAAACCTAACCAAAGAGGCTAAGAATCTATACACAGAAAACTATAAAGTACTCATGAAAGAAATTGAGGAAGACACAAAGAAATGGAAAAATGTTCCATGCTCCTGGATTGGAAGAATAAATATTGTGAAAATGTCTATGCTACCTAAAGCAATCTACACATTTAATGCAATTCCTATCAAAGTACCATCCATTTTTTTCAAAGAAATGGAACAAATAATCCTAAAATTTATATGGAACCAGAAAAGACCTCGAATTGCCAAAGGAATATTGAAAAAGAAAGCCAAAGTTGGTGGCATCACAATTCCGGACTTCAAGCTCTATTACAAAGCTGTCATCATCAAGACAGCATGGTACTGGCACAAAAACAGACACATAGATCAATGGAACAGAATAGAGAGCCCAGAAATAGACCCTCAACTCTATGGCCAACTCATCTTCGACAAAGCAGGAAAGAATGTCCAATGAAAAAAAGACAGCCTCTTCAATAAATGGTGTTGGGAAAATTGGACAGCCACATGCAGAAAAATGAAATTGGATCATTTCCTTACACCACACATGAAAATAGACTCAAAGTGGATGAAGGATCTCAATGTGAGAAAGGAATCCATCAAAATCCTTGAGGAGAACACAGGCAGCAACCTCTTCGACCTCAGCCGCAGCAACATCTTCCTAGGAACATCGCCAAAGGCAAGGGAAGCAAGGGCAAAAATGAACTATTGGGATTTTATCAAGATCAAAAGCTTTTGCACAGCAAAGGAAACAGTTAACAAAACCAAAAGACAACTGACAGAATGGGAGAAGATATTTGCAAATGACATATCAGATAAAGGGCTAGTGTCCAAAATCTATAAAGAACTTAGCAAACTCAACACCCAAAGAACAAATAACCCAATCAAGAAATGGGCAGAAAACATGAACAGACATTTCTGCAAAGAAGACATCCAGATGGCCAACAGACACATGAAAAAGTGCTCCATATCACTCGGCATTAGGGAAATACAAATCAAAACCACAATGAGATATCACCTCACACCAGTCAGAATGGCTAAAATTAACATGTCAGGAAATGACAGATGCTGGTGAGGATGCGGAGAAAGGGGAACCCTCCTACACTGTTGGTGGGAATGCAAGCTGGTGCAACCACTCTGGAAAACAGCATGGAGGTTCCTCAAAATGTTGAAAATAGAACTACCCTATGACCAAGCAATTCCACTACTGGGTATTTACCCTAAAGATACAAACGTAGTGATCCGAAGGGGCACGTGCACCCAAATGTTTATAGCAGCAATGTACACAATAGCCAAACTATGGAAAGAACCTAGATGTCCATCAACAAATGAATGGATAAAGAAGGTGTGGTATATATACACAATGGAATACTATGCAGCCATGAAAAGAAATGAAATCTTGCCATTTGCGACGACGTGGATGGAACTAGAGGGTATCATGCTTAGTGAAATAAGTCAATCGGAGAAAGACATCTATCATATGATCTCCCTGATATGAGGGAGAGGAGATGCAACATGGGGGTTAAGGGGGTAGGAGAAGAGTAAATGAAACAAGATGGGATTGGGAGGGAGACAAACCATAAGTGACTCTTAATCTCACAAAACAAACTGAGGGTTGATGGGGGGAGGGGGTTGGGAGGGGGGGTGTGGTTATGGATATTGGGGAGGGTATGTGCTATGGTGAGTGCTATGAAGTGTGTAAACCTGGCGATTCGCAGACCTGTACCCCTGGGGATAAAAATATATGTTTATAAAAAATAAAATTTAAAATTAGAAGAAAAAAAAAACAAAAAAACAACTTTAAAAAAACCTTAAAGCTTAAAACCTACAAAACTCAAAGCAACTTTGATGCTTACAGATTGTGGGAGGACAGAAAGTAAGGTAAAGCACAGTTGACATGCCCATCTTGGAGAAGCAGTGGCAAGAGACTTCCAGCACAATCCTCACTTTCCAGGTGTGGAAGTGATATTGACAGCTGGAAATGTGGTGGCAAAGGAACAAAGCGAAGGACAATTTTCTTTTTCTTATGGAAAGTATCTTAAATATTTAATCTTTTGATAATTGCATATTGTTTTGTAATGAGGGTTTTAACCACTCATTTGAATGTATTGAGCACCTACCATGAAGTAAACACTCATTACAGCTTATCCTCCCCATTCTCTCCAAGTATAAACAGTCCTATTGACTTTATGTTTATCTTAAGTCATTGAAAGATTGTAGGCTGAATTGTACAGCCATAAAAGATGAAAAGAAAACACTCAGATATTATAAAAATTGACTTGGCACAAATTTCCTCCCTTTGGAGACCAAAAGTAGTCAATTTCTCATCCCTGATGGAAAAGAAGAGTAAGATATCCTGAATGAGAAAAATAAGTGGCTCTCAATTATATTTACTTTTAACTACATGTATGAACAGAGTGAAGAGCAGACCCAGCAAAGCTAGTTGTAATAAGTACACTATTAGAAGGAAAATATTTGTTTTTTTAGGTGGTAGCAAAAATATTTACAACTATGCAAAAAATGAACACAAGTAGTCTATATGTCTCAAAAAATACAATCTCTACATGCTAATGACATGACAGCAAATATTGAGCAGAAGTAACACACAAAAAAGGGCAGCTATTAATTTACGTATGGCCTTATCTCTAGTTGGCTGAAACCTCTGTGACCTGGGAACAAGAGTTAACTCCAAATGCTAGAAGCCATTCTCAGATGGCACAGGAAATCTACAAGCGATTACATTTCAATAATCACTTATACTGTAAGAGTTACATTTAAAGACTTTGAGATTTCACTTTCATTTCCATGTGCCATTATTATTCTCTCATAGGGCATTTAAGGCATATCTAAGAGACAGGATTTAGAGAAACAAATCCCACTAATTTCTCTTTTTGAAACTAGGTATCCAACCATGAAGGCTGTAGTCATCTATTTAAGACTACAACTTAAATAAAATGAAAAAATACATGCTGAACACATTTCTAGGCATTTCAGGAGAAAAATCAAATTCATAGCACATGTTGCTGTATTCTGGTGACCAACTGTTACCAGAGAAAATCATACCATAGTACAGATAATGTGTACAAATTAATGGTTTTTTAAACTCATTCTGGTCCTCAGTGCAACATGGCAATTTTTTGCAGATTTCTATTTCTCTTTTTCTGTTTCTCCCACATAGGCAAATCCTGATGTATAACAATCCTTTATATGGTCCCCAAACTATCCCTACTGTTCTTTCCCTCAGGAGTTGATTATGCCTTCTACTTCACGGAGAAAGTAGAGGGTCCATCCACATTATTAAATCACAGTATTATTTGTTTTTATGTCATTTCCTTCCTTTCCAGTGGAAACATTTGCCTTTCTTTTTCTTGTGTTTTATATCCTCAGTCCTTTAAGCTCCTACACAACTTAAAATGATCTTCTCTTTCCTAAGGCATTAACTTCTTCTTCATTGTCTTCTTCCCATTTTTCTATTTTAGTATTCTTCTGGGGTGTCTGGGTGACTCAGGGTCCTACTCTTGATCTCAGCCAGAGTCTTCATCTTAGGGTCATGAATTCAGGCCCTGAGTTAGGCTGCATTCTGGGTGTGGAGCCTCCTAAAAAAACACACAAACAAACTAAAAACAAAAAAGCAAGCAAGCAAACAAACAAACAAAAACAACCTCTAGCCACCACTGTTTTCATAGCCATGCTTCTTAAATGCATCATCCATGTCTACTTACTTCAGCTCCTTCAGCCCATTGATTCCTTAGCCTGATATATTTTCATTCTGCCAACGCTATTCTACCCCACACCATCCATGTCAGTGTTCATTTCATCTATCCCCTTTCTCACCTTTGGTCCCATTGAGCCATTCTTTATGATTCAACCTTTCTACTCCCTTGGATCTACCATGTGCTTGTCCAAGTTTCTTCTCTTGCTTCTCTGTGTAAGTCTCCTGTGTGGGTTCTTCTTCTTGCATCTGCAAGTGTTCCTCCAAGGGCCAATTTTAACTTCATTCTCCTCTTAATCTTTACTGGATTTCTCTTCTACCTTGATGGCATTGATAGAGATAGAGAATAGATAGAGATAGAGATAGAGATATAGATAGAGATAGATAGAGATAGAGAACTCCGCACCTTCTTGAGAATTAAACCTATCCAGCCTTCTAGGGCACTCCAGTGAGTATTCTGTAAACTTTTCAAATCCACTTTGTGAATTTATTATCTTGCATCTGAGACTTAAAACTGATCCTTCTTCTTAATGATAGTGTTAATATATTTATGACTAAGATCTCTTGAAGACTATCCTAAATTAATATACATTATCAGTTTTAGCTCCATTTTCAGAGGAGCACAATGAGACAGAAAAACATTAGTTTATCCAAGATTATGTGGCCAGTAAGTGGATGTACAACTCCTAGGCCCATGCTGTTAAGCATGATACCTATGGCACACTATGGTTCACAAGTCTCCCTCTGCCAGTTTCATAGACTAGATTTTCATTATTTCTTATATCTGATCTAGTCCAATAACCTTCTAATTGGTTGTCTCAACTCTAGTTTCATCTCCTTCAAATCTATTCTCCACATGGCTGACAGAGTTATATTTCAAGAAGATAAATATGATCTCATTAAAATCTTTTGATGACTTCCTGTGACCCATGACAAATACCAGGTACACACATGCAAACACACGCATGCATGTATATTAAATATTTATTTATTTACTTCAGAGAAAGTGTACATAAGTGGGGAAGGAGCAGAGGGTGAAGAAGGGAATCTCAAGCAGACTCCCAGCCGAGCACAGAGCCCTCTCTGCTCTATCCCAAGATCCTGGGATCATGACCTGAGCTGAAACCATGATTCAGATGCTTGACTGACTGAGCCACCCAGGCAGCCCCCAAATACCAGATATTTAATATAGATTACAAGATGCTTCAAAATACACTACTGGCTATTATGTCTTATCTTTAGCTGATAATTCACTGACCTCCACTTCTGTAATTTTACTTCTCTTGTTGCCTCTATCTGAGTTGTCCTTCTCCTGTGTCTACCCAAAAAGTATCTCCTAATTTTCAAAGTTGTTGCTCAAATATAAACTTCATGACCCCCTTTATGCATTTTGGGTCATGCATTTCTACCATGCATACTAGATTATACATTTCTTTTTTAAATTGTTGTAACACTTTGTACAAATTTTTTACAATATATGCTAAATTGCTATATTTACTTGTTAACATGTCTCTCTTATACTAATCTGTTAATCCCTGATTTGTTTGTGTATATGTTTTTTAGCCCCAAACATATTGCCCAGAATACAGTAAGTATTTAATGTGCTTTTTATGTGTGGAGGGAAGGAACAAAGAAACGAATGAATTGAATGTCTTTAATATTGAATATAGCAAAGTTAAAGCAGATTATTAAATACATGTTTTTAAATATTTAAAAATGGGAATAATAATTAAAATGCAACATGAGTGGGGAACCTGGGTGGCTCAGTCAGTTAAGCGTCTGCCTTCAGCTCAGATCATGATCCCAGGATTCTGGGATGGAGCCCATCAGGCTCCCTGCTCAGCGGGAAGTCTGCTTCTCCCTCTCCCTCGGTCCCCCTCCCCTGCTCATGTTCTTTTTCACTCTCTCTTACTTGATCACTCTCCCTCTCTCTCAAATAAATAAATAAAAACTTTAAAAAAATTAAAAAATAAAATAAAATACAACCTCACCATTAAAATAAATCAGAATAACATATGGTCACTTCTACTTTTTTAAGAAAGATTAATAGTTTCATAGAGCTACAAAATAAGTGAAGTGAGTTGAAATTCTGTAAGGCATTTGGCCAAGACTATTATTATATCCTTGAAAGTAAGATAGATAAAATTGAACAAAATTTCAGCCTTATAGGGACTCTTTACTTGCATTTTATTCTGATTTTTTTTGTTTCAAATTTTATCGTTAATGAATAAAGTTATAGAAAACAAATAAGTCAAATTGTGGAGTGACATAAAGCTATAAAAGCTACAATACTTAAAAGAACTAAGATTTTAGAATCAGACATACATCTGGATTTAAGTCTTGCTGCATGTACTTGCTTTGTGGGACCTTAATAATAACTGACTCTAACTTTCCTTATATGTAAAAAGGGTATAATACCTAATTTGTAGGGCTTTTGTGAGCATTTACTAGATAAGACTTACAATGCCTGAGAAATTGTAAACTTATTATAATGTATCTCTTAGTTATTATATTAAGGATTATGATTTTTAAGAATCATAATCATAGAAAAATATTCAGTTGGTACTAAAACTAACAATATATAATCTAAACAGGATAATTGTTAACTCGCAAGTCTTAATTTAAATACTAGCTATCATGCACTGCTCTGACTTATTAGCTATTTATATGAGATCAGGGGTTTTGAGTCCAAACTTACTATAAACAAGTCAAAAATGTGGCTTGATTGACATATAGAAGAGTAGAGAACTTAATTTTAGCCTGTATAAACAGAAATATAACATCTAGAACAATTTGCGAGAAATTACCCCCCTCCTGCCATGATATTAGTCAGTCCACAGCTGGTATATTATATTTATATAGGTGCCAGAGAAGTGCGACTGGAAACCATGTTGTGGAGAGCCATTTAGAGATGTGGTGTTAATTCCACCTAAAGGCAGACTTTGGGAAACATTATCACTGTCTTTCCATATTGCAGGGATCATTATGTTAGCTAAATACTATAATTAATACAGCATGACCTGAGACTAGAAAAGATAGATATTTAACATAGGAAAATTTTTGTTCAATGTGAATAAAAAACTTTCTTACGTTTGGGAATTTCCAAACACTGAATGGGCTATTTTCTAAGACAGTATGTTCTTTGTCGCTGCACCCCCAGGAGTGTTCAAAGATTGAGCAATCATCTGTCAGGTCATCACAGAAGTTTATTCCACTAAAATGCAGAGGAAAAAGATGAGCTCTGAGGTCTAATATGTTTTGAGAGCCTGTAAATATTCATAGCCTTACAGAGGTTGCATATTTTTTTAAATTTTATTTTATTCCACTTTTTTCAGTGTTCCAAAATTCATAGTTTATGCACCACACCCAGTGCTCCATACAATAGCACGTATTGAATGGAGGTTGCATGTTTTTAAACTTCTTTTGTACATTAACAACGAAAAAAGATGCATTAGGATATATGTCGTATATTTCTAAGAAGAAGGAGTACAGAGAAAGTTTTCCCCTGCCTGGGTTTATCAGGCTTGGGTTTGATTTCCAGTTCTGTCCCTTGCTATTTTGTGACCTGGAGTTAACTTATTGCCTCTGAATAGTTTCTTATTTGAAAAGAAAGAAATTGATAGGAGTCATTTTAATGAATATTTCTGGAATATATCAGTTCTTAATACAGATCTTTGTTTTGCTTTTAGGCTAGGTGTTGTGGGCATATGTGAAAATTAAATTATAACATTGGAGAAAATTCCCTGACAAATGATTCATTGACAGGTGGCAAATCACTAAGAGTCTGTCACATACATTTCAATACCAGGTGGGCTGCTGAAGACAGCTTTGTTTTCATGGCTAATAATGTCAGCCCGGGCACAAAATCTGAATTCTCTGAATTCAGATCTGAATTCAGCTTATTGGGGAGTGGGGGGTTGGCATACCATTGACATGGATTGCTTAAGGTGTGGTCAGAGGCTATATCTTCATACATCATCCCAGCCTGAAGAGTGAACACAGAATAAACTGGCAGAGTAAATCAAGGCAAAAGCAGTTGAGGGATTTCCAATATTGTTGCTCAAGGGCAACAGTCAAGGGCAGTCAAGGGCAGATATTGCTTAGGTAACCACTCAGCAGGTGACATAGGCTGTGACAGAGTACATGGCAGTAGTAACAACACTGTGAAAGTAAGATGGGCGTGAAATGAAGACATCTGTTTTCTTTCGGAAAGTGTGAGACAATGTGGTTGATAAAGAGGCACTATTTAAATCTAAGGCTTGAGCTTATATATGATAAGAGGGTATTACTTCATGCTCTTCTCAGTCGTTTTTTTCTAGACGTAGAAGTGAGTCTGAGCAAGATTAAATGACTTTTGGAAGAATAGTTAACTCTTTATCTTTTCTGTGATAATTTATTGCATAGTGTAAGTTCTTCACAAGTTGAGCAGTAGGTCAGACGAAGGAAAATAAAGAATTTTGTGTCATTTTCTTAATAATAGAAGCTAATGATATCTTTGGAGAGCTCCCAAAGTTCTGCTTAATTCCTGATTGAACTTGAAGATGGGTTAATCTCTTTGAGTCTCAGTTGTCTCATCTGTGACCTAGAGCTCACTTGTCATTGTGGTTGGTGAGATAAATTATGAGCATATAATCACTGCCTATCTGGCTCATGTGATTCCCTGCAACCCATAATCTCAGAAAGAAAGATTCCTTCTCTCCAAGATTCTATATTATACCTGAAAATCGCACTTTTTCTCTGGGGTATTGACCACCCCTGGACCTAACAGTGCATCTGAGTTATGGGGTTATCACATGACCCTAACTGGTTGGCTTTACAAGGCGAGGAAGCCAGCATGTGATTGACAGTCTCACTATGTAGGAGAAGAGCATTTCCAGGTTAAAAAAAAAAGGTTTTTGTTATAACAGAGAAAGGGAAGTGAGACTGAGCCAGTGAAACAGTAGATAGCCACTGTGATACTGTGATTTATAAGACATATGTATTTGGTCATTTAGATGACCAAAATCTATTTCTCATGTGTATTTGGTTTTTGTTCAACATTCCTAGCTCACAGATCCTATAACCCTTGGAATTTCCAGGGTTCAGGGTGATAAAAGATCTTTTGTTATGTTAAGAAAGGTAACTTTTGGACCACCTCCCATAGGTGTGGCTGGTTGCCAGGAGAACCAATCAGGTGATCAGAAGGTTGGGACTTTCAGTCCCATACCTGGAGAAGGGGAGAGAGCTGGAGGCTGACTTGGCCAATGATCAGTGACTTAATTAACTGTGCCTAGACAATGAAGTCTCTGTGAAAACCCAGAAAGATAGGGTTTGGAGAGCTTCTTGGTCAGTGAACACGTGGACATGTGGGAAGAGTGGCCCCACTCTCTACCTGGCTGTGGATTCTTATCTTTTATCATGTCCTTTCATAAATTAGTAAGCCTAAGTGTTTCCCTGAGTTCTGTGAGCTACTCTAGCAAATTAATCAAACCTAGGGAGGGTGTTGTTGAACTGCCAATCTGTAGCTGTTTGGTCAGAAGCAAATGACCTGAGGCTTGCAAATTGGCCTCCAAAGTAGGGGATGGGAGCAATCTTATAGGACTGAACCCTTAACCTGCAAGATCCGATGCTATCTCTATGTAGAATTGAGTTGAATTCTTGGATACCTTACTGGTGTCCTAGAGTTTCTTGGAACCCATCCCCACAACAGAATTGGGTCTGTGAACACTAGAAGATCTGTTTAAAAAAACAAAACAAAACACAACAACCCTCATTCTGTTACTTAGTATTTCTTAATTTTTATTTCTTTGGATTTTAAAGTACACATTTTCTAAGAATTTCTTGTGTCAAAACAGGGGATCAACCTCAGAAACATATTCTTTCTTCTGGATCTTAAATGATGCTTATTTCTTTTTATGTTCAAAATATTTATCGAACTCATATTGGTTTTTTCCTGTTTTTTCATTGTCAAGTGTTTTCACACAGATAAGCTACATGAATTGCTTTACCCATTTTTCATTCAGTTGGTTTCTGTTCTATTATTCTTTCCACATTGATAACTGAATCAGAAGTTGATGTATACAACTGCTAGAACATACCAGAACATTCCAGATAATGCACATCTGGAATTATCTCCTAGGCTCTACCTCATGTCTTTTTGCTATTTTGAACAGATAGAAAAAATATGAAAAACTACAACCCCCAAATCTCTTGCTTATGGAGTTTTCACTTTTCAACTGTCCCCTACCTCCTCTGAGGATGCTTGCTTTGGAGGGGTGATGGTTCCCAGAATTAAATGTGCCACTACCACAACCAACTTTCTCCAGGACCACCTTACACCACCATCTCCTAAATCACCACTGCCAAAACTGATAATTCCCAATTGCTTCCCACAGTCTGGTATAACAAGAACAAAGAGAGTAAATAAGGGCATAGAGGAGGCAACTTTAAGAGCACCTTCCACACCCAGGAAAAAGAACCAGCATTTCGTTTCTGTTTGCTGACCCAAGGACAGGCTGGGGGAATGGATTAAAGACCTGTTTAGTGGGCTGTCTCGCCAGTTCAATAGCCAAGTAGGACAAAGTTAGAAGTTTCAAATCTGTGTCATTTGCATTACAAGTAATCCTTCCTTCCTTCCTTCCTTTATTTATTTATTTAGTCATAATGTTGATTCTTGATCTTACTTTAACCTTATTTAAATTTATATATTTGGGGTGAGGGTTTGGGATAGTTGTGTTAAGAGCAGCTGGTATGACTCTCTTTTAAACCAGAAAACTAATCCTCCCATAATTTGAAATTTAAAAAAAAATTCAGAATTTAATGATGTTAGTGATCTATGTGTGGTTTATTCTGTAAAATTAAAAAACAAAACAAAACACCAACATCAGAGGTTTTAGAAGTTTTCTTCAAAATATTAAGCACCTAATTGATGAATTTTACTTTTGAGTGGTTCTTTCAAAGTGTTTATCCACTCAATTCTCTCTCATCTTCAGACACAAAGTTATCCTTTAAAATATTTCCTTTAGGGGTGCTTGCATGCCTTGATCAGTTAACCGTCTGAGTCTTGATTTCTGTTCAGGTCATGATCTCAGGATTGTGAGGTGAAGCCCTGCATCGGGCTTAGTGCTCAGTGGGGAGTCTGCTTGAGATTCTGTCTCTCCCTCTTTTTCTGCCTCTCCCTTCTGACTACCCCCCTCTTAAATAAAAACATCTTTAAAAAAAATAAAAATTAAAATATTTCCTCTTTTTCATTTATCTCCAAAGTGAATTTATATACACACATATGTATATAAATACAGATATACATTACAAATGTATACATAAATGCATGCATACATTAGCTTTTTAAAATTCTTAGTTCTTCAACATGTCTTAATGTTTCATCTCATAAATTTTAGTTTAATGCCTCTTTCTTTTAAAATTTTAATCTTTTACCTCACCAGAATTTAGTGTTTTATTTTTCAAAAATAAATTCGCTTTGGAATAATTATTGATTTACACAACATTTGCAAAAGCAGTACAAAGAATTCCCATATTTCCTTCACTTTGCTTCACCTAATGGAAGAACTTACTTAACTATGGACTATTACATGACATGGTACATTTGTCAAAACTAAGCATTAACACTGGTAAATCATATTAATTAAACCGCAGACTGTATTTGAATTATACCAAGTTTTCCACTAATGTCTTTTTCTGTTTTAGAATCAAATGGAGATCACATTGTATTTGGTTTTCATGTCTCCTTCATCTCCTCCAATCTAAGACAAGTTTGCAGACTCTGTTTTTTAAAACATTGATCATTTTCAGGAACACTGGTCAGGTATTTTGTAGAACATTCCTTAGTTTGTGTTTGATTGATATTTCCCCATTATGGACTGGCTTGAGGGCTTCTACAGAGAGCACCATGGAGATGAAGTGCCTTCTCATCTCAGCATATCAGGAGCTGCACGAGATCCACAAACATCACTAATGTTTATCTTGGTCACTTAGTTTAGATTGTGTCTGCCAGGTTTCTTCACTACCCAGTTAAACTCCTTTTCCATTTCCATACTTTATCCATTTTTATGTGGACTTTAATTTTTTTAAAAGATTTTATTTATTTATTTGACAGAGAGATCACAAGTAGGTAGAGAGGCAGGCAGAGAGAGTGGGGGAAGCAGGATCTCTGTGGAACAGAGAGCCCGATGTGGGGCTCGATCCTAGGACCCCGGCATCATGACCTGAGCCAAAGGCAGAGGCTTTAATCCACTGAGCCACCCAGGCGCCCCTAATTTTTAGAATAGTTTTAAATTCACAGCCAGAATTGAGCAGAAGATACAGAGATTTTCCCCTAAACTCTCACACATGCACAGCTTCCCTTATTACCAGCATGGTACATTTGTTATAATAGATGAACCTATATTTTTTCAGTATTATCACCCAGAGTACATAGTTTTTATTAGGGCTCACTTTTAGTGGTGTATGTTCATGGGTTTGCACAAACATATAATGACATGTATCTACTATTATAGTATCATACAGAGTTTTTTTCACTGCCTTAAAATCCTCTGCTGTGCCTATTCATCTCTGCTTCCTCCCACCCCCACTCCCAGCCCCTGGCAACCACTGCTCTTTTCACTGTCTCCATAATTTTGTCTTTTCCAGAATGCTATATGGTTGAAATCATACTTTTTTCTTTGGAAACGAGTCACTAAGTCTAGGCCACATTTAAGGACAAAAGACTTAAGCATCACCTCCTGAAGGAGGTACTATCTACATAATATTTGAAATTTTCTATAGTGATAATTGTCCCTTCTCTCCCATTCATTTAATTATTTTATTTATTTAATCATTTTTTATTAATATCAATGTCAACTAACTTATATTATAATTTGGGATGAGAGCCAATACATTAAAATAATGTGTTGCTCAAATTGTTCTAGCTTTTGCCCACTGGGAGCTCTTTCAAGTTGGCTTCTGTTTCTTTTAGACGGACTTCATTCTTTGTTTCTGGAATGCATAACAATGTATTTTAAAATAATTTTTGCTTCATAAATATGAAACATAAGGGTTGCTATTTCACAGGTCTCATGTCAGGCACTTGACTTACATTTACTCTTTTAATCTTTAAATAATAATTCTCCAAAGAAGAAATTATATTCAACTGTAGATTAAGAAACTGAAACTTATCTTTGTGTAACTGAGCAAAAGTCATATAAACAGTAAATTCAGGATTTAACCTTAGGTCTGTCAGAATTCCTGCCAATCTGTTACTTCTGTAAATTGGGAGAATCATGGTCAAAACTTGAAAACAGGTGACCTGGGATCTATTCCTTTTATCTTTGCAGCAATTTTAGAACTTCATTTTTGGCCTTTTCATGTTTGGGGAATTTCTCTTTTGCCATGTGATTTATATGTTTTACGGCAATGTGGCATTAGGATTGATTAAAGTCATACCTGTTCTTTCATTGTATGCTCTA
Source organism: Lutra lutra (assembly GCF_902655055.1). Lineage (NCBI taxonomy): Eukaryota > Metazoa > Chordata > Mammalia > Carnivora > Mustelidae > Lutra > Lutra lutra. The sequence continues at coordinate 52,267,734 of NC_062289.1, read as the reverse complement.
ATAATGAATTCTTCTAGTTCGTCTATTAGCCTCTATTCCTGCTACTGGCTGTTATCTTCATCATTATCTATCATAGCTATACTTGGTATTGGGGTTCGTTCTGCCTCATTGCTTTCACTATTTAGCATTCTAAAGTAGGAAAATTGTTGACAACATATTAACTACTCCAAATCTCAGGGTCTATTTTAGCACATTTTAGATTTACAGGAAAATTACATGATAAGTCACAGATTCAAGATAATTCTCATTTATCCCATATCCAGTTTTAACATTTTACAGAGTATGGTAAATTTAATATAATTATTAAACCAATATCAATACATTATTATTAACTAAAGTCCAAACTTCATGAAGATTTCCTTAGTTTTTTAACATAATGTCCTTTCCAGGATACCTCATTATATTTAGTTTTCATGGCTCCCTAGTTTTTTTTTCAATGTGACAGCTTCCCAGTTTTAGATGACCTTGAGAGTTTTGAAGAGTACTGGTCAGATATTTTTTAGGCTGTGCCTAATTTGGAATTTGTCTAATGTTTTTCTTATGATTATAATAGAGTCATTAGTGTTTGTGAGGAAGATCACAGAGTTGAAGTCCCCTTTTTGTCGCATCATATCAAGTGTACATACTTATTAACATGATATTGCTATGGATGTTAAACTTATCACCAGACCAATAGTGTTTGTCCAATTTCTCCACTTTAAAATTACTCTTTCACTCTCCTCCACCCCTTTCCATTCTGTACTCATAGAAGGAAATGCTGTGTCCCCCACACTTAAAAAATGAGGACTTATGCTTGAGGTCAAGGTATCTACATAATTTGAAATTCTTTTGGAGATTTGTTTCTTTCCCTTCATTCATTCGTTCATTTAATTATTTATTTATAGCACTATGGACTCATGAATATTTTATTTTATGCTTTGGGTCATAATCCAATACTACTTTATTTTGTTGCTGAAGTTTTTCCAGTGTTGGCCATTCTAAGGTCTTTCAGTTGACATCTGGGCCCCTTTGATATATTCCATTATTGTGAATCTTCTGAAGCATTTTCTTACATTTTTGGTATTATAAGATGCCTTAGGTTCATCATTTATATTTCCTGTTCTGATTATAGAATCAGCCATTTCTCCAAGAAGCTCTGGTTCCTTTTATTGGGGGATGGTATTAGAAACCACGATTTGGTCATTGGATTTCTCACTGTTATTGGGATATTATTGCTTCTAGAACCCCTCCACAGATTAGAGCAAGTTAACATATGTATACTGACCTGTGTATATACACATATCTGTAAAATATTACCATATATAGCCATCTGTATATCTCTATTAAGCTAACATGAGTTCATACTGACATGTACAACTATAATCCATTACCACATAGATTATTCCTAACTGTCATTCAAGCCTCCCTGCCATTGCTTGCTTCTAAATTCCAACTCAAACAGCAAGAAACCTGGCTACCATCATCTGTCTTCCATTGACTATACAATTCCAGTATATATGTAAAGCCATACCTAAATTGTAATCCATATTTCCATGGGAAGCATTTTTATCAAGTAGGGTACAATTTCTTTTGGTTTTATACTGAGCCCAGCTCAGTTCCAAAGTTATATAGGTCATCACCTTTTCCCTCAAACCCATCAGTTAGGTTGTTTCATACATTTATAAAACAGTTAAATTCTTTCGTCACATTCTATATTCTATCATGAGAGTCCTCAAACTCCTAAATTATTTTTAAAATTTGCATTCATTAAGGTTCATTATATGTAGCGTACATTTCTGTGGATTTTGACAAATGCACTGTCATACATCCACCATTATTAAAAAAAAACAGTTTATTCTGCAGAGTAGTTCCATTGTTTTTAAAAAATTGACTGAACTTCATACAAATAACTCTCTAATCTTATCCCTGAGCCCGTGGAAAACTGTTCCTCTAGATGTTTCATTATTTTTCATTTTACATTAATCCTCTATGATTTATCCTGGCTTAGTTTTTGTAAAAGCGGTAAAGTCAGTCTAGATTCAGTTTTTGCATATAGAAGTCCAATTGTTCCAGCACCATATGCTGATAAGATAATACTTTGTCCATTGAATTGCCTTTTGCTCCTTTTTTGAAGGTCAGTTGATTATATTTTTGTGAGTCTATTTCTAGCCTGTTGCTCTCTCTATATATTCTTTAGCCAGTACCATACTGACTTGATTACTGTAGCATTATAGTAAAATCTGAAATAAGACAGTGTGAGTCTTACAACGTTGCTCTCCTTTTTCAGTGTTTTGATAGCTAGTTTAGGTATTTTGCTTTTCCATATAAATTCTAGAACCAGTTGTCAATATCTACAAAATTGGGTACTAGGATTTTGATTGGGATTGTGTTGAATCTATAGATCAACTTGAGAAGAATCGGCATCTTCATATTAAGATTCCTAATCCAAGACACAATTCTTGGTGTCTTTTTCTCTTCTTTCTCTTTCTTTTCTTTTCTTCTCTTCTTTTTTTGCTTTCTCTTATATTAAATATTGTATATAATTCATTTTAATCTCATTTCTCAGTATAGAATTAATATTTCCTTAAAAACATTTTTTTCTAGTAGTTGCAGTTGTCATTTATGAAAATCCCAAACTTGTTGGGATGAGGAGGAAATATATTTTCCTCTCCAAATTTTTTCTGAGGTAACAATTGACTTATTAACTTAAACCAATCACATGCACCTATCTATAATCCTGCTGTTCAGAGGAAGTTAAAAAAAAAAAACAACAGAATTCTGTCTGGGGTGGTGGCAGTAGCATCTTGTGTTTAGATAATGTATGGTAATATCAGTGTTTCACTGATGGTGGCTAGGAAGTATAATGGAACTGTTAGCAGTGGTGAACTCCATGTCTTCCACACACACTGGTGGTCACCCTGGTAGCAGAGGTGGTATCCAATGACAGTAGTGGCAGCTGTGCCAGTTGTAATGGCAGAGGCATTTTCACCAGGTTCATCTGATGATGTGATTTCAACTGAAGTTACAGTTACTTGGCTTCCATTGCTTTTGGTCCATTTTCAGAATTGCTTCTTCAGCCTTTGTATTGAGTCTGAGAGATTTCTGGTGTTCAAAGTAATTTAAACAGAACTCTGACAAGAAGATGGGAGCAGAATTTAAAAATAAAGTCTCACTCAATTAAATTTCTAAAGCAAATGGAGAAAAACAGTTTCAGGTGTGCCCTGGTCATGCTTCTAATTGAGTTATCCCATTTGATTTTTTTTAAAGATTTTATTTATTTATTTGACAGAGAGAGATCACAAGTAGACAGAGAGGCAGGCAGAGAGAGAGACAGAGGGAAGCAGGCTCCCTGCTGAGCAGAGAGCCCGATGCGGGACTCAATCCCAGGACCCTGAGATCATGACCTGAGCCGAAGGCAGCGGCTTAACCCACTGAGCCACCCAGGCGCCCCTCCCATTTGATTTTTAAAAGGACTCCTTCAGTTAATTGCCCCCATACTCATTGTGAAGCTTGAACAGATCAATATTAAATCTTTCCAGTAATCTTGTCTGCCCAGACTAGAAGCTATGGTCTGCAATCAGCATCCACAAGTCTGGGTTTGCTCAGAATGGGCAGAATTTGATAGAATATATCTCTGAGTGAAAATAAAATATAAGATGCCCAGTAAATTTCCAGGTACAAAGGGAACTTAATAAATGTTATTGGCTATCAAGATCTGTGGGTTGAGGAAAAAAGAATCAGAACTTTTGAATACTTAAGGCATTTAATACTGAAAAATTATTTTAATATATTTTAAATATCCAAAAGTTACTGTTTTATTGTTTTTTAGAAATATGTCTTCAACTCTAAAGATTCATCTCAAACTTCCCTTCAACTTTCTCCAGTGAGTACTAATTGTGTTCCTGTTGCCAACCAGTTCTTAGTCCTTGTCATTATAGGCTCAGCAGCTGCAAAGGTGAAATGTTTTGACAAATATTGAACGTCATACATTTTATACTGTGGATCAGCATGGATGTTTTTTAGCTTCTTCAGAAGGTTTTGTAATGAAGTTATATTTGGAAGTTTCCCAGTATGGTGCAAAAGCCTCATGGAGAGAGGAAGTTTATAAACTGCAATTCTACAAGAAGAAGAAAGGCCAGCTGCTCATCCTGCATGATTCCTCCTTGAGCTTTTGTATTTTCCCAGCTAGCCCTTTCAAACCTTCTATTTATAAATTTATCTTCAGTATACTGATTGGTGACAAAGACTCCAATTGGCCAGCATATTTTCACACAGTGTGGGGAGAGAAGCCATTTAAAGTCTGAGGTAATATATCAACAACAACAACAAAAATAATACCTGAAAATAAAGGACCATGAAGGGAAAGGAGCATCCTTGACTGTGGTACTGCCAGTCACAAAGTTATAGCCTATTCACTTTACTGAAAAGATGTTCTCATATCCCTGTTTGGTTTTGGTTTACACAAAAATCGATAGGTTAAAAAAACTGCTAAAGAGTTTCATATCTGTAATTTTTCCTCTTAAAGGAAATTTAAAAATAGTGTGAAGACCTTTTTAAAAAATATTTAGTAATTTAGTTCCAGGCTTATTTTATGAGCTAATTGTATATCAAGAAAATAGATAAGAAAATTATATCAGATAATTACTAAAAGTTATTCATTATTAACTAGAACAGTCAACATTGAGAGGCAACCAATTTAATGGAAAAAGATACTTCAGGTTTATTTCCTTAAATATATTTTAGGGTTTTCCATTTCATTGACAATTGTAGTGACATTTGCAAACCCTAAAATTGAATTATGCCAGTTCTGCCTACACATTTGAAATGATCTATGTAAAAGATAACTTATGGGTAATAAATTCTCTTTTCCAGTACTGTATAGAATAACAGCAAAAGCCATACCCTATTAACATTGTTCTCTCGATCTAAGAGTTCAATCTATTGTCAAACTTTAAATTTAGCTATTTAGGGAAATTAAATATTTATTAGGTTGGTTAATGGCGCTTGCTGTTCACCAGGGATTGTGCTAAGCTTTTCACATGTATTAATTCATTTGCTCCTCCCATAACCATCCTAGAGAATAGGTTCTGTAATTATTTTCCTTTTACAGATGTGGAGATTGAGGCAAAGCAAAACAAAATAATTTGGCTAAATTTACACTGTAGGTGGCAGAGAAGGATTTGATTTCAAGAACATGTACTTTTTTAAAGGATTTATTTATTTTGGGGGGGGGGGCAGAAGGAGAAAGAGAGAGACTCCAGGCTGAACTGACCACAGAGCCCAGGTGGGACCTGAGATCACAACTCAAGCTGAAACCAAGAGTCAGACGTTTACCAACTGCACCACTGAGGGGCCCCTCCAGAATATATACTCTTGACCACTCATACTCTATTGCCTCCAATTTTAAAAATTAGACTCATATTCTGTCTTCATGTAGTTCAGATATGGTGCCATGTTTTTTCTAAGAATATTATATGTTGTGTTTTATTCCTAATTTGTCTCTGTAGCCAATTCACCATTTCATACCACCTTACTTTGGCATTAGTGGGAGGCACAATGTAGTAAAGTCAATATCCAATACTAGGGTTTTGCTATTAATGTGTCACCTATGCTTGTGTGTGACTGTGAGTGGCAAAATAACAAATGACAGTGGATTAAACAAATTGCTTACTCTTGCTCATGATGAAGATGACCAAAGGTTGGCAGTCCAGCTCTGGTATGACGGCTTCACAAAATCATTAGGGTGCCTTGTAGGTTGTTGGTTGGCCTTCCTCAGAATGTGGCTTTGATGTCATGATCCAAGATGTTGCTTGAGTTCCAGCCATCATAAGCGAAAGAACTGAAAAATAAGAGCAATAAAGAGTGTTTCCTGAAAATTTACACTTCACTTCTGCTTTTATATTGTTGGTCATAAATGAGTCACAGAGACACATCCAGCAGCAATGGAGGCTGGGATTGTGGTATGTGTTTGCCCAGTCATGTACCCAGCTGGAAATGGAGCTTCTATTAGAGGAGAGAAGGGATGAGTAGAGAGCAAGAGTCAAGAACCGTCCAGTAGTTTCTGCCACATCCAGGGTGTTTGTAACTTGGGAATGGTAAATTTTACAGATTTTCCAATAACTGCATTTTACTGTAGGTTTTTTTTTAATTTGTATTGAAATACAACATTTACTTACCTTAGAATTCTCTTCTCTACACTTAATCAATTCCTTTGGTTGTACCTCCAACATCTTACCTCTTAAACTCTTGTGCAGCTGAAAGATCATGGTTACTATCATTCTCCCCTCCAAAGACCTCTAGTCTGCTGTTATTTTCCCTGCCAGCATTTTCCACTGTGCTTTGGAGTGAAGGAAACGTTTACATCCCTCCTCAGTGCTTTTTGCCTTCTCTTCTGAAGCTAATGATGCCTTGACAATGAAGCCTTGACAACGGAACATCCCGTAGAGAACTTTCCAGTGAAGGACCACTCCTCTTCTTCCCACTGACTTACAGAAGAGGCGAGATGGTCATAGTCTTTCTTTGCATTTCTTTTCTTTTCTTTTTTTTTTTTTTTCGTACTGCCAAATGACTGTATCTCCCAGTCCACACAAACCGATTGCTGTGCCCTACTCACCTTCCAGGGAGCCTCCACTTTTCTCAGTAACATCATCCTGCAGTGACTCAATCTCCTGTCCTCTACTCCTCTCCTGATGATGTCTGCAGAGTGCGTCTTTGCTTATCATGGGATTTTAGACAATGGGGATGTGGATGTTTTTAAGATAGATAGGTGCTGGGAGCTGATGCAGTTTGGAGAAGAGAGATGACTTTTGTTAGTCTTGACAACTATACATTTTTTGAAGTAGGCTTGAAAAGTTGCATACTCCACCCTGTAAACTTGTAAAAACCACATTTGTTAACAAAAAGGACAGAAATTAACAAAAATTAACAAAAAGGACAGAACTTATCTCTGCAAACCATAAAACTATAGACTTTCAGAAACATTGCCATTTGATACCATTTCACTAAGAACACCACAGCCTACTCACGTTTGTGTGATCTGAGTCTCTGATGCATAGATGCCGACTTGTTGAGTTCCACATAAGGGATTTCTGGACACAACATTCCATATTTATCTCCATATTGTATTTTTCTGAGGAAACATCACTCTGAATCTACTTTGCAGCCCAAGACTGATATTAACCTTCTTACACGTTGACCAGCTTTTCTCTGAGCCAAGCACTGCTTAATAAAATTATTCAAACTCCTCACTTCTCTACCCCATCCCCAATTTCTATAATAACCTTATCTATTTGTTTGGGGAGAGGCCTTTCAAGTTTTTTATAGAGTATCTTCCCATATTGTAACAAGACAATAAACCCTAAAGTTTTGAACTACAGGTTCCAGGGAATCATTTCCAGACAGGTTATTATAAACTCCATCCTGGTATTGAAACCATGAGGTCAATAAGATGTCATTGAGTTTGTAAACTAATTCTGTTTAGTTAGCCTAAAACTCAAGGGGTCAAAGCCAATAATCTGACAAGTCCCAGTATGAGTGAAAGTTTCCAGATAAGAATTGTAAATACAGAGGAAGGAAAGAGCAGTGGTAAGTAGATTTTAGAGTCACACAGATATGGATTTCTGTCTTGACTCCTGTCACCAAAATTATGTGGCCTTGGTTTTTACTTAATCCCCTAAAATTTGTTTTTCTTCTCTGTGAAATGGGGAACAATAACACTTGGAGTATTGTTATAAGGATAAAATGTAATTTATTTATCATAGGCTTGAAACATGATATGCTCTCAGTGAGTGATTGTGTTATCCTTTGGTATAGTGTATTTCATTTATAGTCAAATAGAAATGAATTCAAATCTCTGTTTCTGTTTATAGCTTAAAAAAGTCTTGGGCAATTCACTCTGTCTCACTTTACCTTGTACGCAAAATGGGAATGAGTACAAATCTGACACAGTTGTGTTATTGAGTATGGTAATGTAATAGACATGTCTAGGATAGTATCTGGTAAACAGTAGGCATCCCATTATGTTAGCTTTCTTTCTCTCCCTACCCTTGCTTTCAAGTTATGTTTTCAGAAATATGATAAGTGAGGGGCGCCTGGGTAGCTCAGTAGGTTAAAGCCTCTGCCTTCAGCTCGGGTCATGATCCCAGAATCCTGGGATCAAGCCCCGCATGGGGCTTTCTGCTCAGCAGGGAGCCTGCTTCTCCTCTCTCTCTCTCTCTCTCTCTCTCTCTCTCTCTCTGCCTACTTGTGATCTCTGTCTGTCAAATAAACAAATAATAAAAAATCTTAAAAAAAAGAAATATGATAATTGAGCAGAGTACAACTGGAAGAAGATAATATTCAGTAACTATGTATGTGTTACGTGAGTAGGTCTGTTTACCCTGCTCCTCTTCACAGGGGATGCCTCTAACCATCATCTGGGGAGGGGATATTCAGTAGCTGAGCAGTCATGTGTGGTCACAACCCTTCCTGACATAGTGTCCGCTGGAAAAGTGTTTCTGAGTCTTCTGATAACCTCACATATGTGTATGTTGGGGTAGTGTCAGTGATATTTTCCTAGAAATTCCAGATATCAGCTTGATTTCTATTACCCAAAGCTAGGACAGATAAAATAGCCATTGGAAATGTTTAAGCACCTTTTTAATGCAGAGATTCTGGTAATAACTATAATTTACAAAGTAATAGAAGACTGGACACAGGGTCCAGTCTGTTATTGCTCTTTACATCAGCTTGGATTTTAGGCTGCTACATAGGACATCCTATATGAATGTTCTCTTTTTCTTTTTATTATTTATTTATTAATTTATTTATTTAAAGATTTTATTTATTTATTTGACAGAGAAAGAGAGATCACAAGTAGGTAGAGAGGCAAGCAGAGAGCAGGGCAGGGGGTGGGGGAAGCAGGCTTCCTGCTGAGCAGAGAGCCAAATGCAGAGCTTGATCCCAGGACCCTGAGATCAAGACCCAAGCCGGAGGCAGAGGCCCAACCCACTGAGCCACCCAGATGCCCCTCTCTTTTTCTTTTTAGATACTTTTCTTCAATATCCTGATTTTTCCTGTGTCAGTGACCCAAGAACCTTCACTCAGAATTTATAAAGTCTCAAATGCTGTCTCCTATCTTATATATATTCTGTCACTCTCCATGAATCAGTTGTGTGTGTGTGTGTGTGTGTGTGTGTAAAGCCATTAAAAATAGCTTGAAATTAACATTTCTTTATTATAAGGTATCATTTATGTGATTTTATTTTAAAGTTGGAGTAAAGGTATCACTTTCTTATGATCAAAAATATTATTGATTTTTTTCTGCCTCAAAGTTTTCTTTCCATCTTTAGTTTTTGTAGTTGTTGTTGGCTTTGTTTTTGCAACAAATAAGTCATTTATACATTTATTTATTTATTTATTTATTTATTTATTTATTTGATTGGGGGGGGCACGGAGAAGAAGCACAAGCAGGGGAAGCAGGAGAGGGAGAAGCAGGCTTCCCACTGAGCAAGGAGCCAATGCAGGTGATCCTGGGACCCTGGGATCATGACCTGAACCAAAGGCAGACACTTAATGACTGAGCCACCCAGGCACAGCTAAGTTTTTTTAAACAAGGAAAGAAAGACATAGGCCAATGAATCACTTAGGTCATTTATTCCTAATTTGAAAGACAGTTTTTTTTTTTTTAAGATTTATTAATTATTTATTTAGAGATTGTGTGTGAGCAGGGGAGGGACAGAGTGAGTGCATAGAGAGAATCCTCAAGCCATCTTCCCACTGAGCACAGAGCAGGCCCGTTGTTCTCAGGACCCTGAGATCATAACCTGAGCCAAAACTAAGAGCTGGCCACCCAACCAACTGAGTCATCCAGGCACCCAAAGATAGTTCTGATTCCAAAGTATCTTTCAGATACCAAAGAAATTAACAATAACTTCAGAAAAAAATAGTCATATCACTATATATTATAAAATAGCCACTCTGATTCAGGATAATAGATGAGGTCTTCAAGTGAGGTTTTGTGTTATTATTTCAGGAAGCAGGGAACATTTAGTTTATGAAATATCTCCATTTTATAATCTAGCTTATGTGATATTTTCCAAAGAGCCATTCCTCATAAAAGTAGATTTGGGGACTATTTCCGAAAGTGGTCCTTAACAAGAAACATACTAGGCACATGCTCAGTCTAGGATCACTTTATTTTTTTGAATTTAAAAAATTATAGGGATGCCTGGGTGGCTCCATTGGTTAAGTGTCTGACTGGCTCAAGTCATGATCTTGGTGTACTGGTATTGAGCCCCACAATGGGCTCTTTACTCAGCAGGGAGTCTGCTTGTCCCTCTCTCTCTCTTCCTCCCTTTGCCCCTCCCCCAACTGCTGCTGCTCTCTCTCTCTCTCTCTCTCTCTCTCTCAAATAAATAAATTAAAAATCCTTTGAAAAATTATAATGCAGATATTTCAAAATTCAAATGGTACAAAGGGATCTTGGAAGTTCTCCAATCCTTGTGAGCAATTATACAAGATCAGAATCTTGTATATCTTTTGGGTCCACTTTAAACTTAATTCCTGATGTGAGATTCTTCAGAAAATCCAAATTTAAAGTTTGACAGCAAACCCACGTGAGACCCAATGAAGATTTCAATTATCGGGGACTTTTTTTTTTCATGCTGTAATCAACACCAAGACTTGAGTTTCCCTAGAGGGTGGGAAGTGATTTCTTCCCCTTCCCTCACAAACATACACATAACCTTTGAGGGAAGGGGTAAGGGGTCAGGAGGAATGAATTGTTCTATTAGTTTCCTAAATGTAGTGTGTCTGTTTAGTCTTCTATATTTTTAGGACCCTCATGATGAGGAAAAACTAAACTTGACTTTATTTGGTTCAACAAATGGCTTCAAGGATACCTTGACTGTATTACAACCCTTAATTCTCTGTTCCCATTGTCTTATATAATTGTTCTTAGTTTAATTTCCTTTATTTTTTATTCAGCTCACAAATGCATGCAAGAATTTTTTTTTTTTTACAAATATTTCTCTAGTACTGCACACAAACATTTTCTTTTTCTTTTTTCTTTTGTTTTTGGTTGGAAAAAGGGATGTGTGGATTTGTGCTTTCCAACTTGGAAATAGAAATTTTGGTTCTTAATTCTTGATGACCCTTGCATTTATTCATAGACAAGATTTTACAGATACAAGTTTTGGGGAAAAAAGCAACCAATTCAATTCAATGAGTAGAGTTATTTACCCTCTCTGTATCACTATATCCTATCCTTTCTTTTTTTTTTTCCCTCTCTCTCTTGTTCTTGTCTTTCCCTAAAGGTTAAGTTTTAATCCATACTATATTCTTCTACTTTCAAAGAATGTTATTCAGTGACTTCTGTTTTAGAATGTTTAAGGATTATTAATGGTTCAACGTCTTTCTGCTTTATCTATTATTCTTGCCTTATCTTTTTAGCATTATAGCCATAATTACACACAATTTTAATTCACATTACTAATGACTTATGTCAGAGTTTATAAATAGTTATAATAGCATTTAGGATATAACAAATATTATAGCCATATTTTTTGCTTTGAAATATATTCTAATGAATATGTCAGATTCTGACCTATTCTAAAACCAAATTATATACATTTTTATTTATTCTGAGGAAAACAGATGTATATTGATGGAAATTTACAGAATTGGGGTAAACATTAAGAAGGAATAAAAATATCTATCCCATATGAAGAAGAGTCTAGAGTGTTACTGATATTTTGTTTCATGTGTTTCTTATTTTTAAGCACATTTTCGTTCTAAAAGTTGAGATTATTTTGTATGAACTGTCTTTTGCTTGCTTTTTTACAGAGGTAGTGAATATTATCTACATTTCTGGTTTAGTGGTTGCACAGTCTTCTGTTAAAGTATGTTATACTTAGATACTTCAAGCAAATTTCTCTTATTAGAGATTTATATGGTTTCTAATTATTTAGTATTTAAACATTACTTGTGCAATAATTACTTTTGTACTTAAATAATTTATATGTCTCTATTTCCTTAGAATAAATATTTAGAAGTGGTATTCCTGGACCGAAGGGAATTTTAAGGTTTTTGAAATGTCATTTTATCTTTTAATATTTCCCAGAAGTGTAGAAGAATTCACATTTCCTCAAATACTAATAACAATGGATATTAAGGTTAAAAATTTCTCAGTAAGCCAACCATGGGTATTATTACTGAGGTGCGTTATTTTAGTAATTTGCCAAAACCAGAAACTGGCAAAAGTTTAAAATTTATTTGATATCACCTCCAAAGGTTCAGAAAACTCTATGAAACACACCCCTTTTTAAAGATAAATAGCATTTGAAAGTACAGTGCTTATCTTTTTTTTTTTTTTTTTTTTGACAGAGAGAGATCACAAGTAGACGGAGAGGCAGGCAGAGAGAGAGAGAGAGAGAGAGAGAGGGAAGCAGGCTCCCTGCTGAGCAGAGAGCCCGATGCGGGACTCGATCCCAGGACCCTGAGATCATGACCTGAGCCGAAGGCAGCGGCTTAACCCACTGAGCCACCCAGGCGCCCCCAGTGCTTATCTTTTTAATTCTCTCTAAACCCCCTTATGTTTCTTGTGTGTATTTTTCAAATGTATTTGATCATGAATGTAGAGCCCTTATTTATTCTTTCCATTTCTCTGGGCTTCAGCAGTTTGAAAAGTTCCAAATGTTTGGTAGATGCTCTGATTTTTTTTTGTAAGTTTCACCATCTTAGTACATTTTAATTTACTCATGAGGTGGGATTCAAAGAGACACAAAATAGACACAAAAAACACACAGTAGACACACAAAAACTTAGACTCTTGAGTTTTACCTGAGTTTATACTTCTGTCTCAGACACTTACGACTGTAGACCTGGGCAAATTATTAGATTTTTTCTGTGCCTCAATGTCTGTGTATTTAGAATGGATGTAATAATAGTAATTTACCACATACAGTTGTTTGAATAAGTGAATTAGCTGGTAAGTCTAAGTAAAATATTGAAAGGAATACCTGGCATGTTAGTTATTATTGCTACTGTAGTATATTATATCAAGAATGTTAATTTTATAGCATGGAGGACAAGGGGAGATGGAGAGGAGAAGGGAGTTGAGGGAAATTGGAAGGGGAGGTGAACCATGAGAGACTATGGACTCTGAAAAACGATCTGAGAATTTTGAAGGGGTGGGGGGTGGGAGGTTGGGGGCACCAGGTGGTGGGTATTGTAGAGGGCACGGATTGCATGGAGCACTGGGTGTGGTGCAAAAATAATGAATACTGTTATGCTGAAAAAATTTAAAAAAAAATTAAAAAAAAATAAATTAATTAATAAATAAAATCTTAAAAAAAAAAAAGAATGTTAATTTTAAATGGAGAGTCCAGATACTCCATTGGTGCCTCCCACTCTAGAGTTCTGATAATGAACATGTACAAGAATCACAAACTGGTCATTTTACTGGTTTAAGTATCATACACAATAATGGCAAATAATAGCAAAAACTGGCTAAAAATATTTTGGCTCAGGTTTAAAGATGAAGTAAAACTTGGAATATATTTGTCTTTGTCATTATAGTCCCAGGAGCATGTCAAGAGATGAGAAAGAGAGAAAAGATGAGAACTCGTGCTTTGCAAAGCAGGTTCAGGACCATCAATAACAGTAGCAAAGATGGCACTCATGCAGTTACAAGTGGAAAACATCCAGGATGATAGATACAAAAAGTTCTAGAAGAAACTGAGCATGAGAAATGCCTTTTAGAGAATGGTACCTCAACTAATGATGTAGCCTAATATGTCAGATTCTGACCAGTAAGATTGGTCACTATAGTTCTGGGAAGGTGCTGATAATATGCCGAGAGAGGCTGGATATACTCTCTACAGTGTAACCTCGAAAAGTCCTGAAAAGTTCTCCCCTCTGTGGCTTGAGGCTAAAACATGACAAAGGACTATATGCCTCCACTATTTGCACTCCAACAATTTGTAATTTGGCTTTGACGTTATTATAATCCCATGGAAGCCATGGCATAGCCATCACAGAGTTTTACTGTTCACAGTGTAAATATATTGAAAATTCTTAGTCTGTTCTTTGTGCTGAGACCATACAAAAAGTCATGAATGATGCAAGGTTTGGAGTGATGCTCTCCGATGATTTTTGTGTAGCTTTAAGTTTGCTAGTGTTTAATTTCTGCTGCCATGGAAACTGTCAGCACAGTCTCTCAGTGATTTCCTGCAGGCAGAGTGACAACATATCTAAGAAGAGTGATACTGTCTCTTTACCATCAATCAATATTTATTGAACTCCAGCAGCCTGTCTGGAACCATGTTATGAGCTTGCACTGAGATTTGCCCCCCAGCTAGCACATGGTTGAACTAAGACACAGGAGGTCAGACAGGTGAAGCAAAGCAGTTCCAGAATATAGCCAAGAATTAAGGCCATAAATTCTACAGAATTAGAGTGTTAGTGACTAAATAACTTGGGTGAAAATCTGAAAACGCTCTAAATGTCAAGGTACAAACCAAAGGAATTTAGGTTCCATCAGAAATAGTAACATTGGAATTATGTACTTTTAGAATATGCATGTTTGACAGATTCATTTTTCTTAATGTTCCTTATAGTCTTTTCTGTTGTTTGATATTTGAGATTCTTATTCTGTGAGTATCCTTTTGTATTTCTGGAGTCTTTGTTATCTACCAAGCATTCTATAAAACCACTCAGCTAGAAGCATCTACAAGTCAAGGTGAAGCGTCTCAAATAAATCATTCTGTTCAGATTCAGGTCTTAATTCTTTTGCCTCTGTCATAAGCTGTTTTCTTACCTCTTCGTCTGCTATTTTGGGACATGCAGCTTGCTTGAAGAAAGAATCTCCAGGCAGCCTTAGATATGTCCTTTAGCCTTTCCTTAAGTTTGTACCTCTCCAAATTCAGATTTTCGTTCTTATAGTTCACATCTCTTGGCTCTATTGCTTTTTCTGTTTCTTACCCTATGACAAAACAAAAATTAAAGTAAAACAGTATTGAAGGCCAATATCATGCCGTTCCCAAATACTGCTCCTCTAGTCCAGAATTTTCTCTCCTCAACTAACATTAGCATCTTGGTCCTGATGGAGGACCAACTCTTCTATAAGAGTTAAAATGCCTCCTCCTCAGTGAAGCTTTATTCCATTTCCTATGTCTACTTATGTCCTTCCTCCCTCTTTCGACTACACTTAAAAAAAAAACCAATTCAGTTACAACGCTTAATTTATTATATTGCATTTATTTATTTAAATGCCTGTCTCTGCATTTCCCTGAGAGCTGCTAATGGAAGTGGCTACATCTCATATATCCTGGCATCTTCTGTTTGTGCTCAGTGATTGGTATCACTATAGATTTGTTTATCAAAATAATGAAGGATAAAATATAAAATTTAATAAGGAAAATAAAACCATTCTTTGTGTCCTTCCTGTTGTGTTCCCTCAGAATAGTGTACTACTTTACATCTATAACCTACTAGAGGAGTAATTCTTGTTGACTGCATATGTCAGCATATGATACATACTGAACTAATTTATATTAGTTTATATTTAGTCCATTCATAATGTTGAGTTAAAATTGTTAAACACTCACTACATGATACCTGGATCAACCAAATGCTTCAGTGACTCCTATTCTCAGCAGCCAATAGTGACATTTGCAGAAGCTGTGAAATACCACTGTTGCATCCAGAAAGCTTGACAAATACACTTTGCATTTCAGTTTTAGGGAGAAATGAAGGTTTGGCAGTGAAGTAGAATAGTTAGTGTTTTGAGGCTTTCTGCTATCATCTGAATGACTACACCTTTAGTTACTCATCACAATATGCTTATAGGTAGGTTTTAAAAAAAAACTAGTAATCTTCATTTATCAAATGGGGAAGTTGAAGAAAAGGAATGTACATCTGTTCATCTGTGGAAATTTATTAACATTTTAATGGCATTATCATATTCTCTGCTGTAAATATTTTGTTGGTATCATTACCATTTCATTAAAAATACCTAACTTTATTGAGATAAGATTGTCATAGAAAGAGCTGTTTATATTTAATGTATACAACTTGATGAGTTTGGGGTAACTGTGAAACTGTCACTACCCTCAAGGTCATAAACATAGCCATCACCTCCTGAGCTTTCTTCTCTCTTCTTCTTCTTCTTTTGTATTCTTATTCTTATTCTTATTATTTGTGTAGTAAGAGCACAACATGAGATCTACCCTTTTAGAAATTTTTAAGTTATACAACACAGTGCTGTTAGCTATAGGCACTATGGTTGTATAATACATCTCCACAACTTACGTATTTCGTATAAGTGAAACTTTGTGCCCTTTGACCATAACCTCTCCATTACCCACTTCCCCAATCCCTGGCAATCCCATTCTACTCTCTGCTTCTATGCGTGTAATGATTTCATACTCCACATACAAGTGAGATCATGCAGTATTTCTCTTTCTGTCTTTTGTCAAGGATGGGTTAAACAGGGTAGTAGAAAGAAAAACACAGCTTTTCGAAATGTATATGTAATTTCATCAGGTATCTGTGAGGTGTTGGGATAGCTTAACATAGCAACTGAACTCAGACATACTCTATTGTAAAATTAAAGCAATTTCAAAATTAAATGTGACAGGAACTCATTTGCTATTTTGGCTTATTTGCACCATTTTTTCCCTTTACCTGGATAAGTTAACATGATATTATATAGCTTGCTGATGAAAAACAAAGCTAGCACCCAGGGGGAAAAAATGAGAATTAGATGCTAAACCTCAGTTGCTAATCTGTTGCTTAGTTACTACACCATGAGGTTTCCATAGTATATTGTATCAGATCATTAGCTCTGGCACTTACATTTGCAAACCTACCTTTGCTTTGGTCATTTTCCATAATAGTTTTAGAATATTCAGATTTTTTTTTAAAGATTTTATTTATTTATTTGACAGAGAGAGATCACAAGTAGACAGAGAGGCAGTCAGAGAGAGAGAGAGAGAGAGGGAGGGAAGCAGGCTCCCTGCTGAGCAGAGAGCCCGACGCGGGGCTCGATCCTAGGACTCTGAGATCATGACCTGAGCCGAAGGCAGCGGCTTAACCCACTGAGCCACCCAGGCGCCCCAAAATATTCAGATCTTATGTAAAATGATATCAAGCTCCTACATTTCTACTTTACTTAAAAAAATCCTAAAGTAATTCCAAAAAAAAAGCTCATATTTCAGCAAGATTCATAAGAAATGATGTTCCTTATGTTGCATTTCTTAAACTCTAAATGAAAAATAGCAATTAAAATATAGCTATTATTGTGACTTATGATTGTAGTCTTTCAGATCATTCTGTTAAATCATCCTGTTAAATATCTTCAAGCATTTTGAAACATATGTTTGCTGAATGACCATATTTCTGAACATATTGAAAATGCTTCATCACCATATTTTTGCCAGTAGGTTCCAGCATGGTTTATTACCATGAGTTTCCAGCTGCTTCTTTCTCTGAAACCTGTCCTAAGATTCATTATGGAACCTTTTCGCTTAAGGCCTTTGTTTCCCTTCTTTCAATTATATAATTCTTTATTATATGCTATTCTTTATTATATAATTCTTTATTATATTATATGCTATGTAATTCTTTATTATATGCTATTCTTTATTATATGCTATCCTCCTTTTCAATTATATAATTCTTTATTATATGCTATCCATAATACCAAGGTGGTATTATGAATTTAATGACTTGAACAAAGGACTTCTTTTCTTTTTTCACCCATTTTCTTAAATGATTGCTAAGCAAGAGTAGTTATATTTTAGGAAAAGGGAGAATTTGTGAAAAAAATTATTAATCATGTAAGCCAAATGGGGGAAAACATATGACGGTTATGTACAGTTGACACTCAAGGTCCAGCATCTTCTAGCTGAGACTTGTAAACAATTGGTATGATTGACAGAGGGGAAAAGAAAAAAATGGAAGTCTTCCCATAGTCAAGTTTTTAACTTTAAAATTTTTTAAAAATTCAAGAGGCTACTATATGTGTCACCAAAATCACACATAAGTAGTCTTGATAATTTTTTTAAAAAGATTTATTTATTTATTTGAAAGAGAGAGTTGGGGGCAGGGTCGGGGGGTAGAGAGAGAGTGTAAGAGAGAGAGAGTGTAAGAGAGAGAGAGAGAGACTCCTCAGGCAAACTCCCTGCTGAGCATGGAGCCCAATGCAAGACTCAGCCCCAGGGCCCTGAGATCATGACCTGAGCCAAAGCCAAGACTCAGATGCTTAACCAACTGAGCCACCCAGATGCCCCTTGATAAATTTTAATAAAATGTAATATGAAAATAATTGCAGCCAAAGAAGGTAAAATGTATTCATTTAGTTACCAGATGCCCAAGAGTGTCTACTATGTAATAAGAAATTGTCTTAGATAATTGAGTATAAAGTGCTGAGCAAGATGGACAAAGTCCCTGCAGTATAGAGCTTAAAATACAGCTCTTTCAACATTATATGTTGATTTCCACGCCTTTGTCAGCATTTAGGTTTTCATAGTTGTTGACATGTCTAAAGATGCCTGGAGTCTAAGATTTAAAGGGAATATTGGCCTACTTCCACTTTACTTATCTATGAATTTTTTGATGATCTCTTTTAGTCCCTCTTCCACACCAAGAGGGATTTACCATTGTATCATTCTACAGCATATTTCTTTTGGATCTAAGATATGAGAAAAAAAATCTGCAAAAATGAAGGAATAAGAAAAGCCTAGTCATATTTACATTGGAACTTAACATTGAGATATGCTAACTGTGTTTTCTTTGGCGTCTGCTTTAAATTTCTGATCATCAAGGTTACTACTGTTAAGAACTTTTTGAGCAAAAAAGACCCTCCCTTTTTCTAATTCTTCGGGATAAGATTCTTTATCTAAAAGGAAACTTTGAGATCTAAACACCAGTACAGGGTTTCAGACAAATGTGCATTTAGGTTCAGTTTTGAAGTACCTCCTGTGTTGAAAGACTCATTACTTTTCCTTTTTTTAAACATTTTTTGGTCTATTTTTTTTAACAATACTCCTGCTACTGTGGGAATTATTAAGGAATTTATAGAAAAATAAGCTAATAAATAAAGAAAAATAATAATAGAAATACAGTTATTCATTAGTCTCATGATGTTTGCTTTGTTATTCAATAGAATGTCAGAAGAAATATCCATCCTCAAGAAACTCTTAATCAACTTAGAGAACTGAGATATGTAAGCTGTGAAAGTGTAAGATCCCAGATGTTCTGTGACAGTAGTGCCAATTACATTGGGTTACTGTGGTCAGGTAATACCTCACTGAAGACGTGAAATGTAACCTGATCCGTAAGGGCTAGGTAAGAATTAAACTGCTGGATCTTTATGAGTGACATCATATGGTATTGGTTTTGACAGATCCTATATGATGTTATTCAGAACTGGAATATAAAACAAAAAAAGAAAGAAAGAAAAAAAAGCTATGAATGAATAAACAAGGAAAAAGCAGAGTCAGACCTATAACTACAGAGAACAAACCCATGGTTGCCAGAGGAGGGTGGTGAGAGGCTGGGCAAAATGGAGGAAGGGGAGTGAAAGGTACAGGCTTCTGGTTATGGAATAGATTAAATCATGGGAATAAAAGGCACAGCATAAGGAATATAGTCAATGATATTGTAATAGTGATGTATAGAGACAGATGGCAGCTATCTTGTGATGAACATAGCATAAGGTATAAACTTGTTGAATCACTATGTGTACACTTGAAACTAATGTAACATTGTGTGTTGACTATATCCAAATAAACAAACAAACAAAGTGGCAGATCTTTGAGGACAATCAAATTAGTAGAAGCAGGATAGTGAGGATACATAATATTTGTTTAAGAGTCACTAGAAGAATGGTCTGGCATATTAAAAGGTGCCAGGGATTGGAGTATAAATTGTAAACTTCAATTTATAGGGGCTATTGAACTTATATCCATAGATTCTAGAGCATGGGTGAAAGTTGTTGAAAACAGAATGATGAATGATGAATGAAAGTGACGTCAAGCCTATGAGATAAATCAGTGTAGAGCTACACAAAAGGGTGGGTAGGCGGTAATAAATCTAGGGAAGTGATAGTGCTAGTAGACATAACATGGGTTTGAGAGACATTAGGAAGGAAACAAACTGGATGTGATAACTAATTTGGTAAAGGGTGAGATTTGAGAATAATCACCTGAACACATTCAGTAAGTTTACTCTGTCAACAGAAATAGGAAAACTTCAGCCAACCATTACTTCTTTTTAACAGGATTTTCTTAAAATGTAATAATGGGAAGAACATCGTCAGACAAAAAGGATGCTAACTGACATCTCTTTAACCCTTTTCTATTTTCTTTGTGTATTAGCTTTTGTTACTACTTGCTTCTCAATTCAGTCAATAAGGATTAGTAAATGCTACTAAAATTAACATCATTCTTCTCACCTTAAACTGAATATTTTATTAGAACTTCTTTTCCAACCAGTACCATGAGACAGCAAGACTCACAAATGATTCTGTTTGGGGTTTTTTTGAGACTTTTTTTTAAGATTTTATTTATTTATTTGACAGAGATCACAAGTCAGCAGGCAGAGAGGCAGGCAGAGAGAGAGAGAGAGGAGGAAGCAGGCTCCCTGCTGAGCAGAGAGCCTGACATGGGGCTCGATCCCAGGACCTTGGGATCATGACCTGAGCGGAAGGCAGAGGCTTTAACCCATTGAACTACCCAGGCGCCCCCCCCCACAAATGATTCTTAACATTATTGTTCAAGTGACATACACTCTGGTCTTAAAGAATCGAATCATTAATTATCCATTCTGGAGACAGTCCTGACATTCATTATCTTCAAATAAGTCTCTCATGTTCTAATTAATATGCAAAATTGTTTCTGATCTTTGGTAAAAGCTCTGTTTATGTGGATTATACTCTGCTGCAACTCAGACAGATTGGGAACTATGGGGTCTCACTTAATCACACATAAATAAGTGAGGAAGTCTCAAAGAGAATTTAAACAGCTGTCATCTTATTTCAATCCCAAAATTCATTTTAAAACATCATATACTATCTATGATCTTTCAGGACTATGAGTGGAGGATAAACTTTCTAGAGGACATACCTAAGTCATATGGATAGTTTATACAAGTTTGCTAGAAAACAATGTCTTTCTTAGAGAATTGGGAAATGAGCAGTGTTCAATTTTCAAAAGTTAAGCAACACTTTTGTGTTGATTGAGTTGCCTCTTTTGAGAAACAGTTTTGACATATCACATATGGTGTAACTGATACTATTTGAAATAAAAGGTGAGGAATCATGTATAAATCTCTTGGAAAGTGAGTCCACAATAAAGTATAGATTAAACTGTGCTTGATGATAACATGTATGATAGACTTTTGTACATCATGAATGTTTCATTTGTTCAAGGGGAAAAAAATCACTGTTTTACTGATAATTTAAACAAGGAAACACCTCAGTTGCAAAAAGGCTAGAAGATAATTTTCAATAATTATTAATAAAATTTTCTTCATCATTCCACCTTATTAAGTTTTGACATATTAAAAATACCTATATTTTACCAATCCCTACTTAGCAAATAAATGTTTACCTTTTATAAATATGAAAGACACATAGAGCATATGTGATCTAAATATCGAGTCAAATATAATATACTTGCATGATAATAGTAAACATTTCTAGTATATTTGCTGTGTTAGATACTTTACATATGTTATTTTATCTAATCTTTACTGTATACCTGTGAAGTAGGTACCATTATTATCTCTATCTTGTAGATGAGGGAATTAATGTTGACAGACACTAAGAAACTACCAAAGGATGCACAGAAAATGGGAGAAGCAGAAATAGAACCAAACCTCACTAGTCCAATTCTGGAATTAGTGCACTTAATATACTGCATTGTCTTTATTATTCTAGTGATCCTTTTTTTTCAAATTCGTGTTCCATACTAATAAAGGAGTTGGGTTTAATATTCCCTTTCAAATGAATAGTTAAGACATTTTGTTGATGTCCACAATGATAGTACCATTAAGTCATAAAAACTTATTTTTTAAAATTTGAAAAACATAGTTGGCAAAATCTAAAACACTAATATCTAAAAAACACTAATATGGTCATTGAGGCAGGTGAACAAGTGGGAATAGAGATATGTTTCTAGATAACAAAGTCATCCTCCAAAATTATC
The DNA here is from genome assembly GCF_902655055.1 of Lutra lutra. Lineage (NCBI taxonomy): Eukaryota > Metazoa > Chordata > Mammalia > Carnivora > Mustelidae > Lutra > Lutra lutra. The sequence goes on along the minus strand of NC_062289.1, from coordinate 52,245,565 downwards.
GGCTCATATAAACACAAAAGGTATCTTGGGCTATAATACATTCCTGTCCTTTGCCTTTTCTGTGACATCCCCCAATACATATTTAAGCAAGGACCAGGGCCATTGCATGAATCTAAAGATTATTTATGGTAAAGAGTAGAGGTTTTTCAGGGCAAATGAAAACATGTGTGTGTGCGTGTGTGTGTGTGTGTGTGTTCAGAAGATGTCTACTAAGTGTTAGAAAGAGGTTATGCAGATTTCTGCAAACCATATCCAGTAACTCTATCACCCAGTATTCAAGTATTCTCATTCCTTTTCATTGTCTTTAAAACTTCTTCCTTACATGAGCCAGCACATTATTGATTCTAATTTCTGAGGTTTTCAAAACCCACCATTTACTAGAATATGGTCCCAAAAGAAAATATGTTTTTCAAAGAGTCAGTTGCAACATTTAACATAGCAATAGGAAATGTTTTATTTATGTATGTATGTATGTATGTATGTATTAGTGACTTTTGAAATTAAATAACCTTTAGAACAAATTGAATTAGAACCCCGTCTCTGAACTAGAAAGAAAGATAATTTTGTTTGGTCATGTTCCCATGGAATTGAAATTTTCTCATTGGAATCATTTTAGAGAGATTATAAAACAAACAAATAAATACATGAGGAGTGAGGAATTGCCCTGTCCTATAGTATTTTTAAAAAAGCATAGCTGTGGGACGCTTGGGTGGCTCAGTTGGTTAAGCAGCTGCCTTCGGCTCAGGTCATGATCCCAGCATCCTGGGATCGAGTCCCACATGGGGCTCCTTGCTCGGCGGGGAGCCTGCTTCTCCCTCTGCCTCTGCCTGCCATTCTGTCTGCCTGTGCTCGCTCGCTCTCCCTCTCTCTCTGACAAACAAATAAAATCTTAAAAAAAAAAAAGCATAGCTGTCCCAGAGGTATAAACAGGTACAGATATGCATCTTCATTTGTATTTAGGTTCCATGATCGAATTTTGGGGCTTGAAATGTCCTTGGTTTTTGGTTTGTGTGTGTGTTTTTTAACCAAACATATTGATTGTGTATATAGATTTCTGACAATAAACAGACAACTAAGTAGTAAAAAATTAAATAGACTTGAATTTTCTCCCTCGCTTTTCTCTGAGTTTGCTCTCCCTTTCTCCTGGAATGCTATCATAGAATTAGATTTGAATGTTCCTTCAGAATGTTCCTTGTCAGAAAATAAGAACATGACAAAGAAGATCTCACAATCCACGACTAGTAGTAACAGATAAAAGCACATTCCAGGAGAAATGGAATCCATCTGGAAGGATTAAGGGCTAGTGGGAAACATTTATTATCTCCTGCCCTCCTTGCTTCTCTTTCCCTTTTCCTCCACAAATTTGTGAGCCCTATTGATGGCTCCTGTCTTCAGATTGGAGAGGCAGTTCTAATTAGAGCAAAAAGTGAATCAAGAGATTCAGTGACACCTTTTTTTTTTTAAATAATTTTTTAAATTTTTTTATAAACATATAATGTATTTTTAGCCCCAGGGATACAGGTATGTGAATCGCCAGGTTTACACACTTCATAGCATTCACCATAGCACATACCCTCCCCAATGTCCATAACCCCACCCCCTCTCCCAAACCCCCTCCCCCCAGCAACCCTCAGCTTGTTTTGTGAGATTAAGAGTCTCTCATGGTTTGTCTCCCTCCCGATCCCATCTTGTTTCATTTATTCTTTTCCTACCCCCCAAACCCCCCACATTGCATCTCCACTTCCTCATATCAGGGAGATCATATGATAGTTGTCTTTCTCGGACTGACTTATTTCGCTAAGCATGATACCCTCTAGTTCCATCCATGTCATCGCAAATGGCAAGATTTCATTTCTTTTGATGGCTGCATAGTATTCCATTGTATATATATACCACATCTTCTTTATCCATTCATCTGTTGATGGACATCTAGGTTCTTTCCATAGTGTGGCTATTGTGGACATTGCTGCCATAAACATTCGGGTGCATCAGCGAAACCTTTTGATCAGTAGCAGAAGAGCAGTTGCTGCGAATAGGTCAGGTGTGACAACAAAGCTGTGCTGTTTGAGGTGTTTGAATGGACTCTGAGTTTCAAGATTCTCACATTCAAAATCTTCTCAAGCCCAAGTTTTCAAATCAACAGGTTTGCAATAAAGCTGCATTTCTTCTAACTAACATCCTAATTCCCTGCTTAATAATAGAACCTTAACTTGAAGTCCAGCCTTCATGAGAACCCCTTCCTTCTGCCAAGAACTTGACCACCTACTGAGGGAATATGGCTGAATAGTGCCCATCTTAGCCTCCCCTTTCCAATCAACCCCACTCCAACTCTGACTCCAACAGTCCTCAGGGTGTGGGCTTCCTACTGTTACCAGGCAATGTGGCTGTGGAATCAAATGGCCATTTCAATGCCCTTTATGCCTCTTCTCTTGCTGCACGCTGCCTCCTGGATCTCGTTTCTACAAGATAACCCCTTAAGCCATGCCTGAGCTTTGAATACCATGAGTTAGTGCATTTCGTACTGTAGTATGCATACAAGTCACATGGGAGGAAATTATGTGTGTTAAAATGCAAATTGTGTTTCCATAAATCCTGTGCAGGGTGGGGGGCCGCCATTCTGCATATCTAACATGTACTCTGTTAGGAACTGTGCCGCTTGTGTATGGGCCAGATTAGTAAGAGTAATGTATTAGATTGCCTGATTGTCTCCGCCAGCTTAGTATCTCATGCCTATCTTTCAGGTGCCTCCATCCTCCTGACTCTTAGAAATGTGTAGCTGAGGAGCTGGCCTTAGGACAATGACAGACCTAGGTACTAACTCCTATTAGGTATTAAGGAGTGCACTGCTTTATTTCATTGTTCAAAGATGCCTGCTACATCTGGCAGGAGTTGACATTGCTCTTATTGTTTTCATTAGGCCGAAAAAACTTTCTGCATGATGGGGATGAAAGTAACTTTATCCATCCCTTTGTTCCAGCCAACAGCCACCTCCAAACTGCCACACTCTCAAGAAAGCAGGCTGCCTCCTGTGATGGGATTAGTGACTAGAACCGGGAGTTCCCTCTTTACATTCTGCTGCTCCTTCATTTGTGAAAACTATAGTGAAAACTATAGTGCACCCCACTGCACTCAGTGAAAGAAATTGTAACTTTCACCAGAAACGCCCAATACTCTCCCTGAGGTTGTGAAGAATTGTTATATTGGATAGATTGACTGCGCTATGGGGCCATATGTCCAGGAATGCCTGAGCCCTTTAGACCATCAGCCACCCGCAAATCTACAGATAAGGAACACAATGTTGCTTGCTTCCCAGACACTGTTTACCTGGAAATCTCAAACATTGTAAAAGAAAGTTAGACAACTTGTGGGTTTTGTTTCTCACTGACATTCTTTTTCCATGGAAAGGAAAGTATCAGGGGCATCTGGGTGGCTCAGTTGGTTAAGCATCTGCCTTTGGCTGAGGTCATGATCTCAGGATCCTGGGATCCAGCCCTGCATTAGGCTCTCTGCTCAGCCAGGAGCCTGCTTCTTCCTCTGCCTCTGCCCCTCCCCCTATTTATATTCTCTCTCTCTCTCTTATACTCTTCTCTCTCCCAAATAAATAAATAAAATCTTAAAAAAAAAAAAAAAAAAAAGGAGAGCTACAGACATTAGTGGATTAAGAAAACACCAGAGAGCAGCAAGCCACTCAATGCCCTCAGCAGCTTTTCTCGGTGGGTACATTTTTCTCTTTCCACAGCAGTGAGAGAACCATTTCATCAGAAATAAAGACTTAGCTAAAAGTTAATGCCATCTGAAAATGGAGGATTAGCATCTATGTTTGAGAGAGGACCCTGAGGCCAATAAGAATTTGCCTGGGTAACAGCTCTGAGTTTGGCAAGGGAATAAGATGACAATGCTGATAGAGTCTGAAACAACTTTTTAGCTTTAAAATAATTACTCCATGGGAAAAAAATGATAATTCTGCTTTTTTTTCATGTTTGGTTCAAAAAAGTTAAAAAGGCTATTAACCATTTTTCTCTACACTAACCTTGACTGAAGTCTTCCTCCTAACATTAATCTTACTGTTTGGAATAGTTTAAATACCTAATGGTATGAAAACTTCTTTACCTTCTTTGCCTTCTGCAAATATACATATTTACATATTAGTATTCTCCTCCATTCTCTGATATTTCAGATGTTTGAAAACTTTAAATATGTCCTGGCCATCACTGAATATATTGATACACACAAAAAAAGCTACCTCAGGTGTTTTTTACCTCAGCACCTTGCTCTTGTGTTTCCCTTAGAGATTTTGTAAAACTGATAGTTGGAGCATTTTTTTATTTTTTTAATAAAAATGAGTTGGAAAAAAATAAGATATCAACTGCCAGCCTGGAGAAGGTGACAGTCCAAGTGTGCAACAGCTGTTCTGAATTGTCTTCCGCTAGCCAAGAACCTGTATGGCCTGCTTTTGGACAAACCTTGAAAATGTTTATTTAAAAAAAAAAAATGACAAAGAAAAACAGAGAGAGAAAATATTGGAGATGTCCTGAATTTCAATAGGGTACGCGCCATTAGGGCTTTTTGCGCTAAAGGATGAACATGTACTGGTTTATGTGAACAAGCCATTTACCACCAGACTGCAATGCCAGTTTCCTCTACTGCAAACAGTGTTCTGTGACAAAAACAAAAACAAAAAAAATTGAAATATATCCAGCTAACAAGAAAAAAAAAAAAAAAAAAAAAAAAAAAAAAAAAATGTTTGAAAATGTTGAAGATGTTTGAAAACTTTAAATATGTCCTGGCCATCACTGAATATATTGATAAAGCACTAATGATATTTCTCCTCTGACAGCCATCTTTTGTCTCTGGGCATGAATCTGGAGTTGAAGTCTAACAGAACCTATCTTCAACCTTAGGTTGATAAATCTAAATCACTTAGTTTACAGCAATCAGTTACTTACTCATTAAACACTATTGTGCGTCTTTTATGTCAGTCACTGTGCTAGGGGTAAAGGTTGGGGGAGACAGGCAGAAAATACAAAAACTATTTCGTTCTTAACTCTCATGAGCTCTCTATTGCTAAAATAAACAGGCAAATAACAGCCTAGTTCAAAGTTTAAGTCTTTGGGATTTCTTGACTATTTTTTACTTTGCTAATACCCATTTTCTTCAGTTATATCACTGTTCAGTTTTACTATAGTCTTCAGCTTTATTGAAGTGTAATTGACACTATAAGATGCTTAAAGTATAAAATGTGATGGTCATTTGTTTTATCATATTTTGAATACTGTAGATGCAGTTACCTAGTTTTAAGCTTTTTCTCAATTATCAATGAGATCTTCTCATGCCTCAGAATCTGCTGCAACTTTACGTATGTGCACACACACACACACACACGCCCCTCTTTCAATGTAAAACATTATAATCTCAAGATAGCATATATGATTATATTTATGCCAATATGTATCTCCTATTTGACATTTAGTATCAACTTGTATCTGGCATGAATTTTTAATTTTTAATTTAATTATATATGTTTACATATAGTTATTTCAACAGATGTAATGAAGAAAGTAGCATGTGTGGGGATGAGTAGCTTGTATTTTCTTTTAAGTCAGTAGTATATATGTGTTTTATAGAATCAACATAAGGTGAATAAATATGTTCATAGAATGTCTTTTTCATTGAAAATGAATTCCTTTTTTTTTTTTTTTTTTTGGAACTATCTTTTTTTTTTTTTTAATTTTATTTTTTATAAACATATATTTTTATCCCCAGGGGTACAGGTCTGTGAATCGCCAGGTTTACACACTTCACAGCACTCACCATAGCACATACCCTGCCCAATATCCACAACCCCACCCCCCCCTCCCAACCCCCCTCCCCCCATCAACCCTCAGTTTGTTTTGTGAGATTAAGAGTCACTTATGGTTTGTCTCCCTCCCAATCCCATCTTGTTACATTTATTCTTCTCCTACCCCCTTAACCCCCCATGTTGCATCTCCTCTCCCTCATATCAGGGAGATCATACGATAGTTGTCTTTCTCCGATTGACTTATTTCGCTAAGCATGATACCCTCTAGTTCCATCCACGTCATCGCAAATGGCAAGATTTCATTTCTTTTGATGGCTGCATAGTATTCCATTGTGTATATATACCACAGCTTCTTTATCCATTCGTCTGCTGATGGACATCTAGGTTCTTTCCATAGTTTGGCTATTGTAGACATTGCTGCTATAAACATTCGGGTGCACGTGCCCCTTCGGATCACTACGTTTGTATCTTTAGGGTAAATACCCAGCAGTGCAATTGCTGGGTCATAGGGTAGTTCTATTTTCAACATTTTGAGGAACCTCCATGCTGTTTTCCAGAGTGGTTTCACCAGCTTGCATTCCCACCAACAGTGTAGGAGGGTTCCCCTTTCTCCACATCCTCGCCAGCATCTGTCATTTCCTGACTTGTTAATTTTAGCCATTCTGACTGGTGTGAGGTGATATCTCATTGTGGTTTTGATTTGTATTTCCCTAATGCCGAGTGATATGGAGCACTTTTTCATGTGTCTGTTGGCCATCTGGATGTCTTCTTTGCAGAAATGTCTCTTCATGTCCTCTGCCCATTTCTTGATTGGATTATTTGTTCTTTGGGTGTTGAGTTTGCTAAGTTCTTTATAGATTTTGGACACTAGCCCTTTATCTGGTATGTCATTTGCAAATATCTTCTCCCATTCTGTCAGTTGTCTTTTGGTTTTTTTCACTGTTTCCTTTGCTGTGCAAAAGCTTTTGATCTTGATAAAATCCCAATAGTTCATTTTTGCCCTTGCTTCCCTTGCCTTTGGTGATGTCCCTAGGAAGATGTTGCTGCGGCTGACGTCGAAGAGGTTGCTGCCTGTGTTCTCCTCAAGGATTTTGATGGATTCCTTTCTCACATTGAGATCCTTCATCCATTTTGAGTCTATTTTCGTGTGTGGTGTAAGGAAATGATCCAATTTCATTTTTCTGCATGTGGCTGTCCAATTTTCCCAACACCATTTATTGAAGAGGCTGTCTTTTTTCCATTGGACATTCTTTCCTGCTTTGTCGAAGATGAGTTGACCATAGAGTTGAGGGTCTATTTCTGGGCTCTCTATTCTGTTCCATTGATCTATGTGTCTGTTTTTGTGCCAGTACCATGCTGTCTTGATGATGACAGCTTTCTAATAGAGCTTGAAGTCCGGAATTGTGATGCCACTAACTTTGGCTTTCTTTTTCAATATTGCTTTGGCTATTCGAGGTCTTTTCTGGTTCCATATGAATTTTAGGATTCTTTGTTCCATTTCTTTGAAAAAAATGGATGGTACTTTGATAGGAATTGCATTAAATGTGTAGATTGCTTTAGGTAGCATAGACATTTTCACAATATTTATTCTTCCAATCCAGGAGCATGGAACATTTTTCCATTTCTTTGTGTCTTCCTCAATTTCTTTCATGAGTACTTTATAGTTTTCTGTGTATAGATTCTTAGTCTCTTTGGTTAGATTTATTCCTAGGTATCTTATAGTTTTGGGTGCAATTGTAAATGGGATGGACTCCTTAATTTCTCTTTCTTCTGTCTTGTTGTTGGTGTATGAATTCCTTTTTAAGATAAGAATGCATCAATGAGTCCTTGCCTCCAACTTTAGATGCACCAACAGCATTGTTCAGAGGCTATACAAGACGGGTAAAGTGTCCGCCTTGGACTTGTATCAGCCGTGGCTCATACTGGACCTCCCTGGGGCCCCAGTTTCTTCTCTCATTAAATGTGCTCAGTAGTGTGTAACTTGCAAGGTTGTTGTATAGATTAAGATGTTGAGGAGTCTGGTAAGGCCTCCTTAGAACATTGAAAGCACTTAGAAGTCAGGATCTCATAAAATTCATGGAATGGGCTGTTTGGGGGCTGCACTGTTCTAGTCCTAGGGTACTAGGGGAGTGGATAGAATTTGGCATACAAACTGTGAACTGGAACCTGTCCCCTCAGTCCCACCTGTTAAACCCTTGCCCAGAGTGGAACTTCAGGTACAGATCCATCTCCCTGCAGGTGTCTCTGCCCATCCCTTCTGCACCCTACACCTTCATGTTTTGGTCATTTCTCTCCTGAGCTTTATTTCAATCCCCAGCTTTGCTTAAGATTTTTAGTTAACCTGCAGTTTGTTAATACAGCTGTTCTCTATTCATCATTTCCAACCTATCAACCCATACTTAAAACCAGGATACCCATGGCCTTGCCAAATGGAAAGGGAATTATTGCAAAATGATAGGAAAATGTGAATGGTTAGCAAAGGAAGCCTTTGTCGGGTTAATAATTTTCTCTTCAATGCTGGCCTCCTTGAATCACTGCTGAAACTATTTGCTGTCACCCAGATTCCCATACTCTCTGATGGCCTTAGGTCTATGATGGCCACAAGATAACCAGGGAAACTGGCCTATGACTACTGTCTTTACTCAGCCTCCCTGCCTCTGCTAATTTGTAGAACCGTCCCACTTTTCCTGGTTTAGGAGGCTTGAACATGGGATGTGTGCAGTAAAGTTTTGTTATTGCTCAAGAGTTTCCATTTTCCTCTTCCTGCCTCCCTCCCTCATTTCTGCATTCCTTCCTCTGAAATTCTTATTTAAAAAAGTCATAGTCGGGCACATGGGTGGCTCAGTGGGTTAAAGCCTCTGCCTTCAGCTCAGGTCATGATCCCAGGGTCCTGGGATCAAGCCCCGCATCAGGCTCTCTGCTTGTCAGGGAGATTGCTTCCCCTCCTCTCTCTCTGCCTGCCTCTCTGCCTACTTGTGATCTCTGCTGTCAAATAAATAAAAATAAATTTAAAATAAATAAATAAATAAATAAATAAGTCATAGTCAAAGTGATATTAATGAATTTCCTATCATAGTACACAAAAAAATATACAAAAATGAGAAGAATAATATTAAAAAGCTGTACATGCTGTGGCTTTATAGGTAAAAATTTTAAATGCTATTTTGCTCTTGCATAGAAATAATAATTACATAGATGTAAAGACATGGCTTCCCCTTTCTCTCTTCAATCTTTCCCCATCCCCTTCCCTATCCAGAATGTTGGAAAGAAAAATAATGGCTAGAGAGAGATAAGCCAGGCAGTTAGCACAGTATAAGAATTCATGGAGGTGTTGCAAGGGGATTTCTGACATCATAGAATTCTCAAGTGTATGGCTGATAAGCTGGTAAGTTTTTCTCCCACAAGGTGTGGGGGAGGAACCCAGCATATTCAAGGGTCCCAAGTCCTTGTGTGCCCCTATTTATCTGCTCATAAGTGGATGGCATCCAAAAAGTAGAAAGGGAAAACCAACATGTATTACTGGCATCATAATGTATAACTTTTCAAGAACTAAATTATCATTTGAGAAATGTGATTTTCAAAACAAGACTATTAAAGTTGAAAAAAGTATTCTAATTTGGGTTTATAAGTGAGTACAAAGGCTAATTGGCAGTAGAACTTAAATGACATTTTTGTGGTGTATTTTTAATCTCACAAGAAACCAGTGAAAATAACTGATGTCAGAAATTGAATCCACTTTATTATTTCAAAATTCAAACACAATCGTGCATATCTGAAATTAACCGAACTAAATTTGAGGTAGAATGAGATGAATTTGATTATAAAGAAAAAACACTTTTACTCAAAAATCCTAAAAAAAAATTATATATACCTTTTTTTTACATATAAAACAAGCAAACAAAAACACTTTAAGATATTGAACCATTCTTCATATTAATGTAAAGGCTTATGGTTATTTATTTGTTTAAATGTGAGGAAGCCTGTTTTTGTTAACCTGGGTGAATGAAATCTATAAGCCTGGAGAGTTCATAACAGTGCCTCACATTTATAGTACCTGTTGCCATGGATACAGCCCCTGTCCCTGCCAAGAACTGTAAAATTGGCCCAATCACTCTGAAAGACTGATCAGTGTGTAGCTGATCAGCACATATACAATATTTTGTAAATTATACTATTTTCATGATTTGGTTTAATGTAAACATGCCTCTACTTAACTAGCTACAGGTTTCTACTACTTTTAGCTTTCTTAGTGGTATAAAAAAATCCACCAAAAGCAATACCTTCTAAGCATATAATTTCTACTGAACTATTCTCCATCATATTCTTATTTTTCTCATAGGATGGTGGTTTCAAAGCATTTGCTTTATAGCTGACATTTCTTTTCAAATGAGATGACATCATTCTGATGTTTGAAATGTGTGTGGTTTAACCCACTGGTGCTAGGAATCAATAGTGTGCCATCAATATAGTTTTGTCTGTAAAGTCTTGGACAAGTCACCACCTCTGAGCCTCCTTCTTAGAATAAACAAGGTAGGAATAATAATATTTTCCAACTTATAAGTCTTGATGAGCATTAAATGAGATAATACATGTAAGTGCAGGCCCAGTCCCTGGCCTAGTGCAAAAGTCATTAAGTGTTAACTATTCATGTATGGGAAGAATCGTTGGCAATGATCTTTGAAACACTTTAAAGCAAACCAAGTAACAAGCCAAGGATATTCATCAGTGGCTACGCATATGAAATATTATTAGCCATGGAAAAGGTCAGAGATGTCTGTGTTTATGGCTTAAATTAGTCATCTGACTTGAGTATTTCTCCTATCCCTCATCAGTTAATTTTGGCTAATTAACCACTCATTCTCACCAAAACGTTTGAGGCAACTTGATTAGTAGCTGTCTAAATACACAGACTCCACTTCCTCTTCTTATTACGTCTATGACCCAAACTAAACTCAGCATGCCTAGAGGCTAGGGACACCATCAATCTTAGCATGAATTTAGCTGTGCTGTGGAAAACATAGAGTGAAAGAAGAAGAGCAGAAATGGACCTAGGTCTACATCATGGATCTGTCTTTTCCTCTCTCTGTGACCTTGGAGACTTCTTTTCTTAAGGGTCAGTTTACTTACCTGTACAGTAAAAATCATACCTTCCATGCTAGTTGTAACAAGAAAATATAATGTACATAAAACTCTTTTTAAATAGCAGATGCTTTATTAATTCTATTTATTACTTTTCGCATTTGGAAAAGCAAAAATTCTTAGTGTTTTCCCTATTCCTATTTCCTTACCTTTAACCCTAACAATTGTAACTCGGCTTCAATATTCTCTAACTGTAATCTGATTAAGTTGAAAAAAAAAAAAACAAAAAACCTTGTAGATCCAATCTCAACCTTTCTGTGCCTGGTAAGCAGCTCCATCCAGTTTCAATGTACTTATTTGTTTTTCTTTCTTTTATCCTAAACAGGATTTTGTTTCTCCCCCAAGTACTATACCTCCTCTCATATTAATTTTTTAATAGTTGCTAGAATTCTAATAGTTGTTTTTCCCAGGAGAAGGGAAAAAGATGTGTCAGAATACGTATTGTATTTGGGAGGTAGTGGGTAAGGTTAGCTCCCTTGGCCATTGAGAATCATTGCCCTTACACAGAAGGAAGTTTAATAAATTAGATATATGTGACTGGGAAATTGAGCGGGAGGAAAGTATGACTGAATCAGCTCTTAAAGATATCCTTATGCCCAGGATACTATGCATTCCGCAATCAGGCAAAAGACATCTGGGAGAGGGAGTCCTATAGAAGAAGATTATTCTTAAGATAGAGGAAAGTGGAAAATTGTGTAAGACCTCAGAGAAACAGAATTCTCATAGAGGAACTCGAGTACTAACTAGAAAACAGAATGATTTGGTAGAAAACTGTGAATGACTGCACAAGTGTGAAAACATGAAGAAAGAAGAAGCAAGTATGTGATCATTTACACTGTAGAATGCATAACCCGATAATAGATCAGAGTGGGAAGTAGACAGAAGAGTATTGTACAAACAGGCTATAGTGGACCATAAGTAGGTAGACAGTCCTTAGTAAAAATGTACACTGCATGCTTTACTTTCATCCAGTTATTCATTTATCATTATTATTGTTGTTATTATTTTTTATTACTTTAATTCCAGAGGATACAAAGAAGTAAGACACTTCTTACTCTGGAGTAACTGTATGGTTGTTAAAAAGTGCACAATTCATGTATAGGCTGTGCTCTATCTTTTAAGTTGAGAGCAGAAAATAGCTTCACAAAGATGCCCACATTTTAGTTTGGTTTTGACTTTCATGGTGATTTTTTTTTTCAAGTGAAAATGGTGAGAAATGTTTTCAGGCTAAGAAGACAATATGATTCAAGTCACAAAGGTATGAAAGTATCTGACATGCTCAGGAAACCACAAAATTCCAGTGTAGCTGTAGAATAGGATTTATTGGGAAAAAAATATGAGAGTAGAATCTAAACATGTAGTTGGAGCCGGATGGTGGTGAGCATTTTATGACCTCTAAGAAGCTCAGAGTTTGCCTTGTGTGAAAAGGGATCTTTGAAGTTTTGTTTTAATCCAAAACAAAAAATGTTCTCTTTTCCAATGATTATGAAAGTGACTTATATTCATTATATCTCAGAAAGATAATCATTATTGCTATTGCCTTTTATCTTCCCAGTGTCTACATTAATTTATACAAAGAGATAATAGAAATAATAGAAGACCCCAAGTTCACTCTCTCTGAGAAGTACACTCATGTTAAAACTACGTGTTTCCAGTGCTTCCTATCTGTAACTGAGCAGATAGGGGTAAGCACACAAAAAATCAGGGTTATAAGATATATGCAATATATAAGCATATATAGGTATATATTAAAAATATCTATAAAAATATTTAAAATACAATTATAGTTATGTAGGCAAGAGATGCTTCAAGCTGGAAGAATCAGAGTATGCTCTGTGAAGAAAGTAACATACAAATAAAGACTGATCCTAACTGTGGAAATTACTTGTGGGGGGCTATGCCATTATATTTTGAATTGTTCCATATATATATGCTGCTGAGGAAATAAAGCCTTACTACACAATGAGTAGTCAGGTTTATCCTCTGCAACTGATGTTCTAAAATTTAAGAATTAAGTCTCAAATTCTACCAGTGGCAGGACTAGGAATTCATTAAATTTTGCCATTCCATCCATTTAGAGCCCCTTAAAAAGGTGATTATAAGAACTATTAAAGAGAAAGGCAGTTTGTAAAAAGTGTCTATTGTTTTTTTTTTTTTTAAGATCATTTATTTATTTGACAGAGAGAAAGAGAGGGGGAAAACGAGCAGGACAGGGGGAGTGTTAAGCAGAGGGGGAGGAGAGGCAGGTTCCCTGTTGAACAGAGAGCCTGACTTGGGGCTTGATCCCAGAACCCTGGGATCATGACCTGAGCCAAAGGCAGAGGCTTAACCTGCTTAACCACCCAGGTGCCCCAGAGTCTAAACATTGTTAAAGGGTACTTTTTTAAAAGACTAAAAATCATAATTTTTTTTTCATTTTATTTTTTATAAACATATATTTTTATCCCCAGGGGTACAGGTCTGCGAATCGCCAGGTTTACACACTTCACAGCACTCACCATAGCACATACCCTCCCCAATATCCATAACCGCACCCCCCTCTCCCAACCCCCCTCCCCCCATCAACCCTCAGTTTGTTTTGTGAGATTAAGAGTCACTTATGGTTTGTCTCCCTCCCAATCCCATCTTGTTACATTTATTCTTCTCCTACCCCCTTAACCCCCCATATTGCATCTCCTCTCCTTCATATCAGGGAGATCATATTAAAAATCATAATTTTTATATAAATATTATAACATGATTATATGTCCAAGATTGTGTTAAACTCATTACATTAATGAAAAAGCAGAAGATGGTAAAACTGGCCTAAAAAAGCTTTGAAGGTGGGTGCTCATAGGCAGATTAGCAATGAAATATTAAAATAAGATAGGAGAGTTTGACAGAAAACTGGTTACAACAAACTATAATTTGGGGATTTATCTCTTCTACCATAATAAAATTATTTGCATCTCTACCAGACAAAAATCTTCAAATTAACCTTTGCTCCAATGGAGTTGTGAAATATCGTAGCCATTGTGAAGCTGACTTAAAGTACAAGCCCAGCACCGAGAGAATACCCAGTGATCTTTTCCTGTTTTCAAGTTCCAGATATTTTTTCTCACAGTGATTTTTAAAGCTCCTTAACATTGACCCCAGTTATCCTTTGTGAAGATTATATAAATATGCTGATTTATCTCTAGTATAGAACCTTTCAAATATAAATATCCATCATTCTGGAAACAAATAATACTGAAAGGCCACACACTTGAGTTTTATTTCCTTGGATCTTAATGCTGTTATAAGAACCACAGCTCAAGCAAAATGTGTTTGGGAACTTGTTAAAATAAATTATTTCTTCTGCATTTTTATTTAGTCAGAAGGTTGAAGACAGATCTCTAACAAACAGCATAAGGAATAAGGTGGAACTAGCTAAATTTCCTTTAAATGAAAATTATTTTACTATGTCTCAGTGGACTGAAGAAGAGGGTATGAGTTGCTGTAATTGGAATATGCACTTTTGATCCCAAGATCCCCTTCACTTAATTCACTCACCAATATATTTGTCTATCAAACATTTTAAAGAAATTGCTATAATCTACTTATGAAAAATGTTAACGATTATAAGATATTTTATCATACTTTAATGAGAATGTTTCAAAATGGTGGTAAATGGTCTTCACTGTGTATTTGACACCTTTAGTCACCTACTTGGTGGCATTTCCATATTTCAGTCCCCTCAGCTTTCCTCAGAAGAAGATGAAACTGTCTTCTCTTGTCAGATGTGGAACAACACCAAAGTGACTAATGAGGTAGTTGGAAATGAGTTGCACAGTTGTGCTCTTCCTCTATAACTGATGTTCGGAAATTTAAATAAGATATCAAATCTCAGATTCTACCCATGGGAAACTACTTATGACTTACACTTTAGAGTATGCTCTTACATAGTGAGGCGTACAATCTCATCATTTATGAATAGGGAATTATGAGTTATTCAGGATCATATAAGAGATCACAGAATATACTTTAAAAGGATACCATTCAAGAAAAAGTATAAATACTATAATTTAAGCTCCATGAGGGCATGGATTTTTGTCTGTTTAGTTCCCTTTTGTATCCCCTAACATCTAAACACTTAAAATAAGAATTGTTCTACTGTTCCTTAAATGCCTGCCACATAGTAAACACTTTAAAAGTATTTTTAAAAATATATCATATCATATCAAGACCCCATTTCATCCAATATATAAAATTCAATGTGAATATATAGTGGGTAATATGCAATGTTGTGGAGTACCTATATCAAGTATTAGGCATCTAATTTCAGAATATTATATACATATTGTAACTACACTTTAATATATATTAATAAGTTAATATAAATTATAAGTTAAATTAATATATTTAATGCCACTTTAATGATTAAGCTCCATTATATTGATTACAGTAAAATATTTTGCTTGGATTATTTCACAGTTGAACTAAATAAATTATTAGATCTCCAATCAATTGCAGTTAGAGTAATTTCTTCATGATGTAGGATGCCCTGACAAATATTTTCTTTTTCATTTTTCTAGAAATAAGTATGCTTAAAAAATCACATTGGGATCTTCCTGAGTAATGAAAACAACCTTTTCTAGAGGCAGAGGGTTATTTGCAAGCCTCACCTCCTAGTGAGGTGGAAGTAATCAGATCCTTAGTATTTGAAGATTTTTTTTTTAAGATTTTATTTATTTATTTGACAGACAGAGATCACAAGTAGGCAGAGAGGCAGGCAGAGGCTTTAACCCACTGAGCCACCCAGGTGCCCCAGTATTTGAAGATTTATAAAGAAAATCTTCTTAGCCCTTTGTAGTGGATGAGTTCAAAGGGAATTATCCGATACCAGCCCTGCCTCATAAGCTATTAGAAGGCCACCCTTTGAGGTGGCAATATATAAGGCCTGGAATCTAGGCATAGGGTCCGATAGCCACTGTCAGCACACACAGAATGTGGTTTTATTTTTATAGAGATACATATAGTCATTTGTGGCAAGATTTGGATCAAAGAATTACAGACTCGGTAAAGGATAACATCCCTTGTAGGAGAGCGAGTGAACCATTGAAAGGCTTCTGACCTGTGTTGTCTATAAGTGGGGACAGGGAGGCAGATCTAGTGCCCAGAACCGTGGGATTAACTAAAGAGAGTATTGGAAACATTTTGGCTAATGAGGTAGGTGGCAGCTCGAGAAACAATTGGAAATACTTTTCAAAACTTTAAACATTTGCTTCTTGAGTTTGTAAAGCAGCAAATCCAGGTTACTCCACAATCAAGAAAGAGCTAATACTTGAATAATTTTTGCAAGTACAAGACACAGAATAAATAGCCCAGTCATATGATTTTCTAAATCTAAAGCCTTCAGGTCAACTGAAATTCATTTGACCCCAACCACCTTCATTGAACCCACATATATGATAAAATGTTTTCTCTTTATTTTTTATTTTCAAATATTCTACCTTCTGCTACTCTCCACCGTAATGAAGAAAGAGTAGTTACACAGACTTACATGAAAGCCAAACAACAGTGGAGGAGACAAAGAAGAAGGAATTTTAATGGGAACTTCAGAACTGTGGAAGACTATGAGGTGTGCAACTAGAATGGAGAATTAATGACTATTTAGAGCCAAACTGCCAACAGGCATCTGAATTTCATTTCATAAGTGAAGAGGCCAGAACTATCCAAGACAAATTACTGAAGGTAACACAAGCACCCACGGGTGACTTTCTATAGTAAAATAAATTTCATGAGTTTATCGGTCTAAATAAAGTTTATTTCTAAGACAAAAGTGAGCCATTGATTCCTGCTTAATGTAGCTCCAGTTTCTCATTTTACTTTGAACAGCACTTCTAACTTTTTTTTTTTTTTAAGAGGAGAGAGAGAGAGTATGTACGCATGAAGGGGGGTTGGGGCAGAGGGAGAGGGAGAGAATATTAAGCAGGCTCCATGGTCAACACAGAGCCAGTCATGGGGCTCATTTTCATGACCCTGAGATCATGACCTGAACCGAAATCAAGCGTTGGATGCTTAACTGGATGAACCACTCAGGCGGCCCTATTTTTTTTTTAACCTATCTTTCAAGTCTCCCAAAACTCCAGAAATCCCACTTATGTGTTGGAAGCTTTTTTCTTCTGCTATTGAGCTAAGAGTGGTGAAGTCTTGGACCCATCAGGCTGCCAGGCACTGGGGACCCTTCCTTTTCAACTATGGTGTTGAAACTGTCACTAGCTCTGTGACTCTTTGTGCTTTGGTTTATTAACACCCAGTTGGATAAGGAACAGCACTTAGCAATAATATATTGGGCAAATAGTTTCATATTGTATAAGAACTCGAGTATCTTTGTGAGGACTTTCCCACTCTAGACTAATTTATCATACTTAATCTTACTCAGAAAAACAGCAAAGTAATAAAAGTGCAGGCAATATATTTATCTGCAGAAAATCCATGATTCTCTTTTTATTCTTTTTCTGTCAACTAGTAGAGGGTTCTGTGGCCAAATTCACTCATTCATTTCTCTAAAACTGTAGAATCTATTTAAATGTCAAATCTGTTAAAATCTTTTTGGAATGATTAGTAATTACATAAGAACATAATTTTCTTATTAAACCCCAGCTTCTAAAGATAAGTGCGTCAATGAAATTTTTAAATAGAATATCTTCCCATTGTTCAGCCTTTTAAACATAGTTGAAAAGTAGAGGCCAATTTTTTACATGTAGTTGAGATATATCAGATTCCTAAATGCATGACCATGGAGGTTTATGTCTTCTTAACTTCTTAAGGCATTTTTTAAAAAGAGATGGAGTGTGCAAGACTAAGGTCTTTTGTATATTTGATAGATTTTATATCTTTAAAATATTCTATTTAATTCATACTTCTATTTCAGTTTATTTGGTATGTTAGGGAATGATGGCTAGAGATAAGGGAAGAAATACCCTTTATTCACTGTGTAGACCTTAGGTAATTAATTATAAGGCAGTGAATTAACATTTCATATTCAAGAGATAGAAATCCGTCTAAATCAGTCTTACAAGGTTGCTCTCTTTGTAATCACGTTCATTAATTTTCCAATACTCCTTCACTGCTTTATCAGCTGCTATGGATACAGTTTCTTTTGTTTCAAAAGTCTATTTAATAGATACCACTCAACTAAATAGGAAAGGGGAATAAAAAAAATTTACTGTGGTCAAATTTGGTCACTGCTTTCTATGGGCAAGATGGTCATATTTGTTTTTTTTTCTTTTTTTATGATTGAGACAACTAACATTGATGACAACCTAGTCCTATGTGTTCATTTCTGAATTTGGGGAACTAAGAAGTACCTCTGTTCCAGAAACAAATCATTAAATAGAATGTACAGATACTTTTTACAGAAAAAAAGATAAAATTGCTTCGCAAGTTGTATACTTTTGTTGACACATATAATGTTATGGACAAGGTGGATTAGATGGACAAGGCTCCAAGGTCCACAGAACCATGATCTATGTTACAGAAAAAACTTAAAACAATTTATCATATCCATCCCGTCTGACGTAAACAATGAACTTGTGAGTAGTAGATGGTCACAAAGACCTGTGGCCTGAAAATGTAATATTCTCCATGGATCTGCTGCCATCTCCATATTTTTTAATTTAGATTAGTTTCATAATACTGTACAACTTTTTTCCATGGAAATGATCCTCAATTTTTATTAGAAACATTTGAAATTATAATTAAAATCTGAATTAATTCATTTTAAATGTACAGCCTGACTTTGGTCTGATCCATACTCATTTTATTTAAGTTTAGAAATATTTATTTATTGGGTTACTTTAAAAAAACAAAAAAGCAACAAAAAACCCAATCACCCTACACTTGAATATTCCTTACTTTAATACTAAGGAATAGCATGTGGATAATTCAGAAAACTCTATTTTTTTTCCATCATAGTGCTAGTTTGTTTTTATTTTCTTGTCTGCTTTGTTAGTACTTACAACAAATACAGATACATATAACTGGTCTGTGTTCTAATAGACAAAAGCCATCCTGTCATTATATGTAAAACATAACTAGATTTCTGTGTAGATTTCTTTTTAATTTTCAGCTATTGCAACTAAGAATAAAATCAGAGTATCAATCCTTTTTCCTCTATTTGCATATATGTAGAAGAAAAGCCCAATTATCTTAAAGTGATACTTATCTAACAATCTGTCCATGATAATAAAAACTCATGTGTGACTTACTGAAAAAAAAATTTTTTTTCAAGGTTAGGTGGTGAAAATTTCATATTTTGGTCAAGTCTTTTAACCTAGAATCATGGAGACAGTCTATGAGAAAGCACAGCTAATTTGTAATTTTACATATACTCTATCTGATTCATCCCCAGATGCGATGAATAGCACCAGTGACCAAGATTGTCTTGTAATCATACCTTGACATAAAGGCGACCAGAAAGTAAATGTTAGTTTAATTAATCTTTACACGGAAAAGAGGCAAATAATACCTCTCTAACTTATTAAGCTTTATATAAAAGGCATGGTAGAAGGAGAAGAGAAAGGACATAAGGATATGCTTTATGTCAATTATAATAGAAGTAATACAATGGGTAATACCGGAGGTGTTAAAACAGAAAACTACAGGTCTAAAATGGAGTCACTTATGTTAACCCCACATTAGCCAACCAAGACTTTATATCTAAACTCACTGCAGTTTCAACCTCTCCAGCCATGTGACCTCTAACCAGCCAAACTGCAATTTCCCAGTCAGCTCGAGGACTTAAGACAGACTTCTTGAGTTCCCCGTAAGAGGGCAGCCTTTCCTTAAACAATACATTCTTTACTAATTTCCTTTTTTTCAGTCCCTTTCTGCCTTTAAAAGCCTTTCCTTTTCTGCAGCACCATGGAGTTCTTTTCTTGTTTGCTAGATAGACGCTGCCCAATTCATGAATTGTTGAATAAAGCCAATTCGATCTTTAAATTTTTGAAAAAATCTCACTTGATTTTTTTACCAGTGAATAACAACCATATAAACATCTTTAAGACTCACAATTCATACTAAAAAAAATAATTTCAGAATCGTTTGCCAGTTTCCATTCTCAGTTATACATCCCAGTGTGCCAATTTCCTTTCATTCTTACAAACATTGGTTGAGTATCTCATTACACAATTAACAAACAAAACTGCTGATCTGAACAATGAAAATACAATATTATGTTCCAGTTCCAGATAAGACCGAGTAAGATGGATCCTTTACCTTCTCTTACCCACTGATAACTGCTATGCAACTGCATTGATCTCTATTGGAAGAGGCTGAGACGTAAATATCAGCAAATAGATAAGGGAAGAATACCAGAATTTGAAGTACCATTGAATTGTTAGCAAGTTTACCATTTATTTTTCTTCAGTAATTCCCAAGGAGTAAGTTCTGTGGTGTAGACAAAGAGTTCCAGAAGCCTTCTAACTCTGGCTTAAGGAACCAGAAGGAAAACCATTAACATACAAAGTGTAAAAATCTCCCATTTTATTCCTTTATTTCTCCATTCTCTCATGTCCTAGCCCCAAAGAAATCTTGGAAGTGTTCAGTAGAGGGGGGATAACTTGAGACACAAATTTCTGACTGGAGGATGAAAAAAGGATATCCCAAGGAACAGAAAGTAATGGGGAAATTATAGAGAAGGAGTTCAGGAAAGTAACTTTATAGTGGTATTTACTAACTTTAAAACTCAACCTGGAGCTATATATGTATGGATCTGAGGCTGATTAGCACCAAAAAACTTATGAAAACTAAACTAATGGGTAGACCACCACCGCGTGCCAACCGTCCAGTGGGCTGCTTTAAAGGGATGGATCCCCAAAATTCTATAGACTTTGAAAACTGAATTGATGTTGGAATCAGGGCCCATGGAAACCGTGCTGGATCTTGCAGCCTAATCTAACTCAGTTGCCAATGGAATAAAAATTATCAACATTTTCCATAGGATTTAAGTTAGAGGTAGAATGAATGAATTAATGAATTTAGATGTAGATGTAGAATTTCATAACATAATATTAAAATTTGCCAGAATATAACTCTAAACCACTCAGAATACAAAGAACCACAAAGATTTCAACTTGCAAAAGACAACCAACAAACACAAAATGCTAGTCTGCTTCTTGTTAGCTGTGAACCTGGGGAAATTACTTAATCCCACTGTTCCCAGTTTGCTTATCAGTAAAATGGAAACAGTAGGAAATGTCCTAAGGTGGTTGTGAAAATCCAGTGAGATCATATAGGAAAAAAATATGTTTCCATTTTATCAAATTATACACCTTAAATATGTTGGAGTTGGAGTTTATTGTGTGTCAATTATACCCAACGAAGTTGTAAAACAGTGGAATACCATTGTGATTTTACTTACTGACATTTTTCAAATTTTTAATTACTTCTATTTTTATGTTAGTGACAGATGATATCCTACTATAAAAGCTGGAACTCAATCTACCTAAAAGGTTTAAGAGAAAGAATGTGTAGATGTGATTAATTCTCTGAAATATACAATGTTACTGTTTACTTTGAATTCAAATAAGAGATCACTATTTATAATTCATTTAAAAAATATTTTATACAGGGGCACCTGGGTGGCTCAGTGGGTTAAAGCCTCTGCTTTTGGCTCAGGTCATGATCCCAGGGTCCTGGGATGGAGCCCCACATCGAGCTATCTGCTCAGCAGGGAGCCTGCTTCCTCCTCTCTCTCTGCCTGCTTCTCTGCCTACTTGTGATCTCTGTCTGTCAAATAAATAAATAAAATCTTTAAAAATATATTTTATACAATATTTTTTGAGATATAACTGAACAGGGTGGAAGTGTGCAACTCATTAAATTATGACATCCATATACTCATGTGAAACCCATGCCACAACTGAGAAAATGAATACTGTATTGCTCCCCAATGTCTCCTCATGCTTGTCAATCCCTCTTTGCTGTCTCCCCATCTCCGGCATCTCCTCCCCATCCCCAGGCAAACACTGCTTTCTGATAGGCTTTATGTCATTATACTTTGGTTTGCATTTCCCAGAATTCTATATAAGTGGAATCATGCAATTTGTACTCTTTCTGGACATTGTTCATTCAACATGATTATAAGGTTTGTCCGTGTTGTTGTGTATATCAATGGTTTATTCCTTTTTATTGCTAAGTAATGCTCTATTGAGTAAATGTACCAAAATTTGTTCATTGAATCTTTGGACCTGGGAACAATATATAGTTCTCCATTCTTTAGATCTTCTTCAATTTTTTCAACAATATTTTGTAGGTTTCACTGTGCAGGTTTTGCACGTTTTTGTCAGATTTTGTCATATTTCTAAATACTTCATGCTTGGTAATTTTAGTATATAAAGGAAATTATTTTTATGCTATTATAAATGGAATTTAAAAAATTTAATTTCTAATTGTTTGTTGTTAGTATATAAAATAGGATTGTTTTTTGATATTGATCTTATAGCCTGTGATTTGCTATAATTAGTTATTAGTTCTAGTAGCTTTAAAAAAATCAGTTGGAAGCGATTCACAGACCTGCACCCCTGAGGCTAATAATACATTATATGTTAATAAAAAAATAAAAAATTATTTAAAAAATCAGTTGGATTTTCTATAAGGAATTCCATTGTCTATGATTAAAACAATTTGATAGCCTCTTTTCCATTTCTTCCAAATTTATGTTATTGCCTTATTGCACTGGCTAGCACTATCAGTATAATGATGAATAAGATGTAAGATTGGAATCCTTGAGCAAGTAATAAGACTTTCCCCATTAAGTGTGATTTAAAAGTAGGATTTTTGTAAATGCCCTTTATTAGGTGGAGACCTGAATACATAGGTATGTATGTATTAGGTCATATAGGTATATATATACATTATAGGTATATATATACCTATATATATATATGTAGGTATATATGACCTATACATGTAGGTATATGTGTATATGCATATACCACATCTTCTTTATTCATTCCTCAACCAGTGGACAATGGGCAGCTTCCATAATTTGTCTATTGTAAATAATACTACTATATACATAAGGGTGCATGTATCCCCTTGAAGTAGTATTTTTGTATTCTTTGGGTAAATACCTACTAGTTCAATTGCTGGATCATAAGGGGCTCTATATTTGACTTTTGAGGAACCTCTAAACTGTTTTTCAGAGTGCCTGCAGCAGTTTGCATTCCCACCAACAGTGCAAAAGTGTTCCTTTTTCTCCACATTCTCACCAATACTTGCTTCTTATATTATTGATTTTAGCCATTTTGACAGGTGTGAGGTGATATCTCATTATAGTTTTGATTTGTATTTCCTTGGTGATGGTGATATTGAGCATCTTTTCATGTGTTGTTAGCCATCTGGATGTCTCCTTTGGAAAAATGTCTATTCATGTCTTCTGCCTATTATTTAACTGGATTATTCATTTTCTGAGTGTTGAGTTTTAAAAGTTCTTTATATATATATTTTTTAATTTTTTTATTTTTTCAGCATAACAATATTCATTATTTTTGCACCACACCCAGTGCTCCATGCAATCTGTGCCCTCTACAATACCCACCACCTGCTGCCCCCAACCTCCCACCTCCCACCCCCCACCCCTTCAAAATTCTCAGATCGTTTTTCATTAACCCTTTATCAGATACATCATTTGCAAATACCTTCTCCCATTCTGTAGGTTGTCTTTTAGTTTTGTTGGTTATTTCCTTTGTTGTGCAGAAGGTTTTTATTTTTATGTAGTCCCAATAGTTTATTTTTGCTTTTATTAACATTGCCTCAGGAGACATATTTAGAAAGCGAATGCCATGGTTGATGTTAGAGAAGTCACTGCCAATGTCCTTTTCTAGGATTTTGATGGTTTCAGGACTCACATTTAGGTCTTTAATCATTTTTAATTTATTTTTGTGAATAGTATAAAAAAGTGGTCCAGTTTCATTCTTTTGTATGTTGCTATCCAGTTTTCCCAACACCATTTGTTAAAGAGACTATCTTTTCATATTGGATATTCTTTCTTGCTTCTTTAGAAGATTAATTGGCCATTAACTTGTGAGTTCATTTCTGGATTTTCTGTTCTGTTTTATTGATCTATTTTTGTGCCAGAACCATATTGTTTTGATCACTACAGCTTTGTAATATAACTTGAAGTACAGAATTGTGATGCCTCCAGCTTTGCTTTTGTTTTTCAAGATTGCTTTGACAAATCAGGGTCTTTTGTGATTCCATTCAAATTTTAGAATTGTTTGTTCTGGTTCTATGAAAAATATTGGTATTTTGATAGAAATCGCATTAAACATGTAGATTGCTTTGAGTAATATTAACAATTTAACATTTGTTCTTCTAATCCATGAGCATGGAAAGTCTTTTTATTTCTTTGTGTCATCTTCAGCTTCTTTCATCAATGTTTCATAGTTTTCAGGGTATAAGTCTTTTAAATCTTTAGGTAGGCTTATTCCTAGATATCTTATTGTTTTTGGTGCAGTTGTAAATGGGATTGTTTTCTTAATTTCTCTTTCTTTTGCTTCATTATTGATGTGTAGAGATGCTACAGATTTTTGTACATTGATTTTGTATCTTGTGACTTTACTGAGTTTACCAGTTCTCCAGTTTTTTGGTGGAGTCTTTTGTGTTTTCTATATAGAGTATCTTGTCATCTGCAAATAGTGAAAGTCTGACTTCTTCCTTGCTAGTTTGGATGCCTTTTATTCCTTCTTCTTTTCTGATTGCCATTGCTAGGACTTCCAGTGCTGTGTTGAATAAAAGTGGTGAGTGGACATCCTGACATTAGGGGAATAGCTTTCAGGTTTTTCCCATTAAGAATGATATTAGCTATGGGTTTTTCATATACGGCCTTTATTATGTTGAAGGATGTTCCCTGTTTGTTGAGGGTTTTTATCATTAATGGATGTTGTATTTGTTAAATGTTTTTTCTGTGTCTATTGAAATGATCATATGGTTAATATCCTTTCTGTTATTGATGTGATGCATCCTGTTGATTGATTTGAAAATATTGAACCCACCCTTGCAACCCAGGAATAAATCTCACTCAGTCATGGTGAGTGATATCATTCGTGTATTGTCGGATTTGGTTTGCTAGTATTTTTGGTAAGGATTTTGCATCTATATTCATGAGAGATATTGGCCTCTAGTTCTCTTTTTGTGTGTGTGTTGTCTTTATCCAGTTTTGATATCAGGATAATGCTGCAGTCACTGTATGAATTTGGAAGTTTTCCTTCCTCTTCTGTATTTTGGAATAGTTTGAGAAGAATAGATATTAACTGTTCTTTAAATATTTGGTAGAATTCACCTGTGAAGCTGTCTGGTCCTAGACTTTTGCTTCTGGGGGAGTTTTTTGATTACTGATTCATTGCTGGTGATTGGTCTGTTCAAAAGTTTCTATTTCTTCCTGTTTTTGTTTTGGTTGGTTATATGTTCCTGAGAATTTATCCATTTCTTCTAAGTTGTCCATTTTGCTAGCATATTGGTTTTCATAATATTCTGTTACAATTGTTTGTATTTTTGTGGTGCTGATTATTATTTCTCCTCTTTTGTTGGTGATTTTATTTGGGTCCTCTCTCTCTTTCTTTTTCTAAATGAGTCTTGCTAGAGGTTTGTCAATTTTTTTTATCTTTTCAAAGAACCAGCTCATGATTTCATTGATTTGTTCTATTTTTTTTCATTTCTATATCATTTGTTTCTGCTCTAATCTTTATTTCCTGACTCTTGTTGGATTTGGGTTTCATTTTTTCTCCTTTTTCGAGCTCCTGTAAGTGTATGCTTAGTGTGGATTTAACTTATTTCTTCTTTTTCTAATTTATTAAGACAAGGGCTGAAGGCTATGTGTTGAGATCTTTCCTTTTTCCCTAAGAGATATGACTAATTCTGTAAATTTCTTTCTAATCCTGACTTTAGTCTCATTCCACAAATTTTGATAAAGTGCTGTTCATTTTCATTCAGGTTAAAATAAAATAAACCATGTGTCAAAGAAAAAATAGGGGAATTTAAAATATTTTAATTATTTTCAAATACTTGGAGATTTTCTAAGGACCTATTACTTATTTTTAATTTAATTTCACTGTGGTCAGAGAAAATACAAAGTATGACTTGAATCCTTCAACATTTAATAGAGTTGTTTTCTGGTCTATATTATGACCTACCTTGGTAAAAATTATTTGGTCATTTTTTACTTCAAACTTTTTGTTTATTTGTTTCTCTCCTATGCAAAATCAAATTACACACATATTAAGTCACTTTAAGTTTTCCCACAGTTCATGATATAATTTTGTTTGGATATTTTTGCATTTCTCTAAATATTCTTAAACTTTTCAGATATAGTTTATTAAAAACACTGTCTTGCTTTTAAGATTTGTTAGTCTTGCTTTTAAGATTTGTTAGTCTGATGCACAGCAGCACTTAGTTTAGGGCTAATTTTTCTCTCCAGCTAAGGCAATATCTTTATGAATCATCTACCTTGTGAACTGTGATGTTTTCCTACCTGCCTGGTGGGAACCAAGTACTATACTAGGCCCTGTATGGGTGCTGGACATTTGTTCCTCTAATTCTCTTAGATGGTTCTTTACAAGCCTCGATTTGTTTTCACATATACATGGGCCAATCGGTATTTTCCTGAATACCAAGAAGTGCCTTCTCAAGATCTCCAGAGTTACCTCTTTTTACAGATTTCTTCCCTTCATCACTGTTGGTCATCATAGATGCCTTGGCCCATGGCAATGTCAATTTCATCTCCTTAAATTAAGGAATCTACCAAGCTCTCCCTGCGTTCTTCCTCATTTTGTCAAGCTCTACTAACTCTCTCAAGGCATTAAGCACTAGCAACTGGAGGACTCACTCCGTTTGTTTCCCATCTCCCAGGGTCCACTGTCCTTTGTTGCCTAATGCTCATTATCTTGAAAAACATCGATTTGCATATTTCTCTCTCTCTCTCTCTCCCTCCCTTGTGCTTTCTCTCTGGTTTGTTTTCATGAACAAGGATAAATTCAGGCTGTGTTATTCCATGTTTGCTACAGTTCTAAGCAAGCAGGACTTTTAAATAATATAGGGAAGAGGAGACGGGTTATATACCCTGAGGCAAAGAAACTTTCTGTAGCTTCTGTCTTAAGCAGTAAATTTTGCCAAGGAATGGCCTTTTAAAGAGTCAAGAGGTTTACTTCTAAGATACTAAATGTAGTACTGCTGCTTTTATAGACTATGAGGAAGTGGCATAAGTAGAGTTGCTTGATGTCAATGTAAAGATTATTTTATCAACGATGTAAAGGAATTAAGCTAAATGGCCACTGGACACTTAAACTGTGTTCTTTATTGTGAGTCTGTTTTGTCCAGTTTTTTTTTTTAAGATTTTATTTATTTATTTGACAGAGAGAGATCACAAGTAGACAGAGAGGCAGGCAGAGAGAGAGAGAGAGAGAGAGGGAAGCAGGCTCCCTGGCGAGCAGAGAGCCCGATGCGGGACTCGATCCCAGGACCCTGAGATCATGACCTGAGCCGAAGGCAGCGGCTTAACCCACTGAGCCACCCAGGCGCCCCAAGTTTTGTCCAGTTTTTAATATCATATAATTTTACAAAATATTTCCATCAGAATATTAGAGAATGTAACTACTACTTATGCTCACTGAACTTTACCATCATACACTAAACAGCATTGGTATTTACTAGTGACTACTTAGTAATCTCATGTCTTTTGTGTCTAGGTGTTGAACACACACAATACTCAAAATTGAAATCAGACTGTTTTAAATATAGAATTCTATAAACATGAACTATCTTGAGGCTGACAGAAAAATAAATGCAAAACCCCATTCAGGGCCCAACTGACCTTTGCTGTTACTGATGTAACAAAATATTTCAAAGAAATTCAAGGCTGACCTTTCTGCACCACATCTTGTGGCTGCATTTCTGCTCAAGGAGCTAATCAGCACAAGTCTCATGGGAACTTGGGAGAGTAAGAAAGGAAAAACCGTTTTGTATAGCAAAGACAAGGACAACACAGAATAAGAAGGAAGAAAGTCAGTATAGGGTAAATAGCTATGTAAAAGCAGATATTCTTATTAGAACCTTTATAACATTCATTTCATTCAAACTTTCTAATCTTTTTTCTCCTCTTAAAATGTGAGCCTGATGCTGGAAAGGTTATTTTGGAATGCTTTTGAAGTCAGAAGAGAATGAAATTACCAAACTTGACAAAGAGGAAGTTTCCGAAAACTGAGCATTAAGTAACATTTTTTGGAAGTGGAGAAATGGAATTATTTTAACTGTTCTCACCTAGCTTTCTTTTCATTCTGTTCCGTGATTCATGAGTAATAAACAAGTAGAATAATTCATTATCCACAATAAATAATGAATACAATTATTCTTTATTTTCCCTCTTGATCCTCACGTACACCAGAACAGTGACCACATCAGATTCATCCTGTGAACTAATTTAAGGAGAGTTAGTTACCTAATAATTCTCATAAATCAACAAGCTTCCTGGGATCATAAAAGTCCCGTGGTCTTGCTTAGCCTCTCTTTGTTTTATCACAGTCACCAGCAACTACTCTCTGTCATTTTTGTTTCAGATTACATTTATTAATGTTGGTGCTTGCATAATCTTATCACTTCATGTTTCCTAATTTTAAATAATAAGTGTTTGGACACCTAGTGAAATAGAAAAATGACTTACTTAATCAATTCAGATCATGAACATAATTTCATCTGAAAAATTAAAAAAAACACCTGTGTAACTATTTATTCTTTTTTTTTATTTTTATTTTTTGGAACACAAAGATTTTCTTCTGATGGTAACCTATTATTAGCTTTGCTTAAAAATCCTGGTAGATAGTTGGAAACCTGCAAGAATATCCCTCTTGATTTTTTGGTGTTCTGTGTGCCCAGAGATTAATCAATTAATCAAATCATTAAATATACATTAAATATTAAATATGTGTCAGTCATTGTTCCAGCTGTTGGAATATACAAAAAGAGCAATACACAATCTTTTTTTAAAAACTTTATATATTTATTTATTTATTTGAGAGAGAGAGAGAGAGAGAGAGCACGCACAAGTAGAGGGAGGAGCAGAGGGAAAGGGAGAAGCAGACTCCTGCTGAGCACGGAGCCCTCCTCCAGGCTCAGTTCCAGGACCCTGCGATCATGACCTGAGCAGAAGGCAAATGCTTAACTGACTGAGCCACCCAGAAGGCAAACACTTAACCGACCGAGCCACCTTCTCTGTAAAAGGAAGGACAGGCACCCAACCTGTCTTAAGTTTTAAATAGCTTATTATAGCATCTGTGAGGCTCATAGACTGTACAGTGACAAGGATATAGCAGGGAGACCAACGCAGAGTCTCTTCCAATTGTCCAGGTGAAAAAGAAGCTTGGTCTCGAGTGAAAAA
This sequence comes from Lutra lutra, assembly GCF_902655055.1. Lineage (NCBI taxonomy): Eukaryota > Metazoa > Chordata > Mammalia > Carnivora > Mustelidae > Lutra > Lutra lutra. Next base: position 52,216,232 of record NC_062289.1, on the reverse strand, counting down.
AGTGAGATAATGAGAAAAAATGGGTTTTTGGATGTATGTTAAAGATAAAACTTGCATGATTAAACTGATATGTTTAAGAGAAACATAATAATCAACAAGTAGTCCCAGATTTATGGCCAAAGCAACCAAGTTCAGAGAGTGGTATTACAGAGTTGGGGAGGCTAGAGGAGTAGCAGCTCTGGGCGGGGTGAATTATTATGTTTGAGAAGTTTGTCTTTCTCTGATTGACTTTTTTCGCTAAGCATGATACCCTCTAGTTCCATCCACGTCATCGCAAATGGCAAGATTTCATTTCTTTTGATGGCTGCATAGTATTCCATTGTGTATATATACCACATCTTCCCATATATTACCCAAATAGAGATGCTGTAGACAGTTGGATATATGAGTCTAGGATTCAGAGGAATAAATAAGGAGGGGAATACAAATCCAAGATGCCTCAGTGTTGTTGAAAGCATATAAAGACATGGGACTGGGAGATACATAGTTCCAAATTCCACTGAGAAACCTAGATGATGCCTTGAATGAATGTAAAGATATATGTTTGTTCCTGGAGAAGAAGATACAATGTGTTAACCTTATTTTTATCCTAGATTTTTAAAACATGCTTTAAAAAGCATATTTAATGTGATTATAAGCAAAAAACTACAAGGTTTTTCTTTTTTTTTTCTTTTTCCTCCAGAGGAGGAGACAGTGGGGAAAAATATGCAAACTCTTGCTTTTATTTTCTACTATTCTTAGATTTTTTTTTTACTTTCCTCACTCCCATTACACAAAAGAACAAAATTGAATGAAAGAAAAGAAACAGACAAAAAAAATTCCAATTTAGTGAAATAAGTACATTGCTATTACCTCCAAATTTAAACTATAGCAAATGCGTGTGAAATACAACAAAACCTTGACAGAGACAAGGAGGCATGCTGAGTACTACAAATATCATTGAAGTCCTGAGAAAGATACAGATCTTTCCAAAGGTCAATCTCTGAATAGTGAATGTCCAATAACTAGTTTGATTGATTAGTTTGGCTAAAAGTAGTGAAAATTTCTTTACAGTTAAAAATGTTATAAAGTCAGAAGATAAATTACAAAGCAGGAAAATATTTGCAACACAATCAGAATTCCTAATATGTAAAAAAGCTCTTACAAATCAACCAGAAATTCCAAGAACAAGACAAAAATGGAAAAGGAAGCAACTATTTGTTGAATGAATAAAATTGACTTAGAAGCATATAACATATGATTGACATAAGGCAAAGATTAAAAGTTTATTATACACAATGTTGAATAGAGTGTGGAAAATAGGCATGTTTACCCACTATTCTTGGAAGTTTAAAATGATCCTGTTTTTGAAGGACAAACTGGTAATCCTGCATTTGTTGTTACATAACATGTTGATGTGTAACAGTCTACCAATGTGGAATTAAATCTTTGCTATGATGTTCTCTTTTGGTGCACTTTTCCAAGAATAGCATTTAATTGTGTCCAGAACAATATACCTAACTGGGATGCTCAATGTGGGTACATAACTTATGTATCTCTACATACATAGACTATTGTGAGTTTAATAGACAGTAAGTAAAAATAAGTAGAGAATTTTTCAAAAATGATTTTTTAGCCAGGTCAGTAAAAATCATGACAAATAAAGATAACCATGGTTTCCAAGAGTGGAAACTCATTCTTAAAGTGACCTCAATCTATAACTGTAGCAGTTGGCATGATCATTGGCACTCCAGAGGTTAGACCTCACTTTTGGCTTTGGTTGGCTTTTCATCCATTCACTAAAACAAGCCTCATTCAGCCACTTAGAACTTGGAAAAGCAGATTTCTTAAATATAAATTTACAACCAAGATCTGCAGAAAGCAAAAATGGAAAAGACAAAAATTAGCAGGGGGGAAAAATGGGCAGGGCACCCAAGATTTAATTCAGGAAAAAAATCACTAAAATATACCCTTGGATTCAAGATCTATTGCTTTCTTAACAATACAATGTTATGAAAAAGAACAAATTAAAAACCAAGATCACTGAAAATCAAAAGTGGGTTTGAGGGGTACCTGGGTGGCTCAGTTGTTAAGCGTCTGCTTTTTGCTCAGGTCCTGATCCCGGGGTCCTGGAATCGAGCCCCACATTGGTCTCCCAACTCAGCAGGAAGCCTGCTTCTCCCTCTTCCACTCCCCCTGCTTGTGTTCCCTCTCTCACTGTGAAATAAATTTAAAAAAAAATCTTTAAAACAAAACAAAAACAAAAGTGGGTTTGCAAAATAAACAACTCAGTAGTAGGGCAGAAAATTAGCAGATCCCATACTTCCCTAATAAAGAAGGATCAGAGAAAATAAGGGAGGATTATGAGTAAGATAGAACTGATGAGTTCCCCTAGGACGGGGCGGGGTAGTAAAAAGTGCCCCAAAGCTTCTAGAAAGAAGAGAACAGTTGTCTTACAAAGGATCTAGAATCATACTGGTATGTGACTTACCATTATCTATGTCAGGATAACCAAGGGCAATGGAATAAGCTTTCTGAGTTCTGAGAAGAAAAAAATTCAACTGGATATAGAGGTTTATATCCAGACAAACTACTGTCAGATATGAGGCAGAAAATGGCATTTCAGTCATGGAAAGACTAAATCTAAATTGAACCTAAAATAAATCCCTCCCATTAACATTTCTTTAGTGAATTAATTGGGATAAACTCTTGAAAAGAAGGAATAAATCAAGAGAGAGGACAATCATAGGATCCAAGAAATAACAGCTGAACTGAGGGAGCAGTTAGCAGCTCGTGCTTAGGAAAGGAGACCAGGAGAACCGGGAGCACCCAATTTAGGCCAGTGTTGGAAAGTGGACTCCTTTCCTCCTCTTGCTGGCAGGTATTCAGTAAAGAGAAAGAGCTGCTAGCATATGCAAAATGAATGAAAACATGAGGAAGTATTGACATTAGTTGGAGAATTAAAAAACATGTAACTATTTTTCAACTTGACATCATATGACATGGGAAATGTAGAAAAGGTTGTAGTGTTTGTATGTGGCTTGACTCTGTGTAACAGCATATCATCATAAAAATATAAACACTGTTTATTGTTTTTATTCTTAGAATCTACCTATGGCTAAATCACAAAATGCAGTTATTATCAACAATGTTGAATTAAAGTAATTGTAGAGCTGATGGGTTGGAAGACAAGGAAGGAAGATTAGCTAATCAGAAATGACCATAGTTAATGGGAAAAATATTTAGTTTTAAGAATCGTTTTTGAAAGTGGAAATTGTTTGGAAGTGGTAATTGTGGTGGTATTTTACTAGGTAAAAGTGGGGTTCAGAGAGCAAAGGTGTAATACAATGTCTGTGATCTTGGTCTTTCAATCTCAGGAGAAAAGCAATAGATAAGGTAAAAGGTTGACCCGTATATACCAGTGCAAAAATGTACTGAGCATTTTAGGAGCAAAAACAAGATGGGTGAGGTTCCAATAGGGCTTATACTTTAGAGACAGTAAGCAAAAAGGAAAAGAAAAGCAGGGGGAAGAAAAGGGAAAGAAAATTTCAAATACATGTTAACATGATTAAGATTGGGATAATAAGTTTTATCTTAGATTTGGTGGTCAGGGGAGGTCTCACTAAGGATATGATTTTGGGGCTGAGACCTGAACTAGAACCAGCTAGTGAAACGAAGACCAAGGAGCAGAACTTTTTTTTTTTTTTTTAAACAAGATGTGAATCTTACCATATACAGTGTCATGTGATATGTCTGTGTTATATAATTACTAAAGGAAATATTTATCCTGTAATATATCCAAATATACATAGATGTATCTTTTTATATTTAAGTAGATGATGTTGTTCTTGCATTATAAAAATATTAATAAAAATGACAGAATATGATATTGAAGAAAACACACACGATAATCTCACATGGTATGATGCAGCTCCTTGGTTATACGTAAAATTTAGCAAAAAATTAGATTATTGGTTATTGATGTGTTTATGAGATATTGAATATTTAAGTATAAGTCTTGTGGTGAAGATTTGCCTGTGGTGTAAATACTCTTCCAATGTTTTGAGTTCCAGAATATCTTTCTCTTAAAATAAAAAGAAATTTGCCTTACTATGACTATTAGCCTTGCCAAGAAACTGCAAGATGGTTTGGCAAGTTATCTAGATTAAAGGCAGATGCCAATATTTTATTTTGATCATTCATAAAATGATCAAAAGTAAATTTTATCTGAGTGTAGAGTGAATGTAAAACATTTTAGATTGCTCTTTTTATGTGTTACAGTATTTTGGAAATGGGTGATTTTTTTGTTAATTTTTACACCCAGTGTAAAGTGCTGTGTATCACCTCTTCATCTGATAGAACACTATCGTCGTTAGTCCATGTAGCTTCTCTCTTTCTTGTTTTTGGCAGTTTATGCGTGTATACTTGCATATGAGTTTGTATGTATATAAACATGCATGTGTGTATGCATAGAAGCATGCATGAATGTTTGTATTCCTTTTTATCCCCATTTCCCAAACCCATTTTTTTAACCTTCCATTGGCAACCATTTCAATATATTTGATGTGTATCATTCCCACAAATTATTGTAAACCTTGCATTGAACTTCTACTTGAATCTACTTTAATTGATGTAAATGATTGTGCTGTAGAACTCATTCCTTTTCTTGCTAACTCGGGGATATATTTGAAGATCTATTCGTGTGGTATATTTAGTCCGTTACTTCTAAGACCTACCCAGTATTCCACAATGTGTATCCACTAAATTTTACTTCTCTTCATTCACTAGTGATGTTAGCAAAATTGCCTCTAATTTCTTACTACTACAAATAACTCTCATATTATTCCTTATGGGTGGTATGAGAATTTCCCAAGTATATAGTTTTGGGAGTGAAAAGCTGGATCACTGAGGATACACATAGTTTCATTTTGACTTGTCAATATTTGGCAATATAAAATGTTCTACTTTTTTTTTCCAATTTAATGGGTACAGAATAATAAGTCATTATTGTTTTAGTTTGCGTTTTTTTAATTACTAGTGAGTTTAAATATCCACTCCTATGGATAACCTTTTAGGGATCAACCTTTATGAACCACCTATTGATATAATTTGCCTATTTTCTATCAGGGGTTCTTTGTTGATTTCTAGGAATTTCTTCCACATCATAAATATTATCTTCTGTTTGTTTTACATGTGGTGAATATCTTTTCTAATCTGTCACTTTAAAAAAATTTGCCCATTTTACCCTTCATTGAAAAGAAATTCTTTACTTTTATGATTTTTATTTTACAGTTTGTACTTTTGGAATTTTATTTGGGAGTCCTAAGTTGAAAGTTATTCTTCTATTTAAGACAATTGGGTCTTTAATCTATCCGGAATCCACTTTTCTATGTGGCGTAGTTAGTATTTTTTCACAGATGGAGCCCATATTCCAGCAACTTTATTCAAAATTATCTCTTTCCCTACTAATTCAGATACTATACTTTTTTATGTATTAGATTCACCTGTGTTTTTTGTGGAATCTGTTATGTTGCACTGGAAAATTTGTGTAGTTTTCCCCAAGTATCCTCAAGTTTTATATTACTGTGACTTTGTAATATGAAGTGATATCTGCCAGGTTCAGTGCTCTTCTCTGCTCTTCCTTTTCACAGTTTAGGTTCCCAGGAATCTCTCTTCTATATAAATGTTAGCATGAGTTTGACAAACTGCTGAAAAACATCCAGATGTATTTCTGTTTGGGATTACATTTAATTTTAGATTAATTTGGGGAGGCCCAACATTTTATTTATTTCATTGTTCCCATCTCATAATATGTAATTTCTCTCAGTGTATTCAGACATTCTTTTCCATTAATGGAATTTTAAAATTTTTGTCGTAGACGGCTGAAGTCATTTTTGTTAAATACATTCTTAGATATGTTATAGTTTTGTTGCTATTATAAATAATGTATGTTTATTATCTAGAAGATTATTGTGAAAATAAAGAAATAATATTGATTTTTGTAAATTGATTTTGTACCCTGTAAACTTACCTCTTTTGTGAGTTCTAAGAATGTTTATTATTTTTGTAGCTTTTGGAGGAGGTGATTACAGTAATTATAAATAATAACAGTTTCTTCTCCTTTGTTCTTATCCTTATATTTCTTTGTTTTTCTTTCCTTACAACATTGGACAAAAGCTTCATTATTAATGATGCAGTAGATTTTGATTTTTGATTCCAAAAATTAAAGTGAATGTTTTTAAAATTTCCTCATTGAGGATATTATTTGCTACAGATTTTTGTTGCATAAATGAACTTGTAATGAAGTTAAGTCTAATTGTACTTTAATAATAGACATGTTAATCATATATACATTAATTGTTATTAAATATTTTCTCTATTATTGTGAAAATTATGTGGAAATATTATAATTTTATATATTTGGTAAATGTATCTAGTTTCACTAGGCTTCCAAATATAGTATATGGTTTTTTATAATGCTTCTTTATTATTTTTTAAATTACTGCTGTGTCTGATGTAGCTTTCCTTTTTAATTTTGTATTTTGTTCATTTGGAAACTTTCTCTGATTTGTGCTTACCCTTAACTCAATAGAAAGTTTCAAAATTTTCAGATAAAAATGTGTTTTTTGTTGCTATTTTCAAGTAATTTATAGCTTTGTTGAATAGTAATCTGAGGGGTCACAGTATTTGCAATATTGCTATCTTATGGAAGTTACTGATGCTTTTTTTGGAATCATACATAAAATTAATTTTTGAAACTATTCCCTGAGCACTTGAGAAGATGTTAAATTCTCTGCAATTGGAGTATACAATTTGATATATATCTGTCTTTGTGATTAGTGATTATATTTTCTATTTGGGCACCTGCTCTATCTTGAAAATTAGTGCTCTTCTATTATCTCTTTGCTTTTCATGTACTTTTTATTTGATGGAGGAGTTTGGTGTGTTACAGGTAGATATTTATATTGTTATATTTAATTTTATTTATAGCTTTAAGTTTAAGAATGTATTTATTTGTACTATTTAATGCATTTTACTAAATTTTAATTTATGTGATATCAGGATCATGACCCTGGATTTCTTCTTGTTTTTATTTGACTGTCATGACTTTGTTCATCTCTTTATAGTAGTTTTTAGGACTCCTTTGTTTTAGGACATCTCTTTTTCAGAGCAAAGATTTGGGTTCTGCTTTGTAAGCTAAATTAAAAATTTTCTTTAATAGGTATTTAAGCGCACTCATATGTTAATATGGTGATATGTTTGGTCTCAACTGTCATATTATTTTCCAGATATATACATTATGCTATATTTGTCATAGTTTTTCTCTGCATGATACATATTCCTTGTGATTTGGTCAATTACATATTTATTTTTGTATTTGAGCAGATTAGTAATATTGTTCCAGTGGATGGCTTTGAACTTACACGTTAAAAAATCCTTTTAAACCACTGATTTTTTATTTAATATTTAGTTACCTTATTTGTCAGCATTTAACAGTGTCCTTTAACCTCCTCCCCTCAGCTCTATGGCAATAAGCTCTATTCACACTTTGTCCCCCCGGCCTTTCTTCTCATTTCACTTGTGTTATTTCTACCATCACATCAGAAACATTTACACATCAGTTGTCCACATTTGTCCCTATGCTGCTTAATTCTTGGTTTTCCATTCATACATATTAAATTTTCATCATTAGTTCATTTATTGAAGTTCTTTGAGTCAACTGTTAAGCTCATCCTCTAATAGATAGCTCAAGAAAGGCAATTAGATACAGAATTTCTCAAGCTTTTATAATGTTTTCCACAGCCTTGGTACTTAAGGGATAGCTTGCCCGGTTGTAATATCCTTGACTTGATTCACATTTTCTTCCACTGAGCAGTTTTTTGAAAGCTGCTCTATTGTTGCCTTTAGCTTTTGTAAGTTATTTGATTTTCTTTTTTTCTTTTCTTTTTTTCTTTTCTTTTTTCCTTTTCTTTCTTTTTTCTTTACTTTTCTTTTTTTTTTTTTCTTTTTGGCTTAAAAGCCTTGGCATATTTTTTCCTTATCTTTGAATCCTAACAATCTCACTAGTGTCTGTCCTGGTGTTGATCTTTCTCAGTTCATTTTTCCAAATACCAGGCAAGCCCTTTCAACATGTAGCTACAGGTCTTCTTTTATATTTGTAAATGTGTTTTCACTTTTAATTTTGGATACTAGTTCTTTTCCTTTGTTTTGTTTTTTCTTTTGCTGGGATAGCCATTATGAATATTATCCTTCCTTTTTTTCCCTATCTTCACTTTCACTCCATTTTCCCTGACTTTGACTTCTACTTTTATTTCATTTTACTTCTCTTAGTTATTTCCCTACCTTTTAATTTGTTTTAAACTTTTTAAAGAGATCTTATTAATTTAGTTGGTAGAGAGAGGAGACACAGTGAGTGAAGGAACACAAGAAGGGGGAGTGGGAGAGGAAGAAGCAGGCTTCCCACTGAGCAGGGAGCCTGATGTGGGGCTGGATCCCTGACCTGAGCCAAAGGCAGATGCTTAACGACTGAGCCACTAGGCACCCCTATTTCCCGACCTTTTTAAATATCTCATATTAAATTCATATTCAAGTATATTCTTTCTAGGGCCACTCACAATTTAGTCTTCATTTTTTTTTAAAGATTTTATTTATTTATTTGTCATAGAGAGAGAAGCGAGAGTGAGCACAAGCAGACAGAGTGGCAGGCAGAGGCAGAGGGAGAAGCAGGCTCGCTGCCAAGCAAGGAGCCCGATGTGGGACTCGATCCCATGACGCTGGGATCATGACCTGAGCCGAAGGCAGCTGCTTAACCAACTGAGCCACCCAGGCGTCCCTAGTCTTCATTATTGACATAATTTTGTTTTTTTTCCTACCATTTTCTGCCTGTGTTCAGTCTTATTCTCCTTATATTTCTTCTCATTTTTAGTTTTTGAATTTCTGATTCAAAGTGGTATTTTAAAACCCTACATGTGTGAGTATATTTAATTCCATCTATGGTATTGTTTTCCATTTTTCTTCAGTTTTCATTGTGTGTGCGTCTTTGGGGTGGGTTCTCATTAGTTGAACTTCGTTGGATCTATTAACACTTTATAAATCAGAGATGCGAATTTTGCACTGGCACATTAAAGATTGTACATAAAATGTGTAATGTTTGATATATAAATCCTTTTTAAGGAAAAGAAACTATCTTTTTAATCACGGGAAAATGAACATGTGGAGTTTACTGCTCTTCATTTTTGAAGTGGTTATCCCTGGTTAGTGGGCATCTCTCCCATCTGGGGTAATTCATAGGAGTGGCAGTGATCACAATTAACCATCAGAGTGCAAGGGGGTTGTTTTTAGATAGATGGCATCTGAATTCAAAGCCACTTCCTAACTGAAATCATGTTCTGTGAAAGAGGAAAACAGGTTTTGGTGGATAGGTAATCTTTTTGCTTCATCAAAAATGTGCTAATCTCTCATAGGTCTTATTTTCTGTTTTCATTACTTTTGAGAAGAGAGACACCTTAGATTCTTCACAACACTTTTCATAAACAGTGTAGTGTTTATTTCTCAAACACATACACCAACATACACATACACACACAAAATAGTTAACCTCTCAAGTAAAGCAATACAGTGATGCAACATTTTCCTTTGGAATTGAAAGAGTCATAGTCTGGTCTCCCAGGTATTTAGTGCTGTACAGGAAATTACCCTCCCCAGATAAATGGTATTATACCAACTTATGTGATCGTGGCACAGTGAAAATTTATTACTTGGTGGTTTCCCAAGCAATTGCACTTAGATGTTAGCCAAGGCTACATCATTTGAAGGCTTGAATAAGTCTAAACGACCCACTTTTGAGATGCCCCACCCAGATGGCTAGCAAGTTGGTACTACTTGTTGGCTAGAGATTGGCTTTTCTCTATCTGGGTCCCTCCATTACTGCTTCCATTTCCTCATAGTTTAGCAACAGACTGCCCCTTGCATGAGAGCCCCAAGAAACCAGTGCATTTTATAGCTTACTTTCAGAAATCATACATCTTCATTTATGCCATATTTATTGATTACACAGAGACAAAGCAACACTGATTTAATATGGCATTTACAAGGGCATGAATCAATGGGGGCCATCTTAGAGATTAGCTACTAGATACAGGCAAGGGGAATTAATCATCTTTTGGGCATTGCAACCCTCAGAAATGCTGGGACCAACCTGTTTGTGACTTTCATTGAGATGAGGTCTCCTGATGTTAGTAAAAAGCCTGTTTGTAAACAAATATTGAGAAATATTTCTGAGAATCCTGTAAAATCTTATCAAGATGTCTTTGAGAAAAAAGTATTCTCTTTTATAGACAACAAAACTAGATGTTTCTCTTGGGTGACTTAGTGGTTACAATAGTTCTACTGACTTGTCATCTTTTTTTTTTTTTTAAAGATTTATTTATTTATTTGACAGAGAGAGACACAGCGAGAGAGGGAACACAGCAGAGGGAGTGGGAGAGGGAGAAGCAGGCTTCCCGCAGAGAAGGGAGCCTGGCTCAGGGCTCCATCCCAGGACCCTGGGATCATGACCTGAGCTGAAAGCAGACACTTAACGACTGAGCCACCCAGGCACCCCCTAACTTGCCATCTTAATAGTAAGATTTAACCTGACAAATATTAATTTAGCAAGATTTGTGTTCTTGTCCTGGAATTTTTAATTACTCTAAATATAATATTAGTAATTATCTTAAAATCAGAATATAATTACAGTTTATCAATTTTTTTCCTACATTTTAAAAATTCAGGGGTGCTTGGGTGGCTCAGCCAGTTGAATGTCTCCCTTTGGCTTGGGTCATGATCCCAGGGTCCTGGGATCGAGCCCCGAACCCTGCATTGGGCTCCTGCTCAGTGGGGAGCCTGGTTCTCCCTTTGCCCTTTGCCCACTGCTCCTCCTGCTTATATGCTCTCACTCTCTCTCTCTCTGTCAAACAAATAAATAAAATATTTTTAAAAACAAAAAAAAATAAAAATTCAGGTCAAACTCATCTTGCCTTGTTTACAAATTTTTGCTCTATGCCTAATTTCTGATCACTCAAAAACATTTATTTGATGGTTATTTGTTTATTAACCTATAGCCATCTGCCATGACATCCTTGCCTCTAATTAGACAAAGGGAGATTTATAATTTAGTTGCATAATGTAAAATTTGGCACTGTCTCTATTCCTTACACATTTAATGGAGCACAGTGATGATGATATGACATCATCTTGTTGGTGACAAGAAGGGTGCCAATGATGATTGTAGGATGGTGTGATTTAAAAAAAGTGATGGTAATGATCTTGCTACAACTGTGAAATAGTTTTAGAAAAGATGTGCTTCTTACTGGTATTATCTCTTCATCATAATTCTGAGAAAGATATTCATCCCATTTTGCATATGGAAAAAATTATAGTTCAGAAAAATTAAATAATTCATGCAGCTTCACATATGAGTCAAGTGCTTCTTTGGAATGAAAAGTTAGTTTCTTTAGGAGATTGTTATGTATCAGTGTAGGTTCATCAATTGTAACAAATGTACTGCTTTGGTGGGGGATGCTGATAATCAAGGAAACTGTACATGTGTGAGCCAAGGGAGTACATGGATGCTGTCTTACCTTCTTCTTAATATTGCTATGAACATAAACCTGCTCTAAAAAATAAAGCCTTTAAAAAAATTACTTTCAACATTGCATCACGCTTAACAGAGTTTCCCAGCTGTCAACATTATGAAGTATCTAAAGTATTATTCCTATTATCATTTTTACATTTCTTTATTACTACTCAGTTTTCAAAGTCTTTACATTTAGGTTCTCATTTTGTTTGTCCAATAGGAAAAGAGACAAGAGTATTATCATCTCAGTAGTATAAATGAAAAAATGGAAGTGAAGAGGAGAGAATGAAGTCACTTGCTTAATGTCACTAAATCAAATAGCTTTCTAAGTATAATCTGGTGATCCATGAATTAGTAGCATGATAGTAATAATAAACCAGCTTCACATACTTTTTTACTGTAACAATTCAGTCATTTTGATATATAACCTAATGGTTCAATTCCCACAGAGTTCTGCTTAAAATTCTTGCCTGCACAAATTTATCACAACGCAATAATTTAGTTTGTGTAACTGAAGAGATTGTTTAATAGCAATTTCCTTACTAATTTCTTTCTAATGACAAATCACTTTAATACAATAGATTATAACAATTCACCCTCTACCTTAAGCAATGAATAAATTGCTATTCGAATATTGCTTTTCAATTTTCAGTATTGCTTTTCGGTTCCAAATATTTATAATTTTCACTAAAATTTTGTGTGTTTTGACTTATTGGGAACATTGTATTATAAAAATGTTCCCAAATGACTTTATTGTTTATTATTCAACAAAGACCTTTTACAGTGTTGATTTCTTTTTCTGTGTAATTGCCTTTCTAGTTGCTCAGTATTTTAAATACTCATTGCACCAAGGGATTAGAGAATCAACCATGAATTGTTAGGATCATAAATCCTAGTGACACATTTTGATTAAGAAGAGCAACAGAGACCATCATGTATGCTGTGGTACATTGGCCAAATCCTCTGACTTTGTCATTGAGATAATTATTTCTCCAGCTGCAAATTAAGCTGTTGACAAATCTCAAAACAGCCCCTCTCAGGGAATTGCTCTCTACCAAGAGAGCTTCCTTATCCAAGTCTATGCCTATTCTTGAGGTAAGCTGCATCCAATGAATGGCAACTTTGAGAGTACAAAAACTCAGACCAAGACTCCATTTGAGATACCTCTGAAGGGATGACCCAGCTTCAGAGCTTGCCATCAATATTCTGAGGGCTCTTTTGCAACTGTGTCACAATTTGATTTCTTCCTCTGTTCCCAAGATTGTGTCTCAATAAATCTGCACAGAGGAGTGACTTACGGATATTTTTTCCCAGCTTGAAGAATGGCACTGGAGCTCAGCTTCTCCAGGCTTTCTCTGATGCCAGGGAGCTCTGAGACTGTTTATAACCAACAAGGTCTCTAGTGGTCTTAAAGTCTCCAGCAGGAGGGTAGCTGTCTTTCCCAGAAAACTCCTTAAGGAATTGATATCCCGAATCCAGACTTTCAAATACTGAATACTCTGTATTTCCCCACTGATGAGATCATGTCCTCATATTTTTTGGGAGGAGAACATTCAATGTGGGGGAGGGAATTCTCCGAATCAGAACCTACAACAAAACTCTTGGTTGTGGCATGAGATAGTGGGAAGATTGGGAAACCATATGATCTCTGTCTGCTGACCCTTGGTTATTTGAGCTAACTTTCCTCTCATAACAGCTATTCCCCAACCCGTATCATGTGGCATGAAATTTATCTGATCCATGGCACTAATAAAACCCACTGGGCATGACCCATACCTCACTGAGTTATTTTCAAAAATAAATGATAAGATACATGAAAAAGTTCTTAGTCCATGGACCTGGCACTAAATAAGCGTTAAATAACTTCTATTACAATTATCAGTATCAGTGTGGCTACCCTTTTATTTCTGATTGTTCTGGGTGATTAAATCATTGATTTAATAAGTTATTTAAGTACTTACTATAGATCAGGCAGCCCTGTAGGATATAGCGGTGAGCAAAACACAAAAATCTGTGTCCTTAGAGAGTTTCTATTCCATGGGAAGACAATAAACAACACATTATATAAATATATGCAACATGATAATGGGGACAAATTCAAATGAAAAAATAAAGTTTGGAATGGGAACAAAGTGCTTCAACTTGGTGCCATGAGGAATAAAGTGTTGTGCTTTTAAATAGAGTTGTCATTGGAAAGATTACTAATACTGTGATGTAAGAGCAAAACCTCACAGAATAGGGAGTAAGCACAGGGGATGTGGTTAAGGGGTAGGTGTTCCAATTAGGAGGAACAGGATGTTCCTTGCATGGCTCCTGGTGAGAAGTCTGTTGTGTTCTCTTTGCTTCTCTAAATTAAGGGTTTTGCTTGTTTTGCTTCTTTTTGCCTTTGACTTTCTGCAGTTTGAATATGATATGCCTAGATGTATCTTTCCTTCCTTCCTTCCTTCCTTCCTTCCTTCCTTCCTTCCTTCCTTCCTTCCTTCCTTCCTTCCTTTATCCTGCTTGGTGTTCTCTGACATCCCTGGATCTGTGATTTGGTGTCTGCATAAATTTTGGAAAGTTCTAAGCCATTATATTTCAAAAATGTCCTCTGTTCTATACTTTCCTTGCTCTCCTTCTGGTACTCTGATTCTGTTTATGTTAAACTTTTTGAAGTTGTCTTGCATATCTTCAACAGTCTTTTCTGTTTGTTTTTGTTTTCATTTTTTTTTCTTGCTGCATTTTAGTTTGGGTAGTTTCTACTGATCCCCCTTAAAGCTCAGTGATTCTTTCCTTAGCCATGTCCAGTGTACTGATGAGCTCTTTTAAGGCATTATTTATTTCTATTGCTATGTTTTTTATTTGAATCGTTTTCTTTTGGTCCTTTCATAGTTTCTGTATCCTGCTTACATTAACCATCTGTTATTGCATGTTAAACTACTTTTCCACTAGAGCCCATAGCATATTAATCATAGTTATTTTAAGTTCCCTGTCCAAAATCTGTGTCATATCTGAGTCTGTTTCTGATGCTTGATTTGTCTCTTCAATCTGTTTTTTCTTCTTACCTTTTGGCATATCTTAAAATTTTTGTTGAAAGCTATATATGATGTATTAGGTAATAAAGGTTAAGGTAAATAAGCCTTTATTGCAAGGACTTACATTAAGCTGACTAGGAACTGGGTTGTGTTTAATGTTTATTCTAATTGTAGGGGCTAGAGGTTTCAACTTCCTCTAGTATCATTGTTTTTCTCCTCCTGTCGTAACTCTGATTATTGTCTAAGTATGCTCATCAGAGACACTGTGTGTCTTATGGCTCTTTCTGTTGTAGCTCTCTATTGTTAGATCAGATCCTTGCTGGTGTAATGGAAAAGTATGGGCCAGAGGAAACTTTCTGTTATCTTGTGATTAAATCTCGGCTTCTTCAGTGAGTCTCCATCTCTAGGCTGGGACTTCACAAAGTGTTTCTCCAGAAATATAGCTTCCCTATTCATTATAAATACAGGAAGGCTTAAGGGCACTGGAAGCAGGAGGAAATCCTTTTTCCCCAGGTGGTATATAGGTCTAGTAAGGACTTTAATCTGGAATAGTAGGACTCTGTCATGCATAACACTTTGGGTCTGTTTTACAGTGATCTCTATTCTTTTCCTCTTTCTCCCAGAACCAAAGGGGAATTTTTCTCAGATCCTCACTGTGACAACCTGGTGGTGCTCCTGGAGGTAAAACCAACAAAATTGTGTCTCCTATGTGTCCCTTCCTCTCATACTCACCAACACTTGGGCTTCAGCAGTTTGTCAAAATTATTATTGTTACCTGTGTACACAGCTCTAGTGGCTTCTGTTCCAGGTAAGCAGATATCAGCTAGGACTCTACATTCCCCTGTCTCTCTAGATTTCAGGGTTGCACTTTGCCCTGTGACCTCTGTCTCTGATGGAAAAAACATTGATTTTCAGCTTTTTCTTATTGGAATGATGACTTTGATGTCAAGTTAAAAGTAAAATTCCTCCAGGACTTTTTATTATTGTTCTTCTTTACCTTAATTTCATTACATTCCATTTATATTCTTTGGAATTTATTGAGGCTTGCTTTGTGACCAAGCATTTGATTAATTTTGGTAAGTGTATTATTCTCTACTTATTGGGGGCAATACTCTACTAAGATCAAATAGGCCAAGAATTGTGCTTTCTAGATTTTCTATATGCTTATTCATTTCTTATCTTCTTTTTCTCTTTTCTTTTCTTAGAAAGGGAGAGAGAGGTGAAGGGCAGAGGAAGAGACTGAGAGAGAATATTAAGCAGGCCCCACACCCAGCATGGAGCCTGACACAGGGCTCAATCTCACAACCCTGAGGTCATGATCTGCGCCAAAATCAAGAGTCAGTTGCTTAACCAACTAAGCCACCCAGGCACCCCTCTGATCCTCGTTTTAACCAGCTATTTTGAATAAGGTATGTTATCATATGCCACTCTCATGTGGGTTTATTTCTCTTTGGTTTGGTCATGTTTTATTGTATGTATTTTGAAGTTATACTATTGGGAACATACACATCTCTAGAAATAGTATATTTTCCATTTGTTTTCCTAGTTTCTACAGTGACTACACCAGTTTGCATTCCACCAACAAGGCACAAAGTTTCCTTTTTCTCCACATTGTCAATAACACTTGTTTTTTCTTGTGTGTTTAATACTAGCCATCCTGAGAGATGTAAAGTGATGTAAAGTGATGTAAGATGTAAAGCAAAATGTAAAGTGATACTCATTGTGATTTTGATTTGCCTTTCCCTGATGATGAGTGATGTTGAGCATCTTTTCACATGTGTGTTGGCCATTTGTATGTTATTTTGAAGAATGTTCATTCAGGTCCTCTGCCCATTTTAATTGAATTATATGGGGGGGGTTGGTGTAGAGTTTTATCAGTTCTTTATATCTTTGGGATTATAACACCTGATTGCATATATCATTTACAAAAATCTTCTCCCATTTGGTAGGTTGCCTTTTTGTTTTGTTGATGGTTTCCTTCATGTGCAGAAGCTTTTTGTTTTGATGTAGTCCCAGTAGTTGTTTTTTTTTTTTTAAGATTTTATTTATTTATTTTACAGACAGAGATCACAAGTAGGCAGAGAAGCAGGCAGAGAGAGAGGAGGAAGCAGGCTCCCTGCTGAGCAGATAGCTCGATGTGGGGCTCCATCCCAGGACCCTGGGATCATGACCTGAGCCAAAAGCAGAGGCTTTAACCCACTGAGCCACCCAGGCACCCCTGGAGTCCCAGTAGTTTAATTTTGCTTTTCTGTCCCTTGCCAGGGGAGACATATATAAACAAATGTTTTTACAGCTGATTTCAAAGAAATTGCTGCCTGTGTTTTCTTCTAGGAATTTTATGGTTTCAGGTCTCACATTTAGGTCTTTAATTTTGAGTTTATTTTTATGCATGATATAAGAAACTGGTCCAGTTTCATTCTTTTGCATGTAGCTGTCCAATTTTCCCAACACATTTATTGAAGAGACTTCCGTTGTGTATTCTTAATTTTTATTAATGTCTCTTGCCTCAAAGTCTGATTGGGCTGATTGATACAACTATACCAACTTTCTTCTGGTTTGAATTCCTTCGATGTACCCTTTCCTATCTATTACTTTTCAATGTTCTTATTTTTAAGATGTCTCTTGTAAGAATGATATGGTTGCAGTTTTACTTTTATCTAGGTTGGTACTGTTTTATTTTAATTTGAGAATTTAATCTTTTACATTTACTGATATATTTAGAATTATTTTTGCCATCTTACTATTTGCCCACTGAGTTACCTATTTTGTGATTTTTTTCCCCCCTGGGTTTTCTTTCTTTAATTTAGGTGAATCAATTATTTTATTATTATTCTGTATCCCCTCTCTATTAGCATACTACTTATACCTTCTTTTACTATTTCACTATTGGTTACTTTAGATTACAAGAATTTAAGAATCCTTAACTCATTCCATTCTAAATGTTGATTTTGCCTTACCACATCTGAATAAGCTCCATTTGCCACTCTTTCATCTTTTCTGTAATATTGTCATGCATTTTACTTCTTGTGATGATTAGTTTTATGTGACATTAAGCCTGTGACATTAAGACATTGTCTACCGGTTTAATCAAATACTAAGTATTGCCATGAAGGTGTTGTGTAGAGTAATTAACATCTTGAATTCGTTACCTTAAGTAAAGGGGGTTATCCTCCATAATCTGGGTGATATTTAACTAAACAATTAAAAGAACTCAAGAGCAAAACTGGTATTTCCCTGAGGAATAAGAAATTCTACCTGTGGACTAGAGCTTTATCTGCTTTGCAGGAGTTTCCAGACTGCCGGCTCACCCTACAAATGTCAGACTTGCCAGGCCCACTTGTATGTCACCTCTTTGCAATCAATTTCCCTCTGTATCTTGCTCTCTCTACTCATAATCAAGTATTTATAAAAGGCAAGGTTTTTGTTGGCCATGCGTTTGCTGGCCAAACTGTTAGAACAGTTTTTTTCCGCCTAAAAAGTATAATGGGGTTGACTGGTTGCTCTTCACTGCATTGGAGAAAGTGATGAAAGGAAAGAATGATTTTGGAAGCAACTTATTCTTCACTGAGTGTCCTACTCTGGCCCATTACCAAGTGACCCAAAAAGCTGCTAGCTTTAAGTGGGGCCCAGAGCAAGGGGAGGCTCTACCACTTCACCAGGTGGTCTAGCAGATTTGACAGTGCTTAAAGTGCCAGTGGCACAGAGAGATGATGTTTAGAGACTTTGGCGGGCCCTGTAGGTGGGTCCCAAGGAGGACCCAGGCCTTTGGAGCCAATCCCTGCCACTCCTTATGGCTAAGAACACTCCTTTTAAAAAGAAGTTTTGGCTTCTTCTGGGACTTAGTGGAAACTGGACATTTTACAGCAAACCATGAAGTTGCCACGCAACCTGATCTGAGGTAACTTCACTCCTAAATTCTCTGGCTCACAATCCAGTCTTTCACACCAGGACTCCACTGAACCTCATTTTCCAGCATCAAGAGACATGCTGGCTCAATTTGTACAAAGAATTTACTTTTATTCTGTTCTAGGTGTAGGATGGTCCTAATTGCCTGGCTCCTAAGAATTCAGGTGGGGATCTGAATGTCTCACCTTTTTGTATATGAGCTTTCAACCAATTCCACTTATTCCAGCACTTTTATTCACCTCTTTTCTCAGGGATTCTGATTACTTGATTTCCACTGGAAATTCTTGACAAATTCTTAGCCTTTAACTTTTTCTGCTCTCTGACTTCTTACGACTACTCCTATTATTTGTCTTCTGAAAATTTTTAAAAATTTTTTAAAATTTTTTTATTTATTTGACAGAGATCACAAGTAGGCAGAGAGGGAGGCACTGAGAGAGAGAGAGAGGAAGAAGCAGGCTCCCCGCTGAGCAGAGAGCCTGATGCGGGGCTCTATCCCAGGACCCTGGGATCATGACCTGAGCTGAAGGCAGAGGCTTTAACCCATTGAGCCACCCAGGCACCCCTGTCTTCTGAAAATTATTTAAAATCTTCCAATGCACCTGTCTCATCTCCAATTGCTTTTGTCCTGGGTCATTTCCTTCATACTTTGACATTTTAGTAAGGTTGAGAGGATAAATTCATGGAACCAGTCTATCTTATTTAATGTTGTTTCTGTATTGGCTTTTTAAAATGAGATTCTAACGCCATTTCTAAAATTTTGAAAGGTTTTTATAATGGGATAATAGAAAAGTAAGATAAATTAAAAGTTTGTGACTAGCACAGGCAGCACTAATATCAATTAAGGAGGAAAAGAAAAAGCATTTTTAATTTTATCAGTTATTTAGAATGAGCAACATAGTAAGAAAACAATCTGGGTCTTTTTCTTTGTGTTTTATAACATTTGGACAAAATCTTCTCTTGGAGTTAGGGCAGTTTGGCTTCTTTTTCAGAATGAAAGCCTGACGTTTGCCTTCACAATCAATTCTTATTTCCTCCAATTTGGATCTGATAAATCTTTACTGCAAATGGCAAATGAGGTCAAGAGATACCTCAGGAGACACATCTTCAGTCTTCCACCAGATGCTCTTTGACACTCAGGGGCCTGGTGAGAATAGTCAGGAGGGAGACAGTAGGGAAAGGGTAATCACTTTCTAAAAGTTGTCTGACTTTATGGTTTAAAATATTGGTGATTTATCAGGTCCTTGTCAGTTATAAATCTCCAGGAGTCTAAAACAATAAACAGCCATCAACATAGAAGCCTATATTCAGGGACTACTTCTAGTCTGGAGCAAAGTATCTATTACAAATTTATATAATTTACAGAATTACAGAAATTTCTAAGACCTGTCTGGTTAAGAGGTATGTTTGGGTAACACAGAAAAAAGTAATGATAAATATGTTGTAGGGAAGAATTAAAAAATCACAATATCTCAATAAACTGAATTATAGGAATAATCTAAAAATGACAGTATGTGTTGTCTTTTACATCTTCAAAGTCCAAGTTAATAATATCTACCATTTATTGAAAGTAAACTGTATTATGCTAACCCAATGTATTAAGCTAAGGATGTGCATAACACATCTTTTTTAATTATAGCAATCCACTCAACAATTATTTTCTGAGCATTTGCTATGGACCAATCTCTATCCTTTGTGCTTAAGATACATCAGTAAACAAAACATTTAAACACCTTGGCCTTGAACAGGCCTAGAAATGACTATGGATTCTATTATTCCCGGTTTTTGGGTGAAGAGACAAAGTAAGCCATATTCTGTAAATCAAATTCTCCAAGCAGTTGAAGTGGCAGTAAACAGGTTCAATCCATTTTTTCGGTATCATGCAAGTTAAATTTTAACAAAATTACATAAAGAAAAGAGGTAGTGTACAACACTTAGGAAATAGACAAATATAATTGACAGCAAACTCAACATATGTTAGTATTCTAATCAGGTTGACAAAGATCTACAGGGATAACATAATGGTCAAAAGCATGAGCTTTGAGATTAGACAAACTCAGTTTCTTTTTTAAATTTTATTATTTTTATTGTTATTTTTATAAACATATAATGTATTATTTGCCTCAGGGGTACAAGTTTGTGAATCACCAGGCTTACACACTTCACAGCACTCACCATAGCACATACCCTCACCAATGTCCATAACCAAACCATCCTCTCCACACCTCCCATCCCCCCAGCAACCCTCAGTTTATTTTGTGAGATTAAGAGTCTCTTATGGTTTCCCCCCCTCCCAATCACATCTTCTTTCATTTTTTCCATCCCTACTCCCCAAACCCCCCACTCTACCTCTCAAATTCCTCATATCAGGGAGATCACATGGTAATTGTCTTTCTCTGATTGACTTATTTTGCTCAGCATAATACCCTCTAGTTCCATCCATATTGTTGCAAATGGCAAGATTTCATTTCTTTTGATGACTGCATACTATTCATATATATATAAATATAAATATATATATATGTATATATACATAGGTATGTATATATATAGTCATTTCTTCTTTATCCATTCATCGGTTGATGGACATCTAGGTTCTCTCCAGAGTTTGGCTATTGTGGACATTGCTGCTATAAACATTCGGGTGCACATGCCCCTTCAGATCACTACATTTGTATCTTTAGGGTAAATACACAGTAGTGCGATTGCTGGGTCATAGGGTAGCTCTATTTTCAACTTTTTGAGGAAACTCCATGCTGGTTTCCAGAGTGGCTGCACCAGCTTGCATTCCCACCAACAATGTAGGAGAAAGTCTCTGCATCCTTGCCAACATCTGTTGTTTCCTGACTTGTTAATTTAAGCCATTCTGACAGGTGTGAGGTGGTATCTCATTGTGGTTTTGATTTGTATTTCCCTGATGCCAAGTGATGTTGAGCATTTTTTCATGTGTCTCTAGGCCATCTGGATGTCTTCTTTGCAGAAATGCCTGTTCATATCTTCTACCAATTTCTTGATTGGCTTATTCATTCTTTGAGTGTTGAGTTTGGTAAGTTCTTTATAGCTTTTGGATACTAGCCCTTTATCTGATACGTTGTTTGCGAATATTTTCTCCCATTCTGTCAGTTGTCTTTTGGTTTTGTTGACTGTTTCCTTTGCTTTGCAAAAGCTTTTGATCTTGATGAAGTCCCAGTAGTTCACTTTTGCCCTTGCTTCCCTTGCCTTTAGCGATGTTTCTAGGAAAATGTTGCGGCAGTTGAGGTCAAGAGGTTGCTGCCTGTGTTCTCCTCAAGGATTTTGATGGATTCCTTTCTCACATTGAGGTCCTTCATCCATTTTGAGTCTATTTTTGTGTGTGGTGTAAGAAAATGGTCCAGTTTCATTCTTCTGCACATGGCTGTCAAATTTTCCCAACACCATTTGTTGAAGAGGCTGTCTTTTTTCCATTGGATATTCTTTCCTGCTTTGTCGAATTAGTTGACCACAGAGTTGAGGGACTATTTCTGGGCTCTGTATTCTGTTCCATTGATCTATGTGTCTGTTTTTGTGCCAGTTCCATACTGTCTTGATGGTGACAGCTTTGTAATAGAGCTTGAAGTCTGAAATTGTGATGCCACCAACTTTGGCTTTCTTTTTCAACATTCCTCTGGCTATTCGGGGCCTTTTCTGGTTCCATATAAACTTTAGGATTATTTGTTCCATTTCTTTGAAAAAATGGATGGCATTTTGATAGGGATTGCATTAACTGTGTAGATAGCTTTGGGTAGCATAGGCATTTTCACAATATTTGTTCTTCCAATCCATGAGCATGGAATGTTTTTCCATTTCTTTGTGTTTTCCTCAATTTCTTTCATGAGTACTTTATAGTTTTCTGAGTACAGATTCTTTGCCTCTTTCGTTAGGTTTCTTCCTAGGTATATTAAGGTTTTGGGTGCAATCATAAATGAGATTGACTCCTTAATTTCTCTTTTCTTCTGTCTTGCTATTGGTGTATAGAAATGCAACTGATTTCTGCGCACTGATTTTATATCCTGACACTTTATTGAATTCCTGTAAGAGTTCTAGCAGTTTTGGAGTGGAGTCTTTTGGGTTTTCCACATAAAATATCATATCATCTGCAACAAGTGAGAGTTTGACTTCTTCTTTGCTGATTTGGATGCCTTTTATTTCATAACCATGGATCATGGTTTAAGGTAACCCTGATCTGAAAGCTCACTCTTCGGCTCTGTCTCTGCAGCCAGCTTTCCCGCTCTGATACCTGGTAGCTCTGCCACACTCAGACACCCCTGATCTTTCTGTGACTCTGTGGGACCTGAGACCTTGCTGTCCCCACAAGGGCTACACCCCCGCTTAACCTCTGGAGCGATGTCCCTCAGTGGAGCAGACTTCTAAAAGTTCTGATTTTGTGCTCCACTGCTCTGCTGCTTGCCAGGACCTGGCCCCTCCCACCGTGTTTATCTTCCTGTGGCTTCAGATTCACTTCTCCATACATCCTACCTTCAGAAAGTGGTCGATTTTCTGTTTCTAGGATTGCTACTCTTCTCTTCTATCTCCTGTTGAGTTTATAGGTGTTCAGAGTGGTTTGATACCTATCTAGCTGAACTCCTGGAATCTGATGTCATTTCAGTCTGCTACTCCTCTGCCATCTTGCTTTGAGTCCCTGACAAACTCGGATTCAAATCTTGGTGCCCCCATTAGCTGTGTGACCGTAAGCACATGTATTGCTTTTGTGGTCTCAGTTTGTTCAGCTGTGAAATAAATATATACTTTCCAAATCAGGAAAGATGAAATGAGCTAATATGTGATGTAATTAGCATGGTCTAAGCACATTATAAGTGTACAATAAATGGTAGCTATTAATCCTATGTGACACCAGTATATACATATTATTGAGAAAAGAGAGGTCTTAAAACTCCTTTTACACATTGCTTAGATGTATCAATGTTTTTTATTTAGTTCCAAAATTCACAGTTGAAAAAGTCTTAAGATAATTGGAGATTCCTAAGGGAGAGACTATGATATTGAAGGGATTCAATTCCAATTATCAATTTATTAATTATGTGATAATAATATTCAGGCACTGTGCTCAAGGCTATCACAGGAGAAATACTTTGCTTCTTAGCAAAGAGCCTGGAAGTTCCCCCTGAGTGGACATAATAAATGCCTTCCAACAACTATGGGAGAAGTCATGTAAAATATTTACTCCTTTCCATCCTAGGAGCAATAATTAAGCATAAGGCATTAAAACTATAAGCAAGCAGACAATAGAAGTTTGAATTTATATTAGTTAAATTATCTCAGGGTGAAAGGAACACATCCCAGGAATACATCCTATATGACTTCTTAGAAGGGCAAGGGAATTAAAGCATCAGACATATGGTAGGGATGATCATAGGATCTATCCTAGGTCTGAGATGCTATGATTCTAATAAAACAATTGAAATTTATACATATGACCAAGTCTGATATTTCAAGTATATGAGATTCTCATGACTATTACTTCATATTCTCATAACATGCTATACTTACTCCTAACTGTAGTGATTAGTTCTTCTCAAAAACAGGTACTGAAATGGAGTTAGGAATGCAAGAGGTTTATCAGGGAATAAAGTAAAGATCAGAGAGAAGGTAGCAAGGATTTAAAAGATCAAACTGTTAGCCAGCAATGAAAACCTATAAAGTGTGGAAATAAAAGAGGAGAGAAAAGAAAAACGGGCAGGGAGAGTCTCAGACAGTGAAGATCTCATCAAATCCTCACGAACACCAGGGAGAGGACACAGCCAAACATTAGAAGAGTTTCATGTTGAACACAAATGTCCCCAAAGAGAAGATTTGTTTTAGAGTATAATTATGGTCTCTGTAAAAGGTTAGATAGATTGAAAGGCTGGGGCCAAGGCTAAAGGTCTCCTGAATGCTAAAGGAGTTCCCATGGCTCACAGGATCACTACCTTCACATGACCAAACTTTCTAGAGTTCAGGTCTCACTTTTCACAACAAAGCCTCTGATGGAATTGAGTGGTATCTTCTTTTCACAATATACTCACATGTCCTATCCACTCACATGTACAGAAAGAGAACTCAAACTTTAAGTGCTAAGTATGGAGTTCCATACTTTTTAATGAGTGGACTCGAAACCCAGTATGAAATTCCCTTTTATTACACTGGAAAAAACCCACTATACTCCCAGAAGTCATTGAATCGTTAAAAATCAACAGAGTTTCAGTATGGCTCAAGCTCTTTAAAATCATCTGTTCCTTGTTAATTCAGTTGACAGTTCAGCCTAAATTGTTAGATAAACAGGCAACAAACAAACAAACAAACAAAACACTCACAGACTGCAGCTGAATATAGATTTGTTTGCCCGATTCTAGCTTTCATTTTTGTTATTTCAGACCATATTCATGGTTGTGGAGGTCAACACCATCCGACTTTATCTTCCTGCTTAAGTTTGTGTGTGTGCATTACATCCCTAGACTAATTTGTAGAAGCCATCTGTGAGGTTCTGACTGATACTAAAAAGTTAATGATTTAAAAATAAAACAACTGATTTCAAGTATCAATATGAAATTCCTGGTGCTCCTCATAGACTGAATATCAACAGAAATGAGTGACAAGAATTAGGTTAATGACCACTTGGTGTATTCCCACCCTGCTAGACACTTGGGGCATGTATTATCAAAAGAGCAATGGAATTTAGTAGATAGGTCATTTCACAGTTCATGCTTATTTGGTCAGCCAGACCGTTATTTATCTATTATGTTAGAAAAAAATGTTAAAACTCTTTCAATTGACCAAATGTCATTGAGAGGGTTTTTATAAATTATTCATCAGAAAAGAAAGAACACTTTATTTCTTTTCCTAAAGTATATTTAAAAAGAAATTCTGTGACAAATTTCAGGGAAAGTAAAGAAAATAAAGAGGGAAATGTTCCTCCAACACAGATGGAACTTAGCTAGGTTATTTCTGAACTAAAGACTGTTTAATAAGAAACAGTGAAATATATTCTTTTTATCTGCTAATTTAGGTATATTCCCTCAAAAAAAAAAAAAAATCCAGACCATAATGGTTCCAAAGCCAGTCTTAGTCTCCATCAACTATCTTCAAAGTTTAAATACCTTAAGGAAAATTGGATATTAGTCTACAAGAATCCTGTTAAGTAGCATCAGATAATTGGAGCAGAAAATGACAGCTAGAAGTGGGTGTCAGTCATAAGACATACCTAAAACATGTCTTTGTCTTGGGACTAGCAATGAGCAGAACCTGAGGGTATTAGTGTAAGATCAAAGAAAGGGAGACTGTAATTTTTGAATGCTGGTGGTAAAGCAATAGTTGCTATGTTGTGACAGAAAATTAGCAGACTGTTACCAGAACTAACACAGAAAATTGAAAGAGGTCATGGTCTTGGCTAAAGAGATTTCCCAGCAGATGTTTAATGTGCCACATCCTTCCTCTTGCTATCTGTGATTAAACATGTGGAGAGAAAGATATTCCAGAGAAGGCACTATTCATATTCTCAGCACAATTTACAGGATACACAAATGAACTTGGTTCAAAATAATTTTTTCTTATCCCTGGTCCCTTCTGGTAAAGAAACTCAAATTTAGAAATGTTCTAGGATGCTATCAGTAAAGAAAGCATGGCTTCAGGAAAAAGATCTGAAGACTGTGGGTAAAAGATTATCGAGACATCCAAAAGATTTAAATCATGCCTATTTGGGCTTCCAACAATACTAACAATGAGCCCCTTAGGTATTTGTGATAGAAAAGAAGAGATTCTCTAAAAAGAGAGAGAAGAGATTCTCTAAAAATATTAAGTGTATGAATGACAGACATTTTAGATTCTTGACAGAGTTTTTAAGAATCGTGAAGATATTGTCCCACATATCAGTGCGATCCAGAGAGGGGCTTGTTTTGCAGATATTTGTAAGTGAGGCCTTTGTCCAACAGAGTTTAACCCAATAAGGATCAAAATGAATCCCCAAAACTGCACTGTGAGAAACACCAACAATTAAAACTAAAATGAATTAGAAACATTCTTAAATGGGAAGAGCCCCAGAATCTCCCTGGAGATAGCAGTCTGAGAATCTCGTGTGCAAATTCAGCTGTGGTTTCTGTGAGAAAGGAAGCACGACTCAGAGGGAAGGCAAAGCCTGGAGACTAGAGCCAAAAGCAGCGGCAAGGGAGGACCTCCAGGGAGCAAGACAGGTCCTAGTCAAGGAACTGGCAAAGTGTGCTCAGCTGGGTTTCAAAACTGCAAGGACTGGTAACTGCTATGAGTTTTTCATCCAGTCCTTTTTTAATTGAAGTACTTATTTTTATTACACTACCCATGTGTCACCTTTGTATGTTGGTTGTATGCATATTTGAAGGGGTGTGTAATCTGTCTCTTTAGTTCATCGATTCTTCCTAGAAAGGAGACCAGTACTTGGTCTTACCTGAGGAGCTTCATTTTTGCCTAGATATAACTTTGTTAACACAATCCTGGGTTTGGGGCTTATGCCAAATTGGATGAAATATGGAGGGACAGGGTGAGTGCATTATTTATGTGGTAAAAATATAAACTATTTTTGACTACAGAATAAAGTGGCAGATTAAAGATGACTACAAATTCTTTCCTATCTCTCCCACTGAGTGGTGGACTCTCATTCCTTCTCCCATGAATCTATGATGGCTGTGATAACTTTTTTGAATAACAGATTATAGAAGAAATGACATTCTGGAAGTTTTGGAAATAGATCATAAAATGTCTTAGAATATCCACCTTGGTCTGTTGGAATGCTTTTTTTTTTTTTTTTTAAAGATTTTATTTATTTATTTGACAGAGATCACAAGTAGGCAGAGAGGCAGGCAGAGAGAGAGAAGGAAGCAGGCTCCCTGCAGAGCAGAGAGCCTGATGCAGGGCTCGATCCCAGGACCCCGGGATCATGACCTGAGCCGAAAGCAAAGGCTTTAACCCACTGAGCCACCCAGGCGCCCCTGGTCTGTTGGAATGCTTGCTGTTAGGATACTTCCTTTCAGAACCATCCATGATGAGAGAAGCCCAAGCCACATGGAGAAGCCTGGTCGACAGGCCTATTTGAACTACCAGTAGAAAAGACAGCATCTTCTGTCAGCCATGTGAGAGAACCTTCCTGGATGTCCAGCCTTGTGGGTCCTTTAGATGACTCAAGCCATGACTTCCATTTGATAGCAACGACATAAAAAATTCCAAATGAAGATCTACCAGTTGATCCTAGTCAACCCAGAGGGCTAAGATAGATAATAATAAATTGTTTTAGGTCACTAAATTTGGGAGTTGCTTGTTGTATAGCAATAGATAGAATATCGAAACATGAAGGGAATTATAATACATTGTGTCTGTTTTTTAAGGAAAATCTTTGAAAACATGGGGCAGTGGGAAAACTGATAAGAAAAGGTTGGAAACCTGTATAACTCTGTCCTTCTATATATAAATAAAACATACAATGAAGTTCATAGACTCTGGGATACCATTGATTACAAAATGCTCCTTTCTTTTATATATCACAAAGATAGGAAATCATGTTTTAATCTGTGACATAATTCTTCCTTTTGAATTAGAATACATCTGTAACTCTGTGTCCTTCTGTATATAAATAAAACATACAGTGAAGTTCATAGATTCTGAGACACCATTGATTGCAAAATGCTCCTTTCTTTTACATATCACAAAGAAAGGAAATCATGCTTTAAACTGTGACATAATGCTTCTTTTTGAATTAGAACTTCATGTTCTGCTCATAAAAGAGTTTTATACTGATTTGAGTATAAAATGTTTAACCATGTAACCCTTTTATATTATAGATAAATGAAAATCTAGGTAAAATAAATTATTTAACTCTTTTAAAACAGATGTATGTTGAGTCTTACATTTCAGAATCACTTTCAACTCAAAGTCACTGATGTTTGGTGATTTTCCATATATTTTCATGTTTTATCAGGAGCACCTGTGAAGCAGCATTTCTAAAAAGTGTTTTCCACTAGAGTTTCCAGTAATTTCTTCTAAGTCACTTACCCTCATTAGATAGATTTTGATATAGAACCTCTCTTGACTTTTACCAGAAGTTATCAATAGAAGGTTTTCCACAGAATAACCAGAACCCACATTCCTTCTTCAGATGAACCTAAAATGGTTTTATAAGGGCTCCTGGGTTGCTCAGTTGGTTAAACGTTTGACTTTTGGTTTTGGTTTAGGTCATGATCTCAGGGTCATGGGATTGGACCTGAGTCAAGCTCCATGCTCAGCGGCGAGTCTGCCTGAGATTTTCTCTCTCCCTCTGCACGCTCTCTCTCTTTCTCTAAATAAATAAATCTTTTTAAAAAATTGTTCTATTGACTAGAATATTAAGGGACTGCAGTTACCCATCAGGCTTAACAACCACATCACGATACTTTTCAGCAGGTTTATTCTTCAGTGATTCAAATAAATACAAAGTACAACATGAACACATCTTTAGAATTCTATCAGGTTCCTGGCTGGCTATCTCAGATAGCTTAGGCAGGCTCTCTTCCTTCTAGTCCCAGCCCTAGTGGAATCTCTGTCTTGATTGAGGGGAATCATTTTCCCTTCATGTTTATTTGAGAGGGTGTTCCATGCTATGGATTCCCTTCTCAGGACTGAGGCTTTTCTTGGAAACAATGTCTATAATTCAGTCCAATTGCTGTCTTCATGAACAGCAGTGATCAAGTTTACACATGTACAAACAATGACATTTATGGTATGACCACTGTCTTATCAACAGTGATTATGAGTTGCTATTGTTGCATATTTAAGTTTCAGAGATGTTAAAATGCAGAAAAATTGTGTATCTTAAAACTGATGAAATATAGCAAATCGATATTTATATGTATTCATAATATACTTACAAATGTAGAAATATCTTTTATACACATAATATACACATATAATCATACATATGTATCACATAAATAACATATATAAATATGTATACTATTATAACATATATATTACACATATACATTGTATTATATGTATTGTTGCTGATATTGCTCCCAGAAGATACATTTAATGTTAAGAAAAAATTCTCATAACAACAAATCAGAAAGCATACTAATCACAGATTTCTAGAATCTTTGATCTGGAAAGAATTTTAGGGAGCCATCAATTTGGGTGCTTTGAGTTATAGATAGAGGCAGTTCTAGTGAGGGAAGTAATTGATTATCACACAACTTATGGATCTCAAAGCTGAAATAATTTATTCTGTTATCTGGCTCAGTATTCTTTTCACTACATCAGTGATCCTTTGGTGATATATAGAAATAGTCCAAATAGATTTTTTTATAACAATTACTTGGTTTTATCTAAGTGCTCTCTTGTCCCTTTAAGTAAAAGAAGGCTCTTACTGGGTAGAAATCCTTTAATAAACTTTTTGATGGGAACTGAGATACATATATAGTTGGCAATACATTGCACTAACCTTCTTGAATTCACTAATGCTATTGCCTTTCTTCAGCCTTTTTTTTTTCCCTAAATTGGTCCCAAATTGCAAATTGAGCCAGGGCACCATGTATTTAGAAAAAAGAAGACATGTTTACTAAATTATGGCAGCTATAAGTCAAGACTCTAAAGTACTGTAATTGAATTTTTTCTCTTTTTTTATTGTTTTTATTAACCTATAATGTATTATTTGCCCCAGGGGTACAGGTCTGTAAATCATCAGGCTTACACATTTCTGGCACTCACCATAACACATATCCTCCCCAATGTCCATAATACAACCACCCTATGCTTACCCCTTCACCCCCAAGCAACCCTCAGTTTGTTTAATGAGATCAAGTCTCATGGTTTGTCTCCCTCCTGATCCCATCTAGTTTCACTTTTCCTTTCCTATCTCCCAAACCCCCCACCCTGGGTGCCTCTCAAATCCCTCACATCAGAGAGATCATATGATAATTGTCTTTCTCTCATTGACTTATTTTGCTCAGCATAATACCCTCTAGTTCCATCCACATCATTGCAAATGGCAAGATTTCATTTATTTTGATGGCTGCATAATATATCCATATTGTGTGTGTGTGTGTGTGTGTGTGTGTGTGTGTGTGTGTGCACATATATATGTATATATATACACTACATCTTCTTTATCCATTCATCTGTGAATGGATGTCTGGGTCCTTTCCATAGTTTGGCTCTTGTGGACATTGCTGTTATCAACATTCAGGTGCATGTGCCCTTTTGGATCACTACATTTGTATCTTTTTTTTTTTTTTAATTTTTTATTTTTTTCAGCATAACAGTATTCATTATTTTTGCACCACACCCAGTGCTCCATGCAATCCGTGCCCTCTACAATACCCACCACCTGGTGCCCCCAACCTCCCACCCCCCACCCCTTCAAAATTCTCAGATCGTTTTTCAGAGTCCATAGTCTCTCATGGTTCACCTACCCTTCCAATTTCCCTCAACTCCCTTCTCCTCTCCATCTCCCCTTGTCCTCCATGCTATTTGTTATGATCCACAAATAAGTGAAACCATATGATAATTGACTCTCTCTGCTTGACTTATTTCACTCAGCATAATCTCTTCCAGTCCCGTCCATGTTGCTACAAAACTTGGGGATTCATCCTTTCTTTCTTTCTTTTTTTTTTTTTTACAGCGTTATAAACATATATTTTTATCCCAAGGGGTACAGGTCTGCGAATCGCCAGGTTTACACACTTCACAACACTCACCATAGCACATACCCTCCCCGATATCCATAACCCCACCCCCTCTCCCAACCCCCTCCCCCCATCAACCCTCAGTTTGTTTTGTGAGATTAAGAGTCACTTATGGTTTGTCTCCCTCCCAATCCCATCTTGTTTCATTTACTCTTCTCCTACCCCCTCAACCCCCCATGTTGCATCTCCTCTCCCTCATATCAGGGAGATCATATGATAGTTGTCTTTCTCCGATTGACTTATTTCGCTAAGCATGATACCCTCTAGTTCCATCCACGTCATCGCAAATGGCAAGATTTCATTTCTTTTGATGGCTGCATAGTATTCCATTGTGTATATATACCACAGCTTCTTTATCCATTCGTCTGCTGATGGACATCTAGGTTCTTTCCATAGTTTGGCTATTGTAGACATTGCTGCTATAAACATTCGGGTGCACGTGCCCCTTCGGATCACTACGTTTGTATCTTTAGGGTAAATACCCAGCAGTGCAATTGCAGGGTCATAGGGTAGTTCTATTTTCAACATTTTGAGGAACCTCCATGCTGTTTTCCAGAGTGGTTGCACCAGCTTGCATTCCCACCAACAGTGTAGGAGGGTTCCCCTTTCTCCGCATCCTCGCCAGCATCTGTCATTTCCTGACTTGTTAATTTTAGCCATTCTGACTGGTGTGAGGTGATATCTCATGGTGGTTTTGATTTGTATTTCCCTGATGCCGAGTGATATGGAGCACTTTTTCATGTGTCTGTTGGCCATCTGGATGTCTTCTTTGCAGAAATGTCTGTTCATGTCCTCTGCCCATTTCTTGATTGGACAACAAGACAGAAGAAAGAGAAATTAAGGAGTCCATCCCATTTACAATTGCACCCAAAACTATAAGATACCTAGGAATAAACCTAACCAAAGAGACTAAGAATCTATACTCAGAAAACTATAAAGTACTCATGAAAGAAATTGAGGAAGACACAAAGAAATGGAAAAATGTTCCATGCTCCTGGATTGGAAGAATAAATATTGTGAAAATGTCTATGCTACCTAAAGCAATCTACACATTTAATGCAATTCCTATCAAAGTACCATCCATTTTTTTCAAAGAAATGGAACAAATAATCCTAAAATTTATATGGAACCAGAAAAGACCTCGAATAGCCAAAGGAATATTGAAAAAGAAAGCCAAAGTTGGTGGCATCACAATTCCGGACTTCAAGCTCTATTAGAAAGCTGTCATCATCAAGACAGCATGGTACTGGCACAAAAACAGACACATAGATCAATGGAACAGAATAGAGAGCCCAGAAATGGACCCTCAACTCTATGGTCAACTCATCTTCGACAAAGCAGGAAAGAATGTCCAATGGAACAAAGACAGCCTCTTCAATAAATGGTGTTGGGAAAATTGGACAGCCACATGCAGAAAAATGAAATTGGATCATTTCCTTACACCACACACAAAAATAGATTCAAAATGGATGAAGGATCTCAATGTGAGAAAGGAATCCATCAAAATCCTTGAGGAGAACACAGGCAGCAACCTCTTCGACCTCAGCCGCAGCAACATCTTCCTAGGAACATCACCAAAGGCAAGGGAAGCAAGGGCAAAAATGAACTTTTGGGATTTTATCAAGATCAAAAGCTTTTGCACAGCAAAGGAAACAGTTAAAAAAACCAAAAGACAACTGACAGAATGGGAGAAGATATTTGCAAATGACATATCAGATAAAGGGCTAGTGTCCAAAATCTATAAAGAACTTAGCAAACTCAACACCCAAAGTACATTTGTATCTTTAGGGTAAATGCCCAGTAGTGTGATTGCTGGGTGATAGGGTAGCTCTATTTTCAACTTTTTGAGGAAACTCCATGCTGTTTACCAGAGCAGCTACACCAGCTTGCCTTCCCACCAACAGCAAAGGAGGGTTCCCCTTTCTTTGCATCCTCGACAACATCTGTTGTTTCCTGATGTGTTAATTGTAGCCATTATGACTGGTGTGGGGTGGCGTCTCATTGTGGTTTTGATTTGTATTTCCTTGATGCCGAGTGATGTGGAGCACTTTTTCATGTGTCTGTTGGCCATCTGAATGTCTTCTTTGCAGAAATGTCTGTTCATGTCTTCTGCCCATTTCTTGATTGGATTATTTGTTCTTTGGGTATTGAGTTTGGTAAGTTCTTTATAGATTTTGGATACTAGCCATTATTCTGATATGTCACTTGCAGATATCTTCTCCCATCTCCCAAAAGACATCCCAAGTTGTCTTTTGGTTTTGTTGACTGTTTCCTTTGCTGTGCAAAAGCTTTTGATCTTGAAGAAGTCCCAATAGTTCACTTTTTCCCTTGCTTCCCTTGCCTTTGGCAATGTTTCTAGGAAGAAGTTGCTGCAGCTGAGGTTGAAGAGGTTGCTGCCTGTGTTCTCCTCAAGGATTTTGATGGATTCCTGTCTCACATTGAGTTCTTTCATCCATTTGGAGTCTATTTTTGTGTGTAGTATAAGGAAATGGTCCAGTTTCATTCCTCTGTCTAGTGGTTGTCCAATTTTCCTAATACCATTTGTTGAAGAGACTGTTTTTTTTTGTTTTTTTTTTTTTTTTCCATTGGACATTCTTTTCTTCTTTGTAGAAGATTAGTTGACCATGGAGTTGAAGGTTCATTTCTGGGCTCTCTATTCTGTTCCCTTGATCTATGATATGGTTTTGTGCCAATACCATACTGTCTTCATGATTATAGCTTTGTAATAGAGCTTGAAGTCTGAAATTGTGATGCCACCAACTTTGGCTTTCTGTTTCAACATGCCTCTGGCTATTTGGGGTCTTTTCTGATTCCATATAAATTTCAGGATTATTTGTTCCATTTCTTTGAAAAAAAAAAAAAAGGATGGTATTTTGATAGGGATCGCATTAACTGTGTAGATAGCTTTGGGTAGCATAGACATTTTCACAATATTTGTTCTTCCAATCCATGAGCATGGAATGTTTTTCCATTTCATTGTGTCCTCAATTTCTTTCATGAGTACTTTATAGTTTTCTGAGTACAGATTCTTTGCCTCTTTGGTTAGGTTTCTTCCTAGGTATCTTAAGGTTTTAGGTGCAATCGTAAATGAGATTGACTCCTTAATTTCTCTTTCTTCTGTCTTGCTGTTGGTATATAGAAATGCAACTGATTTCTGTGCATTGATTTTATATCCTGACACTTTACTGAATTCCTGTATGAGTTCTAGGAGTTTTGGAGTGGAGTCTTTTGGGTTTTCCACATAAAGTATCATATCATCTGCAACAAGTGAGAGTTTGACCTCTTCTTTGCCAGTTTGGATGCCTTTAATTTCTTTGTGCTTTCTGATTAATGAGGCTAGGACTTCTAGTACTGTGTTGAATAGCAGTGGTGATAGTGGACATCCCTGCCATGCTCCTGACCTTAGTGGAAAAGCTCTCGGTTTTTCCCCATTGAGAATGATATTCACTGTGGATTTTTCATAGACGACTTTGATGATATTGAGGAATGTATCCTCTATCCCTACACTTTGAAGAGTTTTGATCAAGAAAGGATGCTGTCAAATGCTTTGCAGCATCTATTGAGAGTATCATATGGTTCTTGTTCTTTCTTTTATTAATGTATTGTATCACATTGATTGATTTGTGGATGTTGAACCAAACATGCAGCCCAGGAATAAATCCCACTTGGTCATGGTGAATAATCCTTTTGATGTACCATTGGATCCTAATGGCTAGTATTTTGGTGAGAATTTTTGCATCCATGTTCATCAAGGATATTGGTTTGTAATTCTCCTTTTTGGTGGGGTCTTTGTCTGGTTTTGGGATCAAGGTAATGCTTTCCTCATAAAATGAGTTTGGAAGTTTTTCTTCCATTTCTATTTTTTGGAACAGTTTCAGGAGAATAGGTATTAATTCTTCTTTAAATGTTTGGTAGAATTCCTCTGGGAAGCCATATGACCCTGGACTCTGGTTTGTTGGGAGATTTTTGATGACTGCTTCAATCTCCTTACTGGTTATGGGTCTGTTCAGGTTTTCTATGTCTTCCTGTCTTCCAGATTGTCAAATTTGCTGGGTTGTAGTTGCTTATCATATGTTCTTATAATTGTTTGTATTTCTTTGGTGTTGATTGTGAACTCTCCACTTTAATTCATCATTTTATTTATTTGGGTCATTTCTCTTTTCTTTTTGATAAGTCTGGCCAGAGGTTATCAATCTTATTAATTCTTTCAAAGAACCAGCTCCTAGATTCATTGATTTGTTCTACTGCACTTTTGGTTTCAATTTCATTGATTTCTGCTATGATCTTTATGATTTCTCTTCTGCTGGGTTTAGCCTTTCTTTGCTGTTCTTTCTCCAGCTCCTTTAGGTGTAGTGTTAGGTTGTTTACTTGAGACGTTTATTGTTTCTTGAGAAAGTCTTGTATAGCTATATACTTTCCTCTCAGGACTGCCTTTGCTGTGTCCCAAAGATTTTGAACCATTGTGTTTTCATTATCATTTGTTTCCATAAATTTTTTCAATTCTTCTTTAATTTCCTGGTTGACCCATTCATTCTTTAGTAGGATGCTTTTTAGCCTCTATGTATTTTAGTTCTTTCCAGTTTTCCTCTTGTGATTGAGTTCTAGCTTTAGAGCATTGTGCTCTGAAAATATTCAGGGAATGATCTCAGTCTTTTTGTATCAGCTGAGACCTGCTTTGTGACCCAGGATGTGATCTATTCTGGAGAATGTTCCGTGTCCACTAGAGAAGAATGTGTTTTCTGTTGCTTTGGGATGGAATGTTCTGAATATATCTGTGATGTCCATCTGATCCAGTGTGTCATTTAAAGCCTTTATTTCCTTGTTGATCCTTTGCTTGGATGATCTGTCCATTTCAGTGAGGGGGGTGTTAAAGTCCCCTACTATTATTGTATTATTGTCGATGTGTTTCTTTGATTTTGTTATTAATTGCTTTATATAGCTGGCTGCTCCTATGTTAGGGGCATAGATTTTAAAATTGTTAGATCTTCTTGTTGTACAGGCCCTTTGAGTATGATATGGTGTCCTTCCTCATCTCTTATCATAGTCTTTGGCTTAAAATCTAATTTATCTGATATAAGGATTGCCACCCAGCTTTATTTTGACATCCATTAGCATGGTACACTGTTTTCCAACCCCTCACTTTAGATCTGGAGGTGTTTTGAAGTCTAAAATGAGTTTCTTGCAGACAGCATATGGATGGGTTTTGTTTTTTATCCATTCTGATACCTTGTCTTTTGATTGGGGTATTTAGTGCATTTACATTCAGGCTAACTATGGAAAGATATGAATTTAGTGCCACTGTATTGCCTGTAAGGTGACCGTTACTGTGTGTTGTCTCTGTTCCTTTGTGTTCTACTACTTTTAGGCTCCCTCTTTGCCTAGAGGACCTCTTTCAATATTTCCTGGAGGGCTGGTATGGTGTTCACAAACTCTTTTAATTTTTGTTTGTCCTGGAAGCTTTTTTTTTTTTAATAAAGATTTTATTTTTAAAGAGATCATAAGTAGGAAGAGAGGCAGGCAGAGAGAGAGAGGGGAAAGCAGGCCTGAGCAGAGAACCTGATGCGGGGCTTGATCTCAGGACCCTGGGATTATGATCTGAGCTGAAGGCAGAGGCTTTAACCCACTGAGCCACGCAGACACCCCTGTCCTAGAAACTTTTTATCTTTCCTTTTATTTTCATACAGCATAGCTGGATATAGTATTCTTGGCTGGATATTTTTCTCATTTAGTGTCTGAATATATCATGCCACTTCTTTCTGTCCTGCCAAGTCTCTATGGATAGATCTGCAGCCAATCTAATATTTCTACCATGGCACATTACAAACCTCTTGTCCTGATCTGCTTTCAGAATTTTCTCTTTGTCACTTAGTCTTGTAAGTTTTACTATTAGATGACAGGGTATGCACCTATTTTTATTGATTTTGAGGGGGATTCTCTGTGCCTCCATGATTTTGATGCTTGTTCCCTTAGCCATATTAAGGAAATGCTCTACTATAATTTGGTCCAATATACTTTCTGTCCCTCTCTCTCTTTCTTCTTCTTCTGGGACCCCAATTATTGTAATATTGTTTCTTCTTAAGGTATCACTTATCTCTCGAATTCTCCCCTCATGGTCCAGTAGTTTTCCCCTCTTTTGCTTAGCTTCTTTATTCGCAGTCATCTGGTCTTCTGTATCACTAATTCTCTTTTCTGCCTCATTTATCCTAGCAGTAAGATACTCCTTTTTGGAGGGCACCTCATTAATAGCTTTTTTTTATTTCTACTTGGTTATAATTTAGTTCTTTTATTTCTCAAGAAAGGTATTTTATTTCTCCAGAAAGGATTCTCTAATATCTTCCATGCCTTTTTTGAGCCCAGCTAGCACCTTGAGAATCATGATTCTGAACTTTAGTTCTGACCTGTTACCAATATCCATATTGATTAGGTCCCTGGCCATCGGTATTGCCTCTTGTTTTTTTGTTTGTTTGTTTTTTTGTGGTATGTCTTTCTGCCTTGTCATTTTTTCCAGATAAGAATATATGAACGAGAGAATAAAATACTAAAAGGGTGGCAAGGACCCCAGAAAAATATATGCTAACCAAATTAGAGAAACCCAAAACCAACCAGTGGGAGAAGAAAGGGGGAAAAATATATATATTTTATATATATATATTTTTCCCCCTTTCTTCTCCCACTGGTTGGTTTTATATATATATATATATATATATATATATATATATATATATGTTATTATTATGTTATTATATATTATATATATATGTGTATATATATATATATGATTGGTGAATAGGACAGAATCACCCACTTGATTTTGGATGTATTCTGGTCTCTTAGAAGAAACTACCTCCCAAAATTTTAAAGGAAAGAAAAAAAAAAGAAAAAAGAAAAAATATATATATACACACACACACACACACACAAAATAAGGTTAAACACAATGAAGAGATGGGATATGACTGTAAAGATGAAAATTTTTAAAAAGATTCTAAAAAAGGAATTGATAAGTTGATTGGAAAAAGAAAAAAATAAGAGGAGAGAATGTGATCAGGCTGGAGACTAGAACAAAGCCATGTGCTAGATTAGTATATATTTTGATCTATTAGAAGAAATTTAATCCCAAAATTTTAAAGAAAAAAAACCTGTATATATACTAAAAATAAGGTTAAGTATAATGACGGGATAAAATTTGACTATAACAATGAAAATCTAAAAAGTTTTTTTTTAAAAAGGATTGTTAAGATAAACTAAAAAACATTAAGAGAGGAAAGGGGAAAAGTTAGGAAAAAGAGAATAAGAAAAAAATAAAATTAAAAAAACTTAACTGTGCAAGACTGAAGGATCATGGGAAAAATGCCATGAATTCTATGTGTTGCTTTCCCCTACCTCTGGAGTTACACAGTTCTCGTTACTTGGTGAACTTGGTCTTGGCTGGATGTTCTTGCTGATCTTCTGGAGTAGGGGCCTGTTGCAGTGATTCTCAAATGTCTTTGCCTGAGGTGGAATTGCTCACCCTTGCCAGGGGCCAGGCTAAGTAATATGCTCAGGTTGGCTTTCAGGAGGTTTTGTTCCCTGAAGCTTTCCATAGAGCTTTGGAGGATGGGAATGAGAATGATGGCCTCCCAATCTTTGGCCTGGAGGAGCTGAGAGCTGGGGCCACACTCCTCAGTGCGCCCTAGAGAAAAGTAGTCAATCCCTCCCATCTCCCTTGTCTCCAGCTGCACTCCATGCTCACCTGGCCTGTGACCAAGCATTTCTATCTCTGGTGCATGGTCCCATATGGAGTCTCCAAACCAGCAGATTCCTGCTGCACACTCCCACGCTGCTCCTCCTGGAGGAGGAAGGAGGGGGTCTTTCTGGATCTGCCACTTGTGGCATCCTTGTTCAAAGAGCAGTGGCCCGACTGTGCCTTATCTCATGGCTTAAGGTAACCCTGAGCTGAGAGCCCACTCCTTGGCTCCAGCTTCATCTCTGTAGCCGGCTTCCCCATTCCAATACCTTGCAATTCTGCCACACTCAGATATCCCCAGTCTTTCTGTGACCCCGCAGGTCCTGAGACCACACTGTCCCTGTGAGGGCTCCACCCCTGCTTAGGCTCTGGAGCGATGTCCTTCAGTGGAGCAAACTTCTAAAAGTTCTGATTTTGTGCTCTGCTGCTCCATTCCTTGCTGGGAGCTGGCCCCTCCCAACACAGTCTTTCTTCCCATCACTTTGGATTCACTTCTCCACATGGTCTACCTTCCAGGAAGTGGTCAATTTTCTGTTCCAAGAATTGCTCTTCTCTTTGATCTCCTGTTGAGTTTGTAGGTGTTCAGAATGGTTTGATAACTATCTAGCTGAACTCCTGGGACCTAATGCTGTTTCAGTCTGCTACTCCTCTGCCATCTTGCTTCCTCCTCTTTTTTTTTTTTTCTTTAATTCCAATTTACACAACTGTTTCCACATCTATGTTTTCAAATCTGTGGTGCCCCTTCCAAGAAGTCCTTCTGAGAGACTGTACCTTTTCTCTATTTATGTCAAAGTCAGGTTTTGACTTCCTTCCTGACATTTTGTAACCTGTGACATGTTTTTCTGAATATTCCTGGTAGTAACAAACGTCAATCCTCTGAGGGTAGATGTATCATTTTGCTTTTCTTCCATAACAGGTCATCCCAAAGGTTAATGGTTTAAAATCATAGCCACTAATTTAAATTATGATTCTGTGAGTCAGCAATTTGGTCTGGGTTGGTTGGCCAGTTATTCTGGTCTTGGTTTGGTCTTATCATAGTCAGAGTCTGGATTAGCTGGAGCTGTCATATAGGTTTGTTTTTTGGTTTTGAATACAATGCTCTCTCATTCCAGTTTTGAGGCCTTGGCTAGAGGCTTGTCCGTCCCCTTTTTGATCAGATAATTAAGTCCACATCTCACCACTCCCTTTACAGGGGTGATCACACTCCAGTGACTGTAGCCCTGGAAATAATTCAAATTAGCCAATCCACAGTGAGCCTGTGACACCTAGCTAACCCCACCCCACTTGCCTTACATAAACTATCCCCATGGCTCCCTACTGTTGCTTACCCTATCTCCATGTACAATCTTTTGGCGCTGCCTGACAGCCTTCCCTTGTTTGGAGCTATTAAGTAACAATTCTGCCTTCTAGCTACCCTAGTGTCACTGTGTTGTGTCCTACACAAAAGATTGTCTTACACAAAAGATTCAAAAGAAACTTTTTTTAAAAAATATTTTATTTTATTTTTAATTATTTCCCACAGAGGGAAAGGTTGCCAGATGTGGGGCTCAATCCCACGACCCTGGCATAATGACTTGATCTGAACACAGCCGCTTAACCAACTGAGCTATCCAGGTACCATCAAAATAATCTTTAAATCTTAAGGAAATGGGGGTTTGACTGGCCTAGCATGGCTTCAGCTGGGACGGCTTATTTGTTCCCATGTAGCCCTAGATTTTTCAGCAAGCTAGTCTGAGCTTGTTCAGGTTACACTGGCAGAATGACAAGAGAGAAAGTAATGCCTCATAAAATCTAGGTGGGAAACTGGAATATTGCCACTTCTGCTGCTTTCCTTTGGTTAAAGACTTCATAAAGTCCCCCCCTTCTCAAGGGTTAGGAAAATGACTGCACCTCTGCAAGACCAAAACTACAAAATCATATTTCAAAGGCCATGGATACAGAGAGGGTGGAAGAATTGGGGCATTTTTATAATCAGTCAACAATAGAGGCTTTGATTTTGGTGATCATGGAGATGTCATTTAGAGGCATGGGTAACAAATAAGGGAGCTTACCAATTTAGATAGTACCTTTTCAAATTAACAAATAAATTGCCTGTAATTATGGCTTATATATTCACTTTTTATTACCCATAATTGTGATGATTTCAAAACCTGTTTTAAATATGTTTTTAGACCTTGCTATCGTGGCTTAATGAATACTTTTTACAAGTACTTCTGCTTGCTACTCAAATGTTTCACAAAATTTTTGCAGAAATGAACTTTAATGGGGATTTATCTCATTGAAAACTAAAAATTACAATAGAAAATCAAGTAACTATTAATATACTGATCTATATACTCTGGAATACATTAATGAGGGGGTTTAAGTACATCAATATAAATTGACAAATTTTACTCAAAGCTATTATTTTAATCAGAATTAATGTCTCAAATATCATTTAACACTTTGTATAAAACTAATATTCCTTTTTGTATGTGCATAGAATTGGGGGAGTGATTGTTCACATCACACTAATGTCAGACTCTTTTGGAGATAATTTCATTATTTTTCATCCATTGTCCCCATCCCTTCCTGTAATATAACATTTTGTGTGTGTGCATGTGTAAATAGAATAATGGAAAAATAGATAATTACGTTCCTAGTGACTTTTTGGCTGTGTGTGTTTTTTAACTTATAAAAATGATATCATTATGTTTCTTTTTTTGCTCATTTTGTTTTGCAGATCTATTCATGTTTCTATATGTAAATTTAATTCAGACTTTCTGGTAGCTTCCCTCAAACAATGCTGCAAAGAATAATCAATCACATGTCTCCTTAATGGACTAGAGCAGATATTTGCCAGAAATACATATCAGAGCCATGATTATATGTATACATGGGTATGGGTGGTACAGTTTCATTCACTCCTATTTTTCACTCTTGACTTAGTCTGGTCAGGCTGCCATAAACAAAATAGCATAGATTGGGTGGCTTGGACAAGAGTAATTTATTTTTCCATAATTCTGGAAACTGGAAGTCTAAGATCAAGGTGCTGGCAGGATTAGTGTCTGGTGAATACTCCTGCCTTGGGTAGCAGATATCTGTCTTCTGGGCTCACATGACCTCAGTGTGCATGCACAGAAAGTGAGGGAGCTCTCTGTTTCTTTTCTCATAAGGACACTAATCCTATCAGATCAGGACCCCATCCTTATGATCTCATTTAACTTTAGTTACTTTCTTAAAGGCCCCATCTGCAAATACAACCCCACCATGCATTAAGGCTTTATTTGGTAGGGACACAAACATTCCATTCATAACAACTCTTATTTTGTATTATATTTACTTTTCCCTCTGAAAGCATTTCAGTTTAAAGAGTAAGTTATACGGTTACATTAGGTATATGAATACTTAAATTCTCTAAGTCTTATTAAGTTACTCTCCAAATAGACTATTGGATCTTATGGTCCTACAAAAAAAAAAAAAAAATGCATGAGATTTCTTGTTCTTCCACATTTTATATGGAATTTTTATTATCTCATTTTCTGTGTTGTCACTGTTAGAGATAATAATGGGCATAGCTAGAACTGAATATTATGTCCTTTAATCTATAGTAGAGTCCCTGTAATAGTTTCTTTTTGGAGTTGAGAAGTAAGAGTGGAGAAGTATTGACAGTTTATCATCTCAGATATTAATGAGTCCTACATGCATTAAATGGCTGATATACTGCACCAAGTTAACATTTGATAAATGAGACCTATTATTATTGTGTAACATAGAAGAAAGATGTGTTTTAGTGGAACCAATATACTGCAGTTACATGATTTTGTGCAAGCCTGCAATTTTGTATTCATAGGAGGGATATTAATCAATAACTTGTAGGGAACATTCGATGAAGTCAGAGAGAGTGCCAGTGGGCCCCATAACAGGTCTCCCATATGTGTGGATTCTCTTCCCTTTATCTGGAGTCTTACTGACAGTAGGTCAATGAATTACTCGGACTTTTATATTTTGCTTCTGGCTTTTATTTCTGACTTTCCTTTCCAGGTTGTTTTTTTCTTCCTTGCTAAGAAATTTCATTTTAGTTTTCTGACTTCTCTTTGAAAGACATGGCATTCGTTCATGCTTGTTTTCTTCAACCTCATAGTAACTTGAGAGGCTTAAATATCATACAGTTGGGAACTGAGGAAATGGTAAGAAAATACCCTCACTAACTGCTCTGGAGGAGAGCTTCTCCTGAAGCTAAAACCTCTCTCAGACTCAGAGTTTAATGTCCCCACTGCTATTTGGAAAAGCAACTGGATCAAGCTTTCTTTTAGCCACAATTAAAAAGACATGGCTTTCTGGGGAACCAAACACTCTCAATAGATAAATGGCCCATGTCCCAGGAGAAATGGGCAGTGGGAAAGGACAAGTGAGAATTAGGAAGGAGCTAGGATGTGGAGGGGGTGGTGGACTGGGATAGGTTCCTAGGGCGCCATCTGCCACATGCAGGTTAGGTTGCAGATGACCCTTTGTAAAATTCCTTCCAACTACCTGTTGTCTTGGGCCAGGCTCTCAGTGAAGTCTTACCATCTCTGTCATATGCCTTCCAAAATTTGTGGGCACGTGATCTCTTGTTCCAGTAAAGGGCCTTGGGAATAACAAGGCATAGTTGAAAGTTGGCAAATGTCAGTTTAGATAAAATATCAGTTTTAGAAAAGAAAAAAAAATTTCTTCCTTATAGATTTAGGCAGGTAGTCAATTTTAGTAAGATGGCCTATAATGGATATTGATTTCAACATTAGTAACAACCTCACTTGCCTCAGTTTACTCGCTGCATCTCATGGACCTGCCACAGCGACCTCATTCCCTATTAAACCTTCTGACTAAAACCTTTGTCATTCTGAAAACCCAACAGTATAGAATAATGATAGTTATTTCCAACAACAAGTACATTTGAAGGCTTTTTGTTATTACTGTGCCAGAAATATATGTACCTTGTGGAGCTTAGGTAATGGTTTAATGTATACACCCAAAATGTCTCTGTCCATGTTAGTTTTTTTTTAACAATGGATTAATAAAGGGCCATTTAGATGGTCAGGCTGATGAAAAAGAGGGGTTGCCATTAATTACTCTGAGGACCGATTATGAGATTCCAATTTAAAAAATGTCCTGTATAGTTACAATTTTGGATTTCTCTATTTAATTTAGTTCCTGCACACAGTTGTCATAGCTGCTAGTGAAAGAGAGTAAATTTCTTTTAACAGTTCTAGAAACAGTTAGACAGCATTACTATGAAAGAACCACTCAAACCATCTTGTGTTTTCTCCATAGGATAACTTATGGATTTGAGACTTTGAATCAGCAGAGGAGAGGTTAAAAAATTGCTATGATTTTAATTGCTTTCACATTTTTTTTCCCTTAACCAGATTCAGTCTATTTATTAGAACTGAGAGATTTGAATTGATGAGTTTTATTGATTTTTGTCATGCACAATTTAATTCAATCAAATTACTTTGTTCCAGGTTGTGAAAATAAGCTTTGTTTTCTAATCCAGTTAAGAATAGCCTATGGAATGTGGTTCATGTAAGAACTAGGGAATAGCTAATTTACTTGCTAGTAGCTGAAGCCAGAAATAAATAAAACACTCATGGTGCAATCCTAAATGGTATAGATATCTGTGCCTAAGAGTATCAGAAATAATGCTATCTTTAGGGGATGGTGAATCTCAGAAAATAATCAACCAAAGTTACGTACATGAAGTGATTTACTCTAATGTAGGGCCCAGAAATCAGACTAGTGACTCAAGATATTAAGAGTCTGCCCAGCTGAGCCTCGAAGTCATAAAATCAGCCCTCACACTCTCAATGCTTCCAAAGGCACAACTTGGAAGGAATGTCCTTCCCTATTCTCCCACACTATGCCTCTTTCTGAAGCCAACCATAATGTCTATTTTAACCTGATTTTGCCCATAAAAAAACGTTAGGTTTGGGGCACCTAAGTCAC
The DNA here is from genome assembly GCF_902655055.1 of Lutra lutra. Classification (NCBI taxonomy): domain Eukaryota; kingdom Metazoa; phylum Chordata; class Mammalia; order Carnivora; family Mustelidae; genus Lutra; species Lutra lutra. Next base: position 52,171,334 of record NC_062289.1, on the reverse strand, counting down.
TCAATTGGTTAAGCCTCTGCCTTCAGCTCATGATTCCAGATTGAGATGTGGGATTGAGCCCCACATCAGACTCCCTGCCAAGGGAGTCTGCTTCTCCCTCTGCATGCTGTTCCCAGAGCTTGTGCACTCACTCTCTCTCACTCTTATTCTATATAAAATAAAAAAATAAAATATTTTCTTAAAAAAAGAAAAACATTAGGTATTACAGCACTTGTGGGAAGCCCCATTATGATAAAATCTATTATCAGCATCCCTATATGTGGTTTTTTATCTGGAGATTACAAGAGGGCTTTTTGCTGGCTGGTATTGAATATTTCTGAAAATATCCTTTCAGATTTGGGCTCAACTTGTTATTGGGTGAGATAGTGGGTTCACTATCAAACTTGCTCTGATTCATATGCTATTTTGTTTCAAACCCAGACATAGCTGTATTCAGTAAAAGCTGTTCTCCTAGGTTTTGTGTAAAGGCATTCCCATGAGTCAGTGAATCACATAAAAACACCCTGAGTGTAAATATTTTTGTCTCTTTCGTTTAATTCTCAAAATGAAGGTACTCAGAGACAATATTACCTACTTAATATTGCTATTATAGACATGAATCACTTTGTTTAAGTATCCCTTAAAAACTTTAAACACCTTTGACCCACTGAAAAATGCCTGATTGTTACATTGTATTTTTTTAAATGTATTGATGCTTTTATTAAAAATTATTTTTATTAACATATAATGTATTATTAGCCCCAGGGGTACAGGTCTGTAAGTTATCAGCCTTACACATTTCACAGGACTCACTCTAGCACATACCCTCCCCAACGTCCATAACCCAACCATTTATCCTTAACTCCCCACCCCCCACCAACCCTCAGTTTGTTTTGTAAGATTAAGGGTCTCTGATGGTTTGTCTCCCTCCCTATGCCATCTTGTTTCATTTTTTCCTTTCCCTACCCCTCACAACCCCCGACCCTGCCTCTCAAATTCCTCTTATCAGAGAAATCATATGATAATTGTCTTTCTCTGATTGACTTATTTCACTTAGCATAATACCTTTTAGTTCCACCCACATCATTAAAAGTGGCAAGATTTCACTTTTTTTTTTTTTTTGATGGCTGCATCTTCTTTATCCATTCATCTGTTGATGGACATCTAGGTTCTTTCCATAGTTTAGCTATTGTGAACATTGCTGCTATAAACATTCAGGTGCATATGTCCCTTTGGATCACCACATGTGTTTCTTTAGGGTAAATACCCAGTAGTGCGATTGCTGGGTCATAGGATAGCTATATTTTCAACATTTTTTTTAAATTTTTTTTAAAATTTTTTTATAAACATATAATGTATTTTTATCCCCAGGGGTACAGGTCTGTGAATCACCAGGTTTACACACTTCACAGCACTCACCAGAGCACATACCCTCCCCAATGTCCATAACCCCACCACCCTCTCCCAAACCCCCTCCCCCCAGCAATCCTCAGTTTGTTTTGTGAGATTAAGAGTCACTTATGGTTTGTCTCCCTCCCAGTCCCATCTTGTTTCATTCATTCTTCTCCTACCCCCTTAATCCCCCATGTTGCATCTCCACTTCCTCAAATCAGGGAGATCATATGATAGTTGTCTTTCTCTGATTGACTTATTTCGCTAAGCATGATACCCTCTAGTTCCATCCATGTCGTTGCAAATGGCAAGATTTCATTTCTTTTGATGGCTGCATAGTATTCCATTGTGTATGTATACCACCTCTTCTTTATCCATTCATCTGTTGATGGACATCTAGGTTCTTTCCATAGTTTGGCTATTGTAGACATTGCTGCTATAAACATTCAGGTGCACATGCCGCTTCAGATCACTAGTTTGTATCTTTAGGGTAAATACCCAGTAGTGCAATTACTGGGTCGTAGGGTAGTTCTATTTTCAACATTTTGAGGAACCTCCAAGCTGTTTTCCAGAGTGGTTGCACCAACTTGCATTCCCAACAACAGTGTAGGAGGGTTCCCTTTTCTCCACCTCCTCGCCAGCATCTGTCATTTCCTGACTTGTTAATTTTAGCCATTCTAACTGGTGTGAGGTGATATTGTGGTTTTGATTTGTATTTCCCTGATGCTGAGTGATGTGGAGCACTTTTTCATGTGTCTGTTGGCCATCTGGATGTCTTCTTTGCAGAAATGTCTGTTCATGTCTTCTGCCCATTTCTTGATTGGATTATTTGTTCTTTGGGTGTTTGTTACATTGTATTTTTTATTAGTAACTGCAGTGATTCCTCATTAAGTCCTAAAATCCTCAAAATTATAGTCAATATAAACTTAAATATAAAAAAGGTAAAATGACACATAAGAATTACTCATTCTTAATGGTTTTATGTGAGTCATTTGAAGTAAAGTGTGAGACTACTTTATGCTCTGACTTAACTGCCTTACGTTGCATTAAACTACAAAGTGTAAATTATGCTACAATTAAGAGCTCCAACTTAGAATTAAAGAATGCCCCACAGATCTACACTACTAAATAAAAAAAAAATATGTGGCAACAGTCTTCCTTTATCTTAATATTAATTATCAACGAGTTTCTTTGAAATTTTCTTAATTGGCTTAAGGTTTATTGATTAAATCAAAAGTATTATTTATATATTTTGGTGTATAGAAATGATACCAAATAGCTCTGCTCATGTTCCTGCTTTTTGATTGGCACTATGAAATTTTCCTTTCAGTATATTTTTCTCTTGACCAACTTTTAACTTTTTGCTTATTTCTGAGATAAATTCATTTTCTTCTATTTTCTTGGGTTTCATCACACTTTTCTTTTTTTCCCCTGTGCTTTAAAATCCATTTCTCAGGGTGCCTGGGTGACTCAGTCAGTTAAGTGACTGACTCTTGATCTCAGGGTCCTGGGATTCTGTGTGGGGCTCCCCAGTCAGTGGGGAACCTGCTTGAGGATTCTCTCCTTCTCCACCTGCCCCTCTCTCTGCTCTCTCTCTCTCTAAAATAAATAAATAAGTCTTTTAAAAAATTAAAAAATAAAAAAAACTCCATTTCTCTTCTTAGTTTTGGAATTTCTGATTCAAAGTGGCTTTAGTATACTCAAATTCATGTTTAGTTATATTTAAAATCCAGTGTGAAGTATTGTCTTACCTTCTCTCCTCCCTCTGCCTCCTGATTCATGCTTACTTTTGAGGGGGAGTTTTCCTCACTTGATATGAATTTTTCTTTTCTGTTTTTTTTCTTTTTTAAAGATTTTTTTTAAGATTTTATTTATTTGACAGAGATCACAAGTAGGCAGAGAGACATGAAGAGAGAGGAGGAAGCAGGCTCCCCACTGAGCAGAGAGCCCCATGTGGGGCTCAATCCCAGGACCCTGAGATCATGACCTGAGGTGAAGGCAGAGGCTTTAACCCACTGAGCCACCCAGGCACCCCTCTTTTCTGTTTTTTTTCTAATAGCTCCTTATGGATCTGCTAGTTTGTTTTCATATTCATTATTGTAGAATTGGGACATATTACATGATTTCTAGTTTAATGGTTATCTTCTGTCAGTACAGCAAAGACCTAATACACTAGAAAATTTATCTTTTGGTTTTTGTTGATGAAGAGGTAACATGTCCTTCAAATTATTTGGTATTCTTTGGTTTTCAGGACCCTAAATCTCCCTTCACCACTCTCCATTTCTTCTTTTTTTTCTTCTCCCAGAAGCTTTGCGGTTTAAATACCACCACTTAAAATCACATGTATGGTATATCTCTTTCTTGTAATCTTTGCTCTGGTTCACCAGGATATCTTTTTAATGTTTTCAGACTTAGGATGGATTTATTGTTGCTAATAGTAATTTGAAATCAATCTTTGGCCCTATTCCTATCTCCCTTCTTCTCTTTCACCTACAATTTTTCTTGGTCTAATTTTTCTCCCTGCAAAGTGATGCCATGGGTTGAGGGAGGGGCAGGACCCTAAGATTATGTGTCAGAAGTGTTTTCACTTTCCTCCTTTTACTTATATTTTCCTTAGAGCTATTTGGAATTTGTACCTTCTCTATCAAGTTATGCTGAGGACATAAATTATGCATAGTTTAGTTTATTTTCTTGCCAATTTGTGTTGGTTTAGGAGGAAATGCCTGGTGATGAAGACCTAGGCAGGAGCCACCATTGTCTACTAAAATTCACTAAACCAGGTTGCTTTTATGGATACGATGACTAACCACAGATATATTTCATTTTGTAGGCATGGCCATACCTATGGAATTAGTTCCTCAAAATAAAAGTGCTGGCTCCAAGATCCTAACTTTCTAATTTTTATGGATATTACCAAATTGTTCTTAATTACCAGTGGAATGATTCATACTCTCACTGGCATGGGAAAATATGAGAATGCTTGTTTTTTACATGTTGCCAGTGTACTATGGCACTGAAATATTTCCCAGTCTGATATTTCACAGTTGTTTTTTACATTTTCATTCATGAGCAAAATTGAACATCTTTTCGTCTGATGAAGGGCCATTTTTCTTCCTGTGAGATGTCTATTAAATGATATTCCTTAAACAAATTCATTTACTTTAATTATTTGTCAGTCTATAAAAATACAATGATTTTAGTACACTGATATTTTTAGCCATTAACCTTGATAAATGCTATATTATTTCTCATAAGTGTAGATTCTTTAAAACTCATCTGTTGTCATCTGCAAACAATGACATTATGAATGTTTATGTTTTGTTTTCCTTCTATTCTTTGCAGTTTTGATATATTCTTTTTGTCTTATTATAACATCAGGAATTCCAGCAATATGGTTAATGGAAATGGTAATATACTGCATCTGTCCTTGTCTGGTTCCCAATCTCGAAGAAAAGATTTTCAGCGCTGCACTATTAAGTCTAAAATTTATTCTATTTTTTTGAAGAGAAGTTTTATCAGCTTAAGGATTCTTTTCCTATCCTCTGTTTGCTAAGGGATTTTATCATAATTGGGTACAGAACTTTACTCTTTTCTGCATGTATTATGATGATTGTATGATATTTCTCTTTTTAGTTTCCTAATGTGATAAGTTGCATTATTTCATTTTTCTGTTATAAAAGCAACCTAGCCTTCTAGGACATGCCCAACTCAGTTACAGTGTATTATTTTGTATCCTTTAGCCTGGATTTGGTTTGAAAATATTTGAAAATATTTTGTTTGAGGTTTTTGCATCTATTTTCATGGAGATGAGGCAGTGATTATCCTTTTTTGTTGGATTTGAATTTATCTTAATGCTTTAGGATTCCTTTTTCTTATTCCCTGGAAGAGTTTACATAAAATTAGAACCATTTCTTGCTTGAATTGGTTTAAGTACCCCATGAAACCACCAGGATTGAGCTTTCTTTTGTGGGAAGATTTTGGTCACTGGGTCAATTTATACAATGGCTACTGGAGATTTCTAGCATTCTGTTTCTTGGATTTTATGTTATCTGAAATTTCAAACTTATTATAAAGTTTTTTATAAAATTTTCTTACATTCTTTTTACTGTGTGCATGATCTGTAATTATGTCTAATTTTCATCCCTAAAACTGGTTGTTACTGCTTTATACTTTCATTGATCAAACTTGCCAGAAGATATCCAATACATACAACTTTTAAAACAAGTCTACTTGATATTTATGCTGTTTATTGTTTCCCATTTCAAAACCTTTTGTCCTTTCTTATTGTTTCTACCTATTACCTCTTTTTGATTCATTTTGCTGTTCAAATATTATTTTGAAATGGTAGCCTAGTTAATAAATTTTAAGGCTCTAAGTTTTCACATACATGTGTTTAAGTCTACTACTTTTTTTCTCCCAGAACTGCTTTTCTTTCATCCTTCATATTTTCATATGAAGGATTTTCTTAATATTCATACAAATATTTTCTAATTTCCATTACTGTTTCTCAGGCATCTGGGTGGCTCAGTTGGCTAAGCATCTGACTGGCTCAGGTCATGATCCCAGGATCCTGGGATGGCATCCTGCATTGGGCTCCCTGCTCAGTGGGGAATCTGCTTCTCCTTCTGCCCCTTGCCCCCCAATCTTGCACAGGCATTCTCTCTCTCTCTCTCCCATTACAACTTCTCTTTTGACGCATGTGTTATTTAGAAATTGTAAGGACCTATTTTATATTTTTATTTTAGCCAGAGGCTTCCACTGAGGTTAAACAATAACTTTGTTGTTTAACCCTTAAACTGTCCCTGCTCCCCTTCCCCCAGGGGACTTAAAAACAAGTCCCGGAAACCAGCTCCAGGTGTGGAGGCCAAGAAAAACAAGGCCTGTCAAGGCCCTCGAGTCTAGCCCTGACATAAGTACAGCCATCTTGGCAAGGCAAAAGCTGGCACCTTGCACTGTAAGAGTGGGTTAGCATAAGAATGGCCATCCTGAAGACTGGGAAGCCATTTTACTGAGCGTCCCTAACCAGCCCACATGGCGGCGTATGTGACTTGAGATAAGAGAAAACCAGCTAAAACCTAAGAAACAACTTAATCATATACCACCAGGACGGTTAGGCTATGGCGCCACAAGGACTAGATGTTAAAGAAAAACAAATAGTTAATTTGCAGAGATCACAATCCTGCAAGACAGGAGTCTCCCTTGGTTTGCAAAGGTCCTGGTGATTTACAACAAAAAGGCTATCTCTTCAATGGCCCAATTTCCAGAGACAAATGGCTCAGTTTCTCAAGGCCTAAGGTCGCCCTCCCCACCATAAAACTGAGGGAGACTGAGGCAGAAGGAAATGTAAATAAAGTTAAATTTCTCCTAAACCTAAATCTCACTTAACTGCCAGGATGGCGCCAGGGTGATGCTGGGGTGGTAAAAAGTTAAACAAAGTTAAACTGTCAAAGTGGGGCACAAGATATGTATGTAGCTATGAAAAAGTGCCTTGAAAATGCTATATATATAAACCCTTGGCTTTGAGTGCTTGGGGTCCTTGTTGAAACCTGCTGCACTGGGCAGAGATACTTGAACCCCAGCTAGCTGGAAATAAACCTCGCTGTGTGACTTGCATTATCGAGAGTGTTCTCTGTCTGATTGAGGGGTGGTCGACTCTGTACCCTAACAGAAATAAGTTTCACAATTTATGAACATCTGTAGATTTTCTAGTTATATAGTTGCGCTTTTATATTAATATCTAGCTTAATTAAATTTAAAAAATAACATGCATGTTTAAATGAAAAAAAAAATTTTTAAATGGATGAGGGTTACCTGAATGGTTCAGTTGGTTAAGCATCTGACTTTTGGTTTTGGCTCAAGTCATATCTCAAAGTTGTGAGATCAAGCCCTGCATTGGACTCTACACTGGGCCCGGAGCCTGCTTAAGATTTTTTTTCTCTCCCACTCCATTCATGTGGGTGTACACTCTCTTTCTCTCTCTGGGGGAGAAAAAAAATGGAACAGTTAAAAAAAAAAAACAGTTAAAAAAAAGAAAAAAAAAAGAAACAGCTAAAAAAATGGATTGAGACCTCTTTATAGCACTATACGTGGTAAATATTTATAAATATTGTCTGTGCTTTAATGAAATTTGTTCTCTGAAATTGTAGCAGACAGTTCTCTACATGTATCTTTTTAGTTGTAGCAATTAAATTTTCTCTATTTTTCATCATATGTTGTCTGTTTACTTTATCAGTTACCAATAGGGGACATTAAAATCTCATGTTATGATGGTAGGTTTGTCTGTTTATGTCTGATGTTCAGTTGATTTCTACCTTATCCATGTTGAGGTTACCTATTAGGTACATAAATATTTAGAATTAATATTGCTAAGTAATCTTATTATGTTGATGCATTACTGTATTATACTGACCATTTTTACCTTTAGTAATGTTTGTTGACTGTTATTAATGTTAATAAATAGGTTTTTTAAATTAGTATTTTCATAGAATAGCTCTTGGTTATTTTCATTCAAATTTTCTGTTGTTTTTTTTTTAAGATTTTATTTATTTATTTGTGAGATAGAATGAGAGAGAGAGCATGAGAAGGGGGAGGGCCAGAGAGAGAAGCAAATTCCCCATGGAGCTGGTTGCCCGATGTGGGACTCGATCCCAGGACTCTGGGATCATGAGCTGAGCCAAAGGCAGCCGCTCAACCAACTGAGCCACCCAGGCGCCCCTCAAATTTTCTGTTTTCTTAAGTTATAAATTTTCCTCTTTTAAAAGTCATCTACCTGTATTTAATATTTTAATCCTGTCTGAGAATCATCTTTCTTTTTGAATTCACTAGAAGTGAGGGAAATAATAACCAATATTTGCCCAACTTGTGACAAATGCAGTACTGCAATGCATTAGGGAGAAAGTAGTCTTTAATAAATGATGATGAATCAATTCAGTAAATGTATAGAAAAAATAAAATTCACCCCATCTCAAAACATACAAGAAAAAATATTAATTAAAAATATATCATGTCAAGAGTGCCTGGGTGGCTCAGTGGTTTAAGGCCTCTCTCTGCCTTCGGCTCAGGTCATGATCCCAGGGTCCTGGGATCGAGCCCCACATCGGGCTCTCTGCTCTTCAGGGAGCCTGCTTCCTCCTCTCTCTCTCTGCCTGCCTCTCTGCCTACTTGTGATCTCTGTCTGTCAAATAAATAAATAAAATCTTTAAAAAATATATCATGTCAGAAGATGTTGGAGCAAACATAGGTCTTTATGACATTTAAGTTGGCAAATATTTTGGAGAGAATTAAAAAGCTGTCTGTACATGTAAAAGAAAAATTTGATAGTTTGAACTAATTTAAAATGGAGAAATTATCTTCATTAAAAGCCATCACTAAAAAATTTGCCATGAAGAGAGTAAAAAGCCAAGTCATCAGTTGGGATGTTATATTTGAATATACATCTTTGACAAAGTGCTCATATCCAGATTAAACAAGAAGTAACTTCAAGTTGGGAAGAAAAAGAAAATGAATTAAGATAGGCAAATTTAAATGTATACTTCAGAAAATGATTATGCCTCAAATTATATGAAAAGTTGCTCAACAGAACTAGTAGTAATCAAGCAAATGCAAATTAATACCATAATAAATTACTACATTTATTAATATATCTTAGAATAGAAGGGCCAGGGTTGAGAATATTTATTGGTACATCCCTCTGCAAATGTTTTTGGCCATATCTATGAAAGCTATGTATATCCTACCCTTTACCAGCAATTTTAATTTTGGATAGAATGGGGTGGAACAAGTGACATCAAGTACTTTATTCATAGTAGTCAAAAAATATGTCAATTCAAATGTGCATCAAGTATACAAAGAATGAATGTAGTAAAATCATATAATAGAATTCTACAAAACAATAAGAGTAAAAGAATAAATTCCTGCTATAGCAACTATCAGTCCATTTGGGCTGCTATAAGAAAAATGCCATAGACTGGATGGCTTAAACAGCAAACATTTATTTCTCACAGTTCTGAAGGCTGGCAAGTCAAAGATCCAGGTGTTTGCATAATTGGTATCCTGGTTCATAGATGGCTGGCTGCTCCCTGTGTCCTCACATGGTAGAAGAAGCAAGAGAGGTCTCTGGAGTCTTTTGTAGAGACACCTATCTCATTCATGACCGTTCCATTCTTTTTTTTTTTTTTTTTAAGATTTTGTTTATTTATTTGTCAGAGAGAGAGAGAGAGGCAGCGTGAGCAAGCACAGGCAGACAGAGCAGCAGGCAGAGGCAGAGGGAGAAGCAGGCTTCCTACCAAACTAGGAGCCCAATGTGGGACTCGATCCCAGGACACTGGGATCATGACCCGAGCTGAAGGCAGCTGCTTAACCAACAGAGCCACCCAGGAGTCCCCCGTTCCATTCTTATGACCTAATCACATCTCAAAGGCTGCATCTCCTAATAGCATACATTGGAGGTTAGGATTCAACATATGAATTTTAGGAGGCCAACACATTCAGTCTATAATAGCATCAGAAGAATGATTCTCACAGTCATAATGATAAGCGAAAAAAGCTGGAAATAAATGGATAGTTTTATCTATGGTATTATTCCATTGATATGAGGTTTAAGAGCAGCCAAACTTATTCTCTGATAATTAAAGCTGGAATAGTGGTTACCTTTGGATGAATAGAATTATTACTAGATGTACAAGGGAGACTTCTGAGATATTTAAACTATTCTGTAACTTTATCTGAGTTGTGGTTACGTGAATGTATGCATACTTGTAAATTCTTCACATTGTACACTTAACCTGTATGTATATGTTAGCAAAGCATTTACAGCATAATGTAACTTTTATTAATGAAGGCAAAAAATACATAATCATATTAGTAGATGCAAAGAACAGCTTTGATAACATACTGTTCCCTTTTATGATAATAAACAAAACAATTTTTAAATTCCTCTTAATTTTGATAGAGGGCAAATTCTTGAATCTGGTAACAGGTAGTCCCTAAAAACCTGTAAGATGCCTCATATTTAAGAGTGAAACATTATACTGTGATTTATCTAGTAGTGTTAATATAGAGGCTGCTTTTGGGCAACCAACTTGAACAAAGGAAACCTGAGTAGAAGGGCTCACAGTAACCCCCAATCCCCTGTCTGAATACAAACAGGCCCATTAGATGACCCATCTCAAAACAGCCATAAGCCCTAGCTGACCAATGGGATACTTATACCTAGACCAAAAAAGGAAAATTCCATACATCCCCGTACCTCCTCACCTTTCCCCTTTAACTACAGCAACACCATTGCCTTTTGGGAGACAGTCTCTGCTTTGCTGTCCTGACTGTTGCTCCCTTGTGGTATATTCAGTAAACTTCTATTTCCTTTGTTCTGTCTTGGGTGAATTCCTCAGCTGGTTTCCACCCAGTCAGGTCATCCCACATTTGGTGGCCCCCATTCGATAAGGAAAGACACCACATAACTACTTTGAATTTACTTACTAAATTCAGAAAACAGCTAAGGGTGATCTTTAACATTAGTATTTTTTTTTAAGATTTTATTTATTTATTTGACAGAGAGAGATCACAAGTAGGCAGAGGCAGGCAGAGAGAGAGGAAGGGAAGCAGGCTCCCTGCTGAGCAGAGAGCCCAATGTGAGACTCAATCCCAGGACCCTGAGATCATGACCTGAGCCAAAGGCAGCGGCTTAACCCACTGAGCCACCCAGGTGCCCTAACATTAGTATTTTACTGAAAGTTCTGTCTAACCCAGTAGAACTAGAAAAATAAGTAAAAATAAGTAAAGAACTAGAAAAAATAAAGTTTAGGAATAAGAATTAACATTATCATTATTTATAGACTATGTAATTCCTTATTTAAAAAAAAGAAAAATTGAGTTGCTGACTCTGATATATTTATTGATATATCAATAAAATATATCAATTGAATTATTATATATTACCAATAAATTATTAGAAAATGTAATTTCACAAAAACATATCATTTTAATAGCAACTAAAAGTATAAGATTTCTAGGAATTATTATAAAAAGATTTATCTATAGTCTTAATGGAGAAAATTATAAAACATTTATTTAGTGAATTTAAAGCAGATCCATGTAAATAGATACATACAGTTCAGAAATAACAGAATGCAGGGTTAATTTAAAGTTCTTATTCTGAAAGATTTAATGGGGCTTTCAAATTTATTCTAAATGTTTGTGGAAGGTCAAAGGAGCATGAATATTTAGGAAAAATTTCAAGAGCGATTTGTGTTTTGGAAGACAGAGGGGTTTGTTTTTTCAGATAAATATCTAGTCTCACTTAAATTTAAAATAAGATTGTGTGGTACAAGTATAATTATGGAAAAATAGACTAGCAAAATCAAATTTTTAAGTGTACAAAGAGATGCATGCCTTTATGAAAACTGGATAAATGAGAGATGGAGAATTTGATAAGTGATTGAGTGGAAAAGAATGAACTATTAAGAACATGGTATTGGGCAAATGGCTATCATATGGAGAATATTGATTAGAAACATGGACGGCCATAATTAATTAAATTCCAGAATGATAAAAGATCTGGTTGTGAAAAAGGAGAATAGCTTCATGAACTTGGTCTGAGAAAGATGTTTTTTGTTTTGTTTTGTTTTGTTTTTAAGGTACTGGATATTTAAACCACATGGAAAAGAAAGTTAATTTTTCACATTAAAATGTAAAATTTCTGTGTATCCATGCATGAGAAGCACCATGAGTGAAACAATAACTTGCACATTGACACTAGCAGATTTCATACAGAGACTTAATATTTACTGAGCAGTTATTATGTGTTGGGCATGTTTAGAGTTCTAGGGATAGAACAGTAAACAGAAGAGACAAAGATGCATATCCTCATGGAGGGAAATTTCAACCTAGCCCACAGCTGGTATGCAGTAAAATCAGGGTTTGAACCTATTTTTGCCAACTCCAAAGCTCTGCTTTATGAAGTAATGAATAAATTGACATTCTGTGTTGATGCATCACTTTATGAATATGAGCTTGGCAAATATGGGTTCATCCCTGACAATTGGATCCACACTCAGTTAAGACAGAATCTGAACCTGCAAAGATCAAGCTTTTACTTATAATGAATTTTCTAGAGAAATGAAAGTAATCTTGAAATGATTCAGCCCTCAGAAAACAATCAATCTTGTACTATATTAAGATACAAATGCATTAGGAACTCGTATAAATAAATAAGAAAAACAATGGGAAAATGTGCAAACAAAAGGGAACAGGCAATTGATTAATAAAAGAGGATCATTACTAATATAAAACATACTTCATCTCACTAGTAGTCAGGTAACTTGACATTCAAAGCAAAAGGAGACACTCTTTCCTACTCGTCCAACTGGTAACACTTAAAGTCAGTCAACTCAAGTGTTGTGGGAGATGTGAAGCAATATGAACTCCTATGCACTACTGGTGAGAGTGTAAATTATACATCATTCTTTGGAGAGAGCAAAGCGCTAATGTTTAATAAAGCTGAACCCACCTATACCTTATGACCAACTACATCCAATTCTACATGTGTAGCTTAAAGACATGTACAAGAATGTTTACTGTAATCTTGTTTACTGTAAACATAAAAAAGGCCAACTATCCAGTAATAGAAAGATAGATATATACACTATAATCCAGCCATTGAATAAAAAAATAACCATGATAATGAATTACCTAGAACTCTTTTGATCAATAAGGATAAATCTCATAAAAATAATTTGGAACAATATCCATAATTTGGAACAATATCAATTTGGAACAATATCAAGAAAAAATGCTTTAAATGTCCTATTACATGAATTTAAGAACATGCAAAACATTACTATGTATTGACTATGGATTCATGGATACATAGTAAATGTAAAAGAATGAGAAACTCCTAATTATGACAATGTTTTCCTTTTTGAAGAAGGAAGGTAAATCCAATTGAGGAAGTGAATTGTACAGTTTTCATATGATTTTAAAATTTTTGTTTCTTAATCTGGGTAATATGAAAGTATATATTTATATACATGTATAATTTATATTATTATTTATATATCCTGAATGTCAGAAATGTTATATTTTTAATGTTTGCAATCATAGATATTTCCAAAAGTTTGTTTTTATTTTCTCTTCCTAAATGCACCATTTCTTAGTATTACAGACACAAAGTCCAGTGAGTCAATTAAACAAAAATAGTTATTTGCTGATCTATTTTAAGATATGAAGCTAATATTGAATTTTGTAATGTGCTAGGATTTTAAACTGTAGCCACAGGAGACGTTTCAAGGGATGATACCACTGACTTATTAAGCCATAAGTGTAGAAACATCCCATAAGTTATCTATTTTGATGGTGCAATTAATAAAGAGGGATATTACTGTTACCCTTGAAAAACAGCACAACATACCCAAGGTTATCCAAATCCAACAGTCACTGCTCTCTTTCAAAACAAACCATGTTATCCAAAAATAAAGAGTTGTGATATGTTTTCTGAAGGAATAATATTATATCCACATTTTAAAACTTTGGTACAAAATTGAACATATGGGAAACTTTTACAAAATGCAAAATGGAAGGCACATTAAGTAAACTTAATGTTTTTGTAAAATGGGATCTCATTATAAATATGTTGAAATATATATTATAATTATATAATTATATATTAGTATATATAATTATATATTATATATTATTATATATCATTACATTATATATTATATATTATTATATTATATTATATATAATTATATAACTATAATTATATATATAATTCCCCAGGTGTTTCCGATGTGAAATCCTAGTTATGAGTCATTGATTAAAGCTATTAATGTCCAATAAAGCGAAATTACATTATCTGTGCTTACATTGATCTTTGTGTGTTCACAAAGGATTTTTGCTGGACTCAACGCCATGATTATGTAAAGGGCCATGCTTAGAAAAAGAGCCTGAAGAAATTCAACATACCCTATGTATACATTTGTTCTTTTTACTGCATTCTAGCTCCCTGTCTTTTTACATAGCAAATAATTCACAGAACATTTTTCAGAGACTATTTCATCCTAAGAACTGGTAGAGTTTAGAATTAATTAAGGAGTCCTTCAGAAATTAATATCTCATTCTGATAATACAAGTATTGATTTATTCACCTTCTATTTGTCATTTTTAGTAGTGATTGATGACCTTATTTTTTTAATTTTGTGTATTATAATTTTAGAGCCAGTAATAAAACACTGATACATAATTTATAGGGAAAAAAAGAAAAATCAGTAACCTCTCCACAAGGTGAATACATTTAAACTTCAAAAAATTTAGTTCGCTTTCCCAACCAAGAAGAAATTAAGGAACAGAAAATAATACATTTCAGCTTCATATTAATCATTTAGAATCACCACAAGGCCAAAACCCATCATCCTTTTCATAACTGCCTAAGTTCATAAAGTTTCAAAAGAACCGCCACTTACTCAAATTCAACCCAGGAGCTGTTTTCATCATAAAGGTAATGGGAGTTTGTACCTAGTTACATTTTAGTTGAAAAACAAAAACAAAACAAAAAATACCACTCCTCCCTTTTGCTTCTGTTTGATGCTCTGTGTATCAAAGGCCAACAGGTCTACTTTACTGGAAGTCTACCTTGTCAGTTAATTTGTATCACTGAATAGTTATATATTTAAACCATGTTTCTATAGAGGCATCCTATCAGTAAATCCTTAAGGGTGTCAGATGTCAAAATAATAACAGGTGTGATGATACATAGTCAACATACATTACTAGGTAGATGTCATTTATTCCTCCTAATAACCTTGTAAGATAATTTGAATATATGGCTGGCCCTTGAACAACATGAGTTTGTACTGCTTGGGTCCACTTATATGTGGACTTTTTCCAATAAATACAGCACAGTACTGTAAATGTATTTACCCTTCCTTACGGTATTCTTAATATTTTTTTTCTAGCTTACTTTATGGTAAGAATACAGTATATATTACATAAACAAAATATGTGTTAAATGTTTATGTTATCAGTAAGTCCGCACGTCAATAGTGGGTTATTAGTAAAGATTTGGGGGGGGTCAAAAGTTATACATGGATTTTCAACTGAATGGGGGTTGGAACCCTTAATCCCCATGTTGTTCAATGTCCACTGTATTAGCTTTCTGAGGGAGAGACATGGAAAAAGAAGCACACTAAAGACAGTATCATCCTTTGAAAGACACATGTAATTGAAGAAAAGGAAAAAGAGAAAGTTTTCTACAAAATGACAATGATAGATAAAAGATAAATTGTCAGAAAGAAAAAAAGAGAACTGTATAAGAGAAATGATCTACAAGTCAGAGGAGGAACATCAATAAATGAGCTTTGGAGGTGGGGATGAAACAGCATTCTACCACAAGTCGGCCATGTCCCAGGAGTTTTAGATTTTAGATGTATCCTGTCAAAAATTCAACTGCCCTGTGTGGCAGGAAATTTTTTTTTCAGTTTATCAGTGATACTGTTTTGGTTAGTTAAGACTTCAAAATCTGTTTAAATAAGAAATATAATGTGTCATTTTATCTCTTAGTCCATTTATGTGAGAAAAAAAGTACCAATGATCAGCTTCTGGATTTTCAAAGAAAATATCCAATTATTTATAACTTTGAGAAAACAGATATCAACTTAAATATTATTTCAGGACACCATGTTATTAAGTAAAGCAATCAACTGGAATTGCACACCTCTTAGAGTTTAAAGGTTAGTTTAATAAGACACAACAACAATATCAGAAGTCTGGTGTTTTATAAGTTCTCATTATTGAATTTAAACTTCTTAAGAATAATGCTTTGATGCAAAATATCTGATTTTCTTGCAGAGGTAACATTTTTATCTCACCTTTTATAACCTTTTTTTTTTTAAACCAGTGACTAGAAAGTCTTGTATTTTAAGACTAAAAACTGGAATTTCTTTGTTTAGCCCCTGGGGAAAAAAAAGAGGATGGCTGGAAAACTCAACCCTTATGATATGGAAAGGAAAAGATCAGAACATGGTCACTAAGAAACAGCAGATGGAGGCTGCAATGGTTTAGAGCTGAATTGTTTTGCATCTATGTAAGTAATGCACAAATGTCTGTAAGTAGTAACACTGTTTAGGGACCTATGTCTGCCTAAAGCCAAAGCTTATGCTGGCTCAATTATCCCTTGCCCTCACATATCCAAGGAGATAATCAGTGGACATAGCCCAGAGAATGTAAGACAAACTAGGGGAGAAAAAAGGGGGAAAGTGTCAGAAATCTGACATGGAAGAAATAATAATGGGGTAAGAATTCAGATTCATAACCAAAGGGCAAATGGGAAAATAGTGGAAACTATAGTTTCATTGACATGGCAGAATTACTATAACCTGAAAACCCACCCACAATTTATGAAATGCTGGATTCCATATGAAAATTAATGTATAGCCAAGCTTGCAGGAAAGAAAGGAAAATACAAAGATGACAAAAATGAAGCATAAATGAAAATGAAAGTGGAAAGTACATGAGGTGATGCTGTAGCAGCCTTGGACTTTGGATTTGGAAACTGGGAGCAAGAATCTTAACTTTCTTCAGGAATAGATCCTGAGCATACATGAGGGGGAGATTTGAAACTGGGCATCCCTTACATAAAGTCAGAACTTCAAAGGGCTTCACACTCCATGAGAGCATTTACTAGTTTTCATTCACCAGTATATCTGTATATTGGAATATATGCCTTAGGTATAGAAATAGATTAGTCGGAAAATCAACTCTGAAATAAACTTACTCCTCAAAATGGCAGCTGCTCTGAGATGTACAATTGGCCAAGAGTATGTGTATACTTTGCAGGAAGTCTGATGTCAAAGAACAAAATGTTTATCAGACCATATTCGATTCCCCAAATCACTAAGAGTACTTCCCACTTCTTCTCTTGGAAGGTATTTCAATCAGGTTAATATAAGTTATGTGGCTGTAACAAATAATGCAGAAATTTTCTTGGAATACAAAAAGAAACCTTTATTTATTGATAGTATAAAAGGACTTCATCCCTAGTCTCATTAGTGACTGAAGGAGAAGAGGTAAATAAATTCCAAACATATGCTGACTCTTCCGTTGGAAGGCTTGCCCCTGTCACACCTACTTATATTTCATTTGCTGAAATTTCATACACCTAAGTCTGACCTGAACAAATAACATAACCTACCAAATGAATGAGTGAGGGGGTAAGGCAAGAGATACCTTATAGTGTCAGTTTGCCCATGTAGAAGAAAGGAACCAGATTAAAAATCGGCCCCCAAGATAAGAGTGACCAATATTTGTATTCATATTCATGTGCAGGGAGGTAAGTGATTATAAAATAAGATGAGATTACTATCCCAGACAATACAATGGAATTGAGAAAAGTGATTAAAAATGAATAATATTTTTAAGAGAAGGAGCACAAATGTTTGACACTTAAATTTTTATGCATTTAAAAATTTTAAGTATAATAAAAATTGTTAGAAATTAGATACAGGAAAATTTAAAAGGGGAATAAATTAAATCAGAGCAAACTAATAGAATACTGGCAGTAGATGGAGGAAGTAAAAGAAAGCAGGTTAATTGAAACCGTAACATGAGATGGTAGATGTAAATGCACATGTATTAGGAAGCATAATAAATGTAAATAAAGCAAACTCAGCAGTTAAAGTCCAGAGAGAACCAGACTGGACAAAACAAAACAAAAAACACCTGCACGTTATTTTCCTGAAATGCAAGAATATAGAAAATATGAAAGTGAAAAAAAGAAAGATATCAGGCCAATACTTAACCCATATACAGATAGGAAGTTGTGTTAATATCAGACAAAAGAGACCTTAATATATAACCCCTGATTTCTGAGGTAAGATGGTGGAGGAGTAGTGGACTGAAATGACATCAGGTTGTGGGAGTTCAGCTAGATAGTTATCAAACCATTCTGAACACCTACAAACTCAACAGGAGATCGAAGAGAAGAGCAGCAATTATAGGAACAGAAAATCAACCACTTTCTGAAACGTAGGGCATGCGGAAAAGTGAATCCAAGGCCACAGGAAGATAGACCATGGGGGAGGGGCGGCTCCTGGCAAGCAGCGGAGCAGTGGAACACAAAATCAGAACTTTTAGAAGTCTACTCCATGGAGGAAATCACTCCAGAGGCTAAGCTGGTGTGGAGCCCTCACAGGGACAGTGTGATCTCAGGACCCATGGGGTCACTGAAAGATTAGGGGTGTCTGAGTGTGACAGAGCTCCCAGGTATCAGAGCGGGGAAGCCAACTACAGAAACAGAGCCCAGGAATGAGCTCTCAGCTCACGGTTACCTTAAACTATGATCTATGGCACAGTCAGACCACTGCTCTTTGAGCAGTGACCCCACAAGCAGCAAATCAAGGGAGACTCACCTTCCTTCTCTGGAGGCAGAAATCTGCTGGGTTTAGAGACTCCAAATGGAGCTCTGCATCATAGAGAGAAACACTTGGTCACAGGCTGGGTGAGCACAGAGTGCAACCAGAGACCAGGGAGATCGGAGTGATTTACCCCTTTTCTCTGAGGGCACACTGAGGAGTGAGGCCCCAGGATCTCTACTCCTCTAGGCTGGAGATTGGGAGGCCACCATTTTCATTCCTGTCCTCCAGAGCTCTACAGAAAGCATTCAGGGAAAAAAAAACTCCCGAGAGCAAACCCGAGCAGATTACTTACCCTGGGCCTTGGCAAGGGCAACGCAATTCTGCCTCAGGCAAAGATATTTGAGAATCACTACAACAGGCCCCTTCCCCAGAAGATCAGCAAGAACATGCAGCCAAGACCAAGCTCACTTATCAAGGAGAATAGCAGAACTCCAGAGATAGGGGAAAGCAATGCATGGAATTCATGGCTTTCTCCCCATGATCCTTTTAGTCTTGCAAAGTTAAATTAAATTTTTTAAATTTTATTTTTTTCTTATTCTAATTTTTTAAACTTTTTCTCCTTCCTCTTTTAAATTTTTTTAAACTAGTTTATCTTAACAATACCTTTCTAAAAAATTTTTTTTAAACCTTCATTATTATAGTCATATTTTATCCTTCTATGTATTTAACCTTATTTTTTGTATACACATGGGTTTGTTTGGTTTTTTTTCTAAAAAATTTTGGGATACAATTTCTTCCAATAGATTAAACTATACCCTAAATATATCACAGGGCTTTGTTCTAGTCTCCAGCCTGAGCACATTCTCTCCACACTTTTTTTTCTTCTTTCTTTTTCCAACAAACTTTCTTATCAATTCCTTTTTAGAATTTTTTGAAATTTTCATCTTTACAGTCATATTCCATCCCTTCATTGTGTTTACCCTTATTTTTGAATATATGTAAGTTTTACTTCCTTTAAAATTTTGGGAGGTAGTTAATTTTTTTTAAAGATTTTATTTATTCATTTGACAGAGAGATCACAAATGGGCAGAGAGGCAGGCAGAGAGAGAGAGAGGGAAGCAGGCTCCCTGCTGAGGAGATGTGGGGCTTGATGGCAGGACCCTGAGATCATGACCCAAGCTGAAGGCAGAGGCTTTAACCCACTGAGTCACCCAGGCACCCCAGGAGGTAGTTTCTTCTAAGAGACCAAAATACATCCAAAATCAAGTGGGTGGCTTTGTTCAATTCATCATTCATGTATATATGAATTCACCATTCATATATACATAAATGGTGAATTGAACAAGTATATATATATATATATATATATTTCAAATTTTTAAAATTTGAAATTTGAAATTCAAAATTTCAAAATAAGTATATATATTATTTTGAAATTTGAAATATATATATATTTACTTATTTTGAAATTTACTTACTTTGAAATTTCTTTTTACCCCCTTTCTTTATTTTTAATATATATTTATATTTATATAATATATAAATATATATAAGTATATATATTTATATGTAATATATATTATATATATATATATATATATATATATATATATACATATATATAATTTTGAAATTTACTTACTTTGAAATTTCTTTTTACCCCCTTTCTTCTCCCCCCCAGTTTGGGGTCTCTTCTGACTTGGTTAGCGTGCATTTTTCTGGGGTTGTTGCCACGCTTTTAGTATTTTATTCTCTTGTGCATATATTCTTCTTATCTGGATAAAATGACAAGGCAGAAAAACTCTCCACACACAAAAAAAAAAAAAAAAGAAAGAAAGAAAGAAAGAAAGGAACAAGAGGCAGTACCAATGGCTAGAGACCTAATCAATGCAGACATTGGTAATATGTCAGAACTAGAGTTCAGAATGATGATTCTCAAGGTGCTAGCTGGGCTCAGAAAAAGCATGGAGGCTTTAGAGAAACCCTGTCTGGAGAAAAAAGCCCTTTCTGGAGAAATAAAAGAACTAAAATCTATCCAAGCTAAAATCAAAAAAGGAAATAATGAGGTGCAATCAAGAATGGAGGCTCATACTGCTAGGATAAATGAGGCAGAAGAGAGAATTAGTGAGATAGAAGACCAAATGACAGGGAAAAAAGAAGCTGAGCAAAAGAGAGACAAACAACTACTGGACCATGAGGGAAGAATTCAAGAGATAAGTGATACCATAAGATGAAACAATATTAGAGTAATTGGGATTCCAGAAGAAGAAACAGAGAGAGGGGAAGAAGTTATATTGGAGTGAATTATAATAGAGAATTTCCTTAATATGGCAAAGGGAACAATCATCAAAATCCAGGAGGCACAGAGAACCCCCTCAAAATCAATAAGAATAGGTCCACACCCCATCATCTAATAGTAAAACTAACTAGTCTAAGTGACAAAGAGAAAATCCTGAAAGCATCTCAGAACAAGAAGTCTGTAACATACAAAGGTAGAAATATTAGATTGTCAGCAGACTTATCCATAGAGACCTGGCAGGCCAGAAAGAACTGGCATGATATATTCAGAGCACTAAATGAAAAAAATGTGCAGCCGAGAATACTATATCCAGCTAGGCTGTCACTGAAAATAGAAGGAGAGATAAAAAGTCTCCAGGATAAACAAAAGTTAAAAGAATTGGCAAACACCAAACCAGCCCTACAGGAAATATTGAAAGGGGTCCTCTAAGCAAGGAGAGCCCAAAAGACCAGAAAGGAACAGACACAATATACAGTAACAGTCATCTTACAGGCAATAAAATGGCACTAAATTAATATCTTTCAATAGTTAGCCTGAATATAAATGGGCTAAATGCCCCCAATCAAAAGACACAGGGTATCAGAATGGATAAAAAACCAAAACCCATCCATATGCTGTCTGCAAGAAGCTCATTTTAGACCCAAAGACACCTCCAGATTTAAAGTGAGGAGGTAGAAAACAATTTACCATGGTAATGGACATCAAAAGAAAGTGGGGTGGGGGAGCACAATCCTTATATCAGATACATTAGATTTTTTTTTTAAATAAGAATTTTTTTTAAATTTCTTTTCAGCATAACAGTATTCATTGTTTTTGCACCATTAGATTTTAAGCCAAAGACTATGATAAGAGATGAGGAAGGACACCATATCATACTCAAAGGGTCTGTACAACAAGAAGATCTAACAATTTTAAATATCTATGCCCCTAACATAGGAGCAGCCAGCTATATAAAGCAATTAATAACAAAATCAAAGAAACACATTGACAATAATACAATAATAGTAGGGGACTTTAACACCCCCCTCACTGAAATGGACAGATCATCCAAGCAAAAGATCAACAAGGGAATAAAGGCTTTAACTGACACACTGGATCAGATGGACATCACAGATATATTCAGAACATTCCATCCCAAAGCAACAGAATACACATTCTTCTCTAGTGCACATGGAACATTCTCCAGAATAGATCACAACCTGGGTCACAAAGCAAGTCTCAGCCAGTACCAAAAGAATGAGATCATTCCCTGCATATTTTCAGAGCACATTGCTCTGAAGCTAGAACTCAATCACAAGAGGAAAACTGGAAAGAACTCAAATACATGGAGAAAAAAGTGCATCCTACTAGAGAATGAATGGGTCAACCGGGAAATTAAAGAAGAATTGAAAAAATTCATGGAGACAAATGATAATGAAAACAAAATCTATGAGAAAAAGCAAAGGCAGGCCTGAGAGGAAAGTATATAGCCATACAAGCCTTTCTCAAGAAACAACAAAGGTCTCAAATAAACAACTTAACCCTACACCTAAAGGAGCTGGAGAAAGAACAGCAAAGAAAGGGTAAACCCAGCAGGAGAAGAGAAATCATAAAGATCAGAGCAAAAATCAATGAAATTGAAACCAAAAGTGCAGTAGAACAAATCAATGAATCTAGGAGCTGGTTCTTTGAAAGAATAAGATTGATAAACCCCTGGCCAGACTTACCAAAAAGAAAAGAGAAATGACCCAAATAAATAAAATCACGAATGAAAGTGGAGAGATCACAACCAACACCAATAAAATACGAACAATTATAAGAATATACCATGAGCAACTCTATGCCAGCAAATTTGACAATCTGGAAGAAATGGATGCATTCCTAGAGATATATAAACTACCAAATCTGAAGCAGGAAGACATAGAAAACCTGAACAGACCCCATAACCAGTAAGGAGATTAAAGCAGTCATTAACAATCTCCCAAGAAACAAGAGCCCAGGGTCAGATGAATTCCCAGGAGAATTCTACCAAAACATTTAAAGAAGAATTAATACCTATTTTCCTAAAACTGTTCCAAAAAAATAGAAATGGAAGGAAAACTTCCAAACTCATTTTATGAGGCCAGTGTTACCTTGATCCCAAAACCAGTCAAAGACCCTACCAAAAAGGAGAAATGAAGACCAATATCCTTGATGAACACAGATGCAAAAATTCTCATGAGAATTCTAGCCAATAGGATCCAACAGTTCGTTAAAAGGATTATTCACCACGACCAAGTGGGATTTATCCCTGTGCTGCAAGGTTGGTTCAACATCTGCAAATCAATAACAGTATAACACAATACATTAATAAAAGAAAGGACAAGAACCATATGATACTCTCAATAGATGCTGAAAAAGCATTTGACATAGTACAGCATCCTTCTTGATCAAAACTCTTCAAAGTGTAAGGATAGAGGATACATACCTCAATATCATCAAAGCCATCTATGAAAAACCCACAGCGAAGATCAAAAACTGGGACTTTTCCCCTAAGGTCAGGAACACGGCAGAGATGTCCACTATTACCACTGATATTCAACATAGTACTAGAAGTCCTAGTCTCAGGAATCAGACAACAAACAAAAATAAAAGGCATCTGGTCAGCAAAGAAGAAGTCAAATTCTCACTCTTTGTAGATGATATGATACTGTATGTGGAAAACCCAAAATACTCCAAAACTGCTAGAATTTGTACAGGAATTCAGCAAAGTGTCAGGATATACAATCAATGCACAGAAATCAGTTGCATTCTATATACCAACAGCAAGACAGAAAAAAGAGAAATTAAGGAGTGGATCCCGTTTATGATTGCACCCAAAACCATAAGATACCTAGGAATAAACCTAACCAAAGAGACAAAGAATCTGTACTCAGAAAACTGTAAAGTACTCATGAAAGAAATTGAGGAAGACACAAAGAAATGGGAAAACATTCCATGCTCGTGGTTTGGAAGAACAAATATTGTGAAAATGTTTATGCTATCTAAAGCAATCTACACGGTTAATGTAATCCCTATCAAAATCCCATCCTTTTTTTTTTTTCAAAGAAATGGAACAAATAATCCTATAATTTATATGGAACTAGAAAAGACCCCAAATACCTAGAGGAATGTTGAAAGGCATAGTTGGTGGCATCACAATTCCAGACTTCAAGCTCTATTACAAAGCTGTCATCATCAAGACAGTATGGTACTGACACAAAAACAGACACATAGATCAATGGAACAGAATACAGAGCCCAGAAATGAACCCTCAACTCTATGGTCAACTAATCTTCAACAAAACAGGAAAGAATGTCCAATGGAAAAAAGACAGCCTCTTCAACAAATGGTGTTGGGAAAATTGGACAGCCACAGGCAGAAAAATTAAACTGGACCATTTCCTTACACCACACACAAAAATAGACTCCAAGTTGATGAAAGAACTCAATGTGAGATAGGAATCCATCAAAATCCTTGAGGATAACACAGGTAGCAACCTCTTTGATCTCAGTCACAGCAGCGTCTTCCTAGAAACATTGCCAAAGGCAAGGAAAGCAAGGGGAAAAAGGAACTATTGGGATTTCATCAAGATCAAAAGCTTTTGCACACTAAGGAAACAGTCAAGAAAACCAAAAGACAGCTGACAGAATGGGAGAAGATAGTTGCAAACAACATACCAGATAAAGGGCTGGTATCCAAAAGCTATAAGGAACTTAACAATCTCAACACCCAAAGAACATGTAATCCAATCAAGAAATGTACAGAGGACATGAACAGACATTTCTGCAAAGAAGACATCCAGATGGCCAACAGACATTTGAAAAAATGCTCAACATCACTTGGCTTCAGGGAAATACAAATCAAAACCTCAATGAGATACCACCTCACACCAGTCAGAATGGCTAAAATTACCAAGTCAGGAAACGACAGATGTTGGGAAGGATGTGGAGAAAGGGGAACCCTCCTACACTGTTGCTGGGAATGCAAGCTGGTGCATTCACTCTGGAATACAGCAAGGAGGTTCCTCAAAAAGTTGAAAATAGAACTACCCTACAACCCAGCAATTGCACTACTGAGTATTTACTCTAAAGATACAAATGTAGTGATCCGAAGGGGCATGTGCACCGAAATGTTTCAAATGTTTATAGCAGCAATGTCCACAATAGCCAAACTATGGAAAGAACCTAAATGTCCATCAACAGATGAATGGATGAAAAAGAGGTGATACACACACACACACACACACACACACACACACACACACACAGAATGGAATACTGTGCAGCCATCAAAATAAGTGAAATCTTGTTACTTACAGCAATGTGGATGGAACTAGAGGGTATTATGCTAAGCGAGATAAGTCAATCAGAGAAAGACAATTATCATATGATATCCATGATATGATGAATTTGAGAGGCAGAGTGGGTGGCTTGGGGGGTAGGGAAGGAAAAAATGAAACAAGATGGGATTGGGAAGGAGACAAACCATAAGAGACTCTTAATCTCACAAAACAAACAGGATTGCTGGGGAGAGGGCGGTATGGAGAGGTGGTTGGGTTATGGAAATTGGGAAGGGTATGTGATATTGTGAGTGCTGTGAAGTGTGTAAGCCTGGCGATTCACAGACCTGTACCCCTGGGGCAAATAATACATTATATGTTAATAAAATAATTAATTAAAAAAAAAATATATATACAAGCCCTACCATGGATAAAGCATATGCTTAGTTATACGTTCTGAGTTTGTACGTACTAACATATTAAACATAATCACAAAACATTTAAAGGAAAATTTGATAGAATGGCAAGGAGAAATTAACAAATCCATAATGATTATGAGAAATTTTATTATCTATTTCCCATAATTTTTAAGCTAAACGACATATCAGTGAAGATATCAAAGATTAGAATGCAATTATTTTTGTATCTGATGGCTGCAATAACTATCATCTAGACACCTACTTCCAAGAACTCATACACATTCTTTTCTTTTATACACGAAACATTCAGAAAATCGGTATCTTGGGAAAAAAGGTTCTCACTATGTTTTCAAAATTGGTATTATACAGACTATATATTCTCATGATAATGTAATAATGATGTAAGCCAATTACAAAAAGGTAAACTTTAAAACTCATACCTGAGAAATTATAAACATAAGTCTAAAATATCATGGTTCAAAGAATGAAGTGTAATGGACATTTTAAATATTCAAAATTGAATAATTCATAAAATACAGCCTCTGTTAGCTTCCTGTTGCTGCTACAACAAATTGCTGAAAGCTTAGGGGCTTGAAACAGCATGGATTACTATCTTAGCGTTCTGAAGGTGAGAAGTTTGAATGGATCTTGGCTAAAGTCAAGGTGCAGCAGGGCTGCAGTCCATCCTGGAAGCTCTAAGCAAGAATCTCTCTCCTTGCCTTTTCTGGTTTCTGGAAGCCACCTGCATTCCTTCGTTCATGAACCCCTTCACTTTCAAAGAGTCTTGAGTCTTCTTCAAGTTATATTATAGGATTCTGATTTCTGACTTCTATTTTACTTATAAAGATTGTCATTACAGTGAGTCTACCTAGTTAATCCAGGATAATCTTCCCAACTGGAAATCAGCTGATTAGAAGACTTAATTCAATCTGCAACCTAAGTTGCCCCTTGCTATGTAACATAATTTATTGATAGGTCATTAGCATGTAGACATCTTTGATGAGGTTGGGGTTTTGCTTATTCCACAGCTGAAGTATTATTTTGAGGGAAAAACAAAGGCAAATACTATAAAAAAGAAAGTCCAAATTTTAAAAAGTTAAGATTTATTCACTTATTTTAGAGAGAGAGAGAGAGAGAGAGAGAGAGAGCACAGGGGAGAGGGGCAGAGAGAAAGGTAGACAAGCAGACTCCCTTCTATATGGGGAGCCCTATGCAAGGCTTGATCCCAGGACCTGGAGATCATGACCCCAGCCAAAAACAAGGGTCAGATGCCCAACTGACTGAGCCACCCACATGCCCTGAAAGGCCAAATTTTTTAGATACATAACAATATTTAAGAAGAGAGTAAAAGAAAATCTGAATAAACTAAATAAAAGATGAAGGAAATATTTATGATAAGAAAAAACAATTAATGAAACAGGACACAAAGCTGCCTCTTGAAATAAATAATAAAAAGTAAAACAAAGGCTTTTGCAAATTCAGTCTAGAAAAATGGACTAATCAAACATTAAAGACGACAAACCAAATGAACAACAACAAACAACAAAAAAAAGAGTTTACAGATCAATTTCTTATATTAATATAGATGCAAAAGTATGTACAAAGCTAAATCAAGTGGTGTAGAAAGTCATAGAATATATTAAAAACTTTGGTGTCTCACAGGAAAGCAGACAATATAAAATTAAAATCTTTAATTTTAATCCACTAATAAGAATAAAAGTGTAACATAAACTGGGTGACTTAAAACAACAGAAATTTATTGTCCTATTGTTCTGGAAGCTAGAAGTCTAAAATCAAGGTAATGGCATGGCCATGCTTCTTCTGAAACCAATAGGGGAATCCTTCCTTGCTCTTCCTAAGCTTCTGATGGTTTGTCAGCAATCTTTGATATTCATTGTAGATGCATGCCTCCTATCCTTCTGTCTTCACATGGCCTTCCCCTTGTGTGTCTTCATATCATCTTCCCTCTGTGAATGGTGACTATAGTTAACAATGTTGTGTTGTATATTTATAATATTTGACTTGAAGTCCATAAAACCATGTAATAACAAACCATATCATTACACAATTCTGCCTTCTAGATTTTAAAGCAGCTGCTCAATGAAATCAGTGCCTTATGTACCTAATTTCATCATGCACTAAAGAAGCCACTCATGTGTTCTATGTTGTCTATGTTTACAAAATCCATACTAACACCACATCTTACAAAGAAACATTTAGAGCTATGGGTTTCTTGTGGAAATCTTTCTCTTTGTATTTCCTTGTATAGCAATAAGAAAATCAACTCTTGTCCTTTCCCTAGGAACTGAAGAGGGAGTATACTTGCAGGTGAAATAAATTATCTTTCTTCTGTTGAAATGAAACTACAATCTATGTGCTCAGTGGCATATGAAAACAGCAGATTGAACTTGGTTACAGAGAATTTTCTGTTCCTGATAACATCTGTTGTACTTGACAGATGCTCCAGTGCCAACTTCACACCAAGTAAAGTGAGACTACAAGAAAGTAGAAACGCCCAGTGTTTAAGCTTCTTTTCTGAACAAAAACACCATTAACCCAGACTCTAGGCTCTGAACTGCATAAACTCTGTAAAATGTTTGCACCTTGTGAATGCTAAGCATATGTGATTTCAATGATTAAAATATCACATTCTTCAGTCTTTGCTTCCTGACAGGCAGAAGGTCTGGTTTCCTTAATCTTCCATTTGAGTTCATAACATTTCAAAACGTTTGTCTTTTTTTCCTATGACTATCAAAGAAATAGAATATTTGAAAAATGTGAAATGTTTCTTCCCAATCATAAGAACAACATCATAATGATATTAAATGGATATGCAAGGAAAACGAACAGTAAAATGATTCAAAAGGACATGCAAATAATAAACACATGTTAGGCATTATTGGAATTTGCTCGTATTCAAATGAATGCAAGTTAAAACAAAAAAGAGATATACTATATAAGACATATACTTTCAAAATATGATTCTAAAAGCTAGTCTAGTGAATAGTACATTGATTCCAGAGTACTGCTGCATCAACAGTAAAGTAGTACATTTATATGCTCATTTTGGAAAATAGTTTGACATATCAAATGTCATTAAAAAGTTTTTTTTTTAAACTCACTTTAGGAAACTGCTGGTTAACTTTGTGCTGAAAAACAAACACCAGCTAAACACTATTTTGTGTTTGTTCCTCCACAGAATTTGACTGTAGAGAAGCTGGAGAAACCAAAGGGAAATACAGATCCCAGAAGTAAAAAAAACTGAGCAATCGGTTCAGAACATTGAGCATGTTTTGAATTGTTTGTATGTAGAAAATGAGTGTAAATAAGCATACGGTAAGATATTTCATATCATATGTTGTCATGGAAATGCAAATGTAAACAATGAGATACCACTAGAAAACTATTGGAATGGCTAGAATCCAGAATATTAACAGCACCATACTCTGGTGAGAATGTAGAGCAAAAGAAACTCATTCATTGCTGGTGGGAAAGCAAAATGGTACAACCACTTGAGTTTGGTAATTCTTACAAAATTAAACATACTCTTATGACTCAGTAGTCTCATTCCCTGGTAGTGACCCAAAGGAGTTGTCCACACAGACACCTGCACATAGGTGTTTAATGGCAGCTTTATTCAAATTGCCAAAACTTGGAAGCAATCAAGATGTCCTTCAGTGGGTTAATGGAGGTGCATGCGGACAATGGAATATTGTTCACTAATAAAGGGCAATGAGTTATCAAGGCATGAAAAGAAATGGAGGAAACTAAAATGCATATTACTAAGTCAAAGAAACCAATCTGGAAAGACTACTTACTGTATGATTTCAACTGTATGACATAGAGCATGAAAATACTCTGTATGGTACTATAATGGTGGAAACATGTCATTATACATTTTCCAAACTCATAGAATATACAACACCAAGAGTGAATCCTAAGATAAACTATGGACTTTGGATAATTATGATGTCAATGTAGGTTCATCAACTATAACAAATGTACCACTCTGGTGGGAGATACTGATAATGGGGGAGGCTCTGTATGTATGGGAAAGAGGATATATGAAAAATCTCTATACCTTCCTATCAATTTTGCAGTGAACCTAAAAATGCTCAAAAAATTTAAAGTCCAAATTTAGAAAAATAAATTTTATAAATATAAATAAATAAGACACAAAAGGCAACAGCAATAAAACTCCAAAACATCAGGATAACTAAAATATCTCCTGTGTTTGTAAACTAGAAAATGTCTTCATAAATAACCCATGTATTAAAAAATATTCACAATGGAAAAATGTTTTAAAAATACTTAAAAGTGACTCATAATAGAAAACAACACAGGTCAGTGTTTGTGTTTGCATCACAACTACAACAGTAAAAACTCATTATGAAATCCCAATCAAGATTTTATTTGATTATGAGAAACTTGATTAATTTTCTCTAAATTAATATTAAGCACATAGCAAAAGGAAATACATTAAAGCATTGAGGATGGTAGTCTATAAGAGTTGGAAGAGAGAAAATACAAAGAAAAATATATACTTTCCTTCTGCAATTCAACTAATTTAAGTAGATAACTTATAAGAAAAATATACATGATTTTTGTAATTATATAATTCAGAAGAAAATACATGTATACAGATGGGTTTATTACAGTATTAACTATAGTGAAAATATAATATTACCCTTTTCAATGCCCAACAACAGAGAAATAGCACAGAAGATTAACAGTGTAATATTAGGTAGGCTTTAAAATAATAGGGAAGATTATGTAGATTCATCTGATAAGAATTTTTAAAGGAACAGTTGTTTTCATTAAAAATAAGTTTGTTTCGGGGCTCCTGGGTGGCTCAGTGGGTTAAGCCTCTGCCTTCGGCCCAGGTCATGATCTCAGGGTCCTGGGATCGAGCCCCGCATTGGGCTCTCTGCTCAGCGGGGAGCCTACTTCCCCCTGTCTCTCTGCCTGCCTCTCTGCCTACTTGTGGTCTCTCTCTCTGTCCAATAAAAGTAAATAAAATCTTAAAAAAAAAAGTTTGTTTCATTATATAGGGGCATGGGTGACTCAGTCAGTTAAGCATCTGACTCTTGGTTTCAGCTTAGGTCATGGGATAGAGCCCCTATTGGGCTCTGTGCTCAGTGTGCAGTCTACTTCAGATTCTTTCTCCCTCCCCCTCTGCCCCATCCCTTTCTCTCTCTCAAATAAATAAATAAATAAATTTGTTTCATAAAATACACAATGTAATTTTTGATGTTAAAGATCCCAATTATATATAAACCAGATGAGATATACATGAATAAAAATAAAATAAATCAGAGATAATATAAAGCATTATGTTGAAGTGAGTTTAAGATAATAACATAACATATACTTTTACTTTCCTTAAATACTGTATAATAGTGTCTCAAAAAGAAATATAGTTTGAAATCCTGGAAGTTTTCTATAAGAAATTTATGAAAGAAAACATGAGTTTCACAGTTTTATATGGAATTTTATTCAGTTATCAACCGCTCATGCTAATGGTGGAATGCCGAAATATGGTCACTGTACATGTAAAAACTTCATTTCATCCTCATTTTACCTTGTACCCATATATTGACATCAGTCTCATGACTTCTGTTTACCCTGACCATATCTATTGAATTCAATTCAATAGGAAGTTATGGAGAACTTAGTGAAGAGGGGTTGGATTAATTAGACTGGATGCTTTCCTGATGAAACATCCAATCCACCATGTACTGAACACTTAGCATGTATCAGATCCTATACAAATATTATACATGGTATGTTCTAATTATATTATCTAAAACCAAGCACAGAAGAGCATGGCATGCACAATGATAAGGTATGTGAAGCTGTGCAAGCCTTTTGTACAATGAGCATAGCCGTTATGTGTTGCATAAACAAAGAATTTGAGTAATGTACTGGCTAATACTATATCACTGCATTATTGCTGTGGCCCTCAACTGGTGTGCCTAGGACACTGGTAAACCAAGAACCCTCAGAGATTTGTTTGTATATTATCATTAAAGTATACAGTTTATTTTGCTGCAACTATTACCTATTACCTATTACCATGGCAACCAATCAGATGGAATGTTGTTATGGGAAGGTTATGTGACCTGGTGTAAGTATATTATGGACTTACCAGAAAGTGTGGAGAGAACTTTTCTTCTTGAAGGAATGAAACTGCATTTGGTCAGTGAATATTTCTAAACAGCAAAAACAGGTTTAACGAGCAATGAAGAAAAATTATTTTCTAGACAATGAGACATTCCTCTGTTGTAATAATGACAGTAAGGTAACTATTGCTGATTTGCTTAGGTGGTTTTTTTTTCCCCTCTCCTGGAAAAAAAACACCTAACGGGGCACCTGGGTGGCTCGGTGCGATAAAGCCTCTGCCTTTGGCTCAGGTCATGATCCCAGGGTCCTGGGATCAAGCCCTGCATTGGGCTCTCTGTGTAGCAGGCAGGGAGCCTGCTTCCCCTTCTCTCTCTGCCTGCCTCTCTGCCTATTTGTGATCTCTCTCTGTCAAATAAACAAAATCTTAAAAAAACAAAACAAAAGAAAACACCTAAGCAGATCAGCAATAGTTATTTGGTCCTGTTGAGAGTTCCATCCAAATACCAATTCTGAAAGAGAGTTGTTAGCCTAAAAGGACAACCACTGGATTTATGAATTCCCTAAATTCATTTTCTTATCATATCAAGCTCCTTGCTAGCCAAAAAAGAAAAAAAAAACTAAAATAAAATCCAACAAAAACGACACCAATAAAATAATTTTTTCAACCTGCAAAATCTTCTACCTTTTGTAATTTACTAAGCTCTTTTCCCAGTTTCTCAATTCCTAGGAAAGTCATCTGTTGCCTTGCCTCTCAAGACTTCACAGCAGCTTTTTTTTGTATCTAGAAATGTCCCATTACACACACACACACACACACACACACAAACACACACACACATACACTGAGCTAGACTGATAATATCGGCATTTCAAGAAGTTCTAGCTGGTAATAGCACCATTTGGAACATTTGCAAACCCAGAGGCAGCTCCAGAATTGGCATGAAATCAGAGCTTGAGGTGAGCAGCTGGATGGGAAAGTTTGGGCAGGTGAATTGCTTTGTAGTTGGTTTGAGTGGCAAACACACTAACCTTGTGGTCTATTTCAGGTGGCTAATAGGGTGTCTGATGGAGTTTGCCCAAGTAACCCACTGTCCTTACTCTTAGTTAAAATCTCTTCTGTTGTAGCAGCTGGATGTCAGATGGCCCTTTCAAGATCCGAGCTTCTAGAAAACATTGTGATTTCAGAAGAGTTAATATAATAAGTAATTAAAGGTAGCTGTTGCTTTAAAATACATCTCTTAGACAGTATTTTAATGTTTTTATAGAAGTAGATTTTGGAAAAGATACTGAAACCTGGCAAATGGTACATCCTTCAGAAATAAGAAAAACAAGGAAGCCTTATCTCTGTCAGAGAGAAGACTACAGCCTCAAGTCCCCAAAACTATATGGAAACGTTATAATCAAAGCCACAAGGCAACATGGTACACAGAAATATGCTGAGAAATGTAGATCACACTATTGCCAAGAAGCCCTTAGGGCATCCAGAGCAGAGGCTCTGGTGATAATTTATCACCAGTATGAAATCATTAAATAATGAATATCACACCTTTTAAATTACATTGCAATTATAATTGCTATTCTAAAAGTGAATCATAGGCTGTGATTTGACCTTGAGAAACAACTGAACATTTTTGGAGAGTTTCCACATCTGTTGTACAAAGTGATTGGATTGTATTCAGAGTCTAAACAGTTTATTGAGAATCTAGAATATGCAGGTGTTTTTAACATAATGTTTTAAAATATCTATTTTAATGATGTTTATTAAGTAGTTATTAAATATGCTCATATGAAAGAATGACCACAGTTCAGCAGTAGATTGGGTCGTAGTTCTCCACTGGGGGCAGCACAAGACTGGTGACCAGTGCAAAGGTGGCATGAGATGATAATCACAGATGCTAGTGTGGACATTTGCCTCCTCCTGGTGCCATAAGGCTACCATTATAAAATAAGTGTCACACCTGAACTAATTTAAGATCTTAATAAAGTGTATAAACATGACATATTTATATTAACATTGTTTTCCCATAAAATAACAGCAACCAGTTAATGGTCTAAAAACAATCAGTCAGGGGCGCCTGGTGGCTCAGTGGGTTAAAGCCTCTGCCTTCGGCTCAGGTCATGGTCCCAGGGTCCTGGGATCGAGCCCCACATCGGGCTCTCTGCTCAGCGGGGAGCCTGCTTCTCCCTCTCTCTCTCTGCCTGCCTCTCTGCCTACTTGTGATCTCTCTCTCTGTCAAATAAATAAATAAAATCTTTAAAAATAAATAAATAAAAACAATCA
The DNA here is from genome assembly GCF_902655055.1 of Lutra lutra. NCBI lineage: Eukaryota > Metazoa > Chordata > Mammalia > Carnivora > Mustelidae > Lutra > Lutra lutra. The sequence continues at coordinate 52,137,214 of NC_062289.1, read as the reverse complement.
GTTAATGGTAAAAATAAGGAAGTGAAAACTGATCAAATACTTAGGAATATCTTTTAATTAAATTTATATCTTTAATTAAAGAAACCTATAACATTTCCCAGTCAGCTGTAAATGATGAATAGTGATTATTGAGAAGACTGGTCAAAATGCAAATTATTGTCACATCAAATTGTAGATTTAACATAGTTGAAGTCAATTTACTTTTTTAAAGATTTATTTATTTGACACAGAGAGAGAGATTCACAAGCAGGGGGAGGGGCAGGCAGAAGGAGAGCAAGAAGCAGGCTCCCTGAGGAGGAGGGATGCCAACGTGGGGCTCCATCCCAGGACACTGGGATCGTGACCTGAGCTGCAGGCAGACAGTTAACAAACTGGGACACCCAGGAACCCCAAAGTTAATTTTTGATGAGTTATTTATACTATAATTCTTTAATTTATTTGGAAGAATAAGCAAGTTAATATAATAAAATAAATAAGAGCTGGGATTGACTCCAAATTGCTAAGGTTTTAATAATTCTATAAAATACACTTAAATCTGGATAGAAAAATAGAACTAAATTGTGTCTTAGGACGAGACACATTTTATATAAAAATTAAATTTTATGATAAAATTATACAACAGTATAGGTTGTTGGACAAGGGACAGAATAGTCAATAAAACCTGTTACAAAATTACTTGGTGCACTAGAATTTTTATAGTTTGTAAGCATCGAAAACTAAATTCAAACTCATATAAAGAAAAATAAGAATTACTGGTTTATATAATAGAAGGTACAGGGTGCACTATAAGCATGTCTGAATCCAGGAGTTTAAGTTAAGCCATCAAGACACTGTCCCTTTCGGGGTGCCTGGGTGGCTCAGTTGTTGGGTGTCTGCCTTCGGCTCAGGTCATGATCTCAGGGTCCTGGGATTGAGCCCCGCATTGGGCTCTCTGCTCAGTGGAGAGCCTGCTTCCTCCTCTCTCTCTCTGCCTGCCTCTCTGCCTGCTGGTGATCTCTGTCTGTCAAATAAATAAAATCTTAAAAAAAAAAAGACACTGTCCCTTTCTATTTTATTGGTTCTCCTTTTCTTTGTGATGCCTTTATTCTCAGTTCGGTCGCCCAACCACATATGAGCGCAAATATGACTACTGGCAGCTTCAAGCCCACCTCTGACCAGTAGAGAAACCCCAGGAGTGGAAGGTAACTTATTCTCCATAGGATTGCACAGAAATATCTGGTTGACTTTCACTGGACTGGTCCACATGCTAGGTTGCAATGCCTACGTCACTCACCTCACTTCATCTCATCACACAGGCATTTTATCATCTTACAGCATCACAAGAAGAAGGCTGAGTACAATACAATAAGCTATTTTGTGCACACAAAAGAATTGCATTCATATAACTTTTATTATAGTATATTGTTATGATTCTTCTATTTTATTATTAGTTATTATTGTTGATCTCTGGCTGTGCTAAATTTATAAGTTAAACTTCATCATAGGTTATGATAAACATTTCCTATACTTTTGTATGTATAGGGAAAAAACATAGTTTTATATAAAGTTTGGTACTATCTGTGGTTTTGGGCATCTCCTGGGGTCTTGAAACCTATTCCTTGTGCATAAGGGGGTATAGCTATATTTAAACTATATTTAGAACTGTGAAAAACATTCCAACATTCTAGGGGAGGAGACTAATATAAAGAAAATAAATGCGTGAAGTAAATAACACACTGGATACTGATAAATGCCAGGGATAATAATAGGAGGAGATGGGGCACTGAGAAAGTGAAATTTGAATGAAAGTCTAAACTAATTGAAGGGACAAAACATAATCACAGTGGGAGGAAGAACATTTCAGAACATTTCAGGCAGAATTGCAAGTGAATTACTTATATGCCTGACACATTTGAAGATCTTAAACATAAAAAGTTTGTAATAATGAAAAAAATGAGAAACTAGTTTTTTAAATGTAGTGAAAAGAATAGGGCATATAGTTGTGCACAGTGGGTTCTCAGTCATGTACCAATATGTATAGGAAAAGCCCAGCTGGAAAAACATAAAATGGTTAAAAGTAGGATTAAGGGTGATTTTTGTTCAATTTTCACTTTTCTGTGACTTTATTTTTTTCTAACAGCCATAAGTTCCTCTCACGCTAGAATTTGCATTTTTAAAACTCACTGGACTAGAATGGATTGAGCAGCTGGAAGAACTGTACAATTATAAAATGTGGAAAATAAACCACACATCTGATATTAAATACCAAAATTTCCACCTAAAACCATGCCAAGTTCTTAGTCTTGTACAACAAGCGATGAAAAGAGCCCTATCAATAAAATATATTTTATTCTCTTCCAAGAAGAATTGCTCAGCCAACAAATACCCAGACAAGAAACTTACTGTCTCACAGTGAGAACATCAGTCTTACGCTTAATTTAATTTATGACTTCATAGCAACTCACCAAATTTGAGATAATGTCTTCACATTCCTTATTAGTTTAGTGAAGTATCTAAAAAGGCACAGTTGAAGCCTTAGCAGATGGCAAGCTTCAGTCCCTGAAATGGTATTCCAGTTCTTTCTTTGCTGGGAGTTGACAGATGGGTTTCATCAGATGGGTATCATCACATACCTCCAGGGCAGAGAATAAGTGCACAGAGATTTCAAGGGGACAAATGTGTTTAAAGAGCACATGCTGGTTCTGCCAGCTAAATCAATAAGGGACAACTGATAGTTGGAACTATAAAGTCATGTTGGGTCTGGAAATTGCTCTTAACCTTTGCCTTCATTTGCAGACTGCCAACTCTGGAAAGAAACATCCAAAATCTAAGTGGATCAGATGGGATGCTGCACAATGGCATTCTGATTAGGCTGCTATTTTTTATGAATGGCCTATCAGGGTTGTTAGATTTTAAGCTGAATTGCCATCTCTTCACATTGTATCTCCAGCACATTACCTAGAACATAGTAGGTGAAACACGTGTGGTGAGACTTGTTCTTTCATATGTTGGATGCCTTCCAGCCCACAGAGATAGCTATACATGCTGAGAACTCTAAAAGGTCAGCAGCACATTTAACAGAAGCTTAACCTTCAGTTTTATGTAGAGCTAGGATTAGACCGAAATAATGTCTTTGCCCTCAGTCGTGCAAATTTGTTAACTCATGGAATTACATCATCATCACAGGTTCTTGTGATTCAGCTAAGTGTCCACTTGCATATATGTAGTAGACATTTTCTCCTAGTTCTGTTTATTCCTTATTATAATTGGTGATGTTTTAATTATTTTTGCTCATTTTATATATCAGGGTAACATCAGTTGCCATAACCAACAGTGATTAGTATTTTTTAAAGATTTTTTTTTTACATAAGATTTTATATTTATTTATTTGACAGAGAGAAAGACAGTGAGAGAAGGAACACAAGCAGCAGGTTGTGGGAGAGGAAGAAGCAGGCTTCCCGCTGAGCAGAGAGCTGGATGTGGGGCTCGATTCTAGGACCCTGAGATCATGACCTGAATTGAAGGCAGATGCTTAATGACTGAGCTACCCAAGAGCCCCTTCTTTGTCATATTTAAACATTTTTAGCCAGAAGTCTATTTTGTCTCATATAAATGTAACTTATCTTCCATCCTTTTGATTGCCATTCACTTGAAATGTCTTTTTCCATTCTTTCACTCTCAGTCCATGTGTCCTTTAAGCTAATGTGAGCATCTTGTCCGCAGCATCACTGCTGTTCAATAGTACTGGAGTCCTAGACAGAGCAATCAGGCAAGAAAAAGAAATAAAGGCATCCAAATTGGAAAGGAAAAAGCAAAACTCTCTCTGCTTGCAAATGACATGATTTTACATATAGAAAATCCTGAAGACTTCCTCAAATACTGTCCCAACTAATAAATTCAGTAAAATTATAAGATACAAAATCAATATGCAAAAATCAGTTGTTTTTCTATACACTGACAATGAATTATCTAAAAAGGTAATAGAAGATAATTCCATTTACAATACCATTGAAAAAATAAAATACTTAAGAATAAAGTAAATCAAGGAAGCATAAAATCTGCACACTGAAAACTGTAAGACACAAACAAATGGAAAGATATCTGATGTTCATGGTTTGGAAGAATTAGTATTGTTAAAATATCTATACTATTCAAAGCCATCTATATATTTTATGCAATCCCAGTCAAATTCCAATGGTGGTTTTTTTACATAAATAGAAAAAAAATCATAAAATTTATATAGAACCTAAAAAGAGACTGTATAGCTAAAGCATCTTGAGAAAAAAAAAGCTGGAGTATCACACTTTCCGATTTCAAACTATATTAAAAGCCGTGTGTGTGTGTGTATACATATATATGTATGTGTGTATATACAGCACTGTAGCTATATATAATATATATATGTAGTACTGACCTACAGACACATAAAATAGTGGAAAGGAATCTAGCACCCAGAAATAAACTCATGCATATGTACTGAACTAATATTTAACATGAGAGCCAAGAATATTCAAAAGAGAAAAGAGTTTCTATTCAATACATGGTGTTGTGAAAACTGGATATTTGCATGTAAAAGAATAAGACTGTACCTCCCATTTTACACCACTCACGAAAGTTGATTTGAAATGATTGAAGACTTACATGTAAATCTTAGATAAAACTCCTAGAAAAAAAAAACAGAAAAAGTACCTTGGCATGGATCTTGGTGATGATTTTATGGGTACGATACCAAATCAAAAGCAACAAAAACAAAAATCAGCAAGCAGCAATCAGATGCTATTAAACTAAAAAGCTTCTATACAACAAAAGAAATAGTCAATAAAATGACAAAATCTATGTGATGGGAGAGCCTATTTGCAAACTACATATATGACAAGGAGTTTATATCCAAAGTATATAAGTAACTCATATAACTCAATAGCAAAATAATAACAACAACAATTATAATAATGATAATGAATAACAATCAGGTAAAAAACTGAAAATACATTTTTCCAATGTATTTTTCAGGTACATGAAAAGTTACTCAATGTCACTAATCATCATGAAAACGCAAATCAAAACTACAATGTGGTTTTTATCAAAGTGGTTTTTATCAAAAAGAGATAACAAAAGCTAGAGAGGATATGGAATAAAAAGAATCCTTGTACCCTGTTGGTGGTAATGTAAATTGGTACAGCCATTATGGAAAACAATACAGAGATTACTTAAAAATTAAAAGTAGAACTACAATATGATCCAGAAATTCTACTTCTATGTTATATATCCAAAGGAATAAAATCATTGTACCCAAGACATGGAAGCAATCTTTAATGTCTATCCTGGATGAAAAGATAAAGAAAATTTGATATATAAGCAATGGAATATTATTCAACCATAAAAAAGAAGAAACCTTTGCCATTTGCAACAATATCTATGCCATCATAGTTGAAGAGTTTCACACCACTGATTCAGAAATGGACAGATCCAGCAGGCAGAAAATCAGTAAGAACATAGTTGATCTCAAGAACACCATCAATTAACTGGATATAATTGACATCTAAAGACTATTTTATCCAACACCAAGAATAGGGACTCTGGATGATTATGATGTGCCAATGCAGGTTTATCAGTTATAACAAATAGACTGCTCACGTGGGGGATGTTGATAATGGGGGAGACTATGCATGTGTGGGACAAGGAAGGATAGGAAAAATCTCTGTAGCTTCCTCTCAACTTTGCTATGAAACTAAAACTGCTCTAAAAAATGTCTTTCAAGTAAAAGAATTTCTAATACAAGGATGCTTATTACCAAGTTATTTGTAAAGAAATTGTAAAACAGCCTAAAAGTCCCCAGTGAGAGATTGTTTAAATAAATTGAACATCAAGCAGGTACCATATGGAACACTATGCTTTGGGATCAGACAAACCATAGTACAAATATTGAATGTTTACTATACAGCCTTGCACAACTTACTTTCATTCTCTAAATTTCAGTAACAATAGGAGACTTACCTTGTAGATTGATGTGTGGAAAGTGCTATTAAAATATACCTAGTACAATGCCAACCAGCTAAAACTTTCTTAAGAAATATTAGCTAATTATGAATATGTTGCAAAAATTCAAAATTTATTTGGTATTTTGAGCAAATGTTCATGGTCATAATAAATGAATCATCTAATTTCAAGAGAATTGCTCCTCATTTATATTTTAAAAATATGACCTCTTCCTCTGTTTCCCTCTCTCTCTCTCTCTTCCTCTTTTTTGTATTCACCAAAATTTTAGGAGTGTATATTTGGATTGTGGAATTATGAATGACATTTGTCTTCTGTGTGAGTTTTCTGCAATGAGGATATATTGCTTTTATGAAAAAAGGAGAGAAGATAATATATCAAGAGTGCCTATGATGAAGTCTGCTCTATCTACTTCAAGTTTAGGAAATAATACATTACCAGGCAGTGCAATTGCAAAAGGCCAGGGTCCACTCAGGGACTGGAAGTTCCCAGATGCAGAGAATGAAGCAGAGAGACTGTTAGCACAAAGAGAACAATTCTGAAAGAAGGCTTGCATTTTGGAGGACACAGTATAACACTTAATGGTAGGGAAGAGTTAAAACCATTGAACTCCCTGCCTCTTGGTCTTCACAGAGTTTCACAGGTCAGCATATTATAGACTTCCTGCTCTTCTTTCAGACATTTCTGTCAGTCATGTCAGACCTGGACTGCTTTCCATTCAGCGGTGATACTTCTAACTTATTCCACTTCTCTACACCTTCCATAACTCATCTGTGAAATGGAGATAGTGAATGTATCATCACATAAGTTGGTTTTGAGTATAGTGCCTGCTATATAGTAAACAATAAGTATCATTAGTATTAACATTCATCTCTTTTTTATTATAAGGAGGAAATATTTATTTGCTCCACTTATCCTCTGAATAAGACAAAGGGAAACATGAGATTAAATTTCCTCAGTAAATATGACACTAACTAGGGAACTGGATATAATTTGTTTGTTTAAGAAATAAACAATTGCAACCTGGCAATTACTCTCCAAAAAAAAAAAAAAAAAAAAAAAAAGAAAGGAAGGAAGGAAGAAAGAAAGAAAGAAAGAAGAAAGAAAGAAAGAAAGAAAGAAAGAAAAAGAAAGGAAAAATCTATCCTATTTGGTAAGGCAGAATTCACTTTCTGGACAAAATGAGTAATGACTTGGAGTGCTGCTGTCTTACCTTAAACTTACATTTAATTGGTGGAGTTTGACAGGTGTTCTAGAGTTCACTTAAAAGTTAAGCCCTAATCTTCACATTCATTTATTCAATAAGTACTATTATATATCTGATACTTTTCTAGATACAAGGAACACAAAAATGAGTAACATAGGAGGATCTCTTTGAGAAGAAACACTTGTCTGGTTGAGGCAAAATGTATAGACAAATTATTTAATGCAATGGTACATAGAATACTTGAATAATGCCCAAGATACAGAAATAGCAGAACGATTGATAGATCATCTGGAACTGATAGAATTTAAGGATAATTTCTTAGAAAAGATGACACCTGAGATAAATTTTAAAGAATGAACAGATGTTTGCAGGGTGACTCGAGATAGGAGGGAGAACATTTCAGGATATTATGATATAAAAAGTGTCATGAGAGTATGAAATTAAATGAAGCATTTGGAAAATCAGCAAACTTTGGGAATAACTAGAGTGTCAGAGTAGGGAGTGTTGGAAGATGTGATGAGAGACTGGCAAGCCCTGATGAATTCAAATCCTGAATTCCGTGCTGAAGTTTTAAAATTCACCACAATAGTAAAGTGCAGTTATTGACATTTTAAAGTTTGGGGCAATATGGTCACATCTGCATTTTAAATAAATACTTTCTCAAGTATGGAGGATGTTTCAAGTTCACTTTAGGTAAATGTATCATTTAGATTATCTGCATATAAGTGACTGGCATCGCTACTTAAAGGATGTGTGACTTTGGTCAATTTAATCTCTGTGTTCTGGTTTCCTTGGTTATAAAATGAAGAAGGTGGGGCACCTGGCTGGCTCAGTGGGTTAAAGCCTCTGCCTTCAGCTCAGGTCATGATCTCAGGGTCCTGGGATCAAGCCCCACATCGGGCTCTCTGCTCAGCAGAGAGCCTGCTTCCTCCTCTCTCTCTCTCTGCCTGCCTCCCTGCCTACTTGTGATCTCTGTCAAATAAATAAATAAAATCTTTTTAAAAAATGAAGAAGGTATTAGATCCCATCTCAGAAAGTAAGGATAAAAGTGAAATGGGTTAGTCTATCCACCAAGAAGATCTAACAATTGTAAATATTTATGCCCCCAATATGGGAGCAGTCGACTACATAACACAACTGTAAATCAAGATAAGGAGTCATATTGATATGAATACATTAATATTAGGGGATCTTAACATGCCACTATCAATAATAGACAGATCATCCAAGCAGAAAATCAACAAAGAAACAAGAGCATTGAATGACACATTGGACTAGATGGGCCTCATAGATATATATAGAACATTTAACCATACAACAGAATAGTCATTCTTCTCAAGTGCACGTGGAACTTTCTCCAGAATAGACCACATACTGGGTCACAAATCAGGACTCAACAGATACCAAAAGACTGAGATTATTCCCTGCATATTCTGAGACCACAATGCTTTGAAACTGGAACTCAACCACAAGAAAGAGTTTGGAAGGAATTCAAAAACCTGGAAGCTAAAGACCACCTTGCTTAAGAATGGATCAACCAGGAATCAAAGAAGAACTTAAACAATTCATGGAAACCAATGAGAATGAAGACACATTGGTCCAAAACCTATGGGATACGGCAAAGGCAGTCCTAAGGGGGGAAATACATAACCATCCAAGCCTCCCTAAAAAAAATTGAAAAATCCAGAATACATCAGCTCTCTTTACACCTTAAAGAACTGGAGAATCAACAACAAATTAAGCCAACCCCATGCACAGAAGGGAAATAATAAAAATTAGAGCAGAGATCAATAAAATAGAAACTAGAGGTACAGTAAAACACATCAACAAAACTAGAAGCTGGTTTTTTGAAAGAATCAATAAAATTGATAAACCATTGGCCAAACTAATCCAAAAGAAAATAGAGAAGACCCAAATTAATAAAATTATGACTGAAAAGGGAGAGATCACAACTAACACCAAGGAAATGGAAACAATCATCAGAAATTATTATCAACAGTTATATGCCAACAGTTATATGCCAATAAGTTAAGAAACTTAGATGAAATGAATGCATTCCTGGAAATCTATGAACTTCCAAAATTGAATCAGGAAGAAATTGACAATCTGAATAGACCAATACCTAGTAACGAGATTGAAGCAGAGATCAAAAACTTCCCAAAAAACAAGAGCCCAGGACCTGACGGATTCCCTGGGGAATTCTACCAAACATTCAAAGAAAAAATAATACCTATTCTCCTGAAGATGTTTCAAAAAATAGAAGCAGCAGGAAAACTTCCAAACTCTTTTAATGAAGCCAACATTACCCTGAGCCCCAAACCAGGCAAAGACCCCACCAAAAAGGAGAATTTTAGACCAATATCCTGATGAGTATGGTTGCTAAGATTCTCAACAAGATCTTAGCTAACAGGATCCAACAGTACATTAAAAAGATTATCCACTATGACCAGGTGGGATTTATCCGAGGGATGCAGGGGTGGTTCAACATTCACAAATCAACCAATGTGATAGAACAAATCAATAAGAGAAGAGAGAAGAACCACACAGTCCTCTCAATTGATGGAGAAAAAGCATTTGACAAGATGCAGCATCTGTTCCTGATTAAAACGATTCAAAGTACAGGGATAGAGGGAACATTCCTCAACTTCATAAAAGCTATCTATGAAAAATGCACAGCAAATATCATCCTCAATGGGGAAAAGCTGACAGCCTTCCCTTTGAGATCAGGAACACAACAAGGATGCCCACTCTCACCACTCTTGTTCAACATAGTACTAGAAGTCCTAGCAATGACAACAAAAAGAAATAAAAGGTATTCAAATTGGCAAAGAAGAAGTCAAAGTCTCTCTCCTCACAGATGACATCATACATTATATGGAAAACCCAAAAGACTCCACCCCCAAACTACTAGAACTCATAAAGCAATTCAGTAATGTGGCAGGATACAAATTCAATGTACAGAAATCAGTTGCTTTCTCATACACTAACAATGAAAATACAGAAAGGGAAATTAGAGAATCGATTCCATTTACTATAGCACTAAGAACCATAAGATACCTGGGAATAAACCTAATCAAAGAGGTAAAGGATCTGTACTCAAGGAACTACAGAACACTCATGAAAGAAACTGAAGAAGACACAAAAAGATGGAAGACCATTCCATGTTCATGAATCAGAAAAATAAGCATTGTTAAAATGTCTATGTGGCCTAGAGCCATCTATATTTTCAATGCCATCCCGATCAAAATTCCACCGGCATTTTTCAAAGAGCTGGAACAAGCAATCCTAAAATTTGCATGGAACCAGAAGAGACCCCGAATTGCTAAGGAAATGTTGAAAAAGAAAAACAAAACTGGGGGCATCACGTTACCTGATTTCAAGCTTTACTACAAAGCTGTGATCACCAAGACAGCATGGTACTGGCATAAAAACAGACACATAGACCAGTGGAACAGAGTAGAGAGCCCAGATATGGACCCTCAACTTTATGGTCAATTAATCTTTGACAAAGCAGAAAAAAATATATAGTGGAAAAAAGACAGTCTCTTCAATAAATGGTGCTGGGAAAATTGGACATGTATGTGTAGAAGAATGAAACTCAACCATTCTCTTACACCATACACAATGATAAACTCAAAATGGATAAAAGACCTCAATGCGAGGCAGAAATCTATCAAAATCCTAGAGAAGAACATAGGCAGTAACCTCTTCAACATTGGCCCAGCAACTTCTTTCAAGATATGTCTCCAAAGGCAAAGGAAACGAAAGTGAAAATGAACTTTGGGACTTCATCAAGATCAAAAGCTTCTGCACAGCAAAGGAAACAGGCAACAAAACAAAGAGGCAACCCATGAAATGGGAGAAGATATTTGCAAATGACACTGCAGACAAAGAGCTGATATCCAGATCTATAAAGAACTCCTCAAACTCAACACACACAAAACAAATAATCACACCAAAAAATGGGCAGAAGACATGAACAGACACTTCTCCAAAGAAGACATACAAATGGCTAATAGACACATGAAAAAATGTTCATCATCATTAGCTATCAGGGAGATTTAAATCAAAACCACACTCAGATACCACCTTAGACCACTTAGAATGGCAAAAATTAACAAGACATTAAACAACAAGTGTTGGAGAGGATGTGGAGAAAGGGGAAACCCCCTTACACTGTTGGTGGGAATGCAATTTGGTGCAGCCACTTTGGAAGACAGTGTGGATATTCCTTAAGAAATCAAAAATAGAGCTTCCCTATGACCCTGCAATTGCACTATTGGGTATTTACCCCAAAGATACAGATGTAGTGAAACGAAAGGCCACCTGTATCCCAATGTTCATAGCAGCAATGGCCATGGTCGCCAAACTGTGGAAAGAACCAAGATGCCCTTCAATGGACGAATGGATAAAGAAGGTATGGTCCCTATATACAATGGAGTATTATGCCTCCATCAGAAAGGATGAATACCCAACTTTCGTACCAACATGGACGGGACTGGAAGAGATCATGCTAAGTGAAATAAGTCAAACAGAGAGAGCCAATTATCATATAGTTTTGCTTACTTGTGTAGCATAAGGAATAACACAGAGGACATGGGAAATGAAGAGGAGAAGGGAGTTGGGGCAAATTGGAGGGGGAGACAAACCATGAGAGACTGTGGACTCTGAGAAACAAACTGAGGGTTTTGGAGGGGAGGGAAGTGGGGGGCAGGGTGATTACCCTATTGAAAATAGGTGGTGGGTATTATGGAGGGCATTTATTGCATGGAGCACAGGTTGTGGTGCATAAACAAACAATTCTGGAACACTGAAAAGAAATTTTAAAAAAATTTTTAAAAGCAAAATGGGTTAGTAAGTGTAAAGTGCTTAGAGTAGTACCCGGCATGTAGTAGAGACTCTATAAATGGCAACTAAATAAATAATTAAGTTAAAGTATATTTTTTTCTTTAAATATCCACAATTTGGTGGGGGGGGAAGCAAACACCGCAATGAAGATAAGAATAAAGGAATAATTATTGGAGTAACCATCTTCCTATATAGTCATGAAATATAGTCATGAAAATTCCAGAGTGAATAGTATTACACATTCCATGGTTTTATTTCCTCACCAACTGTGTAAACTTTGCATTTGGCAAGGAGGTATGAAAAAATTCTGAAAACTCTTCTGTCGAAACATAGACAATTTTTTAATCAGAGTTTGACATTCACACTCATTCATTTGCATGCCAGAGTGCAGTTTCACCTTTACGTAAACACCAATTATTGTTTGCTCAACAGCTGGGGAACCATCAGGTAGAAGAACAAAGGGCACATTTTAGGCTCAGAGAAACATGAAAAGGGTAAAAGAACTTTGTATGAATCTTTCAACTCTCATGATACTTTCTCTGGCCTCTTCCCCAGGATGCTTTTATACAAAAAGAAGAAAAAACAAAACCAAACAAGCTCTCATACCTACCTCATCTATTGGAATCAAAGGACTGAAAAGAAAGGAGATTTGTTTTTAGTGTGGTGAGCGATGCAGCTGTGGATTAAAATTTTAAAAGCTACAAAATGTCAGGAAATTCTTAATGGATAAACTAGTTTTTATGGACGTCAATAATACTATGCTTATTTACCATACTATATCCTATGCATATAGAAAAACAAGAAATTGACAATACATTCAATATAAAAATGAACATAATTAAATTTTACCATGTTAAAATTAATTCTAATGTTTCATAACAATTTGGTTAAAAAGAATATATAATTAAGTACTTAGAAAATATGTGGGAAAGTACACAATGATTACCATATTTAAACAGTTGTAGACATCTGCAGGTATTTAAATATTCAATTAAATCAGGATGTGTAAAATGTTAATAGTTTTTATATGGTGCCATATTCCTACTTTTCTTTATTTCACAAAGGAAACTATTGCAATTTGCATTTTAAGAGCTAGAATTATACTTTAAAAAATGAAAATGTAATGCGAAGAATTGTTCGGGGAGAATCTATTTTAAAATCCAAAGATTTAAGCATTCTGGTTATTACAGAAATTGATTTAAATTTCAGTGAACAAAGAGATGTCCAAAATTATGAAGAAAAATATGAAGAGAAAAAGCTCTAGTAATTGTGTCTCTAACAATAATGCAAATTCTGGAAAGAAGAATATCATGCTGTGAAACTATGTGAGGATATCAAATTCTGTTTCCGAGCATTTCAAGAGTCTGTAATTCCATATAGTTATTAAAATGTGAGCAGGCAGCAACTTTTTCTTTGTAGGTTATTCTAGTTTCAATTGCTGTGTAACAAATTATCCTGAATTTAACATCTTTAAGACTGTGATTTTATTATGCTTATGGATTTTGGGGGTTCAGGAATTCAGCAGAACACAAAAAGGAATGGCTTTCCTTTGCTGCATATTATCTGCAGGCTGGGCTGCAAAGACTGGGTGGCTGGAGGTAACTGACGATTTCAGCTTCTCTGGCACACAATCTCCAACATGCAGTAAGCATTTGGATAAAACACTATAGGTAAATGTAACTTTCTAATCTATAAAACAAAGAAACGAATAGTGTTTTTTTCACAGCTGTATATGACATATAAACGATGGATATGCATGTGTACATAGGTGCACACGTATGTTATCTCTATCTTTACATCAACTCACATTTCCTATCATAAACTGAATTGATCAACTTAACTTATTTGGCAGGAAAATTCCACTTGCTTATTAATGTGAATTCATCTACCTACCAAAACACTTAACAGTGTGTGACAGTGTTTCCAATGTTAATAAATACTGAGAAGAAGTAAGATATTTATGTGTATATGTATATATGTATTTTAACATAACACTCACTGAATTACTTTTGACATTCCCCATGATTGCCATGTGCCAGGGATGGCAGGATTCAGTGAGTCAGGAGATGTCAGGTTAGTCTTTGGTTAGAATACTGTGGGCAATTCATAGTCTTTCAACTTCCTATTTTCATCAAATAAGTCAGTTGAGGTAAGAACAGTAATACAAGCAATGAGATAATTTCATTTTTAACTCCAAAATGAGCAGTACACGATAATGATAAAAAGTATTGACTCTGGAGCAGAATGCTCACATTTGAAAGTTGACTCCAAAAATTAATGTCTGCAAGACTTTGGACAGGTTAGTTAACTTGTCTGTACTGTAATCCGCACATTTGTAATATGGGGATAATAATAGTACCTATATCACAAATGTGGGATTTAAATGAGTTAGTATGGGTAAAGTCTTAGTATAATACAAGATATATGGTTCACACTCAAGTAAATATTAGATGTTATTATTAACATTATTATTACAATATAACTTAGGCAGGTGGAAGAAAATTTCACAAGGTAAATTTTATTTCACAGATAGATTACCCTATTGAAAATAAAAGGCATATGACCATAATTGTAATCCTTCTTTGCACTTTATTTCTCTATATTGTTGAAACACCCTTACGATGCTTTCATGGATTTGATTGCTCCATCCATTCAGATTGATGGTGTTGTTCTGACATAGGGTAGAGGGAGGTGGTGTTCTCCAGATACTTCTCTTTTCTATGTTTTAAGGTCTTTTGCCTTAATTCTTATAAAAAATTTGTTGATTACATGCAATATTTTGAACATGGTGGTAGACCTGGAAGATACTATACTAATAACACAATCTAGTCCTTCAATGTATTCTCAGTTTTGTGGGAGAGAAAGGCATGTAAAAAGATAACTTTCCATGATTCAAGAATGAGCATAATGCTCTGGAATTTTTTTTCGGGGGGTGGGTGGGGCACGTCTTTGGCTGAGCATTTCTATTTCCTGACCCTACATCCATTCCTCATTATTCGTGATATCCACTCCCCAGCCTGTCTGAGCAAATCTTATCCTTTTTTTTTTTTTTTTAAATACTTGGCTCATTTGTCACCTTGCTTTGTGGAACTTCTCTGACAACTCCAAGCAGACTTAAAGTTTTCTGTATCCCTAAGACAGAACTCTTTATATGAGAGTGGTGATGAATTCCCAAGTATTTGTAATCACAATGTTAAGAAAGATATAATTTAGAAAACATACTGAAACATTTTATCATAATGTCTTTTTTGCTTCTGACACTCAAAATAAATCTTAAGGAGTCTGAAAAGATATGGTGAGAATTTGTAATGCATGATTTTGGGGTCGTATTTCAATTTCTCTCCACTGACAAAGAAGGATTTGGAAATATTATTTACAGAGCTTTCAGTTTTTGCCAACTGGTTTTAAGATAATAAAATATTATCATACATACATTGGTTACTCATATTTTAAAATCCCAAAACAAGGGGTGACTGGGTGGCTCATTTGGTTTAGCCTCTGACTCCTGATTTTGGCTCAGGTCATGATCTCAGCATTTGCTTTTTTAATTGTGTTATGCTAGTAAACCATAAAATACATAAAAACCATAAAACACATCATAAGTTTTTGATGCAGTGTCTTAAGACAGAGTCCTGCCTGGGGCTTCATGCTCACAGAAATTCTTTCTCTCCCTCTACCCCTCCTCCCCTCCTTGCACACACACGGTGTCTCTCTCAAATCAATAAATCTTTAAAAAAATAAAAACATAAAATCTCAAAACCAAGTGTAGGTTTTTTATTGCTTCCATTTCAGAATATTGTTTGTGATTGAACCCTTTTCAAGAGTAATTCCTATAGCGCTGTGTTTAGAAATATATGCCTATGTCTTTGCCTAACAAATATGCTTGAGTTCTAAATATATTGTTGCTCTTCCAAGGAATTTAAATACCACATTAGAAAATCAATTCATAAACTTGTATCAGAATACATAGATCTATTCATAGAATATGTTCGTAGTAAAAGCAGTAATCATGGGGTGTGTGTATTGAAACATTTTAGATATATATGGCTTGATTACTATCATCTTGCTTCACATAAAAGCATACATATTTCATGATAATTTATTCTAACTTGCTTCTTTCAAACGTCAGCACACAGTCTCAGTCACTTCCTTAATCTTGTAAGTTTTACATGACTCACATGTCCACAGAGACAGTTTTAAATATCTGAGTGCATCTCCTGATATGCGCTTCCCATCATACTAGAAATTGAAATACATATGAACAAAAGAATCCTTATGTAGAGTGTCTGCTTTAATAAGCTGTTATAAAATGAAGTGGTGTGTGTTGTCAGTGGGTCTTTAGTCTGTGCTTGGAGCAGCCAAAAAGTTCTGGAGCCTGATGGTGGCGCTAGAGCACGGCAGTGCAAATGCATTGAACAGTACTGAATTGCTCACTTAAAAATGGTTAATATGCTGTCTTGGTGATCACAGCTTTGTCGTAAAGCTTGAAATCAGGTACCGTGATGCCCCCAGTTTTATTTTTGTTTTTCAACATTTCCTTAGCTATTCGGGGTCTCTTCTGATTCCATACAAATTTTTGGATTATTTGCTCCAGCTCTTTGAAAAATGCCAGTGGAATTTTGATCGGAATGGCATTAAAAGTATAGATTGCTCTAGGCAGTATAGACATTTTAACAATGTTTATTCTTCCAATCCAAGAGCATGGAATGGTCTTCTATCTTTTTGTGTCTTCTTCAATTTCTTTCATGAGTGTTCTGTAGTTCCTTGAGTACAGTTCCTTTACCTCTTTGGTTAGGTTTATCCTCAGGTATCTTATGGTTCTTGGTGCTATAGTAAGTGGAAACGATTCTCTAATTTCCCTTTCTGTATTTTCATTGTTAGTGTATAAGAAAGCCACTGATTTCTGTACATCGACTTTGTATCCTGCCATGTTGCTGAATTGCTGTATAAGTTCTAGTAGTTTGGGGGTGGAGTCTTTTGGGTTTTCCATATAAAGAATCATGTCATCTGCGAAGAGAGAGTTTGGCTTCTTCATTGCCAATTTGGATAACATTTATTTCTCTTTGTTGTCTGATTGCTGTTGCTAGGGCTTCTAATACTATGTTGAACAAGAGTGGTGAGAGTGGGCATCCTTGTCGTGTTCCTGATCTCAACGGGAAGGCTGATTTCAAGCTTTACTACAAAGCTGTGATCACCAAGACAGCATGGTACTGGCATAAAAACAGACACATAGACCAGTGGAACAGAGTAGAGAGCCCAGATATGGACCCTCAACTCTATGGGCAAATAATCTTTGACAAAACAGGAAAAAATATACAGTGGAAAAAAGACAGTCTCTTCAATAAATGGTGCTAGGAAAACTGGACAGCTATATGTAGAAGAATGAAACTCGACCATTCTCTTACACCGTACACAAAGATAAACTCAAAATGGATAAAAGACCTCAACGTGAGACAGGAATCCATCAGAATCTTAGAGGAGAACATAGGCAGTAACCTCTTCGATATCAGCCACAGCAACTTCTTTCAAGATATGTCTCCAAAGGCAAAGGAAACAAAAGCGAAGATTAACTTTTGGGACTTCATCAAGATCAAACGCTTCTGCACAACAAAGGAAACAGTCAACAAAACAAAGAGGCAACCCATGAAATGGGAGAAGATATTTGCAAATGACAGTACAGACAAAAGGTTGATATCCAGGATCTATAAAGAACTCCTCAAACTCAACACACACAAAACAGACAATCATATTAAAAAAATGGGCAGAAGATATGAACAGACACTTCTCCAATGAAGACATACAAATGGCTATCAGACACATGAAAAAATGTTCATCATCACTAGCCATCAGGGAGAGTCAAATTAAAACCACATTGAGATACCACCCTACACCAGTCAGAATGGCCAAAATTAGACAGGAAACATCATGTGTTGGAGAGGATGTGGAGAAAGGGGAACCCTCTTACACTGTTGGTGGGAATGCAAGTTGGTGCAGCCACTTTGGAAAACAGTGTGGAGATTCCTCAAGAAATTAAAAATAGAGCTTCCCTATGACCCTGCAATTGCACTATTGGGTATTTACCCCAAAGATAGAGATGTAGTGAAAAGAAGGGCCATCTGTACCCCAATGTTTATAGCAGCAATGGCCACGGTCGCCAAACTGTGGAAAGAACCAAGATGCCCTTCAACGGACGAATGGATAAGGAAGATGTGGTCCATATACACTATGGAGTATTTATGCCTCCATCAGAAAGGATGAATACCCAACTTTTGTAGCAACATGGACGGGACTGGAAGAGATTATGCTGAGTGAAATAAGTCAAGCAGAGAGAGTCAATTATCATATGGTTTCACTTATTTGTGGAGCATAACAAATAGCATGGAGGACAAGGGGAGATGGAGAGGAGAAGGGAGTGAGGGAAATTGGAAGGGGAGGTGAACCATGAGAGACTATGGACTCTGAAAAACAATCTGAGGGTTTTGAAGGGGTGGGGAGTGGGAGGTTGGGGGAACCAGGTGGTGGGTATTAGAGAGGGCACGGATTGCATGGAGCACTGGGTGTGGTGCAAAAACAATGATACTGTTACGCTGAAAAGAAATTTTAAAAAATGGTTAATATGGTAAATTTTATATGAAGTATATCTTACCACAATAGAAAAGTAAGATAAAATGAACCAGTGTGTTTTAGCCCTTGGTAACATCTAAACAAATAGAAAACTGTAACAAATATGTGCATATGTCTTTAAACTTGTAGTTATGAAATTTGTATGTCTTTTCATCAATATTTTTACTCAGGTGCATCTGGTCCCTTGTTCTATTGAATGATCATTAGTGCTTTATCACAAGCTCAAGTGGAGCAGGCATCATGAAGAGTACAGGCAAAGCTGTTCCTACCTATCATTAAGGACATTACTATGAAGAAATGAGCATAAAAATACTAAAATGAAGGACAAGGTAAGGTAAGGGCTATGACTCAAGTATAGAACAATCATCTGGGCCGTCAGGGGAAGGGGGGATTTGGGCTGACCGTGGAGGAGATCAGGCTAGGTCATGGTGCAACTGAGATGTCAGAGATGAATAGGATATTTTGGCAGCAGGTTTAAGATCTTATTTTACCAAGAAGGAGCAGGACAAATATAACAGACAGGAAAGTGAAAAGTCAGAACCACAAGTGAACTAGAGCACATACCATGTGAAGTAATGTGTTGAAATATTAGACTAGAGTCAAGGGAGACAGTCCAATCTTTGAAGGGACTGGATAATTTACTGGATTTTTCTGCAGGTAATAACATGAGACTGGAACAGGTAGATAGAGCCATAATGCCAGATAATTGATCTAACTACTTTTACCAAATAGATTTTTGTGGTATTAACATATAAAGGCAGTAAAAAAGGAAACTTGAATTTAAACATGTTTTCTTTTATTTCTAAGGAGACCAGGAGATCAAGTTAAAGTGCCAGGCACTGTGAATACATGTCATACATTGAGGTTAGTTCTAGATTTAAATTCAGTTAGGCATTTGTTTAGCAATCTGGTCTCCAAATGTTAGTAAAAACACATTGTAGGAAAAAAACATTTTTAGGTGGAATTTCTGCAGGTGCTAGGGATGACACCCCACTTTGCATTTTGAAAATAAAAACTATTCAGGTTACCACACAGGCCTCTAGATAATATTGAAACTTCTATCTAAGGTTATTCACTTCTAACAATACAAAACTATAGGGGTGCCTGGTGGCTCAGTGGGTTAAGTCTCTCTTTGGCTCAGGTCATGATCTGAGGGTCCTGAGATCAAGCCCCGCATAGGGCTCTCTGCTCAGCAAGGAGTCTTCTTCCCCTTCTCTCTCTGCCTGCTGCTCTGCCTACTTGTGATCCCTCTCTCTCTCTCTCTCTGTCAAATAAATAAATAAAAAGTTTAAAAAAATACAAAACTATAAATTTTATTTTAGAAAGCTGTTTTCTTGTCCTCATAAGTGCTGTGAACTTTCCTATTATATGTACATGTATATGGATTTATAATTTATTCTCCATCCCTCAATACAAATTCCAGAATCAAAATGTTCTGATAAAATGCCTGCATGTTATATCTATTAATACCAAACCCATTTCCACATTGAGTTTATATTGTGAATTAGAGATATGTTTCTTCTGAAATATTTAGAATGCAACTTATAATAGAGGGTCAAAGTTTTTATTTCTCATAAGATGTTCAGTGAACTCAGAATATAAAATACCAAAAAGAATGTCTTCTTTTCTTCTGCTTTATTAATGCTTAGATATTCAAGCATTTCCAGTAAATGTTGAAACAATGCATGCTTTACAAGATAACTAAAAGGGTCCTACTGCATTGGATGACTATGAAATATGAGGAATAATGTAAAGTAGAGCAGGCCTCTGCAGCTTATGTCACCTTATGTATATTGGAATTTATTTATTGGTGGTTAAAATGCAATTTCCTAGTAGAGCTTTCATAAAACCAAATAACATTTATATAATCTGTCTAGCTAAAATGTGAATTTTTTCACTCAATCAAAATTACTCTCATGCTAAAAGTACATCTATTTTCAAAACTGTAATTCTTCATGTTGAACACCTCATATGTGGGAGGTTGGCCAACACAGTGGCTGGGCATGTGGAGAGAAGGAAAAAAAAGAAATGTACCCTCTTTTTTGGAAAAAAAATAGAAAACTTCCTGCCACGAGGCCTAGCAAAGTGTAGTAAACAACATTGGAAGGAATGTAAATGGAATGTTAGTCTGTGCCCCCTGGAATATTTTTCTGCTCTTCGGCAAGATGCCAAGCCGGAGATGGGGGGCCCTGGGAATGAATTCTGATAAGTCGGCAGGGAGGCCGAGAAACACCCTATTTTTTTGCAGGCATATGTGCAGGTGCTTGTAGTCTGTGTCAGAATTTCACAGTGGCTTTACCAGACTCTGAATTTGATCCACTTTCTCATAATATCCAAGACAGGAAGAGAGAAACCATCTGTTGGATTACCAAGGTAGAAATCGCATTATAATGCGAGAAATTAACCATAAGGTCTGAGTCAGCTGGACCATCACTGCAGATCTGTCATAAGCAGAAAATAAACTCTGACAAATGTGCTCCATCTTCAGGATAACCGTCAATCTACTGCAGCCCAAATATGTTTACTTCAGCATATGGACTTAATAAAATTGGTAAGTCCTTTCTATAGTGATGTTTAAAATTGTTTGTCAAGTTGGAGCAAGGGCTGCTGCTCATTGTAATGAAAGTACTTGACGTCACCCTGAAAAGAGAGTCATCAGTCATCTGTATCCTGTTCTGGGGAAAAAAAATGTGTTCTCCCTAGTGCACTTAGATCTACAACCTGATGTCTAAATGAAAATAAAATGTGAGTAGAGCAAATAAATAAGACATGATTTTATGATACAGTAGCAACTAAACACAGGTGTGGGTTCCAATAGGTGCTGAAAGAATGCCAAGAGTACAGAATCGGAAAGATTGATTAAGGCTCTTACCCTTCTGTGAAATAATAAGATCTGTATCATCTGTATCTATATCTATGTATCTCAGTCTCTGCCCCCAGTTCCCAACACATTGCTACAAAAACCCTTCTAAATCCTAAGTGCCAGGTACCCTAGGAGCATCTCTCTTTCCAATATCTCATCTCTGACCTGTTTCTGACACAGGGCTCCTAAACCTGTGTAAATTCCTAAGTGATAAGAGCAGTAGGATCATCTTTGCTTCCAGCAAGGAGACTCCAGGTAGGCTCCTGAATGCCTCCTGGGTGGGGGCTCGTCACCAGAAATTTTCAGTCCTCCCTGTCATCTGCCAGAGAGGGAAAAGGGGCTAGAAATGGACTTTATAATTGATCATATCTACATGAACAGGCCTCCATATAACCCCAACACTAAGGGGTTCAGACAGCTTCCAGTCTAGCAAACATCTCCCCGCTGGGTGGGTGATGCACCTCAGCTCCACAAGGATAGAAGCTCCTATGCTAGGGACCCTCTCAGACCTTGCCCTTTGTGACTCTTCATCTGGTTGCTCTTAGGTATCCTTTATCATATTCTTTAATAAAGTGGTAAACAGAAGTAAGCCTTTCCTTGAGTTCTGTGAGCCACTCTAATAAATCAGTTGAACTAAAGAAGGGGGTCTTTGGTACCTCCAGTCATAGCCAGTCAGTCAGAAGCAGAGTTGATGACCCAGGCTTGCAACAGGAATTTGAAGTGTGTGTGTTGGGCGTGGGGGGATGGAGAGACAGTCCTGTGGGGTTGAGACCTTACCCCGTGGGATCTAGGCTACCTCCAGGTAGGCAGTGTCAGAATGGAGTTAAGTTATAAGACCCTCAGCTGGTGCCACAAAGAACTGCCTGGTGTGGGGAAACCCTCCACATGTTGGGGACCAGAAGTGAAGTGTTTCGTATTTTTCCCTATAGAGAAGGAGGAAATACTATTTGCCCTTTGCATCTTCTTTTCTCCTCATCACACACCTCTCTGCTCCATCTCCCTGTGGTCATAAAACTTTGCTGAAACATCTACTTCTCTTTTCTGTCATTTAAGTCCTCACTGTTCTTCAAGGCTCACCCTGTTTGTCTGTGAATGAAGTCTTTGCTGATAATTTCAGCCATACCCATCTCTGACATTTAAACAGTTGGAAATTTTTGCCTACAATTTTACACTTCTGAATTATGTTTTATAATATAGTTGATCATCTCAAATTCTACTGATTTCTGAAAACATCTTCCTATTTACCTCCCTCCAGGGTAAGTGCTTGTCCTCTATGGTCTCAAAGTACATAGTAACTGTTTTTTGTGGTTTTTTTTTTTTTTGATAGCACTATTGCCCTGCGTTAAATCATACTGTCAATTCCCTAAGAGAATGGGCTATGCTTTCTCTTCATTATATCCCCAGCATCTAGAAGAGTACCCAACACAGAACTGCTGTTCCGTAAGTGTTTGTTGAATGAATAAGCACTCTTTTCCCAGACTTTAGCAACCCTAAAGATGAGCAGGGGTAAAAATGTTGTCCAATTTTTAAAAAAATCTAAACTTGAGAAAAGAGAGACCTTATTCAAAAACATTATTGTGATGGGGGCAGGGAGAGACTCTAACCATAAGGTAGGCATCTTTGCAAGAGGGAGAAAGGCGAAAGAGAGGGCTTATATGCTCCGATCATAAGGACCGTAAGATCTTTAAAGTGATTCAAATATCAAGGAGGAAATAAAGCTCTTTTTTTCCAGGAAAGATTAAACGAAGCAAAGAAGATTCCGAAGTGAAAAAGTGGGATGAGCAATGGTCTGATCTAACCATTGTAACTATTCCTTGAGGTCAGCAGATTTGGGGGTGAGGGCTCTCTAAGTAGGGCTGTTCTGAGTTCCTGATGCTTCTTCAAGGATTGGTCAAACCAGGGCCTGGGGAGAGGAGAGAAACTTAACTAAAGTTTGGTCAAGTCAGATTAGTAGGTATTTTATTTAGATTGTTCAGTGCATACAAACAATTCAGCTAATCATTTATAAGGCAAAGAGGAAATTCAGAGTATCTTTGTTTAGACAAGCCATTTTTAAGAAAGGGGGATATCTGAGTGTCTTATTTAAATCAATGGAGGAGAGTAGTTGTTTGCATTAAATCATTTCCTGGACCACAAAAAAAAAGTGGGGAGATTTATTATCTGGGGTTGCTCCAGGAGTATTCAGGCATAATTTAACACTGTCAAGGTAGAGCCATTATCTGACCATTATCTGACCCAAAACAGCTCTCACCGCTTGCCTGGCCCTGTGCTTACTTCTGAACATAAGATCTTTGACCTGTTAGAGATCTAAAGGATGGCTTTGATTTGGTTAAGCTTATAGTTGGGAGATAACTGTCCAGCCAGACAAGATACCTGTCCAGAGAGAAGGAAAAGCAAGAGTGAAGGTCTCAGGAAAGAAAGAGTATTGAATCATCTGAGAACTAGAAGAAGTCCAAATGGAAAATATATATTTAAAAACCTTGAACTATAACCATAAAATTATCTATGGTTAAGGGGGTTATTTTAAAGATGAAGTTGGAAATTAATTGAAAAAAAGAATATTAATTTTGACTAATGAAAAATAGAAACTTCTATAAATCAAAGAACTTTTATGGATCATATCTTTACTCTTTTCTACCTTGCTTTGTGGTACCAGAGACTGACCTCTATTGGTTACAGCGTTGGGATCCCACTACCTTCTGGCTTCTGGATTATGTTGGCCTATGGGTGGTACCAGCAGGAGACCAGAAGGATCCTCTTCTGTGATTCCAGTGCTGGTTGGACTCTGGTAACATCATCCTTTCCCATTGATGTGGGGGGCCAACAGCTCCCTGTGGTTGCTAATCCTTGGGTGTTTCATTATCCCTTGTTTGGTCCCCCAAACATGTCCATATCTTTGCAAACTCTTTAAATTAAACCCTTTGGGCACACCATCTGTTTTCTGCAGTGAACCGGACTGAAACATCACAACCAAAATAGCAAGTGACAAACTTGGAAAGAAAATATGACCTGCTTACAGAAGAAGAGTTTATACCAGCTTTATAGGTGCCATATTATAGAGTCCCTAGAAAGGATTATGAAAATTAAAGATGAATATCTTAAAATAAAAATGAGCAAGTGACCAGAACATTAAACAAATTAACATCACCAAATAACTATAAAACAGCTTTTTGTACATTTAAAGGGTGGGCAGAAACTTATTTTATGTGAATTGCTGTAGTTCCCAAGTTTTCTACTAAGAATAGCTTTTACTTATATGACAAGGAAAATTAACATATGTGATACAGAAAGTAAACCTCACACAAATTTACTTTAAATATTTTTCATAAAGTTGAATTTAGTAACAACAAAGTCACTGATCTGCCCAACTTGGGCAAAGAACAGCGTAATAGATGGAAGAACAAAAAGCAGAAGAAACATCCAGTGAAGACAATCCATTTAATCCTCTATGAAGCTTGCTTTGAAAAACTCATTCTTTGTAAACTCAGCCACTCTCGTTAGTAAATCCATTGTATCTCACATGTGATTCTTTATAATGTCATTTTTCCATTACATGACTGCCCCCCTGTTGTGAAGTCCTTAAGGATATTTTTAAATAATGCCTAGAACAAAATATGTGTTCAGTAAATATTTCTTGAATGAGTGAGTGAATGAATATGGATAGTGAAACAGAAGAGAAAGGATGAGATGCTGCCCCTGGGGTGCGGGGGTTCCAGGGGTACTTTAAACAGTAACTGATTCTGGAAAAATTTTGGAACCCTATTGCATGCAAGTTAGAAATTCAGTCCGAGTCACAGAGTAATGAAGGAAATAGGCTTGTGAGCAACACTCAATGTACTCCTTTACCATTACCTGAGTTCTTTCTTAAATTCATTCACATCATTGATTCTTTGTGTGTTCTTCTTTTCAGGAAGGCGAAACCCTATCCCTTTTCCCCCCAAACCAGGAAAATGTATGTTTTCTTGAAAATTTTGCACTTGACTGTGAAGATGGGAGTGGGGTGTGTGTGTGTGTGTGTGTGTGTGTGTGTGTGTGTGTGTGTATGTGTGTGAAAGAGAGAGAGAGAGAGAAAACACACCAGGTATCAAACAATGTAACAATACCACAAGTCATATGGGATAAGGCATTCATTATTGGAATCTAACATACACAGTCATCAAAGGAACTAGGAAAATGAATAATCAGAATGGGTATATGGATATTTAGAGAAAAATCATTGCTTGCAGAGAAACCAGAAGAACCAAGTCCAGCTGCCTAAGTGGGCCTGTGACAGGAAGCTCTTATACCCATGGAAAGCCCTTGCCACTGTGCGCTTAGTGCTTCTGTGGGCTCCCAATCAAGAGTTGGGCCGTGGACCTGACTATTGGTTAGCAGGCAGATGAGTTAAATGAAAAGCAAGGCAAGAAAAGAAAACTGGCAATCTTCACTAACCTCTGTGTTTGATCGAAAACACCAGAAGAGCGATGGCTGCTACTTCCTTTCTTCTTTTCTTTTGAACAACACAAACCTGGACTTGTACGAGGAAGGACAATCATGGAAATGCACGTCCTGTCTCAACCAAACCGGCAATAGAACAATCTGCCACAGTGGGTACATAAAGTGCCTAATATCCAGCACCATCACTATGAGTCATTATTGTCATTACGAAAGACGGCATTACCCAAAGGAAAGAGAAGTTTTAGAACTACACTGGAATATGTTGCATGCTGAAATACACACTCACTTCTTAACTGCACTCGCCACCCTTGGGTCCAGGCAGTCAATTACTTATTTTCTGTAAGATGAATTGCTTTTTTCTATTCTAGGATTTCAATACATAGAATTATATTTTATGTACAATTTTGTGTCTGGTTTCTTTTGGTCAGCATTATGTTTTAAAATTATTTTTTTAATTTTTAACTTTCTAAAGTTTAAAATTTTAGTTTTTAAAATTGCACCAAGTTGGTGCATGAAGCAACTCATTCTTTTTATTTTGAGTAGCAATTTACGAAAGACTATAACCCAATTTGTTTATTGATTCAGTTATTTAGAAAAAAGAGACTATGACTATTTCTACAATTCCTTGTGTATACATATAGTTTCATTCCTCTTAGTTAAATACTCAGAAGTGGGATCATTGGGTTATATGACAATGATATGTTTACCTTTATAAGAAATGGAAACACAATTTTCCAAGTTGGTTATATCATTTTACACCAGTATATTTGAGATATCCAGTTGCTCTGCGTCTTCACTAACATTTGGTATTATAGGGATTTTCTTTTTTAAATTTAAACTTTCTAGTGTGTGTGAAGTGGTCTCTCATTATAGTTATACATATATTTCCCTGATGACTAATGATGTAGAACATCTTTTTATCTGTTTATTGGTCATTCAGATGTCTTCTTTTGTGAAGTGCATTTTGTCATTTTTAACATTTATTTCTTTCCTTAATATTAAGTTTTAAGAGTATATAATCTGGATATAATTCTCTTGTCAGATATAAACATTTTGAGTATTTTCTCCAGTTTATGGTTTGCCTTGTTAATGACAAGGAGAGTATTCTAAACAGCAACAAGTTTTAAATTTGATAAGGTACAATTTAGCTATTTGTATGGTTTATTCTTTTATTTCCTACTAAAAACATCTTTACCACCTCATAGTTTTCTTCTAATGTCTTCTAAAATAGCACACCAGAAAATATCTATTTTACACAAAAGAAGGCAGTAATGAAGGAATAGAGGAACAAAGAGAAGACATTTAAGAAAAAACACAAATAGGAAAATGGCAGATGAAAATCTTATCTGTAACCCCACTAAATGTGAATGGAGTATATGGTTTTTTTCAGCAGTGGATGAACCTTGGAAATATTTGGAAATATTTCAGTAAGAACAAGAAGGCAGCCACATAAGACAGCATCTTACATAATTTTGTTTACTTGAAATGCCCAGAATAGGGAAATTGGGAGAGACATAAAATATATCTGTGAGCTTTAAAACAAAAATAGCTTTCTTCAGATATAATTTATACATTCTAAAATTCACCGCTGTAAAGTGTACAATTCAGTGTTTTATTTTTTTTTATTTTTTATTTTTTTTTTTTTTAAAGATTTTATTTATTTATTTGACAGAGAGAAATCACAAGTAGGCAGAGAGGCAGGCAGAGAGAGAAGAGGAAGCAGACTCCCCGCTGAGCAGAAAGCCCGATGTAGGGCTTGAACCCAGGACCTGGGATCATGACCTGAGCCGAAGGCAGCGGCTTAACCCACTGAGCCACCCAGGCGCCCCTATTTTTTTTTTTTTTATTTTTATTTTATATTTATTCATAAAGTTCTGCAACCTCATCACTACCTGATTTTGGAATATTTTTATCATTCTTACCCTACCCATTGTACTACTATCACACATTTTATTTCTACATATATTATAAACCTCAAAATATATTATGCAGATAATAAGTAGGTTAAGGCAAATGAAAATATACTATTATACGATTTTTAAATTATAATTTGTGTTTGATAGGGGTTATAGGGAGAAAGGACTGGGGAATGATAGCTGATGGGTATGGAGTTTCTTTGGGGGATGATAAAGGCTTTAGCATGCCTGGTTAATTTTGATGAAAATGTGTCATGATGTGGGGGCGCCTGGGTGGCTCAGTGGGTTGGGCCGCTGCCTTCCGCTCGGGTCATGATCTCAGGGTCCTGGGATCGAGCCCGTGTCGGGCTCTCTGCTCAGCGGGGAGCCTGCTTCCTCCTGTCTCTCTGCCTGCCTCTCTGCCTGCTTGTGATCTCTCTCTGTCAAATAAATAAATAAAATCTTTAAAAAAAAATGTGTCATGATGTATTCGGTAATAGGAACTGAAGAAATAAACCCATATTATATAGTATGAGGTTCTGTGTTTATCTGGCCAGACTTTAAACTGTGTTTTAATGTTTGCTGCAGGTACAGGTACCAGTGGTTTCAATTTCCTCTGGAGTTCTGTTTTGCCCCTCCTGTTGTCTTGGGGCTACCCCTAGAAGGCTTTCTGAGGTAGCTCTTTTATTTATAGCTCTTTTATTTGTATCCATTGTTATTACATGTGGCAGCAAGAATGCAGAGATGAAATCTTCCAAAATCCTCTGATAAAGTCTCAACCATTCAGTGGGGCTTTTTGAACCTAGGCTGTGACCTTCCCAAGTGCTTCTTAGCTTTTTCCCCATCTTCCTTACTTGATACCAGAAAAGCTAGGGCTTACTGGGTTCATGTAATTGCCCTACTCCCAGGTTGGATAAGGCTCAGTTATATCTTTTCCCCTGCACAGCAGGTCTTTGTTAATGTTAAGGAGAAAGCCCTGAGCAATCTTGAGAGTGTGTACTTTTTTCCTCCTCCAGCCAGAAAATGAGAGGTTTTTAAAATTTTATTTATTTTTTAAATTTTCTCTACTTATTTGAGAGGAAGAACATGAGTTAGGGAGGGAAGGGGCAAAGGAAGAGGGAGAAGTAGGCTCCCTGCTAAGCAGGGAGCCCAATATAGGGCTCCATCCCAGAACCCTGAGATCATGACCTGAGCAGGAGGCAGATGCTTAACTGACTGAGCTGCCCAGGTGCCCTAATTTAGCACATTTTTCAAGACTAACCTGACCTGGGTCATTTCTTGCATATGTCTCTGGAAATCATAAGCAAAACTTAAACTGTTTCCCAAGGGTGATATCAGATAACCACTGACGAATTCCCTGTCGTTTTAAGAAAATTCTATTATAACCAATCACTATGAAGAATAAATAGTCACAGCTTTCTCACTATATAAACTGCTTTATAACAATATGCCTCTGAGCCTGATTTCATATTTTAGTTTGATTGCTTCTGGTTAGCAAATTGTCTTTTTGGT
This sequence comes from Lutra lutra, assembly GCF_902655055.1. Taxonomy (NCBI): domain Eukaryota; kingdom Metazoa; phylum Chordata; class Mammalia; order Carnivora; family Mustelidae; genus Lutra; species Lutra lutra. The sequence goes on along the minus strand of NC_062289.1, from coordinate 52,107,855 downwards.
ATGTGCAAAATAAACTTTTACTAATTATTGCTTCACTAATTCACTGGTTTCACTTCTGTTATTTCTGAACTTTTGACAATGTATTTTCATTCAGGCAGTGCAATGCCTTTTTATTATGCATTAGAAAAATCAATCTGAATTACTGGTGTAATTTATCATTTTAAACATATACAAGCCCATGACAGAAATTATTGCTGTAAGTGTCTGTTAATATGTAAATGAGGATTCTATTGCTTCAAGCCTCATATAGTAATTACTCAGTCCCTTTTTAAGTATGATTTATTGATCAGCACTTTGTAAAGATGGAAAGATGTTGGCTTATTTCCTCTTGTCAGTTATTCCATTGGTTAGAATTTCAAAATATGCTTTCTTTTTTTATAGCTGTGTTCTCCATGCAATGGAATGTGTCACTGAATTCCTCTCTGTGAAGTTGCACACGTATTATTATAGATTCCTGGGATTTATCAACAACTACTTATTGAAACGCTGTACTTATCTTTTAAAAATCTGTTTTTAAAAGTGAGACATCAAACTAAATACCAACAGAAGGTATGAAATTAAGAGTTATTTATTGATATAACTCTACCCTAAGAATGGGAGTAGTTATAAAATGATTAGCTTTGTTGCTTTCTGGTTGTGATGATTTAAAAAAAAAAGTGTTTAAATGGGTGGGCATGTAGAATTTTGGGGAAAATTAGGAGGACTAGAGAAAGCAAGGTATCTCTAAATGTTGAAAAAATTAATACGAAAAAGAAAAGACAACAAATTACTTCATAGAGAAAAACATTGAGGAGATTACAGATACGCTTTCACAGGTTAGTTATACAGAGCCAATAAAGAGTAAATTTCCATTCAAAACCAGTACTATCTAATCAAAGAAAGAAAGCTAATCCTCCCCATATAAAAGACAATATTTTCTAATACCCCAAGCCATTCTCTCAACTCTCCCTAAAAATATGTATATATATATATATATATATATATATATATATATACATACACACATTACCTAGGTATTCAACAAATTTAACATAATCTCAAAAATTCAAATGAAAACAGGGTAATGATATTAATATAAAATGTGACCTTTATTCCAGGTTCTCATCTTAAAGACTTTCTTAATCTAAAAAAATAAAAACATTGGCTAAAGAAATTCAGTAGATTCTTATTTACTGCTATAAAGAAAAGATTTTTTTCTTTAATTTCTTAAGGAAATCAGGAAAGATTCTAGGAAATGTCTTGTAAGCAAGAAAGTATGAAAAAGAATTTTCTTTCCTATGCAGGGATGTGCAAATAATGACTAATTGGAGGGAACAATGAATAATGATAATGGGAAACCAGTAGTAACCAATGCAACCTCTTTTATCCTTCCCTCCTTTCTCTTGCAATGCTTCTAAAAGTAAACCTTCTTATCAGTGAGCCATCAAGCAGCTGGAGGATTTCTACTCAACACATCCATCTGAAGCAGGGAGATATTAATGACCTTCCTAAAATGGCAATCTAACTTATTACATTAATTTACTGCACAGATAAAAAATCTTCACCATCCAGAAGATAAAGACTTACACACACACACACACACACACACACACACACACACACACGTGCTTACACACCCCCACCCCCGCCCCCACAACCTGTTGGCAATGACCGCTGTTTCTTGATCCAATTTCCTCCATTAATCCTTCTTTTTTATTAGAGGTACTGAAAGATTTCTAGATCACATAAGCAACAGAAAGGAGTGAGAAGACAGTGAAACATTGGTAGCACTTCTTACTAGATAATGGAGTTGAGAGGGAATTAACTTGGAACAGTTCAAAGGTTGAAGTACTCTAGAAATTGTGATTTTTTTTTGGCAAGAAAAAAGAATGAAATGAGTGCTTCAGATTATGTATACAAATAAAAATTCATAGCGAGATAATCATAGTAGAATTGGAAATCTTCAGGATAGAAAATCCACACAAAATAAGATTGTAAAACGTGAGAAAGTTATGAAGAAATTCAGCACATAGAACACACATTTGGCTTAAGACTCAGCTGAATATTGAGGACAATCAGTTAAATATTGAAAGACATGATGGAAAAGCTGGAAGGCTCTATCAATGCATTAAATGGATAGGACACAATAGAAAGGCCCATAAATGAGGAGGAGTAAATCACTAAATGAAATTAAGAAATTGAAAAATTCAGCAACACACAAAAAGAAGGAAGAATAAGAGCAAAATCTGAAAATGATTTGCCACTGGAAATTGAATTATATTTTAGAATGTATACATAGAAGCTTGTCTCACTTTGTTCCCATGATCCATATACTTCATTGCCCTGTGCCCTGAGACCTGTCATGACCCCTATTGATTGTATCACCCAAGCTTCCTCGACCTCTGACTTCCACTTGTCCAGACCTATGAGAAGCACATGCAGGAGATTAGAGACTGAGATGAAAGCAAGGTCTCTGGATATTTCTTCTCCCTTTTTCTGTTTTGGCTCTGCACTCTGACATGGCTTGGACAAATCACTCTATAACTATATAATCCGTCATGTTGGTCCCTTCTTTAAGGCTCCAACTCACAAGAGGCTCTAGAAACACTGTTTAATCTTAGCTCTTTCAGGGCTAAGACAGTAATGGCTTCCCATAGTTGCTAGTTCTGGGCGTCTCATACATTTGACTGCTTCTTTTGCCTGCCTAGACCTTGAAGGTAGGACTTCAAATTAGACTCTGTTACATAATGGGACCCTAAGCGACATTGCTCCTTTTTGGTACATTAAACAAAAGTCAGGAATTTAAAACATGAAATAAGTATTAAAAAGAAGCAAGAAGGCAAAACATGAGAGAAAAAGAAATCCAGCTAAAAGGTGTGTAGAAATGCCAAAAGAGCCAGACCAAATAAAACATTTTAAGGAAACTAAAACAAATTGCAAAATATTTTAAAACCTATAAGAATACACAACAAACTGCATCACATATACACAAAAAGTAAAGATAAAATATTAAATCAAATATTTTAAATCAAATGATATGAACACCAACCAGAGCTTTTTCAAAATAGAGAAGAAAAAGACAAGGAAATGATAATAGTATCAGAAACACACATGTATGCCCATATGCATGCGTACATAAATATAGTGTATATATTATACAGTGTAAAGAGCAACAGATAACATAAAAGTAACTAATGTGGGACAAAATAAAATGGAAGCAATAAAGTTATAATAGAAGAAATGCTTCCTAAAAAAGGATCTATTTTGTAAATGGTAATCACTGAACAAATTATATCTAGATTTTTAAATCTAGATATAATCTAATTTAATTTTTAATTTTATGGATCATGTAGGAGAAATGATCAGGTTACCTGCAAAGAGAAAGAGAATAAAGCAAACCTTATGCTATAGGAAATGACAGAAGAAAGCAAAGCAACACCAAAATATTCTGGAAGATAAATAAAAGATTTAGACACAAATATTCTATACCAAACTGAATAGTTGTTAATGTAGAAAACTATTTAAATTACCTGAGTTTTAATTTCTTCATCTCTAAATATGATTAATAATAATTCCTGGGGTGCCTGGGTGGCTCAATGGGTTAAGCCTCTGCCTTCCGCTCTGGTCACGATCTCAGGGTGCTGGGATCAAGACCCAAATCAGGATCTCTGCTCAGCAGGGAACCTGCTTCCCCCCTCTCTCTCTCTGCCTGCCTCTCTGCCGACTTGTGATCTCTGTCAAATAAATAAAATCTTTTAAAATAATAATAATAGGGGCACCTGGGTGGCTCAGTGGGTTAAAGCCTCTGCCTTCGGCTCAGGTCATGATCCCAGAGTCCTGGGATCGAGCCCCGCATCGGGCTCTCTGCTCCGCGGGGAGCCTGCTTCCCCCTTCTCTCTCTGCCTGCCTCTCTGCCTACTTGTGATCTCTGTCTGTCAAATAAATGAATAAAATCTTTAAAATAATAATAATAATAATAATAATAATAATTCCTTTTTTCATAAGGTTGCTGTAAAGACCAATTCAAGTATGATACATAAATGACTGCCTGGGGACTTAAAACTACTTTCACACAATTCAGAAAATTATCTCATTGTAAATAGCAATAAAAATATTAATGAATAACCCAAAACATCATGTAGGGCTGAAATGTTAAAATAAAAACCTTTAAAATAGTCTCAACAATATTAAAATATTGTTGAAAGTGGTTATTCTTTTCTTATTCCTGCTTTATTTAATAAGAATTTTCTTATGGTTTCACCATTAAGTATATAGAGTTAGATTATTATGTTTCAATATATTAATTAATTCTTATTTGCAATAAGAGCTAAAATACAGGCATTGTTTCAATGAAGCAATGCAAAGGTTGAGTGAAGAAGTTGTTGAAATGTGATTTTGAGAATGCAAAGCACTGAGTTGGCCATTACTCTTTGTTTAGAAAGATAACAGACGGGGCGCCTGGGTGGCTCAGTGGGTTAGGCCGCTGCCTTCGGCTCAGGTCATGATCTCAGGGTCCTGGGATCGAGTCCCGCATCGGGCTCTCTGCTCAGCAGGGAGCCTGCTTCCCTTCCTCTCTCTCTGCCTGCCTCTCTGCCTACTTGTGATCTCTGTCAAATAAATAAATAAAATCTTTAAAAAAAAAAAAAGAAAGAAAGATAACAGACTGGGGCACCTGGGTGGCTCAGTCTGTTAGGTGCCTCTGCCTTCAGCTCAGCTCATGATGCCCAGGTCCTGGGAATGAGCCCCATGTCACATAGGGCTCCCTGCTCGGGGAGGGGGGCCTGCTTATCCCTCTGCTGCGCCCCTGTTTGTGTTCTCTCTCTTGCATGCTCACTCACTCTCAAATAAATAAATAAATAAAATATTTTTTTAAAGCAGGCTATATATTTATAGGACAGTACTAAAAATTAAGTTAATTTGTTCTTAGTCTGTATTTTGATACCTTAAAACTGAATTTTAGACTACTGCAAAATTATTCTGACTTTTGTCACCAGAAGAGTTGAATTCTGACTCAGCTTTGCTTTTTGGTTCAGAAATTATCAATCGAGAACTGATAATTCCCTGGTGACCTGCAATTAAACATCTACATCTAGATCTACAAATATTTATACATATACATACATATACATATTGTGGTTTCTCTTATTAATTTTTAAAAGTCATCAGGAAGTATTTCCTTTTGCAGAAATCATTTTATCCCAGTAAAATAAAGTGATTAATTTTGAAGCTATAGATCATTCTTCCACCAGAATTTAATGCTAATTCTGGATTTAAGAGAAATCCCCAGTTACAGTAATGGAGCATCTTTGTATATGGACTTGTTAGTTATATTTCCTCTCTAATGGCTTTTCCATAAATGTCACAGAGGAAAGCTGTGCAAATTGCTTCTGGCTGTGAATTTTCCTGTCCATTTCAGAAAGCCTGAAGTCTCACTTTCCCTTTCCCTCCCACAGCTACTTCTATTTGCGTAGGAAGAAGGAGAACACTGCAGCTTCACTGATTTTGTGTGGGTCTAACTTTTACCTAAACAGCTGAAGCAGCTTAATGTGGTTTTATATTTCAATTTTCAAGGTAGATTCAGATTTTCAGTGACTTGAATATCCAACTTAACTGGTTTAAGCATTTTAACCTCTCACAAAAATACAGCCACCTTGTGAAAGACTTGGAGCATCATTTGTAACTCTTTTTCCAAAAACCTTAATTTAGATAATCTGAGCATTATTAGATGGGAATTTTAGTTGATTTCACTGGTTTCTACTGGAAAACATGATAATTGTGGTTGAGCCAGATAGCTGTGTCTGAACAAAGGAGTCCTGCTGTTTTATTACCAAGAGGTTTTATTTAAAGCAAACTGGAAAAGTTCTGGGCTGCAAGGAGCATTTTCAGTTGCCAGCTTCTAGGAGGAAATTAAGTGGCAAAATGCACAATTGATGTAGCAGAGACTGAAATCAATGCAAGAGGAATACACGTGTTTTGAATACTCTAGTTTGATACCAAGGTATGGATTTTGTAGCTACTTAAACTTCTAAGTATGTGATTTGCAGAGATCTCTTCAAATACCCACACATACACACCCCTCGATCCCTTCTTCCCCATCCTTGCTTTCTTTACTTTCTGCTCTCCTGTTTCCTTCTCCTATGCAGAAAAATGAAATTTCTTCCTAAGCAAATGTAACTTGGGATATTTGGCATATTAGGTTTAAATTAGTCTTAAACAATTACAAATTCTAAGCTGAATCTTGCACTTTTGCTCTTTAGAAATACATTTGCCCAAGAAATCGTTGGAACGTTTATTCATTGTATTAAAATTAAATGCTCCTGGTGACTTTCATTTGAAAAATTTATCTTCGGAAAGTATTGGAGAATGATGAATATTCTGCACTTTAATCACATTTTCAGGACAATGGGCCCTGTTGGAAGCAGGTAGCCCTATTTTATATTCAGCTCGGCTTCCTGCAGCGCCCCTTCAAGGTGGCCCAAGGCCATCCAGCAGTTTGCCACATTTATCTCCACTTTGCTGGAGAATGGAAGTCAGGGGCCTGGGTTACAACCACTATTCTGCTATAGACCGTTAAGTCACCTCTGACAAATCTCTTGGTTTTCTCTTCAGGAAGAAATAAACGATACATCTTAGGCTTGGGATAGAGTCAAATGGAAGACAGTAGTCCCTCTTCATCTGTGGTTCCGATTTTTGCAGTTTCAGTTCCCCTGAAGCAGATGATCCCCCTTCTGACAGAATCATCAGAAGATGAAGAGTAGCCTCGCTTGATGTCACATTGCCTATGTCATTCCCTTCATTTCACCTCATCATGTACGCATTTTATCATCTCACTGCATCTCAAGGAGAAGGGTGAGTACAGTGCAATCAGATATTTCAGCACACACACACACACACACACACACACACAGACTATATTCACGTAACTTTTATTAAAGTATATCCTTATTATTGTTCTGTTTCATTAGAGTTTGTTGATGTTAATTTCTTTATGTGCCTAATTTAGAAGTTAAACTTTATCATAGTTATGTATAAAAAATAGAAAAAAATAGAAAAAATAGAAAAAAATACTATATATGTATATATGTATACTATATATGTACCATCTGTGGTTTCAGGCATCGACTGGGGGTTTCAGAAAGTATCCCCTAGCATATGAGTGGGGGCTGTTGTAAAACATGGAAGCACTTCATAAGCTATAATTGTCACACATCTGTACGGAACTATTATTAGGCCATTCTCATTGGCTATCAATATAGATTTCAGTGACTGGTGAAAGAAATTACTAATCACCTCCTTCAAAAAAAATTGGAAAATCACTCTTCCAGAATTTTCTACTTCAAAAAAATACATAGTTATTTTTCCACAATTAGCTCGATTATGTCCCTGCTATCACAAACAAGTAAATTTTAGAATATAATATTTAATAATGAAGTATTTCTATTACAAAATGTATGATACAAGCCATTTAAAAAAACACTCTTAATGACTTAAATTATCTTAAATATTTATATCACAAAATGGTAATTAAGATAGCAGCTGTACTATAAAATATTCAGAGTCTGCCCGACTCTTCAGGTGGGACATTGGTCTTTTCCTGCCCTGAGGCTGGAACTTACACCATCTGCCCTCTGGTTTTTAGGCCTTGAGACATGGTCCAGAACTCACATCATTTGTTCTCCTGGTTTTCAGGCCTTTGGACTGAGACTAAAACTATGACGCTGGCTTTTCCTGGGTTTCCAGCTGGTAGACAGCAGATCATAGGACTTTTCAACATCTGCGATCATGTAAGCTAATTTGTATAATAAATCTCTCTCTCTTTCTCGCTTTCTTTTTCTCTATATATATGTATATACGTATACATTCATGTTAACTCTATATGTGTGTGTGTGGAACAGGAATATTTGGCACCTTTCTCACCGAATGCTCCTACAAAGATAATTATTTTTACTGAAGATTAAAATATTTCCTACAACAAATATTTTGTTTCAAGGTTTCTGTTCATGTTTGAGATGAAAATGGGGTCAATAGTATTATTTCTGTTAAAATGAGATTAATACATAAGAGTAAAGTTAAATCCTGGATGTCTTTTTTTTTTTTTTAAGATTTTATGTATTTACCCAACAGAGAGAGAGATCACAAGTAGCAGAGAGGCAGGAAGAGAGAGAGGGGGAAGCAGGCTCCCAGCCGAGCAGAGAGCCCGACGCGGGGCTCGATCCTAAGACCCTCAGATCATGACCTGAGCCGAAGGCAGAGGCTTAACCCACTGAGCCACCCAGGTGCCCCCTGGATATCTTCTTTTCTTGAACTTAACTTTATTACATCTACATTCTGTTCTCCTTTTGGAGAACAAAAGAATAAAATAAGGACACTTTTTAATCAATTCCATTTTTCTAATCCTATTCTGTCATATTCATTTCTGGCCTGCCATCTTTGGTTATAAAGGTTTTCAATGAATTTGAGAATGAAAACATCTACCAAGGTCAATTCTATGTGTGCTATATATACTTCTGTTAATAATGAAGTGACATCATTGTGTTATTTAGTATAAAATTTGTATAATTCAAAATTTCCATCTTACTATTCAATATTAATATTTTAGTCACTGTACTTTAAAATTAATATGAAGAAACACTACTTGGGAATATAGTCATAGAATTGATAGTCCCTTTAAAAAGTATGAAGCTTTCTAAAAGCTTCACATGTGACACCATTGATTTTATAATTTAAAGTATCATGCCTAAAATATCCAATAACCAAGATGAGCAACTATTCCCCTTTATAGAATTCTTGAATTCAGTTACTTTGCTTCTTGATAGAAACAGCTATAGCATTAAAAATAAATTAATTAGTTTTAGTGACACTAATATAAGCACTACTAATTATAAAAGCAATTATCACTTTTGATTTATTTCAATGATTTTTTAAATTAATTTCCTCTTCTATCACGGAAATCTAAGCTCTGAGACAGTGAGTCTGTTTTTCTTGCTCACTTTATAGTTCAGTATCTACCAGAATGCTTGTCACACAGTAGGCACTTAATATTTACTTAGTAAATAAGTAAAGAAATAAGCCTTTATTTTTTATTATTAAGAACCAAGCCCTCTGTTTTGTGCAGATTTTCTCTAATTCTCACTGCAATCCTGAAAGGTAGGTATAGTTGTCCTATTTAGCGGTTGAAGAAACTGATGCTCAGAGAGACTGTTAGTTGCCCAAAGTCAGGCAGGTAGGAAGAATTTCCCAGTCAGCAGTCAGCCCTCCCCAGGGCTACCACATTCAGAGTGCACACACAGCAGGCCCAGAGTACAAAGAACAAAGAAAAGGAAGTCCTTTTCACATTGATCTTAATGTCATCACTATTTTGATGTAGACAAAGAAATCCAACTAAATGTTAGCGTTGGTGTCTGACAGAAACAAAGACATTTTACGGACATATGTTTAAATTGAAGGCTAAGGTCCATGTTGTCGGCTGAAGAATCATAAAGACCCCTCTAGTTCTCTGTTACTAAGTAAAAATTATCCATTCTGATTCAGCTTAAATTTTCATGTAAAAAAGCCAGAGACCCAGAAGAGGGTCAGTGAATGATAAGATATAAGAAAATGAAAAGAAAGGTTAAGAGGGTAAAGACAAAGATCTGTACCCACAGCTCTTTCTCTTTGGTGGAAGGATTCAATAAATGGTTAGAAAGGTTAGAAAGTTAGAAGGAAGCTGGTATCAGAGCCACCTAGTACCTGTTAGATTCTAATTATTTCTGGTAGAATGCAGAAAGAGCTCAGATCAAGGTTCTTATCTTCATGGAGTCTACAGTCTGGTTGTAGTTTGTTGTAAATCTGTTTATCTAATGTAATCATTTAATAACCTTATATGGATCATGCCACAGAGAAGATTTAGTTACTCTCCATTCATCCCTTTCATGGTTTTTACAAAATTTCTGTTGGGGAATTGATAATATATCTATTACATAAGATAGCCATGTTATCAACTCCAACCCTGACTATATATGACTTCTCAGCTCAACAAGGCATCATAAATTACTAGCATTTGGCCTCCTACTTGTAATTATCAATAGAAAATCATTGTACTTCCACTCCTGCCCGACCCTCCAATCCACAGTTGCAATTGCGATCACAAAACCTTATGCCCAAGTGATGATGGAGCAGGAGGCTGGCTGAGGACAAAGCAAAAGCTGGCACCTTGCACCCCCTCTCCACCCGCTCCCCTTGGTAATGTGTGTGACATTCCACAGGCACCCCTGACTGCCATAAGCGAGAAACAAATAGTTAACTTGTAGAAATCACAATCCTACAAGACAGGAGTCTCCCTTGGTTTACAGACGTCCTAGAGAGATTCTACAAACAAAGAAGTTACCTTATCAATAGCACAATTTCCAGAAGCAAATAACTCAGTTCCTCAAACCCTAATGTCACCCTCCCCTCCATAAACAAAACTGAAGGAGGCTGAGGTAGAAGGAAATGTAAATATAGTTAAATCTCTTCTGAACCTAAATCTCACTAACAAAGACGCTTGATAGCAGGATTGTGACATCCCACCAGGAATCTCCCAGCTATCTTGATGTTAATGGCTGGCCAAAAGACAACATTGATCATGCCGCAAGGCCTCCGCAAGGCCTCCGGTATCCCGGCACCCTGTGGGTCCTCTTTAGCATATGAAAACTCTGTTGAAACCTCCCTTCCCCTCACCTTCCCCCAACCGCAAGGTACACAACCTGCCATCTGTCACAACCCTGGGCAGCAGCTCTTCCTGCCCACGGGTCCTGTCCCCGTGCTTTAATAAACCACCATTTTGTACCAAAGATGTCTCAAGAATTCTTTCTTGGTCATCGGCTCCGGACCTCAGCCCACCGAACCTCACCTAGGTTCTAGAACTTCATCACAAGCATCAGTGGCTTTGGGAATGATCATCTGCCAGAACTAGAAGCTGTGAGTGAATGGAATGGACTACTACCTATTTTCTCTGAAATTTATCAATTTAAATTCTATTTAAAATTTTTACAATTCCATCATCTTATGACATCATATAATTGTTTCTTTACCAATTAGAAGAATCCCTTGTCTTTGCCTCCCTGTAATCTTTATTCACTTAAAAAGTAATCTAACTGGATTTTTATTTGCTATACCCCACTGTGTCATATCAAAATTGTCTGGGTTTTCGACCCTTTACCCAGTGACATTTTCTAGTTAGAAAGGAGCTTTTGAAAGTTTTTAATAGGCTATAAAACAAAACCAAATCAGGTGTATAAGGTGACAACTTGTAAGATTTAAGAATAAATGAGATCACACACACACACACACACACACACACACACCCCAAATGATGTAAAGAATGGTTTCTTGAAAATACATAAATTAGGTTGCAGGGCTAAAAGTTCTTTTTGATGTTTTGTTGTTATATACAGCTGAACTTTAAATTTAGTAACAGTGCTTTTCAGCAGAAATTTAAAGCTGAAATGTGGCTTAAGTGATTTCAGAGGCACAAAGTGACTTTTAAAAAATGGACATCTGACTGTATCTTATTTTGTTGTAAATTCAGTGAACCAAATCCATTTATTCCATCTCTTCTTTCTAACACTAAGTGTTGCAAACTCACTAAATTGTAGAGTCTTAAGGTGTATAAAGAAAGGAAGGGTGTTTAAGCACAGGTCTAATCTGTTGTCCATACTAAGTATTAAATCCTTTCTCTTCCCAAATTAGGTAACTGTTGACTTCATGTGGCAATCAATAGTTGCTAGTAAAAAATAAATAAAATCTATAAATTCATACACAAACAGAGATCGAAGAAAACGTGAGGGGATGAACACTGACCTTTTATAGTGAAGAAAACAAAAGAATTGCTAACTAAAATAATTTAAAAGGCACATTGTCATGATGATGAAGATGTACAACTATTAGAACAATACAATGACTAATCTTCAAGGAAGTTCACATTCGTAAAGAAGATTCTTTGATGAAAAAGATTGTTTCATCAAATCAGGGCTGCACACACCTTTATAGCTGTTTTCTCACCTAAATCAAATGTCATCATAGATGATATTTTCATTTATTTCCCCTGTTCTTCTTATTATTTTGAATGCCTTTATGGTTTCTAGGCAACCATGCTAATACTCTGTTTTAAAAATCCACTGCTCAGGAATAGTATTCTTTAAAAAGATTGGTGACCTTCCTAGGAAAATAGAAAGTGAGAAATAGATGCTAACCAGAAAAGAAGAAAAAAACTCAGTTATAATCATGAGTTTTGAATGCTACAGTGCAGAGAATTAAAATGTGTTGCCTGTAAAACATAATGAGCTCAACGATGTCACAAAAAGAAGAAGGTACAAGTAAATTTATTTCCAAGAAGATGCACAAACAAACTCTGGCCAGATCTTTTGGTATTCATGCTCATTACTGATCTGGTGAGGGAGTAGGAGGTGATCATCCAGGAACAACCATGACTAGAAAGCCATGTAAGATGAGGGATGGTAGGAATGGAATGCTTAGCCTGGGCAAGAGAAGATCAATCAAGTAAAATGATCTGTTTGCAAATTTGCATAAGGCTATAATGGAAGAGATTAAGTTTTCTTATATTTATTCTTCAGAAAATAGAATAGTGATCACTAGGTGTAAGTTGGAAGTGGGATAGTTTTGGCTTAATAAAATTTTCTAAAAATTAGGATTGGCTGCAGGGGATTAGAATAACTCAGAAGTAGCAACATCTCTAACTATAGGTGTTCAAGCAGGATAGCCATCATTACATATCCCACTGTATACCAGCATCCCTTCTTGGATGTCCAATATGAACCTCAAACTGAACATGTCCCAAACAAACTCTTGAATCTTTCCAATCTGCTCTTCTTCCTATTTATCCAGTCTTAGTGGTAATTGTTGCGGCTGAAAATTGAAGAATCATCCACATCTCTTCCCTTCATTTTCTTACCTTTCACATCCAATACAACAGCAAATCCTACTAAATGCAGACTGTTTAACGACTTCTCTCCAGTTCTCATCACTTTCACCCAATAAAACTCCCTACAGCTACTATCATCCCTTGTGTGGGTGGCTACTTAATGGTATCCCTGCTTCTACACTGTGACCTCTGAAGCTGATTCTTTCCAGAGCAGCCAAGGAAATCTTTAAAAAATATATCCGATCATGCCAGTCCTTTGTTCCTATCCCTCTAATAACATCATCTAGAATAAAACCCACAATTCTTACCATGTCTTCAAATAAAGCCAACTGCTCTTGCATGTCTGGGTAACTCTAACTTCACCTTCTACCACTCTTCTCTTTCAATCTGTTCCCAACTCAGACCACATTCTTGGTATAGTCTTTGTCCTCATTGTGTCTTCTGCTTGGAGTGTCTGTTCCCAGTTATCTGCATTTCAGTTAAAGCTCTGCTCAAATATCAGCTAATCAAAAAGACCTTCCCTGAATCCTCTTTATATCATAGTACAGTCATTACTCATCACCTCTATTTCCCTTTTCTTCACAGTGTCACCTAGCTTGTTATACTTTTATTTGTTCAGCATCTGAATCTCATCACTGGAATATAAATTTCATGATTCCTTTTATTAACTATCCCCAGACCTAAAAGGCACTGTCCCATAAAAGATTTCCCACAAATATTTTTTCAATAAATGTTGTGGGAAGTATTTCAACATGAGATTAAAATACAAAATTTAATAAAGTTCCTCCTAAATCTGCAATTCTGTTATCACCACCAAGAAATATTCTTCGTTTATTCTTTAAATTGGCTATCATTTGAAAATTAATTTGGGTGTTCTCTTATCTTTAATTTTTTTCTGGATATAACTTACTCTTCCTGTTCCAAAACCCTGTTTCTCATGAAGCTCATTAATTTTATGGAAAATGTTTATAATTTACTAGATTGTTATGTTACAAAATATTAGATTTTTTCACATTCCCTGTCATTACCCTTTTCACTATCTGACTCTTTCTGAGGAACATTTTGAGCATAATTGTAAGAAAGTTATAATGACTCTTTAGGAAGCAACTCTACCAGTAGAATTGTCACTCAAGACCATTTGTTACAGTAGTTTTAACTTAACAAAAAACAAATGCCATTATTATCCCTCCAAGTTTTTACTACAGAGGATATATAAAACTAGTTTTTGTTTTTGAAGTTAACAATTTCTCCCATAGGTATATGAAGCCTCCTGTTTTGGAAGGATCCCTAAAAACCAGTGAAACAGATTTTTCATATAGATCAGCAAGTTGCTTTCCAGATAACTAAAATTAGAAGTCATATTGTTTGCATTGTATTCTTAGAGCCCACGTGATCCAAAGATATGGATATGGCAAGTAATAAAGTAGTTCAGTATTGCTAAGTGGTACCATAGATTAATTTACCATTTTTAAATTTATTCATATTCATTATCAATAAATAAATATAAATAATCAACTATGGACCACAAAAATTCCTGGTGATATATTGACTTAAAAAAGTTTTGATTATCTCTGGGAGACACATAAATGGACCCAACACATTGTGTTTTATGCCATGGTTATAGTGAGCACAGGCTGTAGGGGATGAATCAGGTCATTTTTCTCTAAGGAATTATAATTCATGTTGATTTTTCAGCTCCCTTGGGGAGATGAAACTCTACTTGTTTACAAGCAGGAAGCAAAAAAATAATAATTATTTGGAAGATGGCAGCTACTGTAAATAAAGTACATGATTGGGTCTGGAAGTGCACTATTCTCTTATCACAATGGAAATAACTTCAGGTAAGGTAATTAACCAGTAACTGATAATTTCACATTGTTGTATTGTCAGCTTAGTCATTTACCCTTTTGTGACTCTGGTAGTTGTAAAGTATCAGGAATGAAATAACCTTAAAAGAGACAATGTGGTATAGTATAGTAGATTGAGAAATGAACTACCTCAGGAAACTTGAGTACCAATTCCAGCTTTACCACTAATTCGCCAATGAACAGCTGATTTTCCAACATGTAATAACCCTCCTTGGGTTGTCCAGTCTTCATCTGATTAATAAAAGGACTGCACAAAATAATCTCCAAGTGAGCTCAGAGCCCATATACTGTTCTAAAATACGACATCCAAAGTGAAACGAGTATAAATAACTTAAAAGGACCTTCACCGGTTTCACTTAGACCTACTTTCAATGAAAAGCAAAATTTCAACCGCAATCTGTTTAAAACTCCAGTCAGTGCTGTCTAAAAGAACTTTCTGTGATGAAGGAAATGTTCTGTATGTGCACTGTTCAGCGTGGTAACCACTAGCCACATTTGGCTATTGAGAACTTGAAATGAGGCTATGCAACAGAGGTACCAGTTTTTTTTTTTGTTTTTTTTTGTTTTTTTTTTTTTTAATTTTTTTATGTGACAGAGAGAGAGAGATCACAAGTAGGCAGAGAGGCAGGCAGAGAGAGAGGGGAAAGCAGGCTCCCGGCTGAGCAGAGAGCCCGATGTGGGGCTCGATCCCAGGACCCTGAGATCATGACCCGAGCCGAAGGCAGTGGCTTAACCCACTGAGCCACCCAGGCGCCCCGGTACCAGTTTTTAAATATGATTAATTTTAATTAATTTAAATGTAAATAGTCATGTGAGGCTAGTGACTAGCTTACTGAGCAGTGCATCAAAAGCCACTATCCACTGTTAGTACAAAAAGGATCTTACAATTTTGTAAGTTTAAGAAGAAAAACACTGCTCATTGGATCTGCTCTTAGATGTTCTGTTCTGCATTTCCACTTTAATGAAACATAATCATTTATAGAGATGGACTAACTAATGAAAACCAGAGTGCTAGTAAAAGAAAAGCATCGAGAGCACATTGTATGTAATAGAAATTATCATCCACCAATGCTATGCTTTTGTACTATGTTTTCAATGGCATTTATATAAATTGGAAAGGATCATTTCTTTCATTAACCTTTTAAGTCAGTAGAGTAATACTTTTAAAGGTGTTCCACTCACTTTTTCTTGAACATACAGAAGTGTCATTATAGCTTAAATTAAGGAAGGTACTTTAAAGGGCATGAGATTAGTGTATCTTCCATTGCTGTGTAGGGTAATCATATAGTCTACATTTCAGAATTTTAATTCATATTTATTAAAATTAAGTTAATTTTAATTTGATAAATACACACATATCAACTTTGAATAAATAAGTTAAAAATGACTCCACATTTCAAAAACATGACAATGTCATGGAGATTTATCAGTAGCTTTAAAAGAAATGAAAATAAAATTTTCCAAAAAGATAACTGTACACTTAAGTAATAAACTATGAATACAAATGTTATTGAATCTGTAACCAAACTTCTATTTTCACTGTTTGCTTGTTTTTTTTTTTTGCAAAAGTATTGCTTATGCATTAATTCTGAGATATATGGCTGGGCTTTAATTTAGAGAGAACATTAAATGTACAGAACTGTTTATAATGAGAAAAATTAGAGTAATTAATAAATGTTATTACAATAAGTATAAATAATATATAAAAATAAATAAATAAAATTGATTAGCTACACTTTTATGACCATTAAAATGGTTAGGATTCAAATTGGTTAAAAATGAAAGATTCTTATAAGGATCGTATTTTTTTTTTCATCTATCAACAAATATTTACTGAATGCCTAACTTGTATCTGTATTCTAAAAATATAGAGAAGAACATCATAGTTTCTGCCTTCGAGAAGTTCATAGGTTAATGAAGAGATGAAAAGGATTTATTCAATAACATACCACTGTGATACGTCCTGTGCTCTGCATTCTACAAAGAGGTACATGAATAGTTGCTGTGACAATCAGGATAGCTGAGGGGATTCAAACATACAACTAGCTTCCCACTTTGGATATTTGCTGAATCCTGTTGCTACTACAGTGTGAGGGAACTAGGCCACTGTTTCTAAAAGGCATAGTGAGGGGCACCTGGGTAGCTCAGTCCCTTGAGCTGCCACTCTTGTATTAGGATCAGGTCCTGATCTCTGGTCATGAGATCGAGCCCCCAGGTGGATTCATGCTCAGCAGGGAGTCTGCTGAGATTCTTTTCTCTGTCTACCTCTGCCTCTTCCCCCACTGTGCTCTCTCCCTCTCTAAACAAACAAACAAAAAAAATAAAATCCTTAAAAGACACAGTGAGAATTCCTGAAATGATTAGGAAAAAGAATGGTTGGTAATCAGGGCATTTACCAGATTTTGAAGACAGGAATGTCAGGGAGTTAGATCTTGCACCTTCTTCCAGAAAGTTAGCTAGACAGCCTCTGGACGCCCCTCAGATGCACGGTGGTACACACCTGAGGATCAGGGATTAGGCATGGTAGAGGAAGTGTTACTGACATTACAATTTATCTCTGACCCATGTCAATTTCCTATTAGATTGAGAGGTTGATTGAGGCGATCAACCTGTCACCCTATCTGCATAACATAAAAAAAGGGAACCCTGTCTGATAGAAGATATTAGTTACAGCCTCTACTTCATTTATATGTAATGTTTAGTATTCAGTTAAACTTTACCAGATATGTGAAGATGAAAGTAAGTAAGACCAATAATTAAGAGGAAAGGCACATAACAGATGCAGACTCACAACTGATCCAGATAGTGACATTAGCAGACAGGGATGTTTAAATGACTATGATTAATTAGGTTAAAGAAAATTGAGGAAAAGAGGGACAAAACAGAAGAAAGGATGAAGGATTTTAACAGAAATCTGAAACTTATAAAAATGAATTACATGACCATTCTAAAACTAAAACATTATTTAATATTCAGAATTCAGTGTATGTATTTAAATGCAGACTGGACCAAAGAGAGGACAGGATTAGTGAATTCAAAGACAGTCAATAGAAAATAACCTAAACTGGGAAAACTTATATTTTTATTTGTTTATTTTATTTGTCTTATTCTGGAATAATAGAAAATGATGTTAATGAAAATGGGGGAAAAGAAGAAGGAATGAAATAGAGCAGATTGCAGCAAGTTAAAGTAAATTCACTAACTACAAGGATCCTCTATGTGAAAAGGAATGAATCTTGGACCCTGTCCCCAGAGAGACAGAATAAACCATAGTATAGACTAGCCAGTCAAATCTTAGAAGGGATAGCGCAGACTAGGTATTTTAGTCACTGAAGACAGGGTCTTGTAGCAGCTGATAGGGGCTTTTCAATATGCCTTGTACTCAGAAGGCAAGCATGTATGTAGGAATACCTAGCCTTCAGACTGGAGTTCAGAAAAGAAAACAATCTTAAAAGGAGTGGGAGAGGACATAAGAAGTCACCAGCAATAAGGGATCATGTAAAAGACCTGGGCAGAGCTAGCCATATTCAGTATAAGATTTAAAAGTGACCGTGGAAAGTAGGTAAATGTACTAAATAGACTAAATATAATACACCTTTTTTACAAAGGAAGAAAAGGAAGACAAAAACAACAAGTTTAAAAGGAGAAAGAAAGGATAGGAAAGGAAGGGAAGGGAAGAGAAGAAAAGGGAAGGAAAGGGAAGGGAAGGGAAGGGAAAGAGAAGAAAGAAAAGAAGAAATCCAGTATGGTAAAGGTAGGTATAGAAATAAGGTTAAGAATGGAAAAAAGTCTTCCATCCTCCTATCAGAGGACTATATAATAACAAAATGAATTATCCTTCAAAAATAGAATAGGAGCTCAAAGATGAAGTGAAAGCATAAGAGAATGACATGAGAATAGAGAAAATACATGGATTCACCATCATTTGAAAAGCAAAAATTATTTCTAAGCAAGTAATGGACTGAACAAGGCTGAAAATCAAATAAATGATATAGAGGAAAAATGTATAAAGATTAAGGTAAATGCAGAAAAAACAAAATGAACCTAGAAAGAGAAAGACAACTAATATGGAATCCATAAAAGGATGATTCAGTAAAATGTCAATTCGTGAACTGAGAGAAACACAACACATAGAAAAAAAATATTCAAAAACATCATACATAGAATGGCAAAAGGCTAAGGAAATCCAAGACAATCCTAAAGAAGACCAACATAGACGTGCTTGCTATACTAGGTACTAAAAATCATTATAAATATATCATACCATAATTAAGCTATGGAGAGAGAGAAAGAGGAAAGTCCATATTGTCATGAAGCTTAAAAACAGACAACGGAACAGAAGGAAAAGTTCAGAGATATATGCAATGGTCTTGTTCATAAATTGTGAAATGGCATTTACAGAACTGGGAAACCAGTCAGGTAAATGATCAGTTCAGGGGAATTATATATGTGAAAGATGAGGCTAAAAAATAAAAATTTTTAGGAAACAACTGCATGAACTTGACATACACTGCTTTCCTGAAGACATCAAGAACATTAATTATAAAAATGATTTATAAATTAACAACATTAAATTTAAGAATCCCTCCTCATTATAAGAGATTATAAAGTAAGCAAGGCAGGCCACAAAAAAGAAATGTTGGTGCACACAGTTTTAGCTGCAATGATGAGAGATAAAATGTGTGCTACACACATAACAGAGAAATGGTTTATATACCAATCAGTGGGAAACAGACAGGCTACCCAATGGGAAATTGGAGGAGACCTGATTAGGGACTTTGTTCAAAAGAAAGAAAAAAATGGCTAAAAAGAAAAAAGATGACAGATTCTCAATCTAACTAATAACCAGGGAAATGCATTTAAAATCACAATGGGGTACTCCTACATATCTGCCAGAATGGATAAAATTAAGTCTAACAGTATCAAATATGTGGGAGGATGTGGAGCAGTGAGAACACACGTACAATACTGGCAATATAAATTGATACAGCTGCTTTGGAAAACAGTCATTGTCTAGTAAAGTTAAAAAACATATTACTCATTAATCAGATAACCACTCTGAAATATATACCCTGCAGATAGGCATGCACATTGACACTATAAGACATGAACAGGAATGTTTAGAGCAGGCTTTGCCATAATATTCTCAAATTGGATACAAATCATATCTTTTAAGAGTGGAATAAACTAGAATATGATAAAATGACATACTTAATACAGCTGTGAAAATGAGTGAATATTAATATAACACTAAGTTAAAAAGCACAAAGGTCAAAAGGAGGTAAAACTAAATAAGAATATTTAGGGATTAATGTGAATATGATAAAATTGTAAAGAAATCACAACTGAATTATCACTGAAATCATAATTGTGTTTTACTTTAGCAGAAAGGAAGGATTTTTAATTGAAAAGGACATACTTGTTTGTTCTAGGATGTTGTCAATTTACTATTTCTTAGCTTGGATAATTGAAAGGACCCAGAGGACTCCATGATGTGTATTAAAGTAAGACTTTAATGAAGGTAAAGCATATAGTGCAGAATGAGAGGAAAGGATGCATAAGCATCAAGGTTCTAGACTTCCAAGCATAGCTCATAGAATCCTTTCTTAGCACAGGACTCACTTTGTTTCTGGAGTGTGAAGTCCCAAAATATGTGCAAGAAATAAGAGTTGGATAAGAAATAATGCAAAACCAAAATTTTGTAAGTGATTCTTTTAAAAATTGTTTTCCTAATTTTTTTATTTTTTTTTAATTTAAATTTAAATTTTTATTTATTTTTATATTAGCTTCAGACGTACAACATAATGGTTTGATATTCGTACATGTTGCAAAATGATCACCACACTGTTCTTTTTTAACATCTACTAAAGCAAACATAGGTACCAATTTTTTTCTTGTGATGAAAACTTTTAAGATTTACTCTATTACTAACTTTGTTATTATTATTTTTAAATTTGAGTATAGTTGGGACATGATGGTACATTAATTTCAAGTGTATAACATAGTGATTCCACAAGTTTATACATTATGCTTTGTTAACCACAAGCATAGCTACTGTCTGTCCTGATACCTCACTATTACAATATTATTGACTATAATCCCTATGCTGTGCCTTTTATTTCCGTGACTTATTCATTTCATAATTGAAGCTTATACCTCCCACTCTTCTTCACCCATTTTGCCCATCTCCTTACCCTCTTCCTCTCTGGCAGCCATCAGTGCACTGTCTGTATTTATAGATCTGATTCTGCTTTTTGTTTGCTTGTTCATTTGGTTTTTGTTGTGGTGGTTTGGTTTTTTGTTTGTTTGTTTTTTAGATTCCACTTACTAGTGAAATCATGTAGTACCTCTCTTTCTCAGTCTGACTTAATTCACTTAGCCTAATACTCTCTAGGTCCACCCATATTTTCTCAACTGGCACTATCTTCTATCTCATACTTTTTATGGCTGTGTAATATTTCAGTGTGTGTGTGTGTGTGTGTGTGTGTGTGTGTGTGTGTGTGTGTACGTGCATGCAAGCATGCACAGAATTGGGTCTTTTAAACTCTGCTGATCATGTGACAAATGTAGGCCATGCGACTGGTTAAATCAGGTGAAACCATGGATCCACACAGCCCTAAACAATGTGAACAAGCCATCCCAGGTTCCAGGGAGTTTCTGATTTGAAATGACACATATATACCTCTAGCTATCCCATTTCATTCTTGTTGTAGCCACATATCAGTAGTAGTCTTGTAGATGTCTTCAAAGATAAGAATATAGCTGTTTCACCTAGCTGTAACTCTATCTTGCACAAGGTTGCGGTTATATGACTATATACTTAGACTGCACGATATATTATATGTACTTTTTATAGTTAATTATTTTTTAGAACAGTTTTAGGTTTATAAGAAACTGAACAAAAAGTACAGTAAGTTCCCATATCCCCACTCCCCTGCTCCCAACTTCCTCTACTATTAACATCTTGAATTAGAATTGTACATTTGCTACAATTGGCCAACCAGTAGTGACACATTATTATTAACTAAAATCTGTAGTTTACTTTAGGGTTCAGTCTATGTGTTGTATATTCAGTGGATTTGATGAATATATAATATCATGTATCCGTCATTGTAGTATCATACAGAATTGTTCAACTTCCATAAAAATCCTATATGTTCCACCTGTTCATTCTTAGCCCCATCTCCCTGAACGTCTGTCAACCACTCATCTGTTCATTATCTCTAGTTTTGCCTTTTCCAGAATGTCATATAGTTGGAATTGAACAGTATGTAACCTTTTCAGACTGGCTTCTTTATGGAGCAGTATGCACTTAGTTTCTGCCTGTCTTTTTATGTTATTAACTTATGTTTTTTGTTTTTGTTTTTGTTTTTTTTTCTAGTTATAAAATATTTTATTTATTTATTTATTTTAGATTTTGTTTATTTTTTTTCTTTTTCTTTTTTTTTTTTTTTTTTTACAGCTTTATAAACATATATTTTTATCCCCAGGGGTACAGGTCTGCGAATTGCCAGGTTTACAGACTTCACAACACACACCATAGCACATACCCTCCCCAATATCCATAACCCCAACCCCTCTCCCAACCCCTTCCCCCCATCAACCCTCAGTTTATTTTGTGAGATTAAGAGTCACTTATGGTTTGTCTCCCTCCCAATCCCATCTTGTTTCATTTACTCTTCTCCTACCCCCTCAACCCCCATGTTGCATCTCCTCTCCCTCATATCAGGGAGATCATATGATAGTTGTTTTTCTCCGATTGACTTATTTCGCTAAGCATGATACCCTCTAGTTCCATCCACGTCGTCGCAAATGGCAAGATTTCATTTCTTTTGATGGCTGCATAGTATTCCATTGTGTATATATACCACATCTTCTTTATCCATTCGTCTGTTGATGGACATCTAGGTTCTTTCCATAGTTTGGCTATTGTAGACATTGCTGCTATAAACATTCGGGTGCACGTGCCCCTTTGGATCACTACATTTGTATCTTTAGGGCAAATACCCAGCAGTGCAATTGCAGGGTCATAAGGTAGTTCTATTTTCAACATTTTGAGGAACCTCCATGCTGTTTTCCAGAGGGGTTGCACCAGCTTGCATTCCCACCAAAAGTGTAGGAGGGTTCCCTTTTCTCCGCATCCTCGCCAGCATCTGTCATTTCCTGACTTGTTAATTTTAGCCATTCTGACTGGTGTGAGGTGATATCTCATGGTGGTTTTGATTTGTATTTCCCTGATGCCGAGTGATATGGAGCACTTTTTCATGTGTCTGTTGGCCATCTGGATGTCTTCTTTGCAGAAATGTCTGTTCATGTCCTCTGCCCATTTCTTGATTGGATTATTTGTTCTTTGGGTGTTGAGTTTGCTAAGTTCTTTATAGATTTTGGACACTAGCCCTTTATCTGATATGTCATTTGCAAATATCTTCTCCCATTCTGTCAGTTGTCTTTTGGTTTTGTTCACTGTTTCCTTTGCTGTGCAAAAGCTTTTGATCTTGATAAAATCCCAAAAGTTCATTTTTGCCCTTGCTTCCCTTGCCTTTGGTGATGTTCCTAGGAAGATGTTGCTGCGGCTGACGTCAAAGAGGTTGCTGCCTGTGTTCTCCTCGAGGATTTTGATGGATTCCTTTCTCACATTGAGATCCTTCATCCATTTTGAGTCTATTTTCGTGTGTGGTGTAAGGAAATGATCCAATTTCATTTTTCTGCATGTGGCTGTCCAATTATCCCAACACCATTTATTGAAGAGGCTGTCTTTGTTCCATTGGACATTCTTTCCTGCTTTGTCGAAGATGAGTTGACCATAGAGTTGAGGGTCCATTTCTGGGCTCTCTATTCTGTTCCATTGATCTATGTGTCTGTTTTTGTGCCAGTACCATGCTGTCTTGATGATGACAGCTTTGTAATAGAGCTTGAAGTCCGGAATTGTGATGCCACCAACTTTGGCTTTCTTTTTCAATATTGCTTTGGCTATTCGAGGTCTTTTCTGGTTCCATATAAATTTTAGGATTATTTGTTCCATTTCTTTGCAAAAAATGGATGGTACTTTGATAGGAATTGCATTAAATGTGTAGATTGCTTTAGGTAGCATAGACATTTTCACAATATTTATTCTTCCAATCCAGGAGCATGGAACATTTTTCCATTTCTTTGTGTCTTCCTCAATTTCTTTCATGAGTACTTTATAGTTTTCTGAGTATAGATTCTTAGTCTCTTTGGTTAGGTTTATTGCTAGGTATCTTATAGTTTTGGGTGCAATTGTAAATGGGATGGACTCCTTAATTTCTCTTTCTTCTGTCTTGTTGTTGGTGTAGAGAAATGCAACTGATTTCTGTGCATTGATTTTATATCCTGACACTTTACTGAATTCCTGTACAAGTTCTAGCAGTTTTGGAGTGGAGTCTTTTGGGTTTTCCACATAGAGTATCATATCATCTGCGAAGAGTGATAGTTTGACTTCTTCTTTGCCGATTTGGATGCCTTTAATTTCCTTTTGTTGTCTGATTGCTGAGGCTAGGACTTCTAGTACTATGTTGAATAGCAGTGGTGATAACGGACATCCCTGCCGTGTTCCTGACCTTAGCAGAAAAGCTTTCAATTTTCTCCATTGAGAATGATATTTGCAGTGGGTTTTTCATAGATGGCTTTGATAATATTGAGGTATGTGCCGTCTATCCCTACACTTTGAAGAGTTTTGATCAGGAAGGGATGCTGTACTTTGTCAAATGCTTTTTCAGCATCTATGGAGAGTATCATATGGTTCTTGTTCTTTCTTTTATTAATGTGTTGTATCACATTGATTGATTTGCGGATGTTGAACCAGTCTTGCAGCCCTGGAATAAATCCCACTTGGTCGTGGTGAATAATCCTTTTAATGTACTGTTGAATCCTATTGGCTAGTATTTTGGCGAGAATTTTTGCATCTGTGTTCATCAAGGATATTGGTCTGTAGTTCTCTTTTTTGTTGGGATCCTTGTCTGGTTTTGGGATCAAGGTGATGCTGGCCTCATAAAATGAGTTTGGAAGTTTTCCTTCTGTTTCTATTTTTTGGAACAGTTTCAGGAGAATAGGAATTAGTTCTTCTTTAAATGTTTGGTAGAATTCCCCCGGGAAGCCGTCTGGCCCTGGGCTTTTGTATGTTTGGAGATTTTTGATGACTGTTTCAATCTCCTTACTGCTTATGGGTCTGTTCAGGCTTTCTATTTCTTCCTGGTTCAGTTGTGGTAGTTTATATGTCTCTAGGAATGCATCCATTTCTTCCAGATTGTCAAATTTGTTGGCGTAGAGTTGCTCATAGTATGTTCTTATAATTGTCTGTATTTCTTTGGTGTTCATTGTGATCTCTCCTCTTTCATTCATGATTTTATTTATTTGGGTCCTTTCTCTTTTCTTTTTGATAAGTCTGGCCAGGGGTTTATCAATCTTATTAATTCTTTCAAAGAACCAGCTCCTACTTTCGTTGATTTGTTCTATTGTTTCTTTGGTTTCTATTTCATTGATTTCTGCTCTAATCTTTATGATTTCTCTTCTCCTGCTGGGTTTAGGGTTTCTTTCTTGTTCTTACTCCAGCTCCTTTAGGTGTAGGGTTAGGTTGTGTACCTGAGACCTTTCTTGTTTCTTGAGAAAGGATTGTACCGCTATATATTTTCCTCTCAGGACTGCCTTTGTTGTGTCCCACAGATTCTGAACTGTTGTGTTTTCATTATCATTTGTTTCCATAAATTTTTTCAATTCTTCTTTGATTTCCTGGTTGACCCATTCATTCTTTAGAAGGATGCTGTTTAGTCTCCATGTATTTGGGTTCTTTCCAAATTTCCTCTTGTGATTGAGTTCTAGCTTCAGAGCATTGTGGTCTGAAAATATGCAGGGAATGATCCCAATCTTTTGATACCGGTTGAGACTTGATTTAGGACCAAGAATGTGATCTATTCTGGAGAATGTTCCATGTGCACTAGAGAAGAATGTGTATTCTGTTGCTTTGGGATGAAATGTTCCGAATATATCTGTGATGTCCATCTGGTCCAGTGTGTCATTTAAGGCCTTGATTTCCTTGTTGATCTTTTGCTTGGATGATCTGTCCATTTCAGTGAGGGGAGTGTTAAAATCCCCTACTATGATTGTATTCTTGTCGATGTGTTTCTTTGATTTTGTTATTAATTGGTTTATATAGTTGGCTGCTCCCACGTTAGGGGCATAGATATTTAAAATTGTTAGATCTTCTTGTTGGACAGTTCCTTTGAGTATGATATAGTGTCCTTCCTCATCTCTTATTATAGTCTTTGGCTTAAAACCTAATTGATCTGATATAAGGATTGCCACTCCTGCTTTCTTCTGATGTCCATTAGCATGGTAAATTCTTTTCCACCCCCTCACTTTAAACCTGGAGGTGTCTTCGGGTTTAAGATGAGTTTCTTGTAGGCAACATAGAGATGGGTTTTGTTTTTTTATCCATTCTGATACCCTGTGTCTTTTGATTGGGGCATTTAGCCCATTAACATTCAGGGTAAGTATTGAGAGATATGAATTTAGTGCCATTGTATTGCCTGTAAGGTGACTGTTATTGTATATTGTCTCTGTTTCTTTCTGATCTACTACTTTGAGGGTCTCTCTTTGCTTAGAGGACCCCTTTCAATATTTCCTGTAGAGCTGGTTTGGTATTTGCAAATTCTTTCAGTTTTTGTTTGTCCTGGAAGCTTTTAATCTCTCCTTCTATTTTCAATGATAGCCTAGCTGGATATAGTATTCTTGGCTGCATGTTTTTCTCATTTAGTACTCTGAATATATCATGCCAGCTCTTTCTGGCCTGCCAGGTCTCTGTGGATAAGTCTGCTGCCAATCTAATATTTTTACCATTGTATGTTACAGACTTCTTTTCCCAAGCTGCTTTCAGGATCTTTTCTTTGTCACTAAGACTTGTAAATTTTACTATTAGGTGACGGGGTGTGGACCTATTCTTATTGATTTTGAGGGGGGTTCTCTGAACCTCCTGGATTTTGATGCTTGTTCCCTTTGCCATATTGGGGAAATTCTCTCCAATAATTCTCTCCAACATACCTTCTGCTCCCCTCTCTGTTTCCTCTTCTTCTGGAATCCCAATTATTCTAATGTTGTTTCGTCTTATGGTGTCACTTATCTCTCGAATTCTCCCCTCGTGGTCCAGTAGCTGTTTGTCCCTCTTTTGCTCAGCTTCTTTATTCTCTGTCATTTGGTCTTCTATATTGCTAATTCTTTCTTCTGCCTCATTTATCCTAGCAGTGAGAGCCTCCATTTTTGATTGCACCTCATTAATAGCTTTTTTGATTTCAACTTGGTTAGATTTTAGTTCTTTTATTTCTCCAGAAAGGGCTTTTATATCTCCCGAGAGGGTTGCTTTAATATCTTCCATGCCTTTTTCAAGCCCGGCTAGAACCTTGAGAATCGTCATTCTGAACTCTATATCTGACATATTACCAATGTCTGTATTGATTAGGTCCCTAGCCTTTGGTACTGCCTCTTGTTCTTTTTTTTGTGGTGAATTTTTCCGCCTTGTCATTTTGTCCAGATAAGAGTTTATGAAGGAGCAAGTAAAATACTAAAAGGGTGGCAACAACCCCAGGAAAATATGCTTTAGCCAAATTAGAAGAGATCCCGAATTGTGAGGGGGTAGAAAGGGGATAAAAAGGGGTTCAGAAAGAAAGAAAAAAAAAACTATTAAAAAAAAGCCAATAAAGAAAAAATATAAAAAGAGGAAAAAATATATATATTAGATAAACTATTTAAAAAACGTTAAAAAAAGAAAACGGTAAAAGTTTAAAAAAATTTAGCAGCAGAAGAAGAGAAAAAGAAAAAGAAATTGAAAAAGAAAAAAAAATTAAATTAACTGCAAGGCTAAAAAATCATGGGGAGAAAGCCATGAGTTCCGTGCTTTGCTTTCTTCTCCTCTGGAATTCCGCCACTCTCCTTGGTAGGTGAAGTTGGTCCTGGCTGGATTTCCCGTTGATCTTCTGGGGGAGGGGCCTGATGTAGTGATTCTCAAGCATCTTTGCCCCAGGCGGAGTTGCACCGCCCTTACCCGGGGCCGCGCTGAGTAATCCACTTGGGTTTGCTGGGTTTGCTTTCGGGAGCTTTTGTTCCCTGAGCGCTTTCCGTAGAGTTCCGGAGGACGGGAATAAAGATGGCGGCCTCCCGGTCTCAGGCCCGGAGGAGCCAAGAGCCCGGGGCCCCACTCCTCAGTGCGCCCTCAGAGAACAGCGCCCAATGACTCCCGTCACCCTGGCCTCCGGCCGCACTCCAAGCTGACCGAGCCTGCGACCGGTTCAAGGCAACCCCGAGCTAAGAGTCACTCCTCGGCTCTGTCTCTGTAGCCGGCTTCCCCGTTCTAATACCGGTAAGCTCTGCGACACTCAGACACCCCCGATCCTTCTGCGACCCTGCGGGAGCTGAGGCCGCGCTGACCCTGCCTGGGCTTGACCCCAGTTAAGCCTCTGGAGCGATGTCCCTCAGCGGAACAGACTTTTAAAAGTCCCTATTTTGTGCTCCGTTGCTCCGCCGCTCGCCGGGATCCGGCCCCTCCCCCCGCGGTCTATCTTCCCGTCGCTTTGGATTCACTTTTCCGCCAGTCCTACCTTGCAGAAAGTGGTTGATTTTCTGTTTCTGGAATTGCTGTTCTTCTTCTCTTCAATCTTCCGTTGGATTTGTAGGTGTTTGCAATCTTTAGATAAGCTATTTAGCTGATCTCCCGCTACCCGAAGTAGTCTCAGCCTGCTACTTCTCCGCCATCTTGACTCCTCCTCCTTAACTTATGTTTTTAAAGGCATTCTTAATTGCTTCCAGTTTTTGTGAATTATGAATTAAGCTGCTATAAATATTCATGTGCAAGTTTTTGGGTGAATGCAACTTTTTAACTTATTTAGGTAAATATCCATTAGCATATTTGCTGGATTATATGTACAGTTTTGTAAGAGCTGCCAAACTGTCTTTCAAGTTGTACCATTTTGCATCCCCACTATCCATACCTGAAAGTTCCTGTGGCTCCACATCCTTGCCAGCACTTGATAACATCAACTTTTTAAAAATGTTTTATGCATTCTAATTGGTTTGTAGTAGTATTTCACATCTCAAAGATTTTTTTTTAATTTGAGTATGGTTGGCATATAATATTGCAATGTTGCATTAGTTTCAGGTGTACAACATAATGATTCAACAAGTTTATATATTATGCTACATTCACTACCACTGTAGCTAACATCTGTTCTGATGCATCACTGTTATAATATCACTGATTATATTCTTTATGCTGAGTCTTTTATTCCTTTGATTACTTATTCTAATACTGGAAGCCTATATCTCCTTGTTATTTTAATTATAACTTTCTAATAACTTAAGAGGTTTAACACCTTTTCATAAGCTTAGCAACCACCTGGATGGATGGATAGACAGAAGGATAAAAGGTAGGTAGATAGATGACAGATAGGTTTTTTTGGTGAGATACCTGTTCTGATAATTTATTTACCTTTTGATTGGATTTTCTGATTTCTTAGTATTGAATTTTAATAGTTCTTTGTGTATTTTGGATGCAAGTCCTTTATCAGATATATATTTTACAAGTATTTTCTCCAAGCATGTGGCTGGTCTGTTCATTTTCTTAACAATGTATTTTACAGAGCAGAAGTTTTCTGTTTTTCTCTTTTTGTTTTACCAGAGAAGAGCATGTTTTATTCATTTTTAGAAGAAACTGCTTTTGATTTTATCTTATATTCTATTTTTCCCGTTTTACAGTTAATTACTTCAAAGGTATTTCCCTATATTCTATTTTACTATTCTTCTTGTGCTTACTTAAATTTGTTTTTTTTTAAGTTGTTATTTAAATTTCAGTTAGTTAACATGCAGTGTAATATTAGTTTCAGATGTACCATTAGTAATTCAACATTTCCATAACACCTGGTACTCATCACAAGTGTCTTCCTTAATCCCCACTAACTATTTAACCCATCCCCCCACACTCCCCACTCTGGTAACCATCTGTTTGTTCTCTATGATTAAAAGTCTCTTTCTTGTTTTGCCTCCCACTCTTTTTTCACTTTGCATATTTGTTTTGTTTCTTTGTTTTTTAAAATCCCATATATGAGTGAAATCATATGGTATTTGTCTTTTTCTGACTTTTCACTCAGCATAATACTTTCTAGCTCCATCCATGTCATTTCAAATGGCAAGATTTCATTCTTTTCTTATGACTGAGTAATATTCCATTTTATATATACACATCTATCTCACCTTTTCTTTATCCATTCATCAGTTGATGTACACTTAGGCTGTTTCCATAATTTGGCTATTGTAGATAATGCTGCTATAAATATTGGGGTACATGTATTCCATTGAATTAGTATTTTTGTACTCTTTGGGTAAATACCTAGCAGTATAATTGCTGGATTGTAGGGTAGTTTATTTTTAAGTTGTTGAGGAACTGCTATACTGTTCTCCAGAGTGGTCGCACTAGTTTGCATTCCCACCAACAGTGAAAGAGGATTCCCCTCTCTCCACATTGTCCCCAGCAGCTGCTGTTTCTTATGTTGTTGATTTTAGCTGTTTGGACAGGTGTGAGGTGACACCTCTTTGTAGCTTTGGTTTACATTTCCCTGATGAGTGCTATTGAGCATCTTTTCATGTGTCTGTTGCCCACCTGGATGTCTCCTTTGGAAAAATGTCTATTCATGTCTTCTGCCCATTTTTTAATTGGATTATTCATTTTTGGATGTTGATTTTTATGTTCTTTATATATTTTGGATATTAACCCTTTATCAGATATGTCGTTTGTAAAGAGCTTCTCCCATTCCATAGGTTGCCTTTTAGTTTTGTTGATTGTTTAACTGTGTAGAAGTTTTTTATTTTGATGTAGTCCCAACAGTTTATTTTTGCTTTTGTTTCCCTTGCTTAGGAGGCATATTTAGAAAGAAGTTGCTACAGTGGATGTAAAAGAGGTTACTTCCTGTGTTCTCCTCTAGGATTTTTATGGGTTCAAGACTCACATTAGTTTGGTTCTGGAAAGTAATTTTTTTTTTAAAGATTTTATTTATTTATTTGACAGACAGAGATCACAAGTAGGCAGAGAGGCAGGCAGAGAGAGAGGAAGGGAAGCAGGCTCCCCGCTGAGCAGAGAGCCCGATGCGGGACTCAATCCCAGGAACCCGAGATCATGACCTGAGCCGAAGGCAGCGGCTTAACCCACTGAGCCACCCAGGCGCCCGGTTCTGGAAAGTAATTTTGTCTAAGGATGGACATTTATGGAGAACATAAAAACACTGGGGCCTATTGCAAAATGGCTACTCTCTCCCACCTCAAAATAGTTACTTTTCCCTCTCCATCTGACGGCAACAAGAGGGATTTTCCTCTAATCTTCACTTAGATGACCAACTGGGACTCCGAGAGATAAAATTTACAAAAATGGAGTCCATCTAATAATGGGCTCTTAAGAGACCAGTTTGAGCTGGTCCATACTCCCTCTCCAGCAATCTGTCTGTTATTGTTTCATTGTTCCTAATGGTGACTGCCTCAAGAGCTGTGATTCTTTGTATCTTGCCTCTCCAGTTTTAGGGGGCAAAGTTTGCCCTATGACCTCAGTTCTCTTATGGAGCTAAGATTTTCTGTTTTCAGCTTGTTCAGATTTTTTCTTGTAAGAACGAGAGTGAGGACTCCTGAGCACTTTTTATGTTAGATTAGATCATCCCTGTGTGAAGATATGGAAAATGAGAAATGCTGGGGTGAAGTTAACTAATCTGTACTTTTTAATATGTGTTTTATTTCATGATTTTTTAAAGTTTGACAAAAGATGCTGATGCTTTAAAGACCATGCTCTCTTCTCAGAAAAACTGTTATAGAACAATAGATTCTGAGTCATATCTTGGTTAAATTATGAACTTGAAGGAGATAGAAATAATTCTTTATACCTTCATGTAGTAAGCAATTATATGACCAAAGAGAAAAAAATGTAGGCAGGCCTCCGGATTTTTCCACAACCACATTCAAAGATACACTAGGCTGGAAAGACACATTTGGGAGACAAAATGTAATACAAAACTATTATACTTAGCCAAATTGTCATTCAAATGTGTAGTCAGACATTCTTAAGCATGGAAGAATTTAGAAACTAAAATGTCCATGAACGTGTCCTATTAAGGAATATATTTGGGGGCACCTGGGGGTCTCAGTCAGTGGAGCATCCGACTCTTGGTTTTAGCTCAGGTCATGATCTCAGGGGTGGTGAGACTGAGCCTTGAGTGGGGCTCTGCACTGAGCAGAGTCTGTTTTAGATTCTCTCTTCCTCTCCCTTTGCCCCTCCTCCCTGCTCTCTTTCTCTCTTACATGAATAAATACATTTATTTATACAAATATAAAAAATATACAAATACATATATGACTACCAAAAAAAAAGAAATATATTGATGATGATCTCTATCTGGTAAAAAGATGAATCCAAATAGTCAATGAATGTAAGAGACATGGTGAATTGCTTTGATGTTGAGCAAAGGAATCATTCAAATTAAGATAAGCACAATGGGAATTATGACTGTAAAAGAGAATGTAACTGTCATAAACACTGATAATATTAAATAATAATAAAACTGACAATAAGAATAGGGGAAAGGAAGAAGTATGACCATAATAGCATCCTCATGTTTTCATATTACTAATTCAGTCAGTGGTACCCCAAGCATTTTCTTATCCTGCAATTAGAGAAGTGGCAGAAAATTATTCTTTCTGAGTATCTAGAAATAAATATTCTTCACTGGGTTTTCATTGGGTTGGGAAAATTGAAATGTAAGTTAGAACAGTATGACAGCTTTTGAGCAAGTATCCAGGCCAAGAATCTATTTCCATTGGTCATTTTAGAGGAATAAAATAATATCATCAGAGGCTAATAGATTCATTAAAGAGAATGTAACTAATGGCAATGAAATTTATATATCAGCTCTCTGCTGAAGGAGAACATTTGGGAAATTAAATTATTAGGGAAATAAGTCACTACATTTAAAGAGAGGTGATCAAATATCTATGCATAGGTATGAATCTTTGAATTCATTAATCTGATTTATTGAGACTTTCATATGCCAAATTATTGTGGAACCAAGATACAGAAATAAGCAAGGGAGGAACCACTTCAATCTTTAAAGAACTAAGGGTCTAGTAGAAGGGATAATGTAGAAAGATTGTAGAATTAATACATTAGTTAAGATAAATTTGTTAATCTCACACATGCACAAACACATACACACACACACACACACACACACACACACACACACACACAGTATAGACTCGTATGGGAAAGAGCAGGGAGCACTTCCCTGGTGTAGTGTCACTTCAGCTGAAATCAAATTGATGTGCCCAAACTGGCCATACTAGCCAGATTATCACAAGCCAGGTGAAAGATTTCTCTAGTTAAAGAGAAAGGCATGGAGAAAATCTGTGAGGCAGAAATGAAGTTTATGTCCTAGAGGAACTGATAGAACCAGATTTGTGTTATAAAAAGATTACGCTAAAACCAAGGCTCAAGGACCTGAAGATGTCCATTACATAAAGGTATGAAAGAGGCAGGGAGCTGGAAAAGGAATTTGGAAGAAAAAGCCAGAAAAGGAGGATAATGTCAGAAAAACAAAAACAAAAAAAAAAAAAAAACAAAAAAAAACAAAAAACACTGTCAGAAAAGCCACACAGAAGGAAATATTTTAACATGGAAGTGTGATCAATTTGGTTAACTCCTTTGAATGTATTTGAGATGTAAATGAGAAAAATAAAGGGCTCTTTGGATTTTCTTACATATACATTGTTGACATAGAAGAAAAAATTCAGTATATCAGTGGGAACAGACATTGTAGAAGGGAGTAAAAAAGAAGGGACATAGAGAGCACTTGGGCAGTAACTGTTCAGAACATGCTATTTAGGGGCACCTGGGTGGCTCAGTGGGTTAAGCCACTGCCTTCAGCTCAGGTCATGATATCAGGGTCTTGGGATCTAGTCCCGCATTGGGCTCTCTGCTCAGTGGGGAGACTGCTTCCCTCTCTCTCTCTCTCTGCCTGCCTCTCTGCCTACTTGTGATCTCTCTCTGTAAAATAAATGAATAAAATCTTAAAAAAAAAAAAAGAATGTGCTACTGAATATTCTCAATATTAAGGGCAGGCATGCTCTGGCCAGCTCTTTAATTCCAGCTACTTTGTGAACACCAGCTCCAGAGAAGAGCATCTCACCTCACTGGAGCTACATGATTTGCCTTCTGGCCTGCACTTCAGGGAATGTAAAGGGGTTTACACCCCACAAAGCAATCCTTGATGAGTGTAGAGCAAGAACTAGGGATCAATTTGTCTCCTTCTATCCTTCAGGCAGGTAATTCCAATAACTAATAATTTCAACAGCCTCTCAGAAAGTTCCTAGTAGAATTGAGCTTCCCTTATTCACAGCAATGACCAGCTTTATAATGTACACTTGACATGACTTTTTTTTTTAAGATTTTATTTATTTGACACAGAGAGAGAGAGAGAAAGATCATAAGTAGGCAGAGAGGTAGGCAGAGGGAGAGGGGGAAGCA
The DNA here is from genome assembly GCF_902655055.1 of Lutra lutra. Taxonomy (NCBI): domain Eukaryota; kingdom Metazoa; phylum Chordata; class Mammalia; order Carnivora; family Mustelidae; genus Lutra; species Lutra lutra. The sequence goes on along the minus strand of NC_062289.1, from coordinate 52,073,549 downwards.
GGCTCCCTGCTGAGCAGAAAGCCCAATGCAGGGCTCAATCCAGGGCTCCATCTCAGGACCCTGAGACCATGACCTGAGCCAAAGGCAGAGGCTCAATTCACTGAGCCACCCAGGTGCCTCTTGACATGACATCTTATTCTGTTTCACTTCTAATATTTATACCATCTCCTGTTCCTTAGGATCACTTCCTTAAATTCCTTGCCACCATGCAAGCCCTTGTCTTAGGTTTTTGTGAGAATATCAGTTTCTAACTCATATGGCTATACATACATAGGTTTTGGATGGCTGGGTTGTATAGTACACGTACATTAAACTTTATAAATATTGCCTGCCAAACTGTCTTTCAGAATGGCTGTACTATTTTGCATCCCCACTAGTAATGGATGAAAAAGCAAAACTATATGAACAGACAATAGAGACTGCCAAGAGTTGGTAATGAAGGAAGTGGTTGATGAAAAAGGGGTCACACAATGAAACTTTAAAGTGATAAAAGTGTTCTGTATGATGCTGTAATAGTGAATACATGACCCTATGCATTTGTCAAAATCCGTGATGAACATCAAAATCATGAACTTTACTGGATGTAGATTAAAATCAGTTAGGCTGTTAGGGGATTCATTGGATAGAATACAGACAGTGACAATGAATCTGACTGTATTACAAATGGATGGCAAAACCTTACTGAAGAAGGTGTGGAAAACAAGCACTATGCTTTGACGCAATATTGCAATGCTAAACACAAAAAGAACTCTACATAAACACTATACTCTAGTTCTTAAATATGTTTTTCACAGGGCTATGGGCTCGTAATTCTGAAACAACATTACATACATACTAGAGCTGAATGAAAAATAAATGAATGCTAGCGGGAACCAGTATTATAGAAAAAAGTTGCAACTAAGAATGGGGGAAAAGACTAGAATGAATCCTATGATGCTGGATTATGGCAATATTACTATAGCCCATATTCATTCCAGTGTATATATAGACAGATACATACAGAAATGATTATAGATGTGTATGTATATGTGGATGAGTATATGTGTACACACTTGCTAGCTGAGAAGGTCTAGAAACAGGGATATATCATACCTAGGCCCAGATCATGCCTTCTTAATACTTAGTACTGTTCTCTAATAAATGGCACCAGGGATCCTTAAAGAGATGGCTGACTCTAAGGCTGGGGATACTGAGAACACAAAATCAGCCTGGAATATAGTGTAGGGGCAAAGTCAGGAAGTGCTAAAAGAAATGATGGTTGCTTGTCAAAAAAACAGGATATAACATGAAAGAGGGTCCCAATGGTCAAAGTTGATACAAATTGAGCAAAAAAATAAATCAAAGTTACCTCAAAACAAAGGTAGATAAACATATTACAAGAAAACTATAGATCAATACTTCTCATGAACAGACACAAAAATGCTTAAAAAGTTTTTCAAAATAAGTCCTGAAACATATAAAAAGGATTCTGCATCATGATTAAGTAGTTATTATCACAGGAATGCATAGTTGGTTTAAAATTGGAAAATTATTTAATACAGTGTACCATATCAATAGAATAAAGGACGAAACAACATAATCATCTTAGTAGATTCAACAAAGCATATAACAAAATCCAACACTATAATAAATCGTAATATCTTTCTTGCTTTGGTTATAATGACCTTATTATTTCATCATTAAATGTTTACTGGTACTTTGAGATATATAACATATAACTGGATGGATAACATATGGATGGATAATATGAGGATAAAATAGATAACACAGTATTTATGGATAGATGATAGAAAGATAGATAAAATAAAGTATGCACTGTATAAAATATGAAATAAGAAATATTCTTCCTGGGGATGCCTGGGTGGCTCAGTTCTCTTAAGCATCTGCTTTGGTTCAGGTCATGATCTCAGGGTCCTGAGATTGAGCCCCACATGAGGCTCTCTGCTCATTGGGGAGACTGCTTCTCCCTCTCCCTCTGTTCCTCCCCCGAGCTTGTGCTCTTGCTCTCTCTCCCTCAAATAAATAAATGAAATCTTTTTTAAAAAAGATTTTTAAAATTTATTTATTTGACAAAGAGAGGGATATCACAAGTAGGCAGAGAGGCAGACAGAGAGAGAGGGGGAAGCCGGCTACCCGCTGAGCAGAGATCCCAATGTAGGACTTGATCCCAGGACCCTGAGATCATGACCTGAACTGAAGGCAGAGGCTTAACCCACTGAGCCACCCAGGTGCCCCTAAATAAATAAAATCTTTAAAAAATGAAAAAAAAAATGGATTGAGCTCAGAAAAAAAGAAATGGTCTTCCTGTTTCATCACTTTTGTGATGATCATGTGTTCATTTTCCTTGACCAATTAATAAGAAATACTACCTAATTCATAATTTTAAAACATCCTTGAATTTTGAGGTGGAATTCATTTTAATTTACTTTCTCATTTTTTAAAATATATATATATTTTAAGATTTTATTTATTTATTTGACAGAGAGAGAGAGATTGAGATCACAAGTAGGCAGAGAGGCAAGCAGAGAGAGAGGGGGAAGCAGGCTCCCTGCCAAGCAGAAAGCCTAATGTGGGGCTCGATCCCAGGACCCTGAGATCATGACCTGAGTGGAAGGCAGAGGCTTAACACACTGAGCCACCCAGGTGCCCCTTAATTTCTCATTTTTATGTTCTGCCATATTTTATTAATATTTTGTTTAACAGTTAATAACATTTTGAAATGAGGCTGGACTATTGCTTTCTTTATTAGGTTTTAGCATCAGTATCATTTTTCTTTTTTTTTAATTTAACAAAATGCTGAGCATGATATTGGTAAATTTCTTTTTTTTTTAAGATTTATTTATTTTACAGAAAGCACAAGAGAGAAAGCATGCAGTCAAGTTGGGAGATGGCAGAGGGAGGGGAGAGAGAGAATCTTCAAGCAGACTCCCTGCTGAGTGTGGAGGTTGACATGGGGCTAAATCCCATAACCCATGAGATCATGACCTGAGCTGAAACCAAGAGTTAGTCACCCTCCCAGTCACCCTGATATTCGTAAATTTCTATTTGTTGCTTTTAAGAAAGAATCAATTTGTAAATATATCTCTGCATGGCTTCATTTTTTTAGCTCCAGGGTCAGAGCAGGATCAATTCATAACATTCTCAGTTTCTTCCTTCTCTTATTGATTTGCTTAAGATTTCTAACTTTTTTGATACAAATTTTATTTATATATTTTCCTTGAAAGTCATCTGTTTCATTCTTATTCTCAGATTTATATCCATAGAATTTGGCAAAATAATACCATAGACCTATCTTTTCTGTATGTATTCTGTTTATGAGTTATATAATATATATATATATAATATAATATGTTATATAATATAAATATAGATTATATATTACATACATTACATGTTAAATAATTATATATTATTGTATAATTATATGTTAATTAATTGAATTTAAATTTAAAAAGAGAAAGGAATGCCATCAGTGGAAATAGGAAATGTAAGAGTAGGACTAGAGTTTTGCTATATTTGGGGCAGAAAGAGATGGTGAACCTGTTAATTTTAAATTTTTGACAGGTTTATTTCCTTTTAGCTTTTTTTTTTTTTTAAAGAGAGAGGCAGAGTGGGGAAAAGGGCAGAGGGAGAGAGAGAATCTTAAGCAGGCTCTATGCTCAGTGCATAGCCTGCCATGATCTCACAATCTGAGATCACGACCCTGAGATCTCAGTGCCCTGAGATCAACAGTCAGACATTTAGCTGACTGAGCCACCCAATTTTTGGGTGCCCAAAATTGGGTGCCCCAATTTTTGACAGTTCCATCACTCGTAATAACCATTCTTATAACAACAAAACCCCTTTTATTTTAATTTGAATTTTGTATTGGTGTTGTTGCAGTATTCTTTGCTTAGGTAAATAAGCAGTATAGATAGTGAAAATTTACTGATACATTGTAGTTGCTCTCCTTTAATCATTTTTGTGCAATGTTATAGCTGATGATATCAATTAACTTTGTAGAAAAATTGCAAAAGTGTTCCAAGGGAAGAGAACAAGTATTTTGTCCCCAAAATAATACTGGTGTCTTACATTTGTATCCTTCTTTACAATCAAAGGATAATAAATACTAACTCTTTAAAAAAAAGGTGACTGCCGGGTCAGTGGTTCCCAGGGTAAATCTAGGATGGCATCAAGGTGGCATGGGATCATTTTCCTGGGAAAAACTAGGCTCCTACAGTAGGAACTGATATTCTAGGATAAAGACATGCTTATTCTGGCAGTGAAAGTGGAGTATAGTCTGTCTAAATCCAACTCTGCTCTCCCTAAAGCGAAGGCAACAAGCTGACACTTGCTTACCATGTACACAGTCAGTGTGGAAGATGGGGAAATAGGCCTAAGTCTCCTAAGGAAATCCACAACAGCTACTAAGATTTTCAGCCTTGTTCTTCTTTCTCAAATATGGTTGGATAAGCAGAAATACCAGACAGTGAAGAAAGATAACACAAAAGAGAAAGGACCAAGATACGTAAAGAACAGAATGTGGAAGAAAAGAGATTATATACAGGACACAGGAAAGGACTTTGGGATATAGAATCCAACAAAAGAGATAGAGGCTCAATCCAGAAAATTCATTTTTCATACAAGAGGACCACTATACAAACAATGCTGAGAAAATATAAAAGAGGGAATCTCGAAAGAAAGAGCAGTTTACATTTTCCCAATGAGGAAGAAGGAGAGGTCTTGATTGGTGATCTGGAGGAATGAGAAAAGACACACAACTAAATATCTCCTAGTGAAATATCAGGACCTCAAAGATCAAAAGATATCTAAAAGCTCCCTGAGAGGAAACATAAAACACAACCGTTTGCCTATAAAGAAATTAAGATCAGAGAGGTATCAGACACCCTATGGACCACAAGAAAATGGAATAGCCTCCAATGTTTTGAAGGAAAATAACCTTGAATCTAAAATATATATCTGATACATAATCAGTTATCAATCAAGTGTAAAGACAAAGGAGAAATGTTTTTGCAATATGCAAAAATGAGGAAACTTTAATACTGTGCACCTTCCTTTTAAAAAAAATATTTGAAGAAACAGTGCAGAAAAAAAAAGATTCAGAATAATAAAGGAGAAAGACATTGGATCTAATCAACAGTAGGATTAAATCAGAATTTCAACATAAAGAATTTCAGGGTGATAGTTATGCAACAGACCTAGGAATTAAAAATTGTAAGTTAGAAAAGAAGTGGGCTATAAAAGTATTGACAATCAAGCAGATAATATTCAAAAAATAAGATTAAGAAGTGAGAATATGAGTGATTTGTAAATAATCATGTACTTTATCTTTTTTATTTTTTTAAATCAATTAGAGAAGGGCCTAGATGGCTCAGTGGGTTAAGCAACCAACTCATGATTTCAGCTCAGGTCATGATTTCCTTCGTGGTGAGCTGGATCCCTGCACAGGGTTCTGCCCTCAGCAGACAGTCTGCCTGAGATTTTTCTGGATTGCCCCTCCCCCTACTCTTTCTCTCAGCACTCTGTTTCTCTCTTTCAGATAAATAAATAAATCTTTTTAAAAAAGCAATCAGAAATACCAGGAATACAAAGCAACACAAATGCATAAGGATTAAGATACACACACACACACACACACACATGGCATATTTTTGCCATATATATAAGCAATATATATAAGCAATATATATTATATATATAAGCAATATATATATGTATGTGTATAAATATATATATATATATATATATATATATATATATATATATATATGGTATAATTTGGTCACTGAAAGAAAAGAATAAATTTGTACTATAGTCTGAACATTCTCCTTTAAGGGTACAGTGAATATGACATGAAACGACATTTATATAATCATAAATTTTGTTGGGTTTGAGTTTTACAATTAACTTACTGCTATAGGTTCAATACCATCCTACAAATTCATTAAAATCGTCATGCCCAATGTGATAGTCTTGGGAGGTATGGCCTTTGGTCATGATGACCAGACATTAATGATCTTATAAAAGAAAGCTGAGATGCCTTGCTTTTCCAACCAAGTGAAGACTCACTGAGAAGCCGACAGTTTGCAACTCAGAAGATGGCCTTCACCAGAACCTGACCATGCCAGTACTCTCATCGTGGACCACCAGCCTCTGGTACTGTGAGTACTAAATGTTTGTTGTTTAAAAGCGGCACAGTCTGTAGTATTTTGTTACAGCAGCCTGAGTAGACAAAGACACCTATATTCCAATACTAAATACTGCATTATTATAATAAAAAAAGGCGATAATGAAATTTAATAACATTAAACAACGTTAAGTGCTAACGAAAGAGGGGTGGGTACTGGAGAGCAGTGTAGATGTACAATTTCTTTATTTGAAATATAATAATTTCTAAAGCTAATGTAATAAAAAATAGTAATTGTATTATTTGGGGGTTGTAAGTGGAATTGATAGGAGAATTAAAAGTTATGAGACAATTATTTAAACATAGGAGAATTGTAGAAAGGAATAAGTAGTATGGAAAATGGGATAAACACTTATCTTTTATATCAATAAGTGAATAAATAGCCAGAGGTTAAAGTAGAAGAACATTTGCAAATAAAGCATTTTTTTTTTTTTAGAATTATGGTGTTATCCATCAGAAAAGTAAAAATACACACAGTTAAGAGTGTTACCCTGGGGGGGGGGGTGTGAGTAGAAGTGGAACAGATTTACATCATTCCACACTCAGCATACTTTGCCCCCCATTCTGTATTTTTTAATTAGAAAAAAATAGCATTACTCTCTGAACTTTAATAAATATTAGCATTGGTTTTATTGGATCCAGCTGTGAGTCAGGTGACATATTCAGAAACAAGATTTTCTTCATGCCATTTTGGGCTCATTTCCAGGTGTGTGACCACAATTCAAGTCAAGTCCTGGAAGAGCACAGAAGGAAAAGACATGCAAGCCCAACTAGTTCAGCTAACTGAGGTGGTTGGCCATAATTTTCAGCCTGTCTTCTCCCTTTCTTTCCACACAACAGTGGTTGGAGATCCCTAATAAATGATATTCTTATTGAGTTGCAAGGATTTCAATGTCCAAATCACTACTCAAGCTCTTACATCAATTGGTATATGATTTACTAAAAATAGAAGTATGAAATCTTGGACAAAATTTAAACAAATCTCACCTTAAAATATTGATAGCTTAAATGAAGGAATATTAACAAAATCTAAGTTGTGAAGAAGTTTGCTTTTGTTTAATGGTCTGTAATCAAAATGGCTCCTCCTCTTGAAGGGTTAAACATATATATGTGAGCAAATTTATAATGATAAACCATAAGGGTTTGTTACATGTAATTGTCCAACTCCCAAGTTAGATATTTCATCACTTTCCTAATTGCAGTGTTGATCTCTGTGCATTGCTCTGAATGCCAGATGGAGCTCAATGTATGTCCCTATAAAAATGAGGGGGAAAAAGCTTTATGATATTAATTTCATCTACTGATACCTGACCTTTTTATTCTTACCAAATGAGCCAGCTAAAGTAAGATCAATAATTAAAGATAATGGTTAAAATGGTATTATTTAAAAGTTCTAATACTTGATTCTCAAGTACATATGCAGACACAAAATGATTTTCAAATAGAATTTATATTGATAATAATGAATTGCAGAATACATTCCAAATGCCTATTTTCATATTACCAAAAAAAAAAAAAAAAACTTTAACTGGTAAATGTACATGTGAAATTAAAATATGTGTGTTGGGATTAGGTCGCCATTTAAAAATCTCTGAGTTTACTGTTTCCTGAATTTTAACTTACAATATTATTTCTTACTAAGATAAAGCTAAGAGGAAAAAAAAGAAAACAAATGATATTCCTTAGAATAAGGAGCATTTGGGTCTATAATGCTGAATAAAATTCAGGAAATTTTTGCTTGACTGCTATTTCTAGACGTGTGTTCTGTTTAAGAATAGCTACTTGGCTTTTCAGTATATTTTTGAGGGGGGGAGTTTGGAAAAGATGGTTAAAAAGATTTAACATGTTAATATTTGTAACTCTTCAAAAGTACAAAGCATTTTCTAATTTATTTGACCAATTATTTTCCCCCTTTTTATTTCTAGAGGTTAACAGGAAGATTTTATAAGAAATTCTGCAATCGAAGAATAAGTTTCATAATCATTGAATTAAAAACTCACATTTGAAGTAGGTTTGGATTCAGTATTAGAGATAAAAGGTACAGGTTCTAGTGAGTAAAAGAAGGTGGTGCTTTTCTTGCTGGGATTCTCATATATAGGATTAAGCATCCTGCTGCTAGTTTGGACAGCATTCTTGCATAGAATACAGTGCTCTGACAACAATTAGAAGACTGATCTTGACAAGTTCCTGAAATTTCCTACGCTCCATTTCCATTCTGACTGGAGACACAGGTGCAGCTTGGAACCTGGTGTACTGGGTCTCCCTTTGAAAACAGTATCTAGTTTTCTTTATTGACTGACTCATTTCATAGATCATGCTCATTCCACTTGGCCCCACTTCAAGAATCAAACAGATATTTGGAAGACTTTGTTGGCAAGTACAGAAAGGGGATGTTGAGGAGGATCCTGTAGGACATGAGAAACTAGAAAGCTTTCATTGTAATAGAGGTCAGAATTCAAAGCCTTTAAACATACATTCAATATACAAAAACAATACAATAACATCTTAAAAACTTAATATTAATTCTTACTCATAATATAAACCCTAAATAAAACCTTAAGAATATACATAAAATATAAATAAGTTAAATTAATAAATACAGAATGATCTTCGGTAAATATACTCCAAGATAATTTCAAAATTTCCTTGTGTTTATTTAACCAAGTAGTTGTTATTTTATTAATGAAAAAGGACTTCGATTGTTAGCTCGTGGATACAGCTTCAGTAGATGCCAAAGAAGAGTGGAAAAAATGAGTCTCTATTTACATTCCAGGGAAATCAGAAGTATAAACTTACGGGCACTTAAAAAGTCTACAGATTCCCAGATTACTGCTCTAAAATTATGGGCTCAGGAGAAATTAGGCACATAACTTTTTTAGTTCGATGAATTACATTTTTTTTCCTCCAACTATGAGTCATATAAAATAATGCTGGTGACTCAGTCTCTTATTGTTCACTAACCTCAAATCACACCTGTGCCTCTATTACTAAATTCAGAATTTTTAGAGCATTATGTACTAGGAGTGTAAAGGTTTCTGGCAGAAGATGCTTTTCCTTACAGAAGGTCATGGGAGGTACTGATGCAATAAAGAGATCCATGTAGCCCTTTAATACCTAATTCCTTATGTATCCCAGCTTGCTTTCAAGTGAACAAGCTATCTTTATGATTCAAAAATGAATCTTTATTATTACCAAGATATTCTAAAATTCGGGCTTACAGATGGTTTTCACAGTTACTTTTGGTCGTTGAAGGCAAATATTTCCTGGAATGCAAACGCCTAATGAAAGCCTGGTTGGAACACCTGACCTCAAGCATTCCCTTGGCTCCTAGTCAATTTAATATGGATCCATCCGCTTGTATCAGATATTACCTCTGTCCAAGTGGGCTTCAGTGATGCTATTAGCGAGACATCACTAAGTGAGGGAAATGGAGTGTATTAGAAAAATTAACCATTGCCAACATAAATAAAGTTTGGAAGAATAAATGTGTATCCTGTTACACCATCTCTGAAAGATGTCGAGGATCACACCTGTTTTCTTTCATCAAAGGAAATTGAAGTAGTCACTGAGAGCCTAGTACATGTTTAAAAATATGTTTGTTGGTAGTTCCTTTCTTGTATTACTAATATTTAAAGAGATAGTATAGGAAATTTGTTTTAAACATATTAGTGAGAAATTTATGTTTTCTTTTGAAGACTCGATGTTAAATGATTTTCTTTAATTAAAGTCATAGAGTCAGACTATGAATATATATAAAGGCATAAGGATTCAAATTCTCACAAATTTAATGAAGTAAATTATACAGAATTAATGAGCAGACTTTGAATATTAACCACAATTATAAGGGTGTTATTTTGTATCCTCAGAGTTACTTTATCACACAAGAACTTGAGGTGGCCCCATATGTGCCTTATATGAAAGATGGTAGCACTCCATTTATCCAGACATTGCTTACCTGGAAACTGACACTTAATTAGGACAAAGCTGAGAACATGAAAATTAGCAAAAGTGTTAAAAAAAATAACCAAAATATACACCTCAAAGTTTATTAATTTGCTGACAGAGTGACCTTTCAGGACCTATTGAAAGCAATGTACTTTATTTTGTACATAGTTTTCACAGGCTTGGTCTTAATGGAAACAAATAGGTGAATGAAGTATCAAATGAAACCTGAAATGAAAAGGAAAACTAAATAGCATGAAAGCCAGTCCAATAACTCAGAATATAGATTAGAGAATACTGAGTAATCTGGAAAGACAAGACAAAGGGAAATAAGACTTGAGGTTTTTCTCAGGGCACCTTAGGCTAATATATGTGTGTGTGTATATTTATGTGTATATATACACATACATATTATATATGTGTATATATAAAAATAACTATGCATATATGTATATGTAACATATATATAAATAACCATACATATATGTATATATAATATATGTTATATGTATATCACACATATATATAAACAACTTTGTGTCATTATCAAGAGAAGTATAAATTATAATTAAGACAAGGAAGACTTTCCAGGAATATCAATTGCCCAGTGAATTCACATTTCAGACAGATGAGGAACTACAAATTAAGTATAATTAATTATGTAATCCAAAATTTCCTATATGTATGTGTATTTTTATAAATATAAGATCTTTCTGTCTGAATTGTAAGTTCTTAAAATAATACATTGTCTTCTTATTTTGAATTTCTTTAGAGGTCTAAAATGGAAATTAAGAGATGAAGAGGCATATTTAAAAGACTTTTTAGTGACTTCTGGATTCAGTTCCAATATGTAAATAGCTTGGATGTCATTTCTTCTGTCTTTACAGGAAAAAATAAAAAGCTGGACAAAATGAAAATCAGTGATTTTTCTTGAAACCATCAGATTACTGAAGTTGCAGGGCAGACTGACATCTGGAAATCTGTAGAGACAGGTGAATCTGGAGACACAGAGAAGATCTGCTTAACTGAAGCAGAACTTGCTAGCATCATAAACTGTAAGAACATTGAAATGGTAATTTTTAGAAACTGTTGGATGCTGAGTGTGAATGAGAACAGAGTAAGAAACTAGGAGGGCCACAGTCTTAAGAGGGATCCTACAATTCATTGGCTTTACCTCCAGGAAGCCCATGAGATTCTTTTTTTGTTTGTTTGTTTGTTTGTTTTTAAAGATTTTATTTATTTGTCAGAGAGAGAGGAGAGAGAGTGAGCACAGGCAGACAGAATGGCAGGCAGAGGCAGAGGGAGAAGCAGGCTCTCCGCCAAGCAAGGAGCCCGATGTGGGACTTGATCCCAGGACGCTGGGATCATGACCTGAGCCGAAGGCAGCTGCTTAACCAACTGAGCCACCCAGGCGTCCCAGCCCATGAGATTCTTATAGTGAATTCCAGAAAGATCCACCTGTAGCTCCGGCAGGAAGGGGAAGAGCAATTATTGCAAAATACGCCAAGAGCCCTCTCCACAACTCCACCTACTCTCAAGAGGGAAAAGACTTCCAGAGCTTTTATCCCAACTGGAGAAAGACATTGCAAACCAGCCCCCTCAACTTTCTTTCTCATTTAAAGGAGAAAAATAGTCAATTAGTCAACAGGGTTTGAAGGTCAAACATTGCATTGGGAATGTTGCAACCAGGGAAGGAACTGGGGGTATGGAGGAGTGCTATACTTAACTGGAGAAATGTTTATGAGGTTCATATCTGAGACTCAAGGCCACTGAAAGACTGAGATTTAATCAGAAAATTGTAGAATGTTCTCTCTTCCCTACACCTTTCTGACAAATGAACAAGACTCTCATGAAGTAACAGTGAATTACAGCTGAGGGTTGCAAGACACAGCCTCTCTCTGAGGAAGAGTACTTAGGGAAGCCCAAAGTCAAGCAGAGAACAAACATAAGTGCACAAGAGGAATCTGAAGCCTCTGTCACCTACAGTTACAGCATGCAGTAAGCACAACACAGCTGCTAGGGAGAATATAATTTCTCGTTCTAAAGACCTATTAACTTCAGTAGTTCTATTACCCAATATGAAATGTCCAGTTTTAGACAAAAAAAAAAAATTACACAGCATGTCAAAAGGCAAGAAAAACAGTCTAAAAAGACAAAGATTATTGCATATTGATAAGTGAAATGAGTAACAGTAATATAAAGGGTATGAGGGAGGAACTGGGACTATCTTCAATTTAAGATACTTATACTACATGTAATATACAAAATACAATAGTGTTATTGGAAGGAGGTCTTATTTTACTTAAAAATCACATTGTAGGGGTGCCTGGGTGGCTTAGTGGGTTAAAGCCTCTGCCTTTGGCTCAGGTCATGATCTCAGGGTCTTGGGATTGAGCCCCACATTGGGCTCTCTGCTCAGCAGGGAGCCTGCTTTCTCCTCTCTCTCTGCCTGCCTCTGCCTACTTGTGATCTCTCTCTATCAAATAAATAAATAAAATCTTTTAAAAAATGTACATTGTAAGCTCTAGGATGGTCACTTTTTAAAAAACAAGATGTATAATTGATTCACTAAAAGAAAATTAAACAGAATCATAAAATGCTCAATTTAAATCAGAGAAGGCAGAGTAAGAGGAGGAAAAACAAGAGGACAAATGCTGTGAGTATAAAACAGCTACAAGCAGAATAGATATTACTACAATTATATCAGTATCACTTTAACTGTGAATGGCATAAATACATTCATTAAAAGACACAGGATACTGGGGGCGCCTGGGTGGCTCAGTTGGTTAAGCGACTGCCTTCAGCTCAGGTCATGATCCTGGAGTCCTGGGATCGAGTTCCACATCAGGCTCCCAGCTCCATGGGGAGTCTGCTTCTCCCTCTGACCACCCCTCTCATGCTCTCTCACTCTGTCTCTCTCTCTCTCTCTCTCTCTCTCTCTCTCAAATAAATAAAAATCTTAAAAAAAATTATAAAAAAAAAAAGACACAGGATGCTGGAGTGAATTAAAAAAAAAAACAGACAAAATATCCAACTATATGTTGTCTACAAGAAACCCATATCAAATATAAAGAAACCAATATCAAATATAAAGACAAGCTAAAAGTAAAAATATATATCAGGTTAAAAATAATCAAATAGAGACTGCAGTAGCTATGTTAATTTTAGTCAAAGTAGAGTATAGAACAAGAAACATTACCAGCTATAAATAGGGCATAATGACAATAAATCTATTCTTACAGAAGGCACAATAGTCTTAAAAGTGCATGTACTTAACAACATAGCATCAAAATACTTGAGACAAAAACTGAAAGAATTGAAAAAAGAATTGGGGAAAGGAGTGAAGATGGTGGAGGAGTAGCAGACTGAGATGGTGTCAGGTTGCAGGAGTTCAGCTAGATAGTTATCAAACCATTCCAAACACTTACAAACTCAACAGGAGATTGAAAAGAAGAAGAGCAGCAATTCTAGAAATAGAAAATGGACCACTTTCTGAAAGGCAGGACCTGTGGAGAAGTGAATCCAAAGCCAAAGGAAAATAGACCACGGTGGGGAGGGGCCAGCTCCCAGCAAGTGGCAAAGCAGTGGAGCACAAAATCTGAACTTTTAGAAATCTGCTCCACTGAGGGACATCACTCCAGAGGCTAAGTGGGGGTGGAGCCCTTGCAGGGACAGTGTGGTCTCAGGTCCTGCAGGGTCACAGCAGGATCAGGGGTGTCTGAGTCTAGCAGAGTTCACAGGTATCAGAATGGGGAAGCCGACTACAGAGATAGAGCTGAGGAATGAGCTCTCGGTTTGGGGTTACCTTAAACTGAGATCCGCAGCACAGTTGGGCCACTGCTCTTTGAGCAGGGAACCCATAAGTGGCAGATCCAGAGAGACTCACCTTCCCTCTATGGAAGCAGGAATCTGCTGGTTTGGAGACTCCAAATGGGGCTGTGCACCAGAGACAGAAACACTCAGTCACAGGCTGGGTGAGCTTGGAGCACAGCTGGAAGCCAGGGAGATGGGAGTGATTGACCGCCTTTCTCTGAGGGCACTCTGAGGAGTGGGGCCCTGAGCTCTTGGCTCCTCTGGGCTGGAGATTGGGAGGCCACCATTTTTATTCTTGTCCTCCAGAGCTCTACGGAAAGGGTTCAGGGAACAAAAGCTCCCGAGAGTGAACCTGAGCAGATTGCTTAGCCAGGCCCCTGGCAAGGGCAGCGTAATTCCACCTCGGGCAGACATTTGAGAATCACTGCAACAGGCCCTTCCCCCAGAAGATCAGCAAGAACATCTAGCCAAGAGCAAGCTCACTGCTCAAGGAAACAGAATTCCAGAGGAGGAGAAAGCAAAGCATGAAATTCATGACTTTCTCCCCATGATTCTTTAGTCTTGCAGAGATAATTAAAAATTTTTTAAATTTTTTTTCTTATTCTAATTTCTTATCTTTTTCTCTTTCTTCTTTTAACGTTCTTTAACTAGTTTATCTTAATAATATCTTTCTAAAAAAATCATTTTAAACCTTCATTATTATAGTCATACTTTATCCTTCATTATCTAACTTTATCTTTTGTATACATAAAGGGTTTTTTCTTATAAAAAATTGTCAGATACAATTTCTTCTATAGATCAAAATATACCCTAAATATAGCACAGTACTCTGTTCTAGTCTCCAACAAAAGCAAATTCTCTCCACTTTCTTTTTCTTTTTCATATATATATATGCATATATATATATATATATATATATATATATATATATATATATATTTTAATTTTAAAAAATATCTTTTTACCCCCTTTTTTGTCCCCCTGATTAGGGGTCTATCCTGATTTGGTTAGCATACATTTTTCTGGGGTCTTTGCCACCCTTTTAGTATTTTATTCTCACATTCATATATTCATATTAGGATTAAATGACAAGGCAGAAAAGCTCACCACACACACACAAAAAAGAACAAGAGGCAGTACTGAAGGCTAGGGACCTAATCAGTACAGACATTTGTAATATGTCCCATCGAAAGTTCAGAATGATGATTCTTAAGGTGCTAGCTGGGCTCAAAAAAGGCATGGAAGATATTAGAGAAACCCTATCTGGAGTAATAAAAGCCCTTTCTGGAGAAATAAAAGAACTAAAATCTAACCAAGCTGAAATAAAAAAAGGTATTAATTAGGTGCATTCAAAAATGGAGGCTCTTACTCCTAGGATAAATGAAGCAGAAGAGAGAATTAGTGATACAGAAGACCAAGCAATGGAGAATAAAGAAGCTGAGCAAAAGAGAAAAACAACTATTGGACTACAAGAGGAGAATTCAAGATATAAGTGATACCATAAGATGAAACAATATTAGAGTAATTGGGATTCCAGAAGAAGAAGAAACAGAGGGGCAGAAGGTATATTGGAACAAATTATAATAGAGGATTTTCCTAATATGGCAAAGGGAACAAGCATCAAAATCCAGGAGGCACAGAGAACACCCCCAAATCAGTACAAATAGGTCTGTACCCCATCATCTAATAGTAAAACTTACAAGTATTAGTGACAAAGAGAAAAGCCTGAGAGCAGCTCGGTATAAGAAGTTTGTAATATACAATGGTAAAAATATTAGATTGGCAGCAGACTTATCCACAGAGACCTGGCAGGCCAGAAAGAACTGGCATGATATATTCAGACACTAAATGAGAAAAATATGCAGTCAAGAATACTATATCCAGCTATGCTATCATTGAAAATGGAGAGACAAAAAGCTTCCAGGACAAACAAAAATTAGAAGAATTTGCAAACACCAAACCAGCCCTACAGGAAATATTGAAAGGCGTCCTCTAAGCAAAGAGAGAGCCTAAAAGTAGTAGACCAGAAAGGAACAGACACAATATACACTAACAGTCACCTTACAGGCAATACAATGGCACTAAATTAATATCTTTCAATCGTTACCCTGAATGTAAATGGGCTAAATGCCCCAATCAAAAGACACAGGATATTAGAATGAATAAAAAAGACAAAACCCATCAATATGCTGTCTGCAAAAAACTCATTTTAGTCTCAAAGACACCTCCAGATTGAAAGTGAGGGGTGGAAAACAATTAACCATGCTAATGGACATCACAAGAAACCTGGGGTGGCAATCCTTATATCAGATAAATTATATTTTAAGCCAAAGACTATAATAAGAGATGAGGAAGGACACTATATCATACTTAAAGGGTCTGTCCAACAAGAAAATCCAACAATTTTAAATACCTATGCACCTAACATGGGAGCAGCCAACTATATAAACCAATTAATAACAAAATCAAAGGAATACATTGACAATAATACAATCATAGTAGGGGGCTTTAACACCCCCCTCACTGGAATGGACAATCATCCAAGCAAAAGATCAACAAGGAAATAAAGGCCTTAAATGATACATTGGACCAGATGGACATCACAGATATATTCAGAACATTCCAACCCAAAGCAACAGAATACACATTCTTCTCTAGTGCACATAGAACATTCTCCAGAATTGATCACATCCTGGGTCACGAATCAGGTCTCAAATGGTACCAAAAGATTGGGATCATTCCCTGCATATTTTCTGAGCACAATGTTCTGAAGCTAGAACTCAATCACAAAAGAGAAGTTGTAAAGAACTCAAATACATGGAGGCTAAAGAGCATCCTACTAAAGAATGAATGATTCAACCAGGAAATTAAAGAAGAATTGAAAAAAATCATAGAAACAAATGATAATGAAAACACAACTGTTCAAAATCTGAGGGACACAGCAAAGGTTGTCCTGAGAGGAAAATATATAGCGATACAATCCTCTCTCAAGAAATGAAAAAGGTCTCAGATACACAGCCTAAACCTACACCTAAAGGATCTGGAGAAAGAACAACACAGAAAGCCTAAACCCAGCAGGAGAAGAGAAATAATAATGATCAGAGCAGAAATCAATGAAATTAAAACAAACAACAACAACAAAAAAACCCAATAGAACAAATCAACAAAACTAGGAGGTGGTTCTTTGAAAGAATTAATAAGATTGATAAGCCCCTGGCCAGATTTAGCAAAAAGAAAAGAGAAATGACCCAAATAAATAAAATCATGAATGAAAGAGGAGAGATCACAACCCAAACCAATGAAATACAAACAATTACAAGAACATATTATGAACAACTATACGCCAGTAAATTTGACAGTCTGGAAGAAATGGATGCATTCCTAGAGATATATAAACCATCAGAATGGACCAGGAAGAAACTGAAAACCTGAACAGACCCATTACTGGGAAGGAGATTGAAGCAGTCATCAAAAATCTACCAATAAACAAGAGACCAGAGCCAGACAGCTTACCAGGAGAATTCTACAAAACATTTAAAGAAGAATTAATACCAATTCTCCTGAAACTGTTCCAAAAAATAGAAATGGAAGGAAAACTTCCAAACTCATTTTATGAGGCCAGCATCACCTTGATACCAAAACCAGACAAAGACCCCATCAAAAATGAGAATTAAAGACCAATATTCTTGACGAACACAGATGTGAAAATTCTCACCAAAATACTAGCCAGTAGGATCCAACAGTACATTAAGTGGATTATTCACCACAACCAAGTGGGATTTATTCCTGGGCTGCAAGGTTGGTTCAACATCTACAAATCAATTCAATTAATGTGATACAATGCATTAATAAAAGAAAGAACAAGAACCATATGATATTCTCAATAGATGCTGAAAAAGCATTTGACAAGGTACAGCATCCTTTCTTGGTCAAAACTCTTCAAAGTGTAGGGATTCCTCAATATCTTCAAAGCCATCTAAGAAAAACCCACAGCAAATATCATCCTCTATGGAGATAAGCTGAGAGCTTTTCCCCTAAGGTCAAGAACCCTGCAGGGATGTCCATTATCACCACTGCTATTCAACATAGTACTAGAAGTCCTAGCCTCAGCAATCAGACAACAAAAAGAAATTAAAGGCATCTAAATCAGCAAAGAAGAAGTCAAATTACCACTCCTTGTAAATGATATGATACTTTATATGGAAAACCCAAAAGACTCCACCCCAAATCTGCTAGAACTTGTACAGGAATTCAGTAAAGTGTAGGATATAAAATCACTGCACAGAAATCAGTTACATTTCCTTACACCAACAACAAGACAGAAGAAAGAGAAATTTAGAAGTTGATCCCATTTACAATAGCACCCAAAACCATAAGATACCTAGGATGAAACCTAACCAAAGAGGCAAAGAATCTGTACTCAGAAAACTATAATGTACTCATGAAAGAAACTGGGGAAGACACAAAGAAATGGAAAAATGTTCCATGTTCATGGTTTGGAAGAACAAATATTGTGAAAATGTCTATGCTACCTAAAGCAATCTATGTTGATGCAATCCCTATCAAAATACCATCCATTTTTTTTTCAAGGAAATGGAACAAATAATCCTAAAATTTACATGGAACCAGAAAAGACCTCAAATAGCCACAGGAATGTTGAAAAAGAAATCCAAAGATCTTTGCCTTACAATTCCAGACTTCAAGCTCTATTACAAAGCTGTCATCATCAAGACAGTATGGTACTGGCACAAAAACAGACACATAGATCAATGGAACAGAATAGAGAGCCCAGAAGTAGACCCTTAACTCTATGGTCAACTAATCTTCAACAAAAGAGGGAAGAATGTCCAATGGAAAAAAGACAGTCTCTTCAACAAATGATGTTGGGAAAATTGGACAGCCACATGCAGAAAAATGAAACTGGACCATTTCCTTACATCACACATGAAAACAGACTCAAAATGGATGAAACACCTCAATGTAAGACAGGAATCCATCAAAATCCTTGAGAAGAAGACAGGCAGCAATCTCTTTGACCTCAGCCACAGCAAATTCTTCTTAGAAACATCACCAAAGGTAAGGGAAGCAAGGGCAAAATGAACTATTTGGACTTTATCTAGATCAAAACCTTTTGCACAGCAAAGGAAACAGTCAACAAAACCAAGAGACAACTGACAGAATGGGAGAAGATGTTCACAAATGGCATATCGGATAAAGGGCTAGTATCCAAAAGCTATAAAGAACTTCTCAAACTCAACACCCAAAGAACAAATAATCCAATCAAGAAATGGGTAGAGGACATGAACAGACATTTCTGCAAAGAAGACATCCAGATGGTCAATAGACACATGAAAAATTGCTCAACATCACTTGTCATCAGGGAAATACAAATCAAAACCACAGTGAGATACCACCTCACACTAGACAGAATGGCTAAAATTAACAAGTCAGGAAATGACAGATGTTGAGGAGGATGAGGAGAAAGTGGAACCCTCCAACACTGTTGGTGGGAGTGCAAGCTGGTGCAGCCACTCTGGAATACAGCATGGAGCTTCCTCAAAAAGTTGAAAACAGAGTTACCCTATGACCCAGCAATCACACTACTGGGTATTTACCCTAAAGATACAAATGTAGTGATCCGAAGGGGCACGTGCACCTGAATGTTTATAGCAGCAATGTCCACAATAGCTAAACTATGGGAAGAACCTATATGTCCATCAACAGAGGAATAGATAAAGAAGAGGTGGTATATATATACAATGGAATACTATGCAGCCATGACAAGAAATGAAATATTGCCTTTTGCAATGACGTGGATGGAACTAGAGAGTATTATGCTGAGTGAAATAAGTCAATCACAGAAAGACAACTGTCATATGATCTCCCTGATATGAGGAATTTGAGAGGCATAGTGGGGGGTTTGGGGAGTAGGGAAGGAAAAAATGAAACAAGATGACATGGGGAGGGAGACAAACCATAAGAGACTCTTAATCTCACAAAAGTAACTGAGGGTTCCTGGGTGGAGAGGGTGATGGAGAGGGTGGTTGGGTTATGGACATTGGGGAGGGTATATGTTATGGTGAGTGCTGTGAATTGTGTAAGCCTGACGATTCACAGACTTGTACTCCTGGGTCAAATAATATATTACATGTTAATAAAAAAAGGTAAAAGAAAAAAGAATTGATTAAAGAGTTAACAAAATCCACTACTATATCTGGAGACCCAAACATTCCACTTCTAGTAATGAATAAATCAAGCAGGTAGAAAATCAGTAAGGTTTTGATTAAATGAATGTACTATCAACCTACTGAATCCAGTTGAGATTTATAGATTAGTTCATCAAATGACAGCAAAAATACACACTCTTCAATCTTAAATGGAGCATTCGCCAATACAGACTACATTTGGGGGCATAAAACAGTTTTACAAATTTAAAAAATAGAAATTATATAGAGTTGGTTATTGAAATAAATAACTAGAAATCGATAACAGAAAAATAATTGGAAAATCCCCAGATAGAGTTTAAACAATACAATTCTACATTTCTAAACAACACATGATCCATAAAGAAGTATCAAGGGGTATTAAGACATATTTTGAATTAAATAAATATGAAAATTCTACTGATGAAAATTTGGGGGAGAGAGTGAAATGGTGCATAGTGGAAAGTTTACAGTACTAAATGCATATATTAGAAAAGAAAAAAAGATCTAACAAAAATAACCTAAGCACAAGCTTTAGGAAATTAGAGATATAGGAAATTAGACACATAGGAAAATATATTCCTAGAACAAACAGAAATAAAGAATAAAAAAATTTGAGCAGAAGTGAAAGAAACTGAACACAGAAAACAGCAGATATAATCAAGGAAACCAAAAGACAGTTCTTTGAAGAAAGAGAAGAGACATGAATTATCTTTATCAGAAATGAAAGAAAGGTTCTTACTCCAGATCTCATGGACATTAAAAGGAATACTAAAAGCAACTCTGTGTTCACAACTGATAACTTATATGAAATAAACCAATTGCATGAAATATACAAGCTGTCAAATCTAAAACATGGAAATGTAGATAATCTGAATAACACTCTATGTATTAAAGAGATGGAATAAATAGTAATAGTACCATTGGTCAATTGTAGCAAACTTTCAAGTAAGAAATTATGGCAATTTTCTATAATCTTTTCCAGAAAATAGAACTCAGTTCATGGGTTCATCCTTTCCCTAATACACAGAGCAAACAAAAATATTACAATCGAGGAAAACTACAGACTACTATCTCTCAGAAACACAGACATAAAAATTACCAACAAAATAGCAGTGAATGGAATCCAACAATATAAAGAAAAGTACACATTGTGACAAAGTGAGACATATTCTAAGGATGCAAGTCTGGCTCAACTTTTGAAAAATCAATCAAAGGGGCACCTGGGTGGTTTAGTTGGTTAAATATCTGCCTTTGGCTTGGCTCATGATCCCAGCGTCCTGAAACTGAGCCCCACATCCTGTCAGGTTCCCTGCCTGCTTCTTCCTCTCCTCCCTGCTCATGTTCTCTCTTACTATCTCTGTCTCTCTTTCTCTCAAATAAATAAATAAAATCTTAAAAAAAATCAAAACAATGGACCACATCTATAGGCTAAAAAAGATAAATCATACAATTATACCAACTAGTGGCAAAAAAGCATTTGACAAAATCCAGTGCTTGTGATAAAGATTCTCAGCAACTAGACATGAAGGGTGATATCTTCAATTTAATAAAGAACACCTACAGAAACTATAGCTAAAATCATACTCAAAACTGAGATTAGATACTTTCCCCCTAAGACAGGGAACAAGGAAAAGATACCCGCTCCCTCCACTCCTAGTCAACATCATATCCTATGTAGGGAAAAAAGACAAGAAAAAGAAATACAAGATATACAAATTGGAAATATATTAAATAATCTCTTTATATGCACATGGTATACTTGTCTATATAAAACATCCTGAAGAATTAAAAAAAATTCTGAAACTAAAAAGTGAGTATATGGAAAGACCATAACATGAAAGTTTACTATATAAAAGTTAATTTCTTTCCTATACATTAAAAATGACCAATTAAAATTCAAAATAAAATATACCATTAATAATAGCACCAAGATAAATGAAACATGTAACTATAGACTGAATACAATGTATAATCTGTATGCAAAAATT
This sequence comes from Lutra lutra, assembly GCF_902655055.1. Classification (NCBI taxonomy): domain Eukaryota; kingdom Metazoa; phylum Chordata; class Mammalia; order Carnivora; family Mustelidae; genus Lutra; species Lutra lutra. The sequence continues at coordinate 52,051,413 of NC_062289.1, read as the reverse complement.
TTTAAAACACTGATGAAAGAAATCAAAGAATATCTAAATAAATGGGGGAATACTCCATGTTCATGAACTGAAAGACTCAATGTTATTAATTTTAATTCTTCTTAAAATGTTCTATAGATTCAGTGTAATCCCATTAAAAAAAAAAAAAAAAAACCGGGGCGCCTGGGTGGCTCAGTGGTTAAAGCCTCTGCCTGTGGGTCAGGTCATGATCTCAGGGTCCTGGGATCAAGTCCCGCATCGGGCTCTCTGCTCAGCGGGGAGCCTGCCTCCTCCTCCTCTCTCTCTCTGCCTGCCTCTCTGCCTACTTGTGATCTGTCTGTCAAAAAAAAAAAATCTTAAAAAAAAATAAATAAAAACCTATTTTGGGATGTAAACAAAACAACTCTAAATTTTATATGAAAAGTTAAAAGATCCACACTAGATAATACAATATTAAAGAAGAAAAACAAAATTGGAGGACTAAAACTGCCAACTTCAAGACTTAATATAAAACTATAGAAATAAAAGCTGTGTAGTATTGGTAAAATATTAGACAATTAGATCAGAATACAGAGCCCAGAAATAGACCTGCATAAATGTAGTCAACTGATCTTTGACAAATACACAATTTTGTAGAAAACTGGACAAATTCCAAATCAGCAGAAAAAGGACAGTCTTTTTCAACAAGTAGTTCTGGTACACTTTGACATCCATATGCAAAAGAAAAAAATCTATGCAAGGAAATTACATATTTGACAAAAGTAAGTTCTTCATAATAATTATACATAAAAGTAGAATGCAAAGCTATAAAACTTCTAGATGATAACACAGAGTACATCTACATGACTTAGTTTTTGGTAATGAGATTTGAGATAAAATACCAGAACCAAATCCATGAAAGAAAAAAAGAAAGATAGATAAAACTATATTAAAATTAAATTCATTCTTTTTAAAAGATATTGCTAAAAGAATGAAAAGACAAACAACAGATTGGGACAAAATATTTACAAGCACATCAAACACACATCTAATGAGGGACTTATCAAAATATTTTTGAGCTTTCCAGAAGCATTGTTTAAAACTTCCAAAATTTCACACAAAAAAGAACTGATTAAATGATAGACAACAGATCTGAAAAGATACTTCAGAATAAAAACTTATAAATGACAAGCATATGAAAAGATGCTTAATATTATTTGTTATCAAAGAATTACAAATTAAAGTAACAATGAAAGAATGAATCCTAGTTAACGCATTAGGACAATAAAAAGAATTACAAGGTATATATATCAGGAAAAAAAATAAAACTGTCTTCCTTCACAGATGATGTAATTGTCTATGAAGAAAATCTGAAAACATTGGGCGGGAAAAAAGCAAAAAAGAAAACCACAAGAAACCCTCCTGGAACTAATATGCAACTATAGCAGGGTTGCAAAATACAAGATACTTAAAAATCAGTTTCTTTCCTATATACCAGGTTATATAAGGTTATATATAATAAGGGGAACTGAAATTTGAAATACGGTACCATTTATATTAGCACCCCTCAAAATGGTATACTTAGGTATAAAACTAATAAAATATGTACAAAATTCTAAGGAAAACTCTAAAACTGTGATGAAAGAAATCAAAATAAGTGAATTCATCTAAGTATTTAGGAAGACAAAACTGTCAAGATGTCAGTTCTTTCCAAACTGACCTAGAGATTCAATGCAATCCCAGTCAAAACCCCAGGAAGGCATGCTGGGGATATTTACATACTGATTCCAAAGTTTACATAGAGAAAATAAAGATCCAGAATAACCAACACAATACTGAAGAAGTACAAAGTTGGAGGACTGACATTGTCCAACTTCAAGACTTATGATAAAGCTATAGTAATCAAGATTGGTATTGTGGGGACGCCTGGGTGGCTCAGTCAGTTAAGCCACTGCCTTTGGCTCAGGTCATTATCCCGGGGTCCTGGGGTCAAGTCCTGCATCAGGTTTCTTGCTCAGTGGGGAGCCTGCTTCTCTCTCTGCCTCTGCCTGCCACTTTGCCTGCTTGTGCTCTTTCTCTCTCTAACAAATAAATAAATAAAAAAAAAAAGATTGGTATTGTGAAAGAATAGGCAAATAGATCAATGAAACAGAATACAAATCCTGGAGAGATCCTCACAGATCTAATCAACTGACCTTTGACAAAGGAACAAAGGCAATCCGATGAAGGAAAGATGGTCTTTTCAACAAAAAGGGCTGGAAAAACTGGACATTCACATGAACACCCTTCACAAAAATTAAGGTCTTACACCCTTCACAAAAATTAACTCAAATTGAATTACAAACCTAAATGTAAAACGCAAAAATATAAGACTCCTGGAAGACAATATAGGAGAAAATTGAGATGATCCTTGGGTTTCACAATGACTTTTTAGATACAACACCAAATGCACGATCTTTGAAAGAAAGAATTAATAAGCTGGACTTCACTAAAATTAATTTTTTTTGCTCTGTGAAGGACACTGTCAAGAGACTGAAAAGACAACCTACATACTGGGAGAATGTATTTGCAGAAGACACATCTGATAAAGGACTGTTATCCACGGGGGTGTCTGGGTGGCTCAGTTGGTTAAGCATCTGCCTTTGGATCAGGTCATGATCCCAGAGTTCTGGGATTGAGCTCCACATAGGGGACCCTGCTCAGTGGGGAGCCTCCTTCTCCCTCTCCCTCTGTTGCTCCCCCTGCTTGTGCTCTATCTCTCTATCCCTCTCCTCTCTGTCAAATAAATAAATACAATATTTTTTAAAAATATAAGGACTGTTATCCAAAATATACAAGAAACTCTTAAAACTCAACATGAAGAAAACAAACCAATTTTTATTTTTTTATTTTTTTTAAAGATTTTATTTATTTGTTTGCTACAGAGAGAGATCACAAGTAGGCAGAGAGGCAGGCAGGGGTGGGGGGCGGGGAAGAAGGCTCCCCGCTGAGCAGAGAGCCTCAGGCTGGGCTCTATCCCAGGACCCTGAGACCATGACCTGAACCGATATTTCACCTTCAAGGAGGTAGAGTAAAATTTCATATTCCTTAAGTGTGGGCTGTGTGTAGGGACCTCCTTCTGAAGAGCATAGTATGGTAAAGGGGAGGAAATTGTAACTTTACTTTAAAGAGACCTGACAAACTGTCACAACCAGGTGATCAAGGCTAACATCAACAATTATGTCATTTTGATAGGGTCTACACTTGATACAATGGAGGGAAAGGGCCCTACCTTTGTGATCTTCCTCCCCCAAACCCATAACTTCAGTCTAACCATAAGAGGAAAAAAATCAAATACCAATAAAAGGGAATTCTACAAAACATCTGATTAATATTTCTCAAAGCTGCCAATGTTTTGAGAAAAACAAGAAGGTCTTAGAAACTTGCAGACAACAGGAGACTAAGGCATCATGATGGTTAAATTAATATTTAATGACAATTAATGATATTCCAGATGACTCTGGAAAAGAAAAAAAATTACATTAAATTCAAAAAAAGGAATCTAAGAATAATTAAGTATGAAATTTTTAGTTAATAAAAAATTTTCAACATAGATTAGTTCTTTGCTACTTAGCATCTGAATGATTCCTTCTTCTCTGGAAGTGGACGCCTACACTCATCCACATCCCACTTCATCCACATTGGTAAGATCACTAAGGCAGAAGTCTGGCTGCACTTTTTGTGGCAAGCTAACTCCCAAATATCATTTGTGTTTGCATCAGCTGTTCACTGAATCCAATTACTCATGCTAAACTCCACTCTTGGGGCGCCTGGATGGCTCAGTTGGTTAAACTTCTGCCTCTGGCTTAGGTCATGATCCTGGAGTCCCAGTATAGAGTCCTGTATGGGGCTCCCTGCTCAGTGGAGAGTCTGCTTCTCCCTCTGACCCTCCCCCCTCTCGTGGTCTCTCTCTTTCATTCTCTCTCTCTCACTCTCTCTCTCAAATAAATAAATAGAATCTAAACTCCATTCTTTTATGTTTACTCAAGACTTCCTACCTAAAACTTTAAACTCTTACTGAGTGTCTACCTAAAAACTGTGTTCTTGTTGATGCATTTTACTTACTCTGTTAAACAACATGTATGTGATGAATTTAACCTTCTGCCTGTGAACTCTGCTCAGTGTTTTGAATTTCTGGACTCTAGCCTCTGGCCTGACAATCTAACTTTAACTCTACCTATTACCTTCCACAGGTGAAAGTAGTTAGCAGGAGATAAGTCTCAGATACCAGCTTGTCATGTGCCCTTGACAATAATCTCTGACTCCTCATGTTTCACTTTCCCTGTGTGTAAATAAGGATAATCCAGTGCATACACCACAGGCTCAGGATTAGGGCGAGGATTATGGGCTCATCCTGCTGCCTGGAACATAATGGAATTCATAAATTTTAGTTATCGTTTTTAGTAATGTTGTTATCTTTGGCCACGAAAAAACTCAGATACCTAACCATGTCTTGTTTCTTAGATTTTCCAGGAAACACTGCCTTTTTGCATCAGTTCCAGGGATGGAGCTGCCCAGTCCTTAGAGCAGCTGGCACTTCTGCTTTCTCGGCCTCCGTTCTGACTGTGAACATCACACCACCCCATCTCTCTCTCTCAACTTTGCAACAGATACTGGGTTTGTAGTTAAAACCTAGGTATTTGTCGGGAAAGTGTCTTGCTCATAATAAACCAGACTTTCAAGTCTATTCTCTTCTTCACAAAGGAAATGATTCAGAAATAGAGTCAAACAGGAGCGAGTTAAGAATCTTTCTAACGGGGCGCCTGAATGGCTCAGATGGTTGAGCATCTGCCTCCGGCTCAGGTCATGATCTCAGGGTCCTGGGCTCAAGCCCCATGTGGGGCTCCCAGTTCAGCAGGGAGTCTGCTTTTCCCTCCCCCTTTGCCTCTCCCCTTGCTTGTGCTGTTTCTCTCTCTGTCTTAACTGAAAAAATAAAATCTTTAAAAAAGAAGAATATTTTTAACATTCCAATATTTGTATCTTACCCATGATTATTAAAAGTGCACTTTTTCTACAGTGCCAGGGTAATGAGGAAATTTCCTCAGTATACGTGAAAACGTATGGCATAGTTGGTTTGAATAGTTAGGGATTTGGCAAAGCTTTGTGGTAAAAGGGTTATTGTCTATGAGGAAGTCTACATGTGTTTCACATGGAGTAGACTAAAAGGTAGGCTGATTGTCCATCTATATTTTTGTTTTGTTCTTGACATTATGTAGGTATGTTGCAAGCTGAAGCAAACACTTCTCCACTCTTGGTAAAAAATTAAACAGGTAAATGTAACTAAACAGCACTACTTTAAAATCTAAGGTATTTTTTTTTCCTCCTGAACTCCAAGTTTCTGAATTTCCAGTCTAATAATTTATGAGTCCTCTCTTGTAACATACTTTTAAATGAATTCTCTTTCTGGAATCATAATTTTTCCCCATATCAATGCAAACACATTCATTTTCTCCACAAAAAACAGGGGCAATAAAGCAATTAAAACAAACTCAGAAAGCATTTGAGGTCATATCACTCAACATTTAACTGTGATATTGTAATTCTTAAGTTTTTCCCAATGTTTATGATGTTTTGAGCTCACTTGGGAAGAGGAAAATATGTATCTCTGCCAACACATTTTGGTGATTTCATCTCCTTTCATAGGAATCTCTAAGGGTTTCCTAATTAGAAGAATTTACAGGAAATGTCAAACAGTCCAAATAACTGATGTATTGTAATTAAAGTCTCAGCAATTGAGCAAATTAACCTTTATATTTTTACAACATCAAACTACATGGCAGGTTCCAGAAAGTTTTTAAAGCAAATAATTAAGGGAATTATCAAAAGCTAGGAAATAGAGGAGAAAAAAGAAAAATTTCTGGGTTGTTACTACAATATTTTAAATGTGCAATTAAACTGATAACAGTGATCTTTCTCTAAGATTAAAAAATAAGGAGATTTAGGGCGCCTGGGTGGCTCAGTGGGTTAAGCCGCTGCCTTCGGCTCAGGTCATGATCTCAGGGTCCTGGGATCAAGTCCCGCATCGGGCTCTCTGCTCAGCGGGGAGCCTGCTTCCTCCTCTCTCTCTCTGCTTGCCTCTCTGTCTACTTGTGATCTCTCTCTGTCAAATAAATAAATAAAATCTTTAAAAAAAAAAAACTTAAAAAAAATAAGGAGATTTATTGTAAAAATATAAGACTTATATATTTCAATTTGTATACAATAAGGTAAAAGAAATACCTATAATTTTAATCGTTAATACTGTAGCAAATTTTAATTTTTTTTTCATTTTTATTTTTTATTTTTTTATTTAATTTAAAAAATTTTTTATAAACATATAATGTATTTTTAGCCCCAGGGGTACAGGTCTGTGAATCGCCAGGTTTACACACTTAACAGCACTCACCATAGCACATACCCTCCCCAATGTCCATAACCCCACCACCCTCTCCCGACCATCCCCCCAGCAACTCTCAGTTTGTTTTGTGAGATTAAGAGTCTCTGATGGTTTGTCTCCCTCCCGATCCCATCTTGTTTCATTTATTCTTTTCCTACCCCTCAAACCCTCCATGTTGTATCTCCACCTCCTTATATCAGGGAGATCATATGATAGTTGTCTTTCTCGGATTGACTTATTTCGCTAAGCATGATACCCTCTAGTTCCATCCATGTCATAGCAAATGGCAAGATTTCATTTCTTTTGATGGCTGCATAGTATTCCATTGTATATATATAGCACCTTTTCTTTATCCATTCATCTGTTGATGGACATCTAGGTTCTTTCCATAGTTTGGCTATTGTGGACATTGCTACTGTAGCAAATTTTTTAAATTTCAATTTATGTTATGGTACATTAATAAAACATATGTAAATAAGATTATTTTAAATGATAGTTAAGTAAAATAGAGATTGAAAATGTGAACAGAGTGTTTATATGATTGCTAAATTAGTTTTTTATACAAATCTTTTATACTCAGACCAGTCCAGAATTGAATATAAAAGGGAGTCTGTGATTTTTCAGTTTATTATCTCATTTGATTCTTTGGGAAGTCATACTAACTCAAAATCGTGTTCAGGTACAAAGTAAAACTATCAATAGTATTAGTAGCTAAATAGGTATTTGGATACAATTTTTCTTGTACCTTTAGCTCAATCCAGCAACTGAAGAAAACATCTAAAAGAGTATTGCATGTGAGAGACAGCTGATAAAGAACTACTTATTTACATCTGAATTTTGCTAGTTACATGTCTACTATAAGAAGACAGCCTTAATATTTTATATTTAGGAAAAAGAGTTTACAAATAATTTGTTTTATTTTTTATAAAGATTTTATTTATTTATTTATTTGAGAGAGAGAGAGAGAGTGCACAAGCAGAGGAAGGGAGAGGGACAGACTCCACCTCGAGCTTGGAGCCTGACTTGGGGCTCTGATTGCCTGACTCTGAGATCATGACCTTAGCTGAAATCGAGAGTTGAAGGCTTAATGGACTGAACCATCCAGGCCCCATAAGAGTTTACAAATAATTTATTAGAAGGAACTCTTAAAACAATTCATTAAGGGGCGCCTGGGTGGTCAGTGGGTTAAAGCCTCTGCCTTCGGCTTAGGTCATGATCCCAGGGTCCTGGGATCGAGCCCCACATCGGGTTCTCTGCTGGGCGGGGAGCCTACTTCCCCCTCTCTCTCTGTCTGCTTGTGATCTCTGTCTGTCAAATAAATAAATAAAATCTTTAAAAAAAAAACCAATTCATTAAGTTCTACCTAATGTTTTGCCATCTCTGTTCTTAATTGCTTTGAATTTACATATATATATATAATATTAGGTATAATGTAATCTATATAATACACAAGGCAGGAAAAAATTACGTAAGTAATTACAGGCCATTTCCTTTCCACACAGATCTGAGCAGAAATTCCAAGTCCATACTACTAGCACGCATCTAAGACAAGAAGTTGACAAGTTACCAAGGTTCTCTCAAGTATTCTATATGAAGCTACAGATATGGCACATCATATGAATTTCTTGGTCTAAGCCTCAGTTGGAGAAAATATTTTCCCTTATATTACCTTTTTTTTTTTTTTTTAAGATTCCATTCATTTACCCGACAGACAAAGATCACCAGAGAGAAGCAGGCAGAGAGAGAGGGGGAAGCAGGCTCCTCTCCCAGCAGAGAACCCAACACGGGGCTCAATCCCAGGACCCTGGCATCACAACCTGAGCCGAAGGCAGGGGCCCTATCCCACTGAGCCACCCAGGTGTCCTTCCCTTATATTACTTTTATATAAAACTCTATATACTGTTACATAAATCCAAAGAGTAAATCCAAACAGCTTTTTTTAAAGATTTTATTTATTTATTTGACAGAGATCAAGAAAGCACAAGCATGGGGAGTGGCAGGCAGAGGGAGAGAGGAGCATGGAGCCTAGTGTGGGGCTTGATCCCATCATGACCTGAGCCGAAGGCAGACATTTAATTGACTGGACAAGCTACCTAGGCACTCCTTTATATCTGTTTTAAAACTTAATGTAGGGGAGCCTGGGTGGCTCAGTGGGTTAAAGCCTCTACCTTCGGCTCAGGTCATGATCTCGGGGTCCTGGGATCGAGCACCGCATTGGGCTCTCTGCTCAGAAGGGAGCCTGCTTCCTCCTCTCTCTCTCTGCCTGCTTCTCTGCCTACTTGTGATCTCTGTCTGTCAAATAAATAAACAAAATCTTTAAAAATAAATAAATATATATATATATATATATATATATATATATATATATAAAACAATGTAGAATCATAGATTTTCAAAAACATCAACATTTTAAATTTCAAGTATATCACTTCTGGATCGATAATATTTTCTTGTCCCAAAGTTGTATGACACTGCAAACTGTAAGGTGATAGGCAGTGAGCATTTTCAAGCAAAATATAATAATTTATTATGATAAATACAACTTGCCTCTTATAAAATAATTCCTTAGGAGATGGTAAAATTTTGGCAGATATCAACAGATTGTCTTAAATTTTCCTGAAAGAGAATCATATATTTTGAGAATAGAAATATTTTTACCTCTTTTTCAATGTGCATGCCCCCATTTGCTCTCTTTTAGTTGTGTTGACTAATTCTTCCAATGTCTTGTTCAGTATTAGTGGCATAGAGTGTATTCCTTTGATCTTGTTTCTTACTTTATTGGTGATGGAAATTAGTAATTTGTAATTCATTATGCTGTGTACTTGGGTTTGTGTGAGTGTGGCATTTGTTTCTGTGACCTAAATTACCTGGTCACACCACAGGACTGCAAGTGGGAAGTGCTGGGAAGGCTGAATGGGTTTCCCAGAATGGTTGAGAATCCACAGAATACCTGCCATATCAATTACTATTTTTTTCCATTGTGAGTGTTTACTTTTCTACCCTAGTTTCCTTCTATGACTTCAAAGCTTTCTTGCAATTGCCAAATATAAATTCAGGGACTTAAATATTAATTTCTTCTAAAATCTGAATTGGTTTTAAACTAATACCAATGAGACTTGCATATCCTATGGCATTCAAATGATTTTCTTTCACATACTAATGTGTCACTATTATTCGTGATTTGAAGGCAAATAAATGGCATCTTTTTATTGATATTGACTTTGACATTGATGCTGACAATTTGGACTTTAAGTGACAGCATTAATATTGATAGTAGCAACATAAAGTCAAAGGAAGTCTTTGTAATAGAATGTGATTTCAAATTTATTTTAAATAAAGGTGATAAGAGAATTTTTTATTTGGCTTCTTCCAGAGATTAAAATAGACAATGGATAAATAAAAACAAGAATCCAAAAATGAAATTTTTAAAAAAGGATAAGAGAATCCAAAGAAACATCATGAAGGGTTATTTTAAGTCAAATATAATGAAAAAGAAAACAAAGAATAATAAAAAAAAAACAAAAGGAGGGAGAAGTAGATGAAAGGACAAAAGATTAGGAAAGTTACAGAAACAAGGCAAAGCAGTCTGAAAGCTATTATATTTCCTTCTTCATTTGTTAATTTTAACACCTAAAGAACAGCAAATCTCAGTGTGTTTCATGTGATAATAATGGCTTATTTTGTTTTTCTCATTAAACACTAACAGTACCTCTTCATTCTCCCTCTTTCTTTTAAGTCTGATCAAGTATTTCCATGTTGCACTATGGGAGAAGGGCTGTGTAAAAAAATGAGGTTTAAGAAAACCTCATTTTATATTTCATAAAATATAAAAATCTAAACTTTACAATATTTTTATTCCTTTGGAGAATCAAATGGCACTGTTTCTATTAGAAGCATAATTAAAATAATCATTTATAGAAATGTATCTAAAAAAACACAGAGCATGCATAACCAGAATCATACAAACAATTCAAAGAAATCATTATTCAGGGAATGGATGGGGCTCAGGTATGTGGATGCCTCATTCATTGATTAGACTTTGTTTGGACACTGTGCTGAGCGGAACAATTTCCCTCGGCTCCTAAAGTAGTCTACGTCCTAGCCTTCAGAACCTGGGAATATGTTACCTTACATGGCAAATGGCCTTGGCAGATATGATTAAGTTAAGGATCTGGGATATTATCCTGTACTGATTATAACCATCAGGAGCCTTATAAGTAAAAGAGGTAGAGGGGTGTTTGAAGAAACTACAGTGGTTTTGAAGATGGGAAAAGAGCCAGGAGCGAAGCCAGGAGCGAAGGAATTTCAGAGACAGTCTCTACAAACTGGAAAAGACAAGGAAATGAATTCTCCCCTGGAGACCTCAGAAGGAATACAGGCCTGCTGACACTAATTTTTTGCCCAGTCAGATTCATTTCAAATTTCTGACCTTCAGAACTGAGAGAATACATTTCTGTTGTTTTAAGCCACCAAAGTTGGGATAATTTCTTGCTATAACAATAGGAAACTAATCCAAAAACCTGTAATGAATTTAGCACTGGACACATATGAAGAGACACCATCCGCAGATTAAGGAAGTCAGTGTTCATTGGAGGAGCTGTGGACTTAAGCCGCGACAAGAGGCTATGAAATATACATAATTATAACACAGCATGGTAGAAACATGCTCTGATGGTAGGGGAACACAGTAAAGGGAGCATCTAATTCTGGCTGGAGAGATGAGGTAGGTTTCCTTATAAGAAACAATACTCAAGGTAAGTCTTGAAAGATAGGTGGTAGGGTCCTGCCAGGCAGATGAAAGAGGAAAATTCATTTCAGGCTGAGAGAACAAATGCCTGAAAAAATAAAAACACTCAGACTGGAAAATTCATATTTAAGTGAATATGAATTGGTTTGGCAAACTTCAATATCCTAGAAAAAGAAGCCAAAAGTTTTTATAATATAAATTTTATAAAGCTGTTATAAGAGATGGTTTAGGGAGAAGATGTTCTCTTTACTTAAATGGAAGGTTTAGGGGCGCTTGGGTGGCTCGGTGGGTTAAAGCCTCTGCCTTCGGCTCAGGTCATGATCCCAGGGTTCATGGGCTCTCTGCTCAGTGGGGAGCCTGCTTCCCTTCCTCTCTCTCTGCGTACTTGTGATCTTTGTCAAATAGATAAATAAATAAATCTTTTTTAAAAAATAGAAGGTTTATGAAACATTCTAGTTCTGATGGCAGTATGGCAGGAATGCTTCCTTCCCATATGTGAATTCATCCTTATGCCCTGACTATAAGAGCTCCCAATTAAAAAATACAAGTAAATTAAGAGGAGCCAGGGGAAAGTGAGAATGAAGAGTTTTATACTGGAATACCAAGGGAAATCAGCTATTGCATTATTTGTTCCTATCATTCAGCCATTGGTTCTCTGGTAAGTCTGCAAGTTTCTCGATGGCAAGGACTGTGTTTTAGATTTATTTTTGTATTCCTCAGGTTGTGTAATGCAGTGCTTGTACACAGGACCATATTAAATACTTTAAGAATCACATCTTTAATGTGTATTTTTCATTGTGATATAGTAACTGCAATCTGAGACGATTTTCTCTGCCACATCAGAATAGGCTAATGGCTTGAAAGGACTCTCTTAAACCTGACATGACCATATGTTGTAATACTTTTTCCTAATTATACTCATTAAAATTGAGTGTACAGTGAAGCTTTGAAATAGACACAACATGGGGATTTGTCTTGTGGTAGGTGGCAAGAGCAGCTACCATTTATTCAGCAATTTCTTTCATATCCCACACCATGTTAGTAAGCAGTGGGCTAGCACCACACCACTCCTTTCTAGGACTATGAATTATGTTTCCCAGAATCTCCTTCCCTGAATGATTTTGGCTTAGAGTTAACCGGGGAGTGGAACTCAAGAGGTTTGTGAAGTGAACATGAAGAAACCATTAATCTTGGGAGGCAGATGCAGCCAGATGCCTGGCCAGACAAGAGAGCCATAAATGCTTCGCCACCACTTGGCCCCTCAAGACTGAGACAGTTGGTGACATCTCAGAGTTTCAAAATTGTAGCAGCTTCCTGGTGAGATGGAGTGAACCATCTCATTTGGTGCTTACAACTGAGATCTTTGGTATCAACTTTGCAAATATCAGAAGCAACTTTTTTACCTTTATTTCCCCAGCATTTCCACAAGTCATTAAACCTTAATTACATATACTAAACTTTTTATACCTGGGATATGTGGTGTGGCTTCCGTTTTTCAGAACCTTATCTAATGGAGTGTTTGTGTATACTTTAACAGTCTCAGCAGCCCAGTGGAATAGGTGCTTTTAAAATGAGAGAACTGGGGGCACCTGGGTGGCTCAGTGGGTTAAGCCTCTGCCTTCGGCTCAGCTCATGATTTCAGGGTCCTGGGATCGAGCCCAGCAACGGGTTCTCTGCTCAGCAGGGAGCCTACTCTCTCTCTCTCTCTCTCTGCCTGCCTCTCTGCCTACTTGTGATCTCTCTCTTTCTGTCAAATAAATAAATAAAATCTTTAAAAAAAAAATGAAAGAACTGAAGTGATTGGACTCCACCATCATTCTGAAATTTCACAGCCCTTTGAGTTGCACACTATAGGAATCAAATGCCTGACTTCAGTCTTTGCTTTTAACCCCTATAGCATGTAGTCCCATGTTACATTGAGCTTTAAAAGGTGTGAAACTTTCTCCATGATAAAGATGACAAAGAGCCCAGGGTGCCTGGGTGGCTCCGTGTGTTAAAGCCTCTGCCTTCGGCTCAGGTCATGGTCTCCAGGGTCCTGGGATTGAGCCCCACATCTGGCTCTCTGCTCAGCAGGGAGCTTGCTTCCTCTCTCTCTCTCCCTGCCTGTGTCTCTGCCTACTTGTGATCTCTGTCTGTCAAATAAATAAATAAAATCTAAAGAAAAAAAAAGATGACAAAGAGCCCTTAGAAAGAAATCTAATTCCCCAAGTAAAGTCAGCATTGTATACTGAAGAATCAAACTTTTTTGAGGATAGTCTTTAATACTCATACCCAGATTGCCTGAAAATGGTCTTGTTTTATTAGCATATGGTTTAAATGCCTGGAGCTTTCTAATAAATAGCACACATGCGCACACTCACACACACACACACACACGCACGCACACTTCCCTATGAAGAAAAATGAAGCGATCAGAAATGTAATACACACTCCCACCTCCACATTGGGGTCTGTATTTCCTTTCCTTCATTTTAGCATGGATATCTAAATCCACTTGTCTGTTAGACTCTTCCACTTCTACTTGTCTCTTAGATCTCATTCAGTCACACCTGCTTAAGGACAGTGTTCCAGAAATTCTCTACTTCCTTTCCCCTTTCATCTTTTTTTCCCCTCTACATTGAATCATTCCCACCAACGTCCAGACCGTCCCTTGACTACATCTCTCTTTCCAGTTAATTGGAATGATCATAGTTTTTTTTTTTTTTTTCATCATAAAATGGGGAGTAACATATGAGTATTTCTAAAGTTATTGTACCCCTGAATGCCTGGATTAAAAATAATTTGGTTATTAATCCTTTTTATATATAGCTGGATTTATTATTTTAAGGGAATTCTTTTAAGGTTTTTCTTAACTGAGATTGGCTTCATATAGTGAATGGGGTGCTGTTCTTTTCTTATATCTGGAAAATTTTATGTAAGTTTGTAATGGTCTTGTCCTTGAAAATTTGTTAGCAGTCACTTAAAAATCTTTTAGGCTTAATGTATTCTTTTTAGAATTATTTTAAACAGCACATTCAAGTTCTTTAATTGTTACAGGGATGTGAAGACTTTCTACTTATTCTTAAATCTGTTTTGGTAAATTTTACTTTTCTAGAATTTGATCATTATGTTAACATTTTCATTAATGACTCAAAGTTGTTAAATGCATCCTTTTATATTTTTAATTTCTGATGCATTTCTAGTGTCTCTTTGTTCATAATTTATATTTTATACTTGTAACATCTGAATCATGTTCACAATGCCAGAAGTTTATCAATTTTATAAGTTTATTCAAATAACAAACTTGCAGCTTTTTGAATCCTCTTTATTGGGTTTTTGTTTTCCAGTGCATTTATTTCTACTATGTTTATGTTTTGCTTCTATTTTCTTTGTGTTTGCTTTGTTCTTTTTTTTTTTTTTAAGATTTTATTTATTTATTTGACAGAGAGAGATCACAAGCAGATGGAGAGGCAGGCAGAGAGAGAGAAAGAGAGAGGGAAGCAGGCTCCCCGCTGAGCAGAGAGCCCGATGCGGGACTCGATCCCAGGACCCCGAGATCATGACCCGAGCCGAAGGCAGAGGCTTAACCCACTGAGCCACCCAGGCGCCCGCTTTGTTCTTTTTTAAACCCCTTAAATTGGACACAACTCCTTTTTAGTCCCTTTTCTAATATAGAAATTAAGGATATAAATATTTTTTGATGTAGTACTTCCAGAATTTCAGAAATTTAGCATTTCAATTATCTTTCATCCTAATAATGTTTTTAATTCTCACTTGGAATTTTTATTTAACTGATAGATTTACTTAGAATTGTGTTTGTAAAGCCCAATAATTTTTTAATTTATCTTTTTGTTATTGACTTCTAAATTCATGAATTCAAAATAATATAGTATGCATGATTCTTTGAAAAATTGAGATTTACTTAATCACATTAAACACAGTTCAATTTTCCTAAATGTTTCGTTTAAGTCTGAAAAGAATCTTTATTCTCTAATAATTGGGTATAAGATTTTTTATGTTTCTTACATCTACATTTTTAAATACAATATTTAACCCTATAACTTAATATAAAATTGTAGGAGCCATGTTGAAATCTTTCACAATGATTGTGCAAATTAATAAATTTTCCTTTGTATAGTTTGATTTTTTAATAGTTTTGTAGAGATATAATTTATATACCATCCATTTCATCCATTTAAATTATACATTTCAGTGGATTTTAGTATATTCATATTTATCACAGTCAATTTTAGAATTATCCACTACTTTAAAAAGAAATCCCATAGTCCTTAGCTATCACCTTCCTCTCCCTTATTCCTACCTCCTAGCCCTCAGCAACCACTAATCTAATATGAATGAAATCATATAATAAGGGTCTTTTGTGACTGGCTCATTTCATTTAGCAATGTTTCAAAGTCCATCCATGTTTTGGCATGTATTCAAAACTTCATTCATTTATATAGCTGAATAATATCTTGCTGTATGGATATACCACCTTTTGTTTATCCATTCATCCTCTGAAGGACAGTTGAGTTCTTTCCACCTTTTGGTTGTTATGAATAATACTGCTATAAAAATAATTTATGTACAAGTTTTTGTGTGAACATGTTTTCTTTTATCTTGAATGTACACTTAGGAGTGGAACTGATGAATAATACGGTAACATATATGAATAATATGGTAACTTATAACTAATCATTTGAGAAACTACTAGACTGTCCACCAAAGCGACTATGGCTTTTTGTATTTCTACCAGCAATACATGAAGATTGCAGTCTCCCCATATCCTCTCAAACACTTATTATTATTTCGCTTTTTTATTCTAGCCATTCTAAGTGTGAAGTAGTACCTCATTGTGATTTAATTTGCATTTTTCTGGTGTCTGATGGTGTTTTTTGACCATTTATATATCTTCCTTGGATAAATGTCTATTCAGATCTTTTAGCCATTTTTAAAAATTGGGTTATTTGGGGCACCTGGGTGGCTCAGTGAGTTAAGCTTCTGCCTTCAGCTCGGGTCATGATCCCAGAGTCCTGGGATCGAACCCCGCATTGGGCTCTCTGCTCAGTAGGGAGCCTGCTTCCCTTCCCTCTCTCTGCCTGCCTCTCTGGCTACTTGTGTTCTCTGTCTGTCAAATAAACAAAATCTTTAAGAAATAAATAAATAAATTGGGTTATTTATGTTTCTATTTTTCTATTATTACTATAATTATTCTTTATATATTCTTGAAGTCCCTTATCAGATCTATAATTTGCAAGTATTTGCTCCCAGCCTGTGGATTGTCATTCTACTTTCTTAATGGTATCCTTTGAAGCATAAATTTTTAATTTGATGAAATTCAATTTATTATTTTTGTCTTCTGTTACTCATGCTTTTGACATCATATCTAAGAATCCTTTGCCAAATTCAAGAACACTCATATTTACTCCTACACTGAGATTTATACTTTTTGGTCTTGAATCTAGGTCCATGATCCATTCTGACTTAATTTCTTAGATGGTGTTAAATAAGGATCCAAGTTTATTCTTTTGCATGTGACTATCCAATTGATTTAGCAAAATTTGTGATTTGTTATAATGTGTATTAATTTAGAATTTTTATATCTTCTTACTGAACTGAAGTATTTATCCATATAGAATCACCCTCTCTATCCTGAATGATGTTTTTGTTATTATTGACTATATTGTCTGATGCAAATATGGTGACTTATACTTTCTTAAATACTTTATATTTATCTGGTGTCTTTTTTCATCTTTTTAATTTAAACTTTTCTGTGTCTTTGTATTTTAGTTGTTTCCTTTTTAAATGTCATGATCCTGGATTTTTAAAATCTAATCTTAAAATCTCTTTAGCTTGTCAATTTAGCCCATTTACGTTTATTATAATTATTAGTACATTCAGACTTGATTACATTGCCTTCTTTGCTATTTCCTATATGTTCCATTTTTTCTATATTACTAATTTCTCTTTTTTTGCTCCTTTTAAGGGTCAGTTCATATTTTGTTTGTTTTGTTTTGTTTTCCCCTTTGGATTTCTTACCTTGTGAAGATAGGATTGGTGTGTTTCACTTACTGATGTATCTGCAAAGCCTGGAACAATGCCTGCCGCTTGTTAGTTCCAAATAAATATTTATTGTCAGATCTATGCCTAGAAAGCACTTTGGTTGGTGGGTCAATTCTTAGTTCCATTTCTATTTAATGACCAAAGAGTTTGATGCTTTTTAGCAGAAGTGTTCAAAGACTGATGCAAGACCACACACACACATACACACACACACACAGAGAAAAGAAGAAGAAGAAGAAACATGTACTCCTTAGGTTTTATGCATTAGTGTATCTGTATTGTATAGCAGTTTTAAAAATACAAGATAAAAGAAATAATTATGTATTTAATAATTCATCCAGTTCTTTTTGCATGTGAAGAAATTGAAACAAAATGAGGTTATGAAAACCTCATAAACCATCCAGCAAATGCACATATTGTTCCTAATTCATGCCTGGGAAATTCACTATTGACTTTTCTCTTGATTCACTAAGTTGCACCTTTTAACTTAAAATTGAATTAAAATAAGCCAGGGGTGCTGTCAATTGTAGGTGACCTTCCTGTGGGATCACTGGTGAATATCACCTCCCCCAAAATTCTAGTACTAATGATTTCTGTGACTTGACTCCAAGCACTTACAGTGAGAGAGTCTAGTTTTTATGAAAAAGGCAAATGTATATCTCCCCAAAAGAAATAAAACTCCTCCCATGTCATTTTCCATTTGTGTACTCCTGACTTCATTAAAATTGCATACTGATCAAATCACTTGGTTTTGCTAATAGCTCCACAGAGGAATAGTCATTGCTAGAGCATGAACACCACAATCCATTTTCTCTGATTATTGTTTTGCAATGTTGCTAATTTGACAGCTCCTGCTGAACATGGGCTCATTATTTTGTGTCATTGTTTTGGGAAAAGGAATATCAAATGAATAACAAAGTAACTTACAAAGAAGCATGCAGTTGATGATAGGTTAGCAGAATGAGAAGTTTTTCACAGACGTGAGAGAGAATAGTCAAATTGAAATGGTAAGGAATGAACTTCTTGACACCTATATGATAACTTCTATTTCAAGATTCAAATGCTCTGCAACTTTTTATTGACTCTGTGATGACCTAACCCTGTTCCAAACAAGATAAACATATCATTTTTCCTAGGTACATCTCTTTCTTTTTCTCTTTCTCTCTCTCTCTCTTTCTTTCTTTCTCTATCTTTCTAGAATCTCACATATATATAAGACTTATTTTTTATGTACATGTACTTCTATTCTAGACTGTTTTTTTTTTCTTTCCCCACACAATTGTTTTTACAGAAAAGCAAACATTTGTCTTTGTCTATGGGCAATGGTTAAAGAAAAAAAAGCCTCACAAAATCTGGCCCCTGCCTTCCTTTCCAAGCTCAATTGTCTGCTTTCCCCTTTGCATTCTAAAGCTATTCTATTTGGAAGCCATACTTGAATTACCTAGGTTTCTCTCCTGTTTTACAGCTCTACAGGTGCTCTCTCCCCTTCTTGGCCAAATAGCTTTATTAACTTACATCCATTTCTTCCTTCTTCCTCCCATCCCACCCCTCATTGGTTCCTATTTATTATAGATATCTGATTTAAATCATTTTATTAGAGACACTTTTGCTGTATCTTACCCAATTTATACAAGATTGTCTCTTAAAATATTTTCCTGTATACTATTTATCACATTGTGATTCTGTGTTCAATGTCTAGTACCCACTAGATTCTGGGTTCTAGGAGGTCATGTTTATTCTCTTCACCTCTGTATCCCCACTAAATAGTGCTTGACACACAGTGCTTCCCATTTAATCTCTGTTAAATCAGTGGATAACAATGCTGTGTTTTCTTTCAACCATGTATCTCCATTTTGTTTTGTCCTTCTCTTTTGAAAGACCTGCATTTTAGTTTGTTTACTTCTTCTTCAAGATCCAGCTAAGGCTTCCCTTTCCCAAGATGTCCTTTGTTCCTTTGTTTCCTCCTTTCTTTTACCTTGGTTTCTGTCCCTCTTTGTGTTCCCAGTATACAAACAGCTCTCCCAAGCCCCTGATACACAGGAATGAAGCTCTGAGCTATGTATGCTCCTCTTTGCAAAACTCTGGCACTTCATGGGCACAGGCCATATTTGCTTTTTCCCCATTTTTTGGCCAGAAAAAAACAAGAACAACAACAATAACAAAAAAAACCCATATCAGAACATAACACAGATGCCCCAAAATACTCTTAAAAGTTAAAAAAAAAAAGAGAGAGAGAGAGAAAGAGAGAGATTTGGATGGTAATTGAGATTCTTCCATTTGGTATTAAAGCTTGCCATAATCATCCATAGAACTAAGAAAAATAAAGAAATGAAATAAATAATATATATTTACAGTGAGGCTGTTATGACTTTTCTGATAAACATTGTGCAGAAATAGATTAATTTTTATTTGCCCATTTTGAACTACTTGGGGGATATTTATCACTATAGGATTTCTTATAAAGCATAAATATAGTATCCCTCATGAGCTGTATATGGAAACTTAGTTTTGAGAACAAGTATTTGGCAGTCCTGGTTGCCTACTAAAGGTAAACTCAATGTAACTATTTCACCCTGTGCTTAACACTTTTTCGTCTGATTTGAGGATGCTTTGCAAGTTTTGTAAATTAGATGACAGAATTACCAGGGGATATGAAAAACATGAATCCTAGAGCCATCCTTATTGCCCCTTTGTAGAACTGTCAGTGGCTTTGTCTCCTGTATTCATCATACTCTTAAAGAACTTTAGGATGCTGAAGACTTTATATTCAGCAAGAGCTGCTCCAGTCTAAATATAATGGGCTGGGGTGGCTGGGTTGCTCAGTGGGTTAAGCATCTGTCTGCCTTTGGCTCAGGTCACGATCTCAGGATCCTGGGACAGAGCCCTGCGTTGGGCTCCCTGATCAGCAGGTAGCCTGCTTCTCCCTCTCCTTCTGCTGCTTCCCTCTCTCTCTCTGTGTCATTCTCTCTCTCTCTCTGTGTCAAATAAATAAAATCTTTTAAAAAAAGATTTATAATAACAAATAAATAAATAGACCTGGACCTACCCAGCAAACTTCATTGAACGGTACTCTTAAAATTTGTGCTTTTTTTTTTTTTTTTTTTTGGCAGGTACATTTTACTCAAACTAAAGTAACTCTGAATAAATACTGAATGCTAGTGGATGGTGTGCATTCTGAGATGTTTAGCAAGCAGCATAGTGAAGTCTATAAATTACTTAGACATACATCAAATTTTAAAATGCATAGATAATTAAAGGGTTGGAAAGTTAGATAAATATGTGATGAAACAAGTTCGGTAAAAACGTTAGTTGCAGAATCTAGATGGTATGTATATGATGGCTTGCTATATATTTTTTCATTTTTCTATATGAATATCTTCAGAATAAAATGTTGGGATGTTACTTCAAGTTAGATTGATGTAATGCAGGAATAGGTAAAGACCACAAGGGAGGATACATTTGTGAATAAATCTAAATAAACATGAACTTAAAACAACAACAAAAAATGGCCAGTTTTTTAATCATTAGAGTCCACACATTTATTTTGAACAGAGAACTTTGATTTGTGTGCAATGTGCCCTCTCATTTTCCTTCCTTCCTTCTTTATAGCAAATTATAAAGTGAAAATTATTACCTTAACACATTCATGCCAAAATCTGTTTAAAAGTCTTATATTTTAATTTCCCATCAGAAAAATCCAGCCTAAAACTGCATACTGTCCCATATGTAAGTTAACTGTGATAGACTTTGTTCAATAAATATTCATTTAGTCCTCTTCTCTCTCTCTCTTTTTTTTTTAAGATTTTATGTATTTATTTGACAGAGAGAGAGAGAGATCACAAGTAGCCCTTCTTCTTTTTTAAACCAGAATGTAATTCCCCACTCCCCTTTGGAATTAGTCATGTGACTTGTTTTGGACAAGGCACAGGAGTAGGTAGTGATACAAGCAGAGACATTAGAATGTGCTTGAAGAGTTTGGTTTATAAATCAAGGAGTACAACAACAACAAAAAATGATGACTGTTTTAACATCATTTCATCATTTCTAGCTCTTTTTTTAGTCTCTCATTTTACTCTCACTAAATACTTCTCCATGATTTCCAATGCAATATTGAACAATTAGATTGCTTATTTAAATATTATCTTTGTGATAAATTTGACTTTAAGAATTTAGTTCATAATGAAGATTGTATTAAAAAAAAAAAAAAAAGATCACATGCTGGAAGAAGATATTTGTTACCCATGTAGCCAACAACGGAATAATGGGAATATATAAGAGAAAACTACAAAACAATAAGGATGAAAACTACTCAAGAGGAAATATCAAGAAGAAATGCACAAAGGAACATAAGTAAGCAACATATATAAAAATGTTCAAATCATTAAAAATCAGTAAGATAAAAGATTAAGCCATTAGATTAGCCAAAGTTAAAAGATCATAGTTTTTGAAAGAATGCCATGAACACAAAAAGGTGAATACTACTGCCGTAAGGGCTACTGCAAGGAAGGGAGAGCAAAGGGGGATGATCTGGTCTTAAAACAAACATTTCCATCTATTCAATATAATGTCTTGAACTTCTAAATGTAGGCACCTTTTTAGGCACTATGGGATTAAAAGTCAAAAAATTTGATTCCCTTATGTATGAAATTATAAAATATTTAATGAGATAAAATGTCTGATGTGTATCTTTTCCTTTTTCGAAGATTTTAAAATAATAATAGTTACTATTTACTGAATATATGCTGTATACTGTATGTCTAGGGCTCTACATAGATAATTTTACTTATATAAATATATCTAAAATGGCATTAAGAGATGGTTATTGACTCTGTTTTAAATATTTGAGGGGATAATGCACAGAAAGGTTAAAAAACTTGTTCAAACCCATATAATGAGTCAGTCTCAGATCTGGAATTAGAATATGAACAAATTGCAGAGATTGTCTTCTTAAAGTTCAGAGTCTATGCTGTAAATAGGGATCTAGGAATCTATTTTAAGGATATATTGGCACTAGACAGGACTCAATTTGTGATGAAACATTCTAGTTAGCATGGTGGAAACAGGTAAATCAGAGGTTGATTCTGATTTTATATGAAATAGGGCTTGGATTTAGTGGCTATAGATTTAGGAGTGATTGAGGCAATGTAGTATATGTATCAAAACAGTATCCTTCAACGTAAGAATGAATATAAATGTTTTTTATGGTCTGCACCATGTTACCAAGTAGTTCTTTCTGATGGAGGTGGCAATGTGGTCAGACTAGGATTTGCATTTAGCCTTGTACTTGAGATTAACCACTAGGTGGCACTGAGTCTACAGACCTAGGATAAACCTGAGTTTAAACTCCATTGGATAAATTGATATGCTTCTTTTCTGGATGTGAATGAGCACCCCTTTTCTTACATATGCCCCCCAATACAAAATTGTGTGAAACGTCGGATTCTAAACCATACTTAGCATCAGCTACTACTTATATTCAGCTCCAAGGCTTTATCATTTTCTCTCCCTACTGGTTTCCCAAGCGACATTTTTTTCTTAAAGATTTATTTGAGAGAGAGAGAGCACACGTAAGCATGTGCGCACGTACACACACACACACACACACACACACACACACACACACACGGAGGGTGGGGCACAAAGGAAGAAAAAAATCTTAATCAGGGGCGCCTGGGTGGCTCAGTGGGTTAAAGCCTCTGCCTTCCGCTCAGGTCATGATCCCAGGGTCCTGCATCAGGCTCTCTGCTCAGCAGGGAGCCTGCTTCCTCCTCTCTCTCTGCCTGCCTCTCTGACTACTTGTGATCTCTGTCTGTCAAATAAATAAATAAAATCTTTAAAAAAAAATCTTAATCAGATTCCTGCTGAGCACAGAACTTGACTTGGAGCTCGCTCTCATGACCCTGAGATCATAACCTGAGTGAAACCAAGTGTCGGAGGTTTAACCAACTGCGTCACCCAGGCACTCCCTGAGTGACATGTTTTAATGCACATGCCAGAGCTTAGGTAGATTGTGAAGTAAAATGTTAGCATAATGATGTGGTCTATGTGTAGTCTTCTGATAATGTGATATCTCTAGGTATAGTCACTGACTCTCCTTTAGGGATAAAGTACATCTGTAGTTATTAACTCCTTAGTAGGGCCGTATGAATAAGATAATTGTCCTATTGAATATGACTGAGTCTCAGAATAAGACCCTGTCTCTTTACTACTCACAGAAGTTCATTTATTAATATTGCATTCTTGACGAAAGAGTGTTTCTAAGCCAATTTAGGTTAAGTGAAACAGAGGGAACACTTCTGTGAAGTAGAAATACTGCCCAAACATATTACATAGAGTTCAAAAACAAAGAATGTTTATCAGCATAGAAACATAATAACTCAAACTAGCAGTCAAAGCAAAGTTTTAATTTCTTATGGGAAGCCATGTATTTGTTAAAACTTAAAACTCTTCAAAAATCAGATTGATGGTAATAGATTTACAAGGCAGAAACTAAAGACCAATTAGGAAAGGTATATAACATTTTCTGCTATCATGATAGACCAGATTATAGACTCAGTATTCTTTCATCATAAAATAAAAGTATAGTTGGAAGTAAATAATGAAACATTTCATAAAAAGTTACTATTTTTCTTAATAAATAACATAGTGGTATTATAGATAGATAGATAGATAGATAGATAGATTCATAATCTCATTGTAAAGGTTAGACACCATAGAAAACAAAAGCTAATCATGCATCTAAATCTTTCAAAACCTTGTTCATGTCAATTTCATAGAATTGTATAGTTGACCATTCACTTCATGTTAGCCTTGCTTCTTCTGAGTTTCTCCTGCTTGGCTCCCTTACTAGATAGATTCTGCTGACTTCCTGAAAGCCAGCCACTGCTACCTTTTGATTGTCACATTTAGACCACTGACATTCAAAGTGATGATTGCTGTAATAGCTACCATATTTATTACTATTTTCTTTTTGTAGGTAGAGAAGCAGGCAGAAGGAGAGGGAGGAAGCAGGCTCCCCGCTGAGCAGGGCTCAATCCCAGGACCCTGAGACCATGACCTGAGCCGAAGGCAGAGGCTTAACCCACTGAGTCACCTAGGCACCCCTTTATTACTATTTTCTATTTGTTACTCTTGTTCTTTCTTCCTATTTTTGTCTTCCACTCTTTTCCTGCCTTTTGTGGCTTTAATTGAGCATTTTCCATGATTCTATTTTCTCTCCATTCTTAGCATATCAGTTATACTTCTCGTTTTACTTTTTTTAGTGGTTGCCCTGGAGTCTGTAATAGACATGTACAAGCAATCCATATCCACTTTCTAATAACACTGCTACCTTTTCCACACTAAGTCCACATATTTCAACCTTCCCCCAATCCAAGTTTTACCTTGGACAACCCTGGTCCTCCTCCAACTACTCTAATGCACACCAGTCTTCAAAAAAGGGCTAATAGAGAAATTTTGGATAAATTCTTTTCCTGTTGGAGAGCTAGGTTTGAAGTTGTACAGGGAACACCAAGGCCATCATTTCTTAAATGTCTTTGGTGCAAGAGAGATGCATTGCAAAATATAGGCCCAGGAGTCTACTGAGTTTCAGAAAATCTGCAAACCATATTTCTATCTTTGAGACTTACAAGGCCCTTTAGCATAGGAAGGGCTCCTAGAAGTGCTGTAGTAGTGAAATCCAGTGTTTACCGAACTTATTCAAACATCACATATTTTTTATAACTATTTAATGACATTTGGGGATTCAACAGCCTACACTACAAATTAACCAGAGAACTGGTCCTGGTGGTTCAAGGAATTTTTTAATTGTTGGAATAAAAAGTTTGTCTTTGAAGTACTTTGTATGACCTCACCTATGCTTGTGCATGAGCCTGTCTTGCTTGAGAATGGTAGGCAGATTCCTTCTGGGCTCCAGAGGTGCCTGTGTGCCATAAGAGGATGGCTTTGCTCTATCAGCAAGTAGTCCTAAGAGCTGGCTTAGCTGAGTAGAAAATCAGCCATTTCCTCCCTCTCCTAGAGGAGTTCAGTCGGAGGTACTCAAGCAATGGGCTGCTGATGGGCAAGTTACCATCTCTTTTATGAAAACTTTTGTTTCTTGTTTCTGGCATAAACAAATTAAAACCTATGGCAATGATTCCCATGGGAAATTATCATATACTCCGCAAAACATGTTTACACCTTACTGTCTTTATCTGCCTCCTACTGATTTAAGAATGTTTATTAAGGCTCAAATTGTTTAAAAACTGTTTTACAATGTTTTAGAAAATACAGAAATTAAATCTACTGTAATTCTACACCCAGGGACAATTACTACTAACAAATTTAGTGCAGTTCCTTATTAAATGTAAGCACTTTCAGACATTTGCCTTACACTGTATAATTTCACATTTTGCAAATTTCATTTAACATATCATTAGCTCTTTCCCAGATCATTCACTACTTCTTGAAATTGTTGATTTTAATGGCTACATAATATTCCATCCTAACATAACATCTCCCCTGTTATTAGGCATATAAGTTATTTCCCTGTTTTCATTATTATTAAAACCTGAAGTGAACACACTTACAAATAAATAGTTGTTGGATGATTTCCTTAGAATAGATTCCAAAAAAGAAAAAACTTCTGTGTCAAAGATTATGAATGACTTTTTGTATATAGAGATTTCCAAAATGTTTCAAAAACCACACACACACACACACACGGACACACACATACACACACACACGGTACACACACACTACCTGTATCACTGCTCTGCATCTTAACATTTCGTTAGTTAGTCAGCATATATTTATCTAGTATTGATGCATATCCATGTGCTGGGCCCTATTCACCACATGGGGTGGCCTGGGCCCCCCCCCTCCACAAACCTTCCGCCACCATCACACTTGTTGCCTGGAACCTCTGCCTTAGACTAGAGTCCCCTACTAACCTGTCCTACAGTTCACCTTCTCTTGGGTGGGAGCCCAGGGAAGCCCTGAGGACAGACCTCTCCAATATGACACAGAACTGAGGGAGCTGAGGCTGGGCTGAGAAAGACACACTGTGTGACATGCTCAAGTTCTCTGCCCTAACAAAGCCTACAGCCTACCTGGCAAAGTACCTACTAAGTAAAGGTACATATCAAACAAAGAATAAAGTATAATGAAGATATACTTAGGAAGTCAATAAGTTGTTGTTATTGTTGTTGTTTGCCAAATTCCTAGACAAAAAACATCAACACATTATTATTTTTTCATTTGGTGTATCTTTGGCTACTTTTACCGCTAATATTTGGTTTCATATATTTATTTTTTATTTTTTTATTTTTTTTTAAAGATTTTATTATTTGACACACACAGAGAGAGAAATCACAAGCAGGCAGAGAGGCAGGAAGAGAGAGAGAGAGAGAGGAGGAAACAGGCTCCCCGCTTAGCAGAGAGCCCGATGTGGGGCTCGATCCCAGGACCCTGAGATCATGACCGGAGCCGAAGGCAGAGGCTTTAACCCACTGAGCCACCCAGGCGCCCCTCATATATTTATTTTTTAATCTCCCCTATGATCTTTCTGTTCAACTCTTTTGACCATTTTCTATTAATGTATAGAATTTTCATGGACTTAAAATATTCTTTATAAATTAGTGACATTACTCTTTGTCACACGATTGTTGCAATTATAGTTCAGCTTACCAATCTATCTTTTGATTATTATATGCAGTTATTATGTGCACTTTGATTTTTATATATTCAAATACCTAAGTTAAGTATTTCAATCTTTACCCCATTATTATTCCAGCTTACTAAGTCCTTATTCATTTCATAATAATGTAATATTTTCACATCTATGGTTTCCTAGACAATTCTTTCTAGTCAGAAGTGCTTGTTGTAAAGTATAGTAATCATATTATCAATATAAAAATAGCTGATATTACTTGAGAAACCCCTCTGCATTATCTCACTTAATTCTCTCAACAAGATAGTATTATTATCTGCATTTTACAGATAATAAAAATGAGCACCGAGCGATTAAGAATTTGGCTCAGTACCAGATACTAAGGTTGGTTTTGAATCCTTGCAGTTTTTCTCCAGATTTAACTATAGAATGTTGTTACTGGTTGTTCTTATTCCCATTTGTTTAACTGTGTGTCAAGTTTTCTTTATGGGAGGTTTTTTAATCTGCTCATTTTTTCCTTTTTCTTAAATTTAATTTTATTTTTTCAGTGTTCCAAGATTCATTGTTTATGTATCACACCCAGTACTACATGCAATACGTTCCTTCCTTAATACCCACCACCAGGCTCATTTTTTTCTTTATTCAACTCATTTTTATCTTTAAGATCTCAAGATGATGTGGTTTGATGGATGTCTTTCATTCACTGATTTGAGCAAGCAACCCTTTAAATCTGAAAAATTCCCTCCTTAAATTATGGAATGGTTTATGAGTTATTAAATAAACAACTCATTTAAAATTGCACAATCTTCATTTTTTATTATTCTCTCTTTACGAAACTCCTATTATGAGGTTGCTGGATGTTTTGAAGAAATATTTAATTTTAAAAAATCCTTTTCTTCTTGTTATTGCTTTCTTTGTTTTTGTCCTTTTTAAAAAGATTTTATTTATTTGAGAGAGAATGTGAATAAGGAAGGGTTGGGGGAAGAGCAGAGGGAGAAGCAGACTCCCCATTGAGCAGTGAGCAAGGCAGGGCTTGATCCCAGGATCTGGGATCATGACCTGAGCCAAAGGCAGCCACTTAACCAGCTGAGCCACACAGGCATCCCTCACTTTATGAATTTTTAATTACACATCTGCATACATGAATACATACAGTATTTGTCTGGATTTTATTTGTCCTTATTAGAAATCTCAATGAGGGGATGCCTGGGTGGCTCAGTGGGTTAAGCCTCTGCCTTCGGCTCAGGTCATGATCCCAGCGTCCTGGGATCGAGTCCCACATCCGGCTCCTTGCTCGGCGGGGAGCCTGCTTCTCCCTCTGCCTCTGCCTGCCTCTCTGTCTGCCTGTGCTCTCTCGCTCTCTCTCCCTCTGTCTCTGACAAATAAATAAATAAAATCTTTAAAAAAAAAAAAAGAAATCTCAACGAGGGTTAGGTTTTTTTAGTTTATTGTTCTATTTACAGTATTTGGCACCTTTTTGTTTTTTTAAGATTTTATTTATTTATTAGAGAGAGAGAGCAAGAGAGAACATGAGCAGGGGCAGGGACAGAAAGAGGGAAAAGCAGACTCCCTGCTGAGCAGGGAACCTGACCTGGGGATCAATCCCAGGACCTGGGATCATGACCTGTGCCAAAGGCAGTCACTTAACCGACTGAGACACCCAGGCACCACTTCTTTGTTTTTATTCTAATTTCAGGAGGATTATTTATTATTATTATTATTTTAATGTTGCTGTTTTGTTTGGATGTTTAATAATGAATATGTATTACAATTATAAGCTGGTAAAATAAAGCTCTTTTCATTAAAAAAATGGTTAATTTGAAATAAATACCACTAGTACTACTTATAACAATAGGAAATATTTATGAAGAAATTGTTAAGCATTTCTATGTGTGAGAATGAGAAGTTTCTCATGGCTTCATTTGATTTTGCTCCCTTATTACCCATGGGGAGAGCTAGAATCTTGAACAGAACCGTGTGTCATGCCGGAACCTTGCCTTATCAGAGCAGTTGTAGCTCGGAGCAGCCTGGTCTTAGAGGCGCCCCTTCTCTGTCTGTACCCCCTGTCTCTAGACCCTTCCATGCTGTGCTGGGGCTGCACTGGAGGCTGGGAGAGGGCTGGGGCAGAGGGAGCCCATTGCAGGAAGCTCTATTTTGAAAATCTTTTGACGCTTCTATTTATTTTTAAAATTTTGATTATCATAATTTTAATTTCCATGAGTGCTTTTTTGATTTGCCATGCTTTATTTGCACTATTCTCATTTATTCTCACTTTGTAGATGTGCTATTCATGTTTATCAAACTAAGCATATTAATAATAGTTTTACAAAGTTTGCTTTTGGCTATCTTGAGTTTTCTTCTTGATCCAAGTCATTTTCTTCTTATTATTTTAGGCTTTGGCCATGATTTTAGAGATTTTTTTGGGAAATATTTTGTGACCCTTGCCTTTACATTTCCATTTAAGTGAGACACTAAAGGTCCTGTGGGAAATCCAGCTGCAAGGCAAGAATTTTAAGGGGCAAACAGCATCGTAAAGTGATCTAGCAGAGCAACCTCTTCCTTAGGTGACCCCAAATGTCAGAATATCTCAAAAGTGAGAATTTTTTTTTTTTCCTAGAGCAGTCTCTTTAGAAACTAATATTTTATTTTCTTGCTCTGATGATTGGAAGGGCATATTCTTGTTCTCCTCTGTTCTTGGAGCAGGGATGAGAAATGTTCACAGGATTCCTATGCAGATTTTCACTTAATCCCTGTATCTTCAGTAAGCCTGACCTCCACATCCCAAGCATCTTGAGTTCTGTTTCTCCGGAGAATATATATCTTCCATCTGCTGGGGATGGGCAGGGAAGGAGAATCACCTGGCTGCTTGCTTGAGGAGGAGGAGATCTAAAGTTTCATTTCCATTATAGATAATCAACCCTCATTTGAGTTTTAGATTTAAGACTCAATCCACATCATATGTTCTGGATCTCTCTAAAGTAAATCAGGGTTTTATCATTATTCCTCTGTGAAGGCACTTACATTTTAGCTTTCTCTGCTTTTATTTTTAAAAAAATACAAAATATGGAAATACTATATATTTTTTTCAAATAGTTGGAGAAAGAGGTAAAAGTTATGTTTTCAAAAATAATTTACATTCTGAACCATAGAAAATTTAGCCCAAAAGTTCATAGGGATTTCTACTGATTGTTTAATGTGCTAGTTGCTAAGGCAACCCTATCCACTCTATCAATCACCCTTTGACCAGGTAAACTTTTTCTTTCTTTTTTTTTTAAGTTAAATTTACATACTAGCAAAAATTAACATTTCCATAATTTTATGGTTGAAGAAGAGTGAAGTTGAGGAATGGAGTGATACAGAAAAGATATCAATGATATGAAACTATATTTTTCATGGCTCTGCACTGTGCCTTTTCACAGCTGGGTGCATAGCTGACCCTTAATTATGTTGTAAATTAGTCAAACACTATTCAACAACCATATCTATTTTTTCTTTGCTTTTTTCCTGGCCTATTCTAAAGCAGGCACTAAAGACTATCAAAGCTCTGAGTTCGCCCTGACCAGCATATGAAAAAATCTCTTTTCTTTTTCTTTTTAAGATTTTATTTTGTCAGAATGAAAGAGAGAGAGAGAAAGAGAGCGCTCAAGTAGGGGGAGCATCAGGCAGAGGGAGAAGCAGGCTCCCCATGGAGCAAGGATCCTGATGCTGGGCTTGATCCCAGGACCCTGCAACCCTGGGATCATGACCTGAGCTGTTCAGATGCTTAACTGACTGAGCCACTCAGGCACCCTGTGAACAAATTTCTTAAGAGGCAGTCAACAAATATATCAACACACTAAGACCCTCATAAGTAGGGTAGTGAATTCATCTCTATAAAGCATTCATGTCATCTCATCAAAATTCATCTCATCAAAAGCATTGTTACATGTCTGTGTCGCAGGCTAAAGCATGGTAAATAAGAGCATTTCCTCGATATTACGCTCAGTTAACTTCATAGCCCCAATAAAGAACATAGGTTTTGGAGTCATAAAATTGTATAAGGAACCAAATTCTATCATCACATAGAAGCCCTGTGATTTTTAATAAATGATCATCTCTGGGCGTCAGTTTATTTCCATGTGGTAAATGAGGATAATAATAGTTTGCCCTGTGACCTCTCAAGTTCTTCTCCATGACTAGCTCATCCTCCCATATCCCCCAGTCTTTTTTCCTGAAAGTCCCCTCCCGCTCCTCCCTCCAACTGAATGCTGGCTCTCCCCGGAGAATACTTGATATCAAGTAGAATGTGTTTATTCCATATTCTTTAAGCTCACCCCTGCATAGTGGAGTGAGCAGCTTCCTCCTTTCCAGACATGCTAACATATCCTTACCTCCTCTCCTTGCTCTTGCAGAAACCCTTACTATTTTGAGGTCTATTGATGCTGTTAGCATTTAACACTTTGCTCCCATCATCACTGACTTCCACGGACCTCTTCGTCAATTCTCTTTTATTATTTCTGTCTTTAGAGAACCCAGGTCACAATGGCTTCATCACACTTTTCCTGACAGGATATTAAGCAATTGTTAATAAGAGCAGGTCTCTAAAACCCTGACTTCTCAGTTCCTTGAACCATTGTCTTACTCCAACACAATTTTGATTAATCTTTCAGAATGCTCTTAATAGCTTTTGTGGCTCAGCCAGTAAAGAAACTAGTGCTTGGGAAAACAGGGATGAAAGCCAATGATGGTTGCTGCTTTGAGCCAAATTTTATGTGTTGAATGCATAAGAATATCCCAAAAGTAAAAGTAACTTCAAACCAAGATCACTTTGCTGAACTACAACTATTCTATTTTCCATAGGTCTTGCAATTTTGAAGCAAGATCAAGAACAGAATGCACAAAAACTCTGACCTGCGAAACAAAAGCAGCATCTTTCTGTGGGTAATAAACATTTTCTTGGGTTATAAATAGAATCCAATTTGTCCTTTGATATTCTCATGGAATTCAACTACATAGACTATTCTGACTTTTAACCAAAAACGTGTACACTTCTTTATGTATTTCCCAAAATAGACAGAATTTGACTCCACGCTGTTATTAAATCAAACAAAGATATATAATAGAAAATAAGTACAGTATTCTCATTGTATATATAAAATTAATGCCTCTTCTCAAGCAACCCACAAGGTCCATGATGCATAGCAATTTATAAGATGGTTAATGAAACCTACCTCATAGAACTGTTGTCATAATTACGTGCAATCTTTTTATGTGAAGAGAGTTATCAAATTTGAAATTTGACCATGCCGGGCTATTTGAGCAGAAGTGGTTTCTTGGTGCTGAATAGGCTGAGATCACAAAGAATCACACTGCTGCTCAAGGACCTGATGATTTGATATTCTAATTCGTAAATATTCTCTGAATTCAACCTCTTTTGCTTACTTCTGCCATAGCTGTGCTCTCACATAGGGAAGAACCTTTATCTCTTGCCGGGATCAGTGCAGACGCTTCCAAGCAGGTCTCTTCTTTCAAATACAAAAGGTCTTCTTTTCAGGTAGTAGTCCTAGTGATCTATTTACAAATGTAAATCTGATCATGTCTTCCCAACCCCAATACCACACACACACACACACACACACACACACACACACACACTCTCTCTCAAAATCTGCTAGTGGCATCTCACCACACTAAGGAAAAATTCAAACCCTTTATCATGACTGATGAGACCTTCTATCTGAACAGGGCTCTGACCTCCTCTCCTTCTTCAGTCCCTTTCATTTGTCACACCTGCCACTTTATTATATATATGTTTTGGTCTGTCATATCTTTCAGCCACTAGAATATAAAATCTATTGGTGCAGGGAGTTTCTGTCTATTCTGTTCACTGCTGTAAACCTGCAGCTTAAAAACAGTACATGGTACGCAGAAACACTGAAAACATATTTGTTGAATGAGTGAATGACTTTCATGTATCCATTTCCTTCACTGCACCTCAGCCATAGTTACATCCTAGGTTTTGCTCTCCCCAGAAACCATCTTACCTCAAAGCACAAATGTCCTATTATGACTGCTTGTTTTGTCAAATACTCTCATGGAAACCATGCTTGCACCTCTTTTAGACCCTCATACAGTGGCTCCACCACTTACTCTAGACCTCAGATCCTCTTAATCCAGTTTCAAAGTAAAGATCTTTCAGTATAAGCAGTCCATGGCATCTTCCTGCAAACCTTTTATGCTTTCATTTTACTCATCCAGAAAATGCACAAGCTGAGGTTTAAACATTTATCTTCTTTGTGTATAGACTCATGCAGTGAAGTTTTACAAAAAAAAATCTTGAAACTGGCCAGATTGGGTTCACTACAAATTCATGATCTTGAATTGCAAATGAGTTCTCAGTAGCAGAAAACCTATGCTGTTTCCTCAAGGAAGGGTATTATTCTACTCTCAGCAAGAAACATTTCATACCCCTTCCTTCCTTTCTAATCTCCAACCACTTTTTTTCTTTTAAGACTTTATTTATTTATTTGACAGAGAGAGACTGAGAGAGAGAGCGAGCACAAGCAGCAGGCAGAGGGAGAGGGAGAAGCAGACTCCCTGCAGAGCAGGGGGAGCCTGACGTGGGACTCAATCCCAGGACTCCGGGATCATGACCCGAACTGATGGCAGTCGATTAACCAATTAGGCCACCCAGGCGCCCATGTCCTGCCACTTATAATCACCTTTCCATTTTTAGTTAATGTATTTGCATCATATCCCACTGAAATATTGAAGTCCTCATAGAGAAATATGTTACATATTCTCGTGGCCAAATCTGCTTCCATCTTCTCTTTCCTCTTCCTTCAAAGGAGAAATGCCCTGGCAAAGGTTAATGCCTTCATATGTTCCCCCTGTCATACCCTTGCTCCCCTTTTTGATGGCTTTACTCTCCTGGTTATCTCCTCTTTTGCATTACTACTCTGTTTCTATGGACAATTGCCATAAGTGTGGAAACCCATTCCAGAATTCCCCATGTTTAAATATAGCTTCCTTGTCTCCACATCCTTTTCTAGCTACTCTACCTTTGCTCTACTTCCTTCTCTGAAGTTTTGGAATAATTTTCTACAAATCATTTTTCTACTGTCTCACCTCCCAGTGATCTCCCACATACACTGATTAAAAGTTAGTCCTCATCAAGCAATTAAAGTATCTCTGATCAGCATCACATCTATAACTCCATTGCTGATTCAAACGGGTGCTTTCCAGTAGTCATCTTCTTAAATACTCTTGTTCAGTCTCTTACACTTCTCCCCTGAGTCTTGTATTCTGTGAAACTTCCTCTTCTCATTTTTCACCTGCCATATTTCACTTTTCTTACCTGTTCTCTTATCTGCTCCTCCCCTGTTACTAGAACTGTAAGGGTCTGAATCTTTCAGGAATTACCCTGTGCCTCCATTTCTTTTCAGTGTCTTCCTCAATACCTTTAAAATTTTAATTTCACCTCTTACTGTGCCTTTCAATGCTATCTATATGCTGATAATTAAAACTCTGTAACTCTGGCCTACACCTCCCCATGAAGTATTGGTTTTAACTCTTGATTGCTTCCTTGATATCTGCAACTGACAGACTTCTCAAAATTAACATGTTTAAAGTGAAAGATGAAACTGCCTCTTCATGAATGTTCCCTATTTCTCTAAACAGCCATACTGCCTGCCCAAATGATTGTTTAAGCCATAACTCAGGAGCCATCTTTCAATTTATTATCTTCCTTACTCACTATAATGAATCAAGTAGTGTCTGCTCTACGTTTAATAATTATCTAGGTTCTCCAAATTGGCCCATGTCCACTGCACTCACTCTAATCTAGCTGTAATCATCTTTCAATGCACAGCTTCCCA
Organism: Lutra lutra; assembly: GCF_902655055.1. Taxonomy (NCBI): domain Eukaryota; kingdom Metazoa; phylum Chordata; class Mammalia; order Carnivora; family Mustelidae; genus Lutra; species Lutra lutra. The sequence goes on along the minus strand of NC_062289.1, from coordinate 52,016,743 downwards.
CAACTTCTTACTGTCCCTTCTCCTGATAGTCAAAGTGATCCTTCCAAAATTCAGATAAAATCTTATGGCTCCTCCTTTAAAAAAGCCCTCTAATGGTGTTCCATTGTGTTTCCAACTTTGGCCATCCAAGCTTACTGCCCTCATCGTGGTTTACCTTCATCTGTGCTTACTGTGCTCTGGCCACATCTAAACTTCATTCTGTTTCTCACCAGCTACGCTCATTCCAGCCTTAGGACATTTGCCCTTGCTGTACTTCTGCTAGGAATACTCTGTCCCAAATTCTAACATGGCTGTTCTGTTCTCTTCATTCAGATAACAACTCAAATATCAACCCCCTTTGTGACTATTCCCTGACCATCTCAATTTCCTCAGGATGGAGAGTGTATGAATCCAGTATCAGGGTCATTATTTGCTTTTTACATGCATAATTTTAAGTTCAGTTACTGGCTTATAGAATAAACTTTGTCCACAACATAATAGAAGCAGAAACTTGCTCATGTAGTTGAAAACTCCAGTTCTAAAATAGTTCAGGCTATAATTGCCATTTTTTGTTTTTACCAGTGAAGCATAATTGAATCTTGACAACATGACTGTAATCAAAGGATACATGCAAGTTCACCCTAATCAATGCGCCTGAGCTTCCAGATGACCTAATTCAGGAGATATTGATGGAAAAGTACACCAGTTTCCACTGCACTTCTGCCAACATTAACCAAGTGCAAATTAGATGTCTTTTTTGTCATTCTTTTGAGTGGCTTGGTTCCAGTTGTGTTAAAAGTGATCATTGATCACCTGAAGAGCCATGGTAGTTTGGTAAATTAGTTTCAGCCTGATGTTATTTTATTTTATTTTTTTTAAGATTTTATTTATTTATTTGACAGATAGAGATCACAAGTAGGCAGAGAGGCAGGCAGAGAGAGAGAGGAGGAGGCAGGCTCCCCGCTGAGCAGAGAGCCCGATGCGGGGCTCGATCCCAGGACACTGGGACCATGACCTGAGCCGAAGGCAGAAGCTTTAACCCACTGAGCCACCCAGGCACCCCTGATGTTATTTTATATATAAACAGACTAATGTGCAAAACCTTAGGCATCACAGATTGTGTATAGTGTGGTAGACTAGCTTAATTACTTTTAAATGATCAATGAGAAACCCATACCAGTATGAAAATAATGGGAAAATAAGAACTACAATGATAGCAATTATGAAATAACAACAGATTCAGTTATCCTAAGCCTGTCCAACAAATAAGACTGGTGAGCAAAATAACCATATATAAAAAACAGTGTTTAGACACAAAATAAGAATGAATGTTTCACTGACTGAGAGATTGATTGCAGAAGAACTCTATGTAAGCTATTAATGTAAAGTGAGGCCATAGAAAAATGCTATGAAATATGTGTAAAGACTTGCCATGTGGCTTATTATGGGGCAGTTAGCCTAAGAGGGTGTCATTGAATTCCTTGTACATTCATATTTGAATCATCCTTCTAAGGAAGCATTAAAAAATTTCAATGTTACTAATTCAAGAAATACATATTGAAGCCATTATAAAGTATAATTTTCCTCCTATCAAACTGGGACAAAAATTGAGAATATCAATTGTAATTGAAGACACAGTGGTATGAGTACTCTCTTATATAGTTTTATACAAACATCAGTTGGATTGTATATTGGTTAAGCCTTCAAATCATTAGACTTTAGGATTAAAACACAGACACGCAGACATACACATTGCTGCTTCTAAAAATCTACCATTATAAATTCATTCCTACATGCACAAAGACCTCTATTCATCACAGTGTTGAGGTGATAGCACAAAGTTGGAACAGAAATGTCTTTCTGAAAGACAGTAGTTGAAAATATGATGTACCTATTCAGTGCAATTCTATACTCCAGGTTAAAAAAATGACATTATTGGTAAGTGAGGAAAAAAAGAGATGGGATAATACTTATGGTAAGATCCTATTTATGTAAAAAATAAAGACCAAAAAAGATAAACAGGCATACATGTACATTAATATAAAATGTAATAATTTTGTAAATATAAAGAAGGATACAGAAGGCTAGCCATGAATCCTTTAGTGTGGTTACATCTGGGGAAAAGGAATTTTCACATTTTTCTATATAACAAAATTATAAATAAATAAATAAAATTATATACATGTGTTATTGGTGTTAATTTAAAAATAATAACAAATAAGAGTCTATGAACCTATTTTCAAATTAAAACAAGATTAGGTCAGCAACAAGAGATGGAATATTAAATCAGATTGAAACTTAGCTGGGAGCCTTGAGACATGGGTCACATAACTGGCCAGATAAACTCATGGGTTTTAGTTATTGTGGTAGGTTGAATAATGGCCACCCAAAGATGTCAAGGTCCTCATCCCAGAAACTCATAAATATGTTACCTTACTTATATTCAAAAGGGACTTTGCAGATCTTCAGATTGGGAGATTATTCTGTCCCTTGGATATAATCATAAAGATACTTATAAGAGGAGGTAGGATGGTCAAAGACTGAGAAGGTGATGTGATAATGGGAGGAGAAAGACAGAGAGACAGAAAGGAAGACAAAGAGACTAAGATTGGAAGATGTTACACTTCTGGTTTTGAAGGTGGAGAAAGAAACCACCAACTAAGAAATGCAGTTGCCTTCTAAAAGGTAGAAAGGCAAGGAAACTATTTATCCACTAGAGCCTAAAGAAGAAACGAGCCCTGCTAACACCTTGACTTGAGCCCAGTCAGACTGAATTTGGACTTCTGAGCTCCAGAACTATAAGAGAATAAACTGTGTTGTTCTAAGCCACTAAATTTGAGGGAACTTGTTGTAGTAGCATTAGGAGATTAATATAGTAATCTGGCCTATCAGTAGAGGAAGTAGAATTGGATTATCAATAATAAAAATAATTTTAATAATAATTAAAATAGCAAACATTTATAAATACTTCCTATGTGTTAGAAACCATGTTAAGGGCTTCATATGCAATACTAGTAACAATCTTGTATGTACACACTATTTACATATTTACACACATGAGGAACCAAAGTTTAAAGAGATTTAGTAATTTCCCAATGAGTAACAGAACCAAAAAATAAACAGATCTGGTTGACTCCATAACCTTCTTATGGTAGTGACCGTATGAGTCACTGCTGCTATCCTAAATGTGGTAAGGCTATGAAGACATTCTTCCACAATGGCTTTTGATTTTAGAGCCATTCTCATATAAATGTACTAAATTTGTAACAGATAATTAAATTCTATTTTCCCTGTGGGAACATTCAAAGAATTTGAATGCACCAATGCAATGAGAGCCACAATGTTAGGAACACAATGCATGTTCTATGGCCTAACTTATTGAAATAGGTTTTTGTTTTCTGTGATTATATATAACACATGTGGATCTGTGTGATAAGAGGACACATTTTAATGAGTGATTAATTTCATAGATGGACACTGAGGTGTAGATAGGTTAGATGGCCTTTGTCTTGCTTGGGTCAAGGATCATGGATTGTGTGGTTTGAGGACACACATGGTGGCCTGGCTGGGGACCACCTGTTTCACTCTATGATGGGTTAGGACAGGGAAGAGATGACAAATTTCTGAAGCAGTTTTGGTCTGTTGCTGGGACACCTGGAGCAATAAGACCCAAGGGTATTGAGGAGCTGCTAGAAAGCTATGAAGGGGAATACTAAAGAGCTGAAGTTCCAGACCCTTCTGAGCTAAACTGCTCTAGTCTGTTTTACATGTGTTTCTGCATAGGATTTCTTCAGTTGGTAGAGGAAGGAGGAAGAGTACCAGTTTTGGAATGGCTAATGGAGAGTTCTGAGAGAATACAGGAAGCCCAGGATTGCAGAGCCCAATTGGGGTGGGGGTGAGGGAACTACTTTCAGAATAATCATGTTGTCAATCTTACAATTTAACTGTATTTCAGTACTTTTGTTAAGGACTCTATACCAATACTTAGGGATTCTAGGATGGGGCTGCTGTGGGCTGAGGGTCCCCTTCCAGCTCCACGCTATGCTAGGTCACACTCTGGGCTGCCCCTAGGTTGGCTCCAGAATCACGCAGGTGAAACCACTTGATGTTGCCTCCTTCATTACTGCACAATTGCCACCAGCATTGAAGAACCAGGGTTTGGACAGTTTGCTAATGAAATAGAGAAAAGAGTCGGTTGAGTGGTTCTCTTAAATCACAAAAGAATGTTGGTTTTATGTTAATTAGCTGTTATTAAGTGAGGATTCTTTTGTTCAACTGGGAGTTGAAATTCTCAATAAACATGCCTGAGAGCAACCACCGCCTCTCCAAGTAAAATAAGTAAACAGCCTCACCAGAAAGAGAAGTTGGTGGCATCTGGTTGCAAGGAATAAATAAAATCTCCCATCTGGTGAAAGGCTTTTGAGATCCCACTTCCTATTCAGATTGTCACTATTACTGCAGCTGGATGACAATATCTTGAGTATTATAAGCAACCTGTCCAGATCAGTTCAGTGAAGCAGCATAATTCAGTTTCGCTGATTAAAAAATGGATATTTTCTTGTTATGCTAACTGAAATCTAACAATATTTCACAAAGTTATGATGCAACACAGAGCAGCTCGATAAGTAAAAATACTCTGGGAATGGACAAGTTCTAAAACTTAGTCTGTCTTATTTATTCACTATTCTTCCATCTACTGATAGTAAGAATTTGGGTAGCAATAAAACCTCTTCCTAAATGTTAAATACAGGATGAAAGTGCTCTATAATAGAATTGGATTGTTAAAGAAAAAGTGACTTTTTTTCAAGGGTAGCTTCATTAATTAGCCCATTTTATCTACTTTTAGTCTAATGAATTGCCATCTTTCTGATATAAAAAATATCATACTTGGTCTAAGCATCTGCTTAGAAGATACTAAGAGAGTCCTAAGAGAATCTCTGGGAAACAGCAGCATCAACCCTGAAATAAATGGAAACTTGCAGGTGTGCCCTTTGAATAAAAGGTTAATTAAATTTGAGGAACAGTTGCACTAATTGGTGACACACTCCATTTTACTGTTTTTCCAGAACTGATTTGAGAAGTAAACAGATTTAAGTGACTGAGCAATAGTGAGATTCATGCAACTACAAAAAGATCTCCATATATATTTAATTAAATTGACCTTAAGCCATCCTGTAATGTTTATTTCAACAAATAGCTCACTGTGTGATCACTTCTGGAATATTTGTATGACTTGAAGCATCTTTTAAGTATAATCAGCATTCAAAACATCATTAAACTTTACTGTTTGTGTATCATTAGTGTCTATAAAATATATTACATTGGGCAAATGATAGCAAAGAGATATATTTCATTTATGTGGTTCCCATCTCCCACTGCCAATTACCAATAGACTACATGAATTATTTATCGTCTCATGTTGGCTTAATATCAAATATTTTGCAACTTATATATATTAAAGATTGAAAGGGTAATTCTTTTATTTTCTCCCTTTCTTAGTAGAAAATCTTTGGAGAATACCAACAAACTTCTTAATGAAATACAAAGCAAAACTGAGATAAAAGAAAATCTTCTCCAAAAGGAGGTTATTTGATTAAAACTATTTTACAAAATGGCAGTGGGCATTTCAATCCAAATGTTGAAGATTCAACAGTTCTATATACAATTAAATGAATAAAATTTAGGGTTTTAGAGTTGCAGAAAGTATTTATCTAACTTTAAAATATAATTTTTAAAAAGCAGTATAATCAGATGGGGACAAATTAGCTGGAACTAACCTTGGCTTCAGGAATTTTTAATGAACAACTTACACAACTGTACTAGGAAATGGACATGATACTGTCCCATTTCTTTAACCTATCTTTCATATCAACAGCTTTGTTTTCTCTGTGGAAATGCACATCTCACCGATTTTTATCCTCTAAACATTCTTTTTTACATTCATCACTAATTGTGAATTAGGTTGTAACTACAATTTTTAAGCACTTTACTGAATATCAGTTGTTCATACAAAGTAAAAGATTTCAAATAAAAATGCAGAAAATAGCGTGTGACTTTCTACCATTCATACACTGATAATCAAGGCTGAATTGCCTTGCCCTTATTCATACCCACATTTTCCTAAGCAAGCTCAATTAATGGCCATTGGCCTCCGTTGATTCCTGCCAGTGGCACTCAGATCAAATTTTAATGTGTATAAGAGTTATATGGGATATTTAAAAAAAAAATAAAACAGATTCCTTAGCTCTACCTTCAGACATCCTGCCTCATTAACTCTTGAATGGAGCCCAGGAATCTAAGTTTTTTAACAAACATACCCAAATAGTTGTAATGAAAGTGGGAAATAGACCATATACTGAGAAACACTGGAATAAAAAATAAATAAAAAATGCAACTTTGAATGAATCCCAATTAAGACCACAGGCTTGCATTACCTCTTAAAAAATAAAGGGCATGCAACTTCTAATTAAAACTATCAGGTTTTTACAATGAGATACCACCTCACACCAGTCAGAATGGCTAAAATTAACAAGTCAGGAAATGACAGATGCTGGCCAGGATGCGGAGATAGGGACCCCTCCTACACTGTTGGTGGGAATGCAAGCTGGTGCAACCACTCTGGAAAACAGTATGGAGGTTCCTCAAAAAGTTGAAAATAGAGCTACCCTACAACCCAGTAATTGCACTACTGGGTATTTACCCTAAAGATACAAACATAGTGATCCAAAGGGGCATGTGCACCCAAATGTTTATAGCACCAATGTCCACAATAGCCACACTATGGAAAGAACCTAGATGTCCATCAACAGACGAATGGATAAAGAAGATGTGGTATATATATACAATGGAATACTATGCAGCCAAAAAAAAGAAATGAAATCTTGCCATTTTCGACGACATGGGTGGAACTAGAGGGTATTATGCTGAGCAAAATAAGTCATAAGAGAAAGACGACTATCATATGATCTCCCTGATATGAGGAAGTGGAGATGTAACGTGAGGGGTTTGCAGGTAGGAAAAGAATAAATGAAACAAGATGGGATTGGGAGGGAGACAAACCATAAAAGACTCTTAATGTCACAAAACAAACTGAGGGTGGCCAGGGGGAGGGGCTAGAGAGAGGGTGGTGGGGTTATGGACATTGGGGAGGGTATGTGCTATGGTGAGTGCTGTGAAGTGTCTAACCTGGCAATTCACAGACCTGTACCCCTGGGGCTAATAATACATTATATGTTTGTAAAATAAATTTTAAAATTATAAAACAAAACCCCCAAAACTATCAGGTTTTTTTCTCTCTGAATTTTATTATTTATTTTTTTTTAACTTGAGTATGGTTGACACACAATGTTATATTAGTTTCAGGTGTATAACACAGTGATTTCAACAATTCTATACATTATAGCTATGTTCACCACAAGTGTAGCTACCACCTGTCACCATATGATGCTATTACAGTATCACTGACTATGTTCCCTATGCTGTGTCTTTTATTTCCACAATTTATTCATTCCATAACTGGAGCCTGTACCTCCCACTACCCTTCATCCATTTTGCCCACCCTTCCCCCTCTTGCAACCATCATTTTATTCTCTATTTATAGGTCTGATTCTGATTTTTGTTTATTCACTTGTTTTGTTTTTTGATTCCATGTATAAGTGAAATCATATGGCATTTGTCCTTCTCAAACTATCAATTTTGATTAACTTTAGAAACAAGGAGATTCCACATGTTCAATTGTTGATGGTTGAATTTTATTCAAATTTTGGTTAAAACAGTTTAGTGAGATTCAGATTGATACTGTTGATTAAAATTTGGCATAAGGAAATATTTTTAGACCCAAATAAGCCATTAAAATCCAATTTTGTAAAACAAAACAGAATTTACTCTATATTTTATATACTCAGTGGGCAAAATGATGAACATGTACTAAGGAAAAAATAGAGTGAGGTAATTAGTATTCTTACATCATTTATTTGCTTTAAGAAACAAACTCTCATCAAAAAAATCTGCTTTCCAGGACAGAGGCTCAATGAAAAACATTTTAATTTTAGTTTTTTAATTTTTTTAATTCTGTTTTTTTTAAAGATGTTATTTATTTATTTGACAGATGGAGATCACAAGTAGGCAGTGAAGCAGGCAGAGAGAGAAGCGGAGGAAGGCTCCCTGTTGAGTAGAAAACCTGATGCAGGGCTCAATCCCAGGACCCTGGGATCATAACCTGAGCTGAAGGCAGAGGCTTTAACCCACTGAGCCACCCAGGTGCTCCTTAATTTTAGTTTTTTAAAATTTATTTTTATTTTAAGATTTTATTTATTTATTTATTTATTGAGAGAGAGAGGCGCACAAGCAGGGAGAAGGAGCAGAGGCAGAGGGAGAAGCAGGCTCCCTGCTAAGCCCGGAGCCCAATGTGGAACTTGATCCCAGGACCCTGGGATCATGACCTGAGCTGAAGACAAGGATTTAACTGACTGCTAACTAACCAGGCACCTTAATTTTAGTTTTAAAAGACCTGGAGTCTATTATAGAAAATGGCCAGTGAAGTATATTCATGTTTATTATTTTCAAGAACAAAGAGAAGATTTCCAAGGCTAGTCCAAGCTAACAAATAAATAAAAACACTCACGAATTGACTTATATATGGGATAGGTGTCTCCTGTTAAAAAAAAAAAAAAAGACTATAGAAAATATCCATTAAGGATTACTAGAAGATGGAGAAAGTTGTAGCCCTAAGCTTCAAGATGAGTTTTACAAGTGTACCCCAGGATCAGGAAGACCTATCAATAGGAAATGCAATTTGCAAAACACATGTGGTTAGGTTTCCAACTGTGCTAGAACAAACCCTGAAATACCCCAAGTTCTCTCCCCTAATTACTGATTTCTCCTGTCATTTTTACCTTACATCCTGACTTTGTCTCATACAACTAACCTATAGTACCCAAAGTCTAATTAACTTGCTGGGGGGGGGAATAATAGAGTCAATCCAGTCATTTGGCATCAACTGAATCACAAATTTGGTCATTTTTCCCGAGTGTGATTTTCTCTTCTCTGAAATCAATAAAAATATATGATCAACATTAATATGCTGGTTAATCAATTGCTTGATAACATATGTGCTGGCTTCTACCATGGAAACCTTGAAGATTTCAGAAGTCAAAGAATAGAAATAATTAAACCCAACAATAATAATAGACGTGTAATAACATGCCAGTTACTGTGTTAAGCATGAATTAATTCGAAACCTCAGAATGCTATGAAGGGAATATTATTTTATGTCCATTTTGCCGAAAAGAAGTACAGAGAAAGTCTGCGGCTTGTCCAGTGTTATACTATTTGCAAGTGGCAGAAGCAGGTTTGGGAACACCTGTTTTTAACTCCATCACCCATGCTCTCAACTACTCTGCCAGACCAGTGGTACAGCTTGTCCTGAATCAGCTCACCACAGTCTTCCTCCTAATGAAATCTCCTGCAGATGAGTTAAGAAGAGAAGGGGGCTGATACTTTCCTGTTATCAATGTCAAGAAACAATGCAGATCCAATCCCCTAATTCTCAAATGCTTTGAAAATGGAAAAGGCTATGTTCTTAAAGTAAAACATACATAATCATCTGTAAGAGCTATAAATAGGCCTCTTGAGGAGATTCATGTGTGTCCTTACTTCCTGTGCTGACGTCTGACTGGCCTGCCAACAGTGTCAGAGCGGTCTGTACAAATGATTACACAGAAGGCTTGGAAACTTTCATAGTTACTCCAAAACATGGTCTCAATGCTTCCACCGGATACAATCAGGGCAACAACTCATACATATATCTGGTGTGGGCAGTGAAGGATTTTGATCCAAATATGTGAGTGGGGTGAGTAGGCAGGAATAAGGGGAATTGATTCTCTTAATTACAAAATACTGCAAATTCTTGTTAATGAAAAGTATCCCAGGATAGTAATCGGACTCTGATATGGGTATGCATACATATGTGTACATATACATATATACAGAGTATGATGAATACAAGTTAATATTCTCTAAAGAATGTAAGAGTCTTAACATTAATCATTGCATCATTCTGCAACATAGTGATATTCTTTGTAAATACATGTTATTAATTTTTTCATTATATATATTGTATATGCCTACCCTGTACCAGGCACTGGGTCTATAAATATGAAAAGATATAAGCCTTGCTTTCAAAGAGCTCACAGATTTTTGGGGAGACAGAACACTGGCTACATGTTCTAAGAGCTGTGCTCATTCATTCAACACACATTTATTGAACAATTATTATCTAGTAGGCAATATAAAAGGTGTTACGAACACACAGGTGATCTAGGTAAACACAATCCCTGTGTTTAAGTTGTTCATAGGGAAGTAGAAGGTCCACGTGTCCCTGAGAACAGAGCAGGTAACTCAGCTTACCTGAGCACAGCTGGTAAAGCAATTAGAAACTTTCCCATAGGGTGAAACAGAAGTTCATTGAACAAAGAAGGATCTGATGTCTTGAAGTGACAGTTCTAATAAGGATAATAAAGACTTACTGTGGCTCAATGGTGGGACATCCTACTGGAGATTGAGCCTTAAATATGAATGGCCTTTCCTGTGGTAAGGTTTGCAATTAACCCTTCTGAGCAGCTGAGACTGGTGGTCATTTCTTTCTTATGTGAAGTTACTCAAATGTGGTCTTCCAGCATCATTGGAAAACTGGTTAGAAATGTAGAAATACAGAATTACAGAATCTCTGGTCCTACCCCAGACTTACTGAGTCAGAATCTGCATGTTAACAAGATTCCCAAGTGCTTCCTGCACATTCAAGTTTGAAAATGCTCCTCTGAGCCACTGAACCTGAACCTTGGCTGTACTCTGGAATTATCTGTGGCCCTTAAAAAAATTACTCATGCTTTGCCCCCGCCCCACTGACTCAGATTTGTTTACTTTTTCCTGGGGCCAGAACATACTCATAATTTTTAAGTTCCGTGGGTAATTCTAATGTGCAACTAGAGTTCAGAAACACTGATCAGGGAAAGTATATATAAAAGTTGGCAAAACGTCAGAATCACATGCAGCATGCCTTGCTCCAGACATAATACATCATAGTTCCTGAAGGTGGATGTTGATAATTTCTGTGTGTGAGTGCGTGTACATAGGGAGTATTTGTGTAATATTTGGCTGCATGTTTGTGAATAAAAGATCAAATAAGAAAGCCATAAATGGGAATCCAGTATCCACAGAATCTTGGTTGAGGAGGAAGACCAAAAGTTTTTAATGCAATGATACCCTGGCTCCATTTTACTTACTGGGTCGTGTGAGGATTATTGGACCATGTTATTGCATTATATGTATTTATATTATATTATATTATGTATAATATAAGTATATTGAATTATATATATTATATTGGAAATATGTGGAAAAACCTGTGTAGATTATAGAAATATGATAGAATTAACAATTTGGACTTAATATAATACATGGAAAGTCGTCAAATTCAATTGAATGGCCTTGTCCTGTGTTTTTTTTGAACTTGCTTGATGGAAAATAGCAATGATTCCTCAATTTCTCCTCTTTCTACCACTCACAGACTGGGTGGCCACCACTCACAAATATAGCTCTTGACAAGTACATGATATCATCAGGCACAGCATGAGTACAGTGTGCTTTGGGGCATCTTCAGGAGCATGTGTGGCAGAGGTAAGAAAGAGTATGTGAATGTAAATTTAGCAGGCATGGCATGTGCAAATTTTCCAGAAGCATTCGGAAACTGGCTGCATCAGAGAGTATCAAATGCAACAGAAACCCTCAACAGAAAGGGGAAAGAACCAAGGCCATGCCATTGACAGCCATTCTCAGTTTTGGCTGTTTAAGATGCTCTAATGATGGGGGTGCCTGGGTGGCTCAGCGGGTTAAGCCGCTGCCTTCGGCTCAGGTCATGAGCTCAGGGTCCTGGGATCGAGTCCCGCATCGGGCTCTCTGCTCAGTGGAGAACCTGCTTCCTCCTCTCTCTCTGCCTGCCTCTCTGCCTGCTTGTGATCTCTCTCTGTCAAATAAATAAATTAAAAAAAAAAATCTTTAAAAAAAAAAAGATGGTCTAATTATGAATGTCTAAATGTAAAGTTGGTGAGAGGTTTTAATCAGAATTGAGTAGTAGTAGCATGTGAGAAGTTTATTTGGACTCTTTTTTGCTTCTGAAACCTTATGCATCATCTCCAATTTTTTTCTCTTTTTAAAAAAGACAATGATTGTACACACTATAAAAGGGAAGTCTGTTTTTGTATTTCTTATCATCTCCTTCAAAGTTAAAGCCTGTGTTAACTGCATCTTTTAATGGTTGTGCCTGCCCTGGAGAAACTCATGAGGTTACTTAAAATAGGGGTTTTTTTCTAAAATAGATTTGGCTGGAAAAGTTTGCAATTTCTCATCCTTTTAAATAGATACCTTTTCCTTATAAATGCTTTAAACTTTAAATTGGTAAAAGGAATTAAGGTCACTAGAGGAGAGGCATAAAAAAGAACTAAAATGTCCTAGAACTACATAGCCAGAAGGGAGATCTGAGGATCTTGCCTTTTTTACTTATTAAAAAGATTGAAACGAAGAAGTTACCTTAACCTAATACCCATCTCCCAAGAAATAGCCATCCTAACCCATTTGGTAAAGCACTCTTGGAAGGCTGATTCTAAACTAAAATGCTTCCTGCTAAAAATGCTCATTGTGTATATTCTTTTTATGTGTCTTGGTGGAAATGTGCACGTTTTGCTTACAAATGACATTTATTCAGGGACCTGAAATCTGTTACCTCAGTTCCCCAACCCTGAGGTCAATCTGGATTCATGTACAATGACCCAGGTTTCTTTAACTTTTCCCTTACTCTCAGTCTTTCAGTCATTCACCTATATTCCTTGCATATAAAAATCAATAAATATTTATTGCATTAAACTGACTCAGTTGATTTCCTCTGGATTTCGTGTTAGGCCACATCCTGTTTTAGTTATGAGGTCCTAAGGTAGAGGCAGACACACCCAAAGGAGGATTTAAATAACCCTGAGTAGAATAATTCATGGTTTTAAACATATATGTGTGAGTACGTGAGTGTGTGTGTGTGTGTGTGTGTGTGTACACACATTCTCCTTTCATTGCCATCTGGCTTTTCAACCAGTCTCGTTCTGAGGAATTTCCTTTTGAGCTGAATTAGGTTCCTCTTAAGGCTGCTAACACTCTAGGAGATCATCCCCTTATTCAGCAGTCCAAGACTCTAAGAACACTGGTATATCTGCCCAGTAAACCATCATCAGGCATTTGCTAAGTGACTGACAATGATTATGGGCAAATATTACTAGACTAAGAATCTGGAGGAACTATTTTCACAAAATTCTCTCTTTTAATTATTTATCCAAGTTCAGATCAATTATAATTTCCAAGTTCATATAATGTACCAAACACTACTGAGAATACAGTATGGAGGAATGCAATCCCTGTCTTAAAGGCATTAAAAATCTACTTAGTGGGACACATGTATATGAATCATAATTCAAGTTTTTAAATATAAAGACAGGTTTCAGAGGATATTGTGAAAATGCATAGGAAGTGTACATAGCAAAAGTCTCAGTTGGAAGAACGAATGTCAGATCAGCAGTGTTTAGAGAATGAACAATCACAGCAGAAGGAGTTAAACATTGTCAAGGAATCCTTTCCTCCAGGCAGCAACTCATGGATTTTTTTTTTTCCTGGTCACTCCAGAGATATTCCTGACACATAAGCAAGAACAGAAAAAGGGGTAAAAAGGGAAAGAAAATATGGGACAAGAGAGGAGAGGAGGAAGAAAGCGGAGGAAGGAAAAAGGAGGGGAAAACAAGAACCATCTCATTCAGAAAGTTCCTGGAACAACTTGAGAACTACTCTATTTCTAGAATGTAGCTTTACAATCCCCTTTCCTTACCTCCTTATGGTACTATTATCTTCACAAAAGTCTTAGCAATTTTTATGTGATTGGACATTGGGTCGTGGTTGAAGCACTTTGTAACCAAGCAAAGTGGCAATAACTGATGTTCCTTCCTTTTGATCCCAACAGTGCTTTGCCAATATTGTTCTTTGCACTTGGGATTCAATTGTCCCTGGAGACAGGGGACAGGTTCCCACTCATCCCAACAGAGCCTATTACACAGGTGAGGGATCTGTCAATTGATTGCCTCTTGAGATTGCTTCTAAGAAGGGATGACCAAATCTAGTTTTAAGCCCAGATTGTAATTTTTCAGCCCCATAGGCAATATCATTTGATTTCATATTCTCTCTAACTGCTCATGTTATGCTAGGTCTCTTTTCCTTAGAGTATCTAGAGAATAGTATCCATACATGCACTCCTATATCTCTATTATATTTAAACCTGTTTATAACTACCCAATTTTCCACCAAACCTCATAGCCACAGCAAATGGTTTTAACTCTGTGAAAATCATTTCTCAAAACGTGCCCATAAAATAATTCTATAAGATGCTTGGAGAAGGAAGTTTATGGTGAAATAAGTTAAGAAAAAATTATGCAAACTATCTGCACAATGATGTGGTTTAAAAAAAAGTCTTAACATCTCTCAAAGTTAGTATTCTAAAGATCAGAGTAACCTGGATACATTTTTAAATTATAGATCCATGGGACCTATCTTTTTTTTTAAAAGATTTATTTATTTATTTATTTATTTATTTATTTATTTATTTGACAGAGAGAGAGATCACAAGTAGCCAGAGAGGCAGACAGAGAGAGAGGGGGAAGCAGGTTCCCCATTGAGCAGAGAGCCCGATGTGGGGCTCGATCGCAGGACCCTGGGATCATGACCTGAGCCGAAGGCAGAGGCTTTAACCCACTGAGCCACCCAGGCGCCCCCATGGGACCTATCTTAATTAATTAAAATGTTTTATAGTAAGTCTGAGAAATCTTTAATTTTTGTAACTTCCTACTATCCATGATGTCACCATCCTCGTCTGGATTCAAAAGCCAGTATTTGAGGGGCTCTATTTTTCAGAACTCTTCACCACCCTTTTATTGATCATTTGAAAGTATTCCTTTACCACTCTATGAATCAACTAACAATTATTCACAATTCTACGTGATAACATTAATTGCATTCTCAAGAAAAGTCTGTAACTGTTTGGAATATTTGTAAAGATGATACAAATAAGGAAGTGGCCATTTCAAATTTTAACTCTGGAATATTCCTATCCTTATTTGCTTTTCTCTCCCAAGCCAATCTTCCCCCAACTTAATGTTGGTGTGTGTCCATGATTTTCAGAGTTTTCACACATTCTTTGTGTACTAATGGGAAATGGATGAAGCACTGTGGACTTCAATGATAGTAACCTTCACATGTAGCAATAAATTATTTTAACTTTCCTAACAGATTCACAAAAACATATTTTAAACTACTTAAGATAATTTGTGAAAAAATGTCAAACTTAAGTTTTTATTTTAGAACAGTTTAGAGTTTTCAACTTAATTTTCACTTACAAAAAGCAGTTTGAAGCTGGTAAAAACTCAAGTAATCAGAAATGTGTAATAAGTAATCAAAATGTGAGTTACAAATTGTTATCTAGTGTACAATGAACAGCATAAAATAACAAGGGACTGGCTGTCTACAGGATGGCAAGTTAATGAGAAAGAGCTAGTATGTAATAGAGACTAATTTTTAACTGAAAATAAAATTTGCATTGAATCTCAAGTGTACAATGTCTTAGAAATTATCAGAAATACGAGGCAATGAAAAGATTTTTTGAGCTATTTAAAAAAAATTATTTGTTTCCTCCTTCATACATTTATTCTCCAGGTTAATGAAAAACAGCATTTGCTAATCTTATGCTTTCTTTCTGATATCTCAACTGCCATCATTTTAACTAAAGATACACTATATTTTCATTTGTTATATGTGTGTGTGTATACATATATATGTACACACATATATGTACATATGTGTGTGTATATATGTGTGTGTGTGTGTACACACACACACACACACACACTACCACACACACACACACACACACTACCACATGAACCACAAATGGTGTTTAGAATTCATCATGTCAGCAATGGTAAGTAAGATACAACACCAATCAAGATGCTTAATGCTATTTTTGACTCATGCCAAAATCCCATTCTCATCTTTATCTTCCCTCATAGAGTACAATGAGCACTTACAGTTTTTCCCAAAATCTGGCAATGCTTGCAAATAAAGAATGGAGACTTCACTATAGTTATATGAAGGTGGCATTTATTTTCTGGCAGCTCTCCTCTGTCAAAAAATAGAAAACTTTGAATGATCATGTTCTCAGTTTAGGAATCAAGGATTCTTTCTGAATAAGGGAGACTTTGAAGCCAAATTTCAGCCTCGATACATGTTTTTTCGTGATGAACCTTCCCCAAACTCTAGTAAAAACTGGTCCAGGGTGTGGTGGCTGTATCCCATGACAGTGGCAATGAGAATTCCAACAAAGAACTAAAAAGCACAGGTGGATAGTATAACAGTAAAAGAATTTTTGCAGTTAGAAATGCAGTGTGCGTGTGCACTCGTGTGTGTGTGTGTCTGTGAGTCTGTGTGCCTGTTTATGTGTATGTGTGTGTGTGTGTTCAACTTTTGCCAAACTGACAGGAGAAATGAATATTGTTTTATTGGCATACTCATGAGCTTATAGAACTTTCTCACATATTTACTGGCTACTTATATTTCTTCTTTCATCTAAATCATATAATGTATATACTTTTTATCATTTTCTTGTTTGGTTGTTCATCGTTTTTTGGGTTGACTTTCATTAGTTCTTCATGCAGTATAATACTAAAAATTGCTGTTTATTACATGCTATAAATATTTCTTCTTT
Source organism: Lutra lutra (assembly GCF_902655055.1). Lineage (NCBI taxonomy): Eukaryota > Metazoa > Chordata > Mammalia > Carnivora > Mustelidae > Lutra > Lutra lutra. The sequence goes on along the minus strand of NC_062289.1, from coordinate 51,999,924 downwards.
ACTTTATATAAGGAACCAATGGAAATATATTCTACTTAGTTCATTCCAGCTCCTGAAATAACTTCTCAGTTTACTTTAATTTTTCTTTTTCTTTTTTTTTTTTTTGTGGTAGAGAGAATACTGTTTTTGTGCATAGAGAAAGGAAGAGAAGAGATCTATAAATCAATGTTAACTATCCAAACTACTTATATTCTTCCCACAGGCAAGCTCAATTACACGAGCAACTACTGAAGCTGAAGGGTTATTTTTTTCCCCAAGTATATCATGCTACTAGCAATCTTCATCCAACAAGTTATCTCCTGTTTTTGACGTCTATCAGATCAGCTTCTCCATCAGTGTGTAAGGTGTCATTAGGATAGGTTGGCTTCTGGTTCCCTGAAGGTAATTTTGAACTAAAAATATAGTGATCTTTCCCTGAAAAGAGCTATAATAATTCTCCTTATAGTTTAAGGTCAGGACTAAATCTCATTCACTCTAAGACATAAAAAATTAAGTAATGTTACTCGAAGAAAATATTCAAATAATTTGCTTAGAATAAAAATTCTAGAATTATTTACATTTTTTTCCTTATGGCTGAGTCCTCAAAATAAACTCTATATTAAATATTTTTTCAATAGCTTTATTAAGATTTAATTTACATATAATAAACTATATGTATTAAAATGTGTAATTTGATAACTTTTAAATATGTATAACCCCTTTAAATCATCACTATAATTGCTAATAATCATATCCACCACCTCCGAAAGTTTCTTCTTGCTTATGTGTAATTACCACTCCTGCCCAGACAATTATTGATGGTTACTAAAGTGTTTTTACAAACATTTTATGCAGTTTTTTATTAGTTTGCATGATTTCTTCTTATTAAGTTTCGAGAGTTCTTCACAGATTCTGAATACAAGTCCTTTATCATATATACACTTTACAAATATTTTCTACCAGTCTGTGGTTTATCTTTTCATTCTCTTAAAAGTATCTTTTGAAGGGCAGAAAGTTTTAATTTTTTTTTAAAGATTTTATTTATTTATTTGACAGAGAGAGATCACAAGTAGGCAGAGAGGCAGGCAGAGAGAGAGAGAGGAGGAAGCAGGCTCCCTGCAGAGCAGAGAGCCCGATGTGGAGCTCGATCCCAGGACCCTGGGATCATGACCTGAGCCGAAGGCAGAGGCTTTAACCCACTGAGCCACCCAGGTGCCCTGAAAGTTTTAATTTTTAATGAAATCTAATTTATCTTTTTTTAAGGTGTGTTTTTCTTGCCATATCTGAGAATTCTTTGCTAACCCAAAGTCACAAGATTTCTTACCTTATTTTTCTACAAGTTAAATAGTTTTAAGTTTTATATTTAGGCCAATAATTTGTTTTGAGTTAATTACAACATATGGTATAGGTTATGGATCAATGTTTGTTTTGGTTTTGGTTTTGGTTTGGGTATTTTGCATATGGTTAGCCAACTGTTTGAGCACTATTTGATGAACATTATTCTTTCTCCACTGAATTGACTTTGCACCTTTTCAAAAACCAATTGTCCATATTCATGTGTGTCTATTCCTGGACTTTCTATTCTGTTCCTTTAATCTATTTATTTATCTTTGCGAATACCAAAACTGTATTAATTACATTAACTTTATAGTGTCTTAATATTAAATAGCAGTAGTTCTCCAGCTCTATTCTTCCTTTTACAAACTTATTTTGGCTAATCTAAGCACTTTGCATTTCCACATTAATTTTCAACTAGTTTGTCTAGTCTCACAAAAATTCTTACTGGGATTTGACTGGAGCTGTGTTAAATCTTTACATCAATTTGGGGAGCATTTACATCTCAACAATATTGAGTCTTCCAACCTATAGATGGACACCTCTCCATTTACTTAGATATTTACTTCCTCTCAGTGCTTTATATTTTTCAGTATGCAGGCCTTTAATATCTTTTGTCAGACCTAGCCATACATATTTCATATGTTTGATAGTAGTTTGAATGGTACTTTAAAATTTTTATATATGGATTATTTGGTATATAGAAATATAATCTGACCTCTGGATTGATACATGAATGTATGGTAAGAATTAAGAGCTTCAGCAGAGTCATCAGAAAACACTGATCATGTGAGTATGAATGGAGGAACCAACAGCTGTACCCTCCTCCTCCACTATATTAAGTGAAGCAGATAGTGGCTACCCTTAACAAAAACAAATCCTTGAAGAACAGATTTGTCTTGAGAAGTATGATCATGTGATTTTTGAAAGAAAGGAGAACAGGGTATGATGCAACCCAATTTGCTATAGTGGAGGCCATTTCACTAATGGCCATACTCACTGAAAGGATGGTTTAGAAAAAACTAGCATGTGCAAGCAACAAAGACTCACATCTGCCTTAGTGTGGACTCTAAATAGAAAAGGCTTCCATTTAGAAATTCTGAATGTAAGATACCTCACCTGAATTTGGACTTCACATTTAAGTTACCTATTTGGACTGAATGTGAGCCAAGAAAAGAATATGGAAAGTACTCCTACAAGAATATGTTCCCTGGAGCACCTGCCAAGTTGTGCTCTGCTACAGAACTTTTGCAGAGGAACACACTTGCAAGAAAAGGTCTATTAATGCCTCCCACCAGGAGAATGGTAGAGAAATGATACCCCCAAAATCTGTTCCTTTATAAAAACAGTGAAAAATTATCAAAATCAACTTTTTCATATTTCTGGAAATTAAGCAAAGGCTTGCAATAATCTAAGGTGTGTTTTTTCTAGAAAGATTGTTTAATCTCAGTAAGAAGTTTTGTAGCATTTCAACTTGTTCTGTTCCCTTCCCTCTTTCCTCACTCCACAGTAGCCTTAAAAAACAACAGGATTGGGGCGCCTGGGTGGCTCAGTCGGTTAAAGCCTCGCCTTTGGCTCGGGTCATGATTCCAGGGTCCTGGGATTGAGCCCTGCATCGGGCTCTCTGCTCAGCAGGGAGCCTGCTTCCTCTTCTCTCTCTCTCTCTCTCTCACTCTGCCTGTCTCTCTGCCTTCTTGGGATCTCTGTCAAATTAATAAAATCTTAAAAACAAATAAACAAACAAAAAAAACAACAGGATTGCAAGCATGGTAGCTATACAATCAGCAGCCTAAAGGTATTACAGGAGCAAGAACAGATTTGGAGCTCCACAAAAAGCCTCACCTCAGAGAATTGTTAGGATTTGACCTGCTTGACAATTGTCTGAAAAATCTCCATTCACAGGGTTTATTTTTATTTGAACCCAGATTTTTCTCATTAGGAAAATCCCCCTCCCAGGTTATTTATCAATCAGTATCAGCAACAATTACTTAATACTACAGCTTTCTACAGTGGTGATACTAGTTGGGGCAAACATGAGATTGGCCATAAAACTTAAAAGTAAAATCTGGGAATGAGGTGCTCATAGAGGACTTTGAAAAGCTCTGACATACTCCTGAGCATTGTGAATTCCACATACAAACACGAAGTTGTATGCATGTTCAGAAGAAAAACCCAAGAAGACCCCAATCTCTCAACTCTGACATTGAGGTTCTGCACAAAAAGGAAAAGTTATAAACTACCAGAATGTTAAAGGCATATCCAACATAAACACAGAGTCCATCAGAAATGGTGGAAGACATTGGTTCAAAGCATTTAAGGAAATATCCATTCAATCGTTAGCTGACCACACAATCAAGTGTCAACTTCAGCAATTGCACAGATCAAAGAATAAGGGCTTTAGGGAATTCAGGAAAGCCACTAAACAAACAAACCACACCAAAAGAAACAATAACAACAACCAGCAATAACAACAAAACCTGCTATATCATGCTATTTAAAATTTCTAGATTTCAACAAAACATTATGAGACATAAAGGTAACATGAAAGTATGGCCTATACACAAAGGTAAAAAGGCAGTCATTAGAAACACTACCCAAGGAATTGCATAAGTTAGACTCATTAGAAAAACATTTTAAAGAAGACATTATAAATATGTTCAACTAAATAAAATAAAATATATCTAAAACATTAAAGAAAAGCATAAGAACACTCCTCAAATAAGAATATCAATAGAGGGAAGTTATTAAAAAGAACCAAATAGAAAGTGTCAAGTTGAAAAGGAAAATAATAGTAAGGAAAATTAAACAGAGGGATTCAGCAGTGGATTTGAGCTGCCAAAACAAAGAATCAGAATATTTGAAGATAGATCAATAGAAGTCAACCAGTCTGAGAAACAAACAAACAAACAAACAAAAGGAAAAAAGAAAAATGAACAGAGGCCTGTGGAACATCATCGAGACAGCAATAAATGCTTAAATGGACTCCTAGAGGAGAATAAAGAAGGGAAGAGAGTCCTAAACTTCCTATATTTAATAACTCAATTTATACATTCAAGAAGCTCAACAAATTCCAAACAGGATAAACTCAAAGAGATACACAACTATACATGTTAGAGTTTAATTCTCAAAATCTAAGACAAAGAGACATATTTGAAAGCAGAAAGATGAAAAAAGACTTGGATTAGGAATGCTCAAATAAATGAACAACTCACTCTGGACAAAACAAAGTGGGGTGACAACTTCAAGGCATGGACAGGCCAAGGCTATTAACCAAGGATTCTATACCCAGAGAAACTATCCTTCAAAAATTTGGAAGATGTGACATTGCAAACAAAAACAGAGAATTTTTCATTAGCATAGTCTCCCTACAAGAAATACAAAATGGAGTCGTTTAGTCTGATAAGAAAAAACACTAGTGAGTAGCTCAAATCCACACAATAAATAACAGTGCTAACAGAATCTATATAAGTAAATATAAAAAGCGATATAAACATTTTGTAACATTTTCTTCTTTTGAAACACAGTGACATGGAGTAATTATTATAAAACATGTGGGTAGTTTCATAAAGTACAAGTTTGTAATTTGACAATAATATTACAAAGGAAGGCAAGGGAATGGAACTATTTTAGAGCAAAGCTTTTGTATGCTATTGAAATGAAATTGGTGTTAATCCAATCTAGATTACCTTAAAGATTTTTTTTTAATTTATTTATTTGACAGATGAGATCACAAGTAGGCAGAGAAGCAGGCAGAGAGAGAGGAGGAAGCAGGCTCCCTGCTGAGCAGAGAGCCCAATGCGGGGCTCAATCCCAGGACCCTGGGATAATGACTTGAGCCAAAGGCAGAGGCTTTAACCCACTGAGCCACCCAGGCACCCCCAATCTAGATTACTTTAAATTAAGAATTCATTTTAATATCCAGGACAACCATTAAAAAAATAAAATCTAAAAATATATTTAAAAAAGAGGGGATATAAAACCAGAAACCACATAAGATATATAAAAAAACAACTGAAATGACCAATGCAAATGCTACTTACCAATAAGCACTTTAAATATAAATAGATGAAACATTCTAATCAAGAGGCAGAAAGTATCACACTGGATTACAAAATAAGACACAATTATATGTTCTCTACAGGAAGATTAAAAAATACAATGTATTTAATATAATGGGATTGAAGAGATAGATAACACAAACAGAAAGCATAAGAAATGTGGAGTGACTATATTAATATCAAGAAAAATAGACTAGACTAAAAAAGTTACCGGAGATAAAGAGGAACATTGTATGATGTGTGATAATAAAAGGAACCAAGGCCATCAGATGTAATAATAAAAATCATCTTGACCTTTGTCCTGCACCATACTCAAAAAATAAGAAATGCATCACAGATCTAGGTATGAACCCTAAAACTATAAACTCTTTAGTAGAAAACATTCCAACAGTGGAAAAGACAGTTTTTCAGGTAAGATACAAAAAAACCCACAAACCATACAAAATGTGATATACTGGATTTTATCAAAATTTAAAAAAAATTTAAAAAGCAGAATTAAAAAAAATTCTGCTTCTTAAAAGATACTTTAAGAAATAAAAGACAAAATATAGACAAAATATTTGTAAAACACATATCTGTGAAGGACTCAAATTCATAACATAAATATACACAATAAAAAGAAAAAACAGCAACACAATGAAATATGGGCAAAGAGTCATGCAGACATTTCACTAAAAAGAGATATGGGTGACAGATGAGCACATGAGATGTTCGACATTATCAGGCATCAGATTATCCATGAGAAAATGAGGTTGCAATAACATTTATAAAGAATTAAGGAGTATATGAGACAGGAAAATTCCAATCCTCATTTATAGATCATAGATGTGAGAAATTCCTAGTAAAATATATAACATACTGAATCTAAAAATATTATTTTAAATATTATTTTAAAATATTAATATCCAAGAGGTTTCATTTTTGAGATGCAATAATTACTTAATAGAAATTACTTTGAATAAACTTAACACATTGAGGGCACCTGGGTGGCTCAGTTGGTTAAACGACTGCCTTCAGCTCAGGTCATGATCCTGGAGTCCCAGGATCAAGTCCCATGTCGGGCTCCTTGCTCAGCAGGGGGTCTGCTTCTCCCTCTGACCCTCTCCTCTCTCGTGCTCTCTCTCTTTTTCTCTCTCTTAAGTAAATAAAATCTTTAAAAAAATTTTTTTTATCACATTGAGGAATTAATGGAGGATAACACAGCTCTAAATGCAGAAAAGTCAGTGTTCAAATTTAGTTCCCATTCATCACTAAAAACTTTAAGTAAACTGGAAACAGAAAGAATTTTCCTTGATGTGATAAAGGAATCTACAAAAAATATTTACAGAAATTAAAGTTAATGATGAAATTGTAGGAACAACCCCTTAAAATTAAGCAGTGAGCGAAGGATTCCTGATATCACTTTTTGTTTTCAACAGTGAATTGTATCCTCTAGTTAATGAAATAGAAATTAGGAAAAAACATACAAAAAAACCCCACCATCATTCACAGACAACGTATGGATTTGTACTTAGAAAATTCAACAGGTATGTTGAAAAAATTAATAGTAGGCATAAAATCAACATAAAATAACGAGTATGTTCCTATATACCAGATAGACATTGAAAACGCTAACGAAAATAACATCATTCAGAAAGACAAAAAAATATGATACACAGGAATAAATTTAACAAAGTATGTTGAAAGTCTATACCAAAAATATCACAGAGACACACAGAAATGCCTTCAGCTACCAGAATTTATTGGGAGTACAGGAGCAAAAAAGGCCATTTCATTGGTCATACACTCAGGCCTCCTGGAGAATGGGGGTCTCATTCTGTGTTCCAGTAATTACAGCAATGAGAGCAGTAGCTCTATGGGCATTCTTCCTGGTCTAGGGACTGCTGTACTGTTGCAGTTTAGCTCCTCAGCATCTATTTCATACTGCTCTTTTTCTCTTCACCACACATAAACTTTCTAATAGCGAATCATACTGGTTTGATTAACACCTATTCAGGTTAGGGTCCTTATTGGACAGAGATCTCTAAGAGACAGATAAATGAATGCTAATTATTGAATTCTTACGAGGGCCCAGGTAGATTTTATATATTGTATCATTTAAACCTAATAAAAATCATATGAAAGAAGTATAACTCATATCCCTTTTTATAAATAGGGAAACTGATGCTTAGAATGGTTACATAAATATGCCAAAGTCACCTAGCTAGTAAGTGGTGGAGTGGGTGAGTCCAGTGTCCATGCTCTTGGTCACTCTGCCCATGCTCCAAATCATTGCCTCTTACTGGTTCAGTCTCTACAGTGTTACATTTCAGTAGTAGAGTGTAGATTCCTGTTCTAATAACTGTGGTCAGGAAAACCGGACTATATACATTACAAAGCATCACAACCTTTTCACAAGACGTTGTTGCCAATATTTTAAGAGGCAATAGAGATGGAAAATTCTTGTGTTGTTACTCAGCAATAAAAGCACACCAATCCTGTTTAGTGTTAGTTGCCATAAAATAAAATGGGTAGTATAATTTATTCTCAGAACTATTACCCTGATGCGGTAGATTTAATTTGCATTTTTTAAAATGCCAACATAGTTATATTCTGATTTTTTTAAGGCACAGATTAAGCACGTTTGTGTCCAAATGTGATACTTATCTTTGTACTTTTTCTCTATACTGTTGCTCTATCAGAGCAATTCCAGAAGCAAGAGTAAATACCCTATAATTAAAATGACACTGACTCTCTATGAATATATTCTAGAATTTAATGGGAGAGGAGCAGCAAAAGGGAGGTGATCAGTCTCTATGGTTAGCTGCTATAACATCAGGACAATAAAATATCTAACACTTTCAATTATATTTCAGATTTCTTGGCTATAGTCATAGAACCCAGTACTATGCTTTGAATTTAATAGGCACTCAAGAAGTTTGTATCGGGAATGAAAAGTGACTATACATTTTTCTTAATGTACATAGCCTGTTTGCATTGACTTGTTGCAAACAAAAACTGTACAAGTAATGGGAAATATCTTTCAAGGGCTGGAAAGTGGTGTTAAGTCAACATAGCAAAATGAGTTCCACATATTTTTAGGGCAAATGACAACTGCACTGAAACAACAATTGGCCAATGCAAGGCTGCTAACAAGGAAATAGGTAAATTGAGTAAAACTGCAGCTTACAGGGGTGCCTGGGTGGCTCAGTTGGTTTTGCGACTGCCTTCAGCTCCGGTCATGATCCTGGAGTCCTGAGATCGAGTCCCACATCAGGCTCCCTGCTCAGTGGGGAGTCTGCTTCTCCCTTTGACCTTCGCCCTTCTCATGCTCTCTGTCTGACTCTCTGTCTTTCAAGTAAATTTAAAAAAATAAAGAAGGAAAATCTTAAAGAAACAAACAAACAAACAAACAAAAAACTTGACTACAGAATGGACAGTGCCTGTTAAATATTTTCCAGAGCCTGGAAACTCCAGACCCAGCTAGCAAGGAAGAATTCTGGGTCCACAGCCATTTTTTTCTTTTTTAAAGATTTAATTTATTTATTTGACAGACAGAGATCACATGTAGGCAAATGCAGGCAGAGAGAGAGAGGGAGGGAGGCAGGCTCCCTGCTGAGCAGAGAGCCCGATGCGGGGCTCGATCCAAGAACCCTGGAATCATGACCCGACCTGAGCCGAAGGCAGAGGCTTCAACCCACTGAGCCACCCAGGGCCCCCACAACCATTTTTTTTTATATCCCCTCTAAATGTGGTGTCAGTAGCAGAAAGAGTGCCTAGAAAATCATCTAAATTCACTAAAGCCTGTTATCTGATACAATACAAAGAAGCAGTTCTTATTAAAAAAGGTAAGAACCAGAGACCATGAATTCCTAGCAGAGGGAAAGAAAAGAACCACAAAAACAATATGGTACTGATGCATCCAGCTCCAAAAAGAAAGGAATCTAACTAAAATCATTTGTGCAGGTGTTATGATGGAAAAACTCCATGAATAAAATTCCACAAAACACAGGAGCCCTTATTATAATCCAATATATTCCAGGCACATCTGATTCATAAATACTTAAATGAAAAAAAGATCAAGAACATAAAATTTTCAAGTATGACTGGTTCAAAACTAAGTAAAGCTGAACCTTTAAAATACAGATACTACAAATTAATATATCAATTGATCTGAATATTAAAATACTGATATGAAAATTACTGACTTTTTATAAATAAAAATGATAGGTTTATTTTAGTCAATTTTATAATTACCACTTTTTCTAACACTTTACCTGTTTGGCTAAAAATCATAAACTTAGAATATAATTGGTTGGGTCAATGCAATTAATTTAGTTAGATCTAAAGATAATTGTATCACATGAAACAAATTTTTGGTATTGAGCACAAAAGAAAGGGAAACAACTTAATACAGAATAAACACACCTGAGCCTTGCATGCCATGCACTGAACAGCAAAACACTGAAAAATATGAGGCACAGTACATGAGAAGGAAGTACATGAGTTTTGTACTCATATACAAAATGAGTACATGAGAAGGAAGAAAGATTATAACAGAGGGAACGTGTCCTGCATTCTCAGCTTCTCTGGTCTTCCTTCATGCTTCTCCACCTCAATTTTTGCAATAGATCTCTATTTGAGGTTCATACTTACATGTGTTACATACAATCCTCACCTCTGTATACATGTTAGTATCACCTGGAGAGCTTTGAAAAATATACATGTCTGGCCCAACTCCAGACTCCTTATGTATCTCCTACTACCTAAGGTTGAGGACCAGGCATAGATATTTTAACAACATTTCAAGTCTGGGTTGACAGTCACTGCTGAAGAACTCAAAGAAAGAAATGAATGCTGCTTCTCTAACAAAAACAAGTCTGTGAATGGCATTTTATTATTCAGAAATTCAGGAACTACTAAATTTGAAAAGAGAATATATATTTTGTCAAAAAAATAGACTCATTGTAATAGGTATTAATATCTAAATCTGTACCATTATCGGAAACATGAAATAGGGATAATACAAAAATGAATGACTACTTTTTAAGGACAAAGGACGTATGTAAAATGCAGCTGCACTTTGCTTTATGACATTCTATAAGGTTAATGAACTTGCTAGAAGTATACTAATCCTGTTGCTAAGCAACTAAATTTTCTGCGCACCTCCAAAATAAGAATCCCAAATTATTAAGCATTTTAAGAGGCTAATTCAGGACTGGTGTGTTGTTATAAAATGAGAACCAAGTATTTTCATGACAGCCATTCTCACCTGGAAGTTCTTCTAAGGAATCTAATCACATTGCCAAGAGGTATAAAAGACAATGAAGAAACCATTGCCCTTGGGATGATGACCTTGTGTTGAATAAGCTAATAGCCTGATCTAAACAACTAATTTGATTGATAAACAAGAGATGTCCTAACTCACTGATTGAACAACTGGTTGATTTTTTGAATCACCAGTTAAAACTAGACTCTAACAACAGAAATGGAGCCATGATATTAAATAACAGTTGAAATAGACAATGTAGTGTCAAATATGAAAATCCATATATTCTTCTTTCATAGCATTTTAAGTATTTTAATGCATTTTATTTTATTTTTTTTAAAAGATTTTATTTATTTATTTGACAGAGAGAGATCACAAGTAGACAGAGAGGCAGGCAGAGAGAGAGAGAGAGAGGGAAGCAGGCTCCCCGCTGAGCAGAGAGCCCGATGCGGGACTCGATCCCAGGACCCTGAGATCATGACCTGAGCCGAAGGCAGCGGCTTAACCCACTGAGCCACCCAGGCGCCCCTATTTTAATGCATTTTAAATCTAGGAAATAAATATCTTTGTGCATTTATTAAATTGTCCTTTCAGAATGAAGTTACAAATTTTAACACTCTTGTCACATATACTGGAAAAATCTCTCAAAGGATTCTTGACATTTCTTAACATGTATTATTATTTATAATGGTATTCTTTTAATGGTCACTACTTATAGTATTGTAATCACATCTTAGTTGAAAAGTTGATTTCCACTATTGTCTCCAGTTTTGATAATTAGGAAACATCAATTACCCCAAGACTAAATCCTTATGCTGCAAAGCAATCTTATCTCTATCCAGTTGTGCTTCCTTTCCTAAGGTAATGTCCTTCGTATCTGCCTGTAGAACCCCGGAAACTAAGCATATCAGAACAGTGGCTAATAGCAGTTTCTAAGCAGATTCCCGTGGTTAAAACTTGTCACCATCACATATTAGCTAATTTTTTTTTCTTTGTAGCTAACTGATCTTGAACAAATTACTTTAGCTCTTTGATTCAGTTTCTGTGAAATGGCAATACTCACACATCTACATCAAGGATTTTCAAAAATTATTTCACAAATGAATCATCTAAGAATCTTGTTAAGATTCTGTCACTCATTAATTGTGTTTAATATAGAATCTATATTCTGCATTTTTAAGCTCTCCAGATGATGCTTGTCAAAGCTGCTGGTTATTGCCAGACTTTGAGGAGCAGGATCTGCATCATAAGGTCATTGTGAGGGCTAGATGAGATAATCCATGTAAAATTATTAATACAGTGCTTTCCTACATAGTAAGTGCTCTTATCATTAACATTTTCAGAGAAATTAAAATTACATGACCTAATATATTTATTTTACAGATAACTGAAGATCTGAAATGACCTGTTCCAGGTCACATGAACTAATCCCAGGGAAGCCCTTGATTGTTGCCCATAGCTTCCTTGTCCATTTCCTCCAAACTTTGATCACATTATCCCTCTTCCCTCATCTAGAATGCATTCCAAATCTACTCTAACGCTATGCATTCAAAACTCATGGTTTAACAGCCACCCTGGGAAGCCTTTTCCAATCGTCTAAATCTATACTGTCTCCCTGTTCCTCTGAGCTGCTATTTTTCTCTTCTTTTCTAATCCTTTTGTACTTCCCACACACACTTTTATTTAAAATATTTAGAATGTAATCCAACTAAGTGAAATAAATGCATGAACTGATTTTTTCGCTCTATGTATATTCTATAGTACCTTCTCTATAATCAATAAATAACACTAATTTGGGGCACCTGGGTGGCTCAGTGGGTTAAGCCTCTGCCTTCAGCTCAGGTTATGATCTCAGGGTCCTGGGATTATGCCCCACATCGGGCTCTCTGCTCAGCGGGGAGCCTGCTTCACCCTCTCTCTCTGCCTGCCTCTCTGCCTACTTGTGATTCTCTCTATCAAATAAATAAATAAAATCTTTAAAAATAAATAAATAAATAAATAAATAACACTAATTCATAGATCAAAGATCATTCATGTACTTTCTTGTCATTATGAATGACAGAATAATGTCAGTTAGGTAGATCATTCAGGAAAAGCAGAACACCCATTCCCTTCATGCTCTTTCTAAGTGTATTCTTGATTTCCTTCATAAGTTCTTAAAGAGAAAATAGGATATGGAACTGGAATAACCTGAGTTGGAGTGCTCAGGCACACTTAGAAGTCTATATGGTATGAAGTTAAGATGGCAGAGTAGTAGGGGAATCTTATGCTTGCCTACTCTCTAGATAAATATCAAATCATTCTGAACACCTCAGAAATTGATCTGAGGACTAAAAGAACAAATGCACAACTACAGAGAGAAAAGAGGCCACATAGTGGAAGGCAGGGGGTAAGAGACATGATTTGGGGGAGAAAAGAATTATGGATGCTGCAGAGGAGAGGAAACTCTGATCACATAGAGGAGAGAGAGAGAGACAAGTGCACAGTGGCACTTTTCCGAATCCACTGACTGAGAAAATGAGTGGGGTTGATCATTGTGAGTTTTTACAACTAGCAGAACCCCAAAACTGAAATCTTAGAGGTCCATGACATGGTTGGTGTGAAGCCTGGTGGGTGCAGCAGTGCTCCTATGGAGAGGGAGGGCAGGGGCATGATTCAACATATGGTCCAACGATTCCCTGCATTGCACTGGGACAGACAGTTCCTACTTGGAGTTCATCTGGGAGAGGCAGCATTGCCTCTCACAGGACAAAAGAGCCAGTGGGTACCCACTGCACTGCCCCATTTATTACCATAGGTGCAGAAATACCTGCTGATGGCAGCTAACCTGGATGCTGGTTTTTTGTTGTACTTTGCTCTAAACTCCAAGCTCCTGTACATTTGTGTAACTGACCTTATTAGAAAATAAGCACCAGCCCCAGCATGGGGAGACCCTACCCCAGAGGATCAGCATGGGTCCATGCCTTGCTGGGTCCATGCCATGCTAAGTCCCTAAAATTTGGAATTTTGAAATTCAATGTCTGGGATAAAACACAGGAGCACAGGAGCACTGCCACTCCTGGGCAGACAGATGGCCTGGACACAGACAGGGTGAAGCCAGGAAACAGACAGAAACCTGGGAAACATGAAAATAGATTGTCTGATTTTTGGTGAAGTCTTCCTGAATCTCAGCAGGTGCAAAATCCCCTCTCTGGGTATGAGGGAGCAGGCTGGTGTCATTTTTCTCCCCTACCCATCAGCATGGATGGACTTAAGTGAGTAGTACAGCATCCACAGTGGAGGCTTGAGCCATTTACACCAAGACCCACTGCCCTGCACTCTGCAGGTGCTTCTTTACTAGGGCAAGTGTGCATGAGTGCCAGAGCAACAATGGGCCATTCCCCAGAAGGCCAGCACAAACCCCCTTGCAAGCACCAAGTCTACAACCATAGAGTGCTGCGAGGCCTCACCTCTAGTGGAAATCAGATCAAGCCTATGTTAATAAGCAGACCAGAGAACACTTGGATAAAACTTGCCACACACTGGACAAGGTCAAACACTCACCACTGTAGATAAGGAGAAACTCTGCAGAGGACTGACCTGAGGGAAAGAGAAACCAAAATATAGGAGCTGAGTGCATGTAGCATATACCAGAAACACTTCCTGAAGCACCAGGCCTTGGACAATATCTGACCTCTTCTTAACAAATCCATTACTCTCAGGAGCAGGAAACAACAAGTTTTCCTAACACCAAGAAGTATACAGAGACCTAGACAAATACCAAGACAGAGGAATTCACCCCAAAAGAAAGAACAAGAAAAGGTCACAGCCAGGGATCTAATTGAAATAGATATAAGTTATATGCTTGATCCAAAATTTAAAGCAACAGTCAAAAGGATACTAGCTGAGTTTGAGAAAAGCATAGAGGATACCAGGGAGTCCCTTATTGCAGGATAAAAGACTGAAACACTAGTCAGGATGCAAAACCAGTTGGATGTAATGACCACAAGGCTAGAAGAAGCAGAGGAATAAATAAGTGATATAGAAGATAAAATATAAAATAATGGAAAATAATGAAGCTGAAAAGAAGAGAGAAAGAAAAATATCGAATCATGAATGTAGACTTAGGGAACTGAGCAACTCCATAAAGCATAATAACATTCATATCATACGAGTCCCAGAGAAGAGAGGGGAAAAAGGCAAAAAATGTTTATTTGAGAAAAGTATAGCTGAAAACTTCCTTAATCTGGGGAAGGAAACAGACATCCAAATACAGGAGGCAGAGAACTCTGATCAAAATAAAAAAAAAAAAAAAAAAAAGGAGGCCGATACCGAGACATATCATCGTAGAATTTAAAAAATACAGAAATGAACAAACAAACAAATAAACAAAACCTCCAAAAGCAGTAAGGGAAAAGAAACCCTTAACTTACAAGGAAAGACAAATGAGAGAAGCAGCGGACCTTGCCACAAAAACTTGGCAGGCCAGAAGAAGGTGGCACGATATATTCAATGGGCAGAATGGGGAAAATATGTAGCCAAGAATACTTTATCCAGCAAACAAGGCTGTCTGTCATTCAGAATGACAAAGAACTTTCAAGACAAGCAAAAACTGAATGAGTTTGTGACCACTAAACCAACCCTGCAAGAAATATTAAAGGGGACACTTTGAAAAGGAAACACAGACCAAAAGGGACAAAGACTAGAAAGAAAAGAGAAAATCTCCAGGAACAATGACTTAACAGGTTAATACAATGGCATGAAATTCTTATCTATAAACAATCACTCTAAATGTAAAAGACTAAATTCTCCAATCAAAAGACATAGAGTCTCAGAATGGATTAAAAAAAACAAGATCCAGGGAGCGCCTGGGTGGCTCAGTGGGTAAAGCCACTGCCTTCGGCTCAGGTCATGATCTCAGGGTCCTGGGATCGAGTCCCGCATCGGGCTCTCTGCTCAGCAGGGAGCCTGCTTCTTTCTCTCTCTGCCTGCCTCTCTGTCTACTTGTGATCTCTGTCAAATAAATAAATAAAATCTTTAAAAAAAAAAACAAAAACAAGATCCATCTATGTGCTCCCTACAAGAGATTCATTTTAGACCTAAACATAACTGCAAATTGAAAGTGAGGGGATAGGGAACATTTATGCTAATGAATGTCAAAAAGAAAGCCAGAGTAGCTATACTTATACCAGACAAACTAGATTTTAAACCAAGGACTTTAATAAGAGATGAAGAAGGACACTCTATCATAATAAAGGTGTCTTTCCAACAAGATGTGACAAATGTAAATATCCCCCCAATTTGGGAGCACCAAAATATAAAATCAATTAATAACAAACATAATGAAACTCATTGATAATAATATAATTATAGTAGGGAACTTAAACACCCCATCTACAACAATGGACAAATCATCTAAGTAGAATATCAAAGTGACACATTGTACCAGATGGACTTAAAAGACACATTTAGAACATTTCATCCTAAAGCAGCAGAATACACATTTTTTCAAGGGCACATGGAACAGTTTCCAGAACAGATCACATACTGGGTCAGAAATCAGCCCTCTACCAGTATAAAAAGATTAAGATCATACTATGCATATTTTCAGACCACAGTGCTATGAAACTTGAAGTCAACCACAAGAAAAAATTTGGAAAGACCTCTAATACATGGACATTAAAGTACATCCTATTAAAAAATGAATGGGCTAACCAGGAAATTAAAGAAGAAATAAAAGAAAATAAATGGAAGCAAATGAAAATGAAAACACAATGGTCCAAATGGTGATCATAAGAGGGAAGTATAGCAATATAGACCTCAAGAAGCAAGAAAAATCTCAAACACACAACCTAACCTTTTACCCAAAGGAGCTAGTAAAGGAACAGCAAAAGAAGCCTAACTTCAGGAGAGGAAGGGAATTAATAAAGATTAGAGCAGAAATAAATAATACAGAAACAAACAAACAAAAAAATCCAGTAGAACAGATTAAAGAAACTAGGATCTGGTTCCTTGAAAGAATTAATAAGGCAAGCCTGGGTGGCTCAATTGGTTAAGCATCTGCCTTCAGCTCAGGTCATGATCCCTGGGTCCTGAGAACAAGATCTGCATCAGGCTCCCTTGTCAGCAGGGAGGCTGTTCCTCCTTCTACCTCTCCCCCCTACTCATGCACATACTCTTTCTCTCTGAAATAAATAAATAAATACATAAAAAATAAATTAATAAATTGATAAATCTCTAGTCAAACTTATTAAAAAGAAAAGAGAAGGGATTGAAATAAATAAGATCATGAATGAGAGAGGAGAGATCACAACAAATACTATAGAAATACAAACTTTTATAAGAGAATATAATGAAAAATATGCCAACAAATTGGGCAATCTGTAAGAAATGGATAAATTTCTAGAAACATATAAACTAAAAAATAATGAAACAGGAAGAAATAAAAGATTTGAACAGACCCATAACTAGCAAAAAATTGAATCAGTAATAAAAAATAACTCCCAACCAAAAAAAGTCATGGGCCAGATGGCTTCCCAGGGAAATTCTACCAAATGTTTAAAGAAGATTTAACATCTATTCTTCTCAAACTGTTCCAAAAAATATAAATGGAAGGAAAACTTTTAAATTATTCTTTAAGGCCATTATTACCTGGATTCCAAAACCTGACAAACACCTTTCTAAAAAAGGAGAATTATAGGCCAGTATTCCTGATGAACAAGGATGCAAAAATTCTCAACTAGGCACTAGCAAATCCAGTCCAACACTACCCTAAAAGAATTATTCACCACAGCCAAGTGATTTATTCCTGGGCTGCAAAGGTGATTCAATACTCACAAATCAATCAATTAATAAAAGAAAAAATAAGAACTTTATGGTCCTGTCAATAGATATGGAAAAAGCATGTAACAAACTTTGCATCAGTTCCTGATAAAAACCCTCAACAATGTAGATATAGAGGGAACATACCTCAATATCATAAAGGCATATACAAAAGACCCACCTCTAGTATTCTCAATGAGAAAAACAGAGCTTTTCCTCTAAGGTCAGGAATGCCAACAAGGATGGTCCATTCTCACCATTGTTATTTAATATAGTACTGGATGCCTCAGCAACCAGACAACAAAAAGAAATAAAAGGCATCCAAATTGACAAGGCAGAAATCACACTGTCACAATTTGCAGATGACATGATATGTAGAAGATATGAAAGACTATGTAGAAGACCTGAAAGACTCCACCAAAAATTTATAGAAATGATACACAAATTCAATAAAGTTGTAGGATACAAAATCAATGTACAGAAATCTGTTGCATTTCTCTACACCAGTAATGAAGCAGCAGAAAGAAAAATCAAGTAATTGATCCAATTTAGAATTGTACCAAAAACCATGAGAATAAACCTAACCAAAGAGTTAAAAGATCTGTATGCTGACTACAGAACACTTGTGAAAGAAATTGAAGAAGATACAAAGAAAAGGGAAATACATTCCATGCTTATGGGTTGGAGGAACCAATAAGGTTAAAACCTCTATATTATCCAAAGCAATCTACATATTTAATGCAATACCACCAGCAGTTTTCACAGAGCTAGAATAAACAATTTAACATTTGTATGGAACCACAAAGACCCCAAATAGCCAAGGTAATGGAGGCATCCATTACAAAGCAATAAAGAGCAAAGCAAAGCTGGAGGCATCCCAATTCTGGACTTTAAGGGGTATTTCAGAGCTGTAATTATCAAGGCAGTATGGTTCTGGCATAAAAACAGACACATAGATCAATGGAACAGAATAGAAAACCCAGAAGTGGACCCACAACTGTATGGTCAACTAATCTTCAAGAATATTCAATGCAAAAGAGACAGTCTCTTCAACAAATGGTGTTGGGAAAACTGGACAGCTACATGCAGAAGAATGAAATTGGACCGTTCTCTTTCACCATACACAAAGATAAACTCAAAATGGATGAAAGACCTAAATGTGAGACAGGAATCCATTAAAATCCTAGAGAAGAACACAAGCAGCAACCTCTTTGACCTCAGGCACAGCAACTTCATACTAGACATGTCTCTGGAGGCATGGGAAACAGAAGCAAAAATAAACTATTAGGACCTCATCAAGATAAAAAGCTTTTGCACAGCAAGGAAGCAATCAACAAAAGTAAAAGACAACTTACTGAATGGGAGACGACACTTGAAAATGACATATCTGATAAAGGGTTAGTATCCAAAAATCTATAAAGAACTTATCAAAATCAACATCCAAAAAACAAATAATTCAGTTAAGAAATGGGCAAAACGCATTTTTCCAAAGAAGATATCCAGATAGTTAGTTGACGCATGAAAAGATGCTCATCAGTAATCATCAGGGAAATACAAACCAAATGATTTTTAACTATGATGAGTTACCACCTCATACCTGTCATATGGATAATTTGACAACATAGGATACAGCAGATGTAGTTAGGATGTGGAGAAAAGGGAACCCTCTTTAACTGTTGGTGGGAATGCAAACTGGTGCATCCAGTGCAGAAAAGAGTATGGAGCTTCCTTCAAAAGTCAAAAATAGAACTAACCTGTGATCCAGCAGTTACACTATTAAGTATTTACCCAATGGACACACCAAAAAATGCATTCAAAGGGGCACATGCACTGTGACGTTTATAACAGCATTATCAGCAGTAGGTAAATTATGGAAAGAGCCCAAGTGTCCATAGATTGATGAATGGATAAAGAAGATGTGGTATATATATATACAGTGGCATATTACTTGACTATTAAAAAAAGTGGAATCTTACTGTTTGTATTGACATGGGTGGAGCTAGATGGAAGGGGATCTTCAATATTAATTATATTTGCTTAAATATGTGGAAATCAATTAGCCCATTAAAAATTGACAAAAAGTGGTCAGAAAAAAATTGTTATGAGAAAGATTACAAAGTCTTTTAGAAGGTTCTTGCATCGCTCCAGGCAATTGGTGATTGTGACTTAGAATTATATAGTAATAACGTATATATACAGAAAGTAGAGCAACCTTAACTGAGAAGGGACAATCGTGAGCAATTGATAATTGCTTACATGGGAAGGGAAGGAGAGAATAAAAAGTCAAAATGATTTAAAAGTTTCTAGTATGAGAGAATGAAAGTATGGGGTATAAAGAACTGCACTAGGCAAGAAAGCAATAATAACTACAGTAACCACTATTTTCTCTCTATTACTCATGAGACTGATTGGTTCATCTCTGTTCAGACCTTTGCCACTGCTACACTTTGTCTCAACGGTATACAACCAACCATCACATCTATAGTAACAAAGTTTGGAAGACATATTTTCTACCTTTATTAAACCCACAAAAGAGCAGGTGTAGTTACATATGAAGAATATTCTTTTTGTTTTTAAATTTACATACACCAAAATTCACTTACTTTGTTGTATAGTTTTATGAGTTTGGGGTAAATGCATAGAGTATTGTTGCAAATACTACTATCAAATAGAGAAGTGTATCATCCACCCCCAAAATTTCCAAATACTACCACTTTGTACTTAAACTCTACACTATTCTTTTTTTTCCTACCATTATTCTTAGGCCCAGAAAACCACCAATCTATTCACTTTTCCTATAAAAATACATAAATGGAATCACAATTTGTGTAGCCTTTAAGTATGCCTTCTTTTGCTTGGCATACTGCATTTAAGAGTTATTCATGATGTTGCATGTACAGTAATTTGTTCCTTTTTGTTACTGATTAGCATTCCATTTTATGAATGTGCCAGAGTTTCTTTATTCATTCTCTAGGTTAGGGATGTTTAAGTCATTTCCACTTTGTGGCAATTAAGAATAGAACTGTCATAAACGTTTGCATGTAAGTTGATGAAGACAGGTTTTCATTTCAGTTGGGTAAAACCTATGAGTGAGATGTCTGGTTTACAATGGCTAGTTAGCGAGGTTCATCTTTTTGAGAAATTGTTAAATGTTTTCCAAAGAGATTGTATCATTTTACTTTCCCACCAGCAAAGTATGAGATTTTCAGGTATTCTGCATTCTCACCAGCTCTTAGTACTTTCAGCTCTTTGACTTTAGCCATTTTAATAGATACATAATGGTTTCTCATTCTGGTTTTAATTTGCATTCCCCTGATAATTAGTGAGGTCAAACATCTTTTCATGTGCTTATTTGTTTTTCATTTATTCTCTTTGCACAAGTCTCTTCAATTCTTTTGATCATATTTTAATTAGTTTTTTTCATATTCTTGGGTTTTGAACATTTTTAATACTTTCTGGTTACAAATCCTTTGTCAAAAACAAAAATTTGCATGTATTTTCTCCTAGGCTGGGACTCATCTACTCATTTTCTTTTCTTTTTTTTTTCCCCTTCTCATTTTCTTAATGCAGTCTTTGACAAAGCTAATATATTTTTTTTATTTTAACAAACTCCAATTTATTAACTTTCTTTTTTTTTTTAAAGAGAGAGAGTGTAAAATGGGGGAGGGGCTGAGGGAGAGAGATAAAGAGACTCTCAAGCAGGCTCCATGCTTAGTTCAGAACCCAACACAAGACTCAATCTCATAACCCCATGATCATGACCTGTGCCAAAATCAAGAGTCAGACGTTTAACTGACTGAGCCACCCAGGCAGCCCCATTTATTAACTTTTTATCTTATGGGTAGTGCTTTGGTATTTTATAAAAGAACTATTTGCCTAACTCAAGGTCACAAAGATTTTATTCTATGGTTTCTCCTAAAATATTTACGGTCTTAAATTTTAAGTTTAGGTTTTAAGATTCCCCCTTGGAGTTTTAGTGTTTTCTGTAACTGGATATCCAATTTTCCCACCATTATTTATTGAAAAGACTATTAGTTATCCACTGACTTATCTTTGCTCTTTTGTTAAAAATCAGTTGACCACATTGCATGTGTCCTTTTCTTGACACATTATTCTGTTCATTGATCTAGGTATCTATCCTTTCACAAAACTACACTGCCTTGATTACTGTAGCTTTAGAGTGAGTTTTAAAATCAGGTGTAAGGACCCTCAAATTTGTTCTTCCTTTCAAACTGTTTTGCCTTTCCTAGATTCTTTGCATTTCTACATAAATTTTAGAATCTACATGTCAATGTCTAACAAAGTTCTGAAACTTTGATTGGAGTTTTCTTAAATTGAATATATAAATGAATTTGTGGAGAATTGACATCCAAAAAATATTGAATAGTTTAATCCATGGGCAAATTTATGTTGGTCTTTGATTTCTTTCATCAGTATTTTATCATTTTCAGCACACACATTCTGCTAATATTGTATGACACTGATATCAAGCTCTGGGTCCTCTCTCACTTTCAGGTTAGGCTAATTCACTAGAAGGACTCACAGAACTCACTGAAAGCCATTACACTCATGATTATTGCAGTGAAAGGATACAGATTAAAGACAGCATAGGAGGGGCGCCTGGGTGGCTCAGTGGGTTAAGCCGCTGCCTTTGGCTCAGGTCATGATCCCAGGTCCTGGGTTCCAGCCCCACATCGGGCTTTCTGCTCAGCAGGGAGCCTGCTTCCTCCTCTCTCTCTGCCTGCCTCTCTGCCTACTTGTGATTTCTCTCTATCAAATAAATAAATAAAAATCTTTTAAAAAAAAAAAAGACAGCATAGGAAAGAAACACAAAAGGCTGAATCCAGGAACTCTTCCATAAAGGAAGAGTTCCAAGTATGAGTTTCTAGTTGTTTTCTTTTTTAAATATTTTACTTATTTGTCAGAGAGACAGAGAAGGAGCACACAAACAGGCAGAGAGGCAGGCAGAGGGAGAAGAAGGTTCCCCAGTGAGCAAGGAGCCCAATGTAGGACCTAACCCTAGAACCCTGTGATCATGACCTGAGTCACCCCTGTGACCTTATACCAGTAGAGTCATGTATTCTATTCCAGTGGAGTGATGAAGAAAATTAACTTTCCCCAACAACAGTGTGTGATATAGACAGAGTACTGCCAACCAAGGAAGCTCACTCAAGCCTTGGGTTTCAGAGTTTTTAGCGGGGCTCAATCACATAAACATGATTAGCATGATACAAAAACATTTGATCTTTCACTATTACTTACAACATTAGCTGGTAGGACTCTTTTTGTTTTTGCTTTTGTTTTGTAGATTCTGTATATAGAGGTAGTTACCTATTCCTATTTTTCTGGAGAGATTTTATAATAAATGGGTACTGAATTTTGCCAAATGCTTTTTCTGTATCAATTGATTTTTTTTTTCCACTAGGCTGTTAATATTGAGGATTGTACTGATTTTTTTGGAGATTGATTCAGCCTCATATACCTGTCGTAAATCCAATTTAGCTATGGTGTATGATTTCTTTTATATACCTTGTTGGAGTCAATATACCAAATTTGTTGAAAATTCTTATGTCTAAGTTTGTGAAAATATTGATCTGTATCTTCCCATCCTTCCTTTCTGTCTTTCCTTTTTTTCTTCTCTATCCCTCTCTCTACTTTCTCTTTCTTTTTTTAAATTTCAGTTACTGTATTTTGCAGTTCTATAATTTCCAGTTAGTTATTTTATAACTTTCATTTCTTTTCTAAGAAGTTCTATTTTTTCATTTGTTTAAAAGGAATTTGTAATTATTCTCAAAGCAATTTTACAGTGGCTGCTTTAAAATCTTTGTACAATTATTCCCACATCAGATTCATCTCTGTATTGATGTGGTTTGTCTTTTGTCACTTAAGGTACAATTTTCTTGGCTCTTACATGACCAGTGATTTTTTTATTATATCCTGAACATTTCTTCTGGTCTACTTTTATGGACTGTAGTCTAATGACAATTTAGTTTTCTGAGCCCTTACAATATTTCATTCTGCTTCATTTTTCTAGTTCTGAGTGAGTGAGCACCTGCTAGACACCCACTCGTGCCGCATATGGAAGTGGAAGACTTTCTTAAGCCCCCCAGTTATAACTAGGTGTCAGGTGGGATATGTTGTATCAGCAGGAGAGAATTTCTTGTGCACTGATCTCTGGCTGAGTCTGGTAGGCTACAGCAGTGTATACCTCTGCTGTGTGGCAAAGAGAAGGAAAGTGTCTACCTGAGCAGATGAGTGGAAATGTCAGAATTGCTTGCAAGTATCACTTCCCCATACACCATATACCATGACTTCCTTTCTTCAAGATCTAGTTTAAATCTTATTTCCTCTAAGAAACTTTGTAGTGTTGGGGCGCCTGGGTGGCTCAGTGGGTTAAAGCCTCTGCCTTCGGCTCAGGTCATGATCCCAGGGTTCTGGGATGGAGCCCCGCATTGAGCTCTCTGCTCCGCGGAGAGCCTGCTTACTCCTCTCTCTCTGCCTGCCTCTCTGCCTACTTGTGATCTCTGTCTAATAGATAAAATAAAAAATCTTTAAAAAAGAAAAAAAGGATACTTTGCAGTGTTATCTGGTTAAATTAATACACACTCACTATATACATGCGATAATAGCTTACACATCTTTGTTACAGTACAGTATTTCATTAAACCTTGTAACAGAATGGTTCATAAATATGTCTGCTTCACCCATTATTGTGGGACTCCTTGGAGGACAATTACTGGTGGACATTTTATTTGCATTTATAAAGTTCCTGGCCCAGTATTCCACATAGAGTAGGTACTAATACTCTTTAAAAACAAATTTTAATAAATGGATACTTTTCAGTTCCTTCTCTTTCCAACTGTATTTTCCACTTTCAAATTTCTTGGAATAGTTTTTATTTAAGTCAGGACCTTTTACAAACCTATGTCCTACTTAACTCCAGTGCTATTGGTTTCTTATCCTAGGCATCCTCTCAAATTCAGTACTATAGTGACTATTTTAGGATCTAAATAACACTTTTATTTTGATCAAATATGAAATAATTTGGCAATAAAACCATTCAATTAACTACCACTCAAATTCAAGCATTGAACAATTCTTTTTTACTTGATTACTACTACAATTTTACATCTCAGTCACATAATTTCCTTAATTTAGTTTTCCCTTTATGTCAAAAGACTTATATCTGGAATGAAAGTCATGATGGATGCTAATTACATTTAGTGCTTGCAGGTCTATTTCATATTTAATATTACTAAATTATGGAGTTTTTTATGACTTCAGGAATACTAAATATTTTTGATAAGCATGTTTTCTACATTTCTTTTTTATTTTAATTTTTTTATTTTTATTTTATTTATTTATTTTTTTCCTTTGTGGGGGGGTGTGGAGAACGAGGGGGAAGGGGAGGGAGGGAGAGAGAGAGGGAGAGGGAAAGGGGGAGAGAGGCAGGAAGGGAGAGAGGGAGGAAGGGAGGGGGAAAGAGAGGGAAGGAGGGAGAGGGAAGGAGGGAGGGAGAGGGGGAGAGAGAGAGAGGGGTCTACATTTCTTTTTTAAATTTACTTTCTTTTATTACTATTAAAGTTTTATTCAATTATAATTAACATACAGTGTTATATTAGTCTCAGGTATACAATATAATGGTAATATACATTCTACATACTTACATACATATATAGAATGCACAGTTCTATACATTTCTCAGTGTTCCTCCAGGTAAGTCTACTCTTAATCCCCTTTATTTCACTCACCCACTCTACCTCCTCTCTTAAAACCACCAGTTTGTTCTCTATATATATGTATATATATATGATAAGCATGTTTAAACACATAATCTTAAGTGTGTTTCTTTTGACTACTCACATGCTGATACAATTTTATAGTTAGGTGTGTCCCTATGAAAACATATTCTTTCCTAAATTTCACCACAAAAATAGAATTCATGCTTTCATTCAGTGTCATGCTTCTCTATCAAATAGATTTCTTTTCTTTTTTTTTCTTAAAGAAAGAGAGAGAAAGAGAAAGAGAGGAGGAGCAGAGGGAGAGGGAGAGAGAGAATATATGTGCTGGGCATGGAGCCTGATGTGGGGCTCAATCTCACAACCCTGAGATCAGGACCTTAGTGGAAATGAAGAGTCAGAGGCTTAATCAACTGAGCCACCTAGGCACCCCTCAAATAGATTTATTTTCTAAAATTTTTTAAAAATGCAGTTTGAACTAAGGTTCCCATAACAACACAACATCCAGATGGTTATATTATGATGATATATAGTAATTATATATAGCAATCTCTGATTCCTCCATGTTATAAAAAACACCATGTCAATCTAAGCAATGGAAGTATAAAAGAAAAAATAAAATAAAAGTAAAGAAAGATAAAATTAAGAATAGAAGGAAGGAAGGAAGAAAAAGCTATATGTTTTAATATGTTTAAATAAAATGGTTTATATAATCTTAGCACAAAAATCGTGCCTAAAAAGTTGCATAAATTATTATTCCAGCCAAAAATATCAGTCAAGGTGAGCATAGTTATTTAATTAAGCAAATGTTCATCAATATCACTTTCCAAAGTGGAGGACAACTGTATAAAGTGGTTGGTATGCTGGCCAAGCTTGTACAGAATGATCTCACCATTCATATCTTTGATGTCAAATAGTTTACATCTTTATCCTTAATACATTAATATCGCTGGATCATGTTCATATTCTAAATTCAAACTTGCCTATATCTAATGATTGATATTTCTAATAATTGCCTGCAAACCAATAATGCCTACAAACCAATCATCACAATTCCAAAGCAATGCTGGTTTTGAAATTATTTAGACATCTTATTGAATCTTGCCATCATTAATTTTTACAATCAGTGGAGTTGACACTTAAGAAGGATGTTAGTAGTGATATGAAACACAGAAGTCATAAATACGAATTGAGAACATATGAAAACATATTGTATGTAAAATGAAAACCTAAATTGATCTTTTCAGAATTTATACTTTTTGATTTTGTTTTGAACTTTAAATTAAAGAACAAAATTAAGGATGTAAATATTTAATAAAATGTCGAGAAAGGGAATTTTGAATTTTATGTTTAAAAGTGAAAATAATTAGAAATTATGTGGTATTATTTAGCTCTCTGGAAAAAGAAACATGTTTTGCAAAATGTTTTCTTCTTCTACTTTCCATGTCAACATCAGTACAATATTAAAAACTGGTTGCATTTAAAACTAAAGGAATGTCAGCAAATTTCTATTGTACAGATTAATGATTTAAGTCTTGTTCAGATAACCTGTTAAACCAGATGTTTCTTGGTTAGCCCATTTCATTGAAATGTTCTCTGGCTATGAAATTGAGAAGGTAATCTTTTTGTACCTATACTCTGTGTCTAACTTTAGGTCCAAATGAAGTCATAGTTTTTTGTTTTTTTCGTTTTGTTTTGTTTTGTTTTTCCTGATCATAAGTAGATGACAAAGGTCTTCCTTATTGTTTTCACTATCTAGAGAAAATTTATTAATCTTCTTACGTACAATCCAAATACCACCAACTTGAGAACCTCTCCAAATACCACATGACAATAAGGATGCAACCACCGATATTTTCTTCAACATTTGGTTCATGAGGATAGAATTATTCCTACGTCAATCTCTTTCTCTGACTTAGCTCCATCCAATAGAAAAAAAAGTGTGAACTACACATGTAATTTAAAATTTTCCTATAACTATATTTAAGGTAAAATAACTTTAATAATACATATCATTGAATGCAAATATCTAAATCTCTTTTATAATTTCAATGTTATTAGTGCACAAATTATTATGGAGAGATTTTATGTCCTTTTAATTTTTTTTTAAATTAAGTGTCTTCAAAATCCTGTGTCACTTTACCATTAGAGCACATTTCTTTTTGGACCAGTCATATTTCAGATGCTCAGTATATGGCTAATAGCTGCCCTCTTGGACATTACAGATCTACACTTGATTTTTGATTGATTGATTTCATTCACTGAGCCTTATTTATCCGTTTATCTATTTCCTTAACTTTCTCCTTTATCTTTTTACTTTGAAGAAAATATAAATAATTTAGACCTACCTATTTCCATCCTAGTCTTCACACTTAGATTTCATACCCTTTATTTAATGGCAGAATACCATTTTCCTCCTGACTTCTGCTGAAATATATCTGCAGGGATCTTCACTGTCAGCAGCATTATTACTGAATCATTTATTGATACTTTATGTGTAAAATGTGACATTAATTGTTCATTATACAATATGTAGCAAATACTATGACATACATATTATAACCCCACTTTTAAGTGGAGATTATTTGAGACTCAGAGATTGAACAACTTCAATACAATTATTAAATGGTCAAGCTAGGATCCAACCCTAACCTAGACTTTTCTCCAATATACAGCATATCAAGGAGCAATATGTAAGATTGACTGGATCCTCTCTTGTGATAGAGTATGGATATGACCAATATCCGACAGAGTACCGGATATATCTGTTAAGTGGTGACTGAGAAATGAAAAGATGACAGGAAATGGAGACATCCAAAGTAACATTAAAAACAATCTTTCCTGGCTGCCCAGGTGGCTCAGTTGGTTAAGCATCTGACTTTGGCTCAGGTCATGATCTCACTAGGGACCAAGGTCTACTTAGATCTCCCTGCTTGGAGGGGAGGCTGCTTCTCCCTCTCCTCCCTGTTCACACTCTCTTGCTATCTCTGTCTCTCAAATAAATACATAAAATCTTTAAAACAACAACAATCTTTCCAGATAGGATGAAGCCTGTATTAGCTTCCAAAAGTTTTTCTCTTCCTTTTAAAACTTTCCTTCATAACGTTAAATAAGAAAGTAAATCCTCTTCTACAACTCTGCATTTTTTCCTAGTCCTGAAACATTTGGGATCAAAGTAACTCCATAGATCTGTGAATAAATACAAACCATACAAACAATAAATGCAAACATGTAAAATAAACATGATTTCTATGTGTGATCTGTATAAATTAATGAATATACATTTGCATGATCTCCAGTAATATTTGAACTGAAAATGAGATCAAAAGCAAACATTTGCCAACATGTAGCTTGTTTTTGTAGTTGTTGTTGTTATTTCATTAGCTTCTGCTAGATTTTTTCATATTAAAATGTAACTGATTTTTAACAATGTCAAAAGACGGGGGGATCTATATATCTGCTAGGAAATTATTACCTGCCTTATAAACTTTTTTCACGGAGGTGCTATTCTAGTTAAGGTTAGATCATTTATTTTTGTTCTGATTGCTTCCTGATAAGAGTCAAAGTTAGTAATGAAAGCACATTTATGAATTTTGCCTCATAGGCACAGATCAAAGATCATGAGATCATAGGTTTTAATAGGGCTGGATGTGCAAATGTTCTATAGTGGTTTAAACTTTCTGCTATTAAAAAAAAAACTTTGATGTATCACTAATTGGCTTTAACACCATTGAAGAGGTGCTGAAATCAGTAGGCAAGAAATTTCTAGCAGTAGGTAGAACATGGAGAACTTTGAGAATCACCATATGCTTTCAGAAATTCAGGCATTAAGACACAAGTCCAAAAAAGGAGTCAGAACTCAATTTTTCTATTATTATTTTTAAAACACAGCTTCATTATAATTTCTACAAAGCTACTGCAAGTGTTCTTGCAAATTCTAAAAAACTTAAGTTGTTACTTCACAGTTTTTATTTTTGTAGACAACTACTTGTTATATGCAATGCATTGTGACACCTAATGTGCAATGAAAGACAGAATGACAAAGATCATTCTTATCTGGTAAGTTGTGCACACTTGAATGAATATCTGTATCAGAAACTCCAATGCTGGGGTGCCTGGGTGGCTCAGTGGGTTAAGCCGCTGCCTTCGGCTCAGGTCATGATCTTAGGGGTCCTGGGATCGAGGCCCGCATCGGGCTCTCTGCTAGGCAGGGAGCCTGCTTCTCTCTCTCTCTCTCTCTGCCTGCCTCTCTGTCTACTTGTGATCTCTCTCTATCAAATAAATAAAAAAAAAATCTTTAAAAAAAATAAAAATAAATAAAAATAAAATTAAAAAAAAGAAACTCCAATGCTCATGAAATAAGGAAACATGTCAGACAATTGTCCTACAAGATGTCTGGAATTGGGTTGTTTGATTTTACTATCTCAGTACATGCCTTCTAAAATCATGTTTCTTAAATTGATCAATAAAATAACCTCTACTAACTCTTGGGAAAAATATAGAATTTCACTTTTACTACTAGAAACTAAGAATAACTTTCTTCATCTACTATAATTGGTCATTTTTTACTAGAAGAGGTCATTCTCAAGGACATTCTGAGAACTTATTTGTAGTAAATAGAACATATACTTAATGTTTCTCCAGTTATAGTGACATTTTTACATTCAGACAAACATATTTGTTCTTATTCCACTTGGTGACTAAAGGATGCATTCATATAATGTGTAAACATCACCATGGTCTAATAGGACAATCTTTTCATCACACCAAAAAGAAATCCCATATAAATTAGGAGTAACTCCGTATTCCCTCCCATTTCCTACCTGTCAACCTTAGGCAACCACTAATATGCTTTCTATAAATTTATTAGATTATGCCATTTCTTTTATTTTCAAAGAGGCTTCTGGACAGTGAGGAAAAGATACACACATAAATAACTATGTCAATAACCATGTGAATTTTACTCTAGATTTTCTTATTTTTTAAGATTTATTTATTTATTTGAACAAGAGAGTGAATGCAAGTTAGTTTTATTAGTATATTCTTTGAAATATATAAGGAAAAAATAATATCAACTCATAAAAAAGCTTTTAAAAATCAAGGGATAAAGAATATTTTGAACTCTGATTTGTAAGAATTCTTATAATAAAACATGCCCAAGATATTTTAAGAAAAGAACATTGTAAGTTAATACCCTCATGAACACAGGAAAAAAGTACTTATCAAATTATGAGGAGGGGCGCCTGGGTGGCTCAGTGGGTTAAGCCGCTGCCTTCGGCTCAGGTCATGATCTCAGGGTCCTGGGATCGAGTCCCGCGTCGGGCTCTCTGCTCAGCAGGGAGCCTGCTTCCTCCTCTCTCTCTCTCTGCCTGCCTCTCTGCCTACTTGTGATCTCTGTCTGTCAAATAAATAAATAAAATCTTTAAAAAAAAATTATGAGGAAATATATATACAATATATACATAAATATATTAATTATATATTTTACACAATTATAATATGTATATCGTCTATTTAAATCTCTATATATCTTATTTATATCTGTATCATCTGTAATACACAATCAAATGCAAATTATCCTAGTAATATACTGTTAGCTTAAAATTTAAAAAAATCAAAAATAAATATTCACTAGCGAAAACATGAAATTAGACCTTACCTCACACCATTGTTGAGGAAGAAAGATTTTACTCTTCTCTTTAACGTTGCTTTCAGCTGATCTAAAAATTAAATTGACATGAGACTGATTAGCAGGAGAAAATCATATTTAATCATGTACATATAATGAATCCACATGAGAGATTTCAAAGACAGGAAAATATGGTACTTACATCATTCTGGACTAAGATAAAGAGAATAGGGATCTGAGGCTTCAAAGGGAAGAAAGGCAATCCCCAGAAATCATGAAAAGATTAGATGTTTGATAAACACATGTTTGCTGGGTCATCCAGAACCAATGACAAAGAGAGGATTTTGATCAAAAAGGCCTTGCTAAGTTGTTACCTGTCTACCATACCCGGTTAATATTATACTATGGTTATTTATGGTGATAGCTCCCTTTGTGGTCCTCTGTCTAAATTCTTTTAGGCAGTTAGATGGGAGGCAAAAAAACTTTTTTAGTCTTCTGTTTTTTAAAAATAATCAGCTGAAAATAATCCACATGTCAAAGAGACACACTTTAGGGTGGCAATTTTCCTCTCCTATGCCAGCATAAAAAGTAATTCAAAATATATCATAAACCTAAATATAAGCATAAAAATGATAAAACTCTAAGGAAAAAAAACATAGGAATGAATCTTCATGACTTTGAGTTAAGCAAAGGTTCTGTAAATATGTATATAAGGATAGCCAAAACAATCTAGAGAAAGTATATTAGAGGACCTACACTGTGAGTCTCAGTATTTGAGAATATCAGAATGACTATTTGATGTAATTATTTTTCCTATTTTTACAATAAGCTTCATAATAATGGTTTAGTGTGTTTTGAGATTCTAGCTAATGACATTTTTAGTAAGTTGATCATATATCTCATTTTGCCTAAAACACTACTGATTTTTTTTAAATGTAGATAATATTTTTTATTGTGTTATGTTAGTCACCATATAGTACTATTCATTTATGCCTACTCCTCATCTGTTTTTTGTTTCATGTCTATTTTTTAAATAGGCTTTATTATTTTTAGTTCAGTTTTAAATTTATAGGAAAATTGAGAAGACAGCTTAAACATCTTTATTATTAATAATTTACAGAAATATGGTACATTTTTAAAAATAACTAACAAGTATTGAAATATTATTTTAAATATAGTAAGTCAGTTTATTAAATTTTATTTTGTTTTTACCTAATGTCCTTTCTCTATCAGGAGTCCACCCACAATACCATGTTAATCTAGTTATTGTGTTTCATTAGGTATCTCTTAGCTGTGAGAGTTCCTCAGACTTTCTTTGTTTTGGAGGCCTTGACAGTTTTGAGAAGTACCAATCAGATATTTTGTAGAAAACCTTTGTATTGCAATAAATCTGATGTTTTTCCCAAAATTAGTGTAGGGAATGGATTCATGGGAGGAAGAACACAGAGGTAAATTGCCACTGTCATCACACCATATCAAGTGTAAATACAGTCAACACGATTTATGACTTTTGAAGTTGACCATGATCAGCTGGCTGTGTTAGTGTTTGTCAAGTTTCTCTTCTATAGAATTTTTATTTTTTCTTCGCCATACAGTCTCTTAGGAAGGAATCACAATGTGCATAAGGAGTGGGAAGGTATGCTCCCTTCTTTGAGAACACAGTATCTATATAAGTTATTTAGAATTATTTGGCATGGGAGAGTTGTCTTTCCTTCTTGTTTATTAATTTGTTTAATCATTTATTTCTATCAGTATGGATATTTGTGTTATACTTAGGTTATAATCCAGTACTACTTATTGATTCTTTTGCTCAGATTGCTTCAGTTGTAGATATTGGGTAATTTTAAAATGGGTTACTGTGGTCTTTGACATATCTTCATGTCATCAGTGTTGTGTTGTGTTTTGTTTTTAGCACTTTTTATTATAACAGCATTTAATAACAGCATTAAAACCAAAACATGTAGACTGGGTTTACTTGTTGTCACTAAGGTATTATTACTAAGGTAAACACAAGTGTTTACTTGTCAGTTAACCGAGCAAGGAAGTATGTGTGCATACTAAATCATATATGCACACATATCTACCAATGTTTTTGTATAAAACCAATTGTATTAGTATTTAGCTAAACTCGAGCTATAGATGTTTCTGACTCTAATCAATTACCACATAAGTCATTCTAACTTACTTCCCTTGCTTATCTATAAAGTTACATTCTAACAGTGAGAAACCAGGCTCTCCCCATCTCTAGTCTATTTATTTAATTGTCCAATTCTGGTATAAATATACCATGGAAAAAAATTGTATCAACAACTTGTCAGTTCCTCTGCCATTAGTCTTGCAGATTCCTCTCATTTCCAGAGTTAGTTAGTTCAACATCTCTCACTGCCTTTCTTGTCAGTGAGGTTTCTTCTTATATTTGTAGTACAGTTGGATTCTCTTGTCCTACTCTGCATTCCTTCCTGGAATCCCCAACCTCCTAAATAATTTCTTGAATTGCTATATATTAAGATAAATTGTCTGTACTACAACATGCTGGGCTCTGACAGATGTACTATGTTATGTATCTACCATTAAACTATCATAGAAAATACTTTCATCCCTTTAAATTCCCCTGTGTTTTATCTAGTCAATCCCCTTTCCCTCCCTCCAAACCCTTGTCAGTGTTGATCTTTTTACTTTTTTTTTTTTATAATTTATCTTTCAAAATGTCATATAATTGAATTATGGAATAAGTAGTCTTTTCAAACTGATTTTTTTTAACTTAACAATATCCATTATGTTTTTTATAGCTTGATAGAATTTTTTTAAGTCACTGAATAGTATTCTATTTTCTGGGAGTTCTATAATTTGGTTCATTTATTCATCTATTGAAGGACAACTTGGTTGCTTCCAGTTCAGAGAGATTAATGAATAGAGCTTATAAAAATAAACATGGGCAGGGTTTTGCAATGATATGTTTTTAAATGATTTGAGTAAACACCAATTAGCTACCTGTTGGATTGGATGGTAAGACTGTATTTAGCTTTGCAAGAAACTAACAAACTGTCTCCAAAATGGTAGTGCAGCAATCCCACTAGCAACAAATGAATTTCTGTCGCCCTGTGTTCTCACCAGGATTAGGCAATATCAATATTTTTGGATTTTTTTTGGATATTTTTTCTTTTTTTTTTTTTAGCATTGTATTTTTTTATTTAATTTTTTTTTTAATTTTTTTTATAAACATATAATGTATTTTTATCCCCAGGGGTACAGGTCTGGATTTTACTTACTATAATAGATGTGTGGTGGAAACTCATTATCTCTTTTTTTTTTAAGATTTATTTATTTATTTTTAGAGACAGAGAAAAAACCTTAAACAGACTCCTGCTGAGCACGGAGCCCATTGGGGAACTCAATCTCATGACCCTGGGGTCACGACCTAAGCTGCAACCAAGAGTTATACACTTAACTGATTACACCACCCAGGCACCCCACCCACTGTCCTTTAAATTTGTAATTCCTGAGTAGCAAGTAATGTTGAGCATCTTTTAATGTTTTTTTTGCCACCTGTATATCTTCTTTGGTGAAGTGTCTCTCCGGGTTTTTGTCTACTTAAATAAATTGAGTTATTTATTTTCTTGTTGAATTTTAAGTCTTCTTTATATATTTTGGATGCTTTACCAGATGTGTGTTTGAAAAATAATTTTTCGGGGCACCTGGGTGGCTCAGTCACTTAAGTGTCTGCCTTCAGCTCAGGTCATGATCCCAGGGTTCTGGAATCTAGCCCCATTTGGGCTCCCTGCTCAGTGGAGATCCTGCTTCTCCTTCTCCCTCTGCCTCTACCCTCTGGCTCATCTGCTCTTATTCTCTCCTTTTCTCTATATCAAATAAATAAATTAAATATTTTTTAAAATAAAAATAAATAATTTTCTTAGTCTATGACTATGATTTCATTCTTTAACAGTATATTTCACAAAACAGATAATCTCAATTGTAATAAAATCTAACATCAATCTTTTTCTTCCATAGGTCATGCTTTGGCGTTGTACCTAAAAACTCACATTCAAAACCTAAGTTTATGCAGATTTTCTCCTATGCTTGACTCCAGAAGTTCTATAGTATTATGCTTTGTAATTAGAGGGTGGACCATTTTGAATTAATTTTTGAAAAATAGTTACAATTCCTCTGTCTAGATTGATTGACTGATTTTGCATATAGATGTCCAACTGTTGCAGCACCATTTGTTGAAAAGACTCTCCTTTTCCCACTGAAATGCCTTTCTGCCTTTGTCAGAGATTGGTTAACTATACTTATGTGGGTCTTGATTCTAATTTATTGATTCTTATGTTTATCATTTGGCCAATACCTCTCTGTCTTGATTACTGTAGTTTTATAGTCTGTCTTGAAGTCAGGTTGTGTTATTCTTCCAACACTTTCATCAGTATTCTGTTGCCTCTTTCTGTCTTTTGCTATCCCACATTAAGGTTAATCAGCTTGGATTATTTCTTGGTTTCTGTTTTGTATATTTTTATTTTTTTATTTTTTATTTATTTTTTTTAAAGATTTTATTTATTTATTTGACAGACAGAGATCACATGTAGGCAGAGAGGCAGGCAGAGAGAGAGAGGGGAGGAAGCAGGCTCTCCACTGAGCAGAGAGCCCGATGCGGGGCTCGATCCCAGGACCCTGAGATCATGACCTGAGCCGAAGGCAGGTGCCCCTATTTTTATTTTTTTAATTATTGCTGTTTAAATTTAGAAGTCACCCAGGTGCCCCTATTTTTATTTTTTTAATTATTGCTGTTTAAATTTAGAAGTCCAGAAGTAGAGGGGCACCTGGGTCGCTCAGTTCATTAAGCATCTGACTTTGGTTCAGGACACGATAGCAGGATCCTGGAATAGAGCCTTGCATTAGGCTCCCTGCTCCTCAGGAAATCTGTTTCTCCTTCTCCTTCTACCCCTCCTCTCATCTTCACCTCCCCCTAAATAAAAAATATCTTAAAAAAAAAAAAAAGACGTCCAGAAGTAGATGTCATAGGAATAGAAAGTATATTTCTGACTCTCCACAAAGCATTTGTTTCTGTAATATGGAAACTCTTCTGGATCAAAAGTAAGAGATTGCAAGCCATAATGAATAGTATTGGCATTATTTGGGCCTAAATGGTGATCAGTGAAGTATGGATAAAAAAAACATAATTGTAAAGACTATGGGGGCAGAGAAGTTTTCACTTCTTCCCCTCTAGGTTTTTTTGCTTAATTTAATAATTAAATTGATACACAGCAATTTAACAGGAGAAAAACAAACACAAGTTTATTAACATATGTATCTCCTATACATATGAGAGAGATCGAGGAAAACTGAGCAACTCCCCAAAATGGCCAAAGCCATCATCTTAAATACCATCTTCAGACAACCAAAATATGTTGAGTGGGAGTTCATTATGCCTCATATTATGCCTGCAGTTCCTCAAAAATAACCAGCTTAAAATAATCAATATACCAAGGGACACAATTTGGGGTGGCAAATTCTGCTTCTCTACATGAGTTAAAGAAGGTAATGATGAGGAAAGTATAGACTAAAGGTCTTGAAATCTGGGTAGTCACATTAAATTAATAATCATTTTGCTTGGGAACAGTTGCTGAAATCAAACCTCCACTGAATTAATTTTCATCATAAGCACTCTTATTTAGAACCAGCACATGGCCATTACCCATTTGGTGGAATCAGTTGACAATACCATTTACAGAAATTGTATTGATCTGTGACCTGGGAAAACAGAACAAGAGCTGTTACGTACTTCTTCAACAAGACAGGAAGCATTCTTCGCCAGTTTACCTTGACTGTATGTTCTGCAAGGTCATTTGCCACCTCATCCATGGATTCCATAATGACTAAAACAAATATGACTTCTTGTTTTATGTTGAGGGATGAATAAAGGAATCAGGTAAGCAGCCCACAATAGAGCAGCTTTGTTATTTACATTCTGTCTAGCGATTCACAGGGTCATTAAGTTGCAAGGACAGGAAAAAAAGTTGCAACTGAAAACATATATCCTGGTTACTTAATATGAAAATACTTAAAAATGTTCCATGAACCCAATAAACATTCCTCAGTCTCTGACATCATATCTATTCTAGCCTAATACCAAGATGTAGAGGATCTGAATGTTGTTAACTCATGTTATCCTTTACAGTTTTTTGTAATAAGCTCAATTTATTGTTGGTATTACAAGTTTTCATCATCCCTATAGTCCAAAAGGAGTAAAATTTTATTTTTCTAGTATGAATGCTTCTCAAATTGTGTGATCAAATAAATATATTGTAAATGTAACCAACACTGAAGTGAACTGAAAATGACTAATAAGGTTACAAGTGTAGTGTAATAACTCTTAATGGCATTTCTATTTTAACATGACTGAAAGTCTTTAAAGAACAGGAATGATTATCAAATAACACGTAGAAAGGTGCACATCAAATCAGTCACCAAATTTCAGAGATATTCTTAGGGCACTAATATTTTTCTGTGGTTTTTGAAATTACATATAGTTAGGACTATGTTTTCGTGACACTCGTGAAGTACAGAGTGATGAACGAAGGGCCAGGCATGTATCGATCATCCAATTTGTTCAGTACACTCACAAACTTAAGACCTCAGATTACTGCAGAACTTAGAGATCTAGAAATAAAATCCAGGTCTAAAGTTATAAACCTTTTGTGATCTGTTCCACACAATTTCTACCCTCTTTCACTGGTTCTTCATTCTGATTTATGCTTTACTTTCTTTCTACCACATGGTAAGGAAAAATGTGTGCTGATTATTTACTTGGTTCCCCTTTTAATATTTTATCATTCTATCAAGTGTTCATCTGTGTTTTCTGAACATGCCCATTCATTCATTTGTTAATTATATTGCACTATTTATCAGATACAAGTGCTGGCCTTGTTCTAAGTACTGGGCATTCCATCCAACCAACAGTTAGTGCTTGTTAGGTATGAGTCACTTTAATATCTCACAACCACCACCTAGGATGTATGGACTATTGCAACCCACAAGTCACAATTGAAAAAAAACTTAAACAAAATGTTTATAGGTGTGACAGAGCTGGAGAATAAATCCAGGTAGTGTGACTCTGCTTCCCACCATTTAACTAGGAGAATGTACCAATTCTCAGTCTCAGAGTGATGAACTTGACAGAAAAGGTCTATCCTTTTATAGTGCTAGCTCTCTAATGTGGGAAAGTAGCAGACAGCAAGTAAAGAAGTTATTAATTTCAAGTAGTGGTAACTGGTATTTACTGTTAATAACAAAAATTCAACTGAGTTGCTTAAAAGATCAAATTAGCTTTATTGAATGGTTCATGTATCAGGTAGCATCCAATTTAACAAATAGCAAGAATCTCCCTTGAGCTGAAGAAAAGGAAATGTTTTTAAATATAGTGTTAAAAAGAAAACCAAAGGCCCAAAATGGCATCATTTAGGTTACAGCCCAAGTCAGTAAACCAGGGCTTAATACCTAATCTAATTGCAGTTTCATCCTCTCCCAGAAATAATAAGGCTTAAGTGGAGAGTCGGGAATTTTCTGATAAGCAACAAAGAGGTAATTTGTTGAATGGGCCTTCTCCATCCCCCCCCCCCAAAGAAAGATGAGGTAATCTGCATAGTAACAACCCCTTCCCTTCCCTGTAAGGGAGGGTGATTGACCTGAAACAATCATGTCTTTTCTTTTGCTTATAACTTCTTTGCCACATCTTCCTTTCTATAAAAACCTTCCATTTTGTATAACTCCTTGGGGTTCTCCTCTGTTTGCTAGATGGGATGTTGCCCAATTCATGAATTGTTTAATAAGGCTAATTAGGTCTTTAAAACTTATTCAGTTGAAATTTTGTTTTCTAACAGTAGAGAGAGAGTAGAAAAAAAAGAAATTATTAGCCAAGAACACATTGTTTTAGGCAAGGTCACCTTCCTAAGGTGGAACAGAGAGAGTCTATCCATAAATAACCTAGTGCTGACCAGGAAATTTCAGGTTGACTGGTTAAAGGTTACATTCCTTAGATGGTTAAAAACTGCAGTTAGGTTAAATAGTAAGTCTTGAACTGTTGATGTTGAAGAGGAAAATTACCCAGAGCAGGCCCAGGTCAGGAGGCCCCAAAAGATGTAGAGTTACTAACAATAAGCTAGAGATAATCAGAAGCCCTACTAGAAGCAAGAAATAACAAGCCATCCCTGCTTCTGTAAACAGGCTTCCCACCACAGGTTCCCTGCACTACTGTTCCCGCCTGAAGCATCCTGCTCCCCCAGTTTAAACCTACCTACCAGCAGTCAGCACAGCCCTTGGAACCTGACTGCCTGCAGTCCCCCATAAAAGCCCTATAACCCCACTGCCCCGGGCCCAGAACTTCCAGCACGAGCTCATCTGGGTCTGTCAGGTATAAAATAAATCCGAGTTCTTCTGCTTCTCCAAGTGTCACTTTGATGTGGGAAACAGAGGCAGAAGAAAAATTATTAAATTTCCTTACCTACTGACAAGCCCTTAAAACAGGAAGAGTGACACTCCTCTAGGGACTCAACTACCCCCACCTTAAGGCTTTGCTAAGGGCAAAGGACAATCTTAGCCTGACGGACCCCCTATCCCCAACCAGGATCCTGTAAAGTTTACTTTAACAATTCCTTTGGAAACTTTATCTCTAAACCTCCAAGATACTGTCAACAATCAGTCCTAAGCATATGGCCCACTGATATACATCTAAAGGGTCTCACAAAAAGGTTTTATTACTGGTAATGAAAACCTTTTCCCCAGACAATAGCTAGCCCCTCAAGGTCCTAGAAACCTTGCTTCCAAAATTCCTTAGAGACTTACATCATCCCTAATCCCCTTCCTAATTTACAAGTATACAATAGACCACTCCTCACATCCCTGGGCAGCAGGTCTTCCTGCCCAAGGGTCCTGTCCCCATGCTTTAATAAGCCACCATTTTGCATTAAAGACGTCTCAAGAATTCTTTCTTGGTTATTGGCTCTGGACCTCACCCCACCGAACTCCACCTATGTTCTAGAACTTCATCAACTTGGTCTCTTGCTGGTCTGATTATTTTCTGCAACAATGTGGGCCCTTAACATAAATGACTCCATTTTGGGTTTGTGGTTTACTTTTCAATATTATAATAATGGTTAACTTAGAAATAATAATAGCTTAAAATCGACCTTTCTTTGTTTCACAGATTAGTTTTTAAGGGCAAAGGCCATGCGGTTGGGCCTGGCCACGCACAGGTGGCCAATGAAATTGTAACACACAGAGAAAGCTGCACAGTTAGGTGACCAATTGAATTACAATTTACCCTATAGTAGACATTTGACCTAGCCTATCACCTTGGTTAGAACTGGTACCCAAAAGGCTCCCAAAGGGCGGGGCCCATACTCCTTGGTAGCTAGGGAGACAATATGCAACCCCCCACTGATTGGATGTCTCCACCTGGCCTGACCCATCTTTGTATCTGGGCTTTGTTACCTGGGGCTGGTTTCCAGGACTTGTTTTTAAGTAAGTCCCTTGGGGGAAGGGGAGCAAGGACAGTTTAAGAGTTAAACAAGGTTTTTGTTTAACCTGGATGGAAGCCTCTGGCTAAATAGGTCCTTACATTATTAAGCAAATCATAAGGAAGAGAAAATACATTTACAGTACTGAGCTGTATTTATTGAAAAAAATCTACATATAAATGGACCCTCATAGTCAAAGATTGGACTCCTTGGTTTCTTTCACTTTATGGTGTTCTTCTCAAAGAGTAGGGGAGGTAGCTTTTTCCATGGGTGGAAAAAGAGATGGAGATTAAGGAGTACACGTGTGATGAGCACCACGTATCGTATAGAAGTTCGAATCATTATATTATACACTTGAAACTGATATTATGCTGTATGTTAACTAACTGGAATTTAAATAAAAACTTGAAAAAAAAAAGAGTAGGTGATTCATATCTACTGTCCAAAATAGATGGTGATTGCAGTGCTCAGAGACAATTTCTCAGGTTCCAAAGAAATAATTCAGTAGCTGTTTATAGATGAATACTATATTCCAAATATCTCTGACCTGATGCTGCTCCACGTCTTTTTGTAAATATCTACCAAATGATATTAAATAATTGAATGAATACTAATAATTTTTTTCTACCCAAGTCAGTGAGGTCACTTCCTCTTAAACTCAAATGACTTTTAAATGGAATTCTCCTAAAGTCATTTCAATTCTGAAAACCTTTTATACAACAGCAGGAAAACAAATTGAGTATACATGGATTAGGATGAATTCCAAGTCATAAAATTTAAAGTAAAATAAAACAAAACAAACAAACAAAAAATTTGGTGGAGAACAAGACACAGGAAGAGACCTTTTGTAGATAATCACTTTAGCATAATGAAAAGCAAATTCACAGCATTTTTTTTTTTTGAAGCTGCAAAAGATCTTGGAATGTTTCACAAATAATGTTAAAAGAAAATATTTTAGTATATAATACTCTTAAGAGGCGGTAAATACTATCTGTATCATTTCATTTAGTGCTTTCCTCCATCACAAATCCAAAGTTGTTGATGTTGAAGTAATTAGGACACTGGATCTTGATTAGGCTGTCCTCTGATTTCTCTGACCTCATTCCTATTCTCAAACAAGAGAACTCCTCTAGGTAGCAGGTTTCTTTGCTGTTCCTCATACTGGCAAGCATTTTTCATTTCTTACCTCTATCTGAACTTTTCTTCTTTCTAATGTATGAATAGCTTGCAAGTCTCTGCTCAAACATTATCATCTACATAGAAGCCTGCCTTGACTATGCTGTCTAAAATAACACCCCACCACCCCATAATCTTTATTCCTTTACCCTACTTTATTTTTCCTCATAAGCCTTATCACTGGATTACTATATAATTCTTTACTTATTGTCTGCCCCCTCGATTAATTCCAAAGGAGTCAGATCTTTATTTTGGCAATACAGACTATATATCTAAAGCTTAAAATGGTGCCTAGCATATAGCAGATGCTAAATAAATACTAGCTGAATTAGTAAATGAGTGAATAAATGAACGGGAGATTTATTGTTTCTTACAGATGGTAAAATATTTATGAGTTTTATAAATTAATTTGTAATATTGGCAATCAATATAATTTTCTCAGTTTATTTTTTAAATTAAGGAAATGAAAGTGAAATTCATATAACATAAAATTAAACATTTTAAGGTGTACAAGTCAGTGGCATTAATTACATTCACAGTGTTGTACAATCTCTACCACTTATATCAAGCTCCAAAACACTTTCATCACTCCAAAGGAAAACCCTATGCCCAGTAAATTTTCACTCCCCTTTCTTTTGTTCGCACACCACCAGGCAATTGCCAATCTCT
This sequence comes from Lutra lutra, assembly GCF_902655055.1. Taxonomy (NCBI): domain Eukaryota; kingdom Metazoa; phylum Chordata; class Mammalia; order Carnivora; family Mustelidae; genus Lutra; species Lutra lutra. The sequence goes on along the minus strand of NC_062289.1, from coordinate 51,957,781 downwards.
GTTCTGTCTCCAGATTAATCTACTCTAGATATTTCACAGAAATGAAATCATGTAGTATGCGACCTCTTGAGGCTGGATTCTTGTATTCAGCATAATGTTTGCAAGGTTCATCCACATTGTTGTAGCATGTGTCAGGACTTTCTTTTCTAATTATGACTGAATAATATTATTGTATGTATACATTATATTTTGTTTATCCATTCATCAGCTGGTGAGCATTTTGGATGTTGTGAATAGTGCTGCTCTGAGTATCAGGTACAAGTATCTGTTTAAGAACCTCAAACAAACTGAATTTTCTGAGTTGAATTTCCAGTTTTTTTAATTTTATTTTTTAATAAAAATTGTATATATTTAAAGTATACAATATGAAGATTTGATACACATATACATAATGAAATGATTGCTACAATTGATTTGGGTATATCCTATAAGTAGAATTGCTGGGTCTTACATTTCTGTTTAGATTTTTTTGAAAAAAAGATTTATTCATTTATTTGAAGAGAAAGAAAGACAGAGAGAACATGTGTGAGTTGGGGGAGGGACAGAAGGAGAGAATCTCAAGCGGACTCACTTCTGAGCTTGGAGCTGACCCAGGGCTCTATCTCAAGACCCAAGAGATCATGACCTGAGCCAAAATCATGAGCCAAATGCTTAATCAGCTTACCAACCAACTTAATCAACCAACAACAAGCGCCCCTCTATGTTTAATATTTTGACGAACAACCAAACTTTCCAATAGGGCTGCACTATTTTATATTCACATCAGCAATTTCTCCATATTGTCTCCAACATTTATTATTTTCCTCCCCCGACACCACATTTATACTGAGTATAAAATGATATCTCATTGTGGTTTTTGATTCACATTTCTCTAATGATTAATGATGTTGAGCATATTTTCATCTACTTGTTAACTATTTGTGTATCTTCTTTGGAGAAATGTCTATTTAATTCTTTTGCTTGTTTTTAAGTTGGGTTATCTGTGTTTCTGTGGTTGAGCTACAGATGTTCCTTACATAGTCTAGATAACTAGACTACTCATAGAACTGATTTGTAAATATTTTCTACCATTCTGTGGCTATCTTTCTTAAAAATATCTTATGATGCATAAAAGTTTTTAATTTTAATAAACTCTAATTTATCAATTTTTCCTTTTGTTGCTTGTGCTTTAGTGTCACATCTAAAAAATCAATTGTGTAATCCAAGGTTATAAATATTTATTTTCTTCTAAGAGTTTTGTTTTTAGCTCTTATATTTAAGTCATTGATTTGAGTTAATTTTTATATATAGTATGAAATAGGGACTCAACTCATTCTTTTGCATATGGATATCTAATTATCTCAGCTCCATTTGTTGAAGAGACTGTTTTCTCACTGAATCTTCTTGATCTTTTGTTGAAATCAATTGGTTGTAGACACATGGGTTTATTCCTAGACTCTCAATTCTATTCCACTCATTCATAGGTCTGTCCTTATGCCATTCCACAGTGGTTTGATACTATGGTTATCTAGTAAGTTTTGAAATTAGAAAGTGTGAGTTATACAACTTTGTTCCTTTTCAATATTGTTTTGGCTTTTTGAGGTTCCTTGCAACTCAGTTTTTGTTTTTTGTTTCATATTATTTGGGGACTCTGTCATTAGGTACATGTATAATAGTTACATATTCTTGATGAATTGTCTCTTGTATCAACATATAATATCCTTAGTTTCTCATAACAGTTTTTGATTTAGTCTATTTTTTTCTAATATTAGCACAGTCATCTCTGCATTCTTTTTGTAATTGTTTGTGTAGGAAATCTTTCCCACACTTTTATGTTCAACCTATTTGTAACTTGTGAACTAAAATAAGTCTCTTGTATGCATTAAATTAATTAATGTAGGAAAGAACTTCTGCCATTTGCAATTTGTTTTCTATAGGTCATATCTTTTTCCTCCGTTTCCTCATTTTCTCCTTTATTGCCTTCTTTCATGTTTAATTGCTTTTTTCATAATCTATCATTTTGGTTTCCTTTTTCTATTCTTTATATATTTTAGTAATTCTTAGTGATTACTCTGAGGATTACAAAAAACCTTTTGAATGTATGACAAGCAAAGTTAAATTAATAACAACTTAGCTTCTGTAGTATAAGAAAACTGCTTCTATATCACTCCATATCCTTCTTTATGTTATTGTTAGAAAGTACATCTTTATACATTGTCTGCCTAATAGCATGGATTTATAATTGTTGTTTTATGCATCTGTATTTTAAATCTTAGAGTTAAAAAAGAGATTTACAAATAAAAATACAATAATATTGGCTTTTGTATTTATCTAGGTAACTTTACCAATGTTCTTTATTTCTTCATATAGCTTTAAGTTACTATCTAGTGTTATTTCATTTCTGCCTGAAGGACTCCTTGTCACATTTCTTGTAGGGCAGGTCTACTAGCAACAAACTCCTTCAGTTTCTTTTATTTAAGAATGTTTCAATGTCTCCCATTTTTGAAAAGACAGTTTTGTCAGACATAGAATTCTTGGTTGAATTTTTCTCTTTCAACATTTTAAATATATCATCCATTGTCTTCTGGTATCTATGGTTTGTTTCTTTCTTTTTCTTTTTTTAAAAGATTTTATTTATTCATTTGACAGACAGAGATCACAAGTAGGCAGAGAGGCAGGCAGAGAGAAAGAGGAGGAAGCAGGCTCCCCTCCGCAGCAGAGAGCCCGATGCGGACCTCGATCTCAGGACCCTGAGACTGTGACCTGAGCCGAAGGCAGAGGCTTTAACCCACTGAGCCACCCAGGTGCCCTCTTTCTTTCTTTTTTTTTAAATAGACTTTTTTTTTTTTTAAAGATTTTATTTATTTATTTGTTAGAAAGAGAGAGAGAGAGAGGGAGCGAGCATGAGCACAGGCAGACAGAGTGGTAGGCAGAAGCAGAGGGAGAAGCAGGCTCCCCGCTGAGCAAGGAGCCCGATGTGGGACTCGATCCCAGGACGCTGGGATCATGACCTGAGCCGAAGGCAGCCGTTTAACCAACTGAGCCACCCAGGCGTCCCTTAAATAGACTTTTTAAAAAGATTTTATCTATTTATTAGACAGAGAGACACAGTGAGAGAGGGAACACAAGCACAGAGAGCAGTTGAGGGAGAAGCAGGCTTCCCACTGAGCAGGGAGCCCTATGCAGGGCTCCATCCCATGACCCTGGGATCATGACCTGAGCCAAAGGCAGACACTTAACGACTGAGCCACTCAGGTGCCCCTGGCATCTACGGTTTCTGAGGAGAAACTGACAAATGTTCTCATTGAAGATCCCATCCAGTGACAAATAGCTTTTTTTTTTTTTTGCTGTTGGTCTCTTTAAGATTCTGTTTGTCTTTGATAATTTGATTATAACGAGTCTTGTTGCAGATCTCTTCTACTTTATCCTTCTCTGAGTTTTTTAATACCTTTCATCAAATTGTTGAAGTTTTTGCCATTATTTATTCAAATATTTTCTTTTTTATTCTCTCCCTCCTCTTCCAATTATGCATATGGGTCCTTGATGATATCCCACAGGTCTGTGGGCTTTATCTTTCCACATTCTTTTTCTTTCTATACCTCAGATACAGATAATTTCAATGAACTACCTTCAAACCCAGATTCTTCTTTCTGTCTGCTCAAATCTGTTGTTGGAACCCCTACTGAATATTTCATTTAATTTACTGTACTTTTCAGCTCCAGATTTTTGTTCTTTTTATAATTTTTATCTCTTTGTCGATATTTTCCATTCATTCATGCATCGTTCCCCTGATTACCTTCATTTGTTTGTCCATGATTGGTTTTCTTTTATTCTTTGAGCTTATGTAAGAAAGTTGTTTTTTTTTAATTTTTATTTTATTTTATTTTTTTTAACTTTTTTTTTAAAGATTTTATTTTATTTATTTGAGAGAGAGACAGTGAGAGAGAGCATGAGCGAGGAGAAGGTCAGAGAGAGAAGCGGACTCCCCGCGGAGCCGGGAGCCCAATGCGGGACTCGATCCCGGGACTCCAGGATCATGACCTGAGCCGAAGGCAGTCGTCCAACCAACTGAGCCACCCAGGCGTCCCTATTTTATTTTATTTTTAAGAGAGAGAGGAGAGTGTGTGCAGGGAGTGCAGAGGAAGAGGAAGAGAGAGAATCTTAAGCAGGCTCTATGTCCTGCACAGAGCCCAATGCAGGGCTTGATCTCATGACCCTGAGATCATGACCTGAGCCAAAATCAAGAGTTGGACTCTCAACTGACTGAGCCACCCAGGTGCTCCAACTAAGTTGATTTAAATTCATCTACTAAGTCTAATGTCTTTGTTGTCTTAGGGGCAAGTTCTTTTCATTTTTCCCTATAAAGGGAGCATATTTTCTTGCTTCTTTGCAGGCTCTGTAATTTTCTATTGAAAACTGGACAGTTTGAATATTAAAATGTAGTAGCTCTAGAAATCAGATTCTTCTCCATCCTCAAGACATGGGTTTTATATGCCTTTGTTTTGTTTTCTATGTGCAGTAATTGTTCATTTAGTGACTTACATAAACTTTTTTTGTAGGGACTAATTTGTTGTGCATGGTCTCTAAGATTATCATTTTAGCCTGTGATAAACTAGTGTTTTGATAGAAATTTTCTTGAATAGCTAGAATCAAATAAAGGTGGGGAAGAAAAAGAAAAGAAGGAATAAAACTCAACTAGTCTTTGTGGATTGGCTCTGTTTGAGGACATTCCCTCAACATTTAGCCAAAGCCATTTACAACTCTGTTTTAGCCTTCATTTTCTGCTTTTACTAAAATGAACTGTCAGCCAGAGGTCAAAGTTTTGTGTCTTCTCAGCAATTTTCTGAACTTGCACCCTACTCTGGGGATGAATCTAGCTTTCTAAATTCCCTTGTATACACAGGAGGATTTCAATGCCTTAATTCTTTAAAGAATCTCTCTCTCAGGCTTTTGGTATGTCTATTGTTTGCCTCAACATTATTATTATTATTACCACTATCCCTAGGTAGCAGCATGTTGGCCATTTACCTTTCAATATTTTCAGGGAATGACCTCTGAATAGTCACATTTCTGTCCTGAGAACTTTCCAAATTAGGTGACACAAAAGAGAGCTCATAAATACCTACATTCCCAGTTTAGTTGATGTTTTAGTCTTGACTCATACTCAAGCATGACAACTTAAATTTGTTTTAAAAAAATTAAATGAAGCAAAAAGAGAAATTTGCAGGTTTCTCCCTTGGTCTATTTAATATTTCCTCCCTTGGTCTATTTAGTATGTCAGTTGCCTCCTACAACCTGAAAAAAATTTTTATATTTGGGGGAAAAGTGAGAGTAGCCCACTCATATTTTATAGAAGAAAAAAAAAAAAACGCTGCTTTTTTTTTAAAAAAACGCTGCTTTTTTGAACTAAATAATATGATAATGTTTTTCTTTTTAAGGTGTTTATTCTGAAAGAAAAAAACACACTTCATTAAGTTAAATTGTACATGTGAAATTTGAGACTAATTTATCTATGGAAAGTCTATATGTTAAAAAATATTTAATTTCATGGAAAATATTTTCATAGTTTAAAATGTTCTATTTTTCTATCTAATGCACTTCAGATTATATTTATGTAAACTATAAATTCTATGAATTCCATCTTACATGCTTATATAAAAGTTCAAGACCAAGTATATGAAAACATTGTTAAATATATTTGACCTGTGCTCTACTCCTAAGATAAACAAAACTCATTCTTTTAAAAAAATTTTTAATTTCAGAATGTATTAATTCTAAGTAACAGAATATGGAGGTTTCTCAAATTAATTAGGAAACCAAATTAGAATTAGAAAAGCATTCTATAAGTAGAATATGGGGTTATGGTATGTGATAGCCTGGTCACGTGCCAACACCAATCAACAACTATGTATTATACTCATACCTACTGACATCTACTTAGCTTCTTATAGGGCATTTACACAGGGCATATGCTTATAGATCTGACACACACAAGTGTTAGGAATGTGACTGCTTTTTCACTATACCTAAGAAAAGAGAGTGAGAAATTTAGTCTCAGAATAACTCATATTATTGCTTCCATATGGCAAGTAACAAATTAGGAAAATATACATGATATCCGAGACATACAATGAAACTTAAGGTTAAAACCTCTGACAAACTTCTTAATTTAGTACAAAAGGCATCATTAAGAGTGTGATTACTCATAGCCACCGTTCTCTGTGATGTGTTTGAAGTCGTGCATGGTGGAAAATTATATTACTGAACTACAAGTCCTTGTTCTGTTTTTCCTATTAATGACACAGTCAGATCTCTACATTCTCTTAACATGTGAGCTCTTTTATTCCACTACAAAGAACAGATAAAAAAGAAGAAGAAACACTTTCTGCAGACTTTTATTGAAAAAACTATAGATTTTTAAAAGAGGAATGAGGGTGGCTCTTTTCAATTGAATCCACTTTCCTTATGGGTTTGCAAGTAACTCTTCACCACCAGCCCTCCCCAAAGCCAGATCCACCAACTTGAAATTTTCAATAGTTTGATGTAAGAATGAAAATTGACTCTTACACCACTATATTCATTGAAATGAAAACTCATTTACTTGCTGAACTACATACTAATGTTTCAAAAACTCATATTTTGATGATACAAGAGTCAACTGAAAACTCTTTCTTGTCTGTCCTCCCTCTAGTGCCCCATGATCCCCTCCCTCTTAGGGTCCCATGATGGACACCTTCTGGATCTTTTCCCATGGAGCAATATACCCTTAAACTCTTGGTATTTCCTGAATCCCAATCCTTAAAATGCAATGGCGTCTTATCAATTGTGGAGTGACAGCTAATTAATTTGTAAAAATAGTTGATGTTCATGAGTAGTAATCAACAGTGTTTTCAAGTACGGCCTTCTACAAAACAAATATAATTTTGTTGCGTGGTATTTGACACAAAATCACAATCCAATGAACTGAATCTAATGGGTAAACTAACAAGCAATAGAGCACATGAATTGGCATTTTGTTTAATAGTTAGAGCACACAACCCAGATGGTTAACTCAGCCATTTCACCACAGTCTGGTATATTAATAATCACTTGTGAATTGCTTTCTATTGCAGGAAAAAAAAACCAGTATCACATATTAAATTTATTCACTTACTAATGAGAACATAATTGAATCATGAATATTTGTTTGCTACAAATTTATGGGAAGAAGAAAGAGCACTCTAAGGTGAAGAAATACCATGAACAAAGAAATCATCACTACAGGGAGAGCTTAGCATAAGGAAACAACAGTAAAGTGCTACCTTGGTTAAAATACAGAAATATGCCAAATATTGGCCCAGAAATGAACACTGGGTCATGTTACAAAGAACTTAGAATGCTTTGCTGAAGATTTTTAAACTGATCATATAAGAATGTGAGAGTCATTGATAGTTTTCACACATGCACATAACATTATCAGATGCCAATTTAGAGAGTTAATTGCAGAAGCATTAAGAAAGAAAGACTGGCTTCCTGAAAGACTATTCCATGGCCTTCAGATTGATCATACAGGCAGTGAATCAATCAATCAACGTTGCTGTCCATGCACTCTAAAACCTAACAACTCTCAATTTTACCCTTCCATTAAAGAGTTAATAAAATTATGTAATCTTTATATTTCTAAGTGGCACGTCTATAATATCATCTAATTGAGTGTGTAATAATTGTTTTTAAAAACCTAATCATGAAGAACAAATCATTTTTGACAGTCCACCTGACCTATAAGATAGTCCTAGAAGATAAAAATGAGAATGAAAATATTGAGCTAATTGGCTAACACTATTGCACAGAATACTCAAACTTTGGCAAATCCTTAAACTGTACAAGTAATAGCAGGGAATGACAAACACTATCCCACATCTTGTTTTTTTTTTTTTTTTTTAAGATTTTATTTATTTATTTATTTATTTGTCAGAGAGAGAGAGGGAACACAAGCAGGCAGAGTGGCAGGCAGAGGTAGAGAGAGAAGCAGGCTCCCCGCTGAGCAAGAAGCCAATGCGGGAGTTGATCTCAGGACTCTGGGATCGTGACCTGAGCTGAAGGCAGTGGCTTAACTGACTGAGCCATCCAGGTGTCCCAAACACATCTTGTTTTTATTTATTTTATTTTTTATTTTTAAAGATTTTATTTATTTGACAGAAAGAGACACAGCAAGAGAAGGAAACACAAGCAGGGGGGAGTAGGAGAGGGAGAAGCAGGCTTCCCGTGGAGCATGGAACCAGATGCCGAGCTCAATCCCAGGACCCTGGGATCATGATCTGAGCGGAGGGCAGACACTTAATGACTGAGCCACCTAAGGCCCCCACATCTTGTTTTTATATAACTTATGAACCAAGTATGTTTTTTGAATTTTTAAATGAACTGTAAAAAACACTGAGAAGAATACGCAACAGAAATAATAGTGATCCTCAAAATTTAAAATATGTGCTGTTTGGTCCTTTACAGAAAAAGTCACTGACCCTTGTTTCACAGTGAAAGATGTGAAGAGAGCTTGAGTAATATTTGTTTCCACTAATTCCTCCTTCTAGAAACTGCTAAGAAGTAATGGATGGGAGTACTTTTATAGCCTCATTCAATTTCCACTTCAACCAAAGAGAGTTTCTCATCCAGTTAGTGAGAATATTTTACCAATTGTAAAGAACTTGGTACCACAGAGTTATGATCTGCAAGTATTATCCTGGAGATATGGCCTCAATTACACAATTAATTTTTCCAGTTATATCCTGATTAAAAGGAGAACACTTTGCTATAGAACCTATGCAAATAATATATTACATACAGGGAAGGGAACTGGATAAATTATTTGTTTCTAAATTCCAGGCATGAGGGGGAGGTGTCAATGAGAATTTGATTTCATTAAAACTGTTTTCTTTTATTTTGCAAAAACAGAATCTAGTATATTAAAGGCCAGAGATAGCTTAAGAAAGGCAAGTTTTCCTCATGTAAGCATAACAATAAATCATTGGGAGTCATAATACTATTCTGAACAAATTACAATAAAATTTCTATCCATTCGTTTAGTTCAGTTTAATTAATTCTTGTTCTGCCCAATCTTGAGTCAGAAGTTGCCTTTAACTTAGCATGTCTGCTTTAGGATTGAAGGAGTCTGGAAATCCTGACCTGATCCACTGCTGCAATCAGAATTTGGCTTAAATGATGTCAGCTGGAGGCTGGTACTCAAGAACTATTCTTACACATATGAATAGCTCAGAGTGGCTGGTCCTGTCACAAGGCTCTTAGATTGTGCATCTTTGTCAGAAACAAAAATTCTAGCTTGTCACTTATGGCAGTCTTCAGCAAGCTTCAGAAAGAAGCAAAACCTCTTTGAGAATGAGACTAAATGTCTACAGATATTTTATTAGTAATCATTCATATCAGAATGGAAGAAATTAGAATTCCTTTTTTTTTTAAAGAAGGACTTAAGTGGTTTTTTTTTTTTTTAAAGATTTTATCTATTTGTCAGAGAGAGAGGGAGAAAGAGCAAGCACAGGCAGACAGAATGGCAGGCAGAGGCAGAGGGAGAAGCAGGCTCCTGCTGAGCAAGGAGCCCGATGCGGGACTCCATCCCAGGACGCTGGAATCATGACCCGAGCCGAAGGCAGCTGCTTAACCAACTGAGCCACCCAGGCGTCCCAGAATTCCTTATTAAGATTCAGGAAAGGACAATTTCTTAAGGTTTTGAGCAATAGCGTCCTAGGAGTAAGAACTATGGCACCAAGGTCATTGACAAATCTCCATGGCCTTCCCAAAAAACACAGAAACACAGAATATTTATATGAAAAACATTTTATGTGGAGATAGATTTAATTTGTAGTTGGTTTAGAAAAGTTGTACCTTTCTCTGTTAATGTCTAATGATGCCAAGATAAGAGCAGTTTTCATATCTGGTTTAAGGTTCCAAACTTCCCCTTGTGACCCCAGAGTTAGTTTCTTTACTGATGATTTGCAACTGGACTAAATAGTTTGACAAACCAGCTTCACTACTTCAAACGTCACTGATAACTTTTTCAGTGAGTCTACAGAAATCAAGATTCCTCACAGAGATCTTGGCAGTGAGAGTAAGAGCCTCAGCTGGGCCCTGTCTGCTCACAGAAGGGCCTTTCTGAGTTGTAGAAGGGCTCTTGGACCTCTGATGGCTGCTTACATTCTTTTTCTCTCACTGGACCTCTGCACCATAGCCTTTGCTTTTAAATATAAACTGCATGTGAGTATACTGATGATGTATTTTCCAATATTTAAACTGGAGAAAATAATAACACATTTTGTGCAATATTGTATCTACACAGTCTTATCCTGAAGAAGGTTGACTATCTCTTCTGATCTGATAACTGTTCACATACAGGTATTATAGTAATGTTGAACCAATGACAAAATTTGAAACATACCTAGCACACTTCATTATTTCTAGCACCCTGCCTTAAAAATGAGATCGATACAATTTTTCAGGGAACCCTTAAGAAATCTCAAAGATATTTTAGGTGTCAAAGACATTCTGAATATTTTTTTCTGATTTTAGGACTATCGGAATTCAAAAGAATTATCAAATCTCATTTGGCTACCTAATTGCAATAGGATCAGTAGAGGTTACTTATTTAATCCAAGTGTCATTTAAAAATAAAACACAGAAGACCATTATACGATTGTAAGGATTATTGGCTCTTTCACAACTGAGGAACCATTATTTTGAAACAATCAAAACATTTCGAAGTCAATTCAAAGCAAAGATGACTCCAGTGAGATATGGAAACTTTGTTATTATGCCGATGTTATAAAAGGTAAAGAATCATCAGTTACTATCTTTATTAATAGCTTTAAATCAATTCCTCATTTTAATAAGGAGAAAACAAAATTCTAGTTTTATTTCAGTATTTGCCAGTTAATGTTTTAAGGATCCCTCCATCCCAACTTAAAAATGTAATTATCTGAGAATATGTCCATCGAACTGAAAACATATTGCCAAATTTTTAACATATCTCTTAGTTTTCTTTTTTAGATGTGGATATTATAAACCAAAGAAATCCTTCATATCCTTTGAAACTTGGAACAAATAGTCACGTTTTGTCCTTTACTATGATCTTTCATATTCTAGAACAACAAGTCTAGTCTCTGATTCCCTGAAAAACAAAATCTCATCTGCCTACTTGAGAATGTAATGTTCTGTCAATTTTACTCTTAGTTTCAAATACTCATGTTAATTATAAATTTTATCAAAAGTAATATTTCACAAAAAACTAGGAGGATAGTAATTGAAACTTCATACACAACTGTTTTAGAAGACATTTTCTAGAGCCAAACATGTCACTTTACAAAAATGAACACATTTATTAACATGTTCCAATAGTCTACTCATACATAAAAAAGGAGCAAATGTACATAAACATTATTATACTCAGTAATGGTGTTTCTGTGTTCAGAATCATCACTTAAAAGTGATATGGTATCAAATGATTAACTCAGTTTAATGTTATTTTTAGGTTTTAAAATATCTAACAGTTTTTGGAAATGATGTTCAAGCTGATACATAGAAAACATCATTACTTTTGTTATAAAAATTTTGCAGAATTATCATTCAATTTAGCTGGGCACAAATTTATATTTTTATAGTTTTAAATGTTATATAAGATTACTGTCAACTTATTTTATCAGTAAGCCAGGATAACTAGCTGAGAAAATGCAAATGAACTACTTTCTTTTTGAAAAAATAAATAAAAATCTTATTTTAAAAATAATAAAATGTGTTCTTATTTAGTATTTTCTACTGACAAAAATCAAGGAAAAGACACAATTATAATTTTTAGACTAAAAGTATTAAGTTGTATTAATTTATCCACAGATCCACCCTAACTTTATAAACTTGAATTTTCATATTAAAACATTCTTGCATTAGCAATTTCTGTAAGGATGCTTTTAATCTAAAACCTACAAATTATTATTTTTATGCACTTTTGCATATTAGACTTATATAAGTAACTATCATGATTAGAAACCAAAACAGAGCACTTTTCATTTGAGAGGTATTTATTAACCAATATCTTCCAGAGGCAGGTATATTAGTTATCCACTACTGCTTAACAAATTATTCCAAAACTAAGAATGCTAAGACAGCAAATATTTATTGCACGAGACAGTTTCTGAAGGTCAGAAATTCAAAAACATCTGGTGGTTCTGGCCAGAACTCTTAGGAGATTGTAATCAAGCTGCTCTCTGGGGCTGAGTAATCTCACAGCTCCACAGGGACTTCCAAACACTCATGTGGAAGCCTAAGGTCCTCCTTGACTGAAACTAGCTTCAGTTTCCCACCAATTGGGTCTCTTCACAGCACTTCTCTTGCAACACGGCAGTTTTTCTTTTTTTTCCCAGAACAAGTGGTCCAAGAGAACAAGAGCAAGAAGGCGTACCCAAGATGAAAGCCACAACTGAGAAGTGACATACTATCACATCTGCTGTAAGCTCTTGGCCAATCAGACCAAGCATGGCATAGGATGGGAGAAAACCACAAAAGAATGTGAATAACAGGAACAGGGATGATTGGGGTCAGCTTGGAGGTGAGGTATTATGAAAGGAAACATCTAATACTCACTCAGTGAGAGGCCAGGGCATTCATTATAAACACATACACACAGAAAGCTTATAAATCCAGCTCTACAAGTCCAGCAATAGGACAAAGTAAGTACAGAAGCAGAAACTCATTAGTTTGGATTCTAAGGAGCTGCTATGAATGAAACTCTTAATTGACTTAAGGTCACAAATAGACCAAGAGGCAAACAAAAAGACTAACTAATCAGATTCTCTGTTATCTCTCACCAAAGGGAGAATAGATTTTTATGATCCGCCTAACAGAGATTATCAACTGATTGGGAAAAAGCAAAATTCTTGATCACTGCAGTCAACAATGAGAAATAATACATTGGTCATGCATGAACCAGAAACCAAAACAAAGAATAAAATCAGTAGGGAAGGGGGAAAGTTTTGGAGAAACAGAGTTGCAAATTTAAAGTTGTTTTGCTGCTTGGGATTTACTCTGGGCCAAGGTTAAGCAGCTTATGAAAACTACTTCTCAAAAAATGTGGCTTTATTACCTCTCAAACAGATTAGTATACTTAAGCATCTCAAAAAATACCCTCCAAAACCTCTTAAGTATAATTTCTTAAAAGTCCAAACAACATGACTCATAAAACTATAAGATGAACACACATCAGAGATTCCATCCAACTGGACATTTATAGGAAAATTTAATAAAGGAAAGTTAGGATAAAATTGCTGCATTAGATACAAAACTGATTAATGTCTACATGGAAATAAACTGTACCCTTTGATGTAACTACATATTTGTCTAGTCCTTGTTAAGACTAACAACAGAAAATCCTGACAAAGCTGTATGGAAATTACTATAGCATTAAATAAAAGTAACATTGTCAGGGTAACTAAAATGACATATGGAGCAGAGCCATATTTAATCATTTTTAAGCAAGAAGTCAGTGATAAATTTTTACTTCACAAAGCTTACCTTAAACTCTAACATTCATTCTATGCTAATATTCTTAATATTGGGGTACTGATTTTCCTTTTAAGAAGGATGAGAAAATGGATAATATTTTACACACTAAAAAATTACACATTAAAAAAACTGTAAAACATCACGACTTGAGGAAGATATGTCTTTCACACCATGTAACACTAAATTTTCTCAATCAATGAATAAATTTTGAGGAATAGATAGGCAAGCTCAGTAGATCTCAGAGAAAAACAGTATAACAAGTTTATAAATAACTAGAAATCATTTTCTTCTGTCAGAGTAAGAAGAGTTGATGGCAAGTGCCAAAAGGAATAAAAAAGCCAACCCCCAAGCTGAGAGCCAACCACTGAAGGAAAAAACCTGATAATCAAGCACATGAAAGACCCCATGAATTATGATGCTATTAATTCTGGAAGCTTAATCAGTGTATAAAACTGAAGAAATACTTATATGAAAATACAAATAGAATAGAAAAGGAAAAGTCTAAAATAGAGAAATAAATACACACTAGGCTCAAAATCAAGTTTTATCTGCAATTTCTGTTCTTTTTATAAAAGAAACTTTCGATGGACTGTGACACACTTTTCTTTTTCCTCCAACTCCATCAGACATATTTCTGTTCCCTTAAGTTGAAAGAGAACATGCAATGAAAATCAGGCCACGTAATCTAATGGACAAACACCTGTGACTCTCAACCTCTTATTTCCATATCTGACCTTTCCTTTTAACTCCAAATATCTATATTTGATAGTATATTCAATATATCATCTTGAATGACTCAAAATTACCAAAACTAAATGTTTATATCTAGTCCTCTTCCAGGGTTTTTCTTTCTTTTTCTCTCCCCCCACCCCAGGGTTTTTCTACATCAGTTAATTTTACTACTATCATTCCACCCTGAAATTAGAAAGCTGGAACTCATTTCCAATAATTAATTTCCTCCATTTCACCTCCATGTTCACCCATCAACAATGTCCTATTATACCTTATACATCTTTTATCTTTCCATTCCACCATCTGTATCACCACCACCTCAGTCTAAGCTAATGTCAAGATTTACTTTAATAGCCTCCTATATGTCTGCAAATATGGTCTACTCAGGACTGTCCCCATTTCTATTCCATACTGCTCTCACAGTTTTCTTTTTGAAAAATATATATGACAATGTCACTATCTCTTTCCCTACTGTTAAGATTATTTGTAGATCGGGGTACCTGGGTGGCTCAGGGGGTTAAGACTCTGGCTTCAGCTGAGGTCATGATCTCAGGGTCCTGGGATCAAGCCCCGCATCAGGCTCTCTGCTCAGCAGGGAGCCTGCTTCCCCCTCTCTCTCTGCCTCTCTGCCTACTTGTGATCTTTCTCTCTCTCTGTGTCAAATAAATAAATAAAATCTTTAAAAAGAAAAAGATTATCGTCGATCAGTGGTTGCCTGGAATGAGGGGGATTAGGGTAGGAAAAGATATGGATTACAAATGAGCATGAGGATATCTTTGAAGGTAATGGATATGTTCACCATCTTGATCTTGGTGATGGTTTCCCAGGTATATTCATATGTCAAAATTCACCAAATTGCACACGTTAAATATGTATAGTTTCAGACAATTATATCTCAATAAAGCTAAAGGGAAAGAAATGACAAAACTTTGCCTGTAGCATTAGCACTCAAGTCCCTGGTTAACTTTCACCTAGCAAAATGCTTTCAAGATTCCTTCATATCTTTATATGGCTTGATTGTTGATTTCTTTTAATTGTTAAATAATATTACATGGTTTGGATGTACAACAGTTTATCTATTCACCTGTCCATAAACATCTTGGTTGCTTCCAAGTTTTGGCAATTATGAATAAAGCTGTTATGAGTAATCATATGCAGATTTTTGTATGGGCATAAGTTCTTAAATCAGTTGAATAAATACTAAGAAGCATAAATGGTTGGGTTATATGGCAAAAGTATGTTAAGCTTTTTAAGAAGCCACCAAACTATCTCCCAAACTATGCCATCTTGCATTCCCACTTGCAATGAATGAATGAGACTTCCTATTGTTCCATATCCTCCCCACATTTGGTGCTATCAGTGTTCGGGATTTTGGTCATTCGAATAGGTGTGTACCAATATCTCATTATTGTCTTAATTTGAAATTCCTTAACCATATGTGATGTTGAACATATTTTCTTATGTGTATTTGCCACTTATGTATCTTCTTTGGTGAGGTGTCTATTAGGTCTGTTGCACAATTTTTAACTTTCTTGTTGAATTTAAGAATTTTTCATATATTTATTATATCAATTCTTTATCAGATATGTCTTTTGCAAATATATTCTCTTAGTCTATGGATTATCTTTTTATTCTCTTGGTAGTATATTTACAGAACAGCAGTTATAAATTTTAATGAAGTCTAGTTTATCAATTTTTTCTTCCCTGGATTGTGCTTTTGTCTTTATATCTAAAAAGTCATTGTCACTATAAAGTCACCTAGATTTTCTCCTATGGTACCATCTAGGAATTTTTACTGTGTGGTTTACATTTATATCTAAGATCCATTTTCAGTTAATTTTGGTGAAAGGTGTAAATCAAATCTGTTTCTAGATTCATTTCTTTGCATACAGATGTCTCATTACTTTTGAAGAGTCATCTTGAAGTATTATCAGAATTCTGGCCAATAATCTATGATTCTAATGCTGGTCTCCTTTATAAGTATTCCTTATCTACTTATTGAGAGAACATCAATTTTGTTAATCTTCCACTGTAACAAAGAAACCAATAAAGGACATAAATTCTAAAGCAACAATTGATTAACTCACAGAAAAAGGGTAGTAAAATAGAGACAAAGTTCAGAGGAAAATAATTTAAAACAAATAGGAAAATGGCAGAATCAAAGCAAATCATATTTCTAATTACCTTAAATGCCAAAAAGCTTACCAGTCCTAATACAAGGCAGATATTGTTAAACTGGATAAAAGAAAAAAAAATCAAGATCCTATAAGAAATTTATAAGAGATAAATTTAGAAGTTAAATTACCATACAGGTTATAAGTAAAATCATTGGAAAAGAAGCAGGTATAAGAAAGTTGTTTTAAAGGGCACCTGGGTGGCTCAGTGGGTTAAGCCTCTGCCTTCAGCTCAGGTCAGGGTCTCAGGGTCTTGGGATTAAGCCCCTCATCGGGCTCTCTGCTCAGTGGGGAGCCTGCTTCCCCACCTCTTTCTGCCTGCCTCTCTGCCTACTTATGATCTCTCTATATATATCAAATAAATAAAATCTTTTAAAAAAAGTTGTTTTAAAGTAAAAAAACAAAACAAAACAAAAAACCCCAAAACTATTAATATTGGACTAATCACATTTAAAGAAAAAGGATTTGCCCCAGATAGTAAGAATAATTTTATAATGACAAAGTGTAAATTCATGAAAAATATGAAAAATTTTACAAGTATATGCTCTTGATAATGAGAATTCAAAATAGGTAAAATTTGACAGAACTGAAGGGGTAAATAGGAAATTCTATAATTATTGGTCATTTTAATATTCCAGTAGTTAATAGGACAAGTGGACAAAAGGCAGCAAGGTTATACAACTGAACAGTACTACTGACTAACTTGAACCAACCATTACTTACAGAACAAGTACATGAAGCAAATGCAGAATACATATTCTTTCCAAGTGTACATGGAACATTTACCAAGATATACCATATGTGGGTCATAAAACAAGCCTGAAAAATTTTCAGAGGGCTGCATTTATTTATAATATGTTCTCTGAACATAACAGAATTAAATTAGAATTGGAACAATGACATATCTAGGGAGTCCTGAAATATTTGACATTTATCAACACACTTCTAAATAACCCATGAGTCAAAGAAATCATAAGAAAAACTAGAAAACATTTCAAAATGAATGATAACTCAGGTACAATGTATGCAAATGTCTAGTTATTGCCACTGAATTAACAAACTACTCAAAACTAAGTGGTTAAAAAAACATCCATTTTATTATGCTCAGGGATTTGGTGGTTCAGAAGTTTAGGTATGAAACATGAGGATGCATATTTCTATTGGTCCTGAGCTGGGAAGGCTGGCATAGCTGAGGCAAGTCAATGACTGGGGTTGGCATTGTTTGGTGACATCTGCACTCATATTTGGAATCTGGACCCAGCTCATGGGGGCAGTTGAGCAGAGCACCTATGCATGACCTCTCCATGTAGCCTTTGCATTTCTCACAGCATGGAAGTTTCAAAAAGTAATCAAACTTCTTTCATGGCCTCTGGGACTACAAAAGTGGGTGTTCCTTTTAAATATTTGTAACAATGTAGACAACTCTGGTACATTGTTAATGAGAGTGGAAATATGGAACAGTAGCTATGTAAAAGTTTCTGGTGGTTTCTAATAAAGTTATCCATATGCATAAGAATATGGATAAATGTCAAAAACATTACCATTTTGTTTGCTTGTTTGTTTGTTTTGAGGGGGGTAGAGAGAAGGGCAGAGAGAGAATCTCAAGCAGGTTCCACATGGAGCCCAACGCAGGGCTTGCTCTCACAACCCTGAGATCATGACTTGAGCCAAAATCAAGAGTCAGACACTTAACCAACTGAGCCACTGAGGCACCCTTCAAAAACATTATCTTAATGAAAGAAGCCAAAGACAAAAATATTCAACTATAATTCCAATTTTATGAATAGGCAAAACGAATCCAGGATGATTGGAATCAGAACCATAGTTGCTATGGGAGGCAGAGATTGCCTAGAAGATAACACAGGAGAATTTTCAACATGAGTATTGTTTAATAAATAATAGTTACTTGAGATGAGAGAGAGATAAAAAATGATAGATATATACACTGATATAGACAAGATAAAGAAAATATTTTAAAATGTTAATTATTAGTCTAATTCAAGTGTATATGGGTTTTCATTATGTGGTTATGTTGTTATTTTCTATAGATTTCAAAATTTTGAAAAGGTAAAACATTTATAAAGTTCATTAAGTAAATTCTGAGTGACTTTGAAATAATTTTTTTCAAGTCTTTATTTAAATCCCAATTAGTTAACATACAGTGTAAAATTAGTTTCAAGTATAGAATTCAGTGATTCTTTAGTTACATAGAACACCCAGTTGTCATCACAAGTGTCCTCCTTAACACCCATCACCCAATTAACCCATCCCCTGCCCACCTCCCTTCTGGTAACCATCAGTTTTTCTCTATAGTTAAGTGTCTTGTTTCTTGATTTGCCTCTCTCTCTCTCTCTTTTTTTTTCCCTTTCTCTCCTTTTCTTTCCTTTCTCTCCTTTGTTTTGTTTCTTAAATTCCACATACGAGTGAAATCATAGGGCATTTGCCTTTCTCTGACTGACGAATTTTGCTTAGCATAATACTCTATAGCTTCAGTCACATCATTGCAAATGGCAAGACTTCATTCTTTTTTATGGCCAAATAATATTTCATTGTGTATATATAAAAACCACCTCTTTAGGGTGCCCAGGTGGCTCAGTCATTGAGTGCCTGCCTTCAGCTCAGATCATGATCCCAGGGTCCTGGGTCTGAGCCCTACATCAGGATCCCTGCTTGGCGGGATGTCTGCTTCTCCCTCTCTCACCCTCGCCCCCACCGCCACTTGTGTTCCCTTGCTCACTGTCAAATAAATAAATAAAATCTTTAAAAAAAAAAAAAAAGAAAGAAAAAACCCACCTCTTTATCCATTCATCAGTCAATGGACATTTGGGCTCTTTCCATAATTTGGCTATTGTTAATAATGCTGCTATGAACATCAGGTTGCATGTATCCCTTGAATTCAGTATTTTTGTATCCTTTGGGGTAAATACCCAGGAGTGCAATTCCTGGGTCATAGTGTAGCTCTACTTTCAACTTTTTTTTTTTTTAAGATTTTATTTATTTGACAGGCAGAGATCACAGAGAAGCAGGCAGAGAGAGAGGAGGAAGCAGGCTCCCTGCTGAGCTGAGAGCCCGATGTGATGCGGGGCTCCATCCTAGGACCCTGGGATCATGACCTGAGCTGAAGGCAGAGGCTTTAACCCACTGAGCCACCCAGGCGCTCCTACTTTCAACTTTTTGAGGAATGTCCATACTGTTTTCTGGAGTGGCTGCACCAGTTTGCTTTCCCACCAACAGTGTAACAGGGTTCTCTTTTCTCAACATCTTTTTTCCCATGTTGGTGATTTTAGCCATTCTAACAGGTATGAAGTGATATCAAACAATTATTTTTAAATTTGTTAATTAGAAAATATTTTCTGAGTAACTCTTATATCAGAATATTTTGAATGTTCAAATTTCACAATTTTTTTATTATTATGCCTAGAATTTTCACTTTTTAATCTTCACAAGCATGTTCATTATTCATTATTTATTCTTTTATGTTCATTATTTCAGTTAAGCTATAAATACTTTTAAAAATAAAAGGTTCAAACTAAATATAAGAAATACAAATTACATGGAAGTAGAGAATTATGAAACTTATGTTCAGACAGTTGTAAGTAGACTTAGCAAAAATTTTTTGACAGAAAATAAGAACATATTTTCCCCTAGGGAGAGAACTCCTTGGCAAAGTAGAAGATCCAGACATTGAGCTCAGTGGTGGGAGTATGTTTCTCTCCAACTGGTCTGTCTTGCCTGAGGAATCTATGCAGCATTTTAAATATTCCTTCTTTTTTTAAAGATTTATTTATTTATTTGAGAGAGAGACAGTGTGAGAGAGCATGAGAGAGGAGAAGGTTGGATAGAGAAGCAGATTCCCCATGGAGCTGGGAGCCCGATGCGGGACTCGATCCCGGCACTCCAGGACCATGACCTGAACTGAAGGCAGTTGCTTAACCTACTGAGCCACCCAGGCGCCCCTCTACACAGCGTTTTAATTTAAGAAATGAAGGTTATGTATGTCAGTTTACTTTTATTATTGGAAATAACATCCAGGTACAAGGATATGGGTAATTTTATATATATTTTTGCAAATATATTCTGCATTTAACTAGAAAATAATTCAGGAAAACTGGGGGGATAGTACCCCTCTGCTACCTACTCTTGAGAATCATTGCACCCTTGCTCTTAAAAACAGCTTGAGACAAACAGCCATATTTCTCCTTATCATTCTCTACCTCCAGAAGCCACATGTTAGGAGTGAATAGATGTTAAAAATGGTAAATAGCACAAGAATTCATTATGCATGATGCTTAAAGTCCAGCCAGAAGCAGGGATCACAACTTAGTTTTTGTGAGTTATCACGTTGTCATTAGATTTTCTAGGAGGATATAATTGTATTGTATTGTGTTGAAATTTTTTCTGAGCCATTTTGGCATTGAGAAGGAAAGTGTATCTCCATGATAAGATGGATATTTAAAAGGCTGGACTAGAAAATCTTAGATGAAGAATAGCTTAGTTTAATAATGAATAATGCACACTAGAATGCAGAAGTATAGAATTATTTTAGGTTCACTTCTGCTCATTCAGGCAGAAGATACCACCCTTTAAAGGAAAAATAAAGAGATTTTTGAAAAGAAGAAGAAATACAATGAGGATGTAATATACAAATAGAATTAACTTTAGAAATATTCCATGCACAAGATAAACTGAAGAAAATAAAATGTAAAACAAATTGAATTCATTTGATGGATTTGTTCTCAGTAAACTGGCAGTATTACAGAAAGCAATAAAAGAGCATGTAGAAGTAATGGTGAAATTTAAAACTAAAACACGAAAATGCTGGCATTTTTTTTGTTGCTTAAATGTGCATCCAAAAACAAACAATTACATTTTTTCCTACTAGTTCAAATTTCAGTTTTAACACATATTTTGGTTTTTTGTTACCTATTAATAGAAATTGAGAGGTTTTTTGGAGGTATCTTGGCAGAAAAGCAGATAAAGAAAAGCAAAATAAAATGTTTGGAGACATCAAAAGATCACCCAAATTTTACCTTCTCCATGCATAAAATAGCTGCTTTATATTCAGATTACCTATAAAATGTCATAATCGTACTTTACAGTCAGCTGCAGGCTGGGTGGAGAATGACTAAGGTGAACAATGACTAGTGGTATGTTTGAGGGAGAAAAATCAAGAGTTGAATAATAAAGAAAAGAGTTCTGAATTATAGGGCTGAGGCAAATTGCTATGCCTCATAGTCTGTGATTAATATCTTTAAGAATGTATGTGTGTTGTTTTGGTCTCCTTGGAAAGTCTTCCTTTTTATTATTTGAATATAATTAGAGAATCCAGCAATGAGAAGATAAAAACTTAATTAAAAGTTACATTTAAGTCATATAAAGTTCTAAATGTCATCCCTGGTTCATTCTGTGTCAATCTATCTGAAATACCAGAATTATAATATTCGGCTCTTAAACAGACATCTTATTAACTATTTTGGTTAAAGAAGGATGTTATTAACTCAAAAAGATAATTAAGGTCTGAAAGCAATAGTGATGGAATCAAGAGATGACATATGTATTAAGAAATACAAATCATAACACATGTAATCATTTCAAAGTTAAATTTATGTGGAGCATTTAAGAAGTGTTCATTTTAAAACAGCTTTATAATAATGTTCATAATTGTTTAGCATTGTGTTTGCCATTAGAATTCTGACTCGTAAAAGCAACACATCATCAGAAATAGCCATAATCTCTCAAAGTATTTTCCCATAAAGACCGTCATGTAAATTTCCAGGTCATTTAATTACGATTGACTAAGAAACACTTATATTTCATATGGAAAATAAGAAAATGCCAAAATTGATATATGGCTTACCTCATCAAATTAAAAAAATTGTTTTTCTTGTAGATTACAGAAGAAAAGTTCATATCCAAAAATACATTATCTGGAACTTAAATTCCTAAAGATATAAGAATTTATTACTCAGTTTTCATTTTGCTTAAGCATTTACTAATCACATTTTTCAGATTTACATGTGAGGCCAATATCAATATAGTACAAATGGATAAAACTTTCACATTCTGAATTAAGGTTTGGTACACTGCCACCTTGTGATTTTATGAAGAAAGTTCAAGTCTTTTGGGAAATGTATATTGAGCTGAGAGCTCACGATAACATTTACTTGAATACTGAGTATGAAATTAGCACCCATTCATTTATCTGAGTAAGGAGCAAGCTGGATAAAGGTAAGACATAATAGTACAGGGCTGTTTGAATCTCTGCTTCATTTACATTGGGACCTAGAGCAGGTTATACTCAGTATCTCTGAGTCTCACTTTACAACTCTGTAAAGTAGACCTAATTATATGATGACTTCAGAGGGTTGTCTGAAGAAATGAACATGATAAGGATAGATTGTTGATCATAGTACATGGCATATGATAAACCCCGTTAGTAATCATACAACCATTTTGAAAAGCCAGTTTACAAGTGATTTCATGACCAAGGCCAATTCTATTTTCTCTAAAATACTGCTGAACGTATTTTTACTTCTATAGCAAAAAGAAAAATGGGATGGTTTACAATAGGATTAGTGACATTTATAGTTGCGTTTCAAAAATAGAATACACGAGAATTCTAGGTTCGAATCATAACATAGTAATGGGTCCAGTTCCTAGGTGTATTTTCCAGTGAATTGACAGCTATGATACTGTCTTCTAGATCTTTTTTTTTTTTACATTAAGTACATAACAGCCCTCTTAGCGCAGTGGGCAGTACGTCAGTCTCATACATTAAGTATGTAATTATAGTGCCTATTACATAGTAGGTGCTCAACAAATATTTTCGTAAGATCTGAATAGCATATTGCCAACATGCTAGATTTAGTTCAATGGGCACTTAGTCCCTGTTACAATTCAGTAATTAGAAAAGGTAGTTATAAGAAAATGAATAAAATGTAGTTCTAAATTTTTAAAATAGTTCCACATTTTTAAAAGACAGAACAATGAATACAACTGAGTAAGTGAGAAGTATACAAAAATGGCCACAGGCTTATAAACAAAAGAAGAAACAGCGTGTGTAATTGAGGCAAACTAGAAAAACAAAAAATAAAGGGAAGCACTCCATTTTTCTGCGAGGCACTTTCTCCTTGTATCCACTAGCAATTTTTAATGTTCATTTGGCAAAAATGGGGATGAAGGAAGTGAATTTGCACAAGCAGATTTAATGACTTCTTAAAAGATCAGTAGAGATGAAATTACATCTGAGTAAATAATCATTTCCCGAATGCTCGTTTTGAAGTGGAAAACTATTTGGAAAGTTTCCACCATAAAATTGTACCCCATTCCTATACATCTTTTTTTTTAAAGAATTTAAATTTTAGATGGTCAAGAGAAGATGAATTTTGATCAAAGACCAGGACAGCTGCTTTGCCTCATCATACCTAACAGCATAAAAGAAAGGCAAAAGGCAGCGTGAAACCTCCTCTTTTTCTATCATATTAATGAAGAAGCTAGCGCCCCTGAGTCAACAGATCTGGCCACAAATGGATTTCAATAGTGGAGCAAGGACAACAGACAAGGAGACAGATGAAGAAAGAGTCTAGAGATGTCAGTGAAATTCTGACCAGAGTTAAAAAATATCAAGTAGCTGTCAGAGTACATGTTGATTGATGTTATTAAAACATAGTTGGATCAATAAAGACTGCTTTGAGGTCACAGTGTGGCTCCCAATTCTACTCTTGTACTTGATGTGCTGTAAATCGTATCTAAGTTGAACCTTACTAATTCTTCATAGATATATAGTGATATATGGTACAAAAATGCTCCTGAAGGAGAGGCACCAACAGGGAGCATTCTGTGCAGCATTTTCAGCAGTGCCTGCCAGTAGGCAGAGAACAGCAAGTAGGGAATAGTCCAGCAAATACTCTAGAAAACATCCTTTTGTCAACAATTCAAATTAGTGATAAGCAAAATATAGCTAATTCAGTAGAAGACATATTTAGGAAGCAGCCATTAAATATATGTAAATATATACATACACAAAACTGTTATGGGACCTGAAACATAAAATGAATAAATCTGTATAAATCACAATTTGTTTACTTTCTTTTTTTCTCTTTTTTTTCTTTTTTAAAGATTTTATTTATTTGACAGAGAGAGATCACAAGTAGGCAGAGAGGCAGGTGGGGGGCAGTGAAGCAGGCTCCCTGCTGAGCAGAGAGCCTGATGCGGGGCTCGATCCCAGGACCCTGAGATCATGACCTGAGCGGAAAGCAGAGGCTTAATCCACTGAGCTAAAAAAGAAAGAGCCAAAATGAGCCAAAAAGAAAGTTTACTTTCTTGAAGAGAGAAGAAATGAAGCAGAAGACAATGGAACGAAACAATAAAGGAAAAGCAAAGAGAAAGTAATGGCCAAGGTTTTTCCATGCATTACCAAAATCATTCTCTAAGGAGCAATAGAATTAACAGTGAAAGGAGATAAGAGCCATGCTTTACTCACTCATTCATTTTTTTAAAGTTTATTTATTTATTTGAGAGAGAGAAAGTGAGAGAGCATGAGCGGAGGTAAAGGAGCAGAGGGAGAGGGAAAAACTGATTCCCCACTGAGCAAGGAGCTCATGTGGGGCTTGATCCTAGGACTCTAGGATCATGACCTGAGCTGAAGGCAGACGCTAAACTGACTGAGTCAGCCAGGTACCCCTCAATCACTCACTTAACAAATATTTATTAAGTGCCCAATTTATGCCAGGCAGACACTGTAGTTAACCCTGGAGATACAGTAGGGAGCATGACCAAGGAGCTTACCTGCTATTGGGAATAATTAAACATTAAAATGAAGAAGCACTGAATATGTTAACTAACTTGAATTTAAATAAAAAAAAAAGAAGGAGCACAGGAAAGATAATTTCATAAAGTGAAGAGCAATAAGGAAAAAAAAAAAAAAAAGGAGAGAGAGAGAGAGAGAAGCCTGGGTGGCTCAGTTGGTTAAGAGGCTGTCTTTGGCTCAGGTCATAATTGAGTCCCACATTGGGTTTCTTACTCAGCAGGGGAGGCTGCTTCTCCCTCTGCCTGATGCTCCTTCTGCTTGTGTGCACGCTCTCTCTCTCTCTCTGACAAAGAAATAAACAAAATCTTTAAAAACAAAACAAAACAAAAAAGAAATAAAGAAATATGGTGATGTAATCAACAGTGCTGATAGATGGAACCAGACCTGTGAAAATCTGAGGAAAGAGTGTTATCAAACAGAGAAAAGCAGCTGGTAGAAAGTCATTGCTGCAGCAACTCAGTGCTTTCCAGGAGTCTGGTAATGGAGCTGAACCATATGTGTTGTGAGATTGTCTTTGAGGCAAAAGCTAGAGTAGGTCAGATCTTCAAGGGCATGATAAGGACTTTGTATTTTATTCTAGATAAAAAGGAAGACCACTGGAAGTTTTCAAGATAGGGAGTGAAGTAATCCTATTAAAAATTTGGAGTAAAATTCTGGAAGTGGGTTAAGGAGGGTCTGAAATGACAAGTTCAAAGAGTTAGGACTTACTTATGAATAATGAGCATCTAAGGAACCTTAGGAAGATGGATGGGATACAGAAATAAAGCAGGAAAATTATGCATTTTTAAAGTCCCTTATTTGGTCTATATATACCTCTGGTAAGTGGAGGCCTTCATTATTTGACTCCAAACTAACCTTAAGTGTCATCTGGAACATTCATAAATGTCTTAACTCTTAACTCTTAACGAAACTCTTACCCCAACCTAAAATCCCATGACTCCTCTTATTCCCGTAGAAACTTTTGCTTATCCTTCAAGACTGAGCTCACATGTGACCTATGTGTGAACACTTCAAGGTCACATGTGACCTATATGTGAACTCTTGTTGCTTAACTCTGTAGGGATTTGGGGAATCCTCATGCCTAGGGCCAGATTTAGGTCCCAGCAAGTGAAGCAGGACTAAACAAATCAAGCAAAAGGTTTTCAAGATTAAGATTAAGAAACTGCATAATACAAGGGATTCATTTCACAATTTCCTCTATAATGTATCAATTGACAAGGGACAAAATGACCTTGCATTTGAAGGAATGACCTTTTAAAATTAATTAGTGCTTTGATATTTCTTGTCCTCTAATATACCTCTGGAATTTTATTTTTCTCTTTATTAAAAAAGAGGAGGGATTATTTCAGGGGAGAAGGCTCATCTAGCTCATACTAATTTGAACACAGCAGAGTTTTCACAGTGTCCATGATGTTCTTTTCTCAGGAACATTAACTGTTTATGACCCATACCTCTTGGGGGTATGACATGGTTTTATGGACAAGATCTATATAGATCTTATATCGCTTTCATCCATAATCCATTGGCAAAAACTGAGTCATATGACCAAACGTAAGGATAAGAAAAGTTAGAAAATGTACTCTTTCTATACTCTTTGGAAAAGTAAACAGTACAGCAACCACAGAACTTCTCTGACAGAAGGGGACTGAGAAATAGAAGTTTGAGCTTAGGGATGACATGATTTTCATTACATTCATTTCCTGGGTAGTTAATGAAGTTCTGAGTAAGAATTCCAAATTCTTTAAATGGAAAGAAAGTATAATAATATCTACAGTATCTATTTTATAAGGTTGCTATAACAAAATTAATTAATAAATTAAATGATGATGGGGAAGAACTAAATTCTAAAATAATATATAAACAAAACAAGTGTATTTTGTGCAATATTGACTCTAGAAATACCAGAATAACCAGAAGGAACTCACTTTTGTTCTCTGTTCTTGTTTGATACCAGCTTCTTGTGCAGTAAAATGAAGAGTATCAGATAATTTTTCTTTACCACTCATTTAGGTCTGAAGTTAGCAAACTTTTTCTGTAAGAAGTTGGTAGCACATATTTTAGACTTTGTGGGCTATGAGGTCATGGCATATATGACTACTGAATTCTGGCACTGTAGCAAGAAAGCAGCCACTAGCAGTCAAAAAAACATTATTTATAAAATGTAGATGGCATGCTTACAACCACTGATTTTGCCAGAAGAGCCTCTTCTGCATTTATTTAAAAAAAAAAAAAAGTACTTAGATCAGAAAGTTAAAAACAGAACTACCCCATGATCTAGCAATTCCACTACTAGGTATTTACCCAAAGAATACAAAAATACACCCTGCAATTGCACTACTGGGTATTTACCCCAAAGATACAGATGGAGTGAAAAGAAGGGCCATCTGTACCCCAATGTTTATAGCAGCAATGGCCACGGTCACCAAACTGTGGAGAGAACCAAGATGCCCTTCAACGGACGAATGGATAAGGAAGATGTGGTCCATATATACTATGGAGTATTATGCCTCCATCAGAAAGGATGAATACCCAACTTTTGTAGCAACATGGACGGGACTGGAAGAGATTATGCTGAGTGAAATAAGTCAAGCAGAGAGAGTCAATTATCATATGGTTTCACTTATTTGTAGAGCATAACAAATAGCATGGAGGACAAGAGGAGATGGAGAGGAGAAGGGAGTTGAGGGAAATTGGAAGGGGAGGTGAACCATGAGAGACTATGGACTCTGAAAAACAATCTGAGGGTTTTGAAGAGGCGGGGGGTGGGAGGTTGGGGGAACCAGGTGGTGGGTATTGGAGAGGGCACGGATTGAATGGAGCACTGGGTGTGGTGCAAAAACAATGAATACTGTTACGCTGAAAAAAAAAGAATACAAAAATACTAGTTCAAAAGGATACATATACCCCAATGCTTCTAACAGCATTATGTACAATAGCCAAATTATGGAAACAGCCCAAGTGTCCATTGCCTGATGAATGGATAAGGAAGACATGGTATAGATAGATAGATAGATAGATAGATAGATAGCTATTATTTTAATGGCTGAGTAATATTCCATCATAGATAGATAGATAGATAGATAGATAGATAGATAGATAGATAGATAGATACGGCTATTCATCTATCTTCTATCATCTATCTATGATGGAATATTACTCAGCCATAAAAAATAATGAAATATTGCCACTTGCAACAACATGGATGGAGCTGGAGAATATAATGATAAGTTAAATAAGTCAGAGAAAGAATACATATGATCTCACTCATATGTGGAATTTAAGAAAACAAATGAGCAAAGGGGGGGGAAAAAGAGAGAGGTGAACTATGAAACAGACTTTTAAGAATAGAGAGCTATCTGATGGTTACCAGAGGCGAGGTGGGTGGAGGGATGGGTTAAATAGGTGTTGGGGATTAAGGAATGCACTTGTGATGAGCACTGGGTGTTCCATGGAAGTGCTGAATCACTCTATTATAAAACTGAAACTTGTATTATACTGTGCAATAACTAACTGGAATTTAAATAAAACTTTTGAAAAAAGTACTTAGATATTAGAATTTGGTAGTTTGTATGTGGTACTTAAAGGCATTTTTTAAACCCCTGAACAACCTTGTTAAATATAATCATCAATGTCATCCTAAAATAATCAATAGTTCTTAGGCTAGTTTTTAGCCTATAAAATAATCAATATCTACCAGTAGTGTTGAGTGAGCCAAAAAATTTTCTCTTGCTCCAGGATAGGCCCTGGGATATATGAATAAACCTATATGGAGAATAATGAAATATTTTTAACAGGGAAATGTTCATGGATGTTATTAAACAGAAAAGACAAAGCAGAAAAAAAATCAACTATCCATAAAACTTATGTAATGGAGGCCAAGAAACTAGAAATGTCAGGCCCTTGAGAAGTTCGGGGAAATCAATCAATCAGTCATGATCAAATTATCCATTCTCACTCCTTATTTTTAGTTGAACAATCCTTATGTATTACTAGCCTTTCTTGAATAAAGAAGCACAGTAAATGTAATAAACAAATAAAGCAACACTATTTGTAATTTGTGATGCTGAGGAACTTAGACTAGTTGTCTATAGTCTCATCTGTATTGTTCTTCAGCCTGTAAAATACCCAACTGTCAAAATATTTATTTATGAAAGGGCTTCACAGCTACCATACCTCTTATTAATGTTTTTCTTTCCACTTTTATATTTTACATCATACATTTACGCAGTCCTCTGTTGCTTTTAAAATGATATAGTACTTTTCAAAATAGTAAATTCTCTACCATTTACAATATGTAAGAACATAAAACTTAACCTCAGCAGGAAAGAAAAATGGGTATTGTCATGAGATGCCTTTATTATTTTTACAACAGCTGCTAAAGGAAGGTCTTGCTCCAAAGGCACTGTTATTGGGTTGGAGAAAAATTCTCTATATTCACAATAGTATGTGCTTATACTTTCTAACAGGTTAACACAATGGAAGCTAATTATTATGTTGGGTCAGAGGCCATTTACAGTATAAAGAGAGCCTGTGATAGAGGAGAATCCTCTTTTCACCTTTGCCCATAGGTTGCTGGTGATGTTAGCTCAATCACTCTGATTATATTACAATAGTTATATCTAAAATGGCTTTATATTTTAGGATTATTAATAATAAAATTGACACAGGACTGAAGCTTTGCATATACTTTCTCATTTTCCCATCTTTGATTATTGTCTCCTTCATACAGCTGCTTATTGATCTTATACTCAACCCCTTGACAACTGGATGTCTGAAATCTCAGACTGCTAATTACATTTGCTTGGTTCCAAAACAGACTCATGCCAGTGAGGCACCTGCAAACTTTGTTTTGTGGCCTTAGTATTAATTTAGAAACCCCTTTATTCCCACCTTCATTTGCATTCTTCTTACAAAATTTAAACAGGAAATTTTCCTATAACATTACCTTCTGAAATTTAATGTAAAATTATGTTATTGTGGTCTTATATTTGTTATAGTTAATGTTTTTATAAATCTGTTATTTAGTGATATAAATCCAATAGTTTCAACAAGCATTTATTGATTACTCATTTTATGGAAAGCATTGTTCTAAAAACAATGGTAGATACAATGAGATGAACTATAAGGAACTGTTGTGATTAGGAAGAGCTACATGATAAATCATGGATGACAAGGGTTATAACTAAACTTTAAGCAAATTCTGTGATAGTGTCAAAGAATGAAATTAATGAGTTAATTCAATTATTATCTGGAAAATAAATAATATTCAAGAATATCTTCCCTAACAAATGTTCTTGCTACTCTTTTCTTACATATTGCTATTACCATCACAATCCACTCAATTATCCAAATCTGGAAAAAAAAAAAAAGTTATCCAAATCCGAAGCTGGGAGTTGCCTTTTGCAAGGACTTATAATGAGAAGACATTGGTTCAAACTGTGCCTTCCCAAATCACTAACATTGTAACTTCAGGCAAGTTGTATAATTTCTTTCTAAATTTTAATTTCCTCTTAAACATGGTGGATAATTATTCCTACTTCTTCCACTGGCTTATGTTTAGGATCAAATAAGATAATGTGAACTGAAGTTAATGTACCCATCTAACTCTTAACAAATGTGAGATGTTTCTTTTTATCTTTCATTTCCCACCATTTATACTACTTAAGGCATACAATCACTATTCTTTTAATTCTGTCAACTTTTATAACTGAAGACCACAAAGAATGGGGGCAAGTAAAGGGCAGAGTTAGAATCAATCCCTAAGTCATACATGGACAATGTTCATGTAAAATATTTTCCTTCAACAAAATGCTCCACTCTTAACAATATATTTGACCAACACCAAAATTGTTAGTCATGATTATTGTCATTGCAAGGAATAGAAGTTCAAAAGAGCTCAAGCAAAAATGATCATTTTTGGCACACATAATTGGGAAGGACACCGGATGGCTGAACTCAAAATCAAAGAAAGAAATGTAGAAAAACTATGAACTCAGAACAAATGTTTTCATAATCTCCATGGTCCATCTCTGATTTCTGCTTGTGTCATTATTAACAATGCATCTTCAAAGGAAAAACTCTCTGATATTGTACATAGTAGATTTATTGACTCATTCAACAAATATTTACTGACTATCTGTTATCTATGTGGTACTATGCTTAAAGGTTGTGAATAGCATGGTGTAGAAGACAGACACAATTTCTCTTCTAACAGATAGCTCTTTAGTGATGAAGAAACCAATACTTAATTGCAGTACAGTAAGAAATGCTTATGCTAGGGGAAGTCTTGGAATTTCAGGAACACATAGGAAAGACACCAAAATTAGCTTTGGAAGTCAGAAAATGATTCAAGGAGAAACACTGCCAACCTAAGATCAGAAATATGATTAAGAGTTAACCAGGTCAATATTAGCTAAAGACTAATTTTTTAATTGAATCCAATTTTATGTTCTTCAATCTGGAAATATATTGCTCATATTTTAAAAAATATTTTACTTATTTATTTGAAAAAGAGAGAAAACAGAGTGTGAGGGAGAGCATGAGCATAGGATGGGATAGAGGGAGAGGGAGAAGCAGACTCCCCACTGAGCAGGGAGCCTGATGTAGGGCTCAATCCCAGGACCCTGGGATCATGACCTGAGCTGAAGGAAGACGGTTAATGGGCTGAGCCACCCAGGCACCCCTATTGCTCATATTTTTAATGTTTCCTGTGAAACTCCAAAAAGAAGAGATTTAAGCTATAAATATGACTAAACCTAAAAAAATTTAGACTCATATTAGCAAGAGGTCAAAGAACTGACTCACTATTTTCTAAGAAAAGGGAAAAATTTTTCAACTTATCTGCCATGATGATAAGTAATAATAATAAGCAAACATTTGATATTCCTTGTCCTCCTGAACATAGGTTCAATTTAAAAGAGATTAAGTTGGTAATGATGAGACATAAATTAGTTTAATGGGCTCATCTGTTAAACCATGTTGTGGGGGATGCCTGATTAGCATTAAACTGCTTTCCAAAAAATAAAATATCTTGTATTTCTTATTTAAAAACACATTTAAAGAAAAGGATATTTCTGAAAATCTCAACCCATTGGGAAAACATTTTTTATCTCCTTAGGAACTGCATGTATAGATTTTTGTTCAACCAAATTAAGTAATTCACTTACTCTCTTTTCACAGCATTCCCATCTTCTAGGTCAGAAAGGGGTTGAAATGTGAGAGAAAACAATTCTCAGAGAGAGCCTTGGAATTGAATAAGCTCTAGCTTATTCACTCCAGCTAAGGGAAGATTAGAAATTTGACAGACTTTGTTCATGACTAGAATGAAAACCCTATACAGAGGATTAACCTGATATAAGAGCAGTTTCATCAAACCAAGTAAGTACACGCAACTTGGTGAGAAAAGCAAAACCCAAATGCAATTTAACAAACTGAGCAAAGTATGTGGATGTTATATACTGAAACCATGAGAAATGGCTACATTCCCTCCTTATTAATGATATATCAACATCAGTTGATATGCAGTCTGTTAAATCTGTGAACTCCTGACATAAATTGGCTACTATATGTCAAGTATGGTGCTAGCTTAGTCATTAAAGTAATTATGTGAGAAATATTATTATCCCCATTTTTAGAATTAAGGTAATAGGGATACAGATACTTGCTCTGTTTTAAAAGAGAGTTAGCATCTCTGTTAAGATTCAATCTTATGTCTAAATCTAAAGATTTTTTCATTTTCCCTGCCATATATACAATAAAAAAGCAATTAGTGAATATATCACGTTTTAAATAATGATATTTTTCTATGAAGCACCTCTTCCTAAAAGTATTTTTTTTATGAGTTATCTGAAGTAATATGTTTCATGGTATCTTGGCAGGTGGTCCCTTGCTAACACTCCTAGGATGGTTAAATTATATGACTCCCGCTATCACATTAAGTATATATAAATGGTACAAATCAGTATATGACTCATATATATATTACAAATTACTTCTTTTGTAGAAAATATTATTCCTGGGTTGCCCAATTTGAATAAGCTCACCTCATCACAACTATTAGCTAACATCCTACCCCCAATAATTTTGAATATTAAATATAAGGATGGGATGCATTACTCTTTATGAGTGAGGCATTTATAGACTCCCAACTGGTCCAAAATTCTACTGTACTTGTTCTAAGTTCTTCTTCCTTCTAAACCCAAAAATGATGCATATGTAATGAGTATCTTTTGCAAACCCCTTTCTCAGAGATACAACACTTGCTCTAGGAAAACTCACATGTAATTTTTGACTTGGGCAGAAAAATCCTTTCAATCCACCTCTAAGGAATTGTTACTTCTCTGACAACTTCCAGGAAATTTACTTGTTACTGGCTGCCTTGACTTATATCTCAACCTTAGAAACCACATTACAAAAACGTTGCTGACAGGAGAAAACAGTTTATTTTATTTCTCTAAAACACGTGGTCTCCAGATTTTATAGTTCCTTCTACCCCTTCCAGATGTCTTCACCTTCATGAATTTTTTTCTCGCCCATACTGTCATTTTAATCTCTTTAGAGGCTCTTTTCATTTCACAGCCAGCCCTTCAGTGCCTTCCTTTTTACTCTCTTACATGTTGGTACACTTTTTGAAAAGAAAAGGAGAAACAAAGTAGTCTTTTCACACAAGCACACTTATAAAGATTTTGTACAAAAAATTTGACAAATGAGCTTGACAACATAATAGCTATGACCAGAAAGATGTGGTGAACTTGAAGATAGTGTAATAGAAATTATTCAACCTAAGGAACATAAGGAAAAAAGTTTTTTTAAATAAAATAAAAAGAGCTTTGGGAACCTAAGTGACAACATCAAGGTGTCTTGTATATTTCAGTTTAAGTTCCTGAAGAATATGACATAACAGTAAAGAAAAAAATATTTAAAATAGAGTGATCAAAGTATTTCCCCCAAGAATGAAGAAAAATATTAATTTGGGGAATCAAGAAAACTAGTGAATTATAAGGAGGGCAAATACAGAAAAATTATGCATAAGCACAGGATAGTAAAACTTCTGGAAAATAAAGATAAATAGAAAACCTTGAAAGCAGTCAAAGAAAAAGAATATGATATATAAAGAGAATAACTCAAATGAGCAGTGGCTTCTAATCAGAAACTATGAAGTACAGATGATGATGGGAAAAAATATCTTTGAAATACAGAGGGAATAAAATAGACACGCACAAAAAAAGCTTTTAAATTCCTAACTGTAGGGGCACCTGGGTGGCTCAGTTGGTTAAGCATCTGCCTTCAGCTCACGCCATGATCTCAGGATATTGGGATGAAGCCCTGTATTGGGCTCCCTGCTCATTAGGGAGTCTGCTTCTGCCTTCCCCTCTACCAGTCCTCCCCACTTGTGCTCTCTCTCTCAAATAAATGAATAAAGAAATAAAATATTAAAAAAATAAATTCCTTATTATATAGCCAATAAATATTATTTAAGAATAAAATAAAAATAAAGACATTTTCAAACAAATGTACATTAAGAAAATTTATTAGCAGTAGATCTTGGTTAAAGAAAGTACTAAAAATAGTTCTTCAGGTTGAAAGAAAATTTCTTAGAAAATGTTAAATAACATGAAAATACATTACCCCTTTTAAAGCAAATATTATGTAATTGCTTCATGAGGCTTATAATATAAATAAATGTAATACATGTGACAATAACTACACAATAGATAACACTAGTAAATGGCCTCACATATTGAAAGTTTTCCTCATTTCCTGTGAAGAACCACAATAATAAATCTAAAACAAACTGTTAAAATTTATGACATATATTTTATATTCCCCATAAAGCCAATAAATATCATGTATAGGAATGTAGTTAGAAATCCAATAGAAAAATTCAATTTGCATCTTAAATACTTCACATCAGCCAGAAGATGTTAGAAAAGAAGATTCAGAGCAACAAAAAGCAGAGGGGGGACACAGAAAGCAAAAAATAAAATGTTAGACCTAAATCCAAGCATTTCAACCATTATATTGAATAGTAATATACTAAACAGTCAAGATATAGGGCAGAGACTTTTCAGAAGGAAAAAAAAGGGGACAAACTCTACACTATCTACAAGAGAAACACTTTAAACATAAAGACACAGGTGAGCGCCTGGGTGGCTCAGTGGGTTAAAACCTCTGCCTTTGTCTCAGGTCATGATCCCAGGGTCCTGGGATCGAGAGAGCCCTCTTCCTCTCTGTCTCTATGCCTACTTGTGATTTTTGTCTGTCAAATAAATAAGTAAAATCTTAAAAAAAAATAATAAAGACACAGACAACTTGAAACTAAACAAATCAAAAAATATATATACCATGCAAATAGTAAACAAGTAATTTTGACTATATTAATATGAGACAAAATAGACTCCAAAACAAAGAGTATTAACAGAGACAAGTGAGGACATTTCATAATGGAAAAAGGTCAACTAATCAGTAATATGTAAGTATCATAAGTGTATTTTCAAGAAAGAAACTGGGAAGATGGAATATTTTACCATATTTGAGAGCTAGTGAGTCAGACTGTCATAGTTTTATGGATAAGAGCAGAAAAGGCATGGGTTTGGATCAGAGACAAATGACACTTCATTCTCCACAGCAGTAAGAATAGCCAGAGTAACACTTTGTGCCATTTTCCTGAGCTCTCAGACTGAAGTCCCACAGAGTGAAATGATGAGGACCCAGTTTTGCCCATACAATGGGATGAATTATGGGAGAGAAACCCCAAGATTAAGCAACACTGATCTATTAGGCCCATTCTCCCCTCCAGAGATGGCACTTTCTTTATTTCCATGTAAGGTAAAAAAATAGGGTCCAGAGAAGGGAGGGAGACATCCCTATCTTTAATTTCTATAATGTAAATAAATCTGCTCTGGAGAAAGATATAGATATAGATATAGATCTTTATATCTTTATTCCTGGATTGTAATACATACATCTTTCCAATGCTGTCTGCTTACATAAACATTCTTGTAAAGATAGTCTGGAGCAAATTGGTTATTAATGCCTAAGTGTGCAGATATGAGAGAGACCCAGGGAGAATTGTCTCCCAATGATTCCATTCTGGTTTCGACAGTCTTGGCCTCTAACAAATTTTTTATTGTGCATATGTCTCTGTTATCCATTCTGATGAACCCCACTAACAAAGGCTGAGATTATATCCATTTGGTGTGTTCCAATGCAGCATTTAATTAAAGCTATTTTCAGCAAGATTCCAGGTAGTACCATGTGGCAAACCTGCAGTATTGATCCAAGTTTCCAGGTAGTACCAAGTGTCTCTATTCTCAACAGTTGAAGAGATCCAATAAATAATTAGATTATTTATCCAATACATTAGAATTCCAAGTAGCTTTCACCTTTATTTTCTCTAAAGACCCTTCCGCTTGGCAAGTAGCATTGACCCAGTTACAACAGGGTGTATTACCAACTGCACAGGCTCCACATTGGCCCACAAAGAAGAAGGGTAATTCTGTCACCAGTATCAACGTTGGCCAGGAGTTGAGACTGAGTTGAGTGCCTTTCAGGGATAAGGGGCTGTCATTGATTAGTTGAGCCAAAGTCAAGGACAAATTCTGTATTACCTTTTCTAATTAAATGACTATTATAGGTAAAACTAACCACCAGGTACATAAATAACCAATTTATTATCCTTCTGGAAATCACTCATGTAACCTAAGATCACCTCATTTGTAGAGAGCTCTGCAGTCACCTGAGGGCTACATGACCTTTTGCTAAAGTCTCCTTAAACACTTGAAATTCTCTTATGACCATCTCTCAGGTACAAGTCACCATGTTTTCATAAGAATGACATGTTCAGGTATGGCCTCCACACAAGAAGTAAAACCCCAGGAGTGCACATGGTGCCCCTTGGAAGAAAATGTGGTTTACAATATCCAGGGTTCCCAAGGGAAGCTTCCATTCATTAAGGGCCACTGGTTGACAGTGTCTCCCATGTAGTCTGAACATGGCCTCCCATCTGTGCATCAAGTGCAAAAAGGAAAATCCAGAGCAAGAGTTAATTCAAATATGTGGGATGTTAGGGAAGAAATGACTAGAGATAAATATCAAATACTATTTTGAAAAAATCTGGGAGAAGTAAGTCCCATAATAAACTCCAAAATGAAAAAAAAATTGATACAAAAGCAGGGGTAGTTCAATATCCACAAATTACTCAGTGTGATACACCACACTAATAAAAGAAAGGGTAATAACCATATGATCCTCTTAATAGATGCAGAAAAAGCAATTGACAAAACATAGCATCCATTCTTGATAAAAACCCTCAACAAAGTAGGAATAGAAGGAACATACCTCAACATCATAAAAGCCATATACGAAAGACCCACAGCTAACATTATCCTCAATGGGGGAAAACTGAGAATTTTCCCCTAACGTCAGGAACACACCAGCTATATCCACTCTTACCAGTTCAGTGCAGTACTGGTATGTGTGTTCAACACAGTACTGGAAATCCTGGCCTCAACAATCAGACAACAAAAAGGAATAAAAGGCATCCAAATCAACAAGGAAGAAGTTAAACTTTTGTTATTTATAGATGACATGATACTCTATGTAGAACCCCCCCCCCAAAAACATCAAAAATTGCTAGAACTGATATATGAATTCAGCAAAGTCACAGGACATAAAATCAATGTACAGAAATCTGTTACATTTCTATACACCAATTATGAAGCAGCAGAAAGAGAAATCAAGAAACTATCCCATTCACAATTGCGTCAAAACCCACAAGATGTCTGGGAAATAAACCTAACCAAAGATGTGAAAAATCTCACACCTGTCAGAATGGCTAAAATCAAAACCATAAGAAACAAGTGTTGGTGAGGATGTGGAGAAAAATGAACCTTTTTGCACTGCTGGTAAGAATTCAAACTGGTGCAGATATTGTGGAAAATAGTATGGAGTTTCCTCAAAAAATTAAAAATAAAACTACCTTATGATCTAGTAATTGCAGTACTGGGTATTTACCCAAAGAATACAAAAACACTAATTCAAAGGGATACAAGAACCCCTATGTTTATAGCAGCATTATTTACAACAGCCAAATTATAGAAACAGCTCAAGTATCCATTGATAGATGAATGGCTAAAGAGGTAATATCTATACTCAATGAAATATTAGTCATAAAAAAAGAATAAAATCTTGCCTTTGCAATGACATGGATGGAGGTAGAGAGTACAATGCTAAGCGAAATAAGACAGTCAGAGAAAGACAAATACCATATAATCTTACTTATATTTGGAGTTTAAGAAAAAACAAATGAGCAATGGAAAAAAAAAAAAAGAGTGACAAACCAAGAAATAGGCTCTAAACTACAGAGAACGTATTGATGGTTACCACAGAAGAGGTGGGTGGGAGGATGGGGAAAATAGGGGATGGGGGATAAAAAGTATATTTACCATGATGAAAAATTTAAAATTAAATTTTAAAAATCCCTAGAAGTTTGAAAACATAATGGTGTAGAATAAGTAGATGTATATTGAATTTTCAGTACTTTTAAAAAATGTCCTGAGAATATTTCCAAAAATTGATAACAGAATTTCACAAAATATATTTAAATAACATTCAAGAAATTTTTTATTGTTCAAGGTACATTCTTCTAAAAAATAAAGACTTAGAATCAACATTTTTAAAGTCCCAATTATAGTTAATGTTAAGTGTATATATATATGTATATGTATATGTATATGTATATATATATATACATATATAGTATAATTTTTTAGGTCAAGGAAGATTCTAAGAATTTATTTTAAGACCAATAATGACATCAGATCAAATTCCAGGAGTAAGAAATGCATGTCTGAAAATTCTAGAAGAAAGTTAGAGAAGATTTGAGATAATATAAAAATGAGAAAGTCATCTTTTTTTAATGCCTTTGTACATAAAAGTGCACTAATCAAAAATGTGTAAGTCAATGAATTTAACAACATGAACACAACTCAGCATCTACCAAACTAGATGATGAAAGAAAACATAACCAGTAGCCCAGTTGCTCACCTCACACTCCACTGTCACTATTTTCAAAAGGTAAAAACTATCTCAAATATTCATTACTACCCATATCCTTTTCACTCAGCAATGTTTGTATGATTCCATGTAACACCTATGATGTAACGTGTACAGTAACAGTAATGCATTCATTTTTGTTGCTGTAGAGTATCTCATTGTATATAAATATATCAAAACTCACTTTTCCACTCTCTTTTAGTGATTTGAGTTCAGATTTGACTAACACACACAATAGTACTATGAAAACTATAAATGCACACAGATTCACACACCTACACACACCCACACACGCACACACACATTCTCTAATACATATATCTGTTTTGGTGGGGACATATCTCACTCTTTCTCAAATAAATAAGTAAAATCATTTTAAAAATGAAAAAATGTGCGTTCTGAGCTCAATGGGCATGGTTTCCATATATGCCACTTAGGTTTATTTTTCTAACCATGGCCTTAAATATTTTCTATTTTTACTTATTTTTCATTTACTTGTTCTATCAGTTTTTAACAGAAGTGTGTTTGAATCTCCCACTAAGATTATTACCTCCCTATGAGGGATTCTTTGGCCAGGTTTGTAGAAAATGTGTTCACTCCTTGTGCTTCTGTTTCCTAACTGCAAGTTTTTGTGTCTGTTTAGTTCTCTAAAGACTTTATGACTAGAACTGGTTTCTCCTCACCTTTCTATGCTCAATGCCTGTTACATTAACAAAGAGTTGGCATCAATTAAATGATGGTTTATGGCAAGTGAACAAAAGGATGCCCATATTCTCCACCCCTGCTTCCTTTTTCCCAGGCAACTTCCCACACAGTTGCTTTTTGGAGGGCAAAGCGCATCTTAATAGGATATTTAAAAGGTGGTTAGAAGGTTTACCAAAGGAAATACCCATATCTTTAGCAACTCTACAGAAATTCCACCTACATATAATCACATAGGATTCAAATGTAGGTCATATACTGTGGGACTTAGTTTACATTTCAATTTGGAAAAATAGTCTCTGATTTTTCCTTCATGTCTGGTAATGATATTCCACCCATCTCAGATAGAAACTACAACCTGAGCTCTCAGAGAACTCACACTGGCTAATAATTGGAGAGAAGAAAAGTAAGCTTCCTAGTTTGGGGCAGAAGCCCTAGGAATTATTTTTAATTGATGTTTTAGGAGACTGAAGTGACCTTACCTTGCTGATGGGTACCCACAATTAAGAAGAAGGTGGGAAAATAAAAGTCTTCATGCCAAAACAAGGGAAGGCTCTGGTATATGCAGGTTTCTGTGATCTTCAGACTATTCGGAAAAATCTTTCAGTAACTGTATCCTAGGAATACCAGACCCTGGAAAATGTAACCTTTCATAATGAATACTCTGGGGCATGATTTTTCTGACTTTGCCAATTTTTCTGTGGCTTACCACAAGTCGGTGATTTAAACTGTTTTCCAACTGTAAAGAAGTACTCAAATTTCAACATATCAGAAGGAGGTTGATTTGGGAGAGGTTAGATTTGGTAAATTTATAAACCATTTTCAAGCATCTAGTTTTCTCACAGTATTATGAGCTATATATATGATATAAAGACAAAAATGAAATAATTCCTTTTACCACTGGGAACTTGGGTAATAAAAATGTCAGCATCAAAAAAGAAATCAGGTAGTTTATGAGACTGAAACCTGGAGACAAGTATAACCCTTCTCTGACAATCTTGGGTGGTAACAAATGTCAGACTGATCTTAGAGTTAGCTGTACATAGATCACAGATTAGAAGGTGATAGAGCACAGATATACAAGTATAACTAGAAGTGGGGGCACAATCCAAGAAGCAAATATGAAAATTAGAAATGTAAAGATTCAGGTATATTAAGTAAATACAAATCTTCAGAACCAAAAAGAGACTGATGAAAGGAAAGAGGAAGAAAGTAGTGTCACATGAGGAATTAAATATACAATAGAGAGAAATTGAGAGACATCTTGGGAATGACATGGAACAGATTTTCTTTGTCAAGATAACTGATCATCTAATTCAGAATGAATATATAACCTTAACCTGTTGCTTATGTGGGACAGCTGAATGCTTCCCTTTGTCACATACTTAGAAAATTCCTAGGTACAAGACAGTGAGCCAAGATCTTTGAGCTGGTCAATTATACAGATATTCATACATAAGTCCTACAATCAAGAATATAAATCTAATGATGAAATGGATTAAACAAAAACTTTATTTTAGTAATAAGTACAGAGCCTAGTCTCTGACAAAAATGTTTCTAAATATTGTTGACTAAACTCATTTTTCTTTTTTTTTTTTAATTTTTTTTAAAGATTTTATTTATTTATTTGACAGAGAGAGATCACAAGCAGGCAGAGAGAGAGGAGGAAGCAGGCTCCCTGCTGAGCAGAGAGCCCGATGCGGGGCTCGATCCCAGGACCCTGAGATCACGACCTGAGCCGAAGGCAGCGGCTTAACCCACTGAGCCACCCAGGCGCCCCTAAACTCATTTTTCTTAAACTCATAACTAGTTATATTGTTTGTTTTAAAAGTTTCTCATATGGAAGACCTTAAAAGTTCCTTAATGGGTGACTTTCTCTCCTTCCAGGAAATCCACTGTACCTCACTAAGGGCAGCCTTTTTGGAACTTCACTATAATTGTAATATAATTTTGGAAAAATACATGAGATATAAAGCCATAGTTCATTGGTAAGACACAGGAAGAAAAAGTTCTTTCCCAATAGAAGAATTAAAAAAGTCTTGATGGGAGAATCAACAACAAATTAAGCCAACCC
Source organism: Lutra lutra (assembly GCF_902655055.1). Taxonomy (NCBI): domain Eukaryota; kingdom Metazoa; phylum Chordata; class Mammalia; order Carnivora; family Mustelidae; genus Lutra; species Lutra lutra. Next base: position 51,915,720 of record NC_062289.1, on the reverse strand, counting down.
CACACACAAGAAGGGAAATAATCAAGATTAGAAGAGAGATCAATGAGATACAAACTAGGGATACAGTATAACACATCAACAAAACTAGAAGCTGGTTTTTTGAAAGAGTCAATAAGATTGATAAACCAGGGCACCTGGGTGGCTCAGTGGGTTAAGCTGCTGCCTTTGGCTCAGGTCGTGATCTCAGGGTCCTGGGATCGAGTCCCACATCGGGTTCTCTGCTCAGCAGAGATCCTGCTTCTCTCTCTCTCTCTCTGCCTGCCTCTCCATCTACTTGTGATCTCTCTCTGTCAAATAAATAAATAAAATCTTAAAAAAAAAAAAGATTGATAAACCATTGGCCAAACTAATCCAAAAGAAAAGAGAGAGGACCCAAATTAATAAAATTATGAATGAAAAGGTAGAGATCACGACTAACACCAAGGAAATAGAAACAATCATTAGAAATTATTATCAACAGTTATATGCCAATGAGTTAAGCAACCTAGATGAAATGGATGCACTCCTAGAAAACTATAAACTTCCAAAACTGAATCAGGAAGAAATTGACAACCTGAATAGACCAATATCTAGTAACGAGATTGAAGCAGTAATCAAAAACCTCCCAAGGGCACCTGGGTTGTTCAGTGGGTTAAAGCCTCTGCCTTTGGTTCAGGTTGTGGTCCCAGGGTCCTTGGATCGATCTCTGCTAAGCGGGAAGCCTGCTTCCTCCTCTCTCTCTCTCTCTCTGCCTGCCTCTCTACGTACTTGAGATCTGTCTGTCAAATAAATAAATAAAATCTTTAAAAAAAAAAAAAAAACCTCCCAAAAAACAAGAGCCCAGGACCTGATGGATTCCCTTGAGAATTCTACCAAATGTTCAAAGAAGAAATACCTATTCTCCTGAAGCTGTTTCAAAAAATACAAACAGAAGGAAAACTTCTGAACTCTTTTTATTAAGCCAACTGATCCCAAACCAGTCAAAGACCCCAATAAAAAGGAGAATTTCAGACCAATATCCCTGATGAATATGGATGCCTTGGCATCTCAACAAGATCCTAGCTAATAGGATCCAACAATACATTGAAAGATTATCCACTATGACCAGGTGGGATTTATCCATGGGATTCAAGGGTGGTTCAACATTCACAAATCAATCAATGTGATAGAACAAATCAATAAGAGAAAAGAGAAGAATCACATGGTCCTCTCAGCTGATGCAGAAAAAGCATTTGACAAGATACAGCATCCGTACCTGATTAAAACAATTCAAAGTATAGGATAGAGGGAACGTTCCTCAACTTCATAAAATCTATCTATGAAAATCCCACAGCATCATCCTCAATGGGGAAAAGCTGACAGCCTTCTCTTTGAGATCTTGAATATGACAAGGATGTCCACTCTCGCCACTGTTATTCAACATAGTACTAGAAGTCCTAGCAACAGCAATCAGACAACAAGAAGAAATAAAAGGTATTCAAATTGGCAAAGAAGAAGTCAAAGTCTCTCTCTTTGCAGATGACATGATACTTTATACGGGAAACCCAAAATCTCCACCCCCAAACAACTAGAACTCATACAGCAATTCAGGAGTGTGGTAGGATACAAAATCAATGTACAGAAATCAGTTGCTTCCTTAAACACTAACAATGAAAAAAATAGAAAGGGAAATTAGAGAATCGATTTCATTTACTATAGCACCAAGAACCATAAGATACCTGGGATTAACCTAGCCAAAGGGGTAAAGGATCTGTACTCAAAGAACTACAGAACACTCATGAAAGAAATTGAAGAAGACACAAAAAGATGGAAGACCCTTCTATGCTCATGGATCGGAAGAATAAACCTTGTTAAAATGTCTTTACTGCCTAGAGCCATCTATACTTTCAATGCCATTCTGATCAAAGTTCCACCGGCATTTTTCAAAGAGCTGGAACAAGCAATCCTAAAATTTGTATGGAACCAGAAGAGACCCCGAATTGCTAAGGAAATGTTGAAAAAGAAAAATGAAAATGGGGGCATCACGTTGCCTGATTTCAAGCTTTACTACAAAGCTGTGATCACCAAGACAGCATGGTACTGGCACAAAACAGACACATAGACCAGTGGAACAAAGTAGAGAGCCCAGATATGGACCCTCAACTCTATGGTCAAATAATCTTTGACAAAACAGGAAAAACCATACAGTGGAAAAAAGACAGTCTCTTCAATAAATGGTGCTGGGAAAATTGGACAGCTATGTGTAGAAGAATGAAACTCAACCATTCTCTTACACCATACACAAAGATAAACTCGAAATGGATAAATGACCTCAACATGAGGCAGGAATCCATCAAAATCCTAGAGGAAAACATAGGCAGTAATCTTTTTGACATCGGCCACAGCAACTTCTTTCAAGATATGTCTCCAAAGGCAAAGGAAACAAAAGCGAAAATGAACTTTTGGGACTTCATCAAGATCAAAAGCTTCTGCACAGCAAGGAAAAAGACAACAAAACAAAGAGGCAACCCTCAGAATCGGAGAAGATATTCGCAAATGACAGTACAGACAAAGGGCTGATATCCAAGATTTATAAGAAGTCCTCAAAGTCAACAAACACAAAGCAGATAATCACGTCAAAAAATGGGCAGAAGACATGAACAGACACTTCTCCAAAGAAGACATGCAAATGGCTAACAGACACATGAAAAAACGTTCATAATCCTTAACCATCAAGGAGATTCAAATCAAAACCATACTGAGATACCACCTTACACCAGTTAGAATGGCAAAAATTAACAAGACAGGAAACAATGTGTGTTGGAGAGGATGTGGAGAAAGGGGAACCGTCTTAAACTGTTGGTGGGAATGCAAGTTGGGTGCAGCCACTTTGGAAAACAGTGTGGAGATTCCTCAAGAAATTAAAAATAGAGCTTCCCTATGACCCTGCCATTGCACTACTGGGTATTTACCCCAAAGATACAGATGTAGTGAAAAGAAGGGCCATCTGTACCCCAATGTTCATAGCACCAATAGCCACAGTCACCAAACTGTGGAAAGAACCAAGATGCCCTTCAACAGAAGAATGGATAAAGAAGATATGGTCCATATATACAACGGAGTATTATGCCTCCATCAGAAAGGATGAATACCCAACTTTTATATCAACATGCAGAGGACTGGAGGAGATTATGCTGAGTGAAGTAAGTCAGGCAGAGAGAGTCAATTATCATATGGTTTCACTTACTTGTGGAGCATAAGGAATAACATGGAAGACATTGGGAGATGGAGAGGAGAGGATAAGTGAGTTGGGGTAATTGGAGGGGAGACAAACCATGAGAGACTGTGGACTCTGAGAAACAAACTGAGGGTTTTGGAGAGAGGGGTGGAGGGTGAAGTGAGGCTGGTGGTGGGTATTATGTAGGGCACATATTGCATGGAGCACTGGGTGTGGTATATAAACAATGAATTTTGGAACCCTGAAATAAAATAAAATAAAATAAAATCTAAAATAAAAAAACCACTACAACAACAACAACAACAAGTCTTGATGATGGCTTAAATCATGCCTATAACTTGAGTAATTTCAGAACAAGCAAAGACAGACAAGAGGTGTCCAGAGCACAGAGAAGAGCACTTCAGCCAACACAGTGACACAGACAAAGGTCTTGTGGTAGGAGGAGACCTGGCCAGCATGAAGAGCTGACAGAGGTCCATGTGGCTGGAATGTAGTCACAGAACTTAGTATATGATGAGGCTGAATGAGTAGGCTGTCACACCATGCCTGGCTTCATAGGATGATGGGAAAAAGCCCCCATGTGGCCCAAGACCAGTGGGAAGACATTTGTGGGTTTTTAAGGAAGGGTTGGGGACCCATTCATATTTGCATTTTGATAATATTGTGTAATGTAGAAACATCATCATAATGTAGGGAAAGATTGAGTGAACCACTACAACTGTTAGGAAAAGCAAAGCAAAGTCTATATGCAATGTAATTGCATGTTCATGAATTATTTGAACACATACTATGGACAAGTCATATGCTAAGTTCTATCAGAGTAATGACAATTAAAAAAGAAAGGATAAAAAGTTACAAAAGGATGAAAGTTATAAAAGAAGGGATATATTTTTATATACATAAACATATGTGTATATTTATATTTGTATACATGCATGTATACATATATAATACTATAACAAAGGAAATAATCTACACAAAGGAAATCTTTAAAATAATATTTTAAGAGTTAAAATATTATTTTAAAATGAATATCAGTAAGCATTTAAAGTTTGTTTAAATATTTGAATAAATAGGGGCGCCTGGGTGGCTCAGTGGGTTAAGCCACTGCCTTCGGCTCAGGTCATGATCTCAGGGTCCTGGGATCGAACCCCGAATCGGGCTCTCTGCTCAGCAGGGAGCCTGCTTCCTCCTCTCTCTCTGCCTGCCTCTCTGCCTGCTTGTGATCTCTCTCTGTCAAATAAATAAATAAAATCTTAAAAAAAAATATTTGAATAAATAAATAAATAATAAATAAACTATTAAAGTATGTTTAAATATTTATATCTAATGTCTATTTTTAATTAAATAATATAAAGAGCAATACAGACCATAAAAGCTATAGAATATACAAAAAGAGAATGTCAGAATGTTCTGAAGTATGTGAGCAATGTTTTATCAGAGAGATGAAATTTAAGAACAACCTCAAGGGGCGCCTGGGTGGCTCAGTGGGTTAAAGCCTCTGCCTTCGGCTCAGGTCATGATCCCAGGGTCCTGGGATCCAGCCCCGCATCGGGCTCTCTGCTCCGCAGGGAGCCTGCTTCCTCCTCTCTCTCTCTCTCTGCCTGCCTCTCTGCCTGCTTGTGATCTCTGTCTGTCAGATAAATAAATAAAAATCTTTAAAAAAAAAAAAAAAGAACGAACCTCAAAAGATTGGCAAATATTTCAATTATCTATTGTTGGACAGCAAGCCACCTCACAACACACATAAATCATTTCTACTGCTCATGATTCTGCAATTTGAGCATGGCTTAGGGAGGCAGGTTTGTCCCTGCAGTACTAGTGTGAGAGGGCCCTCTGGGACTGGAAAATCAACCTCCATAGTAGTTTAATCACATGGCTGGCAAATTGATACTCAATGTCAGCTGGGATCTCAGCTGGGATACTGACCAGTGGTTTTGGATCCATGGAACTACACATGAGGCTGTTTGGGCTTCCACACAGAATACTTCAGAGTATTTGGTCATATTTCATGGTGGCTCAGGCATTCAAGAACAAATATCTCAAGTATCCTGGTCTCTTTTGGCTGACCCAGAAATTGGTATGGCATCATTTCTGCCATATGTTACTGATGCAGCCATCACAGAACCCATTCCAATCCAAAAGGTAGAAACAAAATTCACCTCTTAGTAAAAGGAGTACCAAGGAGTAGCCACCTTTCCATTACAGGAAAATACAGATAGATAAAGTGGAGTGTAAAATCTGTTCAGGGCAAAGGGCACAGAAGTTGACCGCCCTAATAAGGATGATAAAAATTGAGATCCACTGAGCAATTAATATGTGCCAGTCACTGTAAAATTTGCTTTGTAGGAATTATACAAGTTATTCCTCACCCAAATCTTATAAATTATCATACTCATTTTGCAGATGGAGAAGTTCAGCCTAGCGAGAAAAATGAACTTATCCAGTGTCACAAACACAGTAAGGAGCACTGCCATTGTCTGATTTAGAGTTTGGCTGACTAAGCTACAACAACACATTATTAATTGGTTAAAATAGAACAAAAGTTTGAAATTTTCCTTTTTTGATATTAAGAATCTTAACTGATTTTAAATATCCAGTTCATCAAATTAAATATACATTTATAACCCGCATTGCTATATCAGTGATTCCACTATAAATCCATATTTTAATTTTATTTGAACGAAAATGATGACTTGTTAAGCTTAACTATAGATTTAATGTTCATTGTTCCTTTAACTCTATCTGAATACAAACTACACATGACACAGAAGAAAAAATTGTCTTCTAACTCTTCCTCACTGATTATTTGACAAACCTGATAACTTCCATAGAAATAGTACATTTTTAGACAGCTTTTCAGTCTAATTATGGGTAAGTATAAAAACAAAAATAAAATGGAATAAAAAGTATTATTAAATTACATTTTATTGTGTTTGAGTTATACATTTTTAACATAGGAACATTCTTTAATTGCTGGTCAAATTTGATATGGGAGTTAATAATATTTCTACTGATGATCACAATTCACTTTTTTGTTGTGTCCTCCATTCTGGCTTATCTGAGGAACCCTGAGAAATTTAATCCTCAATAGATTTACACCATTTTAGAATAAGGTTTGTATCCTAATTAATATGTTAATACTAAAGTTCACCTTCTGATCGGCTCAGAGAATAGTAATATTTTTATGGGAAATTCATACAACATGGTTCTTAGCCTCACTATGTACTTAATCTGCCTGGTGATATTAACATTTGTAATAAAATGGCATTTCCAATACTAACAAAATCATATTATCTAGCTAATCCTCAGAACATTCACCAGAACCAGCTTGTTGAGAAGTATGAACTTTCTATTTCTAAAACAAACAAACAAAAACAGAGAATTTCAGCTATTTAACAAAGATGGTGACTAATATCTGTCCTTTTCTTAGGGCATCAAATGAACTTATTCCAAAGGTTAGGAAAAGGAACCTACAGCATGGTTTAGGGACCAATTTTTATAAGGCAAGATTGAGAGTCTGTTTAGAGCCTCCTTCACGCGGGTGAAGTTGAAGCACTCGTACAACTCATCCAATTTGAGGACTCACTGCCAAATGAGAACCTGGAAGTTTCTAGTGGTACAGGAAGAAAATTCTTGACTAACAGTCATTCAGCTTATGAATGTAATTCTGACTAATAGCCCTTGGCCAAAATGAGCTCCGTTCTCTGTACTTTCTATTTTGAAAGACCCAACATTTGGACTGAAACCAAAATAAGAAACTCTCCCCATGTGAAACCCACAGGCTCTAACACAACGAAATCCCTCATGTGCCCTGCGGGGGCGGGTACCACCTTAGTGGACTTGCTGATGCTAAAAGGAGCCGCAATACAGATCACAACACAAAGTAATAGCTCAAGTGAGAATAGGGATTTCGCCCTGAGCCAGGCTAGAAAGTCTTTAGAAGAATTATCAGTGATAATATCTATATAAAGATGAACATGGACACAGCACAGTTGCAGCTTCATACATCCTTGGCCACAGCAGAGCTTTTGCACCTGCCATGTGAGTTAGCTCAGTATGAGAGGAAAGTAATGTAAGTAGCAGTAGAAACCTCCATATTATTGTTGGGTGGTCCCCCACCTCCTCAAAACACAAAGAATGTAGAGTCGTCTTAGACTATCTATATTCTGCCAAATTCTTCTGTAACCCATTTACTACTAAAAGGGGGCTAGTTTAACCACCACTCAGATGACTTAGAAAGGGAAACAAGAGCCAGGCCACAAGGAGGAACTGGTAAAAGAGAAAACTAAATAAAGAGAAACTAAATAAAGAAAATTTAGTTTCTCAAAGAGAAACTAAATTTTATAGATATATATATCTATATATTTATTTATAAATATATAGATATATATATATCTAAATAATAAGAGAATGTGTGAATGCTCATGCAAAGCAATACCTAAGAACAATAAATTAGCAAGCCTTTTGTGGAATCCTAGAAGGTGTACAGGCTTTGAATTTAATGTTTATTTATTTATTTATTTAAAATGCAAAAAACTTGTAATGTCCTGAATTACGTGTGCATGACCTTTCACTTCAGTAAGAGAAGGAGCAAATGAAGGAATTTCTGTGCCAGGGGATGTTTGTGTATCATTGTCTGCTTGTGTTCATGTGCATCTTAGAGGCTCCAGGAGAGAAAGCAGAGCAAGGGAAGAAGGAGAAAGAATGTGTGAGGAAGTCTTTGCCCTTGGGGAAGATGAGGAGCCAAAGGGACCTAAGCAAAGGGGAGTGATTTTGATCAAAAACCTTTGCCCTTACAGGGGCCCCTGGGTGGCTCAGTGGGTTAAAGCCTCTGCCTTTGGCTCAGGTCATGACCTCAGGGTTCTGGGATCGAGGCTTGCATTGGGCTCTCTGCTTGGCAGGGAGCCTGCTTCCTCCTCTCTCCCTGACTGCCTCTCTGCCTACTTGGAATCTTTCTCTCTGTGTCAAATAAATAAATAAAATCTTAAAAAAAAATTAAAAACAAAACAAAACAAAAAAAAACCTTTGCCCTTACAAACAAGACATCATTGAAGTGGCCTTCCCTATTTTTTTTTTTCTTCCCATCTGATAGACTTAAATTTCTAACTGTTTTACCTTTCTTAACACAGTGCTTAACACAGAGCTTAACACAGTGCCACAGCCATACAGGTGAAGGACTTGCAATATACACTGGGATTAATAGGGCATTCAGTTTCACAAGAAGTCATCATTTTATAAGTTTTAACTAAAAAAAAATAAATAACCCTATGTCTCTTAATATCATCCTCATTCAATCATGTCTATATTTTCCTTTTATGGAGAAAAATTCTCTTCCTCAATGCTTCCTGGTGTTATGCCTTAATGAACCCATTCAGTGTGTGACAGGTCCCTCCTCCATGGTGTAGACCACCCACCACACCCATACACACCTTTTCTCAAAAATTAGTATTCCAAGAAAAATAGATTCATTCAGCAAGAACAATTCACACTCTATAGAAGTAGAGGAGTAAAGGACATAAGGAGAAAAAGAGAGGGGATGACAATCTAACTACCACGAGCAATAAAACTTCTTATAACAAAAAACCAAAATAAAACATCTACTCTATCATGTTGTCAGAAAGATCTAATTATATCATTTTTCTAAATGCATATATCTCTATCTTTGTGGGGCAAATATCTACATTTTTGTCTAAAATCAAGAACGGGGAAAGCACACTAAATATACTGCTATTGGTATTTGTCAAGATCCTTGACCCATTTTTAAGCTCCTGGAAAAAAAAATTTTTTCAAGTACTATTCAACTACTTTCCCAGATGTTTGCCAAAATGTTTTGTAGCAAATTCTCCCACTTAATTGAGATCTTTATCTTAACTTTGCTGCTTCATTATAATTGTGCAGGCTATAAATCTGAGCAGTATCTAAACTTACAGTATCAAATAGAATCATTTATTTTTATTTTGGTAAAAGCACATGTAAAATTTATGTGGCTTTATTTTTTAAATGCTTCCACTTATTGATTTACTATACATTTGCCTTGATTTACTATATATTCGCTTTCCATGTGTCTGTAGAAAATATTTTTCATTACGTATACAGTTTTCTGAAAAAGTTCACTGTCAGTTTTCTTTCAATTTAGATAGGTCATAGGATTTTTATTCCCCCATTAAAGTTGAGGGAGACTGGAGTCCTCCCACTCAGATATCCATGATTTATCATGGACTGAAGCAGCTTAGCTTAGTAAATTCACAAGCTGGTTCTCTTTAATACCCTATTGTGCATGCCATCTGGGCCTGCTGTTTCAGTGCATTCCGGTTTTTCAAGTATTCCTCACCTATGTGCATGTATTTTTTTTAAAGATATGCTGCTATTTTGGTAAGCTTTATACTGACCTCTGATTTTTATTTTTTTATTTTCCTTATATCAAGTATAAAAATAGTGAATCTAAATCAATGTCCTAGACATTTTCAAGAGTTATGCATTTCCCTGATCCATGTTTTAGGGACTACTTTATACCCTTTCATGGAAATTTGGTAGAGTATATGGAAGTTGCCCACCTACTCTCTTGCTCTAGCACTATTAGGCATAACAAATGCATGGTAATTTCTATTTTCTATGTCTAATGCAAACTACTTCTTTTTATTGACTAAGGGATGCAGAATTCAGTACTCTTGAGAAAAGATAATACTCCCATTTTCTCTCACCCTTCCTTCATTTGTAACAATGACTAGTCTGTCTGTCTCACAAGAAAGCTGAATTTGTTCACACAATGCCCCACAGCTAAGTTCCCTTTCCATGGCACCAAAACATTTCCATTCCTCCACTACTACTTTGTAGTAGAATACCTATGAAACGTTCATGTATATAATTCATTCTGAGGTCAGTATCATATTTGAAGAATCATAGCCCCCAAAGAGAATTTAACTTTATTTATATTTTATCATGTAGATGTTCCACAGCATCTCATTTTAAAAATTACTGGACCTTTTTGATTATTTAATACCTTATAGTCTATAGAAGCATCTCATTCTGATTTCTTGAGAAGAACTGATTTTCTCAGCTATACTGTTCTGTCCCACCATTTTGCATCCTTACTTCCCTCTCTCCTTTGGACTATACCTTCTTACCTAATACCCCTAAAGCTTCACACTCCCTCCCCCTCTACAGTAATTGGTAGGTCTAGTTCATCTTCAATTCTGATTACTAACTTTAGAGTTTTATAAAAACTCAGTTCCCTCTACTCTTTGTGTCATCAGACAATGGGTAAAGAAGAAAGAAGCTAAGGAGACAATTCTAGAACATTCCATGTCAGGATGAAGTATGAAAGAGCTATTAAGCCCCACACATAAACAATGTTTGTTCTCTGACATACATAAAATAATGTAAGTATCCTCATAGCTCTCTGGACACATACCCAATTTCCTTCAAGGACAGTCAGAATTGGCTGTAATATTTTTTAACACCACAAACATATTCATTTCACTCACACATAAAAAGAAAAATCAAAGGGAAGCATAATGTTTGAAGAGGTACACTAGATCCAGAGTTCGTTTACTCACTAAACTTCATGAGTGATTTGCTGCCTCAAGTGTTTCAGGCATCAAATAAGGTGCTAAATATATGCAACACCTGGGGAAAAAATGGAACTGTGTGATGACAGCCACACGTAATGTCTATCCCAGGGTCTGTCTGTGTCTTTTCCCTTCTTTGGCCACATCTGTGTCTTTGGGTATACATGATCTCAGACACTCTTTAAAGAAACAAATGGGCTATAAAAAGATAAACCGGCAGAAGTGTACTGGAACTGAAGAAGGACAACCCAAGAAGTTTGCCTCATGAAGGGGAAATAGTTATCAGCTAATTGTATGAACTTTCTCTTTAACATCATAGTGGGGTCACCTTTGTAATTTCTTAGAGTGCTTCCCTAAATCCTCCCCAGATGTTAGGTCAGAGTCTGTGAAGCATGAGTTGAAGTAAACAATTCCATACACTCAAGTTCTGAATGCTTTAAGTCACTCAGTTACTAATTCAGAAATATTTCTTGGGTGCCCATTGTTTGCCAGCTACTCTCATAGGCACTGGGAATAGAACAGTCAATAAAACACAAAAGCCTCTGTGAATTGTGCCCCCCCCTCCTTATTTCATATGCTGAAACCCTAACCTCAATGGGGCCCAATTTGATGAGATCACCGTCCCTATAAGAAGAGACACCAGCAAGCTCTCTCTGTGGATATACACCAAGGAATGGAGTCTTCCAAACTACTCTCACCACTGGTTGTTCTTCCTAACCTCTTTTTCTCAATATTTTTCTTCATAAAATTCATAACTTCTAATATGTTATAATATCTTCTTACCTATTTTATTGTCCGTATTAGTCTTTCTTATTAGTCTTTCTTATAATGGCAGCCCAGGGTAATACAGACAATAAACAAAATAGACAAGAAGATATTATAGTATATTAGAAGTTATTTATTTTATGATAAAAAAATATTGAGGAAGAGGGGCAGGACAATCCAGCAGTGAGAGTGGTTTGGGGAACTCTCAGAGAAGGTACCTTTGATCCAAAAGCTGACATAGATAAAGGAGAAGGCTGAGTGGCTCTTTGGGAGAAGAGTTTCCAGGTTGCTTCAGGCCATGCAAAGCCACTGAGGCAGGAAGGTGCCTGACATATTCACAGAAAGAGGCCAGTGTGGCTGGAGCAGAGAAGAAGGAAGAAGGAGAGGGGCCAACTGTTCCTGATGCTTCTGTGCCTGGTGAGGAGCAGACAAGGCTGTAGCTTGGAAATCAGGGCAGAGGAAATGCAATCAGGAAGTATGCTTCAAGGGATAGACTACCTGAAAAACAGAAACATTCTCTGCTAATAAGCTTAACAAAGTGAGGCTTATAAATTGTTGGTTTCGCATTAAACTTTATTTTCAAAACTAACCAAAAAATTTTAAACAGGATACAAATCAGAATGATGTCTGAGGTATTAGTCTTTTTTTTAATCACCTATCTTCATATCCACTGTGTACCAGAAAGTATCATTGTTAGTTTTCAAATTAGCCAAGAATTGTTAAATTAGTGAAGAAATTTAAACTACACTAGAGTTTTGTGTGATGGGCCAAGTTCTCTGCATCTATAGTTGGATAATGATGGTCTTTCTCATTTTGTTAAAAACAAATTTGAGGAATATGAGCCTTTCAATTAATCCCATTGATCTTTTACCCCTGACATCTTATTTCTGAAACTTTACTATAAATCAATGAATATCTGTTCACAAGATCTAGCAGATAACATACAAATTAATCAGTAATAAGTTAATATTAATATAAATCCAGAAATAGTTTATCATGCTAAGATGCTCAATCTTTTCCTGGACATATGTACTTCTGAATATAATTTAAAGTAATATGTAAAATGCAAATATAGTTATGCCCTCAAATTTGTTCTGGCTCTTTATCAAAATTAAATCAATAATAAAAATGAACTTGCAGAAACTCTAATTCCACAGTTTATCCCTTAGTTTCAGCTCCCATATAGGATCACATTTTCACTGCATTAACTTCATCACACATACGACTAAAGTAGCACTAAGTGTGATGTATAGGAAAAGGGTATCAAAAACCAGAGACAAGACCCCAAACAGATTCAGGGTCCCCTGGCTGTGTGGAGTCTCTATGGATGGCTTTGGGAACCATTCCAGATCACAGAGAGAAGAGTGGAACCAATCCAGTGACACACTAGATGCTAATGGTAATCAGCAAGCACAATGTGTTGATGCCCAATGGGACAGATGAGGTTAGCAAAGGGTTAGTGCTTTAGGAGGTCATTTCCCAAATTGTGCATAAATGGTCCAAAGGGCCCTGATGCAAAAATCAAAGTCTAAATAATAGCTATTCAAAACCAGGTAGATGAGTTGTTTTGGCTTCAATGTATTTATTCATCAATAAGTGGGGATAATTATATCTTCGTGCCAACACTAGAGTGTTGTCATAAAGATGAAATAAACCAATGAATTTGGAAATTTTTATATCTGTTTTTATCAAATTAATAATAATAATGTGATTATTTAACAAAGAAGAGTAATTAAACTAGAGAAGGAAGGAGGGGATTCTGTTTAATTCCATAGCTAATTCATTACATGTTGAATATTTATGTTTGTGTCCCTACTCCTAAGGTTATTCTAGAAATAGCTGTCTCTGGCATCCCGGGCTATATCTCAATGAGCAGGGGTGTTTATGATGTGTTACTTCCACACATAACCAATAGCATTTGCAAGAAATATATTAAAGGATTTTATTTTCCTCTAACAGCAAGTAGAGGATCTTTGACTCTGCAGTAAATCTGTGGGAAGATAAAAGGAGAAATAAAAATCCTTATGATGAGCAATATTAAAAAACAAAAAGAAAAAAGTTCTGCGTAGGAAGAGAAAAGGAGACATTAATAGTGAATTTACTCAGTTTGTTTGGCTTAATAAAAAATGTCCAAACATCAAATCAAAGTAGTATTTTTATTATCCAACTTCACTATATAATCTGAAAATAATGAATAGTCCAACAGAGAAACATTAATGAATTATGTGGATTATTTAAAAGGCACAATATTTCCTGTTTGTTCTCCTATTCAAAAACAATGGCATTTTTTATCTTGAGTCAAAAGGAACAGGAAAAAGTGGTAGATAATATTATAAAGGAACGAATTATAAAACAAAAACAAACATTAAACTCGGTTATTAAAGGAAATTTATACCAACAAAGCTCTTATTAAAGTGATCTAACTTCCCCTTTGTTATTATAAAAATTATGTAGCCTATCTTGTCTGACTCTCCATCAACTTAATAAAAATGTCTTTCACAAGTGCCATTAGTTTTCATAGAAGAAAATCTGAAGAAGCACATCACAGCATTTCACTGCATGAATTCCATAGGATTATAGGGTCTTTACACTTCAGAAAAGCCCTAGATCACAGGGAATTCCCTCTGTTAACAAGGTAATTCCAAAGTACGTGTATGAAATAGTCTTAATATCCTATCTGGCCTTTTCTCAGTGTTCCTTCGCCTAAAATATTCAAATCTGCCTTGTCTTACAATTAAGTCTTGGCTTTGCATCTTCTGGGTCATACCTTCAGCCTGCAACTCTCTTACCACAATACAACTACTTGTGGAATTTTAAAAAAAAAACAAGACCACAGTTTACCAGTTTTAGTTGCTGTGATTTTCTATCTAGTAGGAGGCCAAATGTAAAGGGCAAAAGAATCTGAATTTAAATTATAATTATAACATTTATTATTTTCATGAAATTGGGAATTTTTAAAGAAATCTCTGACCTTCATTTCCACATCAGTAAAATTGCCATAACAGTTAATAATAGTGTATCCATATGCAATGCCTGGCATATATTAGGCATAAAACAAATAGCACCATTATATTTTATTGCATTTCTACAATTAAGTTAAAAACTCATAATTTGGAACTACTAAGTAAGTCTAGGTAAAATTGTGGAATCTTAAAACTCTCTACTATAAATACATTAAATATTTTTTACATGTATTATCTCCCCCTAAAAAACTGTAAGGTAGACAGGACAGATATTTCATTTTAAGGATGAGGAGATGGGTTCAGTGAATTGTTCAAATCACTACTATGCAGTAGATCAAGGAAGTAAATTCATGTTCTATGGCATTGACCACTCCCCACTATGTTACTGAAAATAGCAGCAACTGGAGGGTTTATGGTCCACTCTTTTAAAATCTTCCTCATCCTAGTTGACGGCAACTTTATCCTTCCATGTAGTTGAGACCAAAAACCTTGGAGTCATTCTTTATTCCCTTCTGTCATACTATCATATTTCACATATACTTACTCAAGATTTTTAAAAAATTTATCTTCAAAATATATCCAGATTTCTTCTAATTCTCCCTATGACCACCAATGGTCATCTGTGTTTTGAATTTCTCCCAGATTTCTACTCTTACAACTCAGCACTGCTAACCATGGTCCTTTCTCAACAGAGCAGCCAGAGTTACTCTTTAATAATACAAGTAAGATCATGTGACCGTTCTCTCAAAATCCTCTAATGATTCAATTTTGCTACGTAAACACCAACATCTTTGCAATGGTCTAGAAGGCTGTCTATTACCTGACTCCAGTTAATTCCTTACTTTACCCTCTCATTTTCTTTGCTCTACTCCCATAACAACTAGTCTTCCCTGAGGGCGGTAGTGAGACTCCCTGGAATCCTCTTTCCTCAAGTATTTTCACAGTCAATTTCTTCACCTTCTTTAAAGAGCATATATTTTCTAAAATGTCACTTTCTCAATGAGGTTTATCCCTGGCCTCCCAGTTTAAAATGAGAACTTATCCCTCAGGAAGTTCTGATTCCTTTACCTTGATCTATTTATTTTTATTTCCATAGTATTTTTCCCCTTCTGACACACTATATAACTTACTAAGTGTATTAGCTATAGTCTGACTCCCTCTGACAAAATTTAGTCCCCATGAGGTTAAGGACAAGTGTCTAGCAGGTAATCAAGTGCCACCTAAATGAATACTGCCTTCTGATTGCCACCTCACTTTTAGAACAAAAACCCAACCACCTCCTCCCAAACACACGCATAGTCACTTCTGACAGACCTAGTCTTCCTGGGCATTACAAGAGTGTTTCTCAGAATATTCTTCATGTATCAAAATCTTCTTAGAATCAAATTACAGAGGAATATTGACTTAAAGAATAAATTCCTAGTGCCCCCTCCAGAAATGCTAACTTAGAGTTTTTCGAGGTGATTTTTATGAATCTGACCTATTTGCACCCTGGAGCTTGAGACCATTCGCTAGCCCTGTCACTCTTCCCCTTCTGTTTTTCTCCATCTCAGCCATAGTCTTTCTTGCAAAAATCTGTAAAACCAGGAATTCCCTAAAGCATCAATAATTGAAATATCTACAAAAGAAATCTTTTCCCACTTTCTATATTCCACTCTGAAAAACGAAAAGCACAGATATGGGTCAGGGTCAAGGTGCTAACAACAAAAAGTTTCAGTTCATGACAGAATAATGTGGTAGCCATGTCACATGTCCATTTTGAAGTAATCTCTTTCTATTTCTTTTGTTTTCTACCCTGCTTGTTGGGAGTAATATTTTCTGCTAGGTTCATGGAATAGAGTTTGGAAGAAGGCTTTTTAATATTAGGAACAATTAAGGAATAATAATTTTAGATTATTTTCCAAAAGAGCAATCAATGTCCTTTCTGAAATTTGACTTCTAGGGCCCTAAAGTAAAGAAACTGGATCCTGAAGATTACAGGTGGAGAGTTTCTGAAGTATGTCCATATTCAAGTGGAGGTCAAAGAAGCCCAAATGAAAGAAATCCAGACTGACAGTGACAACTAGGGATTGATCAAAAGTTCTTTTTAAAAGGACTGTTTTGAAGATTTGGATTCTGACTTTGAAAGAACTAAAGTGATTGACAGTGGAAGGAATCTCATATAAAATTCCTTAAATAAAAATGTATTGACTTAAAATTTAAAAAAAGAAACATTAAAAAAATGTGAAGATTTACACAATCTCAGTCTTGCCTTCCAGATCATATAATCTTAAAAGATGATTGAAATGCATACACTAATATTCACAAAGCAAAGCATTAATGGTATGATATAGACAGTAGATCGAATGTAGGCACCTTCACTGACAGCTCTCACTGTTTTGGGATGTGCTAATGGAATGTATCACCAAAAAAGAGATGTTACCTGATCAAAATCATAGTGTTCAACATCTAAATTTATCATTCAGCTTTGACCAATCATTTTAAACATATAGATAAATTTGATAATATACTTTCAGAATGCATTCTGTATGGCATGGTAAATACATGCTAAGAGTTTCCAGTGAAGATTGAGTCAATTAGTTCACCCACAGGGCTGAAACCTTTACCAACCCTATGCTTTTCTGGGAAATGAAGGAGGAAAGAGGGCCAAGTATTTGATGTAAATCAAGTTCAATGTCCATCTGGAAAAAGAAGTAGTTCCAAAAAAAAAAAAAGAAAGAAAGAAAGAAAGAAAGAAAGAAAGAAAGAAAGAAAGAAAGAAAGGAAAATTTCAAAATGAGTTTCAAACTTGATACAAAGGCAAATAATTATAGCTTATATTTCTTAACCACCACCTGCTGTGATGTAGGAATTATAGTCCTATGAGTCTCTTCTAAAATGCTTACCATGAACTTTGGGTATGAGATAACTGAGTAAATACTTCTTCATTTAGTAGCCCATAAATGTTGACTATTGGAAAATTCACATATATGTATATAGTGTGTATATAATAAATATAGAATATGTATATTTACATTATATTTATATAGTAAATATAAAATGTGTATGGTGTGTTAAATATGTTTATATGTGTATGTATACAGTCACAGTTTTTCTAAAAACATAAAACACAGTAACATACTTGACTGAAAGCTGACCACTGAGGCTTCAAAATGATTATCCTTTGTAAGTTTATTTCACCTGAGAGATAAATAGTGCAGCATTATTTTGCTTAATATACATTCAGGCATCTGGATTTCTTCCACGTGTTTATCTGACACAATAATATCTACTAGCTTTTTCAGAATGGAAGCCATAACACAATACCACATATTTCTGTAAACAATGAAGCAATTATTTTATCTTCAATTGATGCTGAAGACTGTCAGAGAGCCAGATCACCTGAGGTATCCCTTCTGTAGTATGATTAAGTTTTACACTGATTTATGGGCAAAGAATAGGACACTTGTTACAATTCATTTTGCTGAGAATTTTTTGAGTTTCCAAAACTCAAGAGAATCTCAAACTTTTAAAATGAGAGTACAATAGGTATGCATACTGTTAAGTAGGAACAATGGAAAAACTTTTAAAATGGGAATACAATAGATATGCATACTGTTAACTAGGAACAATGGAAAACCAATGGTTACATAAATTACTCAATTTTATTTAAGTCCATAAGGTTAATCTCATGGTTCAGAAATTTAAATTCCATGAGAAATTTACTCATGGACATTAAATAAATGCATAGCTTCTTTTTATGAGAAGTTATTTTAGTTTCCTAGGTATCCTATTTTGAGGGAATGGAAGAAACATGTTTTGTTTATTTGGAAATTATATAAGAGTATTATGAAATTTTAATCAACCTTCACATAAAAATAAGCAACATCTTAAACTCTAAATAAGTAGAAATTATTCATTTATTCCAGTACAAAAATGTTTTCACCCCAAAATAATTATTGGAATCAGTAATTCTGTACAGCAACAATCCTCAAAACAATTCCTAATCAGCCATGTGCATTTCAATCTTTAGAAATAATTAAAAATCTTGAAGCTATCAATGAAACAGGATTAATTAACTACTTTTAAGTATATTTCAAAACTTAGTAAATTTTGCTAGCTATGTGCAATTTTCTAACCTCTTAGGCTATTTCAAAACTTAAAAAGATTATAAAAACTGTAGAAAGAGCCCCAAACATGCCTATAATGATGTAGCTGGTGGTGTTTGGCACAACTGGCCGATTGTACAATGAGCTTCCAGAGCATTCAATCAATATGAGCATGGGCCATCAGGCAACTATCATATTGCCCTTTTAAATTTTCAGCATTCTGATGATGAAAGAATAGTCAACTATTATTCTATTGTAACACCATCTCTACTGCATGGACCTCACTAAATGTTTTAAGGGAAGTTTCAAAAGACTCAATTTTGCTGGCTCTCCACACTATAATGGAAATGTAATGCTCCCTGGGTCAGTCTTTCTGGCTGCCCTACTACCCTCATTCCCTGTCCCCGTGCTACCCACACACCCTTGTCTTGTTCATTCTGATTTCAACAGACTTGATCAACTCTTCGTGTGACCCTTTCCTACTACCATATACAGAACACTTGATGTTTATACAAGTGGAGTATAATCTTCAATTTCATGAACTAATGACACAAAACCCCAGAACCTTGTTTTTCAGTGTTCCTCGGAACCCCACTGTCCCATAAAATGTTAGCTGAGTATTATTAGGAGTCCATAACTTGCCAGAAGTGAATAAGTGATCCATGTACATTTAATCCCCCCCAAGAAACCCATCAGATAAGAAAAGTTATGGAAGCAATGGAAGGTGAGGAAAGCTAAGAGCTCTGTCCAAGGTCACTGGTTAATCAGAGGTGAAATCTGACCCCAAGCAGCATGACATCAGAGTCCATGCGTGGAACTACCTATTCTATATTACCCTCTTGTTAATAGAAGGAAAGCTTCTGTCTGTATTCTAACAAATTGGTTAGTACTGTGTTCAGTAGATCTGGCAGGAGATGCACAGTGTTCGTTGTTACTCATTATGCATTTCAGCACTTTCTAGGCTCTGTGAAGCTCTGTGGTTTACTTTGGGTGGTGGATTGTATAATGTCTACCTCTCTGCAGAAGCATTCATTTCCTCTGCTTTCTTCAGGTCAGGCTGGGCCATGAAATTGATTGGACTAATGAAATTTGAGCAGAAGTGATATGTGTTACTTCTAGACACAGATATTAAGAGCTAATGGGTACTGCCCAGGCTCTTTTCCACCTCAGTCATAGCAACATAAAGTTTTCCACTGTTCTAGTGGCTTCTCTGTCCGATTGCTTTCACAGTAAAAACAGTGACACAGACTAGAGGCTGTAGCTGACCCACGAGGGACACTTGTGAGAAATAAACCTTAGTCGTTTTAAGCTACTAAGATTTACTGGTTGCTACCTGAGTTATCCTGGCGTTTGGGGGGTTTCGTTTTTTTGTTTTTACCAAATTTGTTTTACTTTGAAAACTGTTTTTCGTTAATATCTGATGAAGTACTGGTATGACACAGAAAATGGCTGGAGAAGCTCTTCCCTGATGCAATATTATTAAAAGATAAAAAGGAAATGTTTGGGAGATGCTGCGAAAGCTACAGTATGGCTTTTTCTTGTCACAGTATAACTGAAGCCTGAAGAAAAGAATACTTAAACCTGACAGTTCTTTTAACTATGTTCTCCCCAGCAATAACCTCACAAAAGTACCTATGCACAATACACCTGTCCCCCAAGGGGTTGCTCCCTCAAATATATTAATTAATTAATTCAAAAATTATTTTCTGGGCAGATGTGGCGCCGACTTCGCCACCGGTGCACCTCAGGTACACAACTTTGATCTTGCTGGGGTTGAACTTGGGCGGCACGGCAGAAAACAAAAATTATTTTCTGAACGCTTACTAGATGTTATCGGTGTCAGGTACCCACTCTCAATTTACCCTAAATTGCCTGGTGATGATGTAGAAAACTCTAGCTTCTCAATCTCACTCAATAAAAGCTTTAAGTATTTAAGTAATATTCTAACGATTTTTTTGTGATGTCAGCTTGCCTAGGATATAGTTCCCTGTGACTCATTGGAATCCTGTCTGGGTGTGCTGAGGACGGATTTTGCAGATGTAATTGGAGTCCTTAATCTGTTGACTCTAAGCAAGAGGGAGAGAGGGAGACTACTCTGGATACTTCAGTGGGCTTGACTTAATCAGTCAGAAGAATTTCAAGGCAAGGATGAAGTTTCTCTGAGAGAAAAGAAACTGCTCTTTGGCTTTTGTCCTCCGCTTAAATGCCACACATTGTTCTATGACTTATTTTGCTCTATTTAATATGTTTTAAAGATTTTCTTTATTTATTTGTCAAAGAGAGAGAGACAGAGAGACAGGAGAGAGAGCACAAGCAGGAGGAGCACCAGGCAGAGGAAGACACAGACTCCCCACTGAGCAAGGAGCCCAATGCAGAACTCCATATCAGGACCCTGAGATCATAACCTGAGCTGAAGGCAGCTGTTTAACCAACTGAGCCACCCAGGCAATATAGTATTTTGAAAATTTATCCATATTAACTAGTTCAATTTTCTCTCTTTGATAATCTCCCATTATATGAGCATACCAAAAATAATTTATCAATCCTCCTGCAACGGACATTTATGTTTCTTGATATTGTTGTCTTTATGTAAAAAATCTCCATAAGCATTCTTATACACGTCTCCACATGAACATGTCTAAGAGCTGATGTAAAGTTCCTACCTAGAGGTGGAAAGTTTCTTCAGCATTACCAGATATTTCCAAGTCACTCTATAAGATTGTTTAATAAGACTATAATACCACAAGCAGTGTATAAGTACCCTTATAGATAGATAGATATGACATTTGTATTTCTTCTCTGTGCATTGCCTGCCCATTTCCTTTATATACTTTACTATTGAAAGTTTTGTGCTTTTCATACTGATTTTTTAAGTTCTTAATATAATCTACATAACTTATTGTCAGTTATGGTCATTGTATATATTTGTTTCTGTTGCTGAGATGTTTTTTCTACTCTTTAAAAAATAACATTTTTATGCAGAAGTTTCTAACTTTAATGTATTCAAAATGATCACTGATTTCTTTCATAGTTTACTTCTTCATGCCTACTCAGCCTTGTCTTTTGGTCTCCTACCAATTCTGCAATTCTTGGGTATTCCTTCAATAAATGTCCTTTGGTAAAAATTGGCCAGAGACATTCTCTGCTGCTTTCAAACTAACTAATACAATCCTAAAAACATACTATGACTTTATTTAAATAACAATTAGACTTTAGGCAGAGAAATCTTTGCACAATAACACAAAAGACCTGCTTATAACCTGAACAAATTTCTCATCACTTTAAAAAATTCAAGACAGCAGATATAACAACACATGAGTGAAGCTCAGAGTATTTTTATATTTCTGTATTATGTAAACTCATATACAACAAAAAAGGACAGACATATGGCTGTTGAGTACTTGAAAAAGAAGATAAATATTGATTACTGAATGTAGTGTGAAATGAAAATTTTTCTCATTAACATAGAACTTTCTGCATATTTCTATGAGTCCTTGCTTTTTATGAAGCTGACTTTGAGCAAGTAAGATAAGTACAATTAAGATAGAATAGAATACAGTGCAAAGATTCAGAGTTATAACTCTCAAGTCACTTCTCAAAATTACACAAAATAAAACCATTTGCAAAATGATGAGAATAACTACAAGGAGTACAAAAATTTCGGAGGCTTATAAGGACCAGGCTCTTTCATCTACGAGGATTTGCCCTTAGTCATCCAGCCCTAAGAATAATGATTGTTCCTGGAATCGTTCAAGGGTCAAGATATGAAACCAAAACAGTTTTTTTTTCCCCTTTCTTTCTGAGAAGGCTAAAAAAACACTAAGGAAGCATAACCCATTAATTCAAAAAATTCCATCTTACTGAAAAGTTCATCTGGCAAACTATAGAAATATGAAGCAAGGTTTTTTAAAAGGTTGTGCACACAATCTTCTCTCTCCTGCTAAGTGATGCTGAAGATTGTTGTCTTCTTTACTGTTACAACAACGTTGGTGTTATGTTAACTGATTCATGACACAGAACTTCTGGGATCCCAATGCCAAGACACATATGTAGCATCCATACACCTAGCAATGACTGTATTAATTGTGTTTGTGTGCCTCCATGTGTGTATGCGAAAACAGACATTTAGCTATGACCCTAATTCCAGATTTATTATAATACAGAATATAGCAAAAAGTTTCAAAAGATAAAATTCCTATTTGGTTTTTTCACTGAGACCCTTTCCAGATTAGTTTCTTTTGATCTATGTGCCAAAAACCCTCATAAATGTGATGGTATGAGGAAGTAATTTTGGAAACTGAGGGGAAGAAGCCAACTATAACTTAGCCTGAGGTTTACTTCACCAAGGGTTCCATGGATCAAGAATAAACACTAACATTCTTACTGAAAATTCATCAGCTTTCTTCAAACTCATTTGTACTTTGCTGTGACACCTGTCCTAAGTGACTCGTAATCCAGTTTGTAAAAAAAACACTATTGGTGTGTTTAATGCTTTAACTTGTTGTCAGAGTGGGTTTTGTGTGTATATGTTTTGAAGTAATCAATCCATATGGAAGAATCTTTCTTTTTCTCTTGTTGCTTTCATTTGGTTTTTATTTTTGTGATAGAAGTTCCTTTGCAAAGAATGCTCACCTTAAGGCAAAACATCAGCTACTCTCACAAGTGATGAGAATTTACAGGAATACTCACTAACAGATAATACCTAATGAATAGTACCCAATATTATTATTTTATAGCCAGTGTATCTGCTGTACATAAAAAAGAAAGGACAATATTAACATTAAAGATAAAAAATAATCCTCTTCCTAATCCCCCAAATCATTTTATCTCCAATTAATCTGCAGTCAGAACAGGCAGTTGACATAAAGTAAAAGAGATTGTCCTGATAAGACCTCTTAGTGGGGTGGGAGGATTTTAATTAAGATGAGGCATTTCTGGGGTGCCTTGGTAGCTCAATTGGTTAAGCATCTGAGTCTTGGTTTCAGCTCAGGCCATATCTCAGGGTTGTGAGATGGAGCCCCACCTGGAGCTCAGTGCAGAGACTGCTTGCGATTCCCTCACCGTCTCTGGACTCCTCTGCCCCTCCCCCCATTTGCATGTGGGCTCTCTCTCTCAAACAAGTAAATAAAATCTTTTTAAAAAATGAGGCATTTCTGAGTGTATGTTGTTTCTAAGTGGTGGGAGATTACGTTAACATACAACATTAACTATATAGGAGTTCAAAGGCAAACTGAAAGAAATAGGAGAAACTGGTTGCATTCACTCTTTTTGTAAATGTTCTGTCTTCCTACATGATCTAGCAAATTGTTAATCTCCACTGAGGAAAATAAAGTCATTAAAAAAAATTTCTTAAACAATTTAGTATCTGTTTTCAGTGCTCACATTTTAGGGTCTTCAGAAGTAATACACATACTAGATTGTTGGTCTAGACATATTAAAAAGATTTTTCATTTTTATTTTACAGTCCACACTTCAGAATTGTTTTACAAATCCCCAGTAGTATTTCAGGGCTGAGTACTTGGCAAAGTAGATACTGGTGCCTCATTATGGCAAACCAACTGACACCAACTGACATATGTGTAAGCCATTTCGAGCAGAGTTAGTTGCATATATATTTAAGAAAAGAAGGATCTGTTCCTTATTTCCTCCCTCAGGGTGGGGCACGTCAGGCTCTGCAATCAAACAGAATTGTACTGAGACAACATTAACTGGAATATCTTTACAATAACTGGAAGAGTAAATATTTGCTTTTTTTTTTCAAGAAAAGAGAAAGCACTCATCTTCGTTGGCAACATCAAACCGTGACAGTGATGTGTGTCATTTGTCCTGTTATCTCAGGAAAACTTTCTCCCTATCCTGGTGAGCAGGGGAGGCATGACAACTCAGTCCCTTTGTGATGGCATAACTGCATGCCCCAGGAAGCATACATAACTGGAATACTTCTTTGGAGTAACTCCAGAACAAATTGGACTTTTGAGAGGAGTCTGTTAAGAGTAAGGATGCTAAAAAAAAAAGAGTAAGGATGCTGCTTCCCACAAACCTGAAATTGCAGGATCCTGATTTTGCCGATAAACACATGCAATGGGCAGAACATCACTGTTGGAGAGGAGCCTGCTCCTCATGTTGCCTTAGTGGGAAGGGCACTTCTAAGGAGGGCCACTGACCTCACTTGCCCATGTGTGTCCAAATGTCAAAATTCCTGCTCTCATGAGTCTTAGAGTGCTGCATCCTGCTCCCTGTCCCATTGTCAACCTAATAAATCTCTGAAAGCAGGGGATCATCTGTGCTTGAATGACCTATTCATTTTTGATGGAAGTATAAAATATTCAAACTTGTTGGAGAATTAAAAATATGTGCCCCCCGTATTCATGGAGGTATTATTTGTAGTGACAAAACTTAGGTATAACCCAAATGTAGAGTCATAGAAAATTGGCTGAAGAAGCTAAGGTATGTGCACATGACTGAATTCTTTGCAGCTATAAAAGAGAATGGAAAAGGTCTCAATAAAACTGATACAAGTGATTACTAGGATGCATCATTAAATCAAAGGTGAAAACAAGTGTGTATAGTGTACAACTTTGGTGTTAAAAAAACACACAGAAAAAGGAAAGAAGAAAGGAAGGAAGGGAAAGAGAAGCCATAAACTGATAAAAATGATACCTGCGGGGATAAAAATGGTAAAACGTATACCACCTTTTTATATAGCTTAAGTTTTGCACCATAGCAACATTTCATCATATTTTATATATTCAAAAATAAAATGAAATCAAAAGTAGGAAAAAATAAGCCCTAAATTATATATAGAGGGAAATAAATGAACTTAACTCCAAAACAAATTGATAACACTGACTCTGAAAATAACTTAGAAAAGAAAATAATTTTAAAGACCACTTTTGAATACAGTAATATACTATCCTGAGGAAAGAAAGAAATCTAAAGTGGTCTTAAAATTGACTTGATAAGTTTCTTATTATTGGAAATATTAACAGCATGATTCTAAAACTAAAACTAAAAATTAAAACTAAAACTTAATATACATTAAGTATATTAAGTAGACTAAAGCTAATATGCAAATAAAATTGTGTCAGAGTAAAAACTGTTCATTGTACGTAAGAGGAGATTCAATTATAAAACTTTAAAAACAATAGTAAGGAAACACTGTAATATTACATTGGACTTGGAAACATCTATATAAATTCATGACAACATATATATTTCCTAAAGCTCTATCAATGAAAGCAGCTCCTATCAAAAAAGAAAACTAAATAAGTGATCATTTGTATTAAATGAGTAAAAAAAAAAAGAAAGAAAGCTAGCTCTATCCATTAAAAGGGCCTAAAAGAAATGCCACTTCAATAACAATAAGTATACTTCATCTATAGATTGTTTTCTAAATTTCATTCTTCACTGAAAGGTCTAGTGTTCCTTGGAAAAACAGCTGATTCCAGGTGTGGTACAGAAAAAGTAGGAGAGCCTGGGACAGCTTGTGGTTCTAGAAAGCAAAGGATTGCTCAGTGATTAATGGGGTCATGTCAAAGGGACACAGGAGGCAGCTTGCAAGAGATAAAAGCAGTCAACAAAGAAAAACAAAGCCAAAGGAGATATAGATAGATATAGAAATAAAGATATAGATATAAAGTTTAAGCCTTTCATTTTAACCCAAGTGAACAAACAAATGTAAATCGACCAGTATTAGAATAAACTAACACTTATGTACCTCCTGATATAAAACCATAAGAAGTTCACATTATTTATTGTAGCATTATTGTAAGAAATGCTTATCTGGTATTTAACCATGAGAAAACAAGTAGACAATTCCAGCATGTGGACTCTTTAAATATCCACGACCATTAAAAGAAACAGACAAAGAAGGCATAAGAATTAAATTCAATTGTGAACCTTAATTTGGCCTTCAATGGAGAAGAAAGAGCTTTAAAAAATAATTCAGGAAATAATTGGAAAATCTGAATATGTACTCTGCATAGTCCAGCAATTCCTCTTGGAGAAATTTTTCCTAGAGATATAGTCACATAAATAGATCAAGATATGTACAACACTTGTAAGAGAAAAAAAGAAGAAGAAGAAGAAGAAGAAGACCCCTATAGTCCATCAACATGAAAATTGTTTAATTTAGGTGTTATTGTGCAGTCATTTAAAAACAAAATAAATTCACTTATACTGAAATAACAAATTGTCCAAGATAAATATATTGTCAAGCAGAAATACAAGTAAGCTCCAGGACAGAATTATGTTTTGATGTAATTTTTGTTTTAAACAATCTTCACAACTAATGAGAAAATTAAAAGGCTATTTATATGATAAACAGTAATGTTTCTACACTGAAGGATTTGAGAATGATTTCATTCTCTACAACATAAACCACAGAATTTAATCTTTCTATAGAGCGTATATTACTTTATAATAACTTCACTTTATTCCCCCTTTCTTTACTACCCTTATTAAGAAATGTGTGCAACAGAAGTGTAAAACCTAAAACTACAAAATTTCTAGAAGAAAACATAGAAGAAAATCTCTGACTTTAGTTAAGGCAAATATTTCATAGATACGACATCAAAAGCATGATCCATTAAAGAAAAGCTGATAAAATGGGGTGCCTGGGTTGCTCAGTGGGTTAAACCTCTCCTTCAGCTCAGGTCATGATCTCAGGGTCCTGGGATCAAGCCCTGCATCAGGCTTTCTGCTCAGCAGAAAGTCTGCTTCCCCCCACCTGCCTCTCTGCCTACTTGTGATCCCTCTCTGTCAAAAAAAAAAAAAAAAAAGACAATAAAATGCAAAAAGAGGTTGCATACTGGCAGAAAATATTTTAAATAATATATCTGACAAAGGACTTTTATTCCAAGTGTATTAACAAAGAACTCTCAAAGCTTAATAACAAGAAAACAAACAACCATTAAAAAATGGACAAAACTTCAACAGATGTTTCAGCAAATCCTCCCACAATAATATGTTCACCACCACTAGTCACTAAAGAAACGTGAATTAGAACCATAATTTGATACCATTGCACACCTATTAGAATGGCTTCAAAATAAACACTATGATATCAAGTGTTACTCAGGATGCCACTGGGACTCCCCTGTGATATAACCAAGCTGAAAAAAGTTTGTCAATTTCCTGCAAAGACTACACTGACCATATGACCCAGCAACTCTACACCCAGGTATTTGCCCAAGAATAATCAAAATATAAAACACCATTCATGAATATTTAGAATAGCCAAAGATGAGGAGAAAACCGGAAGTGTCCCTCAACTAGAGAATGGATAAACAAACTGTAGTAGATTCACAGGATGTCATGGTGCTCAGCAACAAAGAGGAATGAACAACTGATCAACATGACAACATGGGTGAACCTAAGTCAGAGGCATTCTGGTATGTAAAGAAGCCAATTCAAAAAGGCATATACTGTATATAGATTCCAATTATTTGACATTCTTGCAAGGGTATAATTATAAGATCAGTTCTTGAGAGGCAATAGAGATGTTAGGAGGATTTATATAATAAAAAGCATGGAGAGGTTTTTTTTGTTTTTTGTTTTTTGTTTTTAATGAAGGAACTATTTTAACTCTGTTATGGTGGTGATTACATCACTGTCTACACTTTCAAATGTCACAGGGCTATTCATCAAAACCAGTAAGTTTTACTTCATATAAATTGGGTGAAAAAAAAGACACAATATATCAAATTTGTTCATTTTAGTTGAAGCATTGCTTAGAGAGAAATTTATAGCATTTATGGTCATACTTTAAAATAAGGATTTTCTCTAATCAGTGATCTGTGCTTCTACCCTTAGAAATTAGAAAAAGATAAGCAAGTGGAATCTAACAAAAAGGAAAGAATAAAAGCACAAAAATCACTGACACAGAAAACAGAAAAGTGATACAGAAAATGAGCTAAAATCATCTTTCATATCAGTAGGAAAAAAGCTACCAAAGTTTATTAAAGTAATGTCAAAATGATTTAGGAAACAACTTACAGAAGTTATGGCAAAATAATTGAGATAATTTACGCTCCAATAAGGATATTAATTGGAACAGATTGAAACAGCAAATATATTTAAGTCTGTGAGTTCATAACCAAATTTAAAGAAAAACTGATTAACTTTGGAAAATGATGGGGATCCAATTGTTAATTATCTGGAAAGAATGAAACATATCTTACCTTTCTTATAATAGCTATACCACGCTACAATAAAATAGTAAATGAAGGGAAACATCTACTTATAAAAGTATTCCAACTAATAAATAAGGCCAAAGTGATGGAATTAAAATGTTGTCACTTCCAATCCCCAATGAACTGATGGACCCAGGCATCAGACACCAATTGTTACTAACTTTCCAAAAGAGAGATAACCTCCTAATAATAGAATATACTACTACCTATAAAATTAGCTAATTTAAAAAAAAATAGAGAAAAAGGAACTTAATCAAGTCTTTAGATCTTACTACTTAGTTATAGGGAATACAGAGGACATGGGAAACATACCATGGGTATCAAATCAGCAACACTCAGACTATGTGAAACTACAGTTAAAATCATCTGATTTTCCAAAATAATAGATTTTAAGAGAGGAAAAATAACAAAAAAAATAAATAAATAAAAACAAGACAAAGAAAAACTGAGCCTTAACACATGTGTGGAGAAAAATTATAGTGTTTTAAGTTGCACACATGGGTGGTAAAACCATTTTTAAAGAAGCCAGAATGTGATTTCCACAAAAGTCAGGATAAATGGTTTCTATCAGTATAGACCCCAAAGTGGCAATTAGGAAGATGTGTGGGTAGGGTTCTTGAGCTGGGTAGTTTCCAGGGTTTCTGTTTTATAAAAATTTGTTAAATAATTTATTTAACTTTTCTTTATCTGTGTTATAAAAAATTTTTTTTTCAAAAAGACTTTAGATGTGAAAAAGCTAACCATGCTCTTTTCCTGGAGTGCTTAAACTGCACTGTGTTTAAAACTCTAGGTAAATAAAAACATAATAAATCCAGTAGATTGACATAAAGGTCTAGGACTCCCTCAAGATTATTTCCAAATTTGTATGTGTCTCGCTGTTTGGGAACCAGAAGTCAAGAATGGCGATTTCACTCCAGTTATGTTTTTATTGTTTCTGACTTCTTAACTTCTTAACCTTTCCTAACCCAATAAACATGTCAAAGAACAACTGTTGAGGAAAACATTTATTTCTGTAAATAGGGGAGAGTCAGGGTAGTAGGGGTTGGAGGGGACAGAAAAGCATTGAAGAACAAAGATAAAAAATAAAATACCATCCCCCCACAACAAAACTACACTAAAACTAAGGTGATCTTACTGCTTTCTCATCATTTGCTTGTATTTGTTCATTTCAGTTCTGATCTATGCAGGTTTGATAGACTGGCTTTTTCCTCTTCGTTAACTACTTCTTGGATAGTCCATCTATTTTAATTTCCTTTCCCTTGGCTTTCATTACCAAGGGACCTCATTCTTTTATCTACTCTAGCTGGCCCCACCAGAAGCTCTTCTCCTCCCACCCAGTTTGTATCTCTGTCTTCTGTCAGCTTTTACCACTACCTGTGAAACAAAGGTGTGGATGAGGAGCATGGATGTTGCAACCACCTGAACTGCTGATTAGAAATTCATATTCCTAAACCCAAAATCCTCTATTGCCAATCACTAGGGTGAGGACCCCTTGGGATCCATTGCTTCAAAGATCCCCTCGCCCATGAGACCAAGACACTAAAACACCAGAAACCACTGCATAGGTGTCCATGGGAGGATTCTCCTATTCTTCCTGAGAAGAAAAGTTGTTTTTAATTCTTCTCCTTCCTTTTCTTTTTAGCATATATAGCATTGCAGTTTAACTCATTTTATCTGCCTATTTTGCAGTTGTGAACACAACACACATGATATACGTCTCTTAAAATATGGCCCACTCTCTATTATAGAATATCTATTGCGTAAGAGCTCAACGCATATTACAGAATTTACAAATATCATGTTATCTCTGAGGCATTGGTAGAATTGCATCTACCTCATGAATTGAGGAGAAAATGACAGAACCTAAACATTAGGTCAGAAAATGTAGCACCAGAGGTTTTCACGGAGCTCTTGGTTTCTTTTATTTTCATTTGCTAACTTTATATGAGTGAGTGTTTAAAAGCCATCACTTTTACAATGAAATAAGAATGAAAAGAAACCAGTAGCACAGAACTGAGCATTATACGAACATCTTCAGTTTCTAATTCTGTAATCTCAGACAAAAGCTCCAGACAGTCCACATGATTAATATTCTGTCTGGCCTAGAATAAATTCTAGGTTTTGAAAGACAATAAATTATGAAAATTAAATTATGCCTAGAGATAGTTTTATCCACAACATCACAAACTCCAAAAATTAGCTTCATAGGGAGTAACTGGAAACATCACACACAATTTACTGGATGTGAAGTGGCCCAAAAGTATCTTGGTTTTTAGAAATGTGGTTCTTGCCAAAAGAAGTTTGAAAACTAATTTGTAACTCATTTTTTCCCTTTTTCTATTACTGTGGTGAAAGGAGGGGTGTGAAGGGGTGGAAAGGGGGTGAAGGGAGGTACCTGAAAATAATTCTCAAATTTGACTTCCCAAATTAATTTCTTCCTATATCTGAATCCTGTTGAGGTAGTTTTAACTCTGGAGATAGATGACCACAAGAAATGTTTACCTAATGCACATTGAAAGAAAACAACAGCCCAGGATGTGTCCTTTCTTTCCTCTCAAAGTCTAAGTGCTGGTTCATTCTGGAATAAGTATCTTATCACACACATTAGCCATGAGCAGCAGGTGGACCATTCAGTGAGAATGGCATGTCCTGTGGCATTAGTTTTTAAGATGGTTGTTAAATCCGTGTTAAAGTAGTTTTGGGATTTGAAAGACTAGCAGTGCCTACGCATAACTACAGGCAGGAATAAGTCTGTTTGTTACTTTTCTATGTATTAGTGAAATCTGTTTTGGGAGATACAAATTTTCATTTTGTGAGGTCAGATCATAGTTTGAGTTGTGTCCTTTTTACAACAAATTATCAAAAACTCATGAAAAGAACTTTGTAAATATTATTAGTAAAGCTCTTACCTCATGCCAGCCCACTGATGTCGCTATGAATAAACAGAAGTGGGTTGACTGGAATGCTGCACAATTAGGAATTATCAATGTTGAGAAATGACCTCTTAGATTTTGATTTGGAGGTTTCTGCTAAGACTTTACCTTATTTTTTTTTATTAGAATGTGGTTTCCTTGTGTACAGCATTCTGAATTATTTATTAATTGAAGTTGAGCCTAACCACAGCATCATTAATAATTAATTCCTCTTTCGAATCTGTGTGCATTCATGTGATTAAATGTCTGTGCTTTTGCTTATGGAACCCACAATCTGCTATTGTGCATTGATTAGAAGGAATGCACAAAGAGCAAGCACCCATTATAGAATTCCCAAAAGATAATCTCTGTAACCTTTTCCTAAGTGTATCTAAACTCTGATGCACTCTTATGTGAGAAGGGAAAAGCAAACTCTTCTACCCACATTTTGCAGCACTGGAAACATGGCTTTATAGTTAGGAAAAGCTTGCTGCCACTTCACGGTTATTTTTATGATACTTATTTTTCTCCCCGGATCAGGGAGATGGGTAGTGAAGAGGGAGGATAACCTACCCAAAGTGTCCTCATAAACATGAAGGAAAAATAAAACTTCTTTTTTTTTTAAAAGGTCCACTTTGTACAGAATTTTCAGCTTTACTCAACATAACTTGCTAGGACAGAATCGGCTTTAGGAACAAACCACTCCCAAAGGACAGGCACTTAACACAAGACAGGTTTATTTTTCACTCAAGGCTCTTGCCTCATGCAGGCTGGTGAGAGGCTCTGTTCCATCCTGCCTCTCAGAAGTAGAACTGACAATGGATTCTCTTCTAACAGTGCTCTCACTGTTAGAGGTATGCTCAGCCTCCACACCAGGGAAAGAGAGGCTGCAGACCATGCGTGGGCTTTTCACAACCTTACCCTGAAGTGCTGCTTTGCCCCCACTCAGAAATGGAGATGAAGAGGAAAATGGAATATTTGGTGAACATTACTATCTACGCACCAGTTTAATATTCTAGTTACCAAATATCCTTTTGTTCTCTTCCTCCAACAGATGGGTCACATTTAACAACCTTCCAAGGAGGGCCCATGTGCTGTCACATCTATGTTAGCCCATATATGGCTTGTCTAGGCCCGGAGACTTAGAGACTAAAAAGACCTCTTACTGTTCTCTCTCTCTCTCTAATGAAACACAGTAGTAGAAAACCTCCATCAGGAGAGAAAAATAGGAAATGCATAGTAGTGATTTTCTTATACCAGTTCCAAAATCCCACTGAAGACACATTGCCAAGGGCATCCATGGCTAGGATGGGAAATGATCCTTGCTTCTTTTAACTTGACTCTCCTTGTCCACTTGTGAATTGGACCTTGGGAGTATAACCTTCATCACAGTGGTGCAAATTTTTGAACCAAATTCCTGCCCAGAAAACATGAGTAGCCTGTAGTTGTCTCTGTGACTGGTCACCAATGTTCACAGTCCCTGCACGCAAGGCGCGTATGATACGCGTCACTCTATTAAAGTCTGGGTTTATTGGTGTTTCAGCCAAGATCATGTAAGAAGTGGCATGTGTTCCATCTAGGGTAGGACCTGCTCCCATGTCCCCTGCCACTTTGATGTGCAGTGTACCAGACAGTGGCTGTTCCAGATGGGACCCAAAGACAGGACGGAGCAGAGTCCAGCCCACTGTGATGGTCATGGTGCCAAGGAGAACTACCTCTGCCTGTAGTAAGCCAAAAGCACATGGTAGTGGTTTGTTGCCACAGCATAGTTCAACCTATCCTACGGTGGATAGAAGCCCTAGCTAGGGTCGTTTTGAGGCTCTATCTCCTTTAGTTTGTTGGTTTCTTTGGTAATAAAATTATTTCAAAACCTTAACAGAGTTCTTGTGAGTCCACTCCAGCAAGCCCTGTGTGCCAGTAAATGCATCCTACATTCTCTCTGAGACATAGTTCTCATACACAAAGCATCTATTTGCTTTCTTCCCCCTTTAACTTGCACTTTCACTACACTTAATGATGACTTGAGCCCCTTGAGCTTCAGTGAAAAGGATTTCTTCTGCTCAGCTCCATAGTTTAATTTTACCCTTAAGCATTTTAATTAGCTGAAAAGGTACTGAGTAGGTTTCTCAAAATGGCTTTCTCAAGCCTATTACTGCTGGGTTCCAAAACAGTTGACTTTTTTAACGGCGAAAAGGCCTGCATATGCCCATTCCCTTTCATTAAGCTGTAAATTGACAGTTTGCTGAAATCACCTCTTTCTTGTCATACCTTATGAAATATAACCCAAAGGCAGCCCACACATACTATTAATGCTCTGTCTTCCAACCTCCTCTCAGAGAGATACATCGGATGTGCTACAAGATCTGCTTTCCAGAAGAGCCCAAGTCCCAGCATTACAAAATATTTTACCCCCACAAAAATAGATTGCTACTGTAAATCTAAAACAGTTCTAAGACTTTAAAAAAGCTCATTTGGAAAACAGACTGGTACCTTTCTAGCTCAATAATCATTTCCTCCACAGCCACCAAATTCACAGCCATGTACTGAGGACTCTGGCTTATTTGTTCCAGTGGCCATCTTTGCTGGTTCCAGTTTCTCTATTAGACTGGACAGGCTAGGGGATGCTGGGATAACCAATAACCCTCAAATCTCTGTGGTTTCACATACCAAATGGTGTTTCCCAGTCACAGCATATATGCCCAACACTGCAGGGTTCTTCTCTTTAGAGCAACCTAATGGGTCCTCACTCTCTGGATTTGTACTGGTTGGAACGGCAGCAACCCTTCACAGAGCCTCACTTTGGAAGTGACACAGAGGATTCCGCCCACAATTTTTGTCCAGAACTGGTCTCCATGACTCCACCTAATTGTAAACGGGCTGAAAAAACGTAGAACAACAAATGGAATCTTTGGTATTACCATCTCTACAAAAATTAATGTAATACACCAATCAAATTTAAAAAGCAAGTGACTGTAACTATGAACACAATGACAGGAAAGAGGAAAAAAAACTTATTATAATAATAACCAGGCACAGGAATTATGGAATAAATAATCAGATTTCTGACATGCCTGCTTGCATGACAGCAAAATAACACAATCATTTCTGAAGGATTCAGAAGTTTACTGTCTAATTTGCATGTTTTAGCTCTTCCTTGCTCATCCTTTACCTTCTGGTAGATATGAAACTCAAAATAAGCTATATCTTACAACTGCTCTGGCAAAAGATACCAACAAATACCCCTAAAGTGTATTACTTGTACAACTTGGAATCTTCATCCATTGTGTGGCTCTATAATTTATTGCCCACACCAGAACATTTGAGAGTGCAAAGAGGTGATATTAACTCCACAGAGACAACTCATTTAGTTTTATTTTCTTCTCTTTAAATATTGTATAGAGAGGAGCTATAGAGAGGTTTAGGAACTTACTGAGATCACAACATTAAGAGGCAGCTTAAAACCCAGGCTCCCTACTCCTCCATTTAAGATCTTACCCATAGTACTATCTGAAAGACCTCCTCTCCTCCCACTCCAGGTCTTGATAGAAATTTTTCTAACTTCTTACCCATAGTACTTTCTGAAAGACCTCCACTACTCCCACTCCAGGTCTACTAATAGAAAATTTTCTAAGCCAAGGCAAATATAAAAAGAAATTTTGGGGATATAGGAAAGTGTTGTTTGTGCCATATTCGGTTGTAATACTTCCATTTTGATCAGGAAAGAGCAAGAGGCTGGGAAATGTTCAAGAATTAGAAGAGCTTAGTTGTCCAAAATCATTGCTTGAAGATGGGAGGAGATTAATTTGGGTGAAAATCAGGCCAAGGTCTTTAGAGAGTATAGAAGATCACCTCAGTTCTTCATTTTTAATACTAATATCTATTAAAAGTATTCAGGAAAAAAGTAATTAAAGGGGTAATAACCAATTTAGTTGACTAAATTGACAATTGAGGGGTTTTATCCCTCCATTTTTGTTCCTGAACATTTACTTAACCAGTGTATATCCTGGTATACAACACTAATGTTCATTTACTTCTCTGTGTCCTTCAAGAGTTCTAATAATACCTGTATGTAATTAGATGTTGTGTTGAAATTGGCAATGGAAGTTACTAGACAGGATAACCTGATAGAAGAAACAGAAAATGCCAAAGAAGTGAAGTCAGCAGAAGAGTTAACAGAACTCAGAAGCATTTCATTTTCATAGTATGGCTTGTGACTTTTGATTTGGTTTTGTTTTAGCATTATACTTTTTAAGACCACAAAACCATTTGTTAATTTCCATGCCCATTGACAATCAAAGTTCACAGAAAATATTTTGCAGGAATCTCTTGACCCATCAAGCATAGTGTAAGCAGGGATGAAAGGAGCAGATAAATACACATAAGGTACAAGACAATGAATGAATGAATGAATGAATGCAGAGTGAAACTAGAATTTAAAGTGCCCAATTCTGTTTTCCAGAGGCCAACACTCCTCAACACTATGTACTGAAAACCAGATAGACAGTGTTCTCTTTTTATCTCCACGAACACATGACTTTG